>NW_027225571.1:5795000-6995000 GCF_038994185.2 Dermacentor albipictus | reverse complement strand
TGCGCTCCGTGCCAACGCCGAAAATTACCTCCCGGACAAGTCTACCCGTCACAACCCCTTCCCTGCCCTCGTCGGCCTTTTGATCGTGTTGGCATAGACATCTACGGACCGCTACCCTCCACACCAGCAGGCAACCGCTGGATTATTGTTGCAGTGGATCACTTGACCCGCTATGCTGAAACAGCTGCTCTGCCGACTGCCACCGCCCGCGACGTTGCATCGTTCCTATTGCGACATTTCGTTCTTCGCCACGGTGCCCCTCGCGAACTTCTGAGCGACAGAGGCCGCGCCTTTCTTTCCGATGCTTTGAAGGCACTACTCGACGAATGCCGAATCGTTCACCGCACCAGTACAGCGTACCATCCGCAAACTAACGGCATGACCGAGCGCTTCAACCGTACTCTTGGCGATATGCTCTCCATGTACGTCGCCTCTGATCATTCAAACTGGGACCAAGTTCTCCCTTTCGTGACGTATGCGTACAATACTGCGACCCAGGCAACTACTGGTTTTTCCCCTTACTTTCTCCTATACGGACGAGAACCTTCTACTACTCTCGATACTATTCTGTCATATACACCTGACGCGTCCGAAAGTACTCCGCTATCTGAAGCTGCTCGTCATGCTGAGGAATGCCGCCAGCTTGCCCGCTCTTTTTCCACCGAGGACCAGTGGCAGCAGCAATCCCGTCAACCTGCCGGCCGTTCTGCACCAACTTTTTTGCCTGGCTCTCTCGTATGGCTTCGGGTACCCGCTACTACACCCGGCCTTTCCTCAAAACTTGTCGCAAAGTACCTAGGACCCTACCGCGTTCTCGAGCAAACGTCCTCCGTCAATTACATCGTAGAGCCCCTCACGCCATCGATGGACCTACGCCATCGCGGCCGCGAACTTGTCCACGTCTCTCGCCTTAAGCCGTACTACGACCCAATAGTAGTCTCTTCGCCTTGAGCCGCCAGGATGGCGCCTTTTTCTGCGGAGGGCGATTGTAACGAAGAAGAGTAGCCGCCTGCGCCACAGCACCATCGCTACCGGCATGAGCTCGTGGTTGCTGTCTTTCGCCGAACGCTTGTGACAGCTACCCGTTCGCGCCCGTTGCTAATAAATCTCTTAGCAATATATTTATTTTTGATGAGCAAGAAATTTGCTGCACTCCACGTACTTAACTTTTCCATTGTTGCCTTTAAATCGCAGACGCGTGTCGTCTGCATGTAAAATACATATTGGTTAGTCACTAATAGTTAAGTCGTTAACATACGTAAGATAGACAACAATCGTCCCAGGACGCTTCAGCTGTGGGATACTAGTGATTCGGCGCACTAAAGATGCCGCAGCACAAGTCGTGTTGTGATGGTAATAATACATGGTAATCTTTATTAGAAAGTGTTGCTCTCGGGCCTCTTTCTTTTTAAAGGTGTGTGTGATCACGCTCTCCTAGCTAAAGAGCAAGGTACGAGGTTGGATAGAGGAGTGAGTGTGGAAATGACATATTAAAGGGATCAATTCACACTGAGACAGAGATACGCAATTCTTCGCAACCGACATCACAGTCACCATTGTTTCTTTTCTCCCCGGCTCTGTCGTAGAGCGATTCAGTGCTCTCCATTCCAGACCCTTTCGTCATCAAAGCCTTTGTTGGCGTGTCAACTGATTAAAAGATATTAAAAGAACTGAACCGAAAATTCTGCCACCACCCATGGCTCGAACCAGCCATGAGTCGCGCCTGCCACATATGGTTAGAATGGCAGAGCTAAGCTGGTCGCGTCTTGTTGCAGGAAAAACAGCGGAGCAAAAACCAGTGCGCGTCATGGGTCCCCAGGGCATGGCCCCGCAGATCACCAAGCAGCCCGAGTCGCGTTCGGCCAAGCCCGGCCACAAGGTGGATTTCAAGGCGACCGCTACTGGTTCGCCAGCGGTGAGTTACAGCGGCCAGTTGAGAAAGGACATGTAGCAGTGTGCCATCTTTCTATCTATCTTTCTATGTGCTATCTTATAGATGAGTGCGCAGAGTCGCGTACTGGGCACTTTCAATGTGCCATGAGAAAAAGAAAACTACGCAACCCTATTGCACATGCATTCACTGAGCACGGCTGAGTGGCCGTGTAAATCGGGAAGTTCGAGCCACTCGATGCCGCGCAAGTGCCATCCAGCGTAACGGCATACGTGTAGGTGCCACGGTGAACGTGGCAAGTACGGTGAGCACAGTACATGACGCCCATCAACCCATAAATAAAATAGAAGCAAGTTTGAACTAGGAATAATCAGTCAGTCTTCGCGACAATTATACACCAACATGTTACGCATAGCGCTGGCATAGAATTGGGCTTGAGCTTGTGGGGATGCGCGACCCTCGCGCCTCCCCTGATGTTTTTCCCGCATAGCGCGTCTCCTGTGATCCCGCTTCGCCGCGTGGCCTGTGACGTCAGCGCGGCCGATGTGGTTGAAGCGCAGTCCGAGAGATGGCGCTAGTGTTGCGCGGCTGTGGGGTTACCCTCGGCGGGAGAGACTCTTGGGTTCGAGACAGCCAGCAGGCCGCACGCACCTGCCGCGCGTGCCGCGCCCCTCTTTCCCGGTGGGTCGGCGCGCGGCGGGGGACGTCTCCCGCGAGCACGCGGCAAGCGATGCATCTGCGAGACCGCCTCGCGTGGCCGCCTTCGAACGCGCCACGATTCGCGTGACTATACACGCGAACGACCAGGCGTTGGGATCCAGCATGGAGCGAACATATTCGCTCGCGAGGACGCGGTGAGTCGGACTTCTAGATTTGTCGCGCGCCCATCGGCATGTTTTGTGGATAGCAACTCGGCTAGCAGGCATTGATGTATGAAAGGTGCAATAAAGGCCCTTGTGATTGTTTGCACTACTGTGTTGTCGTTCCTTTGTCCCAAGAGTACGGTGTGAGATATCCCACATCAGACCCCACAAGCTAAAAGCATGCACACCATCGTTCACGCTTTTGGCACGCGCAGAGTAGATACTACGGTTGTTGTTTAATTTCCTGCAGGAGCGTTACAAAATCGCAGCCTTTGCATGACACTAAAATAAGGTCACAGCTAAGATGATGTATGATTTACATGCGAAATTGTAATCCAGACAATTTTAATACAGGATGTCTCTGCACCCACTATTCTATATAAGAAAAGAATAGTCGTCTGAATGAATGAATTGTGGGGTTTTACGTGCCAAAACCACGATTTGATTATGAGGCACGCCGTAGCGGGAGACGAGACTTTGGATTAGTTTTCACCACCAGGGGATCTTTAACATGCCCCCAATGCACGGGACACAGGCGATTTTGCATTTCGACCCCGCGGCGAAATGCAAAAGCCACGGCGGGGATTTGATCCCGCGACATCTTGATTAGCAGCGCAACAGCGTAGCCGCCAAGCCACTGCAGCGGCTGTAAGTAGTGGTCTAAAATATATAAAAGTGTTGCATCGGCACGTGAAAAACCTTCGACCTTATGTCGTATATTTTCGACGTAGTCGTGGAGACTCGCGAACAGATCAATTATGATTTCTGTTTCGTCACACGACAAATGCTAATCCAGTGAGGGAAACAGCAACGCCATCCGGCCTCTGCCTCGCTGTTGTTATAAAAAGGGCCCCGCCGCGTGTGCCGTCCATATATGAGCACACTGGCAGGCGCCAATCACTTGTGCATATCGCTGATTCCTGAAGAAATAGTGCGCCCATCCCGTAGTGGGCTGGCTTGCAGCACTGTGCCCGTCTTGCTGCAACCCTTTTGCTATAGCATTGTGAGCACCGACGGGCATTTCAGCAATACCTGACACTTCGGCAGTTCAGAAAATTATGCGGTTCATACATGTCGTCTCAGGGTGTAAGCCAAAATACACAGTACACAGTCATTTGAAAGAATTTCATACTCGAGACGTTCAACAACCTAAACTGCTGGGCTATTTGGTTCCGAATTAGACATTACAATCGAGCAAACGAAGACAACGTGACAGCAAAGAGGATAGTTGTACGCTTAGACGCCTCCTTAGTCGTGTTAAGAGCGTTCTAGCAACCACGAAGTCGATGTGAAGAGAAAAGTAGCGGGAAACGGAAGCGGGATGCGAAACCCGGAGACGTGAGGGAGCCCGTCAGTCGAAATTAATAAAACGGAGACAAGGAGACACGAAATTCTGCACGAGGTTAAGTCTTCCAAAATACGTTATTCCGTGAAAGCTGCGCCGGTGTCTGCAGAACGTTCTTGTGGCAATGCACAAACCACCAGCTAGGTATCCCACGCTTCCTCGATACCAGTTTATGAAACAACGACCTTGTATGCCGATGTGCAGCGTCAATAAATATGTCGCAGTTATGCATTCAGAGGCTGCATTCACAAAGCTTTCCGCTCATAAGTTATCCTTGCCGTTGTCCTGCTGCTTTCGCTAATCATATATTGAGAATCAGGATTGGCTGGATCTTTCTCTTACGAAAAATTCTGGCGTAAGAGCTTTTCGTGGATACCGGCCCAGTGTATTCTGTACGCAAGCGTCAATATTATCAAAAGACTCTGCCTGTCTCACTTTTTTATGTGCTTTTCTTTAGTTCGTTGCCACCAGATAATTCTCATTCCTGTTTTCATTTACGGCAGCCTGACATTACGTGGTGCAAAGACGGTAGACCCGTCAGCTCAACCATCGGAGACATCGTGGTGAGCACAACACCCATTTCGCAAGAAGAAGTCACGACCACACTCACCATCAGTAACGTGACTGTCGAAGATGCTGGAAAATACGTTTGCGTCGCTACGAACTGCTGGGGTCGAGCCGAGAGCATTCAGGTCACCCTAGAGGTCAAAGGTAAGCCACAAAACGCTCAATCATATTGCTCAAGGAAGCCGTCCGCCGCGAATTTTTCTCGCCTCTTTGACGGCAGTGTTTAATGTAAGCAGTATATGCTTTTCTTTCATTTTCCTCTGCAATTAAACTGTGTCCAGTTCAGGGTAGCGGTAAGAACAATGCAAACATCTCAAGTACATCGTACGGCTTCTACCGAACTGCTGCAACCATCCGAACGATGGTTAGTGCACCCATGTTCAAGCGTAAGGCACCTTAATTTCTTTAATGCGCTAGCATTATACAGGACACTGACCGGCCTTCGTAGTTGGAGTCAACACAAAATAAAGCGGGCCGATCCAGGAGGCTGTTTAATCAAATGTGTGAGTGGGCTTATCCTAATACCACTGCACGTCGAGCGTAGTTCTTTTAAGGAAATGCACGCGCGTGCGTTCGCATCACGACACGTTACATTCGCAAACGAGGTTCGCTCGATAAATTTTGTCTACGGCGAGCCGTACGTAACGCCTATTAACGTAACATGAAAGCAATGAAAAGTACATGAAGAAGGATAGTCTTTCAAGGTTGCGCTGGTGAAAAAAGTGCAGGCTGCTCTGTTTTACACGCATGATGCCCCAATACTCCTATGAACCTACTAATGATAGGAGGTCCCCTGGCAGTTTCTTAGTGTGGAACCTCCTGATGCTGTATATAATATTTAAGCCGGTTTTTTTTTTGGTACATGCAATAACAACAAATAAACTCGAACTTGAACTTGATGTGCTAATCTATTCGTTTCGCGGTTGAAGAGCGGAATTCCATTTTTGTAGGTAAGAAGGGAGTAGGAGCACTACAGTAGCTAAATATCCTAAAATTATTAATTTGTGTTTACTGATTGCGATTTCGTGCGCCAACCACTCAGCGATGAGCGTGCAGGGTGTGCAGTACAAAGACAGGAAATACGAAGGTCACCGGGTTTTGACCAGCTTTATTACTGTTATTATTTGTGTTATAGTTGTTTCTTCACGGGGAAGACGGTGAAATAAAATTCACGTGGTGCTCTGTGGCCACGGACACTTTTGGACACATTTGCTTGGACATTCAATAGACATAAAATATATACAGACTTTTGCTTCTTATTGAGATGCGCCTTCTAGGGGAGCGAAACCACTCCTCGAAGTAAGTCCTCGTGTCACATACCGTGAATGTATCGCTGGAGCTGTTTCGCCGTCAGTGCCGCCTGACGCTCTACCGCGACTCCTGTGTTTCACAGTGCAAACGTTGGACTTTTGAGCACATCGTATTCTGACATGCCTGCATCAACGTAGAGCGCACGCTGAGAATATCTCCGTTGTTTTTTTGCAGGAGGCAAGGAGCCACCGCGGTTCATCGAACAGCTGGAGCCTGTGGCGGCCACAGATGGCTCTCCCGCGATTCTACTCTGTACAGTAGTCGGCAGCCAGCCAATACATGTATGATGGTTTACTGCTGTTTGTAAGCTGTGTTCTAAACATTAACCTCAGGACAGTGGTGCTGTTGGCGCCAACATACGGACCAGTTGTTCAATCGTGCAAAACTGTAGCTGTGCACGACATGCAATTATAGAAAGTATTGTCTCGGTTAACAGCACGACCAAACCAAGCAGTTAATGGTTGTGCAATAGGCTGATATTTTTTTGCAACGAGATGTCCCCTAAGTAGAACGCTCTCATTATTTTGTTTCCTTCCTTTTAATGTGGCCATGTCGAACGTCTTGCCGTGAGAATTAAAAGTCTGTCGCACAATAAAACAACATAAAAAATGACAGTTGGCAGCGCAAGGATTTTATCTACAGTCTTTGAAGCATATGAGTCACTTCTGTCACAGTTTGTTTAGTTACCACTGACAATGGACAAGAATGTTTCATTTCTTCGGGACAGAGATGTAGCAAGATTATGTCACAACTTATAGAAAAAATACGTTTTTCAGCAAAATCATGTGACAATTCTCCAAAAATAAACTGTGTTCCTGAACTTACATAAAAAATTCAAGAGCGGCGCGAGTGGGCTCGCGTTTTTATTTTATTTTTATGCTAAAGGAGGGGAACGGCGCCAACGCCTGCCAATTGCGCACGTGGTACACCAGGGCCGGTGCGGTGTAGGGATTCCTTTCACTCGATTCCATTCCTTTCCTATCATCTACCGTAAATCGACGATCCTGGTGATAACGTAGGCGGAGAGCCGCTCGAGTCACTGACGAAAGGCGAAATGAAAATGAATTGTAATTGAATCGTTACATTATTCCAACCCCGGTTAACAGTAGGTGTGGTAAGGAGAGACATATCTACTTGAAGCAGTAGCTTTGCGTGATTTCAGACAAGCCACGTAGATCAATTAACATTACACTGCGACATGCAAGTCGCTTGCTGCCACATAATGTCACCGAGGCTGTAGTGCAGTCTGTCTAAACCATGCGGGAAGGCAAACGTAACACGTAACACCTCGAGCAGCAGTGTGCGCCATCTTCTGCGTCGCGGAACCACAGGTGATGTCGAGAATGCGAAACAAGGACGAGCTCAGCTCAGATTCTTGCAAATGTTCTGACTTTTAGCGACAGTGAACATATTTCGCAATGGCGAGCTTTAGCCGGAATTAGGTCCGATGAAAAAAACCACTCCTTAAAATGATGCGGAGGCAGGACGCGTGCAGATGGGGGTGTTGGTGTATTGCTGATGATATTCAAAACGCGTGGTTGAAGCTAGCCCCAGAACCTCTTTTGTATTTTTTCCTGTGCAGATCAAATGGTTTCAAAACAGACCAGAAGTTAAAGACACGAAAGACTTTCAAATGCACTACGATCTCCAGACAGGCCTAGTCTCGCTTACCATTCCGGAGATTTACGCAGACGACCAGGGCCTGTACACGTGCCGAGCATTCAACGAGTACGGCCAAGACGAGACATCTGCGGCTGTCACTGTGGTCGGTAAGTCATAAAGTGGGAAAACATTTTTTAGCACTTGCAAGTGGGCGCGCATGATCGAATAAGAGGTATATAGTTGAAGGAAAGCCGGGCTCAAATGAACAAATGAGGTGTGTATGCTGCTTATTATTTCTCATAAAGGCTGGTGACACAGAAAGAAAGAAGTCAAAAATGTGTTTTTCTCCGATAAGCCCATTGAGAAAGGCTAGCCGTTGCCTTGACTCGTACCCTTACTTAAGCTGCAATTACCGCATCGGCATGTGCGAACTGTCTCGATTGAATGCGTAGTCACTTGTCGTTGTGTTTGTTTCTTTAAAATGTTCGAGAACTTCAATATGGGAGTGAACATTCGCAGATTGAGACATTAGGACTCCTTTTGACCATCACTAGCAAGTCTTAATTCGTTTCCCCAAGCAGCTTGTGAAGCTGAACTCGTAACGAAACGTGGCAACGAAACGTGGCATAGCAAGAATGGCGCACATCAAGCGCTCGTACTGTATCCCGTTTTATTGCGCTGGTGGTATGAATACTACCCTACTCGCCCTGCTTTCCGTCCTGTTGAACCTGAACAAGTTCTATATTGTGCAGCGCGTATATCAGAAGGCGCGTTTTATTAGTTTGCTCAATCGCATAAACTTCACTGTCTGTGACACCATGGTAGGCAGCCTGCCATTGGGAGCCTCGCGGGAGACTGCGACTAATATTCAAGAACTGCCTACTCTTAAGAAAGGCGTACCGTATGTCTGATGTAAACAGAATGTAAACCGAATCCTGTTGCATCCCCTCAATATTGCAATGCCATAAATCAACTGTTTCTTTTGGACGCATTGCCATCTCATCACGAGCTAAAAAGAAAACTGTTTCCTGACATTAAGAATAAAATAATAAAAAACTGCCTCTTTTCTGCATAATAAACTGAATAATATTAAAATGAATGAACTGAATAATCTAAAGCTGCTTCCTTCCGTCCTTTTTTTCTTACTGACGGGTGTTTCATCCAAACTCAAAACTCGATAACACAACGCACGCAACGGGCTTCGTGTCCACATGTTTACACGTTCGTATTATAACATGTGCAAAAGGTTAACTTTTGTGCAGGCACAAGTGCTTCATTACTTGGAATAAGTCTTTACATTTCAATGCGTTGACTGTCTTACAGACGTGGAATTCTTCGGAGGAACGTCAGACGTGTCAGTGCAGCCGCGGTTCGTGCAGCCGCTTAGGCCCATGGCTTACCCTGAGGGAGAGCCTGCAAGGCTAAGCGTGGAAGTTCACGCTGTGCCCACCCCAGATTTTAACTGGTAAGATTGTCAGTTCCCTCCCCCTGTTTCCTCATGTACCTACCAGACACGACGATATGTTTTCAGTTCAAATGGAAGGTGCGTGTGATACAAACGATTGCTTATTTTTCAGGTTCTTTGAAGGAAAGTTGTTGAAGTCATCTAGGGATTTTCTTGTGACGTCTGAGGGCCTCAAGAGCTCTCTTGTCATTGCTGAATTATTCCCCAAAGATGCTGGGCCATACGAGTGCAGGGCTCAGAACCCTGCGGGCAGAGCAACGGCATCCGCCAATCTTCGTGTTATTCGTAAGTTTTCTTTTGCTTTTTTGTTTTGTATTTTGTATGTGTGATAGCTACAGGTGAGTTCAGCTCTGTTTCGACTAATCAGGCTAGAACACCGATATAAGTTTGTGCTCATTCTTAGCGTTGCATGTGATTCAATTTTGCTTTTGTTACATCATTACGCAAAATTTATCGGTTGAACGTAACCTTCTTCGCTAGTTTACTACAGCCATTCCATCTTTTCTTTTTCTTACTGCTAACAGAAGAACAGTCGCTGCCAACTTCGCCACTAAGCAAAGTAGGACGTAACGCGGACGCATATCAACGTGGAATGTAAGCAATCTACGACCATGTCCCAGGACCTGTCACGTAACTGAGGAAACATTACGGGGGGTGTCCAGGAGCTCCAGCTCCTACATAGCTGCACAGGAGCAGAGGAATCGTTTTGCTCGGCATGCACACCACCAAATTTTATTAGGCTTGTTGCATTTAAGAAAAAAGTTAAAATCTGCTGACTGTTTAAGTTTTACTGGTGGGCAAGTTGGTTAACCATGATGGAATTTGGCAGCGCACGTCCCTGCTTCGAAATGTGCTGCCGTATTCCACCCTGCTGGCAGCGTTGAGCATATTTTTGATCAAGGCCATAATATTTTACAAAATTGTCCAAAATCTCAAAGTTTAAAAAGCTGAAGCGTTATGTTTACAACGCTGCAAACAAGCAACAAAAATATCGCGATTCTATAAACTGCACTTGCATCGAAAGTGGAAAAACATGTGTTATACATCGCTTTAAAGCGTAGCGCTAATTTGTAGTAGTGTGCTCCGACTTCCAGTGCCCGTCCTTGTACACTCTGTTATTTTGCGTCCGTGTATGAATTTGCGCTAAATTACCATAATTATAACACTAATTTCTAGTAGGACATCTTCAAAACTTCCGTAAACATAGTAACAACTCATATTCCACATTCCTTTCTTTGAGAGAATCTAACATCCATTTTGCCGAACTGTGATAATTGTTTTTGGTACAGAGTTAGATTTGTAAACTCTGTGCTTCAATTTCGTAAACTTACTACTTTCGGCAATATTTATCAAAGCAATGAGGCCTTAAATCAAAATTCTGCTTCCCACGGTTGGTAGAATTCAGTTTTTTATCTTAGCTGCAGCGAATTTTAAGACGCATTTGTAAAGATAAATTGGAGTTGGCCCCGAGCTAAAGGTTCCCTCTAAGATATTCGTGGGCGATGGTAGATAAACAAAAAAGCTATAAAAAACGAAAATCTGACATTATATAAACATTTGCTTAACGCTTTTTGCCCTTCTCTCAGTAAATACAGCTGATGTGCTTCTATAATTTACCTTGTATGTTAGTGTTATTAATTAAATTAGCGCATATTAGTGAAAAGATTTTATACACTTTGTCGAACGCAATTATCACAGCCTAGTTGCTTCTTTTTTTCCTGCACAATGTCGCACCATGCGGATGTTTCATTTGATCCTGTAGGAGTCGCGTTAATGTTTCTCACAGCCATATTCAACTTTTGTAACGGCTGCACTCAAGCTAAAGCCATGCAGCATCATTTTACATGGCCCCAAGGCTTGAAGCCCGATAGCTGAGCGTTAATTTCGCTTTGGATATTATGTTTTGCCCCGGATGTGGATATTCCGCATCCGCCGCCCCGGCAGTGAGCGGCGCTGGCGGATATGCCTAGGGAACAACACCGTGCCCTAGGGTACGTCGCACATTATCCCACGTAAGTGCCCAAGAAGGTGCAGCGAGGACAGCTGCCGGCGCTGTATGCGGCCTGACCGGCAGCAAGTCGTCTTCCACTTTCGTCTGCCCGCTCTTTATTAGGAATATGAAAATAAATACAACTTTATCCCCTCTCCTAGAATTACTGGACGCTCTACTTTAAACAAACTAACGTCATTTCCCTGTGCTTCCTTGGATGCAGTATCTATCGGCTTCGTAAGGCGGTTAATTAGTACACAGCGTTTAATGCTTCAGAAGATGTTTCGCTTATGTACACAAAGTTTCGGTAGAACGTCTACCTGAATCGCATAGATATATATAATGCTTAGCGCGTCATAATTCAGGCCTCAGTTACATGTAAGTGCACGTTAGCATATGCGTACTCGCTGCCCTGGTGATAGTCTCTACTTTATGTGCCAGTGCACGACTTCCACGTTTTCCTTTCTTTTTTGTTTCTTATTTTATTTCTTTTTTTGTTAGGGAGAGGGTGCTGTAACGGCTCTCAACGCATGGTTCTAAATAAAAGTTGCGACTGGTATGAGACGAGATCCGTTTTTTTTTCTGCACTAAATATGGTGTCGCCCCATCCCGTTTTATTCGTGCTTATCATTAGTTCTGGGTGGTTTTGCATTCAACAACCTGTCAGTTCATTTAGGAAGCATCAGAGAACGCTACTTCTATGAGCTGATCATTCACTTGTTTGTACACTTGCAGCGTACGAGTACGTCCCAGACTCCGAAGTTGCGTCGGCAACTTACGACACCCCCGGGACTGCACATACCCATGACCACACTCAAGAAGAATCTTACGACACATTGGACACAATGCCCAGCGTTTCTGAGATGGACGAGTCCGATATGGAAAGAATACCAGATCTTTCTAGAGATGACGGCCGGCCACCGAGGATGCCAGGCGTACGTACTTTTTAATGTGCTCGTAGTTGTGGCTATCATGACGGTGTACGATAAAGTAAAAAAAATAAGGATACAGGCGCATCGCAATGATTCAGCTTTGCATGCTCTGTTCTCTCTTGAAACAGGACAAGCACAAACCTCGAAAATCTCATCATAAGCGAAGGAAAACGAAGGTCTCTCGAGGTTCCACAAGCGTGCCCAAGGAAGCCATTCCCGTATGCTACGAGCCAGTACAACCCTGGGAACGTGGGCGAAGGAAAACGTCGGACCCTGGCTCAGCGCCTGTTGTGGTTGCACCTTTGGAAGATGTCATAGTGTCATTGGGCCAGCCAGCAACGTGAGTTGTAGCACAATTCTGTAACATCCAACTTTGGCGGGCCTTAAAAAAAGCTTGCACCTGAAAGAGCAATTGATATGCACGTTAAGAATAAGAAAATATTCTCCTGAGCGAAGCTTTGCTTGACCTAGAGCACCAAGATTTCTATCGTAACTCTATCCCGAGGAATGATATTACAACGTAACATTAGGCTGAATGTTCGTGAACCTACGAATGCATAACCTGCGAACTTACTGTGCTCTGCGGATTGCTACAAATTCCACATAGCAGATAAGCATAAACAATTATTCAAGTTCATTGTAACTGTTTAGTTCTCTCCGTTTTCTTGTTATTTTCATTCCCTGAAAGTTCGGTGCGCACACCCACAGTAAGATCGTCGTTTTATTCTCCGGTGGCTGAAGAGCCTTCCCAAGCAGTTCGTCTATCATGACTTGCCTTTGTCCTCCATTTACCTTAGCATAGCAATAACGATGAAAACAATGTGTAGCGGTGATTATACCGATTTATTGCAAATTTATATTCATATTACAAACAATGTTACTTCTCACCAAGCAATGCTTGATCAGAAGTAAGAGCATAGAACACACTGTAACAGACCAAGGCCGCGATTTTATAGGGATGCCTGTTATAATGCTATTTCTTTTCGCGCTTTGACAGTGGTCAGAGGCCGCGTTATAAATGGGATTAGCCGGTCGTGAACGGTGGACGATAAGAGAGCATAGAATCGAGCGGAAGGCATCCCTAAAGAATATAGCGACCCAAATGCTTAATAAACTGGTACGAGCAACGATTTTTACTTGACAGACCAGTACTGAAACGCGCTTGCATTTTCTTCTTTAGGTTGGACTGCAAAGCTGTCGGGATGCCGAAACCGAAGATAACCTGGTACCGAAATGGAGTACCGATAAAGCATTCCTTCGAATATCAGGTCTACTATGACCCCCAGGGTATTTCGTCTCTTACAATAGCACACACAAAGCTTGAAGATTTTGCAGAATACGTGGTGGAAGCCAAGAACCGCTACGGTACTGACACTACCCATGCAGAGCTGATACAGCTAGGTGAGTACGCAAACACCACAGCTCATTGTTTTGAGGTTCAGAAAACACTCGTTTCCTCAGGCATATTACGTGAGCCCAAGTGTGCGACACGAAGCCTGCACGCCACATCGCAACAGAAACGCTGCTTTTCCAAGCAGTTTGCCTCTCAATCTCTGACGTTCTCAAACCACGGTTCAACAGATTGTAGCCGTGTGTGGTCAGGACAACGTTACCTTTGGGGTCCCTCATGGGTGAGAAGAAATTTAAAATAAAGGGGAGGGCAATCCCGCACCACCAAGATATAGTAGGCGTAATGCCAATAGAAATAAAATAATAAAGGGCACGGTGACCCAAAAGTAAATTGGGAAATTCAGGCAGTGGCAAGAAAACGAAGAAATTGTCGGGGAGGAGCAAATGAATTCGAATCAGTAGAATAATGGT
The DNA here is from genome assembly GCF_038994185.2 of Dermacentor albipictus. Lineage (NCBI taxonomy): Eukaryota > Metazoa > Arthropoda > Arachnida > Ixodida > Ixodidae > Dermacentor > Dermacentor albipictus. Next base: position 6,981,213 of record NW_027225571.1, on the reverse strand, counting down.
GATCAGAAATTTTGGAATTAATCTTGCAGTAATGTGTCGGCGTGATTCTAAGCTGAATCTCTCGGCATATAACGACGGTGGAAGAACGCGCCATGCAGTTAGAAAATAGCATTTTTATAGAAAAGGGAAATAAATGTGCGACAAGAGTGCTCACAACATAAAACAAGAGTATCTGCCAAAGCGCAAGCAGCAAAGGAAAGGAGTTAAGAAATAACTATAATATGAGCAGGAACCCATAAAGGTGTGTCAAGCCTATGCCATATGACACAACTATCAAGGCTGGCAAGCTCCTATAGAACAGATTCACAGACGGCATGCACCATTCCTTCCCTAAGCTTCGATTTTTTTTTTCTTCTTTGGGCCACTGACCGATCCAAAATTCTAAGCTTATACTTCTATAGAAACCAAATTGACAGGAGAAATTGTTAGGTCACAAATTTGCAGAGAGCTTAGGCAAAACACCTGGAAGAAAACGTCGAGCAACTAAAGGGTATTAGGATAAAGGCACGCAGTACGCTACGATCAGAATAACAGACAAAAATAGATTTGTGCTTTATGGTGCGTTGAACCACTTTGATTAAGTTCGAAACGGGGACAACTTCTCGGATGCGGAAGAAACGAACACGAGCGATAGCTCGTTAAGACACCGCCTTCAAGATGTGCGACAGCGTGCATATATATGGAGCAATGACAGTTTTGGGCTTCACACTTAAACCATGATGAGAAGCTTGCTCTCGTCTGCGCTCATGACTGAGAAAACTAACAAAAACAGCAATCTGTATATGCTTAAGAAGCCCCGCACTATTTAGGGGGCATTATTGCCTGCCAATGCTTCCAGTAATTTTGTGTCAACACTATTAATTTCTCTCAAGCATTAGCGAAGCACAGCAAAGTTACAGTTCTCATAACAAATTTAGAATGTAACGGCCACGTTGGGGCACAGGTTTCTTAGCAAGCGGTTCATACGTCCAGAACGTGTGTTCCTCAGTGAATCGTAGTTTAAGCAATGGAATAAAGTCATCAGCAGCCATTTCATGCATGGCTTCTAGCGTGAACAGAAACTTGGTATATAGGGTTTGCACTCGTTTGCCTGTCTCTTTTCACCATGTCCCTTGTTTCGCATGCTATTGTTTGCCGGTCATATTAAATTAGTCCTGATATAACGATATCCAGTTGTAGCAGTCAAACTGTAAGATTTTCTGAACCCCGTTTTACAAGTTGGTTACAATGTACAGAACTTGCATATCTTCCGGGAAAAGCTCGCAATACAAAAATCCCAATTTTTCGTTTATTGTTTATTTAAACATACTACAACGGTAAGACGGTTATCGCAGGAGTGGGGTACGAGAAAATCAAAGGTGCCTAACGCAAAGCGAAACACAGGTGCAGTGTATATATAAAAAAAACGAAAAGTAAAACATGGCCATAATACAGACATATATACATTGTATACAATACATTGTCCTAAGAATCACAAGGTATGCAACCAGTGATTGCCATAACGAACTTGTCAAATAGCAAATTTCGAATGTTATCGGGTAGCTGGTTTCGCATTTAGATGGATCGGGAAAAAAAACTATATTTGAATTCCTGGCGTATACAAAGGTGCAATATTTAGAGGGCGAAAATTCCTGGTAATAGACGGTTTAGCAAACTTAATGTATTCCAAAGATGAGCAACGTTTAGTGTTAATAGCGGTGTAAAATAGTTTAGGACTTTCTACGCGATGCCATTCGGTTAGGGAATACAGGTTCAAGGAGGTAAGATTAAAAGAGGGGAAGAAGTCCTTGTCGTAACGCTGTTATATAAATGGAATTGCTTTTCTTTTTCTGACAGATTCTAGTTTTTTTTTTCGCATTTCAAACACGGGCTCCAAATGGCACAGCTGTATTCCAAGATGGGCCATACTAGAGTTTTATAAGTGAGCAATTATGTTTCCTTAGGGGACGAGCGCAGTGAATACTTCAGGTGACCTAAACGTGCTAGAGCTTTAAAACGGATTTCTTCTATATGTTTGGACCATGATCAATCGTGTTTGAACAGAATACCAAGGAAGTTATATTAACACCTATATTTACTGACGCAGGTGGTGCACAAGATATTTATCTTTATTGTGTCCTCATTTTCCTTTCATTTGTTGGCATGTTTCACAGCACATATTATTTACTATGTTCCCCATTTCGCACGCCCCATTTCCACACTCTTTCTTTTTTTTCTGAAGAAATGTAATAAATAATGTTCTGGATTTTGCTACCTCAATCTTACGGGCACAACCACTGTCGTACGACATATTGTGTGACGCTCCTGTATCTTTAATTGCAGATCTGAATTCCATGAGGCCCATGCGACGGATACATTGATCAGACCATCGCTTGAGTCTAGGTGAGAGCTAAAGTTTTTTATTTTCCTTGCGTTACCTAAGTACCTTTCTGCATAAGGCATTCTGAGAAAATTCAGTAACCTCGGTGGCCGGCCACCCTTTTCTTTTCGTCTTACAGACTTCAAGAGTATGCGGCCGCGGTTCGAAGTGCCTTTGCAGAGCACGTACCACAAGCCTTTGGGATTCCCGGTCACGCTCGAGTGCACCGTACGGGGACGTCCAAAGCCTAACGTTCAATGGTTCCACAATGGCGTCTTGATCGAGCCAAGCTACATGCCTGTCTACAAAATAACACTTCTGAGCGACAAGAGCATGCTGCACATCACCGAAATGATGCCCGCGACCGAAGGCCGCTATGTCTGCAAGGCCGTAAACGAGGCCGGAGAAAAAACCACTGAGTGCATTCTTCATGCTGGAGGTACGATATTGGTGCGACTAAATATTTATGCGCTCTCTTAGCATGGTGATGCTAGCAATTATGGAATCGTATGCAGTGTAGTATATATATATATTTCGTTCCTCCTGTCAAACTTCTTGAATCCACCACGCTCACTTAGTTCTGGCAAGAGATCCTTGCAGTATTGCCCATCGAATGACGTGTTTTTGAAACAATCAAGCATTCAGGGGCAGTGAAATAACACGAAAGTCTGGAAGAAATATGTGTCATTCGAAAATTGTTCACAGCTAAGCCATCGTATTCGACTAAATGTTATTTCTGCCAGACTTTATGGTAAGAGTGCAGTGAGGAAGCGCAGCCTACTCACATGCACTGCTAGTTTGATTGAAGCAGATGAGGCAGGAAAATTGAGCTTTGTTTAAAACCAGTGTTCTCTATCTCACATATAACGTGTTTGGTTGGGCGCTAGCATTAACGAAGTAAATGCCTTCTGATTTGCTTACTACAAAGCTAGAAAGCTGGAAATTCGGTCTACGTTCGTTAAGAATTTCATCATAGTTTTGAAGGCACGACAGAAACACTTAGCCCATTTTTTCTGTAGTGTTGCTATCAAGTTATAATTAATAAAGTGCAATGTACATAATTCGTATAATAATAATAATATTTATTATTATTATTATTATTATTATTATTATTATTATTATTATTATTATTATTATTATTATTATTATTATTATTATCATCATCTAAGGAGAATCTATATATAACTCAATATGCGCACCCGTGAGCAAAAGTATACGTACCAGGGACTGCGCGATAAAACTAATGTTCGGCTCTGTCTGTGAATGCAGCTTGAAATTAAAGACTGCAGTCCGAACTTGGCATTACGAATTTTCTAATGCACTCGTCAGTTTCCGTTTATGCGTGTTAATTACGAAGAAATTATGTTTTTCCGGCGACCCTGTGGTCCGTAAACTTTTGCTCGCGGGTGTACACTACCAGTCATTTCTGAGTCTGCTGGTAGCTCTGGAAAATCAGATGAGCAAGTCCTTAAGCATGAGAGCCACTAATGAAGCCCAACTGTCCATCCTATAAACTGTTTGTAGATCGCAACAAGAGCGTGTTCTCTTTTTTTTTTTTTATCTCAGCGTCGTCGTGATCCAGGCTTTGTGTGCTGTGGGGGCCACACACAGGTGCAGATTTTATACCTCTAAGCTCTGCACACGTTATGCTCGTTAACCACAGAAAACCTTGGCTTTTAAGGATTAAATTTCCATATATTTTTTTAGTAGTACATTGCATTTCACCATATCTGAAGCAGCAGAAGCTTGATGTGGGTGAGTTGGTGTTGGTTATGCATACTCGATGAAAAGAGCGTTGCAAAGTTCTTTGCGTTACAAGAGCGCTACATTGCAAAGGCCCAGGGCACGTGCATTAGTTGCCCTTCAGTGACGCTTACAGAAAAAGAGATAGCTTTTCTGAAGAGACAGGGAGGTCATGATGTCACGATGGGCCATTCTTGGATGCATCTATTTAAAGTTCTGTTTCTTCAAAAAACATTTAGTTGGAAGTAGCGCCTTGTCTGTCGTACATGTTGTTCTTTCGTCCGCGTCTTCGTAGGGCTCTTTTCATCAAGTATGCATTTCACCATACTCTGTCGAGTTGCATGCGGTTATGCGTGCGCCGGTTCGTACAACTTTCTTTGACTTTTTATCTAACCTTACATTATGCTTTCGCCTGTGGGTCACAAAGGTTGAGTAAATAAAGAACTCTATTTTTGCGGGTTATGTGAGACGCATAACCTGCCGCTTTTCATTGCGTGAAATATTGTGCGCGCTTTCTTATTTATCTCTTACGTTTTGCTCCGTTATTGTGACATACTGATTTCCACATGCTTATATGTCACTGCGCGGGCTTTTGTACGTCTTCAAACAATGACTTTCTTTTTTTTTCATTTGAGACAAGCAAGCTACATTCTTGTGTAAATATAGCTATTGTGGTGATCTTAAAATATCCCGTTTGCTGCTACGCTGGGATATTTCATGATCATGTTATGGTTCCAAGGGTGTACTTGGTCTTCAGACTGCCTACACAGGCTTTTCACCCACGTCCTCTCTCTAGGGATCTCATGAAGAGAGAGAAACAAGAATTTCATTCGCTTATAGCTGCATTTTTGTGCTCAAACAGCCAGTTAGCAGCGTAGCAACTTATCATGTCCAGGAATTCTGGACATTCTCCTCCGGAACTTCACAGCAACGCACAAGTGTAACTCAATGGGAAAATTTTTTTTTCTAATTTATATTTCAGAATATAGGGCGAGGGTCAAAAAGTTTCAAATGACTACAACAAGAGGGTAGTCCCTTCTAGCAAAATATGCATTTTGGCACTTAGTCGGAACATTGGTGGTACGTTAAAGTAGTTAAAGAAAGTCAAACAGGGGCGGTGAAGTCCAACGACAGGAGAAAACAGTTTTGCACCCTCCCGCCAGAGGACAAATTGGCTTGAAAAAGCGGCAAATTTAAACCATAAAGGGATTTATTACAGTTGGCATTGAGAAGGTATTGGTAGAGGGAGTGTTATGCAGCCTGTTGGCACGTGCAGGCTTTTGAGAAGCAGCCGAGATGGTACAGAGTGGTTATGCATGTGCATGTCTTGAGCGTGCCTGGGTATGGTTCTATGCGCATGTTCGCTCTGTGTATGAGTGTGCGGGCGTGTACCTCCGTATTTGCGTTTGCATGCGCGCGAGTGCGTGTATGCGTGTGTCAGCGTTCGCGGCGTATGTGCGTGCCTGCGTGTGTGCGCGCTTGTGCGCGCCCTTGCGGTGCATGCGGCGTGTGTGTACGTGTACGCGTGCCAACGTGTGCTTTTCGAGTTTCAGCATGCAGGATTGCGAAAAATGTGTGCGTGTTTGTGTGCGCATGGATATCTGTGCTTGCGTGTGTGCGTGTGTGTGTATGCGTATGACGGATGGAGAGAGAGTACGTGCGTGTGAGGGAGAGTGCGTTTGTGTGCGAGGGAGACAGAGTGTGTGTGTGTGTGTGTGTGTGTGTGTGTGTGTGTGTGTGTGTGTGTGTGTGTGTGCGTGCGTGCGTGCGTGTGTGTGTGTGTGTGTGCGTGCGTGTGAGAAGAGAGAGAGACGCTGTTTAGAGACCAGACAAAGCGGATGTTGCGTACTACGCTGCGATGTTTTCCTTTGTTAAACTGTACTGCATGACCAGAATATAAGTTCTTTTAAAGTTCTTTTTTCCTTTAAACTAAGTTCTGTGTTATCAATCTCGCACAGCCGGCGTATAATCGCTGTCGCGCTCACCTATCACTGTTTCCAGCATGTGTGTGCGCGCGAGGGAAAGAGAGCGTGTGTATGCGCGAGGGAGAGAGATAGTGTGCGTGTGTGTGCGTGCCAGGAGAGAGTGTGTGCGCGTGTTAGTGCCTCCGTATGTGCATATGCTTGCGCGCGAGTGCGCGTATGTGTGTGTGAGCGTTCGCGGCGTGTGTGCATGCCTGCATCTGCGTGTTAGTGCATCTGTGTGCGCTTGCCTGCTTGCGGCGCATGCATGGCGGCGTGTCAATGTGCACGTCTGCGACCGTGCTTGTTCGTGTTTCAGCATGCATGCCTGCGGACATAACTGTGCGTACGATGCGCGCGATGAAGAGGGCGTGTGAATGCGTGTGAGGAAGAGAGTGTGTGCTCGTGCGAGATGGAGAGAGTGCGTGTGTGTGCGTGCGAGGGTATTTGCGTGTTTGCGGGTGTGGGCGAACATTTTCCTGCTTACACCTACACTTGGAAACAAACGCGATGTGGAGACCAATAAAGCCCGTGTTTAAATCCACGAGACAAGTACAAATGACACTGCATTTGTAGCATTATCTCTTTCTGAAAGCGAAATCGACAAAAAGAAAGCGCCTGCGATGTCAGTAATGCCCCCCTTGGCTGCCACGGCCCGTAAGAGGCTGCCAAGCACTTTAACTTCGTTATCTTGCTTCCGTCGGTGGCAGCGCAATGTCTTGAAGGCAATGACGCGCAAAATCTGCACTATCATTCAATCGTGTATCGTTTAGGTGACCAAGCGAGCTTTCGGCAGCGCACGTTTGTTGCTATATTGACATTTCAACTTTAAACGGCTTGCCTTCGGAAAAAACAATGTGAATAAATATCGACAGTCGTCTGGCCGCAAGGAACATGCTCATGGGGCCGTGTCATTCATGACAATATCTCAAAAGGCTGGAAGCAGTCTGGTCGACGTTACCCTCCACCTTTTTCCGCATCAGTTAGGCTTTCAGAGAGCGCTTAATTGCAAGATATTTGTTCTTACCCTTACAGGATCATGTTTAATAAGCATATACTCGCTCAACTATACAATGTCCAAGACAGACTCCAAACTGCTCATTCGCTTTAGCCACCCAAGATCAATTATTTAAAAGATAATCAACACACATTCGTGAATTACGCACACAACTGCTCAACTATCTCGGTATCCGGAGGTTACCGTCTGAACACTCGAATGACAATAATGTCAGGAAGATTTACATTGATCTATTTCTTAAAATTTGGTGCCGTTAAAAAAGGCCACCTGTATATTGATAGTATAGTAGGCATCTAATAAAGCAGGTGCGAATGCTCGGACAGGTTTTCTTGGCACAATTCAAGTTGATAAACTTAGAACACATGCATCGAAGCATGCACCTCTGTCTTTACAATGTATTCTCCTACATTGTTCAAGAAACGCCTCAGCGCCACGGTACATCACAAAAGGTGTGCGGTAGCATTATTTGCTCTCCCTAATAGATTTCTGAGCGTTCGCAGCATCAGGCTTGGTTTTCTGGCGTCATCAGGAATCAGAACAGTGAATTAGGGTCTGATTTATCTTGCATGAGTAATTGACAAATCGCGCAACAGAAGGTTCCCGGAATGATGTGTGATGACGACATTCTGCCACTATCGAGAATGAATGTGATTTATACACGAGCGAATGTTTGTGGCTACGCAGCGACAAACCTAGGCCTTAAGTTTAGCAGAGAGAAATCGGGAATTATGATGTTTAATGAAAAGACGAATAATTACATGGTGTCAATTCAACAGCAAGTCAAACGCATAGTCAAACAATGTATATGCATATTCAGCCATTGCATATTTGCTTGCTTACGAGGGTATGGGCCATTCCTGATTATGTCGTTCTTTTTTCGGGTATGAGCCATTGCAACGAGCCACTTTAGACTTTCGCCCTTATCAACCAATATTTCGTCTGCCAATGTAGCCGTGCGGTTTGGGGCTGCTTCCACCACGGGCACTAGGTCGGAACTCATGTTTGCATTGACTGCATACGTATATCAGCAATAATTCTAGAAAAAATAGCGGTATTTTTTTCTTTATGTGTTAACAATAGCCAGTTAAAATATATTCCGCAAAGCACTCATCCCAATACTTCAGTACTTTTTGTTCTAACACACACGTGCGCGGTACTGTATTTGATACAATGCACCATAATAATTTTGCATTGATTTCCACCAGGCAGCTGTTCTTATTCTTAATGACGCCAGAAACCGAGCCTGATGTCACCAACGCTCATATATGTAATCGGGAGCACGCACAATGTTCTCGCACACATTGTGTGATATACCGTAGCGCTGAAGTGCTTCTTGTATGACGTAGGAGAGTCCGTAGTAAAAGCAGAAGTGTACTGTTGGGCGCATGTGCTTAAGTTGATGAACTTGAATTGCGCCAAGAAAACCCATCGGAGCATTTGCACCTGCTTTAACAGAAGCGTACTGCACCATGAATATCCAGGCAGTTACTTTTTAACGGCGCCAAACTTTAATAGCGCAATCTAAATCTTGCTGACATTATTGCTATCATTCCAGTGTTGAAATTTTTAGCCTCTACATACGGAGTAAGCTGAACAGTTGTTCGCGTAATAAACGAAGGTACGATAATAAAATTGTCAATAATTGATCTTAGGCGGGTAACGGACATGAGTAGCTTGGAGCCAGTCCTCGAGACTACCTAGCTGAGCGAATAATTAATACACATGCTTCTATTTTACAAATCTTCTACAGATAAACTCTGAAAGCATAACTGACGCTGAAAAAGACCGTCTTTAAGGGCGGCCTGACCGAGCCCAGTCTTTCGTGATAATGTGATCAATAGCATCACTCCGTGAGTACGTTCCTTGCGGCCAGTCCGCTTTTGGTGTACATTTGCTTTTTTTTCGAAATCAAGCAGTTTAAACGTTTAATGTCAATACAACAGCGAAAGTGTGCCGCCGAAAGCTGGCTTAGTCGAAGTAGGGGTGCACGACGCAATGATAGTGCAGATTTAGCGCGTCATCGCCGTCAAGACGCAAGGAAGATAACGAACGCGAACCGCTAGTAGCTCCTAGCGGGACCGTGCCAATGGTGATGGTGCCATCGAGACAAAATACAGGGTGGCAATACTGACTGTACAGGCGCTTTCGCAGCGGAGCTGTGTGCCTCTGCACCGAAATGCATTTGTCGTGTCAGGGAGCAAGAATTTTGGTCGATCCTGGAGGTCGCGAAGTATCGGGCTGTCATGCGGCGGAGGTAAAGCAGGCTTCAAGTGCTCCGCCAATACTACTACTACTACTACTAATACTACTACAACTACTACTACTACTACTACTACGACTACTACTACTACTACTACTACTACTACTACTACTACTACTACTAATAATAATAATAATAATAATAATAAAGATGCATTGTTTCCCGTCGATGGGCATGCTGGAATCATTTGTGAACCGCACATGGTCTCACGCGCAGAAGGCATTGCCGCATATGCATAGGAGGAAATGTATGCACAACCATACAACATGACTCGTAAGAGGAGAGAGGCACCGACTGTGGAGTTGTCTGCCGTACAAACGGTTCCTTGTACGAGTTTACACCAACATGCCAACTTCTAGTACTACCACCTAGACGATGCTCCTGATGTTCCTGTGAGCTATGCTTCTGCTTCTGCATTTTCCCAATGTGCTTCGCTAACCTCACTACCGAACAGTGCTGAGATCCAGGATACGTGCTATCATGTACAAGCTCACATCTAGATCATGTGGAATATGTAAATCTCCTGTTGGATATTTCTGTGCTCCCAAGGCTGCAAGAATTATTACATAGTGTCGCGAAGCACTTTGAGCACTAAGCGTTCGCGACTAGAACGTTGGAGCAGCGAGAGGTAGTGTAGCCGACCGAGCACCGAAACAAGGTTGTTCTTTTTCGTCGTCGTTGTCTCTCTCCTAGCCACAGCCCCACTGCTCCCTATTTTACAGTACAGTTACTTCTCTTGTTGATCCTTCTGTCCAAGCTGCACGATCTACCAACTTTTCGCTACCTCGGGGTATCAGTACGTACGACCGTGTCTGGCAACGATTCTTACGTCCTGGTCTGTACCAATCGGCCCGCCGCTACGTCGCTTCTTGTGAGTTGCGTCAACTACAGAAGAAGCCATCTGTTCTCACTGATGGTTTACTCCTACCTCTTGGCGATCCTACCGAACCCTTCTTGCCTGTTGGCCCCTTTCCCCACATCTGGCTGATGCAACAAATGGATTGGCGTCGCAACTGATTGTACAACTTGGTTCGGGTTCACTAGAACCCTTCCAAGAGACGTCGCCTACTTCCTCTTGCACAACATCATGTTCACCACGGCGCTTCTCGTCAACTTCTTACCGACAGGGGTCGCTCCTTCCTCGCTACAGTTGTGGTCTACTTGCTCCGCTCCTGTTCTACCAAACATAAACTTCGTACAGCATCCCACCCTCAGAAGAACGATCTTAGGGGGCGGCTTATTCGATCAATAACGGACAAGCTCTCCATCTGTGTTTCTGAAAACCATCTTGATTAAGATACTGCTCTCACTTTTGTCACATTCGCGTACAATTATTCACGCTACGACACTATAGTTTACTCGCCATTTTATTCCTTGTACGGCCGAGATCCAGTATTGCCTTTTATACAATACTGTCTACCACTCAACAGCCCGTGTTTCAGTATACCCGCCATGTAATTGCTCGAGCCCAACAAACATGCCAAGTTGCTCACCGTCGCCTTTGTGCTTCTTAGAAAACGCAGAAAAGCATTTGTGAGATTAGTCACCGGGACGCCGATTATGTACCCAGGGATCTTGTCCTTCTGCGATCTCTCAGCCGCCGCTTCGGCCGCTCGAAAAAACTAATGTCGCGCTATTCCGGCCTTACCGGGTCTTTTGTCAGGTAAGCGACGTAACCTATGAGATCTCTCCAGCCGCACCTACTACTCGCTCCATCCAGACATCCCATGACGTCGTACTTGTCAGCTGCCTAAAACGCTACTAGTCCGTTTCAGCATAAAAATCAGCGGAATGGCGCTTCCACGCCTGGTGGAAATACGTTACACAGCTCTGCACAACGCTGAGGAAGGTGAGCACGAGCTTGGGACTGAAAAAGACAATGCTTCAGAAACTAGACTGCAGTAGAATTGTCTTTGACAATTACTGTAAATTACTGCAGATTCTGGAACTTACAAAAAAATTAAATTATGGAGCTTTACCTGCCAAAACCACCATCTGATTATGAGGTACGCCATAGTGGAAGACTCAGGAAAATTTCGACCACCTGGGATTCTTCAACGTACACCTAAATCTAAGTACAAGGGTGTTTTCGCATTTTCGCCCCCATCGAATTGCGGCCCCCATACTGTAAATACGCTACCCGTCTTGCTTCTTCTTTCAGCAATAATATTCTAAATTGAACCTAACCGGAAGCTTTAGCTCCTACATGGGAAATGAGCAATGGTTTCTTCTGACAATCACTGCACCGAAAAAATTAGTTATGTTGAACTCAAAAGAAACCGTTAAAATGAGATTTCAGAAACCACGAATTTTTATATAACTTCCACTTTTTTAAAACTCTGAAAAAAATGCGAAATTAAAAAAAAAACGCTACCTGAAGTATACAACCCCGCACCGTACCAACTAAAAATAATGTCGCAATTCTCTAAGCTGCACCTAATATTTCATTTATTGCAGACGAAAATGATACAACATATCCCACCCTGAAATACGTCACTAACTCCTGAATGTGGCATTCGCAAAACCTTGACAAACATTGTAACAACCTCACATACGTCATAAATTCATGCGTCAAACTTGCCCGATTGAGATGCTCCAACATAGAGATGTGATATTAGTTTTTGATGCTAACGAGTGGATTTGTAAACTTCGTACTTCTATTCTTTTTTCAGATTTACTGATTTCCGACGTCTTGTCAATATTTCTATGGCCCAAATCGAAATTATTTTTGGTGCAATCACTGTGACTTAACGTTCGCTCTCAAATGCTACACGTTCTCTCTTAAATGCGGCAATTCTCATTCAGGTCGTTGAGCCATTTTCTCACAAAATCATGCCTTTTACATGTATTTGAGCGGCCGGCATCGAAGATATGCCCTAGCTAAGGCTTCCTCTTATTCAATAATTCCGGATCTATCGGAAACCCACGAAGCACAAAGCTGACTATATGGAAGCCCACGGCTGCAGTGGTGAACAAATAATGGGAACCCGCCGTGGTTGCTCAGTGGCTATGGTGTTGGGCTGCTGAGCACGAGGTCGCGGGATCGAATCCCGGCCACGGCGGCCGCAGTTCGATGGGGGCGAAATGCGAAAACACCCGTGTGCTTAGATTTAGGTGCACGTTAAAGAACCCCAGGTGGTCAAAATTTCCGGAGTCCTCCACTACGGCGTGCCTCATAATCAGAAAGTGGATTTGGCACGTAAAACCCCAAATATTATTATTAATAAATAGTAGGAAAATACAACGAAGGAAACCAAAGGGAAGCTTTGCGGGAGCCGTTATCTCGGCCAGACATCTTACACGGAATGCCGACGAGCTGTCTGGCAAGGTGTCTAGCAAAATAGTCGATTCATTGCCAGTCGGGCAAGTGCCAGATAAGGCCGATACATGAGCGCGCTCGTTTTCAAATACCGAGGTGAAGCAACAGTCTCAGGGGGCGCTTCTTTTTATTATGTTTTCTTTTGTTGTGCGTCATGGCATACGTCACGGCGCGAATTTCAAATCATTAAGGTGGATACGCCACGTGGTGGCGAAAAAGGAAACCCAACGCTTGTCCAGAATTCCTGGGTATGGCCCTGGCTTTTCTTTTTAAAAATAAAGAGCCCGAGGAACACAAGCCAGAAGAATTCCACCCACCACAAGAGGAAAAGTCGCACAAGGTTCCTGCGTTTCTTCAGTCCAAACAACCACGAAGGAAGCCATCAGACGACGAATACCAAAGCTTTGAGTCGGAGTCGGAGTTGAGCTTTAAGGAAACAATCGTGCCACAGATCCGGAAGCTGTCAAGGCCGAAAGGTGATCTAAAGATATATCTTACACGCTTTGGGAAAAATTGTTTAAGTACATGACCATATTGCGCTTAGTGTTACACAGACGAACGATAGGGACAGCACATGGACGTACGTAGCGCAAGTACGTCCGCGTGCTGTCCTTATCGTTCCTCTGTGTAACAGTAAGCGCAATATGATCATAAACGTCCATCAACTAGCCCCGTTGACTGCTTAAGTAACCTTAAGGGCAGGACAACATTTGCTAAGTGTACCTAGCATTATACTGCACAAACATGCATGCACTGACCAAAATGTTGACTAGATTTTCTAGGGATTGCTTCAACCTGCCTGCCACTTTGCAGCCTTTCTGTGATTTTGCCCTCTATCATGATCTAGTTCCGAGCCGCGATCCAACTCAACAACGTCGTTTCGTTCTTCGCGTCTTCCAGAGTCCCCGCCGCCTGAAAAGCCGGAGAAGACGGCTTTTCAGACGGCGAAAGAGAGCGCCATCGAATTCCTCACCACTGTTTTGAAGCCGACATGGCCGTTCAGCATGTTCTGTTCCGCTTCGCCGAAGGAGGCACCCAAGGAGGAGGAGGAACCGGCCGAGCCCGAGAGGCCGCCGCCGAGATTGCCCGAACGGCTCCCGAGCGCGGAGAGGCCGCCCAGGCCCGAGAGGCCGCCGAGCGCCGAGAAGACACGGCCCGGAAGGCCACCACGGGCAGAACCGCCCAGGCCCCTCAGGCCGGGAGAGCTCGCTGAGAGGCCGCCAGTCACTGAGCCCGTCCAACGAAAGGAGCCCCCGAGGCCGGAGTCGCCCTGGTTCCTCGAACCCACGGAACCGTATCCAACTGAAAGGCCTCCTTCCGTCGAGACGGACAGGTTGGCGCCAAGAGGTGAGGGTTGGTCATGCATTTTCGTCGCCTTCACGGCATGAAGGCAGCCAATGTCGCGTCGTCCCCTGTCACTAGCCACGCGCACTGACAGCCATCGTTCAGATGCTCTTTTGTTTATTTATGAGACGTTCAGACAGAGCCAAGTCAATGTCTTCAAGCGATTATTGATTTATTTAATATTTCTGATTTGTGCATACAGAGCTACTTTGTAAATGTATTTAACTCCGTCATGGTGGTTGGGTTCGTAACACTAGCAATATACTTATAACGATTTTCCTTTTACATGTGCGACTAACAGCATCACTTATGCTGCTGTAAGCCGCTTGAGTGCTTTATTTGCTCGCACCAATGATCATCGGAGATAGAAGCACCTCCAACGTCTGCGACTAGCAGGGTGCCTCTTTTGAGCTCCTACGCGACTTTACGAATATTATACCGCTTACAAGGTCCTTAACATACGCTGTGTTTGCATGTGACTTGTACGTCACCCCATTTATATATCAAGGGAAACGTGCATTTACCTGCAATATGAGAATGGTCGGCAGAAAACCGAAATTCAACACAAATAAACTAGGTGCGTGCAAAAACTGCGGTAATTTGGCCTCGTCTGTGAACACAAACCGGTATTTTTATTCAAGTCTCCGAAACTCACCATTGTGTTTTTTCTTATTGTGCTTGTATTTGTCGCATTTCGTTTATTTCAGATGCCAGAAAGCCACCAAGTGGGCGAAGGACTCCTGAAGCTCCTGAAAGAATGCCACCTGAAGAATTTGGTTCAGAACATCTGAACCTGGAATGCCTCCCAAGTTCGTTGCTCCATTGGAAGACGTCGAAGTCCTTGTGGGATACCCTGCAACGTAAGGAAGTCAACATTGCTCATTCACCTGTAACACAACTTGAGCTTGCCACCATGCTGTCCTATGATTTCTAGAAAAAAATTTAGCTCGTGGTAGCGCGGCAGTGTATGCATAAATAACCCATATTTAGAGCGACTCAACTTCAATTTCTTTCACAAGTGTTTGGATGGCTAATTCCAGACTCCAGAATACTTCCAGACGACACAGGAAAGTTCCAAATTATCATTTATATACAGTCTCTATTTCCACTCACACATTGACGTACGCTGTCAGCATAAATTCAAACGTGAACAATTCCGAAACTACCCCAATGCGTTGTTTCGTTTCCATCTTCACCTACATTTGTCACATCGGTTTAATTCAGATTCCACAGCGTACACTTGGGACTAATAGAAACCGGATACAGAGCGATTACACGTCGCACTTTCAAGTAGAAACGTGTAAAAGGTGCTCCTTCCTTCGTTACTGTTCGCGCTTCAATTTATGCCGACGTTACGTCATGGAACATTTGTATACTTCTGTACGCGGGCGAAAAATAATTCCCCAAATGTGCTCAGTGAGACCATCCTCAGTGCGTCAGTACACAATTTGGTTACATTTCTCGGCTTCCAGCATTTTTTTTTTGTTAGGGATTCAGCTATCTAGCACGACTTCCTGTCGAACCATTCTAACGACGTATAGCATAATACGTGCTAGAGCCGAGGAGTCACGTACATTGTGCGATCGTTGAGTGCCATTTACGGGCACCTACTTGGCTCTCAATACACAATTTCTGTCAAAGCGTCTTTCTACTCGGCAAGGTTCTTCAGTTATTAATAATTAGTGATTTGACAACACAAATAAAAGCACAAAAATGTGCCGACCTGCTCCACATAAGGCATGGCAGAGAAGAAACGGGGGATAGGGGTTAGGGCGGGATGCGAAGGAAGCGAGAAGGTACGCATTTTTGAAGTAGTAGCCTAGCGCAAATAAAACCACGGACACAAGAAAGACGGACAAGGACAAGCGCTACTCACAACTGTTGTGAGTAGCGCTTGTCGTTGTGGGTCTTTCTTGTGTCCGTGGTTTTATTCGCGCTAGGCTACTACTTCAAATATGAACGACCAACTAGCCCAACAGTCAACTCTTCGAGAAGGTACGGGACAAGAAGGCTGGTAGCTAGCACAATAAAAGAAAAATAACAAGAGTAAAGCAATAATACAAATGGAGGGAATCGGAAGAAGAGAACGCTGTTATTCATACGCAACCGTTGGAAAAAAACTGAAATGTGAGACGGTCGCCACATTCTGGCTGTTCTCTTCTCAGTCCCAGTTACTTTGTTACTTTCCCTTTCTTCCTTCATTCGTTTCTTTCTTTCTTTCTTTCTTTCTTTCTTTCTTTCTTTCTTTCTTTCTTTCTTTCTTTCTTTCTTCCTTTCTTTCTTTCTTTCTTTCTTTTTCTTGCCTACTGAGTAGAACTGCAACCTTGAGAGGTTGTTTATAGTTGTCTTGCGCTTCCTCTTACAAAAAGGAAGGGACGACTCAAACAAAGGCACAAAAGCGCGAAGCGGTTTCGCTTTCGTACATTCGTTATTGTCGTCCCTTCTTTTTGTTTTCCAGCGTAAAATGAGGTGTAAGATAACTATGAACGTGCACCAACTACCCCGTTTGTTGGATTGTTGAAAGATTGTAAGAATTTCTCTTTGCGATTATTTTTTTTCGTAACCTGAAAGAGTTTCAGTCCTAATCTCATGTCTTGTTGCCGCTAAGAGGCGACTTCGGAAGATCAATATACGGCGTCTTTCTGTGTGCTGAAATAAATTAAGATTCTCTTTAGGTGGCCTACCAGCCCCTTCATAGCGTTTTCCATCGACCATCTAAATTATACACGTTGATCGAGGGACTTAAACACCAGCGTGGTGCACGCATCAGTGGAATATGACAACACCTGATCACTCAAAGCCTGTGCGTTTTACATTCATGTCATTAAAATGTGATTTAAATAATTTGTTGTGCACTGAAGGAATTGAGGCTTCATACCGTTGTTACAGGGTCGACAGCTACGTATTAAGAGAGGGGGGGAAACGCATACCGAAGGCTCATTATTTCGGTTTATGTCTGCTGTTTCAGAGAGCACAGTATACAAAGTGACCATCTTGAATGACAAAAATCTCCTTCACATCCTGGAGGTAAACGAAAGAACGCAAGGGCGATACGTCTGCAAAGCCACAAATGAAGCAGGAGAGCGGGTGACTGAGTGCTTTGTGACAATAGGCGGTAAGAAACCCTTCCTTTGTTGTGTGCGTGTGTGTGTGTGTGCAAAACATGAAGCCACGAAAAAAACGTCAACGCTCGATTGACAACCTTGACGCTTAAGATATTGCGATAACTATTATGTGAACACTCCAGGCGAATATTCACCGTCGACATCACCGCTGGCGTGGGCGTGAAGTTCCGTAAGTTCAAGTGCGTTAAGATTCTATCGCGCCCCGCGTTGGCGGTCACGTGATAAAGCGCGAACAATGCGGGGGAGGCGGTGAGAGCGCGGTACCGTGATCAAGTGCGCTGGGAGGGGGGGGGGGGGGGGGCGTCGACTCCGCTAGCCTAGCCCTGGCTGTGTATGGTGTCCTCACAGCTCAGCTTGTACTTACACCGCCCGGGCCCTACCTTGGAGGTAATCACGGGTAGCTGCAAAGGTTCGGCGATCCTAGGTGGCTGGTGGCTGTATGTGCGCGGTCTTGCCGCGCGCCTAGGCTTGGAAGTCACGTAATCTCAAGCTTCGGAGACGCATTGAAGCGAAAGGCAGCAGAAGCGTTCGATTCATTCTGTTTTCGTTCTTCATCACGCCAGTGTTGTGACAGCGAGTGCCCATGGTCACCGAGTGAGATCTGTTAATAATTGCCTGTGCTTGAGTGACATCATGCTTGTTAATTTAACTATTAAGCATGGGCTTACTGCAACTTATGCGGCCGATAAAACTACGATCCCTGCATCGTGCAGTTGTCTAATACCTTGCTTAGCTATCAATGATTCGCCTTTAGGTGGCACTGGAACTATTTTAGAAGACCTTGCGCATTTCTCTGCGTAAGTTTCGAGCGAATGCAAGAAGGCGAGTCAACAGTGGTTGACATCGAAGAACTACAATGTCTTCTTGGGTGCATTAGTGTACCATATGTGGTTTGTTTTTTAGACTACACTACCTTCGGGATCCGACAGCATTTTTAGACTGCACTATCTCCGGAATCGGCCTACATTTTCCGTCGAGTAAATCCACACTTCCGGTTGCGGTTTTATGCACGCGCAGTTTGAACGAGCATATCTTGATTTCATTTCGACATGTTGCGCTAATTACACATTATTGCTGCTTTGATCGTATATAGCTGTACGCTAACATAGTGCATCTTTTTCGTTTCAAGCTTCATTTTGACGCCATTTTCGTTGTACTACTAAATCATCTCATTTGACGAGATAAAAGTGGCCAGATACCCGAATCTCATAAACACCAAGTTGATCTGAATTCTACAAAGATGACCTTGTCCTCAAAAATACATGACACGCGAACAATTAAAACGGTCACAAAAAGATTCTTGCTCCAATCTACTGACCAGAAGACACGGAGGATAAATTTCACGAGGCTGAGG
Organism: Dermacentor albipictus; assembly: GCF_038994185.2. NCBI lineage: Eukaryota > Metazoa > Arthropoda > Arachnida > Ixodida > Ixodidae > Dermacentor > Dermacentor albipictus. The sequence goes on along the minus strand of NW_027225571.1, from coordinate 6,962,730 downwards.
AAAACAGTCTAGCCCTCATAATCAGAAAGTGGTTTTGGCACGTAAAAACCCACACAATTTAAATTTTGCTCTGCTCTCGCTGCCATTCCATCTTCACAGAGTGGAATGGTTGTCAATTTTTTTCACTGCTTTTGGATGGCGGTACTTATAGGCATCCCCTGGGGTAGGAATTAAGGCCAGTTTTCGCATCGATTCAGTGCCCGCGCGATTAATTCGAGATGAGTTCAGTTGTCACCATCTATTCAATGATCACGCGCATCTCTGTTGCTTTGTTAGTTCAAGCTTCTTTGTTCAGACTGATCCAGGGATCAGGAAAGGGATTCGGTTCGTAGACAGCTGGCCTGGATGCTCGTGCAATTGATGATCGTGCAATGCAGTTGCGGCCGGAGAAAACGCCAGTTGCGTTTAACTTTTTTTTTGCTTCATTATTCATCGTGTTAATACCCAAACCGGGCAAGCGACTGCAAATTGAGAACTTGAGACCCATATCTCTCACTTCTTGCGTGGGGAAACTCATGGAGCACGTGGTCCTAGCTAGGATGACCACCTACCTCGAAGACTGCGACGCGCTCCCGCCCACGATGATAGGATTCAGGAGAAACCTCTCAGCGCAGGACGCTCTGTTACAACTAAAACATCAGATCAAAGACGATTCGGGCAGATCGACAAAGGCAATTCTCGGGTTGGACCTAAAAAAGGCCTTCGATAACGTAACACATGCAACAATACTGGATAGAGTAGGCGAACTAGGACTGGGAAAACGCACGTACGATTATGTACGCAATTTTCTAACGGGCAGAAAGGCAAAGATCACGATAGCGGACCTAGTTTCGGAGGATATCGAGATAGGCAGCGCAGGTACGCCACAGGGCTCGGTCTTATCACCGATGCTATTCGATCTGGCGCTTATCGGGCTGCCAGCCAAGCTACAAGAAATCGAGGGTCTAAATCATACCTTATACGCAGACGATGTCACCCTATGGGTGAGAAACGGAAGTGACGGGCAGATAGAACAAACGCTTCAAACAGCGGTCGAAACAATCGAAAAATATCTAGAGGGGACAGGGCTAACATGCTCGGCAGAGAAATCGGAGCTGTTACTGTACAGACCGACTCGCAGAGGTCGCAAACCAGGCGACTACAGGGAAGAGCTCACCCATAGAGAGGAGATACAGTTAAAGACGGCTGATGGGAAACCCATACCCAAGGTAGATAGGATCAGGGTATTGGGGCTCCTCATTGAAGCTAAGGGCAACAACGGAGAAACCCTCAGAAGACTGGAGGGAACTGTAGCGCAAATCATGAGGCTAATCAGAAGGATAACAAATAAACATAGCGGGATGAAAGAGGAAAACACGATCAGGTTAATACAGGCCTTCGTAATAAGTAGAATAGTGTACGTAGCGCCGTACTTAAAATGGCAGGTCGCGGAAAAGATCAAACTAGAATGCCTCATTCGGATAATATACAAACTAGCCATAGGACTACCGATCAGCACCAGCACGGACAAGTTGCTGCAATTAGGCCTACACAACACTATAGACGAGCTCATTGAAGCGCAATGTACGGCACAATATGAACGCCTCTCTAAGACTAGAGCAGGCAGACACATCCTAGAAAGATTAGACATAGGTTACCACACACAGCATGGTGTCAAGGTGGACATCCCGAGAGATACAAAGGAAAGATTATTAATACCTCCCTTACCAAAGAACATGCACCCAGAACACAATGAGGACAGAAGAAAGAACAGAGCGAAGCAAATACAGAAGAAATTCGGCAGCGACAAGGACGCAGTGTTCGTAGACACGGCTCGATACAGTCGCAGACGGGGATTTACGGCAGCCGTAATCGATAGGGATAAACGGTGCAAGACATGCGCGACGATACGCACCACAAGTAACGAGATAGCTGAAGAAGTAGCCATAGCGCTCGCAGCAGCTCAGACTAACGCAACCGTGATAGTCAGCGACTCTCAGACGGCAATAAGAAACTTTGCGAACGGCCGAATCTCCCCGGAGGCACTACGAATTCTTCTTGCAGGAGGGCAAAATTACAAAAGAAAGATATCCATCACCTGGACACCCGCTCACACCCCCGCGGAGGACGGCAACAACGAGGCGGCACACGACGTGGCTCGAGGGCTTACGGACCGAGCCGCAGTAGCAAGTGACGCGCCGACACCCTCCGGACGTGACGGTGCGGTAAATGAGTGGGAGTGGGAGGACAGAATGACAATATATAATGACATTACGAAACATTATAGGTTACAGAGGTGCATATTCCCGCGACCTCACGCAAAATTGACAAAAAAGCAGTCTGTCGCATGGCGGCAGTTACAAACTAGGACGTATCCGAATCCTGCGCTCTCGCACATCATATATCCGGATGTATATCCTACGGACAAATGCAAAACATGTGGATCCAGAGCCACTCTGGAGCATATATTATGGGAATGCAGAGGGCTAAATAACAATAAAGAAAACGCGGCCTCTAGCAGCAGCCTTCGCACGCGCTGGGAAGCCGCGCTGCTCAGTCCCGCCCTCGAAGATCAATTATGGGCCGTCCGGCGGGCCGAGGTTGCCGCCAGGACCCAAGAACTCCTGGCCGTCACCTAGGCGGGGCCTTTGGCCCTCCCCACCAACTCGCAGGGCACACAATAAAGTTCTTTCCTCCTCCTCCTCCTCCTCATTATTTCCTCGAGTAACGGCTCGCCGCAACGCTGGCAAATCCTCGGAAGCATATATCTACGATATGGGTGAGATAAGGTGGAATATAAATAAATGCCAAACAGCGTCCATCATCATACCCTGCAATAACCGATAAAACCATAAACAATATGATTGTCCCCCGTTACCTCGTCTGGCTTTTCACTAATTGTACAGCACTTTTCGTGCGAAACAGGCAACTGGAAAGAAGTGACGCAAAGAGTTGAGAAATTAAGCGATCTACTAAGGGAAGAGAGCTAAGGCAACACCCAAACAGGAAGGAAAAGCAAAAATTAACATATTTAAGTGCTGTTTGTTAAAATATTTATGGATCAACATCTCTTTATTAAGAAGGAAGTAGAGAAAAGGCCGCCGGAAGTGGAGAATAATTCCGTGTGTTTTGAATCATGCTTCTACAGTTATCAGTGGAGCTAAGTGGCATAGCCACTTCTCTGCTGTGCTAATGTGAGTGTTTTCTAACCTTTCGCGGTGAGCGCAGTACGTCTAGATCCGCAGCGTTCTGCGCTCTACATGGTTGTACGGGACTGGTGACCACGCATCGTTTCGCAACTTCCCAAATAGCAGCACGGGCCGGTTATGCCACTTAAATTGGTAGAGCAGTAAACGAGGGAACCAAGAGAACTGTGATTGTTCCGCAAACATATATATTTCTCTATAATTCTTCCATAGTAATTCAAAAAACGCTACTATAAATCTTCATTTTTTTTCGCTTGTTTATTGTTCTTGGCAGCGTTCTTCCTGCGCTTCTGTCATGCGCTAGTCGATTTGATGTGCTTCCTTGTTTGCCAAGTAAATGGGTGGTGTATCTCATAGGCGTACCTTTGAGGTACACCTTTTTTCAATTCTCTTTTGCGAATTTCCGCGTCTTTATGGCGAATGGTGGGCATTATTCACATTTGTACCAGTAAAGCTACCTCTCCCCCCCTCATTTGCATAGGCAGAGTTACCGTGGGTTGCAACCCCGCCCCCCCCCCCCCCCCCGGAAAAATATTCTGGGTACGTGCCTGGGTTTATGGCATTATACATTATTGTCCAAAGCTTCTCGATCATGTGCAATTTTCCGCGCCGCAGAAGTATACCAAGCAGCATGCCACGTTTTCTGGAGGCCTTGTTAGATTAGAGACTGTCCTATGGCTTGACTGCAAAAAGCATTTTCGGGAATAAGCTCCCGATAATTCGAGCTCGAAGAGGCCCGAAAATTTGTTCTAATTAAAAGGACCCGTTCTTGAAGTATTTCTGCACCATAATACGATGCACGAACGGTGCGAGTTGTTAAATATCGCGGCGCGCAAGCACACATCGAGCCAGCACCACGAAACTGCCCCACGCCGGCCAACGCTTGCTTCCCCCGATAATGGAAGTAAATAATAATATTTGGGGTTTTACATGCCAAAACCACTTTCTGATTATGAGGCACGCCGTAGTGGAGGAGAGAGATAGTGTGCGTGTGTGTGCGTGCCAGGAGAGAGTGTGTGCGCGTGTTAGTGCCTCCGTATGTGCATATGCTTGCGCGCGAGTGCGCGTATGTGTGTGTGAGCGTTCGCGGCGTGTGTGCATGCCTGCATCTGCGTGTTAGTGCATCTGTGTGCGCTTGCCTGCTTGCGGCGCATGCATGGCGGCGTGTCAATGTGCACGTCTGCGACCGTGCTTGTTCGTGTTTCAGCATGCATGCCTGCGGACATAACTGTGCGTACGATGCGCGCGATGAAGAGGGCGTGTGAATGCGTGTGAGGAAGAGAGTGTGTGCTCGTGCGAGATGGAGAGAGTGCGTGTGTGTGCGTGCGAGGGTATTTGCGTGTTTGCGGGTGTGGGCGAACATTTTCCTGCTTACACCTACACTTGGAAACAAACGCGATGTGGAGACCAATAAAGCCCGTGTTTAAATCCACGAGACAAGTACAAATGACACTGCATTTGTAGCATTATCTCTTTCTGAAAGCGAAATCGACAAAAAGAAAGCGCCTGCGATGTCAGTAATGCCCCCCTTGGCTGCCACGGCCCGTAAGAGGCTGCCAAGCACTTTAACTTCGTTATCTTGCTTCCGTCGGTGGCAGCGCAATGTCTTGAAGGCAATGACGCGCAAAATCTGCACTATCATTCAATCGTGTATCGTTTAGGTGACCAAGCGAGCTTTCGGCAGCGCACGTTTGTTGCTATATTGACATTTCAACTTTAAACGGCTTGCCTTCGGAAAAAACAATGTGAATAAATATCGACAGTCGTCTGGCCGCAAGGAACATGCTCATGGGGCCGTGTCATTCATGACAATATCTCAAAAGGCTGGAAGCAGTCTGGTCGACGTTACCCTCCACCTTTTTCCGCATCAGTTAGGCTTTCAGAGAGCGCTTAATTGCAAGATATTTGTTCTTACCCTTACAGGATCATGTTTAATAAGCATATACTCGCTCAACTATACAATGTCCAAGACAGACTCCAAACTGCTCATTCGCTTTAGCCACCCAAGATCAATTATTTAAAAGATAATCAACACACATTCGTGAATTACGCACACAACTGCTCAACTATCTCGGTATCCGGAGGTTACCGTCTGAACACTCGAATGACAATAATGTCAGGAAGATTTACATTGATCTATTTCTTAAAATTTGGTGCCGTTAAAAAAGGCCACCTGTATATTGATAGTATAGTAGGCATCTAATAAAGCAGGTGCGAATGCTCGGACAGGTTTTCTTGGCACAATTCAAGTTGATAAACTTAGAACACATGCATCGAAGCATGCACCTCTGTCTTTACAATGTATTCTCCTACATTGTTCAAGAAACGCCTCAGCGCCACGGTACATCACAAAAGGTGTGCGGTAGCATTATTTGCTCTCCCTAATAGATTTCTGAGCGTTCGCAGCATCAGGCTTGGTTTTCTGGCGTCATCAGGAATCAGAACAGTGAATTAGGGTCTGATTTATCTTGCATGAGTAATTGACAAATCGCGCAACAGAAGGTTCCCGGAATGATGTGTGATGACGACATTCTGCCACTATCGAGAATGAATGTGATTTATACACGAGCGAATGTTTGTGGCTACGCAGCGACAAACCTAGGCCTTAAGTTTAGCAGAGAGAAATCGGGAATTATGATGTTTAATGAAAAGACGAATAATTACATGGTGTCAATTCAACAGCAAGTCAAACAGCAAATCACTATCCTTAAGAAAGAGGAAAAACCACGAGAAATCACGACTGAGGTGGTGGAAATTCCAAATATCACTGATGTTAAGACTATCCAGCGTACAGATATCATCACTGAATCGCTAGAAAGGCCTAAGGAAATTGCTCAGGTTGTATACAAGACAGAGGAAGTTGTTGAAGAGACAGAAACAATTGAATTGGCCAAGGTGCCGAAGCCAATGAAGCCAAAGAAAAAGAAGAAACCTGAAGCGGAGGAGGAAGCACCAGTTGTGGAAGAGACAGAGCAAATAGTAGACCTAGCATCGAAAGCACGGCCAAAGAAAGAGCCACTGGTTGAAGAAATCACTATCCTTAAGAAAGAGAAAAAACCACGAGAAATCACGACTGAGGCGGTGGAAATTGCAAATATCACTGATGTTAAGACTATCCAGCGTACAGATATCATCACTGAATCGCTAGAAAGGCCTAAGGAAATTGCTCAGGTTGTATACAAGACAGAGGAAGTTGTTGAAGAGACAGAAACAATTGAATTGGCCAAGGTGTCGAAGCCAATGAAGCCAAAGAAAAAGAAGAAACCTGAAGAGGAGGAGGAAGCACCAGTTGTGGAAGTGACAGAGCAAGTAGTAGACCTCGCATCGAAAGCACGACCAAAGGATGAGAAGCCAAAGGAAGAGCCAGTGGTTGAAGAAATCACTATCCTTAAGAAAGAGGAAAAAGCACGAGAAATTACGACTGAGGCTGTGGAAACTCCAGATATAACTGATGTTAAGAGTATCCAGCGCACAGATATCATCACTGAATCGCTAGAAAGGCCTAAGGAAATCGCTCTGGTTGAATACAAGACAGAAGAAGTTGTTGAAGAGACAGAAACAATTGAATTGGCCAAGGTGCCTAAGCCAAAGAAGCCCAAGAAAAAGAAGAAACCTGAAGAGGAGGAGGAAGCACCAGTTGTGGAAGAGACAGAGCAAATAGTAGACCTCGCATCGAAAGCACGGCCAAAGGAAGAACCAGTCGTTGACGAAATCACTATCCTTAACCAAGAGGAAAAATCACGAGAAATTACGACTGAGGCTGTGGAAATGACAGATATCACTGATGTTAACAGTATCCAGCGCACAGATATCATCACTGAATCGCTAGAAATGCCCAAAGAAATTGCTCAGGTTGAATACAAGACGGAGGAAGTCGTTGAAGAAACGGAAACAATTGAATTGGCCAAGGTACCTAAGCCAAACAAGCCAAAGAAAAAGAAGAAACCCGAAGAGGAGGAGGAAGCGCCAGTTGTGGAAGAGACAGAGCAAATAGTAGACCTCGAGTCGAAAGCACGGCCAAAGGAAGAAAAGCCAAAGGAAGAGCCAGTGGTTGAAGAAATTATCATCCTTAAGAAAGAGGAAAAACCTCTAGAAATCACGACTAAGGCTGTGGAAATTCCAGATATCACTGATGTTAAGACTATCCAGCGCACTGATATCATCACTGAATCTCTAGAAAGGCCGAAGGAAATTGCTCAGGTTGAATACAAGGCGGAGGAAATCGTTGAATAGACGGAAACAATTGAATTGGCCAAGGTACCTAAGCCAAAGAAGCCAAAGAAAAAGAAAAAACCTGAAGAGGAGGAGGAAATGCCAGTTGTGGAAGAGACAGAGCAAATAGTAGACCTCGAGTCTAAAGCGCGACCAAAGGAGGAGAAGCCAAAGGAGGAGCCGGTGGTTGACGAAATTACTATCCTTAAGAAAGAGGAAAAACCTCTAGAAATCACGACTGAGGCTGCGGAAATTCCAGATATAACTGATGTTAAGACTATCCAGCGCACAGATATCATCACTGAATCTCTAGAAAGGCCCAAGGAAATTGCTCAGGTTGAGTACAAGACGGAGGAAGTCGTCGAAGAGACGGAAACAATTGAATTAGCAAAAGTGCCTAAGCCAAAGAAGCCTAAGAAAAAGACGAAACCCGAAGAGGAGGAGGAAGCACCAGTTGTGGAAGAGACAGAGCAAATAGTAGACCTCGCATCGAAAGCACGACCAAAGGAAGAGCCGGTGGTTGACGAAATTACTATCCTTAAGAAAGAGTAAAAACCACGAGAAATCACGACTGAGGCTGTGGAAATTCCAGATATCACTGATGTTAAAAGTATCCAGCGCACAGATATCATCACTGAATCTCTGGAAAGGCCTTAAGAAATTGCTCAAGTTGAGTATAACACTGAGGAAGTGGTAGAAGAAACAGAAACAATTGAATTGGCCAAGGTGCCTAAGCCAAAGAAGCCAAAGAAAAAGAAGCAACCCGAAGAGGAGGAGGAAGCACCAGTTGTGGAAGAGACAGAGCAAATAGTAGACCTCGAGTCGAAAGCACGACCAAAGGAAGAGCCAGTGGTTGAAGAAATTACTATCCTTAAAAAAGAGGAGAAACCACGAGAAATAACAACTGAGGCTGTCGAAATTCCAGATATCACTGATGTTAAGACTATTCAGCGGACAGATATTATCACTGAATCTGTAGAAAGGCCCAAGGAAATTGCTCTGGTTGAATACAAGACGGAGGAAGTCGTCGAAGAGACGGAAACAATTGAGTTGGCAAAGGTACCTAAGCCAAAGAAGCCAAAGAAAAAGAAGCAACCCGAAGAGGAGGAGGAAGCACCAGTTGTGGAAGAGACAGAGCAAATAGTAGACCTCCAGTCGAAAGCACGACCAAAGGAAGAGAAGCCAAAGGAAGAGCCAGTGGTTGAAGAAATTACTATCCTTAAGAAAGAGGAAGAACCACGAGAAATCACGACTCAGGCTGTGGAAATTCCAAATATCACTGATGTTACAAGTATCCAGCGCACAGATATCATCACTGAATCTCTGGAAAGGCCTAAAGAAATTGCTCAAGTTGAGTATAAGACCGAGGAAGTGGTTGAAGAAACTGAAACAATTGAATTGGCCAAGGTGCCTAAGCCGAAGAAGCCCAAGAAAAAGAAGCAACCCGAAGAGACGGAAGAAGCACCAGTTGTGGAAGAGACAGAGCAAACAGTAGACCTTGAGTCGAAAGCACGACCAAAGGAAGAGCCAGTGGTTGAAGAAATTACTATCCTTAAAAAAGAGGAGAAACCACGAGAAATAACAACTGAGGCTGTCGAAATTCCAGATATCACTGATATTAAGACTATCCAGCGCACAGATATTATCACTGAATCTCTAGAAAGGCCCAAGGAAATTGCTCTGGTTGAATACAAGACGGAGGAAGTCGTCGAAGAGACGGAAACAATTGAGTTGGCAAAGGTACCTAAGCCAAAGAAGCCAAAGAAAAAGAAGCAACTCGAAGAGAAGGAGGAAGCGCCAGTTGTGGAAGAGACAGAGCAAATAGTAGACCTCGAGTCGAAAGCACGGCCAAAGGAAGAAAAGCCAAAGGAAGAGCCAGTGGTTGAAGAAATTACTATCCTTAAGAAAGAGGAGAAACCACGAGAAATAACAACTGAGGCTGTCGAAATTCCACATATCACTGATATTAAGACTATCCAGCGCACAGATATTATCACTGAATCTCTAGAAAGGCCCAAGGAAATTGCTCTGGTTGAATACAAGACGGAGGAAGTCGTCGAAGAGACGGAAACAATTGAGTTGGCCAAGGTACCTAAGCCAAAGAAGCCAAAGAAAAAGAAAAAACCCGAAGAGGAGGAGGAAATGCCAGTTGTGGAAGAGACAGAGCAAATAGTAGACCTTGAGTCAAAAGCACGACCTATGGAAGAGAAGCCCGAGGAAGCACCACAAGAAATTACAACAGAGGCAATAGAAACACCAGATATTGCATACATTAAAACTATCCAGCAAACTGATATTGTCACTGAAGCTGTGGAGAAACCTAAGGAAATTACAGAGCTAGAGTACATCACCGAAGAGGTCGTTAAAGAAACAGAAACATTTGATGTAGCTAAACTTAAGAAGCCTAAGAAGCCTAAAAGAAAAGGGAAGCCAGAGGAAAAAGAGAGAGAAGATATTACCGTTATAGAAGAAATATCAATTGTTAAGAAAAGGACAGTAGAAACTGCCAAGGACTTTAAAGATGTTCTTTAGACTGAATTCACACAAGCACATGTTTCTGAGGAGTTAGTTGTCTCTGAATTTCCAGAAGCCACAAGTGCCCACATAAGCCTTGTTGAAAGCCGCCCTGTTGTTATAAAAGAAATTAGCAGTGAGTTAAACACTGGTGAACTGCAGACTGATGAAAAGCAAAAGGAAGAGAGACCGCATACAGCATTAACAGAAAGCAAAGCAGTTACTATTGAAGAAGCATTCACTTCTGAAATGCCAGAAACTGTGAGTGTGCCTCAACAAGAAACACACGAGGCATCACAAAGTGTAATAATAGAAGAAAAGTCGCTGGTTGTTGAGGAGACCACATGTGAACAGTATGCTCCAGAATTCCTTGCTAAGGCACCCAGAAAAAAGCAAAAGGCAAAAAAAGTCCTCGAGCCTCAGCAATCAGTAGAAGTATTGGAAGCTGAAACTTGTTTGAGCACGCTAGAGTTAAAATCACTGCCAAGAGAAAAATACCAGAAAGCACTAGGCATACTAGAGGAACAGTGTCTTGCTGTTAGTGACATAGGAGAAGAGGAAATAGCATCGGAGTTTGCCCCTGATGATGTTCTCTCAAAGGAAGCAAGCAAGACTTTGCTTCTCTTTCCACAACGTCAAACTGATGTGATAGAAGTAATACCGGGTGTTACCAGTGAGGAGCTTGTTATTGAAAAAACTGCAGAAAAGAAAGGAAACTTAACCTTTGTTGAAGAGTCAAGAGAAGTTTCAGCAATTTTGGAGGAGGTTCCTGCCGAGTTCCAGTCTGTAGACGTTCCAACAAAAGCTCTTACGTCTAGGATAACTGAAACAGCCAGGAGCTACGCATAGTATGAAGAGCAGGCAGCGGAATTTCATGAGGACATACCTATGCAAGCGCACGCTGGCGAAAGTCATGTAGAATTGACAAGAGGAACACCTGCAGTGCATGAGGTAGCTACTGAATTTTTGGCATCAGTGGAAAGGGAATCTGTGGCGTCAGTTTCACATGTGGAGATTCCCAGAGAAGTCACCACAACTGAAGAGATGGCTGCTCATTTTGATATATCTGCACCAGAAAAAACACATCTAACAGTTGAGTTCACAGAGGTTCCACGTGACGCCATTGAGATCCATGAGCTAGCTGCCGAATTCAAGGCAGATACAGTGAAATCATTGCAGCCAGGATCGAGAAATACAGGTGATGTGAAATCCTGTGTTGACACTGTAGAGATGGCACCATTATTTGAGGCACCATCAGTCAAGGAAGAAACCCTTGTGAAAGATATTGTGGATGTTCGAAGGGAGACTCTATTCATTGAAGAAATACAAACAGAAGAGCAAACCCATGAAGCAGGCCTTGCAATCATTCCAGAGAAGAAAACTGCCCAGTCGTCGAAAGTCCTACCATCAGAGCACCTCTCCATTCAGGTAACATGTTTTACAATGTTGATGCAAGCATAGACAAAGTTGCAAATTCAAACAAGAGTAACATAAAGGGATTTTTTAGCACATTAAGAAAAAAATGTCATTTAAAAGATATTCAACTGCCATTTGGTAACGTAGTTCAGTTAACAACAGGCTTTTCATGCTTTCGGATTACTATACAACTTGTTACATACATTGTTTCAGTGAAGACTTTAAATAATTATTTAACACAGTGCAGTATAAATAATCACATTATTCAGATGATATATTATTTATGCTAGCAGACATGATAATTGTATTAAATTACTGAAAATTAGCAATCAACGATACTTCACTAATTGAAGTAATTTAAATAATTGCCTTATGGCACATGTTTTTCTGAATAGAAGCTAGTCAATGCTACAGGCACATTCACTTATTAAGAATCCCAAGGCTACCAGCAGTTATGGAACATCATCCCCAATATCTGCCAGGCATTCGTTATTCCATAGTTTTCTTTCGCAGTGCATAAAAAAAGGCTCTATGAGAACATAAGTGAATACATTATGATAAAATGTCAGTATAAAGTAAAAAAAATATACACCTGAATAAATATTTATTTGCTCTCAAAATTTAGTACACCATTTAGTGTCTTTACAGATGATGTGCTTTATCTCTGTAAACAGTCAACATTTGTATGGAGTGTATATTGTATGTTTAAAACAATTTCTCTTTGGTTTGTACTAAAAGTAAGTTAATAAACAAAAGTAAACTAGCTTTTGTCTCACACATGGGTAGCAATAACACAGCTCTTTGGTACCTTTTGCATAATTTGACAGTTTGAAACTGAGAAAATATATTTTGCAGAAATTTCACTAAGAATGGAACATAAAGCTCCCGATCAATTAGCGCCTTACGATTTCATTATGTGCATTTGAAAATATACGAACACTGGGCCAGTTTGTCTTGTGCTTTCCGTTTTTGTGCATGTACCTGTCTACAATATCCATCGCAGCAAGAACTTGATCAGCATGATTCAACAACTTGCAGCAAAGTTGATAGAATAAAATAGGGTCACGTTCATGCACTGCCAGGCTAAAAGTAATGTGTGTTAGTTACTGCAAGATGTTGGTGTGCATGTGGAATTGAAGTGAGGTAGTTATTGGTAGAGGCATTGCAAGCAGGGAGGGGCATTGCTCCGCAGCATATGGCAGTATACACCTGTATGTTTGGGCACAAAGTTTATATATTTTGTGACCATAAAGACAGAGGTGCAACAAGTTTCTATATGGGACAGCACGGTTACTAAGTTGCCAAATTTTTTTCTGCGTATGCATGCTTAAAAGGGCAGTATTAACCAGGCTATAGTCATGCTATTGCAGTCTCTCGTAGGGTATTATTAGTTTCACCTTTGTCACATAATATCGCTAAGCTAGACAATCATCCTCCATCACTAGTCAAGTAATAAAGGACAGAAAATTCTGCACTCATTGGAAATTGATTGATTCGAAACCCTCTACCTGGCAGCAATAAAGCAAGGCTAAGAAAATACTGTATAACTGGTCGCATAGGAAACAAACGCATGACCTTTCAGCAATATGGCTGGTGCTATAGGAAGTAAGCTTCCAGTTCATCAGTGACGGCAGGTGTTTGGAAAAGCTACTACTGCTTGCAAAGCATGTACTGCGTGTTAATGTATGCAGTACTAAGAAAGAGGCGGATGACTGTGACCTCAAGGGGAAATTAGGCCATGAGGAATAGGGAGAAAACGCAATGGTACTAGTTTAGCACATAGACTGATCACTTGAAAAGAAAATTTAGCGGAGCGTACGTTTATGTGGAAATGTGTGTTCAGCGAAGCTTTCATTCATGTTTGTATAATATAGTTTACACTAGTATAAGGGAAAATAATAGTATGGACAGAAATGTTTCTATGAATGACCGCACATATCAAGTAATTTTTCATTTCTCTTCAGCCAACTTCTGTTTTCTGTTACTGACTTCTTCCCTTCTTTGTAGCTCAACACTCGTTGCTCATTGCATGGTATGATTCTATTTTGTTTGTTGTTCTTGACCTGAGTGGATTTGTTCATTTTCCCTCTGCTTTGTTCAGTTCACTGATTTCTCCACACTTCTTCACTTCTCTGTAGCTAATTGCTCCTCACTCATACACGCTCTGGTGCCATTTTCTTCACCTCATTCATTCTCCACACTCGAGTGCTTCAGTTGCATACTTCTCGTTCACTTCTCTGTAGCAGACTTCTTCAATTTTCTGTTGCTGATTTCTTCACTTGCCCCCTGTTCTAATTTTATTTAAAATTCTGAGGTTTTACTTGCCAAAACTCGGACCTCTTGTTCTGGTTGTCTATGCGTGAACATAGTGGCCGAAGTTCCCTACTCGGCAAGACAGCACCCGCAAAGTTGTGGGAAGAGGCAAAGAAATTTTCATTTAAAACACCGCGAGCTCCTGCTTAACCACCTTTAGTATTATGGCAAATGTCTATTTAGATTAAGTTGCCTCATTTGCTGTTTGTAACTATAAAAGGATGTTGCAAGAAGATAAATGGCTCAACCTATATGGTCAAATTGGAGATACCATCTCTCCTATGCTATTCACAGCGTGTTTACAGGAGGTATTCAGAGACCTGGATTGGGAAGAATTGGGGATAAGAGCTAATGGAGAAAACCTTAGTAACTTAGGATTCGCTGATGATATCGCCTTGCTTAGTAACTCGGGAGACCAATTGCAATGTATGCTCGCTGACCTGGACAGGCAAAGTAGAAGGGTGGCTCTAAAAATTAATATGCAGAAAACTAAAGTAATGTTTAACAGTCTCAGAACAGAACAGCAGTTTGCGATAGGTAGCGAGGCACTGGAAGTTGTATGGGAATGCATCTACTTAGGGAAGGTAGTCACCGTGGATTCGGATCATGAGACTGAAATTATCAGAAGAGTGAAAATGGGCTGGTGTGCTTTTGGCAGGCATTCTCAGATCATGAACAGCAGGTTGCCATTATCCCTCAAGAGAAAAGTGTGTAACAGCTGTGTCTTACCAGTACTCACCTACGGGGCAGAAACCTGAGGCTTACGAAAAGGGTTCTACTAAAATTGAGGACGACACAATGATCTATGGAAAGAAGAATGATGGGTGTAACGTTAAGGGATAAGAAAAGAGCAGATTAGGTGAGGGAACAAACGTGAGTTAATTACATCTTAGTTGAAATCAAGAAAAAGAAATGGGCATGGGCAGGGCATGTAATGAGGAGGGAAGATAACCGATGGTATTTAAGGGTTACGGACTGGATTCCAAAAGAAGGGAAGCGTAGCACGGGGCAGCAAAAAGTTAGGCGGATGGATGAGATGAAAAAGTTTGCAGGGACGACATGGCCACAATTAGCACATGACCGGGGTAGTTGGAGAAGTATGAGAGAGGCCTTTTCCCTGCAGTGGGCATAGCCACGCTGATGATGATGGTATGGTCATGGTTCTACATAATCACCATTTTCACTCCCTAACAATACCATCACCATTTTCACTGCCTAACAAGAGAACTCAAACAAGCATGAGCAGCAGGCAGCTATTGTGAATGTAAATTTTGCAGCCACCGACAAAGCATGCATTATCCTGTCAGCATTGTTCTTCACTTACCATCAGCCACTCAGAAGTCGAACGAATTAAAGTTGCAATATAAATTTAAAGTGCACGTATATTGGCACACTGAATAATGAAAGACTGGCATTACATATTATTCTTATTTTCTGAAGATGAACACTGCCACTGCACATGTTGCATTTGCATGTACAACAGGGTACCTGCATGAGTAGTTAATGCAGTGCCTTTGAGGTGGCAAGGTTTCAACAGCAATAATGTCAATAGCTGCTATAGCCCAAGTGTGAGATCGAACTAATAAGGCAAGCTGGCTTGCAGTCCGTTTATAATTCGTTGCATTAACGCAAATTGAAGCTTATGCGGAAACTGTTTAGATTCAGTAGTTATGTACACATAGTAACTAGGTAGTCCTTGTGAAACAGAGAGAACAAACTAATATACGCATCATAACATCACATTTGCTTTTATTGCAACAAGTAATACAGATGCACACGAAAAGACGCAAACTATTGTGGTCCCATTCACATTGGTAACCTAATGCATGAGTCAGGCTCGTTCTGGATGGGAGATGAAAGAAATGTGCCTGCCATATGCATCTTTCATACTTGTGTCTAATTTATGCCAAATGCTTTCGTATCCAAGGCTGGCTCTGTACTGCTTGCATTTCTTTCTTGATGCCCAAACACTCTTAAGTATACTCAAGTTGATCTTCATATAGTAGGTCTTGTGCACAGGTCTTTCTGAACCTCTTTCCATTGCAATAAGCATGCCCGTACAAATCTGCCAGCTTTACAGTACCTGACCAAACTTTGCCAGTGTACGCAGCAACTCTGTTTTATTGATTACGTCTACCATTGCAAGTTACCGATGTTTGCAAGTTTTGAGCTTCACATGCAGGATATTTGTAAACTGAAGCATAATGAAATAAATAATCATGTTTCCGGAGTTTCCAAAAATGATCCAGCAATCGTTGGCAGCTGGAGATGCCACATACATTTCTTTGTGTCAGTTTGTGTAGTTGAGCCACTCAATGATTTGCTGTCTGGCAAATTAGTGGGTTGCTGATTATTAGAAGATGTGCTAATGTGCACGATTATAGGAGTCTATTGATCTCAGTCATGTGCTGTACTCAGTAGTTGTGAACACATGACAACCCCAATGAGGAAAGTACCGAGTTGTTCTAAAAAATATTTGATCAAATGAGTTCGCAAGAAATGTCTTCGGGCTTCACTAACCATTCCCTCCAATCCCCTATCCTCAATCATGAGGTACATGAAGTATTTACAATTAAATATTTGTGTAGATATGCACAAGTGGAGTTGCTTTCTTCCAGCATTGTCATAATCAATGAAACATGGCAATCCTTGTCTCGCAGCAAAAAATGGTAGAATGCCAGCAGGAAAGCTTGTGTCTATTCAAAGCATATTGCTCTCGTGCATAGTTAGTTACGCCAGCAGCACATTAAAGAATCCTAGGTGGTTAAAATTAATCCAGAGTCCCCCACTACAGCATGCCTCATAATCAGGTTGTGGTTTTGGCATATCAAATCCCAGATTTTAATTTGATTTTAGTTATGTGAACAACTGGTATGGTGTACACTTTGTGACTGCAGCTTCAAGTTCTGTTTGAAAAAATTGCGTCCTTTGATATCGACTCCAGTAGCTTTCAATAACACAGACCTCTTATAGTTGTGCGTGCAGGAAGTGTGGCATAGCTATGATGGCATTGGTCAAAAACATGCCTGAATCATGCAGCAGGTTATCGCTATCTTTGTCACACACCATGCCCATATAACCCAAAACAGGTCGCCGACATAGTTCACTGAAGCTATTGTGCCTTTACACATCATGTAAACATGCAAAGCTCCTAGTCCCAGAACCGTAAAGTGATGCATGTCTAGCAGCAACAATGAATGTTCGGTTTTTGCCATTTATTTCACGTTTTCCAGTCCTCCACCAATGCATACTAGTCTGTATTCGTCCACAACATAGCCAAGGTCTGCCAGGTTTGAATTCCCTTGTAAACACTGCTTTTAAGCAGGATTGCTAGTTCTGCTGTTAAAGCATTTCGAACCAAGTGAATCCAATGATGCCTCACCAATAAAATGCTCCACAGTGAGCCATTCCTCACTTGCTTCAACATTCTGCACAAACTTTGTGCACCTGCGCAGTAGCTCAAAGCTGCTTAAAAATTAAGAACTATATCTTGCCACTTTAAACATATTAACTGGCCTGCTTTTATAATCACAGCATAATATGTTACGGGCATGGGTTAGTGGTCATGCAAGAGTCGGCTTCTATTTCAGAGCATTTCATGTGGGGCCAGTGGTATGGATTCTGTTATGTACAAACTGGCCCTTGTTACAGGAATTCCTGTTAGTAAAGGCATCAAAGGAGATTACTTTCAGCTAAAGCATTTCTGTTTAACCCTCTTCTCACTTTACTTTCCAAAGTTATGAAGTTTCTTCTTAGATTATTATTTTCTTTTAACTGCGACTAAGGAGTAGCTGTCACCAATATATAGTGGCTAAATTTCCTTATTTTGCTTTAACTTCCATAGAAAAAAAATAGGGTAATGGTTCTTGTTTCCTGGACAAATTTATTTTGTTACCTCGAACACCCCTTGTGAGAGGTATTACATTGAAGGGCGGAGGAGGGGGGGGGGGGACAAAATTACTGGATGAGGTGGTTGATAGTTTTTGATGCACTTTATTTTGCTGGGATAGCAATGTGTACAGCATCGGTTCCCGTCTTTTGATGTTCATACAGAGAAGCAATCTGTAGGAACACGTATAGAATCAGAATGGTAACGTCTATTACAGTACAAGCTGTGTATAAGTGCAAAAACCCCAGACTGCAGCTGGACTCCATAAACATGGGCATAATTTGGCTTAGGTAGCAGTTGAAAAACAAGTATGAAAGGAGAGATAGGGACACATGTAGCACATGTGTATGTGTCGCTCGTTTTGTCGTTTTGTCCCACGACACAATATTTATATTAATTACCAGATTCCATACTCGCGTGCCATGGGACACCAGATACCATGTACATTTTGAAAGGGGGCACTTCATAAACAGATACTGTATCATTCATCTAAAGAAAGGAGTACGAACTAAACAAGAACAAGGGTCAAGCACTCATCCTGCATGTTTCCTTGTCCTCTACCATTGTTGAACATGGGTGCCTTTTCTATTCACATATGAATATGTACCAACTCTATTTTCTCTACACATTTTATATGTTTTATGACATGAACAATTGTGCAAGATGTATACAAAGTACATACAACTTGCCGTGAGGTCCGAGATATCTACCAGTTTATAAACCCAGCACGGTGCATCCAAGCAGACCACATGCGCTCCACTGGTGCCTCCATGTCTACTTGACATACCTTTACAGGTGTCTCAAGTGACACCAGATCATGGGACGAGCGAGCTTCCTACTGAAGTGCCTACACAAAAGCATCTCAAGCACTCTATTGTGGAAGGAGTGTCCATGACACATGAGGAGGCCACTGTGCTTGGTAAGTTGGGATGAAGCATATTCGCATTGAGTGCCAAACATGTTATTTTTTGTATGTTATCACTCACTGTGATATATATTTACTATTTAAGTGAAAAGCCCTCAAATGAAAGAACTATGGGCAGATGGTGATATGTTCAAGGTAAGTTACATGTGATATTAACCGCAGTTGGTTGCCATTATTACATTTGCTTGACAAATTGCCTATAATTGCCTATAATTGCTACTCAAGCTGCGTGTCAAACTAACGTACCACTGATCATATCTGTTCTTCCGACCAGCTGCAGTTACACTGTAGAGCAGTTGTATAAATCTGGAACATGCAGGAAGGAGAAAACAATAAAATAATTGAGAGATCATTAAAAATGTAGCTGGTACTGTCATCTTGAGGAGGAATTGCGAATTGAACCAAGTGAGCCATAGCATAACTATGGCACCACCTTGTTGCTAGATGAGTAAACATTAGGGTGGTAACTTTTAATTTACCAAATGAAAAAGCTAACGTACATGTATAAGCAGCACAGCACATAACGTTCCTCACGAAACTTCTCCAGCACTTGAATAAGTAGATCAGTACCTACACAAATAAGACAAACTAGCTGTTGGCAGAAACAGTGCAATTGTTATACGAAATGAGCCTTGCAGTTTTACAGGGTTAGAAAACTGCATCATATAGGCTGTGTGTTACAAGTGGTCTACATTTTTGCTTTTAAAGAATTTCAACTCACATACTGCAATACTATCGGCAATGCTTTCAAACTTACAATCAACATGCCTTTTCCCAATGACACTAATGAGTGCATCATCAGTCTCCGTAGAGGTGCAATATAAACACCAACTCGTATTTCTGCACATTGGATTTATGTTCACACAGCCATCATGTTTAACAGCTTGTGCAGCCAAAATACACTGCCAAAGTTCCCAAATTCTAAAATTCAAAATAGAACATGTAACTTGCAATTGATGCAAATTGGATATATGAAATGTAACCAATACTGATATTAACTGTGGCATGTATGAGTAAATATGTCATCTTTTAGTGTATCTGCACTAACTTTAATTTAAGACACCGCATTAGAAACTGTTCAAGCACTTACAGCTCTGATAGAACAGATTACATAACAGATGATCATATGCACAAGGAAAATATTTACCAAAGAGCATTTTTATGCAAGGCAAACATAGGCCTTTTCTTCGACATTTTCTTAGGTATTTAGAGCAATGAAAGCATGATAGCGCATACCCTGTGCCCTGGTGCAGCTTCATATCTGCCATTAATGCTCAAAAACATTCCTTTCTTTCTCAAGTGTGCACACGCTGTGACATCAGGCACACAATTCTTCTGGTTATATTTGTGAAAAAAATTTTTCAAGCATTCCTGACACATTTTACAGCACACGGGAACAACATAGCATCAGTGAAGTATATTTGGCATTTTAAAATGAATTAAATCTCTTTAACTAAAATGTGTACTTCTTTTACCTTATATTTTTTCCTTCTGTCATAGTGAGAACAGCATTGCAGCTGCCACAAGTGCTCATACTTGCAGCTAAAGACTGGAAGGAATGTATTATAACCATGTTTAATTTAACTAGTGGTGCACATGGTTACTGTAGTGTACTGCTGAAATTTGCAAGCAGGAATGAAAGGGGCAAAACAACATAGGACTGTCGTGTTGGCTCTCCCATGTTGTGTTTTTAAATTTAGGCTGTACACTGCACTAATGAGGAATGAACTGTCTCAGCTGAAACTGTTTTTGGTGCACATTGTTATGAAATAACGTGCCAAAGTTTCACAGCAGTATGTATTATGATTGATGAGCGTGTTTACTAACAGAACTCATAAGTGGCAAATAGCTCAAGGGCAATTAAAGTAAGCCTCCCTGCTCAAACTTTGAGTTTCACTTTATTATCAATTCAAGATACAATCCATTAGATACAAAGTATATACAGAATTTGTCAATCAAGATACTGTTGCAGTTTATACAGAATATGTATACTAAAGCTCATCCATCTAAAAGTAATGTGCACAAAAATCTATCACATAGACATATTTTGATGTATTAAAGTAACACAATATGATGAACATCAGGGTGATGTGAGAAGCTATATATGGCAGTAGTGGCAGTATTCTTTCAAGTGGTTCTATAGTCACACTTTGCAGTTTGTCACTTGAAGTGATGCTATGAAGTTCTTGTAGACATGCACATAACCCAATTATGTGTCCCACAGGTCAACAGGCACATATTAAGTGCCAACCACTCGGGGCTCTTCCATGCACTCTAAAAAACTTATTCGATTTCACTTAATTTTATACAAGTTCTCTTTTCATCTTATGGCGACTTGTGTCATTTTTTGAAGCAGCCACTGTAGTTGTAGTAGTACATAAAACATGCACAAAATGCCAGATCTGAGTGTGAAATATTTACCAGACTAGCAATACATTGTTTTTTTTTTCTTTTTTTATCCCTATCTCAGAAATTGAGCGAAACGAGGTGCACATGTACTCCATTTGTCACAAAAAACAACAAAATGCAAGCTCTGGTATCCAGGAAGGACCTGTAGCTGGAACAGGGCAGACAATGCACCTCATGCCATAGTGATGGTGTTCCAAAGCATGAGAAAGTGTTTACGTATACCATGAATCATACTATTAATAAAAATTTTCACTCACTGTAGAAAGTGAAACAAAGACTGTCGTCCATATCTTACGAGTACTAGCAGTACCTCATGAACCACCGCACATGCCCTCGTGACTGGTTGAATGATGACAAATCTTATATAATGTGACGTTGTTATACACTGTACCATTGTTCTTTTGAAAAATGGAGTAATTACAGTACATAGCATCAATTATAGTTTGTCTTAGGAAGCAAAATTATTTAAAAATAACATGGGGTTTGTTGGGAGCTCGCTTTAGCCAAGGCAAGTAATACACATTTTGAGAGGTTGAGAATGGAGAGTCGACTGGCTTTATTCCATAGTAAAAGCAAGTTTGCCGAGTGGCTATGGTGGCACCCTAGTCGGGCAGCCACCTCACTACCAAGAAAGAGCAGGAGGCAATGACCACCACGTGGAGGCCAGGCGAGGTAACTAGATTCGCCAGAAGTGGGGACGTGTAGTGATGGGCGGTCGCTAAAAGGGCTCCCCCCAAGAATGCCGGAGGCTTAGGTGTGAATGGCGGAAGGAATGAAGCGTTAATGTTCAAGATAGGCTGATTTCACGCGGTCGAAGGACACTGTCTCTTCTCTGCCACAAATGTCAATCTTCAAGGTTTTCTCAATGAGGCAATAGTGGCTTGAAAGAGTCACGCCGCAGAAAGCCGTTCGTGGTTGTGTCCATTGTTGAGAAACTAAACACAACGCTGCTCGCGGGCAACACGTGGGGTCACGACTTGCTGGAAATCACTTTAGCAGAGGCAAGTAATATACGTTTTGACAGGTTCAGAATGGAGAGTCGACTGGCTTTATACCACAGTAAAAGCAGGCTTGCCGAGTGGCTGTGGTGGCGCCCCAGTCGGGCAGTCACCTCACTTCCAAGCAAAAGCAGGGGGCAATGACCCCCGCGTAAAGGTCAGGTGAGGTAACTGGATTTCCCAGAAGTGGGGACAATATGTAGTGACGGACGGTCACTACAGGCTCACGAAATGGAAGTGCAAAACAAAATATCTTTACACAACTAAGAAGGTGATACCCAGTCAAGCCACTCGCACGAAAATTCAGCCATTCGAAGTCAAAGACTCACTTGTGTGAGCGGCACTGAAAAAAAAAACGTTTGCTGATTCCTTATTTTGTATTCAGTATCACTGCAGGTCCGGTGATCAGCATTTTCTGTACCTCACATGGTCATAACTTGGCACAGGCATTACTAAAAGATTACTAATAGTAGTTGGTTTTGTGAGAAGGCGTGAGAAGGGTATATAATCTTGAATGATCACTTTCAAGAATACTTTCGCCTTCGCGTGACATAGTGCTCAACCAGCCAATCAGCTCAACCAGTTTTGCTCAAGCAGTCAATAAATGAAGACTAAATGTGATATCGCCGAAAGCAACCATCCGAGAATTCGTACTGTTATCTGTGTCTCAACATTATTTTATGTCACTCGAATGTAGCTGGCCACGAGACCCGGTGTGCTGATGTCAAATATGTTCTTCTCATGTGCTGCCTGGCTCGAGCGTGGAGAGCCATGCACTCTTCCACAGTCTGGCGGTACTGGCTCGCCATTGGGTCTCCCGTCTAGCGAGGAAGCCACAGGGTGAAGGAGCCCTTCCCTCAGAGCACAGGGTAGGCAGCCGCTCTGCGCATTGGCGAAGCTGAAGCTTTCGGTGGTCCGAGTCAGCTGTCATCTGCGACGATGGTGTCAGTCTTTAGGAAGGCCGGCCTAATCCTGTCCAGGGAGAGACTGTCTTCGCATCCATTGAGGACGAGGACGAAGTGCTTGTGGCAGCGCTTGATTACCTTAAAGGGTCTGTCATAAGGTGGCTGTAGAGGTGGGGGGACCACATCATGCTGCACAAAGACGTGCATGCAGTTGCCGAGAGCACGACTGATGAAGGTGTGTCATAAGTGCTGACGGATTTGAACAGGAGACACGGCATTCACAGCAATCCTGAGGCAACTGGTCCCCGATATCAGGTGACAGAGCTTGCGAAGTACCGAAAAACTGGTCAGGAAGCCTTAGGGTCCTGCTGAACATGAGCTCTTCTGTACAGCAGAAAGCATCAGCCCGTATTGCGCATCATCGTGGGAACTCCATAGCAGCTGATCCACAATGCGATGAGTCCACGGGACATTGACTCTGCGGTGATGTTGCTGAGTTGTAGAGCTTTAGGCCATCGAGTGAACGGGTCGGTGTATCTGAGCACATATTGGCTGTTTTTAGATGGAGGCAGTGAGCGAACTAGGTCAAAATGCATGTGACTGAAGCACGAGTGTAACAAAGTGAATAACAGTGTGTCGCTGAACTTTGGCTTGCTGGCACTTGAGACAAGTACTTGTCCAGCGACGGCCATCAGTGTTCATGCATTGCCAGAATATCATGTCATGACGAGATGCTGAATCAAATGGTTTCCAGGATGCGACAAAGAATATAAAGCATCAAAGACACTGTGATGAAGTGGTAGTGGAACGTAGGCGCAAGGGCAATTAGCAGAAGTGTCGCAAACCAAGAAAACCGCACAGCATGGAAGCGGCGCGTCTTCCAATGCAAGAGAGCCGTCCTTATGTCAAAGAGCCAGCAGTTCGCTGTCCTCTCACTGTGCTGTAACCATGGCTGTTAAATCCACAAGCGGACACTCGTCAATAGTCACATTGACTTCTATCCGTGACAGGCCGTCAGCAACGGGACTGTCAGGACCACGGACATTTCAGATGTCACTTGTAAATACGTATATGTAGGCAAGTTGGCAGATCTCACGGGATGTGTGGGAAGAATTGGCAGCACTCAAAACGTACAAGAGCGGCTTGTGGTCCGTAAGGATGTGAAATTGCCGACCTTCGAGGAAGTGGCGGAAATGTTTTACCATCAAGTAGGCCGCCAGCAGTTCGCGACAAAAGGTGCTGTTATGGCACTCAGGTGGTGCAAGCTTTCATGAAAAGAAAGCTACTGGATGCCAACCTTCACCGGCCAATTGCTGCAGTACTGCTCCGACAGCAACGCGCGAGGCGTCAACCGTGAAGGACGTGAAAGCGTCGCACTTTGGGTAAGTGAGTAGGGTTGTGTTAGCGAGAGCCTCCTTGATGGAGCTGAAGGCTGTCTCAGCGTCATCTGTCCAGGAGATGGCACCGTTCAACTTTATTTTACTGGACCGCAGGAAATGAAGCAGGTGCAGGATGGTGGTGCCGTAAGGAATCAACGATCAGTAGCAGTTGGTGAGACCATGAAATTCCCACAGTTTCTTTGCAGTCGAGGGACATGGAAACTGGATGATGTCTTCCACATGAGGCGATGGAGGAGAGATCCCATGGAAATCCGCGCAATGACCAAGGAAGCACCGCCCCTCTCCAATGCAGGAATGCCAAACTCACTCTTGGGTCCATTCACCATAAATCCGTAATTTCGGAGGCACTCAAAAACTTGACGAAGATGAACATCATGAGCATCTGCTGAGTTTCTGAAAATTATGACATCATCAATGTTTGCGAAACACCCTGTCAAGCTACGGAGCACTAGCTCTATGAACCGTTAAAAATGTTTAAGCGGCATTTAGTGGACTGAAGGGCATGCGCAGATATTAAAACATGCTAAAAGGTGTTATGATGGCAGTCTTCGGCATGAAGAAAATTCTGCAGGTATTTGGTGGTATGTTTTCACCAAGTCAATTCTTCTGTAGATGGTGCAGCCATCCAACAAAGAAGTGACGTCTTGTATGTGTGGTATCAGATAGCGGTCCGGTACCATCACCTTGTTAAGAGCACGGTAATCACCACAAGGCCACCTGTGGGGTTGGGGACCATGTACAGCGGCGACGAGAGGGACCGGATGAGGTGCAGGTATATCTGAGCTCAAGCTTGTGCTTGTACTCTTGCCGCCCAATCTTGTAGCGAGCAGGAGCGAGACGATGAGGAAGTGCGAAATTGGGTGCTCCGACCGTCACGATACGATGTGTAACGTTGTGACTTACTGGTTCTTCAAGAAACGGTGCTCAAAATAGGTCATAGAATTCTTGGTGAAGTGTGGACCACGGTGGGGACCCTTTACAAGACTCAAGGGTGTTAAGTGCGATGTCACACCTTGAACCGTTAAGCTTGTAGCGCTTTCCCTTGGGCGGCGCCTAGAACCCGGATAGCGCGCGCCCGCATGAGAAGAAATTAAAGACGGCGCCTGGTCATTGCACGCGAATTCACGGCTCGCGGTTCTTCTCTGGCGTCGATTTGGGTCGCCTGTCTTTCTCCTTCACTCCTGAGGCATAAGCCTACAAGTGGTGACCTAGGACAAACACAATGACTGATCCGCCCGAACCCTCCACCAAACAGGATCACGTCTGCAAAACGTTGCTGCAGCTTCGCCTCCCACCCTTCTGGCCCTAGAACCCGCAAGTTTGGTTTCATAAGGTCAATGTGCAATTCTGCCTGACCTCGGAAACGACGCGCTGCTACCACGTCGCCTCAGTCCTTCCTCCTAATGTTGCGCAGCGAGCTCTTGGACGTTCTCTCCGCCCCCGCCGGCGCTACACCACATCAGCAGCACAAGACCAAGGTGCTGGAGAGATTCATGCTGTCGGAGCGCACCCGCCTCCAGCAGCTCCTTACCGAGCAGGACCTTGGCGACCGGCGCCCCTCCCAACTGCTGCGCCCGATGCAACAGCTTTTCGGGGACCGCGACGTCCTCACTGACTCAGCGTTGCTTCGAAAGCTTTTCCTCCAACGCGTTTCCCAGCCCATCCACCTCGTCCTCGCGGCGGCCGGTTACGTCACCCTGGACCGCCTGGCAGAGCTCGCCGATGAGGTGACCTCCCCGTCCATCATTGCTGTCTTACTGTTTACAGACCCAGCAATTTCGCGCCTTGAGGCCCGCATTGATTAGCTCGCCACCTCAATCACCGCACTCCAAAAACTCCCGCAGGGAAACCGTTTGCCTCGTCTCGGTCATCGCGCTCTTCCGCGCACACGTCAAACTCGGAGCCCCAGCCCTCCGCCTCCCTGCTGGTACCCCGGCGTTTCGGACACCGAGCCACGAAGTGCACACATCCCTGTTCGTGGCTGGGATATGCCCGCCAAAATCACTGACAGTGGCGTGTGGTCTCGCTTGTCGTCCCAGCCGCCTTTTTATGGTAACTGACAGGTTCTCCGGCGCCAGGTTCCTTATAGACACGGGCGCGTAAATCAGCATGGTTCCCCCTGCTAAGGCTGATCGTTCCAGTTCATCAGGGCAGTTGCTTCACGCTGCCAACGCCTCGTCTATAGCGACGTACGAACTCCGATCTCTCACCCTCCACTTTGGCGTACGCCACACTTTTCGATGGGCCATCGTCACCGCAGACGTGGTTCACCCGATCATCAGCTCGGACTTCCTCTCTTACTTTGACTTGGACGGTAGCTCGCGGCGTCGTCGTCACACAGACGGTCTGACTCGTCTCTCCATCTCTGGAGTCCTGTCCGACCTTGTTCCCATGGGCATTCGCACACTGATACCTTCCTCTCCATTTAAAAAAATCTTGGCGGATTTTCCGGAGCTAACAAAGCCAACCAACCTCACTCAGCCGCCTGAACATACGGTGACACACTATATCGTCACCCATGATCCACCAGCAGCCGCTCGACCCGGCTGCTTGTTTTGGCACCGTCTAGCTATCGCCAAGCGAGAGTTCGACCACATGCTGCAGCTCAATATTATACGCCCGTCATCCAGTTCGTGGGCTTCTCTGCTGTATTTAGTGCCCAAGCGTGATCCCGGCGACTGGCGTCCCTTTGGAGACTATCGAGCGTTGAATGCCAAACTGGCCACGACAGCTATCCGCTACCTCACGTCCAAGACTTTACACCGCACCTCGACAGCTGCGCCATATTTAGCAAAGTGGACCTGATTAAGGCGTACCACCAAATTCCCATAGAATCCATCAACATACCCAAAACTTCCATCACGAAGCCCTTTGGTTTGTTTGAGTACATGCGGATGCCATTTGGACTCCGCAATTCAGCTCAAATCTTCCAGCAGTTCATCGTTGAGGTCACGCGAAGCCTTCCTACTGTGTTCGCGTACCTTGACGACGTCCTCATCGCCAGCCCTGCGCCTGAAGATCACGAGCACCGTGTATGTGCTTTGTTCCAGCATCTACAGCACAACGGCCTGGCTGTGAACGCCTCCAAGTGTGTTTTCAGCGTATCTGAGTTTTTGGGCCATCACGTGTCACTCGAGGGTATACACCCTCTCCCATTTCACATCAAGGCCATTCAGGATTACCCCCAGCCTTCAACACTGCACCAGTTATGCCAATTCCTGGGACTTGTGAATTTTCCAGGCGCTTTATACCGCACTGTGCAGAGCTGCCTTGCCCGCTCGCCAACCTCTTTCGGTCAACCGTTGGGCCGTCCTCTGCCATTTCTTGGTCATCAGAAGCCCAGGCCGCCTTTACTGCTGCCAAGCGAGCAGTCGCGAACGCGGCGCTTCTTATCCATCCGTGCAGCAACGCCCCAGCTCGATTGATGGTGAATGCCTCCAGCGTGGTCGTCAGTGCCGTCTTACAGCATTACTTTAACTCCTACTGGAGACCTTTGCCTTTTTACCCTCGGAAGCTACTTCCTGCTGAGACCCACTACAGTCTCTTCGGCTGAGAGCTACTAGTCATCTACATTGCGATACAGCAATTTTGATATTGTCTGGAAGGATGCCAGTTTTACGTGCTGACCGATCGTAAGCCACTGGCGTATGTTTTCCGCACCAACTCATCGAAGTACGTGTCACGCGAAGTCTGCCAGCTCACTTGTATTTGGGAATGTCCGACCGACATCCGTCAAGTGAAAGCTGCCGACAACACCGCCGCTGATGCCCTTTCTCGTATAGCTCCGGTTGACTCACCATCTCCAACCGTCAACTGGGCCGCGTTCTCTTCCGCACAGCAGAATGACAGAGCCCTCGCCGCTTTTTGGGAGATCTCTCCGACTACGGCTTGTGCCCCATCCATGCTCGCCTGAGCCCTTGTGGCGCAATGTCTCAGCACACCTTCCCCGCGATTTTGTTCCGGCTTCACTACGTCGCACCATTTTCCACACTCTACATGACATATGTCACCCAGGTATTTGGGCTACTCAGCGCCTTCTCACCTAGGGCTATGTCTGGTACGGAATTAACGATGATGTGCACGCTTGGATGCGCACGTGTCTGCCCTGCCAGACGACAAAGGTATCCTGTCATACCAAGACGCCTGCCCAAGCTTTCCTTCCACCCAGCCGTCGTTTCGACCATGTTCATCCAGACATTGTGGGTCCTCTACCCATGTCTCAATGTTATTGTTATACACTCACCATGGTCGACCGGATCATGCACTGGCCGGAGGCTGTTCGCATACATGACATCACCACGAGACTATTTCTTGCACTTTCATTTCTGCATGGGTATCTGGCTTTTGTTGTCCTGGCACCGTGACAACAGACTGTGGACGCCAATTTGAGTCCTCCGTGTTTGCTTGCCTTAATCGCATTCGCGGCGCCAGACATTGTCCTACCACTGCGTATCACCCGTGAGCCAACGGCATGGTGAAACCTTTTCACCGACAACTGAAGGCCGCCCTAGCTAACCGCCTCAACTGCACCACCTTGGCTGACGCCTTGCCCCTTGTGCTCCTGGGTTTACGGGCCGCGCTCCAGGCAAACCTACAGTGCTCAGCAGCAGAGCTGGTGTACGGCAGTTCTCTGCATCTCCCCGGAGACTTCTTTACATCAACACAGCTACCATCCTAGCCACAAGCATTCCTACAACACCTTCTGGACTGTGTTAAAGACCTCCAGCCCACTCCGCCCCATCCTTCCCACCACAATACAATCTTCGTGCACCATGACCTAACCACTTCAACACATGTTTTCGTGCGCTGCGCCGTCCGACCTCCAGTAACCCCGGCTTACGACGAACCATTCCGCGTCCTCCACCGCACGCCGAAAACTGCCACCCTACTACAGAACGGCCGTGAAGAGGCAGTCAGCTTAGACCGCCTTAAGCTGGCTTAAGCTGGCATACGTTTGAACTTACTCGAGAGTAGCGATTAGGTAAGCTTAATGAGGTGAGCAGATACTGGCCACAAATTCCAGTTGAGGCCTAATGAATGCCTGATGTATGATGAATCTGACTATTTGTATTTGTATCTTTTGTACCTCTGTTTATTATCATCGGATGTCAACTCAAAATTTGGAATTATTACTGCTGTTATAATTATTTTTTTTGTTTGAGTTACTTTTACCGATGTTTACTTTGTATTCCCTTAGCCCCTCCCCTCTATAATGTACTATGTACCTTGAGGGTAAAATAAATGAAATGAAATGAAATGAAATCTCTGTCGCGAGTTGTCTGGTAAGGGTAGGAGCACCTCGAAGGTTACGTATAAAATACCCGAGCCTACGTGAGGCTTTAGCAGTTACTTTTTCAATGTGCCTAATGTGCGCAGGCTATGACAGGTTAGGTGTAAGAAACGTAATTAGAAAAAGCAATGTTCCGAGGATGCTTCCCTCTGGTACGCCAGATGTTACATCGCAAATACTGTAGGTGTAGTTATTGACAATGGTGAATTGCTTACAGAATGAGAAGAAATTCCTTATCCAGGGTACTGTTGGGGAATTGACGTTTAAGCATGAAAGTTTAGCAAGGAGCGATTCAATCGAAGGCCTTAGTGAAATCAATGAATATTGAATCTGTCTGAGCGCACGCATCAATGTTTCCAAAAATGTCTGTAGTGAATTCGATTACCTGTGTCTCACACGATAGCCCTCTTCTGAAACCAAGCTGATTTTTAAAGAAGTTCTTACTCTCTGAGTGATTTGCTACATTTGAAAAGGTTATGTGCTTTTTATACAAGCATTGCAAACAGATATTCTAGAAGGACAGTTTCATTTATGTTAATTAGCTTTTACAGCAACTCTGTGAAATTTTTATTGCAAATAATGCATTTCTAGGAGCTGCACATACAAGTGGATTTTGTTATAGCGTAATTTTTCATGGCTCGCATTTGGTAAAGATGGGGAAACGTACCTGTTCCAATGCATTAGCTATCTCAAGGAGTGCTAATCACTGAAGCTTCTGTATAAATATTAAACCTTGCCATCTGCATAACACAGCCATATGAATGGCTTTGGGCGCAAGCTGTCAAGTGAATGTCGCAAGCCTATTATTATATGGGATATATTACGTTACTTAGGCCAAACCATTTGTATATATAGTGAGGCGAACAAGTAAATACCAGTGTAGTGTTGTTTGTACAGATCACGTACAAGAGTGTTCCAATTATTACTAGTAATTAATTTTTTTTAAATAAATAATATATTATCAATAACTATTATAAACTTTCATTATTAAAGATCAGAATGTTCTGGATTGCCTTCAAAAATATCAGAACTGTTTACACCAAACTATAGTTTGCGTAGTTTTCTGGTCTGTTTATTTAATTTAATAATATGAGTACAGTTCAGTTTTCCTCCACGACGGCAAGACCATAAAGAATAAAACAATGGTACCACATGTGCCTGACTAAAGTCCCGATTCCTTTCTGCACACTGCACCAGCGCTTGACTTGCATGACAGCAAGTCCGCATACTATGATACAGCACTGCTCCTGCGTGAACTATAGTGAAATACAAAATATACAAGCATGGCTGTAAAGCTGGCCTGGTAGACCTATGAAACTGACAAGACATTCGATCATGATAGTGGCGTACTACATACATACCAAGAAATGATCTGACTATGTCAGCAAGCGGGTTCATTTTGTACTGCAAGGCAACAGCTTGACGTGACAGCTTTCTCATTGCCATAACAGCATACTATTTCCACTCTCAGTGTTGCAGGAGAACAACGGATGGCACTAATGTACCCGCCAGGAAAGTGAGCACTATGTAACATTCAATGAAGCTGAAATGACAGGCCAAGAACTTGGCTTATCAATGGACAGTTCATTTACTGTGGCGCACAGACCAGGAGTACATTTTCTCTCTTACTGCTGCTTTGTTACAAAAAGAAAAATCTACATCAAAGATGGTATGGGACACCGACAATGGAGCTTAATCCGATGGCTATACTTGATCTGATGGCTCTATGGCCAGAAATTATAACTTAAATTGTTGCTTAATTATTGCTAAGCAAGTGATCGCGTGATCCCCTTACTTGCAAAAAAATTATAGGAACACTGCAATGTTTGGCCTGCACTATTGCAGCAGATTGAATATACTGACGCATGTTAAATGGGACACATTGTACATGTTTAGTTATAAAGCTGGTGCTTGATCACTTCATTACACAAGCTTTAGCATCCATTGCAATGCCTGGATGTTGTGTGTGTTTTTTTCAAATGCCAGCTGTTAGCACTCAGTTTTTCTTGCATTACTTGTCTTTATAAGTGCTTTGCTTATTAATGGCTTCCCTAGGCATTAACACGGTTTGTTTATTCTAACACAATTCACAGTGTACGTTAACTTATTTGCAAAAAAGTACTAATACTATCTTTACCTGGCCACCAACAGTATTTCCACCACAAGGCAGCATCGTGGCCGCGTCAGTCTCGCAGCCATTGCCATCTAACCAGATGGTTGAAGCTGAAGCTGTACAATCGTTGCAAGAAAAAGTGTCAGGTTGGAGCATGCCTTTTGTTCTTACACCTTCATTTCCCGCATATGACGCTGACATTACAACTAGGCTCACCCTGTTTCAACTTTGCAGCTACACTAATGTAACCTGCATGGTAACGACAGAATATGTGCAGTAGTACAAATGCACATGTACGAACAACATTTGTATGAAAGCATGTGCATGTGCTTGTTTTTGTGAAAGGAACAGGCGCTTGAAACAAGATCCTGGAAGCATGATATTCCATGCATTGTCTGCTTTCAATTACCAACATGGTAGTCATTCCATCAAGAATCTATGGAGCCAAAGTAAGTACACTTGCTTTCAAAATTGCCGTATGCGTATTTCTGGTATGTATATTCTGTGCATTTCTTATTTGTTGGTGACAAGCTTATGTTTGTAATTTAAATATAAGCTTTATTAGCTTTGTCAGCTTTTATCCTCTTTATGAAAGAGTTTCTCTGTGATAACTTGTATGACCTCTAAGCAATCAGAATGTGTTGTGATTCTTTTCTATGATCTTTGTGGTAGTAGATAAACTTTGGGTTCAATATGAATAATTGGAGATGATATAAAGCCTAAAAAAGTACTCCTTAGATCAAATGTATGCTTGCTGCATAGCAAGTGAAAATATGCCTCAATAGAACATTAATAGCATGATAAAGAATTTAATTTTGCCAAATTAAAGTGTCCTTCTATGCCTTGTAGAAGTCCTCACCTTTTGTTCTTTTCTCTGTGCAAGTTTACATGAAGTAACTTCTTCAACCTGTTTCTAAGCTTTCTTTAATCTTTTCTCTATTTATGCTGACTTCAGCTACAAATTTGCTTTTAATTCAACTGCAGGCAAATACTTGTAAAAGTCTGTTAGGAAAAAGAGTATCAAAGTTTACTATCACTGTCAAGTCCCTAGCAATGGGCAATAACTTATATGCATATTATCACAGACAGAAGGAGCTCTTAACCTATACAGCATCTTCAGTTAGAAGAAATCCAATTCATAATTACGAGCAAAGTTCAACTCCAAATTACTTTTACAAACGGTCCTTTAGTTAGCGTGCACACAGATATAGATAAAAAATTCTCCCTGTGTGAGCAGTACTTTCTTCAGTAAAATTATTTCAATGTCAGAACATCTTAGTATGCATTCTATACCTTCTTTTACATTCCATTTCACTACACATTCCATGTTCAGCTTTTCACCAGCACAGTAGCAGCCAGTTATAATCGCTGTACGCTGAAGTGATAAAACATGTAACCCGTGGTTCAAAGGTGGGTGCCAATCATCAAATCTTACAAAGTATCTCATTAAAAACTGTTGAGCGATGTTGGATTGGCTAGCATAAAATACAAACATACTCCTTTAGTTAAGAAAACTGGAAAGTATTGGGAAAACTAGATATCTTGCACTTACCCAGCATTTCATTAAAATGCAGTGAACTGTAGAACACTACGCAATTCCATCAAATACTTTATGGTATTTGCTTTTACTTAGGTGATGCATACAAATATATACGTTGGCTCCCATGACTATGAATAATATTCATACACCAGGTGCTTAAACAAAGTATATAACCAAGCTTGAAATGAAAATCATTTAGTGAGCAAAAATGAAATTAGCACTGGGTTTACCCATCTTTTGCATATACAGTCAACATCGGATTTTTCGGACTCCCTAGGAGCCGCGAAACGTCCGGAAAAATCGGGCAGTCCGTAAAAAGGAATGCATGCTTCTTACTGCACCCAAGGCCACACATCGCCACAAAGACGTCCGAAATCGCTCTGAAGGCCTGCTAGTACACTTATTAGGCATATTCGGTGCTCGTAGTGTCACAGGAGACGGACGGGTGCACACATGTATAATTAAGTTATTCATACTGTGTCCCGTGACAATTTCCTCTTCCCACTATTGGTAATATTCACTGCAATACTCCGCGTATGCTTCACCGCGTAACATTGCTATATTGAGACGAAGCTGACTTTCAGGAACCAGAATTGTGCAACGCGTCAGGCTTTCCGAGCTTCGAAACCGTTGGCGAATATTACAATGGTGGAGTTGGCGCCATTGCTAACAGCAGCAAATTGTTTTAATAAAAAAACACGGCATCGAACAGTAAGAAGCATGGTATAGAATATCGAAGTAGCTAGGCCTAGCATTGCCGAGGTGGTGGCTACGGCTGTCAGCGGATCTGCGTGCAAGAGCACCTGTTCGAGCGTCAATACAATCAAAATGGCGGCGGTAGTGGCTTCAAGCCGTTTCGGACCTGCGGTCACGGCGAAAAGCCCGGAAAATCGGACGGCGAACGCTTTTTGCGTACGAAATTCCAGACGCTTTTATACATTTACTTTATGGGGTACTGTGGCGGTGCCGCGAAGGCAGGGCATGTCCGAAAAATCAGGTATCTGAAAAATCGGTCGTTGACTGTAGCAGTACTTTTGGCTATCTTGTAAATAACGAAAGTGGCTAAAATTTATAAACATTCATACCCATCATAAAATCGTTTAGGACTGAAGGAAATATGAAAGTTCAGGCGTTCAACTAGAAGGCTAGGAGGAACACAAAACTCACTTCTTTCCAAAAGATACCTTTATCGTACTGTGATTAATGCTTGTCTTGCACAAGGCATGAAACCTAAATATTTTGCAGCACCAGTGCTTTGGTTACATGTAATGCTTCCTGGCACCTTTCAAAAGCTACTGGTATGCTGAACCAAAGTTGGCACAGCCACATTGAAGCGTAATGTGCACTGCACACACATGTACACACACAAACAGAAATATACTTCTCCAGTGTGTTTTAACTCAGAACAACCATTGAAGAAACTCACCCTTGATGAAATGTTTCAGACTAAGCCATACCTGACTTAGGAGTACAGGTCCTGCCTCCTCCCACTCAGCATAGAATATTCCAATTATCACATAATCTTTGAACACTTTAAGGCGTACTAACCCAGAAATATTCATTTTATTATGTCTTGCATTTTATTACCTTAAAGATTTTATTGCTTTTTAGATAGCTGGCGACTTCATAATTGTGGTACGATGCCTCAGTTCATCAAACAAGCAACTCATTCATTATATCACCCTTTAATGCGAGTACTTCAAAATTCATGCAAAGCGCAGTGGCTTCTGGTGCGTTCAGCAGACTTTCTTGTTGCATCATAGAAATCCCCTGAAGTGCTTGTCAATCAGCCCAGTTCAGTGGCTTGCAAGTTGTACCATGACTATGCCACTGAAATCTTGGCGCACACTATCACATCTGCCTTTTTTCTATTCATTCACCCTATCTTCTTCACATTCGACGCTCATGCCGTTACTTTTGTCCGAACACAGTCTTCCACTTACCTTCTCTTCCCTCTTATACCACAGAGTGTCTAATACTGTCATCTTTTCGGGACACAATCACGTTGTGGCCTGTGACACTTGTACTGGGCTGACCAACCTTTGCATCATAGGTGTGTGATATCAGATATGTGTTGATTTCAGCAATGTAGTGAGGAATCATCAACATGCTAGAAAGTGCGCCTCACTATGCATGCATTTTGAACTAGTCGCATAAAAGCTGACCAAATAATTTGTTGCATATTAGAGAAACTGCGACCCTTTACAATGATTAGAGTTGACAGCTATCTAATAAAGGAAAAAAGTCAGACAAAAAATTTTGTGTCGGTACTTTGTTTTACAATGTTATTGAAAGGCCCCTGAAACGGTTCGGACAAATTTTCTAGACGCGTACGGTACAGCTAAAGTTAATCATTCGCAGCACTATTTGTGTGAAGCGTCTCATATTAAGGGAGCTACGGATGATTACAAGTTACCCTCCTCTATAGCCATGCATTTTCTCATCAATTCGTTCGCTGAGTGATCGCGGCTAAGCTCCACCTTCACTGGTTATGCGTCATGATGGCACGTCGTGTCATGTACTTCCCGTTCTCTAGGAGTGAGCGCGCGAAGCCTCTCCAACCTTTCCGCCAGCTGCTTGGCAGTAGACCCCAAGTGAGAGCTATCGAAGCAGCGTACGTTCTGAGCATTCTGTCACAGCGCCGAACGTATCTGGTATTCCTGTAACCACAGGCGAGCTGGGCGTTTCGAATGATGAGTGGAGGCATAAACGCAAGCTGATGAGGGAACTTTAGCGTAGACGTACGTGAGCGGCCTGATCGGTCTGCACGGTCCAGCCACCTGTTGGCGTAGAGCTTAAAGGGACACCAAAGGCAAATATTAAGTCATGCTAAAGAGATAGATTAGTGCACAAGAATATCTAATGCGTCAATATTATCACGAACAGAGCCTTAATAATCGAGAAATTGAGGTAAATGCAAGACATGATTAGAGACTTCCCCGGGACACTCAAGTACTTGCCCGATGAGGAAAGCACACCTCAGTTAAATTCTGCCACTAGTACTCAACCATTCGTCGCAACAAACATCCTTGTATTGTATTTAGATTTGTATTTAGATGAAATAAAATGCTACTTGTCCGGTTCTATTTCGTTTTTGGAAAAAAATAACTAATTGAAATTACCCTTGACAACGACGCCGGCGGTCAAAAGGTTTCGTTTTCACTCGACTCCGCTGCCCATGCTTTCGCGTTTCACTAGTTTCGTCATCGCATAGTGCTATGCTGGTTTTGATGGATAGCGAAACTAGCACAAACTGCAAGTAGCAGGGAACTCAACTTTCATTTGATGTCAGAGGATGTCTGAACGGTCAACGCCACTTGACCAAAAAGCAGCCGCAGCGGCGACTCCACCACTATGTCTTTGCTCCGTTTTACTCACCGACAGCAGCAAAGGGTGGTATGGCGTATGAAACGTCACCACTCCCCCGATTAGGTGGCGGGAGATTTGAATTTCGGAAAAGGCATTCGGACCTTTCAGGTGCAATTTTCTCGTAAACCAAGTCTTTCTGTGGTGCGAAACAAGTGTTGCGAAGTTTCTGGAATTGAATTTATAAAGTCCACGTCGACCTAGTATTTGCCTTCAGTGCCCCTTTAACCAGCCAAACAAAGAGCTAATATCACTCTAATCAAGTGTAAAACATTTACAAAAACAACGTTTTAACAATTATAGTCCTGCGAAAAATTTACACCAGCAGCAAAGAAGGATACACTTCGTCACTGCTACTATGTTTGGTTGAGCTCTCTGCTACCAGGTAGCTGAACCGTGCAGACCATTATTGTTTGCGCTTCTGCTCATCCCGTGAAACGGCACGGTCAAACGGCCAGGCCCTGTCCCCTTGCACTTTCGTTTACCCGAATACTGGACTCGCGAGACGCTATTGTGGCAGTAATCCTCCGGTGTAAAGTGACTGCCACAAATGCGCAAATCCTGGCGCCTATCAGATAGCGACAGTTCGATGCGCTGCAGCTACTCCTCTCGTCTGGTGCCTTGCAGAGGGACACGATGTCGCAGCTTGACATATTGACACGTGTACTTATCCTTATCGGGCGATCACGTTTCGCCGCCTAACAAATGTTATCGCACAGCGCGGGACGTCCCTGCATGTATCAAAGTTTATGGAATGTTGTCGATGCTTCTATCCGCTGTCTGTTGTCGCCGAACCTTATGTTATCTGATCTCATCGCCTGACGCGAATGGTGTTAACTTTGTGGAAGGCACGCGGGTCCCAACGGTTAGTCTGGAACATTCGATGACTGCTGTATAAAAGCCGAAGCGCTTGACCCGCTGATCAGATTTTCGACGATCGCCGACTGTGTTCGCCGCTATCGTTGCGCTTTAAGTGTAGCCTATTTTGTGGGCACAGGTTCGCCCAATAAACGCTAGTTTTGTCTTTCACAGTACTGCTACTGTGTTCTTTAACGTCACTACCGCGTGACAATATTGTCAGTCGCTACGTTTGTTGCCCACAACGCAACAAAGGCGAATCATGCTGCTCGCGAAATGACTGAGACCGACACTGACCGCGGAGTTCTCGTCAAAATTGAGCACGTTGTAACCAGTGGCGTAGCCAGAAATTTCGTTCGGAAGGGGGGGGGGGGAGGCTCACATTGTAGCTCGGCCTCCTCCTTATAAAATTTGTCGAGGGATCAAATATATAAATAATAACTGCATTTCCGTTGCCAAAGATGCTGCAAACGAATTATTGAACGCTATGCACTGGGAACACAAATAAAATATTTATTCTTTCGTAAAATCATATACTCCTATGTCTCAAAAATTTTTCCCGAAGTAATTGATATGAATGCTTCCATGTTTTCTCTCTATCTAATAAGTAAAGAAAATGTCACACGAACTTTAGAACTATATTAATTTGAAACCAGCAAGCCAGTGCATACCGCTGACATGAAAATGTAAAGCCCATGAAATGAACAAGTTGAGGACAAGAATTTTAATGAAGCTTTGTTATTTAAGAAGTTTGTTTACATTTTTGTACATATGCAACGGCCAGGAAATATCTTAGTGGCGCTTTCCTTTGTTACAGTGCATTGCGCAGGAGCAGCTGTCACCGGTTGTGTATTGTGAGTAATTGCACCGAAATTATAGTCGCGACAGAGACCACATATAAAAAACGGGAGTTCTGCGAAGTATATGAAGGCACGTTAAATGAAAGTGAGCCAATGCGAATATATGGTAAACGGGGTACTTTATTTAAAAGTAGTCTCCATGAGCATTTAGATATTTGTCCCACTGACTAATAAAGTCGTGTCAATGCCGTCTCATAAACTCCTTGGGTTGCTGCTTCAAAAATTCTGTAACTGACTCTTTCACGTCGTCGTCTGACACGAATCTGGTTCCCTTGAGCTACTTCTTTTTTTTAATGCCGAAAAATGTGGAAGTCGCAAGGCGAAAGGTCTGGGCTGTATGGCAGATGCTGCAACGTTTCCCACTTTGCCAGTTTTGCGTTAACTGCAGGAGCGACGTGGAAAAGGACATTGTCATGGAGCAAGACGACCCCATTCCTGAATTTTCCACGTCGTTTGTTCTTGATTGTGACACGCAGCCGATACAGCGTTCCACAATATCGGAAATGATGGATAGTCTCTCCAGGTTTAGCAAATTCCATCAGTAATGGCCCTTGACGATCGAAAAAAAAAGTCAACAACACCTTTCCGGCAGAAATGACGCCCTTTGCCGTTTGGGGGGTGGTGAATTCGAATGTTTCCACTGTAAGCTTTGCCGTCATGTTTCAGGCTCGTAGTATTGGCACCATAATTCCTCCCTAATCACAAGTGCAGACAAGAAATCGTCACCCTCATTGTGAGACTGGACTAGATGAGTCAAGGCAGTGCCGAACCTCTCCATCTTCTGGCAGTGGCTCAAAATTTTGGGCATCCATTGCGCACACAAGAGCCAATAACCGAGATGTTCATGAATTATGGTGGCACCCGAACCATGACTGATGTTCACACAACCTGCCAGTTCATCAATGCTTATCCTCCGTTCTTGTCTAATCACCTCATCAACCTTTGCAATTGTGTTAGGGGTGATTGCACGGTGGCTTTGACCCGGTCTTGGATCGTCTTTGCAACTTTCACGTCCTTCTTTGAACCGTTTGCTCCAACGTTTCACAGTGGCCAGTGAAATGCGATGTTCAACGAACACGGCAGCCATACGGCAACTAATTCGTTTTTGGGAAACACTTTCAGTTGTCAAAAACCTCACGATACCAGGCTGTTCAACTTTTGGAGCGTCCATTATGTCTCGCAACCATGCTCAACCCAGTGTATGAGAGCATTAAAGAACATTTATCCTCACACCTGCGAGTCACTTTTCTAAATGAGAGACGCCTGGGTGCTACGTGCATGTCTCGCAGATAATGAACCAAACCATTACTGCGCGGGGTGGCTTGGCTTACTTTCATTTGACTCGCCTTCGTACAGTAGAAATGCGAAGATACAATGAAATATACAAATGCGAAGATACAGCTTAAGGGCAAAAAAGTGTCACTGCAAACAAAGTTCAC
This sequence comes from Dermacentor albipictus, assembly GCF_038994185.2. Lineage (NCBI taxonomy): Eukaryota > Metazoa > Arthropoda > Arachnida > Ixodida > Ixodidae > Dermacentor > Dermacentor albipictus. Next base: position 6,923,098 of record NW_027225571.1, on the reverse strand, counting down.
TGCAGGTATACACAAAACCTCGCAACAAGATATTAATATATGCGTATAAGCCTCCCCCCCCCCCGCCCTAGCTTTCACTCGCACATACAGCATGCTGCGCGCGGTCACGATGTTATCGCCCTTCGACTTTATACGGAACATGAAGGCGGAGGCGATGGCAGGAGTGCACCTGGAGTGTCGATATAATTGCTACCGCAATAATATAATAAGAGTAACCGGCAACTGAAGCGTCCCGTGGCCCTTTGCTTTCCGCAAAAGAAGAAGCAGTAACAAAATAGAACTTTTGCCATGTGACAATTTGCGGCACCGCAACGACGTCTTTTTTTTCTTTTGTGGGGCGGGAAACGGAAATGAAAAAATGCAAATGAAAGCATGTTGGCCACAATCGAATGCCTACTTTGGGCGCGTAATGTGGCTACTGAAGGGATATCGAAAACGTGAGACGCTTGGTCCACAGAGAACCATACGCATACTGCTCGGTATCCTACACCGGTGAGACAAAATTAACTTTCCGGAGAGGTTGCGCTCAAGCGAACACTTTGCAACCCGTCGAGTCGCCGCAGTGATGGCGGCGAGCGACCATTGTTTCTTTTTGTCGTCTGCTAGCCAGAAAACGTCCAAAACTATGCCAGGCGAAAATACACTCGGCCAGAGAAAAGCAAACGCGCATCGAAGTGCGCTGCGCAGTGGTCGGGGCAACACGAGAAAAGCGCCTGAGCTCTGGCTTGCTCTGGCAGCCCACTGGTAGCGAGAACAAAAAAAAATTGAATAGGCTCAACGTGTCCTCGCGAATAAAAGTCAAAATTATAAAAATAAATAAGAACGTAGTCACCTTTCCTGGCTTTAACGTCTTGACATGGATGCTTTGGCGCAGGTGAAAAAAAATGTTGATATTCTTTTCTGTGATATGACTACAAAAATGAACCACCACACTGCTTTGTACCTTTGTACCAACGCACCTTTGACATCAAAAGTTTAGATGACATTAAACCCACAAAGTTCCGGAATTTAAAATCTAAAGCACGACTTTGGAAATGTCACTGCACCTTTCACATGAGACGTTTATGAGAACTTCATATCCATAAATTTTCAGAAATGAAATCCATGCGCTCCATAGATTCCGCGGCCTCCGCGAGATGCTGCGACTAGCCCGCTTGCCATCAAAATGCCCTTGAAACTTTGTGCTCGAATGGGGCCTTGTGTTATGCGACTTCCGGTGAAAGAGTATTGCGGCGAAATCCAGCCTTATTTCACAATGTTCGCCCTGAAATGTCTTTTCTAGCGTGAAAAATACATTCTAGACGAAATACAGCATGATTTCCGGTGCCGGGGGTTCTTTCGGTCAGCGGTGCATTACAGCACAAAAAAATTTCGAAGGGGGAGGGGGGGGGCTGTAGCCCCATAAGCCCCCTGGCTACGCCCCTGGTTGTCACACAAGCAGACGACGCTTGCTGTGTGCCGGAAGTGCTTAAGTGCCGTGAGAAATTGTTCTTGGGCATTCTCTTTTTTTTACTTTCTTTTTTATAGAAACAAATTATCTAACATTCCAACTATTACAAAAAACATTTGTTCACCATAAAATTGGAAAAATTATTGATGACGCGCCCTGGGCAGCCAATCGGATAGCTCGCCCTGCTAGTATCAATAGGGCTATTTATGTCAAATGGTTAGGGGAGGCAGAAAATTCAGCCGAGCGATGTGCTACGATCGGCAGCGATGTACATTTTTAAAACCTTATGATTATTTCACGCTTTACGCAAAGCATTTATAAGCGGCAAATAATGATCCGAAGGACATACTCTGACGACTCAGTATGTTTGTACAAGATCGTCATAATTGTTTAAGGGTCCCTTTAAAACGACATTGTACAGTAAATTATGGCAAGGAATCAGCCATAGCTCTGAATTTTCAGAGTTAAGGTGGAAGCTCGATATGAACAAGATACACATGTAGCTACCCTATTGAAAAAATATGTATGAGAATTTCACGAGAACTTCTGTACGCTATTATTGCTCCGTAGACTCGACGACGTCGTACATCACATGTGTACGAGTGGACATCGTCAATGAACGAGATCGTTCTCGTGTGGGTATATTAAACGAGATTATTCTCGCATAGCTGTGCTTGACGAGATAGTTCTCGCACGGCGATACGAAACGATATCGTTCTCGTTTGTGTATGCTACATGAAAATGTTGTCATTCAGCTATGCAAAATGACACCATTCTTGTTTAGCTGCATTCTACAAGTGTTTGCATTTGTGTTGAATGAGTTCTTTTGTTCATGCAATATTTTTGGTGAAGTTCCACACAGTAACACATTCTGCCAACATTGCAGCGATTAATTTCGATCACGTGAGTCGGCCGGTGTGCCAGCTCAGAGACAAAGAGGACACTTTTTAGGGCACACAATTAACACAAACCATCTTTATTTTGTATTCCGAAGCATCGTGGCCAGGTGCTTGTTCAGGTCCTTCAGCCTCCTTGCCTCCGTATCCACAGTGTTCGGCGTTTTTGAAAAAGTGCTCGTATGCATCTGCACAAAAATGTAAACAAAGCAGCCGGCCCTGTTAGATTACAACAAGCCATTGGAACTGACATGCACAATAGGTAGCTCCACTGCATAACTGATTTGGCTGGTTCTTGCATGATATTGTGTGTAAAGCGTGAACATCTCACAGAGAAACAGGAAAAAGAGAACACGGAGGCTTATGAGTTTTCTACCTACGTAAATTGATATTTCAAGATTAACCACAGCAGTTGAAAGCAAGTGCTCGTCCTCGCATTGTCTTGTTCTCGTCTCTGTTAAATGTTCATGTTTCACAAAGAATAGAAATGGCTGCAGAATTGCAATACAAGACCACTGAAATAGTCTAATACTTTTCCACAAGTATTTTACATTAAATGAACAAGTATAACCAGCACAATGCGTTGGCGGGCTAGTTAGTGCGAATCCATGAATACTTCGTTTAGCGCGAAACGACACACACAAAGACGACAGGACAAGGCGCTACTCTGAACTGGCAGCATTTTATTGCGTCACTCCTTTATAGACCGCTCAAACCAAAGGAACATGCGCAGTGAGCACCATGCGGTGGAGCCACCAACAACATCCGATCCAAAGAGCGCACTCATGCGACAGAATCCAAAAAACCAAATTCAGCGCTGTACAAAGTTAAGGAAAGCACACTACTGCACTGCGACTCCAATGACTTAATGAAATATGCTTCCGATAACTCTCGGGCGGTGGTGTCACGGCTCTTTTTCAAGATCGTGGTATCAGAAAACATGGGTTTGCATTTGGACGTTTTACAATGCTGAGCCAAATGGGAACCTTTGCCTGTTGCTATGGATCATGTATGGCTTATGTTCTCTAAGGCGCTCGTTAACACAGTGGCCTGACTGCCCTACATACACTTTGCCACATGACAAGGGAATCTTATATAAACGACACCGACGCTGCATTCTACAAACTTCACATAGTTCTTTTCACAATCGGGTTTTTTACTTATTTTAGAAATACGGCAGCACGACATTGACAGTTTCTGAGGAGCGGAAAACACTACCGGAATTTGGTATTTAGTGGCGACATTCTTTAGATTGTGAGCCACTCTGTGGCAATACGGCACAACTTCAGGCCTCTTCTTTTGTGTGATGCAGTTACTTTTGTGCCGCTTCCCTTTCAGTTTCTGAAGCAATACTTCCGAGACTGATGTTACCACCACACTTGGGTAACCAGCAGTCTGCAGCCTATTTAACTGTGCAATGAAACTCATGTTCGCAGAGTGATGACAAGATTGCATTAAGGAAGATTCTAAACACATCAAAGCAATGGCGCGTTTCACAGTCTTTGAGTGCGCAGACGCGTAAGGTAAAAGTTCCTTACGTGCGCGTGGCGAGTACATCTGACAGGCGTGGCCTGTTTGTAAGGATAGCTGCAAATCTAAAAACTGGAGTTTACCGTCCCTAGATAGCTCATGGGTGAAAGTTAAACCTTTGCCATTGTCATTGAAAAGTGTTAAAATATCAGCTACCGTCACGGAGCATTCGTTGTTAGTCTGTTTTATCACAACAAGAAAATCGTCAACATATCTAACAATTTGAACCGAGTCATTGTTTAAGGCACTCTTAAGAGTGCGGTCGACAAAAGATAAAAAAATATTACAAAGAGCAGGCGCCACACATGAACCAATACACACCATTTTTCTGGATAAAAAGGTTATTTTCGAACAGGATAAAAGTTACATTTAAATAAAATTCAAGAAGGGACATGAAACCTTCTGAAGACAACCCGGTGGCATTGCAAAAATCTACCTCGCCACTTTCTTCGATGCACGTCATCACACTGCGAAATAGCTCATCATGCGGTATTGAATAGTAAAGATCTTCGACAACAGAAAAAATGTCGGCTACTGAATGGTTGTCTTCCAGAAAGGAAACAACATCGAAAGAATCCTTTATGCCATAAGGATCATCAATAGTTAAATGCTTCAACTGTTTTTGCAAAAAGCGGCTAACCAAAACCTGCCAATAGTTGTTTTCACTGACTATTGTACGGAAAGGCACATCCGGTTTCTGTGTTCTTGCAGTGAAAAAAAAACATCTAAAGCAAGTACCTTACATTGTTTACCATCTTTCACAATCTTGGTGAGGCCTATATTTTCCAACAAAGAAATGGCTTTGCGTTTTACCTTCTGAGCTTTCTCATTTGCCAGAATGAAGTGTTTGTTGACAGCCTCAATGGCTTTTTTGTTGAAGACAGCAGACGGAGCTATCACAAACCCGCCCTCTTTGTCACTCAGTAACAGCCGCAGTTCATTGTCTCTAAAGAAAGATACTGTCCTTTTGATCACAGCTGTCGAAGGTGGCGCGCTCCCAGTGTCGGTCCTACGAAGGTTGTCCACCCTATCGAGGAGGCACCGCTCCTGGTCCTCTAGTTCTGCTTTCCTTGCGATGCGCCTGTTCAAAGCCAGTAGCTCATGTGCAGGAATTCTTGGTTCCGTGCTGTACTTCGGCCCATTCTTTAGCAATGCAGCAACTTCGTCAGGAAGCCTGACGTCACCGAGTACCTGGAAACCAGCGGTGACCGGTTGCGTTTTTTCCTTTCTGCACGGTAGTCTGGACCGGAGGAGTAGCAGCAGCTGTGTCCACCAGAATTCTGTAGTCCAAGTTGATAGAAGTCTGTAGAAACGAAACTTCTTCTAGGCCACAATAGGTGCATCGCGCGAGTAGCACACAGCTCTCAACCAGTCGTACAGAAGGCGTACCTGCCCCCAAATTTCAGAACGAAGAATCCGACACATTCGCCGCACGTGACCGACGGAAGGCCTGACGTTCCCGAAGAGACTTGCCACATCTTGAGGAACATGTCCATTCTTCATGCAGAACGTAAGCATCCTTGCACGGCACACAGCAAAAGCTATGTGACTGACCAGAACAGCAGGATCAGGAGACAAATATCAGTGGGCCCTGATATTTGTGTGTCTGTGTCATAGGCCTCACCAAGATTGTGAAAGATGTAAAACAATGTAAGCTACTTGCTTTAGAGGTTTTTTCACTGCAAAAACGCACAAACCGGATGTGCCTTTCCGTACAATAGTCAGTGAAAACAACTGTTGGCAGGTTTTGGTTAGCCGCTTTTTGCAAAAACAGTTTAATCATTTAACTATTGACGATCCTTATGGCATAAAGGATTCTTTCGATGTTGTTTCCTTTCTGGAAGACAACCATTCATTAGCCAGCATTTTTTCTGTTGACGTCGAAGATCTTTACGATTCTATACCGCATGATGAGCTATTTCGCAGTGTGATGATGTGCATCGAAGAAAGTGGCGAGGTAGATTTTTGCAATGCCACCGGGTTATCTTCGGAAAGTTTCATGTCCCTTCTTGAATTTTATTTAAGTGCAACTTTTATCCTGTTCGAAAATAACCTTTTTATCCAGAAATATGGTGTGTGTATTGGTTCATGTGTGGCGCCTGCTCTTTGTAATATTTTTTTATCTTTTGTCGACCGCGCTCTTAAGAGTGCCTTAAACAATGACTCGGTTCAAATTGTTAGATACGTTGACGATTTTCTTGTTGTGATAAAACAGACTAACAACGAATGCTCCGTGACGGTAGCTGATATTTTAACACTTTTCAATGACAATGGCAAAGGTTTAACTTTCACACATGAGCTATCTAGGGACGGTAAACTCCAGTTCTTAGATTTGCAGCTATCCTTACAAACAGGCCACGCCTGTCAGATGTACTCGCCACGCGCACGTAAGGAACTTTTACCTTACGCGTCTGCGCACTCAAAGACTGTGAAACGCGCCATTGCTTTGATGTGGTTAGAATCTTCCTTAATGCAATCTTGTCATCACTCTGCGAACATGAGTTTCATTGCACAGTTAAATAGGCTGCAGGCTGCTGGTTACCCAAGTGTGGTGGTGACGTCAGTCTCGGAGGTATTGCTTCAGAAACTGAAAGGGAAGCGGCACAAAAGTAATTGCATCACACAAAAGAAGAGGCCTGAAGTTGTGCCGTATTGCCACAGAGTGGCTCACAATCTAAAGAATGTCGCCACTAAATACCAAATTCCGGTAGTGTTTTCCGCTCCTCAGAAACTGTCAATGTCGTGCAGCCGTATTTCTAAAACAAGTAAAAAACCTGATTGTGAAAAGAACCACGTGAAGTTTGTACAATGCAGCGTCAGTGTCGTTTATAAGATTCCCTTGTCATGTGGCAAAGTGTATGTAGGGCAGCCAGGCCGCTGTGTTAACGAGCGCCTTAGAGAACATGAGCGATCCATACCAACAGGCACAGGTTCCCATTTGGCTCAGCATTGTAAAACATGCAAATGCAAACCCATGTTTCGTGATACCACGATTTTGAAAAAGAGCCGTGACGCCACCGCCCGAGAGTTATCGGAAGCATTTTTCATTAAGTCACTGGAGTCACAGTGCATTAGTGTGCCTTCCTTAACCTAGTAAAGCACTGAATTTGGTTTTTTGGATTCTGTCACATGAGTGCGCTCTTTGGATCGGATGTTGGTGGTGGCTTCACCGCATTGTGCTCACTGCGCATGTTCCTCTGGTTTGAGCGGTCTATAAAGGAGTGACGCAATAAAATGATGTCAGTTGAGAGTAGCGCCTTGTCCTGTTGTCTTGTGTGTGTCGTTTTGCGCTAAACAAAGTATTCATGAAGCATAACCAGCTCATGCAAGTGAATACACAGATTTCACAGCTTTTTGCTACCGCACTGCGGAATATGCAGATGGAAAACACTGCATAGATGCCAGTGCAGAATTGTTTATAGGAAAGATTAATGCACCTTTAATACCACTATAGAAACTAAATGACAGTTTTTGTTAGCATGTTAGAGCACTCAATATGACCAGCTTCTATTACATAACATTTCAGCTGCTGTCTGGCCCTGCTCCCGATACTGCACTGGTCAAACATAGGTGCAACCACACTCTTCAATGGCTTTTTGTATTATTGCGTCAGCTTTTTAAGGCTAATTTTAGCCCCCCCCCCAGCTATCAGGGAGCCGTTGCATCACAGTGACGACAGCTGAGACAAGGATCTGTTTGTACGACAAGGTTAATCTTCCTCTTTTGCTTACTTAAACCTCCCCTCACTTTACTAATTATGTGGCACAGCAACACAATTGTTATATGCCGCCTCTTTAAAAATGCCTAATTTATTGTACAGGCAGAAATAGCTTCGCTAACCGCAGCACTACTCAATTTTCATTAAAAAGAATATCTTACTCCTGAAGCAGTGCAACAACTACAGCTACCAAACTGGTTGTTTGCTGGTGCAAAATATTAATAAGCTTACCGGCTAATGTAAAAACTACAATATTTTTATCGTCATATCAGCATTCATAGTAGCCATGCCATGTGTCGCATTCGCAGTTGTGCAAGCAACATGCATTGCCGATTTATCTGTTAGCATTGCCCTTTCGCTTCTCGCTTGATATTGCTGGGCAAGCAGTCAAACTGGATAGTTAGACACTGCCTGTCACCTCCTTACCTTCCTTATGAATTGTGCATTAAATGAGGATTTTTTCTTGGTGAAACAGTTCTAGTTTGAGGCCTAAACAAGCTCCAAGGGAGTTTGCATTTAAGGAGTGTAACCATCCTCTGAAAACATGTACATGAGGAACACTGCAGAAAGAGCACTTCAAAAAAAGAACACGAGTGTATTTATCCCCAAGGCCAAACCTTGTGTCTTCTTAAATATTTATCAAGTCAAACTCAAAATTGGTACTGAGGTGCAAGGTGTCCACAACATATTACCTTGTGAAAGCACAGTGGTGCCTGGATGTTGTGGGACCAGCTCGGACGTGGAGATCAGCACTGATCAGCAACACTGCAGTCTCCTTACAGCTTTTCTGCAGGCCCAGCCACACCTGCAATAAAACAAGTGAGCTTGGTGCCACAAAGTACTGTATTTACTCGCATAATGATCGCATTTTCTTGTAAAAAAAAATGGTCACAAATTCAGGTGTGTGATCATTATGCCGGTTAAATTTCCCGCAAAAAGAATTTTTTTCATCCCGCGTTTGCTGCGGGATGGCAATAGGTCAAGAAATAAGTGGCTGCCACTGTATGTAGTGCGGGACACCGAAACAAAAGTGGCGGCCAGCATAGCAAGCTGAAAACACCAAATGCGCCGAACGCGATTTTTTTTCCTCTCGAGTACATTACTTGCATTGAAAGTTTCTTCCATATCAGTAATGAATAATGTCGTTAATATCGGTAAGTTTGTGGCAATAACGTCGCCATGTCCACTATGAGGGCGCAGAAACAGATGGGCACGCTTAGCTGCCAGTGCCATAGAAAGACACGGCGGGCATGCTGCAGAAACTGCGGCATTTGTCTTCACTACTATCCTAATACAGCATGTTTGTGCTAAGGGTGGGCAAATATCTTAGCTGTGTTACAAGTGTCGGCGTATGGATAGGGTACACTTCTAACGTATCAGTGTAAACGTGGCTACTATTGTTGCCGCTCGTGATTTGTTGCGTGCCCACGAGTGCAGATGAGATGAATCGAAAGGCATCTTTTTTGTTGCTGTTGACCACAACCATTGCAAAGCCTACACATAATAAAGGCAATTTTGGTTGTAGCTTTTTTGTCATTGAAGTGCGGAAAGTAATGAAAGGAATGAAAACGAGCATCTGCTTAAAAATGTTTGGTGCGTGCAGACCACTTGGTTTATCTTGAAGAGTTGTTCGCGTAGCATTCGACAGATGGTAAGCGCGATCATTAATAGCTAGACTTGGCACATGACATATCGCTGCAGCAAGTTAGGGGTGCAATCATTACACAGGAAATAGAAAAAATCGAATTTGGACGACAAAATTCAGGGCTGCGATCATTACGTGAGTGCGATCATTATGAGAGTAAATACGGTAAATATAGAAAGTGACACTGTGAACAAAGCAATACTTATTAGGTATGAAATGCTGATATTCGCCCGTAGAAAGCTTTAAGTAACAAAGCCTGCAAGATAAGAAAAATGCAATGTATGGGCCATCTGTACAAGAACATTAATCAAAGGTCCCTTCATTTTTTAGTCCCTTCTCCTCCTCATGCATAGATGGCAGTCAGGTTAAGTAAACTGGACCAGATTGCCACATAGTGTAAGCAAAGGTGGTCACTTTGTGGGCCAATTATGATACAATAGCACAACATGCATCCCTACAGTTGTTTTAATGTGTTCCGTAATGCTAGCCACCCTGTAGGCCCTACAGTGTCAAAGCATCCATAACTTTAACAGCGTTACCCAGTAGGGATAACCAATAAGTGTCCACAGCAGCACAACTCAGCATATCTATCAGGAGGCTTTCGTTACACTTTTACAATTCTCCTCTTATGGCTTCATCCCAATTTTTGTCAATACAAGCTTGAAGCCTCTGCACAATCTGAATGCACAAGGGCACTATAAAAAATACCACATCTTCCTACCCAATTCCATGTTTAATATAAGACTGGAAAGTTCACTATCATGTGCAGAACAAGCCAAATTGTTCTGGAATCAAGTAATCTTCCACTACCTGTGAAAAAAAAGCATGCAAGAAAGAGTACGTCGAGCACAGGGGTGTTGATGGATATTAAATACCACTGTCGTGCAGTAGACACCACGTCAACAAAACAGGCCAATGTATAAATGACTGGATCTTCAACCATGTCAACTGAATGCTCAGGTCATTTGGTGGTGCAAAGCTCACTTGCATTATTTTGTTTGAAAACTATGCAACTGTGGCAATGTGTTACGAGCATAGGGCTGGCAAGATTTGTGAGCCTTTCCTTACATGTGTTACAGAGAATCTGCGAGTTGGCTCGCCCTCCAGTGGATTATCAGATAGCAAGACTGCTTATTTATCATTGTAAAACAAGTGTCATAGTAGCCATGCTTCTTTTCGCAGTTGTGTGAGCAACATACATTGTCGATTTATCTGTTCTTGCCCTTTCACCTCTCACTTTATATTGCTCTGCAAGCAGTAAAATTGGATGGCTATTAGACTGTTATGTCCTGTCACCTCCTCACCTTTCTTATGAATTGTGCATTAAATAAAGCTTTTTTCTTGGTGAAAGAGTGCTACTTTAAGGCATAAACAAGTTCCATGGCAGTTTGCATTTAAGCATCCTCTGAAAACATGTACATGAGGAACACTGCAAGAAGAACGCTTAAAAAAAAAAGAACACGAGTGTATTTATCACCAAGGCCAACCCTTGTGTCTTAGCATATTTCTCAAAACTGATACTGAGGTGCAAGGTGTCTATATCATATTACCTTGTCAATGAAGCAAAGCACAGTGGTGCCTGGATGTTGTGGGACCAGCTCGGACGAGGAGATCAGCACTGATCAGCAACACAGTAGTCTGCTTACTCTTTCTGCAGGCCCAGCCACACTTGCATTAAAACAAGTGAGCTTAGTCTCACAAAAGTATAATATAAAAAGTGACACTGTGAACTAAGTAATTCTTATTAGGTATAAATAGGAATGAAATGCTGATATTCGCCCATAGAAAGCTTTGAGTTAACAAAGCATGCGAGATAAGAAAAGTGCAATGTATGAGCCATCTGTGCAAAAACATAAATCGAAGGTCCCTTTTTTCGCTTCTCTCCTCCTTTTCGTGCATAGATGGCAGACAGGTTAAGTAAACTGGACCAGACTGCCACGTAGCGTAAGCAAAGCTGGTCACTTCTTCGGGGAGCAGCCTGTAGGCTGCTTCTTGAAAGAGTATTAGAAAATGCTGATAATGCATATATGCATTATTCACAAGAGGCCTTGTTTCTCTCAGAATGCCACAGCCAATCACATATGTCAAACTGACCATTTTAAAATGCATGAAAAGTACAGCATAGCTTTGAGGGTACCCCAAACTACTGAAATTCACATCAGCCAAGTTCAGCAGACAACACCATAATAAGCCTCTAGAAGTTGTGCATATTATTGCAAGTTGACAGAATAATGAGGAAGAGAAGGTGAGGGAGATGGTGCCACTATAGCATAGTTCAAACTCTATCCCACATCATGTGCAGAAGGGCAACGAATGCGCAGCTTTCAGTTATACTCTCACCTGTGACAACTGCACCAGGTTTACTGACATGCGTAACAAGCAGTATGTGATACCATGTTATTGCATCCTGCAACTGATGTGACATCAGAGATCAGCTTCAAGCTTGACGCTAAGCTATACTAGGGACACATAACGAACTGGCTACATTAAAATCTAAAGCAAAAGTGTTGAACATTGTTTGCCAGCCTGTGCACTTCATATTTTACAAAAATTCTAGACAGAAATCCTGTGTTGGAAAGACAGCACGCACTTTCCTAAAGCTTTCTCTCAGCATCCACACTTTTCTATGCATACATTATTAACCATTATTTACCTTGACACACTGTACACAAGCAGCACACTTGGAAAAGCAGAAACTAACATGTTTTTAGATCAGAGAGTTTTTCTCAGTGCTTTTGTTGCTGCAAACTTAGCCTGCTTCTGGAACGTATCTTAATGAACTTACCTAAAGCAAGTGTCCCTTTGCTAATTTTATTAGGGATTTTTCATTGCTAGCAATTAAGAAAGCAAAGCGCCAGGACTATTTTTTACGTGCATTTTCGCAATCCTATGCCACCCCATTTCTCAGCAGCTTTAGAACATCTTCACTAATAAAACTTCGTTCTCATTACTTAATGGAACATTAGTAAAATTGTAGAATAGCAAGAATTTATAAATTGCATGAGAGACTCAGAAAAGTTGACAGGTGCCAAATACACGAACAGACCCTAGAACACATAAATGGCTGTGACCGTTTAGTACGTACCTTGTCAAAGCAGGCAGATCAGATGCTTTGTCGTGCTGTTCAAGCTGCATAGTGCCGCAGCCTATGTGGTGCAGAGATGCCTCCGTCTCAGGAAATTGTGACATCCCTAAACAATAAATGTTCAGTTTATTGTAATCACTGCTGAAACTGCAAACTTGTGATTTGACAACATCGCGTCAAATTGGGGAAAGCTCTCGTACAGCCAGCTACATGAAGCTGCATCCGCTTAGAGAAATTAAATATTTCATTCTTACATCACAGGCGGTTATTCAACGTGTCAAAGGCACGAAAACAAACAACACTAAACACAAGAAATACAGGTTGCCTTGGCGACAACCTATAAGCATCAAAGTTTGCATCCAAGCTAAAATCTTCTCACGAGTCAGATCATTTGGATGCCGTCGCGCGTTAACGTTAGCTGTGAAAACATTTGCGCAACACATCAACGTACTTCTAGAATTGTCTATGCGATTTCTTGCTGAGAAATTACGTATAGAAGCAGTGACATTTCCTGCTTGAATTTTTTTCCCCGTTCAGACGAAGCGATGACCCGGCGCTAGCATACTTCATAACAAAAAGAAAATAAACAATAGATGAAGCACTTAGAACATTAACCTCGGGGTAATTTTCGTGAAACTTTTTGCTAAATGTGCACTCCGATATCGAACGAACATTAGGAAATCACTGTTATTGTTCTTGTAGCTGTACTAATCTTCTGCTGCGCATGACAAGGTACAGTGCTCACGGAATGAAACGCGACACGGAGCATTTAGTAAAGCCCTGCAAACGTGCAAAGTACGCGAGAGAACCATGTCATGTCGCAAGGAATTTGGTGACCAAAGGTGACGAGGACTCCGATGTACGTGTACGCACCAAAATTACGTCGATGTGACACGAACTACAGCCGGTGAAAACGAATATATGCGCATTACTAAGCCCTAAATTGACGCGTTTCATTCCGTGAGCACTGTACACTACATGAACCATAATGCGCAAGGCGCCGGACTTACCGTCTGAGGCGAGCGCTCCTTTGTGTCCGTTCACGCCGCATCGACTGCACCAACAGTCCGTCCAGCGTAGTGTTGAATTGCGGTGAGCTACAGCACGCGATAGCACAACTATCAACACATTCTTCCGTGCACTGTGACCCGATGCGGGAGCGGCGAGACAAAGAAGCGCGAATTGACCGCACTACGATAATCAACAACGGCGCACCGCAAGAAACATACAGCGAGCTAATAGCGTTGCACAGGCCCCAGGGCTTAGTGATCGTTAATTCACACACAAAAAAGGAGCACATGTTCTCTAAGCACCGCGTAAATATGATCAAACGATCAGCACCACATCGGCCGCCCGCCGCAACAACGCCTATAGAACTATGGCCTATAGTCCTCTTTAAGTACCCCAATTCCTCGGCTATGCGCACCATGCAGCCCGCTGCCGTTCCCGCCACCGCAGCACTGCCATCGACCTCCGCGCCAAGCATCCGAGCGTCGTCTGCTATAGCCTGGCACAGTTATGGTTGTTAGTCGCGGCACTCGGCATTTACATGGTGCTCGCTGAATAAAGCAGCCGTTATTTCTTTCTGTTGTTGTTTAAGCTGAAGTATAATATTCTACAGACACCATACCTGAGAGTGCACGTCCGAAGAAAGTGAGATGGAAAAAAAGGTGGGCCTACAAACCAAAGTGCACACGCAATGTTAACGCTTGGTGACCCACACGTCGCCGGTACTGGCGTCTCCATGAGCGCAAAACTTGGACCGGACGCAAAAGACCTCGACCGCCAGCCACGTGCCCGAGGACAGTTACAAGGCACACGCAATGAGAAAATAAAGTCGGCTACAGCACAAGAAGCGCAAACACTCGCAAGTAACGTGCACATGTCAGCAGAGCAGCGCCGCTCACTTGGTGCAGAGCTCGACCGCAGCGCCCTCACAGTCCCCGGAACAAGTCGCGCCCTGCTCGAAAGGAAGACTCGCGCAACTGAGAAACTACTTCGGTCCGAAATGAAGGGAAATGACGTCGTTTGTTTACTTCGCCGTCTGTGGTTCCGGTGACTGTGATCGCATGAGTAGCGTAGGTAGTAGAGGCGTATTATTTCCATGTTTTTGCGTGTTTTAGGCGGCCTTTTTCAACAACTTTGCTGACATTGCTTTCAACAGTGAGGACAGCCTGTGGAGCAGCCCTATCAACCGGACAGGGCCGTAAAATCTGTTTGAAGTTCGCAGCACATCGTCGTTTGGTTTGTGAATGTTAGAAGGTGTTCGTTTCTCAGCGGCGTAATCGACGACGGATTTGGCGTCGAGTGGTGTGCGCTTTGTTCCGGCTTGTGCGCCGTTCTACGGATGTGTACTCTTAATGAGTGGTGCTGTTTGTGCATCGGGAAATGGTGCCACGCCGGTGGGATTTGCTTTTTTGTAAAAACATCCGTGCCGTCTTTGTCGAGTGCTTCCGGAAACTGCTCGCATTTTGTGCGTGCGTGTGTGTGTGTGTGTATGTGTGTGCGCGCGCGCGCGCTTCTGATATGCGTGGAACGCGCGTAGGAACGTCCGTACAGTCTTTCGCGAGTGCTTTCGGAAACTGCTCGCATTCTGTCTGTGTGCGCACGCGTGTGACATTCGTCGTTATTGCGATTTGCAAAGGTGTTTTTCATTTGGTGACTGCGTCTGCGAATGCCAGGATGTGATACACGTTCGTCATTTAGAGACGCTGCTTCAATGTAGGGTCACTTACATTTTGGTTGCTTGGAGGTCAGCTTTCAACGCATGGCAAGGCATTGCAGTGCGCTTAACCATCATTGGCACACGAACTGCTTTGTTATTTCTCCTTTAATTTCAAATTCAGTTTTGTGTAGTATGTAGGGAGATAATGGTCACCAAGATGCGACGCTCATCTCGTTTTTTGCCACTGCTGTGCACATATGAGGATTTTTTACTAGGTCAAGCCCTCTCAGCAAGTTGTGAAACACTTAGTGCAAATAATTTTTCACAGCAGTAACTGTGATCATTACCACAATTGATCACATGACATTTTTAGGGATTGTTATTTAATTACAATATTTTTAATTTATTTGTGACAAAGTGCGATGGATTTTGACTGCTATTTTGGCTATCTGTTCACCAACCTATTTATACTGTCTTGTGGTTCTGCTTTTTATTTTTATATGTGGGCATGCATGGCCAATCGCATGCTTGCCTTCTACAATTGGACATAAACAGGCACTAACATGCTCTTAGCAGATTTGTATTTGACAGTATTGTGATTGACGCACTTGGCTATTTGGAAAATATGCAGGTTCAAGTTCGCCCTTATACTACCTCTGACTGATATATCTGATGCAAGCAATATTATTAGGATGTGACAAAGTGCATACATAATTTATCACTGATCAAACTGCTTGCAATAAACTTTGCCAACTCGTCCTTGTTTGAAGCATCTCCAAAGTGCTATAATCACATTGCCAGATTATTTTATTGCGTGCACAAACAAACATGTAACATTTTATTATGAAACTTTTATGGTGACTCCTATATTGCAATAAAATCTTAGGCAGATCTACTCTCTGTACTAGGGATTCAAACTCTGCTGATAGCTTTTGACAATATCATTGTGCTATCCAGTGCTTACTGGCTGGTCGAGGAATGCGGCATGCAAAGGCAGTAGTATCGCCATAAGTGTTCATCCGAGAATATGTCCCCAAGTGAAAATCATTGCATCAAAAGTACCGACACCAGCTTTGATGGGGATGAAATTCCAGAAGTTGAGCTCTGAACGTCTTATTTGCTCTGTAGTTTATGCTGGTATATATGTGTCATAATGATTCAATGTGATCATACAGCACATTGATCACACTCTTGCATTTACTACGAACAGCTCATAAATCTGACTGTCATTAATGAGCTTTTGTATGCACTACGACTTAAGTGCACACACTTTTTATACAATTCAGTCATCTTCAAAGATCAAGTTGCTCATACAACTACAGTGCGTACACATCACATGCCACCTCACACACGTCATACATAATCTCGTCAGGTCTACACAACTCATCGCACACGTGTCACTCAAGCTCTATGCATTCATATCGCACATCGCATAAATCTCGTGCACTTCGTAAATGTCTGCGTAGCACATCACACAGATCTCGCCCGTTTTCTCTGCGAGTTCGTTCAATATGCATTTCATATCGTTCTTTTCTCGTCAAATCTGTGCGACATGCATCCATCTCGTTCTATTTCTCGTCAAATCTGTGCGACATGCATACATCTCGTTCTATTTCTCACACAAATTTTTCAATAGGGTAATTCCTTCTTATGGATGTGTAACCGTCTTGAAATGTCACAATGATGTTGCAACTCAGTTTTAAGTATACACCTTGTATACTTAAATACTATATACTATATTTGAATACTAGATTGTATACAGCTTAAGTATACAATCTAATATTCTCAGTAGAGTTCAAAGCTCTCAAACCTACATTGCTGATTTGAACGCTTGGAAGTACTATTGTAATCCTTAAAGGCTCATTCACACAAGCGACTTGAGGTCGCGCGACCAAGTTGGTCACAAATGGTCGCTTTTCTAAAAAAGCAACTGCTTTGGGCATGACCTACTGTACTACTTCCCTGCTCAGTGAGCAGAGTGCCAGCACTGGCTCATCTTTCTACAGCTACGAACATTGTGGCGTTACCACTTACCCCATGCGCTGCACTTTTGTTGTCGTCTGCTCGCACCAAGCCGCACATGATGTTTGCATGGGTATGCACTCTGTACAACAAAGAAAATGAGCAAAAGTGCATTGATTGAGCAAAATTAACAATAATGCCACACTGCTTCATGCCTTTATGTAAATAACGACAAGGTAACATATCTGGCATAAATAAGCTTTATATCCTGTGCGCCGTGTCTGTGTATCTGTTTCTTTCTTCGTCCTCGTCCAAGTCGCGCTTATACACTCTACCATGGATTCTAACCAACTAGCCCGCCAGCGTGTTTTAACCAAGCTTTATATAATGAGTTCCCAGTTTATGCACATGTGTGGGAAGTGTATCAATTAGGCATGCAGTTTCCAAAAAAGATGAGGCTGCTCTAGTGTTATCTCGCATGCAGAAAATGCAGCTACATGCATTATATTGTTACATGTGGGTTTCCGTTTGTACTCCATTAGATCACGAGCATGTGTCCGCAACTGCTAAATTGCATGTATTGCAAGTTCGGCGGCAAACGAGGCGTCAATAGGTTTCCCGTGCGAAGTGTACAAACAATGTCGAACTAATCGCAGGCAGAAGCTTACGCTGTAGCTTGAAGAAGACCTCGTATAAGCGCTTTCGAACCATAGAGCAAGGCCGTTTCCAAGCTCGCCTATTTTACGTGCGGCTCAGAACTATTGTCTGGGGTCCCGTCTCGCCACTGAGGATTTGCCTTTGAGCTAAAGTCTCTGTCAATGCACCTTTCTCACATCCGACGTCTCAGCCTTGCGCGGCGCACCAGTACCAGTTCCGTCTCGTTCGGAAAGACTTCTACGATGCATGAGACAGGCAGCCAAGACCGTGAAATGTTTGGGGTACCTCCCTCCATACGTGACTAATGAGTTTGCGGTAAGCGCCGAAAGTTTTTTTTTTCATTTTTTTTTCACACTAAATTTAGGTGCTGTTCAAATTCGCCAAAAATATATCGTGTATCTAGCCGCGTTCATGGCTGCTTGGGTACGGAAGACTCCAAAACCACCATACTATAACCACTGAGAAATACTCTCCCGTGCCACCTGCCGCGATCAGCGAAACCCCTGTACTGCAGATAATTTAAGCATGTTTTCAGGCATTTGAGATATACTAAATTGACTTAAACTGACTCTACTGACATGCTTCGTGCTGACTTTCTAAAGAGAGCCCCCCCCCCCCAAAAAAAAAATTGTAGCGCTAAAGAAAGAGAAAAAAGTGATGAGAAGGTTTGCAGTATCACGCAACAATAAGAACAAATAACGTAATGACAACAGTTGCAGAGTTCAAATACACATTTTCATCGAGTAAAAAAAAGTAGTAGTTTCCGTCCATTTACTTCTACATGTGCACTTATATTCGTTTTCGCGGGTTTCCGGTTTACTCCTGTAGATCACGAGCGTGCATTCGCAACGGTGAAAGGACGTCGGCACGCCTGTATGGATTGCCTAGCCGTGTTCACGGCCGCCTGCACACATTAGATTGCGGAACTTCAAGGCCAGAACCGTTTAGAAATCGTTCTATTTTGAGTTACCCATCGCGATCAGGAAAGCACATCTATCGCGGATAGATCAAAGAAGTTTCAAGGCACGAAAAGCCCTCTGGGCTGTACTTGTCGGCGATAAGGTAGCCTCGCCGCCTACGAGATTATCTGACTGAGCTATGTGGAATGCTTGGTTGCCATAGTCGGAAGTTCGAATTTTTTTATAAGTTTTTTTTTAATTTGACGAAGGTGAGCTTGAAATTCACCTCCTACAGTGCACATCTGCAAGCTTGGAGTGACGCCTGACACCGGCAAAAGATGCCGACAGCGAGTGTGGCTATACTAATCCAGGTATAACCAAATTAGGAAGGCCAACTAAGCTTCAACAAAGACACTCCCTCACTAGAACAGGAATTGGCCTCCCTGGTGCAGTATTCGGCCACTACCGCCCGAATGATACCAAGAATTAACCCATGGCCCTCAGTCCCCAGTAGCTGCAGAGCACCTGACCAAGGCCGTGGTCAGGCTCGTAACGCAGCAGAAGGTGCTAAGAATCTCTGGGTCCGGACAGGCCGCCAATGGAAACTGACCCTGTCAACCTTTAATTGCCGAACTTTGTCGAGTGAGGCTAGCTTAGCAGGACTTTTTGAGAAAGTATCAGGCATTGTTTGGGAGATCATCTGCCTTAGTGAGATTAGAAGAACTGCTGACGCTTATACATTGCTGAATAACGGACATGTTCTCTGCTATAGAGGTCTCCCAGTTAAGAAGCAACTCGGGATAGGATTCATAATCCATAAGGACATAGCATGCAAGATTGACAAATTCTACAGCATTATCGAGAGGGTAGACGTAGTCGTAATAAAGCTTAATATGAGGTAATTAGGTAATCAAGCTTAATAAGGCTAATTAAAGGTAGTACAAGCCTACGCTCCAACATCCAGTCACGATGATGAAGTACATCAGTTCTTTGAAGATCTTGAATTATTGATGAGAAAAGTGCAAAATCAGTATACTGTAGTAGTGGGTGACTTCAATGCAAAAGTGGGGAAAGCAGGCTGATGGAACAAGCAATTGGCAACTACGGCGTCGATTCTAGGAACGCTAGAGGAGAGATGCTGGTAGAATTCGCAGAAAGGGATAAGCTGAGAATAATGAACACCTTTTTCAAGGAGCGTAGCAACAGAAAGTGTACCTGGAAAAGTCCTAATGGTGAAATAAGAAATGAAATTGATTTCATATCTTAGGCTGATCCCAGCATAGTGCAGGATGTAGAAGTGCTAGGTAGGGTAAAGTGCAGTGATCATAGGTTAGTGAGGGCTAGGATTCACCTCAATGTGAAGAGAGAAAGAGTAAAATTGGTCAATAAGAAGCAGGCCAACCTCGACGCAGTAAGGGTAAAAGCATACCATTTGAGGCTGGTACTTGCAATTAACTATTCAGCCTTAGAACAGAGAGATGAAGATGGCATAGCGGTAATGAATGAAACAGTAACTAGGCTGGCTTTACAAGCAGCAATTGAAGTGGGAGGTAAGGCACCAAGGCAACCAGTAGGTAAGCTCTCCCAAGTAAAAAAGGACCTAATAAAGAAACGACAAAGAATGAAGGTGTCCAACTCAAGAGATCAGATAGAATTTGCAGAACTATCAAAACTCATAAACAAGGCAAAATAGGTAATATTCGAAATTACAACGTTAGAAAGACTGAAAAAACCGTTAGAAATGGACGCAGCCTGATATCGGTGAGAAGGAAACTTGGCATAAGACAAGCGATGATGTATGCACTGAAAGATAAGCAGGGTAATGTCATCAGCAATCTCTAAGAAATAGTAAAAGCAGCAGAAAAATCCTATACATACTGACCAGTATGTATATATGTATATATGACCAGCAGGATACAGAAACTCCTCCTATAATTAGCGACGAAGTCAGAAGGGCCTTGCAAGACATGAAATGAGGAAGAGCGGCAGGAGAAGATGGAATAACAGTCGATTTAATCAAAGATGGAGGAGACGTAATGCTTGGAAGACTGGCGGCTCTTTATACGAAGTGTCTATCGACTGGAAGGGTCCCAGAAAAAAAGGAAGAATGCAAACATTATACTAATTTACAAAATTGGAGACGTTAAAGGACTTAAAAATTATAAGGCATTAGCTTACTCCCAGCATTATATAATTCCAGATTGATCCTCCAATCTGGAATCGGAGGATCAAACACGGTTGCGCGCATCGCGCTGAGTGCTCCGTCCACCTCTTTGTTCACTTTGTTACGCCTCACCGAACCGTTTCCCACGTAGAAAACGTGACGTCATGCTAAATAAACCCAAACCTTCCCCCCGCTCGTGGAGCTGGCCCCACGCCAGCATGCCGACTGCTCATAGATGAACGCGCCACTGCCTCCTCATTATGGCGGCGTCCATGAAATAAAGGTAATACGGCCGGCCCTTCAAAATCGTAAGCGACCACTATGCATTTGACCACACTATAGCCTGGCAAATTTAAAGGAGATTTCGGGGCGCCTTGCACGGTGGAGCCTCCGACTGCAAGAACTTGACATCACTGTGATTTATAAGTTCTGACAGAAGCACTCTGATGCCGACTGCCTGTCTCGCGTATCCATTTACCCGACACCGCAAGACGAACAAGACGAGGACACGTATCTGGGGCCAATACGAGCAGATGACCTCGCCGAACAGCAACGAGCAGACACGTATTTAAGAAACCTTCTCGGGTACCTGAAAGGCAAGATCGACTTTGTTCCTAGGGTATTTACGCGTGGATTGTCTTCGTTTTCCTTGCAAAACGACATACTAAAAAAAAGAACAAAAAGGAAAAGGAATTCTAACTAGAACGCGCCAATTGCCTTCTCGTTGTGCTCTCAGCACTGCGGCCAGAGTTTCTGTACGCCCTGCACCAAGATCCGAGCACCGGCCACCTTGAGTTTTCCCGTACGCTCCTGAGGATACAAGAAAAGTATTATTGGCCGCACCTGACCGCCGACGTCACTGATTACGCCAAGACATGTCGACACTGTCAGCGACGCAAGGCACCACCAACAATGCCAGCGAGATTGCTACAACTTATTGAACCTCCTTGCTGACAATTCCAGCAGATCGGCACGGACTTATGGGGCCCTTCCCGGTGCCAAAATGCGGAAATGAAGATGGATCATCGTGGCTACCGACTACCTTGCCCGCCACCACTAAAGGATAGCCCTGCCCGAAGGTAGTGTGGTGGAAGGGGCGAAATTCGATTGAATAATTTTTTTTAGAGAAAAGTTTCTGGACTAAAAGCCACTTTTCGTAGCCTGACATGGCCAAGAAACTCATATAGATAGCATTATAATATTCTCGTCCAAAAGAAAAAAAATGTATATACACCATGGTGAATACCCCAGGAAAAGCAGTATGGCAAAGACATAATAGAATAAAGAATAACGCATATGAACATACATATCGTAATACACGACCGATATCACGTTATACATTTTTAAATATACCTACATTCTTCGGCAAGATACATCCTGCTACGACGTGGTGCTGCTCAAGTCCTCATCACCGACAGTGGAACTTTTACAGCGGAGCTAACTTACCGAAGCCATCCTGGAAAAAAAAATGCAGATCCCACCCAATTGGGATTAAGCGAAGCTTTTTTTAGTGTTTGCATTAATTTACCTATAATTGGCAGTGGTGTCGATGGCGAATGTTTAAGTTATTGAGCGCTTGCTGTAACCGGAAGTAGTGGAGTGATGTTCCCCTTGCGCGTTTGGTTGAGGGGTTGTTGCGGGGTGTTGATAGCTTGCGAGAAGGTTAGCACTATCATTACCTCACCCGGTGCATCGCATCGTGACAGAAGTGTTAAACTTTAATTACGTTACAGTGCTTAAAACCACAATCTGATTACTAGGCACGCTGTAGTAGGGGACGCGTGATTCATTTTGACCACCTCGGGTTCGGTAACGGGCACCTAAATCTAAGTACACGAGCATTTTCGCGTTTCGCCCCAGTCGAAATGCAGCCGCCGCAGTCAGGATAGAGCCCTCGACCTCGAGCAAGGCCATGGCCACAAAGTTACTGCGGCTGGTCCAGAAGTGTTGATATGATGGCCGGCCGCTTCCGTATATCCCCGCAGGGGCGTCTGTGCAAGCAGGCGTTTGGTGTGTTGCGACACCACGTACCCGAGCACACGAGGGTTGGACCCTCCCGCGTGTAGCCGTGCGCGGCTTAGCCGTGTCCGGGGAAAGGGGGATCCTGGAGGTTGAGCCGATGCCGGGTGTTTGGACCTTTAAGGCCCCCCGGTGGAGGCAACACACCTCTTTGGCCTCTGCTTCACGTAGACGGCACCCCCGGACTGACCCACCCGGGCGAAATCGGTAGTCGCCTCTTCCTATCTCTCTCTCCTCAAACCTTCGTCTTTATCTCTCACTTTTTATCTGTCCTGTCTTCTTTTCTCTTCCATTTACTTCCTTTCTCCACGGCGGCAAGGGTTAACCTTGTGTGGCTATCCTACCTTGGGTACACCATATTTGGTTATAGTGATGGCGTAGGACTCACGTCTGGCAGGCTTGTATACAAGACCTGCCACGTCCCCTCGTTGGGCTCCGTGGTGGGCGGTCGGCGCTGTTGCCGAACAAACAAATTTTCTTATGGCAGCGCAAACTTCTGTCTATGATCGGCGTCTCAAAAGATGCCGCACCGAAGCACCGTTCCTGTTCTCCTTTCGGAGCAGCGCCCCGTCATTTCCCAAATACTATGTCGTCCACAGTGAAAATAACATACCAGTAAGAAAGCTATCTCCCTTTCTGGTGGCCAAGTGTCTAAAGGACAAAATCGGAACTACATATAAAGCTTCAAAAATGTCTAGTGGGAACTTACTCCTATAACTAAGTGACAAAGATCAAGCGCAAAAGCTATCGGAACTTACCACTATTGGCGACGCCACGGTGACAATTTCACCGCATAGAACACTGAACACAAGCCGGGGTGTGACATCAGAGGAAGACTTCATTGGCCTGAGCGATGAGGAACTCCTTGAGGGTTTGCAGGAGCAAAACGTGACAAAGGTACAAAGAATAGTAATCCGTAGAGATCCCAACAAAACATGTCATACTTACATTTGGAACAAGCGAAATGCCTATCCCTCTGGATGCAGGCTATGTAAAAGTAAACGTCAGACCATATATCCCGAATCCCAGACGGTGTTTTAAGTGCCAAAGATTTGGACATGCTTCACATGCATGCCGAGGACAAACAACCTGTGCTAAACGTAGCTCTAACGACCACCAATCACAGAATTGCACCTCTTCGCCACATTGTGTTAACTGCAAGGGAGATCACCCAGCTTATTCGCGGTCCTGCCTTTGCTGGAAAAAAGAAAAAGAAGTCATTGCCCTAACTGTAAAAGAAAAAATTTCGTTCTTTGATGCCCGAAAACGACTGTCGTACCTTTCGCGACGCAGTTATGCCGATGTAACGAAGGTGGGGGCATCGTCACAGAGGCCTGAGGAGCCCTGCGAGCCCACGCACAGTGGTCCCGTAGTGACGCCTCCCGCCCCCGTGGTGGTAGCAGCCAGTCCTGCTCCATCATCTTCGCAGGTCCTGCAGACACCAGTCCCGCAGGGCCCTAAGATCAAGCGAACACCAAGGCCCGAGACACGTGTCTCGGCGCCAAACTCTCGGTCCTCCAGCGCCTCAGAGAGAGCGATGGAGGTCGACGCAAAAACCCCGGTGTCATCGACACCCAAGGACAAGCGTTCTCTGGAGCGCTTAAAGAGGGACAAACTCCCAATAACAACCCTAAATAAGAAGGCGATAACCTAATGGGTTATCGCTCCATTGTATCTATTTTCTTCAGATCCATGTCACCTAACATCTTTCTCATCTCCTGCTCACTTGTTAATATCATTTTTACCTTTCAATTTTATAATGGCTTTTATGATCCAATGGAATTGTAGAGGTCTCTTAAATAACTTGGGTGACATCAAAGACATGTTAGTAAACTTCTCTCCTGTGGCCCTGTGCCTACAGGAAACAAACCTAGGCGAAAAACACAAAAACATTTTAAAAGGTTTCACTGTTGTACGGCGAGACCGTACGCAGACGAGCCGGCTGTCAGGTGGTGTAGCCATTGTTCTGCAGGGCGGTATTGCAGCCAGAGAAGTCCCTATTAACAGTCACATAGAAGCTGTTGCTGTCACCATTTTAGCTCCTAAAACCATCACCATTTGTTCCGTATACATTCCGCCGCGTTCAAATTTTACCATAAATGACCTGGAGTTAATTTTAGACCAGCTACCTGAACCATTTTTAATAGGCGGTGATTTTAACGCACATAACACGTTGTGGGGTAGCAAAACAACTGACACCAGGGGTCAAACACTTGAAGATTTTATCCTAACAAACGACATATGCCTTTTAAACACCGGTGCGGCAACTTACTACTGCCCAAGCACAGGAACAATGAGTTGCCTAGATCTGGCACTGTGCTCTCCCTCTCTTTTTGGAGATATTCAGTGGAGTGTTATTGATAACCCCTATGGTAGTGACCATATGCCTGCTGTCATTAAAAGAACATCTCCTTCTTCTACCATCCCACTGAGGCCACCACGCTGGAAACTCCATCTGGCAGGCTGGCCTCTCTTTACTGAAAAGGCCACTCTGGATAACATACGAGATGAGCTAACCATAGATGAAATGAATGATAAGATCACCGCCTGTATACTTGCTGCCGCAGCAGAAACAATCCCACAATCGTCTGGCTTCCTAAGAAAAAACCTAAAACCCTCGTGGACGAAGGAATGTACGCAAACAAAAAAACTACAAAACAAAGCGTGGGGTATCTTTAGGCGATATCCAACACAAGATAATCTACTCTCATTCAAAAAAGCAAAAGCGAAAGCCAGGTACACACGCAGACAAGCCGAAAGACAGTCCTGGAAAAATTATGTCTCCTCAATAAATAGCTCGATAACTTCCAAAAGAATGTGGGATCAGGTTCGTAAGTGCAGAGGCGACTGCGCTCCTTACACGATACCCATACTTTCACCCCCAGACACGCAAACAAATTTAGTAGAACAAGCAGACATATTAGGGCATCACTTTCATGATATATCAAGCTCAGTAAACTACTCTGCAGAATTTCTAAAACATAAACAGCTAGCAGAAAAACTAAAGCTTCCGACCACAGGAAGTTCAGAAACCCAGTATAATGCCGCTTTAACACTTCCAGAAATCAATAGAGTGCTTACTACTGGCAAAAAAACAGCACCTGGTCCCGACAGAGTACATTACGCGATGCTCGCTCATTTATCTCCTAAAGCAGTTGAAACCTTGCTTCGTTTTTTTAATAAAATCTGGGAAACGGGAAAATTGCCAAAAGAGTGGAAGAAAGCCATCATTATCCCTTTCTTGAAAGCTGGAAAACCTCCTACAACAGCAACCAGCTATAGACCGATAGCACTCACAAGTTGCCTGGCAAAGTCCTATGAAACCATCATCAACATAAGGTTAACATACGTCCTTGACACAGAGAACATGCTTGATAACCATCAGTGTGGATACAAGAAAGGTTTCTCCACAACAGATCACCTAGTCCGGCTAAAAGACGAGATACGTGCTGCCTTTCTACATAAACAACATTGTCTCACTGTTTTCTTTGAGTTAGAAAAGGCGTATGACACAACATGGAGGTTTGGTATATTAAAGGACTTGGCAGATTTAGGAATCCGATGTAGCATGCTTAAATGTCTAGCCGATTTCATGTCAGACCGAACTTTCCAGGTACGTTTAGGAACGGCGCTGTCACGTGTATTCACCCAGGAAAATGGTGTGCCACAAGGATGCGTATTAAGCACAACATTGTTTGTGGTGAAAATGAACTCGGTCAATAAGGTAATCCCATCCTCTATAATGCATTCATTATATGTGGATGATCTACAAATTGCGTGTCGTGCATCCAACCTGAATTCCTGCGAGCGGCTAATTCAAATTACATTAAACAAACTAACACAGTGGGCGTGTGAAAATGGTTTTCGTTTCTCAAGCGAAAAAACTATTAGTGTTGTATTTACACAAAAAAGAGGCCTACAACCAGAACCCACCCTTAAGCTACAACAAGCCACATTACCAGTAAAACAAGAACACAAGTTTCTGGGTGTTCTGTTTGATAAAAAGTTAAACTTCCTGGCACACATAAAGAGCCTTAAAATAAAAGCAAACAATTCACTTAACGTCCTCAAAGTCCTGCCCCGGAAGCGCTGGGGCTGTGACCGTGAATGCCTGCTACGCATCTACCGTACTTTGGTGCGCAGCATATTAGATTATGGCAGAATTGTATACGGTTCAGCTAGACAGTCCTACGTCCGTCGACTTGATCCAGTTCACAACCTTGGACTGCGACTGGCAAGTGGCGCTTACAGAACATCGCCTGTCCAGAGTTTGTATGTTGACTGTAATGAACCTCCTCTACAGCAGCGTAGAGTACTACTAACTTCCTCTTACGTACTCAGAATCCAGTCCTCACCACAACATATATGTTTCAACGTTGTCACACAGTGTAACTCACGTTTACACTATACAAACAAACCAAACACGATTAAGCCACTTGTCTTACGATATGAGGAATATATTCGGGATTATAACATTCCTCGCGAAGTCCTTCAGGTAGCGAGAAAACCACAGCGTTTGCCACCGTGGCACGTTTTCGCACAGGTATGTGATTGGACATTGACACATTTAAAGAAAAACGACACCCCACATGAACACATTATACAAGAATTCCGCTTTCTACAGGACAAATATGAAAATTACACAGAATTTTACACTGATGGCTCTAAAACAAAAGAACAAGTGGGTGTGGGGGGCGTAACAGAACATTGGGAAGTAAGTATTCGTTTGCCACAGCACGCCTCTGTCTACACAACTGAAGTCTATGCATTATTGACTGTGGTGAAAAAGATCATCGCTGAAAAATACGAAAACACAATCATATACACTGACTCGTTAAGCACGCTGAAGGCTCTTCTCCTGAAATCCGAATGTGAACCCCTCATAGGGGATATCTTAAACATGATAACAATAAACAAATACGGCAGGTCAATTAGGTTTTGCTGGGTACCAAGTCATGTTGGTATACCGGGCAACGAAGCGGCGGATAGATGCGCTTCAATGGCAGCGCACAAAGACATAATAAGCACATCACTTCCATATAAAGATAGTATCCGTGCCATTAGGAAGGCCTTAACGTTAAAGTGGCAACACGAATGGGACCATTGTACAGAAAACAAGCTGCATCTTATTAAACCTGTAATAAGCTAGTGGAAATCATGCAGTCACCAACAACGGTTCTACGAGGTGATCTTGTCTCGACTGCGAATTGGACACACACATTTGACGCAAAATTTCCTCCTCCGAAAAGAAAACCCGCCAACATGCGAAAAATGCCTTGAACCTCTCACAGTCATACACATCCTAATAACATGTCCACACATCGACATACTGAGACGGAGGTTTTTCCACAGCCTATATAATTTGCACACTCTATTACACCCTGCCCTATTACTGGCAGACGACCCCCTAGTGCCATTAGCTAACTTGTTCGACTTTTTAGAAAAAAGTGGTTATTTACACCAACTATAACGTAATACAGGTTTACCTATTCTAACGTTGCATTTCATTTTGTCTTGTGTCTGGCGCAGCATGGCCTTAGTTGCCTTTGTGCCATAAAACCCAAACTAACTAACAAACTAACTAGCTTCCGTATATAGTGTCGTCTAGACGATGCGGTGCTTTAATCCGGATTTCTATCCGGGAGCCTTGCGTCAGTTGTCGCGTAATAAAATTGCACGGTGTTCATTTTCAGAAATTGCAGAAACGTACTGTATCGCACCTTGAATTTAAATTTATCTAGTTTGTCCTCAACTACTGCCGTGTCTTGTAGTAGCGTTTCCTTGACTTCGCCTTCTCTTTCTCCCGCCCGCCGTGGTTGCTCAGTGGGTACGGTGTTGGGCTGCTGAGCACGAGGTCGCGGGATCAAATCCCGGCCACGGCGGCCGCATTTCAATGGGGGCGAAATGCGAAAACACCCGTGTACTTAGATATAGGTGCACATTAAAGAACCCCAGGTGGTCGAAATTTCCGGAGTCCCCCACTACGGCGTGCCTCATAATCAGAAAGTGGTTTTCGCACGTAAAACCCTATAATTTAATTTTTTTTTAGATTTTCTCTCTCTCGCGCCCTCCCCCATCTATGGAAGATACGAGTGAATGGCAAGGCTGTTATTAGATAGTTTTAGGCTAGGGGACACAAGCGGCTTGCGTACGCAACAACCAACAAGAACAAGTGACTACGGTACTGCACATGCGCGGACCCGTACGGCTGGGTGTGCGCATCCGCTGTACCGTCGCCCCTAGTTGTGTACGCAAGCCACTTGCGTCCCCTAGCCTAAAACTCCCTATTCACCCGTTTTATGCCTGCGTTGATTATACCCGCCTCCTCTCTACTATTCTATCTACGTACCTCCCCTCTGGACTGTTGCTTGTTAGTACAAAAGTAAGCGCTGCAGCTTCCTGCAATGTTTTTGTGATGGCCAGTCTGGAGGATATTGTGGTGACTCCTAGGGAGCTCCAGAGGGCATTGTGGCGGCGCAATAGATAGGTCGAAACGGTTTCTCACATCGCCTTTCCTCTCGGCCGCGCTCCTGCTCCAGTTTCTGTTTCACCGCATCTACGAAGTCATTTGCTGATGCGACATTGTTCGGGTTTATAAGGGCGCTGAAATCGGATAAATCTAGTAGCGGCTTCTCTCCATGAACTAATCTGCAGTTGCCAAATTTAGGAGGCTTGAGGAGGGTGTGAGTGTATAATGTCTGGTACAGCTGCAAAAAAGTAGGCATTGACGGGTGGTCATTCTGGCTTCCAGCCAATCTTACCTTACCAAAAAAACGTTCAGTTGGATTTATTCATCTCGCTTGTCAAGACATATTTAAAATTGTAATCGTGCAGGAGAGCATTGCAAAGTTCTTTTGTGGATTTTGATGTGACTCAAAGGTCCTCAGATGTGCTCTTGGTGAGGAACATGTCTTTTGTTATCAAGCCACACTGAAGTTCCTTCTCCCAGCATATTGAAGATGATATCGCTTAGCCGCTGGCTCCAAGGCTATTTCCGAGTCCACAAGTGTCGCAGCGGGCAAAGAAGCTTGCAGATGCTGCGTCGCACTCTTGTCGTCGACTTTCGGCCGACGTCATTTGGGTGCTCGCCCAGCAGGTTCCCTCTTAAAAAGCTGCTTTCGAGGTCTGTTTGGCCGTGTGAGGCACTTTGGGCAATCTGGAAATAAGGTGGGAACTGCGTCTTTAGACAGTACAGTCCTCTTTTTGGCGTTAAGCAGCACTTTTCAATTGAACTTCGCGTAATATGTCCGGGATATCACGTCCTCTGAAGAGTGCTTGGCGCAGACTTGGTCGGTTGGTGTCAAAGTCCGGTCTGCCCTCGGAATCGCACAAGCCACTGCTCCAAACGAACATTGTCGGACGGAGCTTTGAATAGGGGCACACGCTCCGTGCAAGTCCGGTAGCGCGAATTGCAGTTCGGAACGGAACGCTTTCTTCCCATTGCAAACACGTCTCAAAAAAAAAAAGAAAAGAAAGCGCTGCTACTTTCGTCTGCGCAATGCCCACCAGAGGTGAGCCTCTATGGCGATGAAAGTTAAACACAAGGCCATCAAACACGGGAATAAAAAAACGTGTTCAACACACCAAGGAAGTGCAGCCGCACCAGCAAAAACTGCGAGGTAGTGCAGCACGCGCGTGGCAGCTCGCCGCGATTTGGGACCGCATTTCACAGCGCCCTCTACGTCGGCTGTGACCACGGCCCCTCTCCTGGCTCGCTACCCCCGAACATACTGTGGCCGCGAGCGGGCGGCGCTCTCGCACGCTGCGAGGGGAGAGTGTCAACACCCCTCAGTATACTTCTTACACCGTGGAAGAGGCACAGGAAACTTCGCTTTAATACAGCCAGACAAGTCACCGCAAGGCCAGCGGTGAGGCCACCGACAACCACCCGCAGACAGAACGCCTGACTAAAACCTTCACCGGCATGTTAGCAAGGTACGTTGTCACAGTGCGGCATTATTCGATTCGGCGAAGCACCGATCAATGGGCACCAAAAGGTCGTGGAAATAGGGACCGGCGAGCAAGACGGTTATTGCCGGCCACTCGGGCAAGCGGCCGAAAGAAGTCGAAGGCAGGGTTTAGAGATTATTGGCTTTTTGTCATCGGCGCGACCGTGACCCTCCGACAGCTTTTTGTAGGAACCCCTGTGCATTCTCTGCCTCGCGCGTGCATTGAGAAGCTTATTAAGAAGGCGTGGGTGCGAATACTCCGAAATATGTGGTGTGCTTGTGGGTGTGCTTGTGTGGTGCAATACGAGTGCGCGACCTCTAACAGCAGGTGGGAAGCACCCGTTCCCGCGCCCCTAATTAAAAGGGGCGCGGCCGTGGCCTCGGGAGGATCCGGGATGCAAATGGGTGAACTTTATTGGATCGCCACCCTGTGTACGAAATGCCTCATGACCTCGAGCGTACCGGAATCTTGGAAGAACGCTAACATAATCCTAAACTATAAGAACGGGGACGCCAAAGACTTGGAAAATTATACCCCGATCAGTTTACTGTCAGTTGCCTACATTTACTAAGGTAATCGCAAGTAGAATCAGGAACACCGTAGACTCCTGTCAAGCAAAGGGCCAGGCAGGATGCCGTAAAGGCTACTCAACAAAAGACCATATTCACACTATCAATCAGGTGATAGAGAAATGTGCGGAATATAACCAACCCTTATATATATCTTTCATTGATTACGAGAAAGCGTTTGATTCTGTCGAAACCTCAGCAGTCATGGAGGCATTACGGAATCAGGGTGTAGACGAACCGTATGTAAAAATACTGAAACATATCTATTCGCACTTTCCAGCGCCTATAGGTGGCGCGGAGAACGTTTCAATATGGTGGGGATAGAGGTGATAGAGGCAAGACGAAAGCGTGCGCCCCTGCAGAAGCAGGCGGCCTACGGGCCTCTGGTATCGCTAAGCGCGATCGTTGACCATTCCAAGGACACGCAGCGATGCGATGTCGAAGAAGAGGCTGCGTTTAACGTTGGCCATATAATATGGCGTGGAATACGAGAGACAACAAGCGTGGCTGTCCAGGTCAAGTGACTCTGCCTGCATACAAGCGCGCCGTAAGAGGCCCGCCGCATACTAGAAAAGTTAAAGTCTGCGATGTAATCGGCGCCGTAAAGGTTACTATTTCTCCTTACGTTTTGTAATCTATACGCGATGTACGAGAATTGACACCAATCACTTAATCGGTAACGTTCGGATGTAAAAGTGCAGTACCCCCCTTGCCACTACGTGTGCATTCAAGACGAGATACATGGCTGCATGCACCAGCTTAGTTGCGGAATGCTTGTTGAAAATGCCAGATGACACGGAAACATTTCAGTAGTGTCGATATACAATATATGAGCGGGACGATGAGTGTGCCAGCGCGCCCCGTTTCCAGCGCGATTAGCGCTTTCGCGTGCTGTAGGGAAACTCGCATGCGCAGTCTTTATCAACAACCGCTTTAATTACGCAGTCCTGGCCCTTGTTTCGTGCAACATTGTCATAGAAGCGATGCTTTAAGACCAAACAGAAGAAATAAAAAATCACAAACGCGTGCGCACGACCTTCGATCGGTGCACACCTTTCGCCACGGCCCAAAAAAAGAAGCGAATGCTTTGTGCATTGACGGCCTGCTTCATTCCAACGCAGAATGACTAAGAACAGTTGCGGAATATGTTACCTAGTTTGCGATGCTCGCGTCGCAGCGTCAGCCACCGTCGCAGAGTATTTACCGAAACAACGCGAGTGCAGGCAGAAAATTTAATAAACGGTGACGCTTCCGTACTTAAATTTACATGGGAATCTGTGGAGCGCTTTCTTCGGCCAACCCCGCTGCTGTTGCTTTGTGGGACCGCAGCGTGATCTTTTGCGAATGCACGGCGTGTCTCTTCAGCCGCTTTCGTAAGGGCTTCAACTTGTCTTTAAGGCAAAGTTTCACATTCAGCTCGCAACAAAAATCAAATGAAACCATTGAGAGCAGCGCCACAGTTAATTACACTCTCTAAGGTGGCCCCAAAAGAAGTCGCCTTTGTTGAACTGCTCCCTACATACGATTTCTTCGCTCATTTTCTTCCCGACGCGGAGCATGACCGCCCACTTCCTCCGTTCTTTTTTACTCTTTTAGAAAGTGGTGCAGGCTTACTTTTCCCAATACTGCACGATTTGTGCATTGTGGCACACTGCACATGCGGTTGTTTCTCGCTCGTCGACTGTTTTTTTTTTCATATCGAATAGTACCAAAACGCCAACACAGCTGCAGAAACCGCGTGAGCGGAAAATCCATCACCGCCTCCCGGCACCGCCTCCCGGCTATCTGCAAAGCACGAATAGCGGCTCCACAGCCACCGTAGTCCTCCATAAAGAAAGCAACAAAATCCCAATAAAGAAAGGCGTCAGGCAGGGAGATACGATTTCTCCAATGCTATTCACCGCGTGTTTACAGGAGGTATTCAGAGACCTGGATTGGGAAGAATTGGGGATAAGAGTTAATGGAGAATACCTTAGTAACTTGCCATTCGCTGATGATATTACCTTGTTTAGTAACTCAGGAGACCAATTGCAATGCATGCTCACTGACCTGGAGAGGCAAAGCAGGGGAGTGGGTCTAAAAATTAATCTGCAGAAAACTAAAGTAATGCTTAACAGTCTCGGAAGAGAACAGCAATTCACAATAGGTAGTGAGGCACTGGAAGTGGTAAGGGAATACATCTACTTAGATCAGGTAGTGACCGCGGATCCGGATCATGGGACTGAAATAACCAGAAGAATAAGAATGGGCTGGGGTGCGTTTGGCAGGGATTCTATGATCATGAACAGCAGGTTGCCACTATCCCTCAAGGGAAGAGTGTATAATAGCTGTGTCTTACCAGTACTCACCTACGGGGCAGAAACCTGGAGGCTTACGAAAACGGTTCTACTTAAATTGAGGACGACGCAATGAGCTATGGAAATAAGAATGATGGGTGTAACGTTAAGGGATAAGAAAAGAGCAGATTGTGTGAGGGAACAAACGCGAGTTAATGACATCTTAGTTGAAATCAAGAAAAATAAATGGGCCTGGGCAGGACATGTAATGAGGAGGGAAGATAACCGATGGTCATTAAGGGTTACGGACTGGATTCCGAGGGAAGGGAAGCGTAGCAGGGGGCGGCAGGAAGTTAGGTGGGCGGATGAGATTAAGAAGTTTGCAGGGACGACATGTCCACAATTAGTACATGACCGGGGTAGTTGGAGAAGTATGGGAGAGGCCTTTGCTTTGCAGTGGGCGTAACCAGGCTGATTATTATTATTATTATTATTATTATTATTATTATTATTATTATTAATATTGTTGTTATTATTATTATTATTGGATCGTCGCCAATATCTCCCGTTCCCCAACACAGGGAACTAGGGAAAGGAGAAGTTATTTAAACGGAGGTTTTAAACCGAGCTAGGCAGTCTAGAAGCTGAGCCTACAATCTGCTGAAAAGCATCAAGGAGCTAGTGCCGTCCAAAATCGCCTGGGCTGCCTAGCCGCGTCTCAACTGCGAGTTACTATAGTTGGCGTAAGAGACGACAAACCAACGTCTGCAACGAAGCTCACGGTAGCTCCCATCAGGTTAGCTCAACTTGCTCTACGGAAAACGTCAGACCTAGAGATAAAAACTGTTACAGCGCAAACACATGCAACCACAAAGTATGAAGGACGGGACACAAGCGCTGACTGTCAACTAAATTTTATTGACGGAAGACGGATACCTTATATAAGGGGAAAGACAGAAGTGAAGGGGGAAGGGAGTGATACAATTGGGGAAAAATGACAATGCGCATCGATGAACTAACGTGCCAGCAATCAACGGAATCAGGCGCAGAAAAAACAATAAAACGAAAAAAACTAGAAAAACACTAGCAAAAAGCGAGGGATACTAACATACATTGAAATCAGTAAGCAGTCGCTTCCAAAAAATGAAGCTCTGCCGCAAAAAGCGATACAGAAGGGGTGCTTACGCACTTTCTGCCATATTTGTGCATCTGGAACGGTTCCAAACTGACGCGCGCCGTCGCGTCGGCACTCTTGCCGAGAATCTTCGTCTCTCCCAAACGAGCCTCGCATCCTGTGCATTCAATTACGTGCGCGACCAAATGTGCGTACTTATCCTTTAAGTTGCTTAAATTTCGGGCATGTTCCCCCAAGCGTTCATTAATGCAGCGGCCGGTTTGGCCGACATAAGCCTTTCCACACTTCAACGGAATGGCGTAGACCACTCCTGTGGAACACTTGATGAACAGCTTCTCAGGTTTTAGCTGACAACCTCTTTTTTTAGAGTTGCAGATGCGTGGGCATAACTGTGCCAGCTTGTTGGGTGCCGAAAAAACAACGGAAACCCCATGCCTGTTGGCTACCTTCTTGAGACTGTGCGAAGTCTTGTGCAGGTACGGCACAACCAAAGGCTTGTCGGTCTTCCGACGGTCATCTTTTCCTCGTGTTCCCAGTTTTAGCTTCTGAAATAGGGTCTCAGACACCGCAATCAAGACCGAATGGGGGAACCCCGCCGCCACAAGTCGGCTGGCCTGATTCTCAAAAGTTTTCTGCATCAGGTGCGGGCACGACTTCTGAAGAGACGATTCCAAACAGTGCGACGCTATAGCTTTTTCTACAGTTTTGGAATGGGCTGAATCATATGGTGGCAAGTCCTTTTTTGCGCGAGGGAAGTAGCCCCAGCAAACGTGCTTTTCATGAAAGGTTAGTCTCAGGTCTAAAAACTGTAAGACATCTGCGTCAGGTAGTTCGTGGGTAAAATTTAGCCCAAATGCATGCTTGTCAAATGCGTTTAAAACTTCACCTACTGTAGAGAGGTAGGTGAAGGCCGTCTGCTTTTTTAAAAGCACTAAAAAGTCATATACGTACCTAAAAACCTTTAAAACAAACCCTCCCCCCCCCAAAAAAAAGACCTATCTAAAAGTTTATCTACTTTTGCTAAAAAACATATCGCAAAGAATTGGAGCCACGCAGGACCCAATGCAGATACCGTTGTGCTGCAAAAAAGGCAGGTTGTCTTAAACAATAAAAGTAGATTTCAGATAAAACTGCAATAACGATATAAAATTATCTACTGACAATCCTGTTGAATTCCGGAATGACACTTCGCCGTTTGCTTCTATGCATTCTCTAACAGCCAACAAAAGCTGATCTTGAGGCACAGAATAAAACAAGTCTTGTACATCTACGGAAAAACGAAAGCCAATGTTGTCTGTGCTCTCAAGAAACAGCGCGACATCCGTAGATTTCTTTGTTAGGAACGGATCATCCGAGGCAAGCGTTTTCAGATGCTTTTGCAGAAACCGACTAACGTTTATTTGCTATGAACCTTCTTCACTAACGATAGTCCGGAATGGAATATCTGGTTTGTGGGTCTTGGCTGTAAAAAATCGTTTAGGCTACTACCTCTGCTATTAGCAATATCCCTCGCAAGTTTGTCAAGATTTAATTCCCTACAGAAGTTAATAAACTTGGTCTTGACCCTAACGGCACTCTTCTTAATAGGCTCAAAATTCTCATTGATGGCCACTTGCGCTTTTTCATTGTACATACCCTTTGGTAGAACAACAAACCCTGTCTCTTTGTCTGCTTGAACAAGCATAAGGTTATTTCTTTTAAACAAAGAAACCACACCATTTAACACATCTCTATGATTCCGCGCGTCAAGAACGTTTGGTGAGCACTTTCGCAGACAGTCTGCACTCTCAAGAAGGCAGCGGTCTCGGTCCTCTTCATTTCTTGCTTTCATGGTCAATTTCCTGTTCGTTGCAATCAGCTCATGGGCTGAGACACCAAGCTCCAATCCATATTTTTGGCCCTTCTGCAGGAGACGTGTTACGTTCTCAGGCAGGGAAACATTTCCAAGGAAGGTTACACTTCTTTTACTGCCCTGTGTTATGTCCCTGTTACCTGCGTCAGTTTGGAAGCGTTCCAGATACACAAATATGGCAGCAAGTGCGTAAGCACCTCTTCTGTATCGCTTTTTGCGGCGGAGCTTCATTTTTTGGAAGCGACTGCTTACTGATTTCATTGTATGTTAGTATCCATTGTATGTTAGTATCCCTCGCCTTTTGCTAGTGTTTTTCTAGTTTTTTCGTTTTCTTGTTTATTCTGCGCCTGATTCCGTTGACTGCTGGCGCGTTCGTTCATCGATGCGCATTGTCATTTTCCCCGATTGAATCACTCCCTTCCCCCTTTACTTCTGCCTTTCCCCTTATATAAGGTACCGTCTTCCGTCAAAATTTAGTAGACAGTCAGCGCTTGTGTCCCGTCCTTCATACTTTGTGGTTGCATGTGTTTGCGCTGTACCAGTTTTTATGTCAAGTATGCACCAACTCGCCCAAAAGGAACTTTTAATGAACGTCAGACCTAGACTCCCGGGAAACCCAGCCCAGCAATCGCACCCACCGCAACGAGATCGGCTTGCCAGCGTTCTTCGGGAAAGCTCTGCCGTCGACTCCACGCTTTATGGACTTGCTGCAGCTGCCCGGCCATGCGTATGCCATCATTTGCTTTCTTTTGAACTCTGTTTAATTGACCACCGTTAAGGAAGGAAGGAAGGAAGGAAGGAAAACTTTATTTGGTCCTGCAAGTAGTGATAATTCATCACTAAGCGGGCCGCTCCCACGTCGGGACCGGAAGGCCAAGCCTCACGGCCACATCATGAGCCTGCTGGACAGCCCAGAATTGTTCACCCAGGTCCGGGCTGCGAAGTGCAGCCTCCCACCTGGACGCATCCTTGATCGCCGAGTCTTCAATTCTTTCGCAAGACCAGAGCATGTGTTCGAGCGTGGCTAAAGCACCACAATCTTGGCAATAAGGCTCTGTATACGTCTCTGGATAAAACATGTTCAGTCTCCGTGGGCAAGGATGAGTACCAGTCTGTAGTAAGCGTAATGTAAGTGCCTGAGCCCTGTTTAGTTTAGGATGCGGCAGACTGTAAACCCTGCGATCAAGAAGGTAATACTTCGTGATTTCATTGTATGTGGAAGGGGAGTCTCTATTCTCGGGGAGTACCGCCACGCCGTTGCGCCGGGCAGAGCGGAGGGTAAGATCTCGCGCTGCCTCATGAGCGGACTCATTGAGATTCGGAGGGGCTCCCTCCATCATCCCAAGGTGAGCAGGGAACCAACATAAGTAGTGTTGAGAGATCTCACATGTCTGCATAATTTTATAAGCAACCTTAGCCACCGAGCCCTTCTGAAAGGCCCTAACGGCCGACCACCGTTAAGCGTATATTGTGTAGTGTTAATTGCTATATTTACTGTTAACTGTTCCTTGTATTTCTTTTGTATTCATCATTGATCTAGATTAAGTGCATGTGTGTTAGTGTTCTTGCGTGTTTTATTTTGCTTCTTTTATTCTTGGTATCATTGTCAATCAATAATTTTTTTTCTGTCTTTCTCCCGACTCTGACCCCTTTGCTGTGGTCGCTTGAGTACAGAACGACCAACCGGCTTGTATACCTCGTCGGCGACTTCGCGCCGACGGCGAACGGGTGACAAGCCGTGGCATACTTCAACGTCAAACACAGGGATAGGGATGCCGTCTTTCCATACGTAATCTACGTAACCTACGCTTGCAACACGGCGATGCAAGAAACAACCGGTATGACACCATTTAAGTGGATTACGGAAGGAACCCGGCGACGAGGCTTGACGCCATGCTGCCGAATTTCAGCGACCAAGATAAGGCCACTGCGTACCTTCAAGCCGCCGAAGAAGCACGAGAGCGCGCCCGCCTCTGCATCAAGAACCAGCAAAAGAGTGACAGCCGACACAACAATCTTCTACGAAACTGCGTGGAATACAAGCCCGGTAGTCGTGTTTGGACTCCGATACGCCAACGTGAACGGACTGAAAAGCCAGGACTGTGAGGCTCTGCCGGACACATTACTCAATCACAGCGGAGCCCGTGCTCGACCCGAAGTCGTCCACGTAGTGCGCCTCAAGCCATATTCTATTCGCACTTTCCAGCGCCTATAGGTGGCGCGGAGAACGTTTCAATATGGCGGGGATAGAGGTGATGGAGGCGATACGAAAGCGTGCGCATCTGTGTGTGTGTGTAGTGATTTTTAAGATGAAAGGAAGAGAAAAGTGCAGTGCCGTAACTGTCTCTCAAGGGAGGGCACCTCAACAGCACTGCACAGGGTGTTAGATATAGCGCCGTTTCCTGAGGCTACTTCGAGTTCCCCAGACCACATCGAATCGCAGCACAGCTAATTGAGGAATGCAGAAGCAGGAAAGCACATTCAAGAGGAGCGCACGAGCCAACAAGTTCACGTGCCAACAAGGTCGTACGCCGCCGGGATTAGAAGGGGTCCTCGGACAACAGAGCCCAATCGTCCCCCTTCGCCTTTGAAGAAGGCATTTGCCACCACTGCGGAGCCGAGCCACCGGGAGCAGGTGGGCCCTTGTACAATGGAGCATGAGCGCCCCCCCTCCTTCTCCACCTTAGAAGAAGTGGATTGCAATTCTGCGAGGCAAGAGCGCAGGGGGATCAGGTGATCAAGCAAGGGGGCCCAAGCGGCGACTCTCTTCGCCAGGTATGACACCATCGCACGGGCGCCTACCATTGGCTGAAAGTGGCGTCATCTGAGCGGACTCTCCCATTGGTCGAACATGACGTGACTTCCAGTGCTCGAAGGGTTTATAAGAAGCGTTCCAGAGAGACCAGAGCAGTCCCTGATTCCCTGATTCACCTCTCTCGAACTTCTTGCCGCGGGCCGCAGCGTCCGAGTTGCTGCCGGCGCGTAATCACTGTACGACTGTTAATTGACTCTCACCTCCTTGTAAATAATGTAAAATAAATCCTCCCAAGTTTTGTTTTTCATCCCGAAGTCCGTCCTCAACCCCTACATGTGGTGGCAGCGGTGGGATCGCCTCCGAATGCATCAGCTGGGGGCAGCGCTACGGATAAACCTTCGTCGAGAGAGATCCTAAGGAACCGGGAAGAGCGAAGAAGAGAGAGCCTTCGTCGAAAGAGGTCCGAAGAAACTGGGAGTAGCGAAGAAGGAGCGAGCCTTCGACCCAGGGATTCCGGAGGAACCGGGAACAGCGGACGAATGAACCGGATGGCAGGGTGCTGCAACCGTAAGTGAGCGCGTGG
Source organism: Dermacentor albipictus (assembly GCF_038994185.2). Taxonomy (NCBI): domain Eukaryota; kingdom Metazoa; phylum Arthropoda; class Arachnida; order Ixodida; family Ixodidae; genus Dermacentor; species Dermacentor albipictus. Next base: position 6,883,288 of record NW_027225571.1, on the reverse strand, counting down.
TTTTTTTCCTTATGATTCGCCAGACTCAAATGTAGTGTGTTCATTTTGATAGTTCTGGGAATCAGGAGTTTGATGCATTGTGTGTTTGCACAAATTAATTAAGGAAAACAGTTTTAACCACCTGTCGGGGCAGCTGCCATGGATCTTGGAAGGTTGACGAGGTTAGACTTGTTGTTGGTGTGCGACGATTTGGGAGTTGAGGCGGACGAACGGATGAAAACGCCAGCTATCATAAAGGCGATTAACGATAGTGGCAATGATGACAAAAGCATTGAGCTTGCTTGGGAGGTGATACAGGAGCCACGGGAGCGTGAGCGTCGTGTACGTGTGCGAGAGCGTCGTGAACTTAAGAGTGAGAGTAAGCGTGAAGAACGCGAGAATGAACGGAAGCATGAGCTTCAAGAACTTACTCTTAGGTGTGAGCGTCACGAACGTGAGTATCAGGGACGTAAGCATGAGCGTGAGCAAAAGTATGAGAGAGAGAAGGCAGCACTGATCAAAGAGATACAGTATTGTGATCAGTTATTGGCACAGAGACAGCGGCTGTCTGAGAATTCTGTAGGTAGTACAGAGAGAAAGAATGAGGCAGCATCGAGCGGATTTTCGCCAAGAGCCGACGAGAAGAGTAGTGCCTGTGAGATTAGCTGCAGATTCATAAGTGAAGGGAAAAGGCTAGCTGCTAACGATGCCTTAGTGACAACAGAGGCCGTTAAAGGCCGCAAGGAGAGCGACGAGGTGCTGTGCCAACAGATGACTGTAGAGACAGCTAGGCCAGCTGCGAACAAATTGGCACAGTTACCGAGCGTGTGCGTCGCTGGTAATGTTAGCGAGGTTGCTAGCGAAGAAAAGGCTACTGCTGACCCGACAGACGCGAGCACCCATGTAGAGCCAGATCTGCGTGCAGAAGTGAGGTGAGAACTGGACGATGCAGTTGAGAGTAGTTCTCGGGATGGCGAGCTCCGTAGTCCACGAGAGAACAACTGCATTGTTCAGGGATCGGTGCGGCTCTCCGCCAGTCTAGATAGCCTAGATAGGGATGATTCCGTTGTTAATCATTCGGACTGTGCGCGTGAGACAGCGATCGATACCGACGGGCTGTGTGTCGATGCACAGCGTGAGCTGGGCAATGTAGTAGAGGGCAGTTCGCAAGAGTGCGAGTTGTCTTACTCGAGTAAAGCCTGCTGCATTGTGCCAGAGTCGGTTGGGCTGTCCGCCAGTCGAGGCAAAGTGAGAGTAGATTTAAATGTAAATCACTCAGACTGTGCGGGTAAGAGACCGATCCGGGCCGACGAAATGTGTACCGGCCAGCACGAGAAGGCGACATGAAGGCGAGTGCAAAGAGAAAGCGCCGTAAAAAGAAGCGCGGTAAAGACCGAAAGTCGGTAACTAATGTAGCGCCGCCAAAGATGGCGAGAACCCCAAATGGGCAGGGCGCGAGGAGAAGAAAGGTGCGGTCGTCATTGACGATGTTGACGCACCCAAAATGTTCAAACCACCGGTCCAAGGGGGACAGCGAAGCATGTTCTGCGCGGACGCGGACAAAGGGCACGGGGCAGTTAAACTCTTCCTTGTTCCGTAGTTCTTTTCATAGCTCAGCGTGCAGTTCGAAGAAACGCAAGGTGGCAGGACGAGACCAGGTGAGGAGTAGCGACGTGGTCAATTGAGTTTGTGAAGAAAGCGGGGCGCCAGGACGCAAATTGGCAGGAGACCGTAACGTCTTGGGGGAGCTGATAGTGAATCAGCCCTTTTGTTCCTCCTCCGTAGCCAGAATAGCTTTGAAACCGCGTCCACCCCGAGTACGGCTCAAAGTATGACTCAGTCAAAAACGTTTGAAACGGGAGACCAAGGGAGCTTCGGTAGAAAGGAAGTGTTTTGTTTTATTTTTGAACATTTGGAAAATTTCGCGATTTGAGACTAGAGTTTCTTTCAATGTGTAAGGTATGAGCTTTGTTTATGTTTTCGTTCGAGAAGCTCGAGATTTGAAAGATGCGTTTTATGTAAACCTGTAGTCTCGCGAGATGTTCATTAATAAGTAGATAGGTTTTTTTTTGTGTGTGTGTGAGTAACCTGAAGGTCAAGGTTATCGTCGAAAGGCCTATGGTAAAGCGCGTGTGTTATTCAACCTTCTTTCTTTTTAAGTGTTGAATTTTCTAAGGTTAAGCGCGTAGATTTTCAGTGAGTGCATGATTTGCACTGAGAAGCGTTCTTAGTTCCATTAGCGCATGTCCTGTGTGGACGGAAGGAAGCAGATTTATGACTGGGTTGTTCGTGTGTGTTGAGGGCAGCCGTATTCTGACTACTTTGATAAGTATGCGTGGAACGAGTTATTAAAAGACGCACTAGTTTAAGGGTTCTGCGGAGTGTGTAAGTCCCGCAAGAATAATTGTTCGTTTACGTCACGTGTCCCGTAGGACTTACAGGGAAGAAACGTGAGTAAGCGTAAATGAAAAGTTTGCCTACAACGCAAGTACGCGTTCTGTTTAGTGACCACAAGGCTAGTGCGCTTGTGATTACGTACTTGTGAGGTTGACCAGATTGTTCAGTGGCACCAATACGTGCGATAAGTACGCCACTGCGATAGATTGGAAACATGGTGTTCGTGTAGTTAGGCCACTTAAGTTATGTTCGGCTGTTTTCATTTGTTGTTTGCATCGTCAACGACCCTTTTGTTTTGCAGCAACAATAGTACTCTGGTCTTGTCGGCATTCGGGGAGAAATGGATAGCGGTTTGGAAAGGTGGTTGGAACTGTTTAGTCAAAATTGGGGAAATAGAAGATCAGGGTTCATTTTGACTCAGTAATAGCCTGGCGAGTCAGGGGTGAAGAGCCTGCGCTTGCACGTGGTGCAGCGCTGTGTTGTTTTGTTTGTTTGACGTCTGTTCTCCAGGGCCAAGGATCCCGAAGTTCGTCATTCGAGGCTCGACACCAACACCCTGCAGATTCTTTCAGCGTTCCTCATGGCCAGCGAATTGAGTTCACCGGCCATTCAGAACAACCGGGGTGAGGACGAGCTGTTAGATATGGCGCCGTTTCCTGAGGCTACTTCGAGTTCCCCAGACCACATCGAATCGCAGCACAGCTAATTGAGGAATGCAGAAGCAGGAAAGCACATTCCAGAGGAGCGCACGAGCCAACAAGTTCACGTGCCAACAAGGTCGTACGCCGCCGGGATTAGAAGGAGTCCTCGGACAATAGAGCCCAATCGCCCCCCTTCGCCTTTGAAGAAGGCATTCGCCACCACTCTGGAGCCGAGCCACCGGGAGCAGGTGGGCCCTTGTACAATGGAGCATGAGCGCCCCCCCTCCTTCTCCACCTTAGAAGAAGTGGATTGCAATTCTGCGAGGCAAGAGCGCAGGGGGATCAGGTGATCAAGCAAGGGGGCCCAAGCGGCGACTCTCTTCGCCGGGTATGACACCATCGCACGGGCGCCTACCATTGGCTGAAAGTGGCGTCATCTGAGCGGACTCTCCCATTGGTCGAACATGACGTGACTTCCAGTGCTCGAAAGGTTTATAAGAAGCGTTCCAGAGAGACCAGAGCAGTCCCTGATTCCCTGATTCACCTCTCTCGAACTTCTTGCCGCGGGTCGCAGCGTCCGAGTTGCTGCCGGCCCGTAATGACTGTACGACTGTTAATTGACTCTCACCTCCTTGTAAATAATGTAAAATAAATCCTCCCAAGTTGTGTTTAGAGCGCAGCTCTTTGGCGTCCGTTCCTGGGTTTCGCGCCGTCGTCGGCGTTGTCGTCGGCCTCGTAACCAGCTCCGCCCCCCTTTCATCCCCCCAGCGCTAGCAGCGACCGACTGATACCGCTGGATGCCGCTGACGCCGCTAGAGAGTCAAGATAACGTGACTGCATAGAACACCGTCACCGCCATGCAGAAAGAGGAGGAAAGGGTCCCCCCCCCTGTTCTTGTGTGGCGGATAGGGTGCTCTTCAGTTGCCGACGCGCCGGTTATTTCACGTAGGTCCCGGCACGTCGACGAATACGTGACCACCTTCCCACGGCGAGACCTGGTTCTTAGCGCTGCGGAAGCGAGGGTATCATATTGCTACGGCATAATATGTACGATCACGAAAGGCCAGCAGTGTGAAGACAACGACGACGGTTAGAAGCTTGCGCGGGCTGTCGCCTCTTGGTCAAGCGCAGCGTATTTTTCCTTGTAAATATATTTGTACATAGCTTTTCGTCTGCGTCTTCCTACGTAACATATCTGGTGGAGGTGGACGTTCCCTGTGCCTCGTCACGGAGCTTCGCAGTGGACGGTACGTCGAGCCTTCCTTCATGGCTCCCGGTGACGACAACCCGACTCCGCCGGCTCCGACACCTGCTGCCACTTCGCCGACCTACATCACTCTCCCCGCTCCCCGTGATCCTGGCGTATTCTCGGGCCACGATGGGGAAGACGTCGATGACTGGATCAGCCTGTATGAACACGTCAGCCGCAATAACCGGTGGGACCCTACTATTATGCTCGCCAACGTAGTCTTTTACCTCGGTGGCACACCTCGAGTTTGGTATCGCACGCACGAAGATGAGCTCACCAGTTGGGATTCACTTAAGACACAGCTTCGAGACTTGACCGTAGGGGTTGCCGAACAACAACTTGCCGCGCAGAAGGCGCTTTCCGGCCGTGTGCAGACGTCAACAGAGCCCTATGTCACGTACATTCAGGACGTCTTGGCTCTGTGCCGCAAAGTTGACACCCACATGACTGAGTCAGACAAGGTTTCCCACATCCTCAAAGGAATTGCCGATGACGCCTTCAACTTGCTCGTTTGCAACAACGTAGCCACGGTGGATGCTGTTATAAAAGAGTGCCGCCGCCTGGAACTCGCCAAAAGCCGACGTATTGACCAGCAGTTTGCCCGTCTGCCCAACACCCCAGCGACATCTTCCTGTGCCGACGCTCCTCGTCCCAACAACACTGCCAATGTTACCAGGATCGTCCGGCTTGAGATCGAGGCCGCCTATCCGGCTGCCTTCGACTCCAGTCCCACCAACACATCTGCAGTCACGGTCTCACTGATCCAGGCAGTTGTCCGCCAGGAGTTTGAAAACATGGGTCTTCACACCATCTGCTCGGCCCATCGCCCTGATACCCGCCCGGCTTCTTCGATTTCGCCCCGTCCCGCATCTTCTTACCCACCACGTTTCCGCAACCCATCTGAATGGCGCACTGCTGACGACAAGCCTATTTGTTTCCACTGCCATCGAATCGGGCACATTTCTCGGTACTGTCGTAGTCGCTGGAGTTCCCCGATCCGGTCTACTTATACTGCCTACTCTCGCCCCTCAGGTGGCCCTTCTCGTCCCTATGCCGCACGCTCCGATAATGCCGCCACTGATTCTCCTGCAACGAACCGCCCCTATTCTCGTTTGCCTTCGCCCCAACGACGACAATCTCGCTCTCCCCAGCCCCATCGCTCCTACTCGCCGACTCCCTTCGGACGCCGCTCCCAGCCGGAAAACTAGACGATGCAGCGCCTCGAGGTGACGCTGCATTGCTCCCTACGCCGCCAAATCCTCTACTGACTTTGCCCACTCATCTGAACCTTCTTGACGTGCAAGTCGACGGTGTTTCTGTGTCTGCTCTCATAGACACTGGAGCGCATTTGTCCGTAATGAGCGCTGACCTTCGTAACCGGCTCAAGAAAATTATCACGCCCGCCACGACGCCTGTTGTCCATGTCACCGATGGCGGAACAGCCCCCGTAATTGGTATGTGTACCGCCCGCGTCTCCTTCGCCGATCGCTCAACAATCGTGCTATTCACAGTCATCGCCCACTGTCCCCACGACATCATCCTCGGCTTAGACTTCCTCTCCGCACATTCTGCTCTCATCGACTGTTCCGCCAGTACTCTCCGCCTTGACCTGCCTGTTCTGGATCCTGCTGAACCCCACCCCAGTCGCCTCAGTTCCGCCGACTTTGTTCGCTTGCCACCTTCGGCACTGACCTACGTTGACCTAGTGTCATCCCCACCAGTCCCCGACGGTCACTACATCGCGGCTCCTATGCAAGACGTCCTCCTTACACACGGGATCACAGTACCCCATACAGTTTTATCTATTACGGCGAATTGCGTCTGCCTGCCAGTGGTCAACTTTGGCTTGACGACACAAGTGCTGCCACGTGGGATGTCTTTGGCCCAGCTTTGTTCATTCGAGGATCACTCAGTAGCATCCATTGCAGTAGACGACACTTCATCCGATACTCCTCTACCATCGCAGTCGACAAATTGTACCATCGCTGACTTACTGAAAATGATTGCCCCCGACTTGCCCTCCGAGCACGCTCGTGAACTCTACCGCGTTCTGTTTTCCTACCACGATATTTTTGACTTTAACGATCGTCCTTTGGCCCAAACTACAGCTGTCAAACATCGCATTAATACCGGCGATGCCCCTCCTATTCATCGCCGCCCGTATCGAGTGTCCCCAGCTGAGCGTCAAGTTATTCACGCAGAAGTTCGCAAAATGCTTGCCAAGAACATTATTGAACCGTCATGTAGTCCTTGGGCGTCACCGGTTGTGCTGGTAAAAAAGAAGGATGGCTCATGGCGCTTTTGCGTGGATTATCGGCACCTTAACAGGGTTACCAAAAAGGACGTGTATCCCCTACCTCGGATTGATGACGCCCTTGACTGCCTCCACGGTGCTCGCTATTTCTCCTCTATTGACCTTCGCTCCGGCTATTGGCAGATTGCCGTGGACGATCTCGACCGCGAGACGACTGCCTTTGTAACACCCGACGGTCTTTATCAATTCAAGGTGATGCCGTTCGGCCTATGTAACGCTCCTGCCACTTTTGAACGCATGATGGACTCCCTTCTTCACGGTTTCAAATGGTCCACGTGCTTGTGCTACTTCGACGACGTTATCCTATTCTCCCCAACGTTCGCTACGCACCTCGAGCGCCTCTCAGCAGTCCTGGACGTTTTTCGGCGAGCCGGTCTGCAACTCAACGCATCGAAGTGCCAATTCGGCCGTCGCCAGATTACCGTCCTTGGACATCTCGTTGACGCGAACGGAGTGCAACCGGACCCAGGCAAGATCCATGCTGTTGCGCACTTCCCTGTTCCGAAGTGTGTCAAGGATGTGCGCAGCTTCATCGGCCTTTGTTCGTACTTCCGCCGTTTCGTGAGGAATTTCGCCGCCATAGCACGACCACTAACCGACCTTTTGAAAAAAGACGCTCCTTTCCAGTGGGGCGATAACGAGGCCTCTGCATTCTCTCATCTAATCGACATTCTCACAACGCCTCCCGTTCTGGCCCATTTCGATCCTTCTGCGCCTACCGAAGTCCGTACTGATGCCAGCGGTCACGGAATTGGAGCAGTGCTGGCACAACGCCAGCGTGGCCACGACCGTGTTATCGCTTACGCCAGCAGGCTCCTCTCACCGGCGGAGCGCAACTATTCCATCACTGAGCGTGAGTGTCTGGCCCTAGTTTGGGCGGTTGCGAAATTCCGCCCATACTTATATGGCCGATCCTTTTCCGTTGTCACAGACCATCACGCGCTTTGTTGGTTATGCTCATTGAAAGACCCTTCAGGAAGACTTGGTCGCTGGGCCTTACGCCTCCAAGAATATTCGTTCTCTGTCACCTACAAATCTGGCCGACTACACAAGGACGCTGACTGCCTGTCTCGCTACCCGGTAGACGAGCCTGACGACGCCGACAGTAGTGCCGCCGACGGCATTTTCTCTGTGTCTGCCTTCGCTAACATCGCCGATGAGCAGTACCGAGACCTATCGCTGCGAGTACTCATCGAGCGTCTGCGCTCTACACCTACCGACGCATCCGTTCGCCGATATGTCCTCCAGGGCGGTATTCTGTACCGAAGGAGCTTCATCCCTGATGGCCCTGATCTTCTTCTTGTCGTGCCACAACATCTACGACAGACTGTGCTCTTTGAGATGCATGACGCACCCACTGCAGGACATCTTGGGGTAACCCGCACGTACGACCGCGTCCGCCGCCGCTTCTATTGGCCTGGTCTCGCTCGCTCCGTTCGACGCTACGTTGCTGCCTGTGATCCCTGCCAGCGTCGGAAGACACCTCAGGTGCTACCTGCCGGTCATCTCCAGCCGATCACCGTCCCTGTGGAACCGTTCTTTCGTGTTTGATTAGACCTGCTCGGTCCCTTTCCCACGTCATCCTCTGGGAACAAATGGGTAGCCGTCGCGACTGATTACGCCACCCGATACGCTATCACTCGGGCTCTCCCTACCAGCTGCGCCACTGACGTCGCGGACTTTCTCTTGCGTGACATTATCTTGCTTCATGGCGCCCCGCGCCAGCTGCTTACTGACCGTGGTCGAAACTTCCTCTCGAAAGTTATAACTGACATTGTGCGTTCCTGTTCCATTCAACACAAACTGACTACTTCATACCATCCTCAAACCAATGGCATCACAGAGCGGTTAAACCGTACTCTTACCGATATGCTGGCCAAGTACGTTTCCAAGGACCACCACGACTGGGACATTTCCCTTCCTTACGTAACATTTGAGTACAATTCTTCCCGGCACGACACCGCCGGATTTTCTCCCTTTTATCTACTGTACGGTCGCGAACCTACCTTGCCCTTAGACACGGCACTTCCTCCTGCTGCGGTCTCAACAAGCGAGTATGCGCGCGACGCCATCGCCCTCGCCGACCATGCACGCCAGCTTGCCCGTGCTCGACTTACGGCCTCACAGACCACTCAGCAGTGTCACTACAACGCCCGCCATCGTGACGTACAGTTTTCACCTGGTGCGCTCGTGCTCCTGTGGTCGCCCTCTCGTCACGTCGGACTTTCAGAGAAGCTTCTTTCGCGATACACAGGGCCCTACCGCGTGCTGCGCCAGGTGACACCTGTGACTTACGAAATTGCTCCTGTGGGCTCAACCTCGTCCTCTCCTGTGGCATCTAGTGATGTCGTACACGTCAGTAGGCTCAAGGCCTACTACACTGCTTCCGAGTCCGATCTTTAGTCGCTCCGGGACGGCGCTTTTGCAGCCGGGGGTAGTGCTACGGCACAATATGTGCGATCACGAAAGGCCAGCAGTGTGAAGACGACGACGACGGTTAGAAGCTTGCGCGGGCTGTCGCCTCTTGGTCAAGCGCAGCGTATTTTTCCTTGTAAATATATTTGTACATAGCTTTTCGTCTGCGTCTTCCTACGTAACAATATTGTTTGTGTCGGCATCGGCGGCGTTGTCCCTGAAACCAACTCCGCAGCTGGGGTTGACTCACTGTCGGTGTCAGCGGCATCAGTCAGTCGCTGCTATCTCTTCCCTCCTCCCTTTATCGTGTTGTCCGCTTGCTGCGCGCGCTTCTGCCCCCATCGTTTTCCGCTGGGTGTACACGCCGACCCCCTCCCCCCTCTTCCTGCGAGTCTCCGGTTGTCAAAGCGCCGGCTCGAACTTAATTCCTTTCTTCGCTCCTCCTCCAATGCAACCCCTGTGCGGTGGCAATCAGAGAGCCAGATCGGTGGCGGCGGATCTGTATATGTGCACCGCCCGAGCCGAAATTGCCGCTGCCGTTCGCCCTGTGCGGTGGCAATCAGAGAGCCAGATCGGTGGCGGCGGATCTGTATATGTGCACCACCTGAGCCGAAATTGCCGCTGCCGTTCGCCACTGCGAAATTATCTGCCAGTTCTTTCTGAGCCATGAGCGAGACGACCGATGGAAGTCCTCCGTCTGCTGCTGCTGCTGCTGCTGCTAAACGAGCTGCCAGAGCAGAGGCCCAGCGCCGTCGCCGTCAGAATCCAGAGGTGCGTGCCGCCGAAGCAGAAGCTTACCGTCGCCGCCGTCGAGATGATCCAGGAGTACGCGTCGCCGAAGCAGAGGCTAAGCGCCGCAGCCGAGAAGACCCTGCCGTTCGCGCCGCCGAAGCGGAGGCTCATCGCCGCCGTCGAGAGCAACCAGCAGTAAGCGAGGCTGAAGCAGAAGCTCATCGCCGCCGCCGAGAAGACCCTGCCGTTCGCGCTGCCGAAGCGGAGGCTCATCGCCGCCGTCGAGAGCAACCAGCAGTAAGCGAGGCTGAAGCAGAAGCTCATCGCCGCCGCCGAGAAGACCCTGCCGTTCGCACCGCCGAAGCGGAGGCTCATCGCCGCCGTCGAGAGCAACCAGCAGTAAGCGAGGCTGAAGCAGAAGCTCATCGCCGTCGCAGAGAAGACTCTGCTGCGCTCAAATTTCGCATTAGGAAGTAACGTAATCGTCGGTAATTTTTTCATCCCGAAGTCCGTCCTCAACCCCTACAAGGGTAAGGGGAGTGGGGAGAAAAAGATTAGAGAGAGAATGAAAGAGAGCGGAAAAAAACAAGAAGGTTAAAGAAGAAGCAAAGCGGGGCTTACAGCCGCGCTCTCAGCTGAGTCTCGTCACAAAAGCCAAGGAGGGCAGCAAGCGCTCTCTTGGCGATGGAGGCGTGGGCTGCGGGAAATAGGAGATCACCCTCCGTGCTGCAAGGGAGTCCCACTCGGCGATATGAAGCACAGAGCGCGGTGCGCTCAACGTCATAGGATGGGCAACGCAGCAGGAGGTGTTCCAGTGTCTCATCGTCGCCGCATTCCGCACACGCGAGGCTGCCTGTTCCGTGCAGTCTGTGCAATCGGGCGGCCGTACTGTAGCAGCCGGCGCGCAGCCGCAGGAGAAAGGAGCGGTCACAGCCATCCCAGCGGGAGAGGCCAGCGCGGGGGAGGAGGCGAGGGGGCGTCCCCGCAGCAACACGTGGGTCAAAATATGATGCGCGCGGAGGGTGCGCAGGATAGCCGTCTTGGCCACGTCGAAGCGAGTGACAAGAGGTGGCGAGGGGGAAGCGAGCCGCGAGAGCTTGTTTCGCAAGGGCGTCATAGAGAAAGAAATTCAACAAGAGGGGACACTCTTCAAAAACTGGCAACAGGAAACACGTCACGCCTAGTTTCAACAACATCCGTTAGTTGACGCGAGCATCAGAAAAAAAAGAATGTGAAATAAACTTCCAGAGAACGTTTTATTTTTTTTATTCCTTCCCACTTAATGTGAAAGAGTTTTGCATGTAAATGAACTTATACTTTGCAACTTTTTGTTGCGTTGCCTAGCAACAAGCTAGCGGTACGCCAGACGCGCGTGCATACGTCATGCGCCAGACAAGCCGCAGGAGTGAGCGAGGCCGGCTGCGGATGCGAAGCTCGCGTGCTCGGCGGCCCGTCTGTTTTGGATATAGCCCATTTTTTTGGGCTCCCGGCCTTCGCTATGCTTTTCTTGCATATCGTCTGCATTTCGACACGGCACCACTGCACTACTGGACTACGGCAAGGTGAGAAATTGTGTTTGACAGTGTGCGGCGCATTTTAAGCACTTCTAGGCTTAGTTTGAGTGGCGCAGTTAGCGAAAAACAGCTCCGCCGTCCTGGCGCGGTTAATTTGAGTTAATGCCTCGTCCTGGGAGATGTTTGCGACGCTTTCTATGAGCCCCAACATTACTGTAACTTATTTCGGTAGTTTTTGGGCACGCTTGCCGCGCCCGGCTTATTGACGCAGTAAGCGAAAACCGGCTCGGCCGTGTGACGCATTTGCGCGTGTATGTACTACATGCGTGTACTACGTCGTAGCGCCTAAGACAGACAAGTTTTCGCGCATTCTGTGGCCCCCAACATTATTGTAACTAGCGTCGTTATATTTGGGGTAGTTTAGAAGCACGGTTGCCGCGCCCGGCTTATTCACGCAGTTAGCGAAAAGCAGCTCGGCTGTGTGCCGCAGTTAGTTTCGCGTGTGCTGAATCTTACTGGTAGAAGTTCGTGACGCATTGTCTGACCAGAAAAAGTATTGTAACTTATTTGGTAACTTTTTGGGATGTCTTGAGGCTTGCTCGACGCGCCTGGGGTTGTGAAGGTGTTAGCAAAAAAGCAAGCCGGCCATATTGAGTTAGTTTTGCGTGTACTAAATTTTAGTGGGACAAGTTTGTGACGCATTTTATAGCCCTGCAACAACATATACCTTATTTCGGTACTCACGCTTCTCGAAAACGCGACGAGCGATTGCCGAGAGTGATAACACGGGAGTGTTGCATGCGCCGGCAGGACGCGTAAAAGATAACACGGAGGAGCTCAAGAACATGACATTTACGTATTCTGAACGACTGAAAACAGGCTTTGCACCCACGAGTCTGACTTGAGTGCGATTAGAAGGCATTCTGCGAACGTGTAACATGGTCTGACTGAGCCTGTGTGTGTACTTGGCGTACCATCGTGTCGACTGAGGCCAAGTTGTTTTGGAAACGCGCAGTCACCCGTGTATTTGTGCACTTCAAGTGCAGGAAATAATGCCCGGGAAAAGAGGTGTGCTTGAAAATCGGATGTTCACATTTTATGGCATTGTTTGGGAGGAGTCTGCTGCGAAATGTACGTAAAAGTGAATTTATCTGTAATGCCGCTCATTCACCACTTACGCACGTTTCGCTTCTACACGAAATACTCCTGTTAGGTCAATATACCAAAACGATACATGCTTGTAATTTACTTTCTTTCAGCTGATGGCATCCGGTGGAGCATCGTACAGCAACAACTGCTGCTTACCTAGTGCCACAACTTTGGATGAATGCAGAAGAAGCCCGGAACGAGCATTTATATAGCGCAAAATAAACATTTCATCATTTCAGAAGACGTCTTTCGTTTTCTTTATGAAATTGCACGTGACAGATTCGGTGCAGTCTTGTAAAGGTCAATCGCAATCATTTCTACTTAATAATGAAACGATTCCACGCCAAGGCCACGCGAGGTTCAGCAGAAGCGAAAAAAAAATGAATGCCGCGCCGAGCAGCGGAGCCGGCGCGGCGTGTACCAACTTTGGTGTACCAACTTTGGTGTTCAAAACGCGCGCGCCCAAAACCGAAACCGGAAGGAGTAAACATCCGCTTGGTGTGCTACAGTCAATTCGGCCGCTGGGCTCTATGGGTAGGGTGTCTAGATAGGGGAGGTGTGGGGCGCTATTCTGGACATTCCGCCATTTTCTTCGATGCGTGACGTAGGTGCGACGCAAACAAAATGGCGCTGGTGGCCCGGTTTTGCTTACGCAACGTGACGCCAACTTGACGTTTTGCCTAAGAAACTGAAATGAAGGCACTGAATGTAGCGTTATCGGTAAAGTAGAAAAGTTTTCCTCCGCAGTAAAAATAAAGCAGCTATCTCAAAGCGTATGATTATTCCGTCGAAAACGCTTCTCGCTTCCGTCGTCTGCTGCGTACAAGCCATCGTGTGCTTCAATAGCTAGGATGCGTGTCCCCGGAAAACGGAATGAGTCATCGCATGTTGGCGCCAACGCGCTTGTTTTCTTGCTTAAGGCAACATACGCGGCCTACCAGTGGTGATGCGCGCACGTTCTAGGCGACGTTATCGCTATCTCGTGAAACGCAAGTGGCTCAGCCCGACTCGGCTGGCTGAGAAACGGCCGAATATCACCGATAGCGTTGCGCACGCCAGAGATATCCACTAGAGCGACGCAAGTGCCGGCGCTGCCATCTCTTGTTCATTTCGCTGGTTTCTCGCACCGTGGGAGGAAACTTCAAGGCGCCGCCTTGCGTACATTTCTTTTTATAAATTAGAAAGAGGCCGTTGTCATAACGTCTGGGGCGCTATTCTGGACATTCCGCCATTTTCTTCGGTGCGTGACGTAGGCGCGACGCAAACAAAATGGCGCCGGTGGCCCAGTTTTGCTTACGTAACGTGACGCCAACTTGACGTTTCGCCTAAGAAATTGAAATGAAGGCACTGAATATAGCGTTATCGGTAAAGCAAAACAGTTTTCCTCGGCAGTACAAATAAAGCAGCTACCTCAAAGCGTATGATTATTCCGTCGAAAACGCTTCTCGTTTCCGTCGTCTGCTGCGTACAAGCCATCGTCTGCTTCAATAGCTAGGATGCGTGTCCCCGGAAAACGGAATGAGTCATCGCATGTTGGCGCCAACGCGCTTGTTTTCATGCTTAAGACAACATACGCGACCTACCAGTGGTGATGCGCGCACGTTCTAGGCGACGTTATCGCTATCTCGTGAAACGCAAGTGGCTCAGCCCGACTCGGCTGGCTGAGAAACGGCCGAATATCACCGATAGCGTTGCGCACGCCAGAGATATCCACTAGAGCGACGCAAGCGCCGGCGCTGCCATCTCTTGTTCATTTCGCTGGTTTCTCGCACCGTGGGAGGAAACTTCAAGGCGCCGCCTTGCGTACATTTCTTTTTATAAATTAGAAAGAGGCCGTTGTCATAACGTCTGGGGCGCTATTCTGGACATTCCGCCATTTTCTTCGGTGCGTGACGTAGGCGCGACGCAAACAAAATGGCGCCGGTGGCCCAGTTTTGCTTACGTAACGTGACGCCAACTTGACGTTTCGCCTAAGAAATTGAAATGAAGGCACTGAATATAGCGTTATCGGTAAAGCAAAACAGTTTTCCTCGGCAGTACAAATAAAGCAGCTACCTCAAAGCGTATGATTATTCCGTCGAAAACGCTTCTCGTTTCCGTCGTCTGCTGCGTACAAGCCATCGTCTGCTTCAATAGCTAGGATGCGTGTCCCCGGAAAACGGAATGAGTCATCGCATGTTGGCGCCAACGCGCTTGTTTTCATGCTTAAGACAACATACGCGACCTACCAGTGGTGATGCGCGCACGTTCTAGGCGACGTTATCGCTATCTCGTGAAACGCAAGTGGCTCAGCCCGACTCGGCTGGCTGAGAAACGGCCGAATATCACCGATAGCGTTGCGCACGCCAGAGATATCCACTAGAGCGACGCAAGCGCCGGCGCTGCCATCTCTTGTTCATTTCGCTAGTTACTCGCACCGACGGAGGAAACTTCAAGGCGTCGCCTTGCGTACATTTCTTTTTGTAAATTAGAAAGAAACCGTTGTCACAACTTTTGATTGTGCGAAAAAGCATTAATCTTGATTACAATACAAATGCAGCAGTGAAAAGTGGACAACATTGCCGAAAGTTTGCTATGTTCAACCAATATTATCTCGTATAAACGCGTTCTTTTAAAAAATGATGGCTCCAAACAAAAATGCCAACACCACCCGAGAGCGATGCAAATAATATGAGCACGCGTTATGAACAAAAGATTTTCGTGGTGCCAAACGACGGGGAAAATGTGGCGATACGCATTCCTCTCAGCTGCCAATGCATATGGCTGCGCATTAGCATAATTCGCGCGGCTCGTCACAGCAAAAATTATGGCGGAATATCTCAGCAATGGCGGCCCAGCGCAACGTCACGCATCGTCAAAATGACGTTTACGAAACAGCCCTTCCTGTGACGCTCCTCATGAGATATTCCTTCAGCCAATCAGCAAGCTGGCATGGCGCATATCTTGAATCGCCACCACATATTCGCGCAATTGCAGATGCATTGCACTGGCTTCTGCACGCTACCGCTCACATTCTTTTTGAAGCGCTAACATCACAATATATCTGCCAAGAACCAAAAAAATGTATTAGTCCATAACATTTGCAGCACCACGTCACGTTTCGTCATCTTGATGAAAACGCAAAATTGCATTTTGCAATACTTCCACTTCCCGGCACAAATTTCAAAACACGTGACCTTTCGACAGCCAATCAGAGAGTAAACATGGCGGATAATGGCGGCCGTGCAGCCGCCATGCGTGTCCAGAATAGCGCCCCTGATTGTGCGAAAAGGCATTAATCTCGATTACAATACAAATGCAGCAGTGAAAAGTGGACAACATTGCTGAAAGTTTCCTATATTCAACCAATATTATTTCGTATAAACGCGTTCTTTTAAAAAACGATGGCCCCAAACACAAATGCCAACACCACCCGAGAGCGATGCAAATACTATGAGCACGCGTTATGAACAAAAGATTTTCGTGGCGCCAAACGTCGGGGAAAATGTGGCGATACGCATTCCTCTCGGCTGCCATTGCATATGGCTGCCCATTAGCATAATTCGCGCGGCTCGTCGCAGTAAAAATTATGGCGGAAAATTTCAGCAATGGCGGCCCAGCGCAACGTCACGCATCGTCAAAATGACGATTACGAAACAGCCCTTCCTGTGACGCTCCTTATGAGATATTCCTTCAGCCAATCAGCAAGCTGGCATGGCGCATATCTTGGATCGCCACCACATATTCGCGCAATTTCAGATGCATCGCACTGGCTTCTGCACGCTACCGCTCACATTCTTTTTGAAGCGCTAACATCACAATATATCTGCCAAGGACCACAAAAATGTATTAGTCCATAAAATTTGCAGCTCCACGTCACGTTTCGTCATCTTGATGAAAACGCAAAATTGCATTTTGCAATACTTCCGCTTCCCGGCACAAATTTCAAAACACGTGACCTCTCGACAGCCAATCAGAGAGTGAACATGGCGGATAATGGCGGCCGTGCAGCCGCCATGCGTGTCCAGAATAGAGCCCGTGATGACCGCGGCGCCCTTCCCATAGAGAGGGGTGATACCCTTGCGCGTGACTGCCGCTAGGGCAATACAGAGCGCTGCGGCCCGGGGCGCCGTGTGCATTTCCGCGGAGACTGCGCAGAGAAGGCAGCGAGTCCGGCTAGACAGCGCCTGGGCGCCGGATGTTCACGGTGTGTTTTGCTGCAGATTGTTGCGTGTGCTGCTTATTTATAACTGCTGTGGGCTGACGAAGATGCCTTCAACTTCAAAGAAAAAACTCAGAGGTGGTGCTTCGTGCCAGGTTGCGATTCCGATTATAAATCTTGTTCGGAAAAAATGTCCCTTTTCCGTGCGCCGATTTGCCAACAACTGTTTTTGAAGTGGGCGCGTGCCATTCCAAGGGCCGACAAACCGCTCCGTGTTTCAATACATTCCACAAAGGCCCTCCTGAAGTATTTAACCGAAAAGGTCGGCTTCAGATACCTGATGACGTCGCACTTGAGCCAAGACTGCCTTGAGCGCTCGTTTGGGATAGTACGGCAGGCAAGCGGTGCAAATGATCACCCCATCTCGGCGCAGTCCATCCTTATCATCAGGTACTTGTGTATCTTTGGCTGTAAAAATAATTTTGCTGAACTGCTTCCTGTAATTTCGACATTTGCAGGTGCTTGAGCTTTGTCTTGCAAAGAGCCCTAGAGGTGGAAGCGTGTCGCCAGGACTTCTGGACTCCCTTCTTTCTGCGGAAGAGGCACTCCTAGAAAATTTTTTATTTATTTATTTATAGATACTGCGATCTGAAATCAGATCATAGCAGGGTGGGTATACATAGTTATGTACAAGCATGTAAACACATACAAATCCATCACATATGCAGGCATTTTAGGACATTAATGAAGAATACATACAAGAAAAAAAAACATACAACAGATAACGCACACGAATTCATAACATTTGCAAGCATTTTTCAAACATTGATAAGGAATTCTGGGTAACAATATGAGAATTAAGATCATTCCAGTCTTTTATTGTCCTAGGAAAAAAATAATATTTGAAACAGTTATTCCGTGCGTTGATGGGGGTTATCGATAAAGCATGCCTTCGTCTCGTGTTATAACCAGATGAGTAAGTAAAGAACTTGGAAGTGTTAACCTTATAATGGCCGTTTACAAGTTGGAAGAGGAACTTTAATCGACAGATACGGTTGCGCACAGTCACCGGGGGTAATCCACTGCGCCTTACGAGCTCACCAACTGACGCGCGGCCGTATGAATTAAAAACAAACCTAACTACCTTATGCTGTACACGTTCCAGTTTTTTAATATTGGTTAAAGTGAATGGGTCCCAAATAATTACGGCATATTCCAACAACGGACGAATGTAGGAATTGTACGCCAGTAAACGAACACCAGACGTAGATGATTTCAGCGAGCGCCTCAAGAAAAACAGTTTACGCAAAGAATTCGCAACAACATTATCTATGTGCTTCGTCCAGGAAAGCTCATTGGTTATCCATAGGCCCAAATATTTGTACTCTCTTACCTCTGATAGAGATACGTTGTCAACATTATATGCAAATTGAAGAGGTTCTTTCTTATGTGTGATTCTCATAAAAACAGTTTTTTCAAAATTAATAGACATTTGCCATTGTTCGCACCAAGCAGTGACCTTTGCCAGGTCATTATTTACACGCACCTGATCATCAACAGAAGATATCTTTTCATACAAAATACAGTCATCTGCGTAAAGTTTCACGGAAACTGAAAGTTCTGCGACTATGTCATTTATAAATAATAGAAATAAAAGTGGTCCCAAAACTGATCCCTGGGGGACTCCAGACGCAACCTCTGTATTGTTAGAAGAAGTATTGTTTAAGGTGACAAATTGGTGTCTGTTAGTAAGATAGGCTCTGATCCATGTAAGTATCTGTTCATTTTTTATATAATACCCTAATTTATGGATTAATTTGTTATGTGATACCTTGTCAAATGCTTTACGAAAATCCATGAACACAATATCTGTTTGCTTCCCTTCATTAATTGTCTGTGCGAGATCGTGAACAGTCTCAACTAATTGAGTACATGTAGAAAAGCTGCGCCTGAAACCATGTTGGACATCTGTAAGTACCTTGTGCTCTTCTAAGAAACCTAATATATGTTTATGAATTATATGCTCTAAAATTTTGCATGATGTAGATGTAAGAGATACTGGTCGGTAATTGTCTATGTGTGTTTTTTTCCCGGATTTATGTAAAGGTTTGAGTTCGGCCGTCCTCCAGTCATCCGGTAGGGAACCATCGCGCAAAGATCTGGTGAACACGACATACAGATACTTAGCGCACCATTCCGCATAATGCTTTAAAAAGGCGTTTGGTATTTTATCTGGTCCTGGAGACTTTTTAGTATCAACGTTCAATAGCAAATTAAAAACGCCGCTCTCAGAAATGACAACGTCAGATATAACAGGAAGCGATATAGAAAAGTTGGGAAGGCAACCATTATCTTTGGTAAATACCGACTGGAAGAATTTGTTAAAAGCAGAACAAACGACAGTCTCATCACTTACACATTTGCCGTCTATCATGAACCCACTGGTAGAAGAAGATTTAGGTGTGATTTGGCGCCAGAATCTCTCGGGAGACGTTTTAATAAACGAAGGCAGGATCGTTCCGTAATATTTTTCTTTGTCGCAAATTATTTTCTGTTTTAGTTGTTCTGAAGTGCCTTCTACAATAGATTTTAAGGTTACATTTGTTCTTGCTTTCACTTTTAACCTTTTAAGCCTTCGCTGTAAGCGTAACGTCTCGCGAGAAATCCATGGGTTGAGAAACAAGATGATGTATTACCCATGGAAGCTGTTGAAGTGGCCGTGGACCATGTGGACTATGTTGAAAAACGAAGCGATGCTCGCTTGGTATACTACATTGCAGGCTACGTGGCCAGGAAGCGTGTGCTCTCAACTAGCTGTGCAGCATGCAGGGATGCCTGCCTTGTGCCGAGGGACTGTGTCCCAAAAGAACTCCCAGCTGATGCCTCCAAAGAGTGGGACTTGGGTGGGCTTCTCTACCCGTCGGAGTCATTGTATCGTCTGATTCAAGCTTAGCAGAACGCGTCTGCATTCTAAAGCTGCCTTCAGCATACTCATGAAAGCGAGTACAAATGTGCCACAAATTGGTTGTGTGGAGCATTGCCTGGCACTTACAGAATCGCTGGTCAGGTTTTTCTGCCTTACCAGAATCCACTTTCATTTGAAGAGCCTCAACCAGGAAATGGATGAGAAAAAATGGCTGGGCTTAGCTAAGGTTAAGCCCAGGATGCGAAGCATACTAGCCTTTATTTTAACGCGACAGCGTTAAATTAAGGAGCTCGTGTCGCAGAAAAGCCGGTAACACCGGCTTTTCTGCGACACCGGAGACGTTACGTTCTGCGTTACCGGAGACGTTACCACTGAGCCACGAGTTCGATGCTTCAAAGCGGTACAAAAGCGCCTCTAGTGAACGCGGTGTTGCCTTAGAAACGAGCTGTTTCTAAGGCTCAGGCGCACATTTCGTTGTCGCGCCGAACGCTGCGTTGCTCGACGCTCACCGCGTCCGATGCGGGGTGCGTAGTCGCTGCGCCGTAGCGGAAGTACATTCTGCTGTATGCAATAAAGTTTGCTCGTCCAGAAACATGTTGCTTTTGTTTATCTGGTTTTTGAATTGCAGTGAGAATTATATGACTCCAGAACGTTGCACTACAAGGTACGTCATGGTTTAATGCTGATTTGGCAGGTGTAAACGAACTTAAACGCTTTCGTACGTAATAACGCCCACAACTAAAAAAAAAAAAACGGGTGGCGAGAATGAACATTCCGGGGGATCCTAGCAGTTATCGCGTTGACCTCGGAGAAGAAAGAATACGATTGCATATAAATCGTGCAAAGAGCATTCTACGATAGATAAGCTCCCCGCTGATTTAGTGGCTTTAATATGGAATTTCTAAAATGCGTGCTCGCTTTCTGCCAGCAGAAAACTCGGTTGTGTTACCCTGTATTCGAATACCGCATGACAACCGTAGCGCAATGCCATCTTTGCGATGTCTAGGGGACTGCAGTATTAGCTAAAATTTCTAAAACTCAGTCAAATGCGTTTCCACTACAGCATTCCCTCTAAACACGCAGCGGACGGCCGCGCGTGCTGACGGCGCCCCTGACAACAGCGCCGCCCCGCGGCATTCACGCGAACGGGGGTCAGGTTGTCCTGGCCGGTCATCACACCTCCCCTATCTAGACACCATACTATGGGAGTGTGCGCTCTTGTTGAA
This sequence comes from Dermacentor albipictus, assembly GCF_038994185.2. Classification (NCBI taxonomy): domain Eukaryota; kingdom Metazoa; phylum Arthropoda; class Arachnida; order Ixodida; family Ixodidae; genus Dermacentor; species Dermacentor albipictus. The sequence goes on along the minus strand of NW_027225571.1, from coordinate 6,862,605 downwards.
ATTTCTTGCTCTATGAGGGCGTCAGCTGCTTCGTTTCCGGGCAGGCCGATGTGCGCGGGGACCCACTGCAACACCAAGTCGCAGCCCTGATTTACGACGTGGCGCAGTTTCGATCCCACGCTCTGCACAAGTGGGACACCGGCATAGTCTTTCCGCAGCATGCACAGAGCCGCGCGCGAGTCAGTCAGGATCGCAGCAGACGAGACACCGCACTGGTGAAGAAGGTCACCCGCAAGGTCGATGGCCGCGAGTTCGGCGACTGTCGATGAGGCAGGGAAACGGATACGGCACTGCCGGGACGCAGAAATGTCCGGTGCCGTGCACGCAGCAGCAGCGGAACCATCACTGTAGACAGAGCCGTCAGTGTAGACTAGGAGGCGGTCGCGTAGGTGTTCGTGAATCAGTGCAGCCGTCTCCTGCTGCATGGCACATAGTGCTGTTTGGCGCTTGCTCGTGACGCCCGGGACGCTGATGTTGACGTCAAGCAGCGGGGAAGCGTGCGGCGATGGCGGCAAGGGAAGGAGTTGCGGCAGAGACGCGATGCGGGCGCTCAAGTCGGTGGCATGCTGACCCAAGCCCGAGCCCTCGAGAGTGTGGAGGCGGCACACGAGAGTCTGGCCCTGTGGCGACCGTTGCAGGCGCTCGATCTAGTGAAGCGCCTGCTTCCTCGCACGAAGTGAGGGCGGCCAGTTTCCCGCTTCGGCGAGAGTTGCCCCCACTTGCGAGAAGCGGGAAGCGCGTACACCCATGAGCAAAAGTATGCGGACCACGGGAGCGCGTGCCAAACTAGAGTCACTGGAAAATTTTCCAGTGACTCTATGCCAAACTGCATCGACGCGCCGTCTACCGACGCGGTGCCTGCTGTCGAGAGGGCCGCTAGAGCAGCGGTGCGCATGCGCGTCCCATCATATCTGCTGGCCTGACATGTAGCTTTGCCTGACGTGGTTATGGTGCTCGTAGACTGAACGTCCACTGGGTGTCGTTTTCTCGGTTCCGTCGCATGTGGGCCGTTCTTTTACGCAGCGGCTGCGGCTGGGATGGAACGCGCGTCCGCCACACTTCGCTTTCATTCTTACTCAGGGGGGAGTATGGCGCGCCGCACTGCCTTCTCCGACGCCCTTAGATGACTCGCGCAAAATGGCTTTTTGCGGCGTTGTATTAACTGTTCCAATTTTTGCTGCCGCAGGTAGAAACAACGTTTTGCAATCGGCGTCCGCCGTCGCGTGAAGAATTGTAACTGAGTTGCAAGCGCTGCTATATTCCACCAGCAGCAGGATACTAAAAGGAGGAATTAGCGGCAACGTACTGCCTTTATTTCTTCAAACCCTTCAACAAGGCTTGAAGAAGAAATGCACTCGAGGGTGTCACTACAGACAGCTGCGGCAACGCTGACAAATGCGCGAGAATATAAAATCAGGTGCAGCTGTGCGGTGCATGCTGCCGTTAACTTCTAATTACAGTTACCACCTTGCGAATCTGGTCGGGGTGACCGACCTGAATCAATGGCCGGGGTGACCACCGACAAACTCCGGTCTTGAGGGCACTTAGGACGAGCCAACGTGCTGCTGTTATTTTCAGAGATTATAATTTTCCCAACTGTATGCACGATTTCACTACGCTGTCAATTTTTGATAGGCGGCGATGACGCCTCAGAGGTGCCGTGGTATCCACTCGTAACGCGATGCCATGAGGATACGCCGACCAGTGATTCAGATCGGTCATACCGACCCGATGCGCAAGGAGGCAACTGTAATTGGAACTTCATGGCAGCGTGCACCGCACAGCTGCACCTGATTTTATATTCTCGTGCATGTGTCAGTGTTGCCGCAGCTGTCTGTAGTGACACCCTTGCGTGCATTTCTTGTTCAAGCCTTATTGAAGGGCTTGAAGAAATAAAGGCAGTACGGTGCCACTAATTCCTCCTTTTAGCATCCTGCTGCTGGCGGAGCATAGTAGCGCCTGCAACTCAATTCTACTTCTTAACGCGACGTCGGACACCGATTGCAAAACCTTGCTTATACCTGCGGCAGCAAACGTTGGAACAGTTCGAGATAACACAACGCCGCAGAAAGCCATTTTGCGCGAGTCATCTGAAGGCGTCAGAGACGGCAGCGCAGTGCGCGATACCCCCCCACCCACGAGAAAGAATGAAAGCGAAGCGCGGCGGACGCGCGTGCCATCCCAGCCGCAGCCGCTGCGTAAAACATCCCAGATGCGACGGAGCAGAGAAAACGACCCCGAGTGGACGTTTAGTCTACGAGCACCATAACCACGTCAGGCAAAGCTACATGTCAGGCCAGCAGACATGATGGGACGCGCATGCGCACCGCTGCTCTAGTGGCCCTCTCGACAGCAGGCACCGCGTCGGTAGACGGCGCGTCGATGCAGTTTGGCACGCGCTCCCGTGGTCCGTATACTTTTGCTCACGGGTGTACATCTGGCGAACTGCAGTGCGGTGTTCGACGTCAACGGCCCTCCAGTTGGCTGCACTGGCGTTGGTGAGCGGGAGCGCGTAGAGCGCTCGCGAAGTAGCAGTCGAGTTATAAACTCGGAGCGCAAGGTGCGGTGTGCAGCCACGGCCACGGGCGAGCAGGGAGCGTGCGGCGCCTGCAACTTTCTTTGAGTCCCTGCAGAGCTGGGTGGTGGCCGCATTAAAGTTCAGTCGGCAGTCTATGCGGAGGCCCAAGTAGCGTACTTTTCTCTGCCACGGGAGGGGGCTTCCGCGCAGCGAGAGAGTGGGCACTTCGAAGCGTGCACGGCTAACACGGGGGTGAATCATTAGCGCCTCGGTTTTTGACGCCGAGAGCTGAAGCCCCACGCAGTGGCGTAGCTAGGTCGTCTGGCACCCGGGGCCCATAGGTCTGCTGTCACCCCCCTCCCCGGGTGTAGCCGGCGGAAAGAGGGGTGTCTTCAGACGTATATGACACCCCCCCCCCCCTTCACTGGCCCCTTGCACCCGGGGCCCACGGCCCCCCGGCCCCCCCTGTTGCTACGCCACTGGCCCCACGCTGGTGAAGTATTCGTCCACGGCGTTGATCGCCGACTGAAGAGATTGGCGCACTTGGTAGCCATACTCCGTGGGTCCGCAAGCGAAAAGAGCGATGTCGTCGGCGTAAATCGCCACGCGGACTTCGAAGGCTGTCAGCTTCGGGATGAAATCGGGGAGCCTTGCAAGCGCCAAGTTGAATAGGAAGGGGCTAAGAACACTGCCCTGAGGAACACCAGCGGTCACGCTACGGGGGGTGCTGAGCGCGTCGCCAACACGCACCCTGAGTGTTCGGTCGCTAAGAAAGGCCGACACATAGTCCAGTAGGCGGCCGGTTATGCGCAGCTCGCGAAGCGCTTGGATGATGGTGCCGTGCGGGAGGCCGTCAAACGCGCGTTCGACATCGAGCAGCACCAGGTATGCGGCTTCGTGGCGGCTTGCAGCGTGCTCGAGAGTAGCGACAACGTCCGCGATGGAATCAGCTGTCGAGCGGAGTCGGCGGAAGCCACTTTGTTCCGGGGCAAGTGCGTCGAGGGCGGAGGCGGTTCAAAGCCATCGACTCCATCGTTTTGCCGGGTACCGAGGTCAGCGATACTGGGCGATAGGAGCTGATGTTCGAGGCTGGTTTGCCGCGCTTCAGAATGGGAATGACGATCGCCTCTTTCCAGTTGGCGGGGATGATGCCGCTGCGCCAGACGGAGCGCCAACCTCGAGAAGTCAGGGAAGTTGAGCTGCGTCGATGTTCCTGAAAACTTGATGAGTAACGCTGTCGGAACCGGGAGCGGAGCGGCGTTTGTGCCTGTTCAAGACGATGCGCAACTCGCTGATCGTAAACTCAGCAGAACACAACACTTCTACATGCTCCATAATCGCGCTAGTTGGGAAATAGCGCATAGGAGCGAGGCGTTCAACCATGTTGTGCGGCGGAAGTTCGACGGCGGCTGTGACAGGGCACACAGACGGCGGAGCGAACGTATCCGCGAACAGTTCGGCCAACTGCTCGGCACTCAAGCCGTGAGCCACTGCGATGGGAGAGTGCAGGGCGGCGGGGGATCTTGGGACTGAGCAGGGCGGCGAGGATGCGCCAGGGGCGGGCTTTATCGCGAGTGTCCTCCAAGGAGAGGCAGAGACTTTGCCAGCTCTGATTGCGGCGCTGCCTGGCATGACGACGACACGCGACGTCAAGGCGGTTGTAAAGAGTCCAGTGCTCCACCTTGTCGCTTTTGATGGCGCGGCGTTCGGCGCGTCGACGTACCGCGCGTAAGTTCAAGTTTCATGTCGGGCGCCGGCGTTCCAGCGGGCACCGTACATGACTTGGTCGCGGCGGCAACGCAGCTTGAAATGTGCGAAAGGAAGTCGGTGTTGACAGGAGGAGGCGTGGCACACAGCGTCCTGAAGAGAGACCAGTCCGTGATGCGGTAGGTGCGGATACGGTCGCGGCTGAGGCCGAGAGGGTCAAGCGAGATCGGATAATGATCAGATCCTTGCGTGTCAGGGCTGCGAACCCACTCGTAGTGGCACCGTTCACTCACCAGCGATAAGTCTATCACACTCCCGCGCACATTCCGACGCACGAAAGTGGGACTGCCGGTGTTGATGATCAGCAGACCAGAGGAGTTGATAGAGTTCAGCAGGTTCCTGCCGTTAGGCTCACAGCGGCTGCTGCCCCATGCCGTGTGGTGAGAGTCCGTGTGGTGAGTCGCCGCACACAACACAGTCACCGTCGATGCGCGCGGTGAGGCTCTCCACGAAAGAGGTATCCCATCGCTGCACGGGCTGGACGTACACGCTGGCGACACAAGTGTCGACCCAGCCACGCACTCCACGGAGGTGGGAACGATGTCGGACACAGAGACGGCGGCTTGACCAAGGCGCGCACGCACATAAACAGACGCTCGAGAGCGGCCGGGTGGGTGGGGTGGATCGCGGCACGGAACGTCGACACAAGTCTGAAGTTCGCACGTGACGGCACTGTGGTAGGCGACGAATCCCGGCAGGCTGAACTCCCCGTCGCGTACGTGTGTCTCCTGCAACGCGAGCACATCGTACTCGTGCAGGAGAAGAAGCTGGCAAAGCTCCGGGTGCCGGCGACGCATCGAGCGGATGTTCCACTGCAGTATGCGCGGCCGACGCATCTCCAGAAGCAGGTGGCCTATCGGCCTCTGGTATCGCTAAGCGCGATCCTTGACATTGTTAAGGAAACGCAGAGATGTGTTGTAGAGGGAGAGGCTACGTTTAACGTTGGCCATATATTATGGTACGAAATACGAGAGATCACAAGCGCGGCTGTCCAGGTCGAGTCACTCTGCCTGCAGACAAGCGAAGAGGCCTGCCGCATACTGTAAAAGTTCAAGTCTGCACTGTAACCGGCACCGTAAAGGCCACTATTTCACCTTATGTTTTGTAATCTAGACGTGGTGTACAAGAATTGACACCAAGTAGTTAATCGGTAGCACTCGGATGTAAACAGTGCAGTATCCCCCATGCCGCTGCACAAAACAAACGTTTTGTGCATTCAGGACGAGAAAATTGGCTCCATGCACCGGCTTAGTTGCGGAGTGCTTGTTAATGAGGCCAGATAACACGTAAACATTTCAGCAGTGCCGATTTACAATATATGAGCGAGACGATGAGGTGTGCCAACGCGCCCCGTTTCCAGCATGATTAGCGTTTTTGCGTGCTGTAGGAAGCTTGCATGCGCAGTGTTCATTAGTGACCGCTTTATGTACGTAGTCCTGGCCCTTGTTTCCTGCAACATTGTTATAGAAGAGATGCTTTAAGACCAAACAAAAATACGAAATGAGAAACGCATGGGCTCGACCTCCGATCGCTACACACCTTTCACTACGGCAAAAAAAAAAAAAACAGCGAGTGCCTTCTGCATGGACCACCTGTTTCATTCTCACACAAAACAACTAAGAACAGTTGCGGAATAGGTTCTCTAGTTTGCAATGCTCGTGACGCAGCGTCAGGCACAGTCGCAGAGTATTTGCCGAAACAGCGCGAGTTCAGGCAGACAACTTAATAAGCGGGGGCACTTTCGTACTTAAATTTACTTTGGGAATCTGTAGAGGGCATTCTTCGGCCAACCCTAAGTCTCACTCTTGCTTAGTGGAACCGCAGCGGGATCTTTTGCGAGGGCACGGCGTTTCTCCTCAGCCGCTTTCATAAGGGCTCGCCAGAAAAATTAAATGAAACCATTGAGCAACAGTCACTTACACTCACCAAGGTGGCCCCAAAATAAGTCGTACTTGTGGAAATGCTCGCTACATACGACGATTTCTTCACTCATTTGCTTCCCGATGCGGAGCTTGATCGCCCACAACTTGCTCTGTTTTTTTTTTTTTTTAAAAGGGGTGTAGGCTTACTTTTCCCAATACTGCACGATGCGTGCACTGTGGCACATTGCACATGAGGTTGCTCTAAGATCGTCATATTGAAGAGCACCAAAACGCCAACACAGCTGCAGAGACGGCATGAGCGGGAAATCCATCACCCCCTCCGGGGTTCCGGAAAAATCCGCACGGCAGCGCTAGCATATCTGGACAGCGCGAATATAGGCGCGCTAACGAACTCTGGGACATTATTTCTCTGTTATTTTTCTTTACTTCCTGTACTTTTCTTTTTCGCTTTTATGTGGTATTTGCAGCAATTGGACGATGCTTTTTAATAGGGGGCATTGACACGAGTCTTCTTCTATCTCTTAGAGCGCAGCTCTTAGGCGCCCGTTCCTGCGGCGAGCGTCGGCATCGTGCCCCGTAACCGAGGGGACGAGCACAGCGAAAAATCAGAGCGAACGCGGAAGGCAGCGGGTGACGAAAGACGGCAAGGGCGAAGAGAGCGTGAGGATGAAAGCGGAGGAGGACGGTATGGCGAAAGCGTGAGAAGAAACTTCACGCAGAAATTCCTCTGGGATTGTGTAAGTATGCGTAAGCATTGTGCAACTTGCTAATCTCCACACAGCCCGGTGCCATTATCAGTGTTAAGAAACTTGATTTGGCCAGTACAAACAACAGCGCTGCGGCGACGCAAACTGGGGCGGATGGCGGCGCAAGGTGCATTGTCAACGCAAGCAAAGTACTGCAGATGGCGGCGCCAGGTTCGCTGATGACGTTGCGATCATCATAAGCCGTTATAGCTCTTTATAGCGCGTTATCCATCGGTGTCAAACCATTATGAACTGTGATCAAATGTACCACGGCGGCGGCACGGACTGATCAAACGTACTCTGGCACGGCCGCGCGGACCGTAGCGAAGCTTCCATCGGAGCTCATACGTTCAAAACATGGCGGTCCATCGGCAGTTCATGGGGCTTAGCGACATCTGTATGTGATGGGAACACTTCCGGCGGAAGAAAAAATAATGTGACCCCATGTCCGTTAAAAGCAGAAGTGAAGTCATTTTGTTTTCGAAGGCGCGAAATTTGTTTTGTTCGCCTGCTTTGGAGTATATATATTCAAATGCCCCGCCAATCGACTTGATGGGCGTTTCGAGCTTTCAGCGCGGAAAGCGATGCAGGAAAAGCCAGCCGTACGGCTGTCGAAATCGCACCCCTGCACAGAACATACTTTCTTTGGAGGCCGACGAATGCTTTAGGTGTTGAGTGCTGATCCTATCGTCGGACGCCAAGCCTGTCCACCGGCGCAGTCGCTCGAAAACAACTACACAATTATCTGGTGGTCGTAACTCACTACTTTTGACTGAACAGATTAAGAAGCGATGAAGCTACCCGCGTTACCAAATTAAGACAAACTTCGACAAGCAAGAAAGCACAAACTGTGAGGGGGGGCGCATTTCGACAGGTGAAATTTACCAGCGCGCCTTTCTGCCCATTTCAAGACGTGCATTGCATTGCGAGTGATAGTGGCGTCAACGCCCCTCAAACGATGTACGCTGAAAATAAATGCATTTATTAATAATAATAAAATGGAATAAACTCGTATTTTCTTAACTCGTCACAAATATATAAAATTGGCCAGGAATTTTATTTTCGTTGAATGAACCTAACTGTCTCGCTTGAATTAAACAAACGCTTTTTTCTTTCCGAATGTTTGTTCCCTCCAAACATAGTCGCGCTTCATTCGCTGTTCCCATAACTCCCTCGCTGATGTCTGTGACAATCTGTACTGAACCGCTTTCCGCCCGAAGCTAGGGTGGCTACCGAAGCTTTGCGACCTATTTGGATCGATCTTGGACCGTATCTCGAAAGCGATCTGCGATGCGGATAGAGCGCCGACTGCTGATAGCTCCGAGCGCTGTGTTTTCGCCGCTTCGCGCTTAAGAGAGACGCGGGGGCCCATATAATTTATTTCTCTATGCCCATATCTTTAAAGAAATCTGCGAAAGGGGCGGGGTGTGGCGTGTGCTGAGACCTTCGTGAGCGCTGTGTTCTCGCCACTTCATTCACGTTAAATCGACATACAGCGCGAAGGTAATGTCGTTCGCTGCTGCGGCTCTTTCTTGAGAGCGATCGTCGTATGAAGGACGGACAGACGGTTAACCGTCTGTCCGTCCGTCACGCGAGACAACGAGACAATTGTCTCGTTGGGTAAGCATAGAAATGCTTACGCATTTAAAAAGCGTAGTGCAGCGCAAGACGGACGATGGCCACAAGATGGCACCAGAGTAGCGCGCGTCGTAGCGCGTCGTTGAGTGCCTCGATTCGCTCGCTCTCCTCCGCTCCGTTCGCGGGGGTGCGCGCATCGAGGCACTCTACGCGTCGTCTGTCACCAAAGCACTACATAAGCGGAAGTCTGCGGCGGCTACTGGGAATCGCGCTCACGCGTCGGCCTCTCGCAATCTCCCGATTAGCCAAGCAGTCGCGGCACACCTCACTCCGTTAAGAACGTGCAGCACGAGAGGGTTTGTCAGCGCCAGCCAATATATGGCGAAATTAAAACACGTGTAAAGCTGCGCTCAAATTTTGCATTAGGGAGTATCGTAATCGTCGGTGAACTTTTTTTCTGGTGACCGTTTTTCATCGGCTAAAAATTGTAATAGCGTTATTTGTCGGTGCAGGACGTCGCCTCTATGTGTTGAACTCTTCCGAATGTTGTGGCCGATTTCATAGCCAGGGAACCTTGTCTTGCAAGGTCGCGTGCTCGACGCGAATAAAGTGTACATTCTGGAACGCACCCGAACGAATGCTGGAATCTACGACGAGTCATGTATAAATGGCCAAAGCACTTCATCCGTATACATATGATTTCGGCGACCGACGACTGTGCTCGTCGCTATTAAATGGCAACTCCGGCGTTTTTTTAACGATATTAGGATATTGTCATTTCCAAACGGCATTGACAGTCCTGTCACCTGTAGAGTGGTTCAATTTGCTTAGAAATTGACGAATAATTTTAAATAACCAATAAACGAGATACCGAAAAGGATAGCTGTTTCGTATGACGTCACGATGAGTCGATGACGCCAGATATTACACTACCGTAATGTAAACACGCAGAACGCTTGCTAAACACGCAGTGCACGTGGCGCTAACGCAAAACAAAAGCTGATGATGCCTCCTGACGACACAGGGAGCTTTTACACATCTTCCGAGCTAGACACCGGCGATTTCAGGGACAGTGGCGGTGTAGTCTCCGACGTCACAAACACAGGGTGGCCAGCAAGGAAGTCGAGTCGAAAACACGCAACCAATCCTTAAAATTAACTTTCAGGAAAACGAAATGCATTGCAGCCATATTGTTTGGTACAGATAATCAGAGTGCAAAAGAGAACTTATATTCGATATTTTATTAAGATCAGTTGAAATAAAAAAATCGCCGGAGTTGCCCTTAAAGGGCCCCTCACCAGGTCTGGCCATTGTGAGCTGACAAGCGCAGAGCATAGAATGCGCGTCAGCGATTGTGTTTGCAAAGGATTACATCGCTACGCGCCGCGGAAAGGTCTGAAATTTCAACCCGAACGCCGTTTTTCCTTCTACTCGCGGCCGCTGCGCTCCAAGCCGGACGGTGACTTAACCGCGTGCCTGCGCCTACGTACTCGGGTGCGCAGTGTGACGTCGCTCGTGGTGACACGTGACATCGATAATTATTCAAGGCAACATCTGTTATTTGTGTAATATGTTGCTTGAATAGACGAATTAGAAAAAAAAGCTTAGAGAAATAATAAAACACACGAACCGAATGTCTGCATGTTTTTGTTTTACTTCGCACCGCAGCAAGAGAGATTATTTCCGTTTCGTCTGCTTGTTGCCACGTCGTGCAGTCACGTGCGCAGGTACCGAAACTATGCCATTTTCTACCGTGTTGCATCGCATGATCATGCTCTGCGATCCGTTTGTTCTGCCTCAGTATTCGTGTAGCACTGACTTATACCGCTAGTCATGCGTCCTTGTGCACAGCGTGCAAAATTGTGCGCTGCGGGAACGAGACAACAGCTCGCCCGCGACGCTGTCAGCGGAAGTGCATAGCGCCTAAAAAAAAACCAAGGAGAAAAAAAATGAAGGTGGGGACTTTGACGTATGCGTCACACGATCCTCGAGGTCCGGTAAGAGAGAATGCAGGGAAGGAATTTCACTTGCGGAGGCTAGACGGGGCGAGTGGAGAGGGTCTTGCTTGGCAGTGGAGTCCGCCTGCTCAAATCATGGTTTCGCGGCACTGAAATATTTCTATTTCGGCAATTAATGAGCCGATTTGAAAACAAAATTTGCGGCAGAAGGCTATCTAGAGGACATGTAACCACTTGCAGCGTATGATCAAAATTTGCTATGGGGCCTGGTGAGGGGCCCTTTAAACATGAAATGCTATTAGCTCCCCTTGCCCGCGACCTTCAAGAGATCTTGAGTCAAAATCCAGAGCCGTTATCCGGGCACTCAATGCGTGAATCGGACGAGAATGGGATACGTTGTCAGATGGGAAAAGGACTTGGCACCTTTGAAGGCGCCGCGTCCATGAGCTTTCGTGTACTCATCAACCAAGCATCATTCGATACATTGACTCCGGTTCCCCCCCTCAACTCGGCTTGACTGGGCGGGGGGCTTTGGTTCGGGCCAACGGTCCTTCCCGGATAAGGGGGATGTTGTGGTGCAGCAACACAGGGTTACCGCACTCAACACACAAACAGCCATGTCGGTCTTACAGGACTCAAGCCTGACTGACCTTCGGACTGCCTCGGCGCAAAAGAGGCCAAGGCATACAACCATGTAGAGCACCAAAGCCGTCCGCGGAGCAGCGCGACCAACCAAGGGTGCGCCACCACCGGTTCCAGCTCTGCGTTCCATTGAACCAAACAAAATTACGTAGATCAACTGGCACACACGGCCGAGTCGAGCGACCTTAGGAGCATACATCATAACTTAATGGATAGCTTTCCACCTGACTCATCAAAAATCACTGCAGGACGGGCCCACACTTCGAGAAACTTCTCGCCCAAGCGGTGCCGCGTCCGGGTGAGATGGAACCAGATCTCCTTCCTTGCTTTCGCAAGCCTTTCCTGAAGGCCCGGTGCCCTCCCCCCGAAATCTGCATCGCGGTGTGCCAAGCAAACTTGGTAGGAACACTCGGCGAGGAGAATCACGAACCAGTTGACCGCCTGATTGGGCAAAGGGTGCAAAAATAGAACTGTCTGATAAGGAACGCTTGGGAGATTAAAAATACTAGCAATCCTACGGAGAAGAGCTGCAGGAAGCAAACACTGCGCAAAAGCATGAACCGAGTCCTCACAAGCGCCACAGAACGGGCACACTCCACTAGCTGGGACGACCGTGAAGGGTCTGTAGCCCAACGGCAGGCACCCTCGCGCCAGGCGATACATGAACGTGGCTCGCCTAGCGTCGAGGAAACTGGCCGTGATAAGCTTCCAGTTTGGCCTGTGAATGGACAGGTCATACATTAGGCAATGCGGGGGGAGGCCTGGGGTAAGGATGTCTACTAATTCTTGGAGTGGAGTTGAAACTACGTCGATGTCGGGGCGAACCGTGCGGAGGCTTACCAGAGTTGGCAGCCGCCGCATAAATGGTGGACGGTGTACCTGAGCAAGGAACACAGTGGGAAAATGTGCTCTGCGTAAACAAGCGGAGTCGGGTGCTAAGGAAAAACAAAGTAAAGCTTCGAGTCAGGAGCATATCCGAGTTAAGAGCGACCTGGGTCCATCTGACGTGTAGTGCGCAGTAGCCACGATGCACAGGTCGGTAATTCCGAGTCCTCCCTTATCCCTGGGCAACTTGAGCACCCGCCTAGCTACACAACCATTTGTACCCTTCCAAAGGAAGCGAAAGAGGACCCTCTCCGAGATAAGCTTGGTTCGGTTTGGAACAGGAGACACACATGCCACATACGTCAGGAACGAAAACAAAAGTGAGCGCAGGATTGTCGCTCGAGCAGTCAATGGGCATGACAACGCGCTGAACTCCTGAATTCTGGTTGCTTCTCCCTAGCCTGCTGCCAGTTTTCAGGAGACAGATCATCTGGTTCGAATTGGAAGCCTAGAATGCGCAGCCGCGTTTTCCCGGGGAGATCATGAACGGGCTGCGGACTGGACAGAGTGGAGTTGAAGTACATGGCTGCACTTTTCGACCTATTCAACCTTGCACCGCTCGCCCTGCAGTAACTGTGCATGACCTCCAAGACGCCGCAAGCTGATGCTTCCTCCGGGACGACAATGGACAAGTCATCCGCGTAGACAAAAAGGGCAACCGGAGGAGAACCTGGTGGGAGAAGGAACCTGCCAATTCTGCTGTCACAGGACAACCTCTGCAGAAGCGGTTCAAAAGTGAGCACGTAGAGGGCAGGTGAGAGGGGGTCCTCCTGGCGTACACCACGTCCCACATTGAACGCCTCCGAGACGCGGTCCCGTATGCCAACAGCAGAAGTCGGTCGAGAATACAAAGCTTGGACCATCTGCCGAAAATCCACACTAAAACCAGCCTCTTCCAAAACACGGAAAAGGTACCTATGGCTAATGATGTCGAAAGCCTTCTCCTGATCAAAGGAGCAAAGAATACCTGGAAGTTTCCTGGTGTTTGTCCACAGGAAAAGGTCCCTCACTGCTAAACCGTGAAGCGGAGTAGAGCGCCCCTGGACACTACATGCCTGGTACTGACCCTAAACAGTGCTGAGTGCTGGTGTGAGTCGCGTACACAGGCACTTTGCTGTGAGCTTACAATCGCAGTTCAGAAGCGTGATTGGACGCCATACTCTCAGATCGGAGCTCCTCGACTCATCTTTACAAAGGAGAGTGATTAGCCCCTCTGGTTGAGACGCTGGCAAAGTCCCTTCACTGAGTAGCCTGTTCATCAGTGATGTGAATGGCTTCCCTAACACTGTCCAAAATTTAACATAAAATTCGACTGTAAGACTATCGGATCCTGGACTGCGATTTCACTTTATAAACTTCAAGGCCGAAAATAGCTCGTCTTCATCTATGGCTGAGTCACACACTTGCGGTGGCTCAGCTGGTAAAGCAAACGGAAACACAGCTGGAGAGGCAACTGGTTCGGCATACAAGGACATGTAAAACTGCCTCGCCAGTGCAAGAACTCCATCTGGTGAGTCGACTATGCTACCATCGCTTGGTTCTATTAGGGAAGAGAGAGTTGTGCTCGTCCTTGAAAGATGTTTACGCAGGACGTTTCAGCTGCACCACGCTTCCATTTCTCACAGCTCTGCTCAGGTTGTGGCCCTCAAGCCATCCCAACGTCGCTGCAGGAGAATCCGAAGTTCCTTTCGGAGTGAGGCCAGCGCCGAAGCAACACCAGGCCCGCCGGACAATATCCTCGAGAGCAGGAGGATCGCGTCGGAGACGATTTTAATAGGGAGTTTTAGTATAGGGGACGCAAGCGGCTTGCGTACGCAAGGGCTAGGGGCGACGGCACTGCACATGCGCAGACCGCTACGTCTACTTGCGTCCTTGGGTTGTTTGGCCGGCGAAAACATCGCTGCCCCTAAGTGGTCACGTTACCCACGTGACTCTTGCGGTGTAGGAGAACTTACGAGTAGCTAGCGGGTAGATAATCTAATAAATCTTTCGCCAAGTGTCGACAGACGTCGTTTTTATGTGTATTAGAGAGGTTTAGCGTGTCTGGTATTCGGATAAACGCAGTTGGGGTGTTGGGGCGGAGCCATAAACGGGAGCGTCCTGCTTGGTGCATCCACCTGGCGGCGCAAAGCTCAAATCGACAAAAGCAGCTAATATTGCTGTAACCAAGTCTATTCTGCTTCGCTGCTGGTGTAAATTTTCGGCACTGGCGTAATTGTGTTGCTGCCAAAAATTTATACCCGCAGCAAAGTAAAATACACTTGGTTATTGCAATATTAGCTGTTTTTGTCTGTTTGAGCTTTGCGCCACCAGGTGGCAGCACCATGCAGGCCGCTCTAGTTCATGGCTCCGCCTCAACGCCCCAGCCTGCGTTTACCCGATTACCGGACGCTGTAAACCTCTCTATTAAGTGCTTCTAATAAAAAGAGTTTAATGTACTTTACTTCATATGCTTCATTTCATATTTTATAAAATGATAACGCAGCAACGATCAGACGTTGATGGTGCTGCGAGCGCATGCGACCTCATTGCGGTTTGCGTTTGGGGCCACTAACCTATAACACGTTTCTGCTTGCGTACGCAAACGCAAACGCACCCAAGCGCTTGGGGCCCCAACGCTTTGCGTCCCCAATACTAAAACTCTCTAATCTCCTCACGCTCCTCGCGCGCTCGACGCTTGCCCCAAGACCTGAAGCACTCACGCACCCTGGCCTTCTCGTCATCCCATTCCGTGCCACTTAGATTCGCTGCGTTATGAAGCGATCGAAATAGAATGGATGATACCTCTGCGGTTGCCTGCCTGTCCTTTAGGAGCCGTGGATTTAAGCGCCAAGGTCTCTTTGCTCTTGATACTATGCTAGAATCGGCGAACCGCAGAATTAGGAAGCTGTGGTCGCTAAAAGCAGAAGGAATTAACCACGAAGAATGCATACTGGGAGCCAGTGACGACGAGATGTAAAAACGGTCGATGCGGCTCTGCATGCCCCTCCCTGTCCATGTCATTCCTGACTGTCCAGGGCGAAGCACGCCCCAAGCATCGACCAATCCCAGCCTATCGACGAGCTGTCGCAGTACAGCATTTCCACGCTTATCTTTAGATATTGGAGTCCCTCTACGCGAGAGGTGGTCAACCAGTTCTAACACACAGTTGAAGTCGCCTACTAGAATTAGTCGAGAGGGACCGTCCAAATAGGGGTCTAATGTATCGAAAAACTCTCTCTGCTCTCTAGCCCGGGTTGGAGCATTACCATTAACAATTCGAATGCCACAATCAAGATCCACCGACAAGACGCGGCCCTCGGAATCCCTGGCATGGCGAATAACACGGCCGTCGAAATTCGGCATCAAAACGATGGCCGTACCTCGGCTGCCTATCGCGCCATAACTCCAGAAAGACCGAGTGCGAAAAATCCAGTCGAAGTGGATGATCTGGCCCAGCCTATGAATGTAAGTTTCCTGAAGCACGAGAATATCTACCTTTTTGGATTTAGCCAAGTTAACAACCTCTAACTGCTTAGAAGCGCGCGACAAACCTCGACAATTAAAGGTAGCTATAGTGAGAGAAGGAGCCATATTAAGGGTGAAAGAATTTAGCTGAAAGCTAGTAAAAGCAGAGGAAGACAAGAAAAGCTAGGAAAAGAAAGAGCAGGCTAGTATTAGGTAATACTAGCCGCTAAAGACAAATAAGCAAAGACTACTTATGAGAGAGTCTCCGAATTTGGAGACCCCTCATCAGTAGACTCATAGTACCTGTCTGACATCTCGGAGCAATTGCACCGAGCCCATTTGCAGTTTGGACAAGGAAGGGAACCCTCCGCATCCAATGGGACCTCGGTGTAGGAATCAGACGTTTCTACAGCAGTGCGCTTAAATTCTGGAGCGCCAGTCTCCGAGCCCTGGGAGCCACCTTCATCCGAGCTCGACGCACGCTCCGCGGCCGGCGCCCTGGAAGCGGAGCCAGCGCGGTGAGCGCGCCGGCTCTTACTTATAAGGCTCGACAGAAACAGTGCCAGTCGTGCCAGTCAGCGGCTCCAAACGCGCCAGGGGTAGCGGCAGGCGTAGCGACAGGCGTACCAGCCACGGAGGCGGCAGCGACCCCCGCTTCAGCCTCCTCGCTCGCTCCCCCCTCGCAAGTTGCCGTGACAGACGGGGAAGCGACCGCGGTGGCGTCCACGGAATCGCCGCCGCACTCGGCGGCATCGACCACGCTCAAGGAGGCCTGGCTCTCTCCTTCCTCTAAGGCATCTACCGTGTCAGCTACAGGCGAAGTAACCGCTTCCTCAACGGCAGGTTATTGCTGCTCTGGCCTCGCGGTCACTGACGAGTAGGTGCGGACACTACACGCCGAAACCGCATGGTCACCGCCGCACCATACGCACGCCGCGTCGCAGGACACGTGGCCGTACTGCTCGCAGCGCGCGCACTTAGGCGTGTCACACGCGACGGCGTGGTGTCCTGCCAAGTTACACCTACGGCACAACCTAACTACACCCTCCTACTCACACTGAACGACGCGCTCACCTACACGGAGAAGGTTAGGAACGGGCCGCGCCATCTCTATCCGAATGCGCCGGTTGCCCGTGCCAATGGCAGGGAACCCGGGCACGCATTCTTCGGAGATCCCGTGGACCTTTCCGAAGACCTCTAGCTCGGAGACAAGAGCCTGGTCCGGAAGATCCGCGGGGTAGCCAAACACCCTAACCAACTTCACCCGCACACCTCTGTACTCAAAACGAACTTCCACATCACGAACCTTCAATGCGGGATCAGCTGAGAAGTGAACAACCGCGGCCTTAGTCTTAAACGTTACCTCGAACCGTCCTGCACCAAAATCCTGAACTGCCTTTAAGTCGTTTAACGAAAAGCGCTTTACGAGCGCCTTGCTAACATCGACGTTGGACGCGCCTTTCGGAACACGCCCGAAAAACGTAAGCGACCGAAGCCGTGAAGGGGCCACCATCGCGGTGAAAACCACGTGGCGCCCCCGCCTAGCCGAAATTTAAGCTAACGCTACAGCAAGGTAGGAAGCTAAAAACCCTCAGCTAAACACTGGAAAAAACCAAGGAGAAGAAAAGCCACCGGTACACCTCACCAAATCGATGAACAGCGGGTTGGGGACTAGAAGAATCCGCGCCGATCCAACCATTCCGAGAGGGGCCCACGTGGAGGGGATCCGCAGCACTGAAGCTCGAACGCACAAATCACACCACCACCGCACCAATCACACCACCACCACCGCCGCAAGCAGCATGGCGAGACTGAGATGGAGACGAGAACGACTTGCACAGTCGCGATCTGTAAGCGGTCCGGCGCACAGCACATCCACCCGGCGGGCCGCCATAGCAGACGGCAGAGCAGACCAACCAGCTGCACTCTCGGCCAGAGTGTTATCATTGTTATCATTCCGGCTCCAGTCCTACATAGCCGGGAACTGCTCAACGAGGGATACAAAATAAAAACCTCCTCGTCACTCCAAGAGTGACACGATGTTTAAAAAATAAATCTGCTGCACGCACGTGTAGGTGGAACGGCGGACATGAAACGACTGGCTTGACTAGCTTTTGCTGAGCCGCAAACTAGATTGGATTTGGCTGAAGACACTCTGTTACCGGACATTGGCTACGCCAAAATCGCTGCGGTTTGCATGCGGTCCGCCGCCAAAAGGGAAGCGGGAAAAGCCTCGGCGATTTGTTGGACCGCGAGGGCCGCGGTCTTGCGCGGGCCAACGGCGGTACGCATGAACTGGTGACGTCCTATCACGTGATGCGCGGACCGCGGTCCAAAAGAGCAATTTGGTCCGTCGTGTGGATCGGCCTTTACCGACGCGCGATTGGCCTACTCCGCCCTGCTGCACTGTGTGGACCATTCACATTTGCGCTTCTGCTGATCCCGTTAAACGGCACAGTCAAGCGGCCAGACCCTGACCCTTGCGCTTGCCTTTGCCCTGATACCGGACTCGCGAAACGCTGTTGGGTTAGTAATCTTCCGGTGTAAAGTGACGGGCGTAAACGCGCAAATGCAGCGATGTACATTTTTAAAACCTTGTAATAAATTACACGCTTCACGTGGAGCACTTAGATGCGTCAATTAGTGATCAGAAGGACCTACTCTAACGACTCAGTACGTTTGTGCAAAATCGTCAAAATCGTTTCAGGGTCCCTTTAACTGGCTAGTCGGCTACCGTGCTTCACAACTCTTTCATGCTGTGTTAAGGTAATACGTCCCTCTCGGATGGGAGGGGGGGGGGATCTTTCTCGTACGTATGAGCCTTGTTGTGGGTCTACATTAATGGCTGTGTTCGTAGTGAGCTCCTCCTGTTCTTGAAGTAATCTAATTTGGAGTCGGAGAAGTTGCTGAAGTCTGCTGATTTGCAAACTTTTTTTATTATCTAATAAGTGGATATTCAATTTTTTTTTGTGGAACCTACGTGAAATGATTATTACCGACACTGTCACCGGAATACATGTAAGTGCGATATATTAATAATCTGATCGCTGAATTAACGAAATTTTTTTCTCCTCTAATGCTGACCAGTGCAACTGGACGTGTTCAGTCCTCTAACGAAATTTCTAGGCCATGCTCACGTTGCCGCAATATGATGTCGCGAAAACATTTGTTCTGCACTTTCCGCATAGAAGCTCATTCGCTTCGCCTAGCAACGACATCCGCGGCATGAAGGCCGCCATCGTTGGAACCGGCTGCTGCCGACTGCTTGCCCGCTCGGCCGCGTCCTCTTCCTGCGACTGATGCCGCTTTATTTCGTGCAGGACTCCATTTTGTCTGGCCGCGACCCACGGTTGGTGACGTCCTTGAGGCAGCCTCACGACTTCTGGAGTGGCTCGCTGCTCCGGGAGGTCGCCCTTTCGAGGTCCCTGGTTGGTTTCGCTTGCAGCCGTGCGAAGATTTTCCAGAACTGCAGCTGGTAGTGGACGTTGATTTTCGTGGCGTCGGCAGTCGCGATGAGCTTCCTTTCGCGCTGACGGTGAGACACGCTCCTGTCGATCCGGCATATGTCTGTACTTTACGGGTGCCCCTCTTTCCGCTACTGCAAACCGCACTTCGACCGTCGTGTTTTAGTGACCGCGTCGGAATATTACTGCGTGTTGCCCGTTTACCACGGATCACGTCACCTCGCTTTTTCGAGTCGGCGAGGTTTTCTTTTGTGGCGGTGAAGCGAATCTGCAGGCTTCCCTGGCCTCCCGGTGACATCCGTGTCTTGTGGCTGCGGCGATCCGAACAGCTGTGGCCACATAAGCCGCCATGACTGTCGTTCGCAAATACAGGCGGACCGTGAAAGTGCGCTGGTCGCGTTGGAAGTTCCAGCCTCTGTTGAAGTACGGGATTCGGGTGGGTGCAACGGACCCTATGCGAACAGGGGCGCGCAAGGTTGCAAGCAGCGCACACGACTCTAACCACTCCTGCCTTCAGGCACGGCGCTGCCCGACAAGCAACAGCACCGCAATGCGCGATATTATGCGGCGCACATGAACTTGTGGCGATGGAAGGGGGCTGAAGGCTTACATTAGAGCCAGGGGCAAAGTCGTTATTCGCAGAGGACTGAGTTAACATCGGTGCTTCTGAGGCAGATTTTGTTATACAAGGGTTGCTATTCTGGAGGAAGCAGCGTCGAGTGCCGAGCGTGCTACTCGGTGTCGTATTGCAATGCGAAATTGGACACGTAGCCGCTTCATCGCATACAGGCTGTGCGCGATTCTGTACTTTTTGCAACTGATCATTGTCTTCTTTTTTGGCTCTCATGGAAAAATGAAAGAAATGATGCACGGGTACTAACTGTTCGATATTCCCGCGAAGTGGGTAGGCTTGCTCAAAGTTGCTGTGCCCTAAGTTGCCGTAAGGTTGTGTTGTGCCTTGCGTACCGCATGAAATAGGATCCTCTGTTCGCAGTGCCCGTTGTTGAGGTGTTGTTTGGAGCTTATTTTGCGGATGTGGCATTTCTTCCCATGGCCAGATTATTGAACAACACTGATTTTCACAGTCCGGAACTTCTTCTGACAGCTCATAGCTTTCCAATGTTTCTACTTCAGGAGCAATACGGTTTCCCACTTGCCCATCGATGCCAACGCTGCTGCTGGTTCCCGTCACCTCTTGCATTAGATCTGTGCAGTTTTCTTCGTGGTTCGCTGGTCCTTCTTCCTTCCGGTCCACGGTATAACTTGACACATCGCGGTCGATGAAGAAACCTGGTTGTTGCGGAGCTTTCTTCGACCGGAGTGACTTGGGCTTTACATCTTGTACTTTTGACCGCCTAGGAAGTATTGTCTTCGTAGCATTCAACGCGTAGTTGGTGGCGGGATCATACCATTCCCGAATTCTCGCTGCCGTGCCTGCCGTCATTTGAGGTAAGGTATAGTTGCCTACGAACGCCGATTCGAATTCAGCGTCGGTGCTTCCTTCCTTTAAGTAGCTGTCGCCATCTTGATATACCGCAAAATCAGTTTGGGAACTGCGCTCCTCCCGAGTCACAACCGCCGTGTCTGATTTTGTGATTCTCGACCTTATGCCGATGTCACTTGTTTGAGTGCATTTGCTGTCAGTTGCGTTGCGTTTATCGGAGGCGCAAAGTGAGGGCGACACGAGCCCGGAGGACCACGAAGTGTTCGTCGAATCGTCCACTGTGTGGCTCTCACTTTGCGGAGATGGAATTAAACGCACAGGCGCTGCATTCGAAGCACAGCTGAAACTGTTGTCGTCGTCATCGTCGACATAATCAGCAGGTGCGCTGCAGCCGGTTGCGAGGTCGGCATTTTCTACTGGCGACAGAGACCTTTTGACGGCACGGTCGCGTTTACTCTTGCGGTGGCGGTGCCTTCGCTTGCGCCGCTCGCGTACATCTTGTTCAGGCTTAAAGGGCGATGTGGCCGCTTTAGTGTTGGCGGGACTGGACATGGCTGGAGGTGTGCGTCTTCCTTAGGCTCTCGGTACGCTTCTTGTGGCCCTGGTTGCTCGTCGATGAACGCTGGCAGCGGAGAATGAGCACCCTTGTGTTTTGATGACTTTGACCACGAAGTCAGAAGAAGAAGCACCCTTGGCGTTGCTTGTCTTGAGTTTAGTCAATGGCGCATACCCACTGCGGGGGATCGGCGACGAAGCAGGCGGTTTTACATGGACGGATGGACAAAACTTTCATGTGAAACTAATGGCTGCTGGTTTCTTCAGCTGCGGAAGGTGACGGCGGTTAGTCGGCCCGGTGTCCCTGCTCCC
This sequence comes from Dermacentor albipictus, assembly GCF_038994185.2. Taxonomy (NCBI): domain Eukaryota; kingdom Metazoa; phylum Arthropoda; class Arachnida; order Ixodida; family Ixodidae; genus Dermacentor; species Dermacentor albipictus. Next base: position 6,841,406 of record NW_027225571.1, on the reverse strand, counting down.
TGGCGGTTGCCTCTGCACGCCTTACGACCCAGACCTGCTCGTTCGGGTCGGAGCTGAGCAGCTTGGCCTCCCATTGCTGCGTCGTGGTAATTTGCAAGCCCTGTGGACTACTATGGATAGGTATACTTGGACAGCTGTGTATAGTACGTGAATGAGGTCAGCCTGGGGGCCCAAGCACAGCTTGCACTGATGAGTAAATTTGGTGGGACCACTGCAGGAGTATATGATTGCTGTTAGGAAGAAGCCCGTCTGGAGCTGCCTCCAAACGAGTTCCTGTCGTTTGGTTAGCGATTTATGCACCGGGGCGTAGTGAAGTCCGGATAGCTTATAATATTGTGTAATTTCCTGATACGTGACCATGCGGTCGCGGTTCGACTACCCATATGCCTCTATTTCCTCACTATCTCTTCCGGCCTGTCTGGGGCCAAGGGCTCAGAAGGCGAAAGCCTCTTGGTGGGTGGCCCCCTTGCCGGGTAGTGAGAAGTGGGCTGGGGCCTGTAAGATTTGGACAGTACGATAGTTAGAGTTTTGGTCGAAAATGCGATTAGCTATTGGGGAGACGCGTGATTTAGTATAATTACGAATAGCATAATTAGAATCGCTGATAATGTACATGTTGGTGATGGCCTAGGCGATGGTCGCTTCCTGCGCCTCCTCCGGATTTGTGTTAATTGAGCCTCCCGATATGGTTTGCCCTGCATAGTTGACCACCATGCACGACCGAAAAACCCTGGCGTCCCTGGATCTCGGCCGCATCAACCTACCCTGTTTTCTGGTTGGTTGCAAGTGTGCAGGCCTGCCTTGGCTCGTTCCTTCCGTCTATCACTGTGATAGGTGTAGTTCGCATTACGAGGTATGGGGAGAATTCTGAGATGTTCTCTCTGAATGGGAGATGTATTTGTTTTGGGGATAAAGGTAGGGGTGTTAGGAATGCCGGCCTCTGCAAAAGTATAGTTCTACATGTATTTTTATCGTTTTTATTTCCCGGTGCCTCTATAGAACCCCTCATTCTCGGGCATTTCTAGTTCTTCATCATTTTCAGGGAGCATGAGCGGTGGATTCCTATTTTAAAAGTAAGCCCTATCAAAACTTAGGTATCTTTCAGTGGCTTAATGTTCCATTTATGATTTGTTGCCTTTTACCCCTTTTCGTCTTTTGTTGGGTGCACTTTTCACTACCTTTCGTGTGGCCAATCTCCCTCGTGGGTAGGGCCCATGTGTTAAGGACACAATAGCAACAGCAACGGCTGGGAATTCAGAACTCGATCGATTCTGTCCACAAAGCGCATTTACAAACGCGAGTATTTGTGCAATGAGTACTGTCAAAAGCCTTGTTTTATTTTGAAATGGTGCAAGTCTTCATATTAAAAGCCAACCGCAACGAAATTTAACGTTTGATAAGTTGGTTTGAAGATGCGGTATATGCTGGGTGCTCATCCTTAAAGGGACCCTGAAACGATTTTGGCGATTTTCTACAAACGTACTGAGTCGTTAGAGTAGGTCCTTCTGATCATTAATTGACACATCTAAGTGCTCTGCGTAAAGCGTGTAATTTATTATAAGGTTTTAAAAATGCACATCGCTGTCGATCGCAGCGCACTGCTCGGCGGAATTTTAAGCCGCCCCTACCCATATGATGCAAATAACCCATATGACGTCACATGGGCGAGCTATCTGATTGGCTGACCAGGGCGCGTGGTCGAAAATTTTTCCAACTTTATGGTGAACAAATGATGGTCGTAATAGTTGGAATGTTAGTTACTTTGTTTTTGTAAAAAGAAAATAACTTAAAGAGAATACACAAGAATAGTTTTTTAGTACACTTGAGCACTTCCGGCACACAGCAAGTGTCGTCTGCTTGTGTTACAACGTGCGCAGTCTTTGACGAGAGCTCCGCCGTCAGTGTCGATCAGTCTTTTCGTGAGCACGATGAATCACCCTTGTTGCGTTGTGGGCTGCAGACGTAGCGACTGGAAAGATGTGAAGTTGCGAAATCGTGTCTCTCTGCAAGGCAGCATACGAGCGAACTGGCTGCTGCGCATCGGACTGCGGCTATCCGATAGGCGCCAGGACTTGCGCGTTTGTGGCCGTCACTTTACAGCGGAAGATTACTAACGCAATAGCGTTTCGCAAGTCCGGTATTAGGGCAAACACAAGCGCAAGGGGACAGGGTCTGGCCGCTTGACTGCGCCGGGATGAGCCATGAGATGAGCAGAAAGGTAAATGTGAATGGTCTGCAGGGTGCAGCCACCTGGTGGCACAGAGCTCAACCATACACAGTAGCAGCAACGAAGTGCATTCTTCTTTGCTGCTGGTGTGTATTTTTCGCAGGAGTGTAATCACCAACACGTTGTTCTTATAAATGTTTAAAATGTTTTACACTTGGTTAGAGCAATATTAGCGCTTCGTTTGACTGGTTAAGCGCTGCGCCAACAAGTGTCTGGACAGTGCAGACCGATCAGGCTGCTCACGTACGTCTACTCTGAAGTTCCTTCATCACCTTGAGTTTATGCCTCCAGTCATTTGCCGAAATGACCAGCTTGCCTGTGGTTACCGGAGTACCGGCCACCTTCGGCGCTACGACAGAATGCTCGCAACGCACGCTGCTTCGATGGCTCTCGGTCGACGGCCAAGCGGCCAGCGGAGAGGTCTCGCGCGGGAGGAGGCGTGCTCCAACAACCGGAAGTGGACGATGTGACGTCGCATCGTGACGCAGGACCAGTGAAGGCGGAGCTTAGCGCCACTCGCTCGGCGAGCGAGTTGAGGAGGAAAGGCATGGCTAGGGAGGAGGGTAACTTCTAATCGCTTGTAACTCCATTAATACGTAACGCTTCACTTAAATTGTGGTGCGAATGTTCTACTTAAGCTGTACCCTATGCGCCTACAAAATTTGTCCGAACCGTTTCAGGGGCCCTTTAAGTTTTATGGAATTTTTAAAAATCGCTTGTTACCCATATAATTTTAGTAATTGAGCTGGATTGCTCAGAGAGACGGACATGCACGAGAAATTGAAAGAAATATTCAAATAATTCACCAAAATGCAATAAATAACTCCTTCATTGATTACTTTACAGCAAATATTGCAATTTACGAATTGTAGCCAGTGAGTTTGTCATGCGTATGTACTTGGGATTATACTCCAGAATGGCACCAGTTTGGAGACATGCACCATCAAATTCGCCGTAAAAATGCACTGTTAGTTCACATACTTTTTTAACAAAACGCTCTTTTATGCATTGGAACACAAAAGCAACTGGAACGCCTATGTATTTCTTTCCACAATTTGGGAAATAATATCTCGAAATTTGTGTCATCTTGGAACTTCAAGTGGCTGCGTCTCGCAAGTTCAGGGGCTACAATTCGCAAATTGCAATATGTGCCATAATTATTTGATAATTTAATTGGTCAATTTGAGTTAATTACAGTCGAATAACTGTTTCGATTTCCCGTGCAAGTAATGTCCACCTCTTCGAATGATACAACTCAACGGCAAGAATTATGCTATCTGCCACAGATGAACTTTAAAAATTGCATGAAACTGAAAAATGATCACCCTTTATATTGAGGTATTGTGTTATAACTCAATCATTGCGAAATTCTGCACCCCGTTTACGTTCCTATCAAAATCGGGTTGCACTTGATTTCTCCCCGAAGTGCATACCGAGGTGCATTCTCTGAAGAATTAGTTCAAGGAATGTCTGCTAGAACGAAGCTCCAAGAACAGTACTCTTGGCAGGACGCCACAGCCCGGTTTCCCAATCTAGTAAACGCAGCTCTGACGTTACTCGGCGTTTCGAACGGTAGTTGTAATGTTGAGAGGACGTTTTCCGGAATAATACACGTTCAAGGTCCTGACAGGTCATGAATGGACAAAGAAATGATCGTAATGCAACTGATATAACGTACCATCGTGAGCAATATTAGCGGGAACGCGCGAACGCGTGGCAAATAGCCTCGTAACCGAGTAGGAGTGATACGCGGATGGCGCTGTCGAAAACAGAAGGGAAATGGCGGCGCTCTTCCGCTAACTGTTGGCACTCCCATCGCACCTGCGTTGGTCGAAAACAGCAGCTTACGGCATTTCACTGGCAGCCGATAGCCGATAAGACGGTTTCGTGCGCATTTATTTCCAGCGACTCATTTTTTTTCCAATCACGCTTTTTTTTTCTCTTTAGAGCGCAGCTCTTAAGCGCCCGTTCCTGCGTTTAGCGTAAGGTATATTCATGTATACCCCCATAGGACCTGATGTATATCTTATGGAGCGCATCGTGTCACGCCTTCCAAACAGACGGACAAATTCACCAGGGAAGTAGCTCTCGAATGCTTGCGCTTCAAAACGGTGCTGCTATTGGCCACGCTTCGGTGCACAAAGCTATCGGTAATCGTAATATCGAAGAGCTTTATCGATGTGCACTAACTATGCGAAGTTCCGCACTTTGTATAAAAGAAGCATGGTGGGAATGCCAACAGTTACTAGAACAGCGTCATCCTTTCCGCTTTGTTTCCAACGGCGGCCGCCGCATATCCCACCATAGGGTTCAAGGCTATCTGACGCGCACTTCCGCTCATATTGCTCACGATAGTACGTCAACAGTAGTTTGTAATATACAAGCCTCACTCTTCTTGCGAAGCATGACCATGTGCACTATCGAAAGCTTGCATTGACGCCATCGTGGTCGCCATATTTGGGTATTGGCATATTGAGAAGCTGTGTAAGCATGAAACGTGACCACACAGGAGCTTCCTGCGCCGGGCGACACACCGATACCGGTGATAATACGGTGGAAAACGGTCACTGTAAAAAAAAAAACAATGCAATGTACGCGTGATATGGTGCACTGACGTCATCGTGGCCGCCATGTACGGGTACTAGCACAGCGAGAAGCTGCGTCCGTGTTGTCATGCGCAAAATATCTTTTGAGTATACTTCTTATTAGCGATAGGAATCGTACTGATGCTCGATGCGCAAAAATGCCGCCGGCAAAACCGTTGTCATGCTGTTCCGCTCGACGGCGCATGCGCTGCTAACAAGAGGCGAATTTATGAGGGGGCTATCCAAAGGCGCGGAATGCGTTTGGCTCCAAGAGAGTGAAGTCGACGCACCATCAACGCTGTACGCTCAATCGCCTCGGTGGCGGAGCCGGGGCAGCGTTCTGTCTTCCGCTGATGACGTGGACGTTGTGCGTACGCCCCTGTAAAGGCCGATCCACACGACGGACCAAGTCCGCGGGCCGATCGGCCACGTCATGCGACGTCACGGCCCGCCGCGGTCCGGCGCAGAGCACATCCACACGGCGGACCGCCATAGCAGACGGCAGGGCAGACCAATCAGCCACACTCTCGGCCACAGTGTTATCATTGTAATCATTCCGGCTCGAGTCCCACAAAGGCGGGAACTGCTGAACGAGGGATACAAAACAAACAAAAAAAACCTCCTCGTCACCCCAAAAGGACATAATGTTTAAAAAATATATCTGCTGCACGCACGTGTAGGTGGAATGGCGGACATGAAGCGACTGGCTTTTGCTGAGCCGAAAACTAAATTGGATTTGGCTGAAGACACTCTGTTGCCGGACATTCGTTGGCTACGCCAAAATCGCTGCTGTTTGTATGTGGTCCGCCGCCAAAACTAAAGCGGGAAAAGCCTGGGCGATTTGTTGGACCGCGAGGGCCGCGGTCTTGCGCGGGCCAACGGCGGTCCGCACGAACTGGTGACGTCGTATCACGTGATGCGCGGCCCGCGGTCCGAAAGAGCAATTTGATCCATCGCGTGGATCGGCCTTAAGCACACTACCGTCCCTGCTGTGCTGCTGTGTGTATGCACTGCTCTGAGCAAGACGGGCACTCAGCGTCAACCTAACGTTACCTAATGTTTCACTTGGCACCGACAGTAGAGTTTCCTATAATTACTAGAGGGAACTCTGGCACCGCGGGCGTTCAGTCACCATCGGAATAATGAGTAGTACTTGGAATTGTCTTCGTGCTTACGGCATTTTTTTTTTGGTGTGGCATTATCACGTTATCGAGCCCTTTCGGCATGCATGCTATACACTGCTCTGCCAACTTTCCTCAAGATCCGTTTTAGCGTCATTCTTAAGCTTCCGTTGCATGCCGCTGTGATTTTCGACCAGCCACCGCAAGCTAAGTAAGGGAAAGCGGACCAATCGCAGACGCCGGCACCACCCTCTTCATCCGGTTATCTATTTTGAGTGCACTAGCTCGTACTCATCGATACCCTCTCCACTTGAGCGTGCTCCTCACCCCTTGTCAGCCAATTAGATAGGAAAAACTGCTCAATGTAAACAGTATTATTCGTTTTGAAAGCAAACGAAAGTGACCTCCTATAAACGAGCACAGCGTTTGCTTGGGCTGTTCAGGCAACGCTGCAAGTCACCGCCCAATGCTTGGGTCGGGGGTTACGTAAATTTGACGTCAGGAAATTGGAATAAAAACATATTCGAATAGTTTTACGTTATAGGGCCAAATGACGCTGTACGTGCCAAAATTGTGTACAATAGGCCTTTGTCCGCCGTACCAAGACAAAAGCAAATTTACCTCTCTACAAGGACAATTTTGGCTTCGTAAGCAGTACTCTTAAAGATTGTTATCACGAATTTCTGGAACTGACAAGAACTCGCAATATTGAGGAGTCATGTAAAATTTTTAAGCGTAAGCTTCTTAATCCCGTTGAACATGTACCATCAAAGCCCCTGTCTACTAAACAGACGAAACAAGCCATGGTTCACTAAAGAAATTAATAATCTGTAAAGACAAAGCTGTCGCCTTTTCCACGCCTATACAAATAATAATACAAACACGTTATGCAAAATATTGATGAACTAGGCAAGATAATAAATCAAAGATAAGTACGGGAAAGATAATTATTTTTCTTCCCTTTGTGAAAAAACTAGCGTAATCCTGAAGAGTTATGGCAATTTGTTAAATCCATTCGCAAAGAGGACAGTGCTATCCCTCCAATTTCCTCTCACGGAAGTCCAATTACTGAGAATGTTCACCAAGCGAATTTTTGAACAATTATTTTTAAGCATATTTTTACCACCTGCTAGATCGCACATATCACCACAGGGTGCCCAAAAATGAGAACGTATGCCCGAAATCAATTTATCATATGATGGAATACTGTAACTTCTTACTAACTTGAAATCGAGTTCTGCTAGTGGTTCAGATTTTATTTCGTGCGTTGTTCTGAAATTTTGTGCTTCTGCACTGACGAAATTCTTTGCAGTTCTACATAACCTTTCTATTACGTTTGGTGAACTACCATCCGAGTGGAGGACCGCAAACGTTGTCCCTGTTCATAAAAGTGGCCCTCGCTGCGAGGTATTTATCCATAGGCCAATATCACTTATCGGTGTCTGCTGTAAAGCACTAGACATGTGTGCTTTCTTCTAACATTCAGCGGCATCTACACGCAAACAATTTTATTGTATCATTTCAGCTTGGTTTCAGTTCGGGATATTACTGCGTTACTCAAATAATTTGCACACGATACCTCCTGATCATTTGACCGTGGAAATAGGTGGTCTGTTTATCATGTTGGATTTTCGCAAATCTTTCGACCTTGTGCCACGCTGCCGTCTTCTTTTCAAACTGAAGAGTACTGGACCTCCTGATAGGATTTTCCTTCACCGACTGTATACCATATTGGATTTTTGCAAATCTTTCGACCTTGTGCCGCACTGCCGTCTTCTTTTCAAACTGAAGAGTACTGGACCTCCTGATAGGATTTCGTCAATGACACAGGATAGGATTCGTCAATGAATGATAGGATTCGTCAATGACATTGGGACAGACCATAAAAGTATCTGGTTGTGCGCTGATGACTATGCTTTGTGCCGAGAAATACGCACTCTGGAGGACACTACTGCCCTACAATGGGAAACTCACCGTATATCAGATTGGCGTCTCATATAGCAAATCAGTAAAAATGTGTCTGAATGTAATCATATTCGTTTTAGCAAAAAACGCTCTAATATACAGGGTGTTTCTTTAGCTGCATTAAAATTTACAATTAGGAAAATATAAATCACGGTAACGTTATGTTTATAATTAGAGTGTACGAATTGGCAGCCTCTATATACAGAGAAATTTCCGCAATTACGCGCGTAATTTGCGAAGTTATGGTAATGAATGAACTTTCTAATTATCATCTATAGGTGGCTACAGCAAATGAGTAGTTCGCTGCCCGTCCTCGGCACTGCCTATTCCAACGATTAAATTTTAAATGGCGGATTTCATGTGGTGGCTACGCGAACAATTAGTTCCCCTTTGGCAGGCTCCTTGAAACCGAAACTGGCTGGAAAAATAGCGTCTGTGTCGTCGATGCCACCCCCAACCCCCCCCCCCCCCCCCCCCCCCGCTTTTCGTCGCGTCTCCGAGGTCACTGCCGGTCCAGCCCGCGAGCAGCTTGCGTTATCTCCTTGCTGTCTGTGGCGTTGGCCCACCGCTTCAATGCCGGCGGGCCGCAAAATTTACTTCGTCATTCCCTTAAATTCTCTGAAAATAAACTATGCAGCAGTTGCGTAGGATATGGATAGCGAAACACTTGTTGATTCTCTAAAAAGCCTTCAGAATTGAGCTGATCGCGTCGTAACAAATTCCTACCCACGTAACACCAGTGCCACTGCCATGAAGCATTACTTATCATGGGATACCCTCGAGCAATATCACACTTTTTGCCCTCTATTGATGCTGGACCAGACATCACAGAATCAGGCTAGCATCAACGCGAATTTGTGCCTGCGGCCGCCGGCGTATGTATCTTCAAGAATAGATGAGTCTAAAAAAATAAAGGTATTCTCATCTTGGACATCATTTTTTGGGCTTCCTTTTTTTCCGCGCATTATTTCCCAGTGGAACCAGTTGCCAAACGACATCGTTACGTCCAATAACGACACCTTCGCTGAAGGTCTTATGAAATGCGTCTGCGGCCACATGAAATTATTCATCTTGGATGTTACCTTTACCGAATCTTTCTTTTTTTTCTATTCCGTTTTCAGAATGTGACGCAGCTATTGCCCTTATGTCTTGTCCATGTATATTTTGTACGATATATATGGATACCAGTGGCGTAGCAAGAAATTTTGTTCGGGGGGGGGGGGGGAGGGCTTACGTTGCAGCTCGGTATACTCCTTAAGAGGAAGCTTTAGCCCGGGTGCTCCTATCTAAATACTTGTAGAAGGGGAATTCGTTTTTCTCGGCAACCACTGCACCGAATTTGACGAAGTTTGTTGCAATTAAAAGAAAAACTGGGGGGGAGGGGGGGAGTTCTAGTGACTGCTGGTTTCGAATTTTTCATATAGGTCGTCAATTTTTTCTTAAAAATTGGCCAAAATTTAAATTTTCAGTAAACGAAACTATCAAGTTTAAAACTCTGTAATTCAACAATAAAACATGATATCACAATTCTGTGAATTTCATCTAATAGCACATCTACAGCGGACAAAATTGTTACGTTACACATGAATCTAACAATGTAGTATTATGGAAACACGGCTTTTGCAGAACCCTTGTACACAACGTAACCAGTTCAACTAAGATACAAATTCACATACAAAATTTGTGCGCTTTGACTATTATAACAGATGCCGTTGACAGAACCGCGATATCTCTTCTTGATGCAGAGCTGTTTGTAAACGTCGTGTTCCTATATTCTTCGAACTTTCACATTTTTCGAAATATTTTAAACGAAATTCAGGCCCTAAATCGAAATTCCGCTTCCAATAGACACTACAATTTAACTTTCTCCCTCAAATGCAACACATTTCATTAATAGCGATCCAGAGGTTATCTCAAAAAAGCGTTTTTGCGTTTTACATGTACTTGAATAGGCCGCGTCAGAGTGGGGCCCGAGCTAAAGATTCCTCTTAAACAATTTGTCAAGGGATCAAATACATGAATAATAATTGCATTGCCATTGCCAAAGATGCTGCAAACGAATTCGTGAACGCTACGCACCGCAAAAACAAGTAAAATATATCATTCTTCATAAAAGAATACACGCGTATGTGCCAAAAATTGTGTGCAAAATAACTGATATCAATGCTTCCATGTTTTTTATCTATATAATAAGTAAAGAAAATATCACACAAATTTCAGGGCTATATCAGTTCGAAACCAGCAAAGCAGTGCATGCCGCTTATATGAAAAATGTAAAGGCCATGAAATGAACAAGTTGAGGACAAATATGTTAATGAAACTTTGTCATTCAAGACCCGTGTTTACATTCATGTACGTATGCAACGGTCAGTGCAAAATATTAATGGCGCTGGCATTTGTTCCAATGTATTACGTAGGAGCAGCTGTCACCGATGGTGTATCGTGAGTAATTGCACCGAAATTATAACGCAGCAGAGAGCACGTATAAAAAGCAGGAGTTCTGCAATATATACGAGGGCGAGGCAAATGAAAGTGAGAAAAATGCGAATACATAACAAACAGGGTACTTTATTTAAAAGTAGTCTTCATGAGCATTTAGACATTTGTCCGATTGACTAAGGAGTCGCGTGATTCCGGTCTCATAAAATTCCTTCGGTCGCTGCTTCAAAAAATCTGCAACTGACTCTTTCACGTCATCGTCCGGCACGAATGTGGCTCCCTTGAGCTGTTTTTTTTTCGGTTGCCCCAAAATGTCGAAAGGCGACAGGTCTGGGCTGTGTGGCGGATGTTGCAGCATTTCCTACTTGAACGTTGCCAGTTTTGTATTAAATACATCAGCGATGCGGGGACGGGCATTGTTGTGGAACAAGATGACCCCATTCGTCAATTTTCCTCATCGTTTCTTCTTGATTGTGTTGCGTTTCGCCTACGACGCGCGGTAAAGCCGGCGCGGATGCAACGTACGCCGGAGCTTCGTTCAAAGCGGCGGACATTTTGGCCCGTTCGGAGCGGCCGCGACGCCTCCCCGCCGAGCGCGTCCCGGCATGTTCAGTGCCACGTGTCTTTGTGTGTGCGTGTGTGTGTGTGTGCCCACGCTTGTCAAAGCGCGGCAGCCGGGGAGAGGAGCTCCCCAAGTGTGAAGCGAGGAGGTCTGACCGGCGCCGGCCCGGCTGATGCGTCACTACACTCGTCTCTACATGTCTCAGTCCGTCCGTGCCTCGCTGTCACGTGGTGTCGTCCCGTGACCTTCCTTCTTGCCCGCGACGCCAAGAGTATAAGAGCAGCTGCCCCCGGACGCCAGGAGAGAGGCTTCGATTTCTTCTGTTGAGTAACGTGCTCTCCCGTCTCTTCGATTTGGTCGACCTGACCGGCCGCTCTTTTGCGATGCTAGAATAAACAAGTTGTTCTGTTAGCAGTCGACTCATGCTTTGCCGGGACCTTCGGATGCTTCCAGTGTGCCCCAGGCCGCCAGGCCAACGCTACCCTTGGGGCTTGCGACCCATTTAAAACAACGGGCGCCAACGGTCCGATTGCAACAACGGGTGTCAGCACTGAGATTCCAACAGCCGGTGCCACCGGTGGGATCCCAATAGCTGGTGGCAGCGGTGGGATCGCGACAACGGAGGCCAGCAGCGAAGATATGCGGTTGACTGTATGCTGAGCAGCACAACGACCATCCGGGAGCAGTGCAACGAGCCCTGTGTGATGACTGGTTGCCTGCAGCGGAACGACTGCGCTGAATTCTTGGCTGCGAGGTTTGGTGAGTGCGGGACTTTCTTCTTCTGAGTTTTGCCAGGCTTTTGTTAGTGTCAGAAACAGAGTTGGTAATTGTGGTTGTCGTTGCTGCCGGGTTAGTTTGCGGCAAGACAATAGTAGGCAGTAGAGAAAGCAGCATTCAGAGCAGCCATGGATTTGAAGTCGTTGCGCAAACCGAAATTGTTGGAGCTTGCAAGGGAGTTGGGTCTGGATGTCTCAGACAAACTCAGAAAACCAGAACTGCTGAGGGCTATTCTTGAGTTAGAAGCTGAGGATGACGAGTTGTCGGAATGCCTTGAGACCATTGAGGAAAGGGCAAAAAGACAGGAGCGCGAACTTAAAGAACAGAAAGAGCGAGAGCAACAAGAGAAAGAGCGTGACCGTCAACACGCTTTGGAAATGAAGCGTCTCGAGGTGGAGATGGAACGCGCTCGTAATGGAAGTCAGGCACACGGTGCAGGAGAACGAGTATTGTTCAAAATGACTGACCTAATGCGGCCGTTTAAGCTTGGAGAGGACATTGGTTTGTTCCTGGTTAACTTTGAGCGAACGTGCGAGAAGCAGGGGTTCTCTCGGGAAACGTGGCCACAGCGCTTGCTCACTTTGTTACCCGGCGAGGCGGCCGACGTAGTCGCTCGCTTGAATAGAGAGGAGGCAGAGGATTTCGACAAAGTGAAATCGAGTCTGCTAAAAAAGTACAGGCTGTCAGCGGAAGCGTTCCGTCGGAAGTTTCGGGAAAATGAGAAAGGCAAAAGTGAGTCATATACAGAGTTTGCCTACAAGCTTATGTCAAACATGCAGGAGTGGCTCAAAGAAGAGAAAGCGTTTGGTGACCACGAGAAAGTTCTGCAGTGTTTCGGGCTAGAACAGTTTTATAGTCGGTTACCTGAGAACGTGCGGTACTGGGTCTTGGATAGGCCAGACGTTAGTACGGTGGCTAGAGCCGCTGAGCTAGCCGAGGAGTTTGTGACGCGTCGGGCTCGCGGAGCAAAGGACGGTCAAAAGGGTGAATTTGGCTCCAAGTTTGAGAGGCCGAAGTTCACGCCCATGAGAGCAAAGGGGGACACACGTAGTGCGGATGCGAGTGAAAGCAGTCCGACCGAACGTAAGGAGACGGCGGCAACCGAAGCCGAACGCAGAAAGCGGTTCGAGACGAGGCAAGCGCGCGTTTGTTATACGTGACAGAAGCCGGGTCACTTTTCGGCGCAGTGTCCAGAAACAAAAACAAAAGTCGTGTTTTTGTCATTATGCAGCACTGACGAGAACATGAAGCTTCTCGAGCCTTACATGCGCGACCTCCTCGTGAACGGGAAAGAGTGCCGAGTGCTTCGCGATTCCGCAGCTACAATGGATGTAGTTCACCCCTCTTACGTAGAACCCGATATGTTCACGGGCGAGTGCGCATGGATCAAGCAAGCCGTTGAAGCTCATAGCGTGTGTTTGCCCGTAGCAAAAGTGCTTATTGAAGGTCCTTTCGGAGCACTTGAGACGGAGGCGGCAGTGTCATCTATGCTGCCCGCCCCCAGTACCCGTACCTATTTTCGAACAGGTCCGATCACCTCCTGCGCGAGAAGGGGCTTTTGTTTGGTGAGGCTAGCGTTCAGGCCTTAACCAGATCGAAGGTTCGGGAGCTCGCTGCAAAGGCGGTAGTTGCGGGGCCGACGTTGTCGAACGATGAGAAATGGTCAGAGGCGCAGCAAGCTGATATTCAGAGCACGCCCGAACTGAATAAAATTGAGCCTGTAGCGTTAAAGGCACCAGATACTGGAGAGGAAATTCCCGATGCGGGAAAGTTAGAAGAGCTATCCGCAGATTTGCTCATCGCGCCTACGTCAGACGGACTTAATAGGTTGCTAAAAGTCAGCCGGTCGGCTTTGATAGCCGAGCAAAAGAAGGATGGCAGCCTAGGAAACATACGCTGCATTGTCAAGGAAGGTATCGCCAAGAAAAATGCTCGCTTTGTGGAAAGAGGTGGGGTCCTGTACCGGAAGTATCTAGACCGCAGGGGAGTGGAGTTCGATCAGCTGATCGTGCCTCAGTGCTACCGTCAGGATCTGTTGCGCTTGTCGCATGGGGGTTCGTGGTCCGGACACCTAGGAGTTAAGAAAACTAAGGACCGCTCTTGCAAGAGTACTATTGGCCAGGGTGTTTTGGGGACGCAGACCACTTTGTGAAGACATGTGACACCTGTCAGCGGGTGGGCAAACCAGGGGACAAATCGAGGGCGCCGTTGAAGTTGGTACCTCTCATTACGGAGCCTTTTAGACGGCTCGTTATTGATACAGTGGGACCTCTGCCGGTAGCAGCCACGGGGTACAGACACATTTTGACTGTGATCTGCCCAGCGACAAAGTTCCCTGAAGCAGTGCCGCTTAAAGAACTCAGCTCAGTTGAGATAGTCAATGCACTACTGTCCATATTTGCACGAGTTGGTTTTCCTGCGGAAATCCAATCAGATCAGGGCACAGTGTTTACTAGCGCTTTGACGACAGCCTTTCTCGAAAGGTGTGGGGTAAAGCTGTTACACAGCTCAATGTACCACCCACAGTCGAATTCCGTTGAGAAGCTCCACTCCGTCATGAAGCGCGTGTTGAGAGCCTTGTGGTTTGAACAACAAACTGACTGGGAGCTGTTTCTGCCTGGGGTGATGTTCGCATGGAGGACCGCGCCGCCTGCGGCTACGGGGTTTTCGCCAGCTGAGCTAGTGTACGGTCGCTCGCTGCGATCTCCGCTTCGCATGCATCGAGAAGGATCACTGCCCTCTCCAATGGCTGCAGACTATCTCTTTCACAAATGGCCGCCTCCTGCACTGGAGCCTCGCTTTGCAACAATATTCCTTTGAGGTGAGTTACAAAAAGGGGAGTCTCAACGGTAACGCCGATGGCTTAAGTCGAAGCCCCTAACGTGGGAATCAGCCTCGAAATTGTTTGTTATTGATGTTTTTCTTCCTGAGGCAGGATTTTTAACATATTGCTTTTGTGTAGTGTTTCAAAGTGATGATGTGCTTTCTAGTGCAATTTTCCGATTTGTGGACGCGTTCTGAGTGCTGCTATATACTACTGTAAGGAACTAGGCAGTAGTATAAAAGGGGAAAGAGCCTGGCATGGCTTAGTGAGGGTTGTGCCGTGCTTGCTGACTGAGCGGCTGAGTTTCGGCGCAGTTCTAACGCTTGCTGGGAAAGAGAACAAAAATGGCAACTCTCCTGAAGTCACTTTGCAGTGTCCTGTGTGATCCTGAACGTGAGAACGAGGCCTTCTCGGTGCGCTGCGCTCAAGAAACGCCGAGGGACGACCGACTTCGGTTATGAGCATCATCGAGCGACATCCTTCCGGACAGCGGATGCAGTCCCCTGACCATCGGGATCTCCCTCCCCCGGCCGGGCGGTCTGTTACGTTTCGCCTACGACGCGCGGTAAAGCTGGCGCGGATGCAACGCACGCCGGAGCTTCGTTCAAAGCGGCGGACATTTTGGCCCGTTCGGAGCGGCCGCGACGCATCCCCGCCGAGCGCGTCCCGGCATGTGCAGTGCCACGTGTCTTTGTGTGTGCGTGTGTGTGTGTGTGCCCACGCTTGTCAAAGCGCGGCAGCCGGGGAGAGGAGCTCCCCAAGTGTGAAGCGAGGAGGTCTGACCGGCGCCGGCCCGGCTGATGCGTCACTACACTCGTCTCTACATGTCTCAGTCCGTCCGTGCCTCTCTGTCACGTGGTGTCGTCCCGTGACCTTCCTTCTTGCCCGCGACGCCAAGAGTATCAGAGCAGCTGCCCCCGGACGCCAGGAGAGAGGCTCCGATTTCTTCTGTTGAGTAACGTGCTCTCCCGTCTCTCCACTTCGGTCGACCTGACCGGCCGCTCTTTTGCGATGCTAGAATAAACAAGTTGTTCTGTTAGCAGTCGACTCATGCTTTGCCGGGACCTTCGGATGCTTCCAGTGTGCCCCAGGCCGCCAGGCCAACGCTACCCTTGGGGCTTGCGACCCATTTAAAACAACGGGCGCCAACGGTCCGATTGCAACAACGGGTGTCAGCACTGAGATTCCAACAGCCGGTGCCACCGGTGGGATCCCAATAATTGCAACACGCAGCCGTTGCGGCGTTTCACACTACCGGAAACAATTGATAGTCGCTCAAGACTTAGCAAATTCTATCCGTAATGGTCCCTGACAATCTAAAAAAAAAAGTCAACAACACCTTTGCGACGGAAATGATGGCCTTTGCTTTCTTTAGGCGTGGTGAATTCGAATGTTTCCACTGTAAGCTTTGCCGTCATGTTTCGGGCTCGTAGTAGTGGCACCATGGTTCGTCCCCGATCACAATTGCAGACAAGAAGTCGTCACCCATATTGTGATACCGGATCAGATCAGTCAAGGCAGCGCCGAACTTCTCCGTCTTCTGGCGGTGGTTCAAAATCTTGGGCATCCATTGCGCACACAAACGCCGATGACAGAGATGTTCATGAATTATGGCGTGAACCGAACCGTGACTGATGTTCAGACGCTCCGCCAGTTCATTGATGCTTATCCTCCGTTCTTGTCTCATCACCTCATCAACTCTTGCAATTTTGTTAAGGGTGATTTCACGATGGCTTTAGCCCCGTCTTGGATCGTCTTTGCAACTTTCACGTCCTCCTTTGAACCGTTTGCTCCAACGCTTCACAATGGCCAATGAAATGCGATGTTCAACGTACACGGCAGCCATACGGCGATTAATTTCTGTCTACGAAATACCTTCAGCAGTCAAAAACTTAACGGCACCACGCTGTTCAACTTTTGGAGTTTCCAATATGTCATGCAACCATGTTCAACCGAATGTATGAGAGCATTACAGAACTTTTATCCTCACACTTGCGTGTAGCTTTTGTAAATGAGACATCCCTCTCTTCTACGCACATGCCTGGCAGATAAAGAACTGAACCATTATTGCACGGGGCGGGTAGGCTCACTTTCATTTGAATCGCCCTCGTACATAGAAATGCGAATGTACAATGGGATGTACAAATGACTTTAAAGCCTTTGATACAATAAACCACAAAGTTTTATTTACTAAACTGGAGTCTGTTGGCATTTCTGGTCCAGCTCTTAATTTATTAAAAAGTTAGCTGTTTAATCGTGAATTTACAGTGTACGCAGGCGGGGCTTTCGCTGAAAGCAAATTTATTAACCAAGGAGTTCCTCAGTGCTCGATTTTAGGTCCACTATTATTTACCATTTATATAAATGATTTACCTGACTGCCTTAATTATACCCTACCTATATTATACGCCGACGATACGAGTGTTGCCCTCTCGGATAAATCATTACTTTCGCTAACCTTGAAATTAAACAGTGATCTGTCAAAAATTACTGAATGGTGTAACGCTAATTTTCTAGTTATAAACCCTACGAAAACGCAATTCATGGTATTTAAGTCATCACAGAGGCATTTACCTTGCTATCCGACCATAACTCTGAATGGGCATGACATTCCTGCCTCCACTTGTGTTTCTTTCCTCGGCATCAAATTAGATCCCCACCTTAAGTTTACTAACCACATTGCACACATCAAACAAAAAACAGCATTTGGCATTAGAGCACTACTCAAATCACGTGCATTTTTTTCCAAAGAGGCTTTATTATCGTTATACTTCGTTTTCATTCATAGCCATATCATTTATGGTATCGCTTCTTGGGGGAATACTTATCATTGTCATCTTTCCTCTATTCAGCACATTCAAAATCAGGCTATCCGCATAATAACGCGAAGCCATTTTTTCTCTAACGCCTCTTCACAATTGCGTACAAACCGCATTCTTCAAGTTACTGATTTGTTTAACTATCATTTAGCGATATTATTTTTCAAATTACTAAATCAACAAGTTTCTTACAACTTTGTTAGTTCTGATCTCCTTGTTAATCCCAATAACACAAGGTTTGCAGCACAAGGAAATTTCTTGTTGCCTTTATGTCATACTAATTACGGAAAGATGGCTTCCTCTTTTTGCGCGCTTAAACTTTGGAACAGTCTTCCATATTCCATTAAGTTGTCAACTACCTTGTACTCTTTCAAATGTGAACTCAAGAATTATTTGCTGTCTGATTGATTTCCTACAATGTTATTTTGCTATTTAGAAGCTGTGGAATTACCATTGATTGTGCATCCTTCCTTTTGTTTTTTATGTGTGTCGTCACTGAGTTTCTTGGTTATATTTTGCTTATTTCATTATTTCTTTCTCTGCTCTGTATTTCGCTTTATTTTTTTTGTATAACTTCTAAACCAAGGGTCCCGGTGCAGTCTCTGACTTTGAGACCCTTGTCTGTATACCATATTTTGTAACAAGTTGTTATGAACGAATAATAAACTGAAACTGAAACTGAAGATAGAGCTTGATAAAGGGCCAAAAAGTGTCACTGTAAACAAAGTTCACTGCACGTATACAGAAAATCTCCCAACAAGATATTTAAATATACGTATAAGTCTCCAATAAATGTACGTATCTAAGAAAAAGTCACGGTGTATAATGCGTCAAACGAAGCAAATAAACATGTTGCGCAATCACAGATTCACAGAACCCTAGTTACCGCCCCCATTCCATCCACTCCCCCCGATGTATCGCGCGCGATGGAAGATGACTAGCTTTTCTCCTTTGCGCACACAAGCCTGAGTCACCATCGTCGGCTCACCCATTCCAGCCGCCCTTCCCGTACGCTTTCACTCGCACATACAGCATGCGGCGCTCTGTAACGATGTTATCGCCCTTGGACTTTATACAAAACATGAGGGCGACGGTGACGGCAGGAATGCGCTTGGAGTGTCCGCATAATTGCTATCACAATAATATAGTGAGAGTATCCGGCAACTGAAGCGCCCCGTGGCCCATTACTTTCCGCAAAGGAAGAAATAACAAAATCGAACTTTCACCATGCAACAATTCGCTGCGCCACAACAATGTTTTTTTTTTCCTTTTGTAGGGCGGGGGAACCGAAATTAAAAAAACCCAAGGAAGATACGTTGGCCACAATTTAATGCCTACTTTGCGCACCTAATGTGGCTACTGAAGGAATATCGAAAAGAACGTGAGACGCTTGGTCCACAGAGAACCATACGCATACTGCTCAAAACGGCATTGAAACCTTGTGCTTGGATGGGACTGCTTACGTTATGTGAGTCCCGGTGCATCGGCGTTGCCACGAAATCCAGCCCGAGTTTGCAATTTTCGCGGTGGAATGTCTTTTCGAGGATGAAAAAGACATTCTAGACAAAATTAAAAATGATTTCAGGCGCCGGAGGTTGCTTTGGTCGGCGGTGCATGGACAGCACGAAAATATTTCGGGGGGGGGGGGGCGGGGGGGCTGAAGCCCCATAAGGCCCCCCCCTCCCTGGCTACGCCCCTGATGTATACATTGGAAGCATTTTCTTATTTGTGCAGATTTTGTGCTCCATCCTTAAAAGTTGTGATTCTCGTACTGCACTTGCTTTATTACCTGTTCACTAAAATTTGCTCTTGGTATTGCATGTCCGATTCGTAATTTTGGCTTTCATGCACACTTTTACGTGTATTTTTTGTCAAGAACCCCTCTACAATGGTGCACTTAAGGCGAATGTAGAAACAATGGATGAATGAATGGATGAATGAACGAATGAATGAACGAACGAATGAATGAAAGAATGAATAAACATTTGTTCGGACTGTATTCGCTTTATTTCGTAGCGCTTATGTGTTTTATCGCATTGCAGGCGCACCTTTGCATGCCTGCCACTCCGGAAGCAAGTTATCTTGTGCATTCAACAGAGATATGGGTGACAGCCCACGGTTGGAACATGTATATTCGCATACGGTAGGACTGAAAATCAACAGCGGCGGCACTTTCGCTATGCCTGGTTGAATTCTGAACGACTGTATGATACTGTCAAGGGATTGGTGGTGTGCTAGTCGCACTCTCCGAACCGGAGGGTATGGGGCGACAACAAACCCACCCCGCGTGCGCTTAGTGAGGGTTCGACTGCTGACCGGCGATAAGGTCCACGCCTGATCGACCGTGAACCAGAGGCATGAGACGGAGGGCGACGTACAACTCACACATTCAATTTAATACAATAAAATCATGCGCCAGACATACCGGAAAAAAGAAACATACAAATCACAAGCAGTGGGGCCTAGTTTGCGGAAGGCGTGCGGGTCACACAACGCACGCCCTGACGCCTCTCGCACGACACTAAGCCCACCACGTGGGAGCTCCTAAGACTCGCGAAAAACAAAAATAATACGCGACATAAATGAAAAATACACGCGACAATTAATAGGGCAAACACTACACTAATAGAACATACAAGAATTAACACGCGATGGATAAATAAATGAAAGATGTTACGCGATAAAAAAAAAAGACAGTCCGGCGGAAAGTTTTGAGAGCGGGCTGGAACACGAGGCTTAATTGTGGCGTACTTGCCGAGATCCCGGTCTGAAGAGCGTCGGGCTGCTGGTACTTCGCTGCCGAAGATCCTGACGGACTTGCACCGTCTGTCGGTCGAACGGCGAAGACTTCGGCCTGGAGGTTTCAGCCTGCCGACCACATCTTCAGCTGTCTCCCGGTGCCCGACCAACCTGCTCCGTCTTCCAAGCCGCTCTGCCGCTCGCCGAGCCACCTCGTCTCTCCGCCGCGCTCAGGCGACACACGTGACCAAACAGGTCGTGCGAGCTCGGGACATTGGGGAGCGCTCTCTCCCCATCGCCGTGCAAGCGGCGCTGTAGCTGGGGCGACACTGGCGGCCATCCCGAGAGGGACGCGGGCATGCACTCTGTGACAGACACTAACATTGATTGATTGATTAACTGAATAGACTTTCTCGCCTGCAACAGCAGCGGTGGCAGCGAAGCCTGAGGAAGCCAACCAGCTCACGTTTCGGGTGCGCAAGAAGCGGTTCGCTTCCTCACTCAAGCAGCGCTTGCATGATCTGGGACACCATTTCAGATACTGGGTTAGTACCGGTGCATCAAGTGCTCCAAGTTCTTCGTGCAGAAGTGGTCACTAGTCAAGCACGCGCGGAACTACACGGGAGAGCGCCCCTACTGCTGCCAGTATCAACGTTCTTAGACATGCTTCAGTTTCGCAGCTCCCTATACGAGCCTACTGGCCGACGTGGCCGCAGCGGCGGTCACTGCAACTACCGGGGCTGCAGTCGCGTCTGTCGTCACGCACCGCGCGTCGTCTGCTCCTGCTGTGATGCGTCATTTGCACCAACTGGCCTGTGGCGTTTATCCGTCGGTAAATGTAGTTTAGATAAGCAGCACGAGTTTTGTGACAAACCTGCAGCGCTTAAGTAACAGCGACTTTACTGTGCCGATGTATCTGTATCAATGTGTCCCGTCTCTCTTCGCGCGTGGTGCTTCGTCTACTATGATGGGTGCGAATCCGTCGTTTGCCCCACATTGTACCGCTTGCTCGCTAGTGAATGTGATTTAGCTACCCGCTCAAACTTTCATGGCAAAGTTAATGGAAAAAACGCATTTTCCTGTGCCGACTTTGAAATGCACGTGTGGCTGGCGCACCGAGGCTGTCGCTGTACGGGGCAAATGAGCGGCCGGTCGTGACCATTCGGTTTTCCAACCAACTTTTCCTAGTCAGAAGCGCTGAACTGGTCGGCTGAGTGCTTTTTTCTAGCAGTGTATTCATACCATGTGTAATAAAGACGAGCGCCTGTATATCGTCAGCGGTATTAAGAACGTGTCGCACGCAGCTCGAGATTGTAAGGTGCACCAAATGCTCCTCTTCTGCTGGTAAGCTAACCGCCTCTCATTGTTCTAATGCATAAGCATTTTTTTTTGGCGAATACCTTCTGCAAGATCTGTCTATCACGCGAAAGGTATAATACCTTGTATCGACACGAAAATGCGTCATTTCCGAAGTTAAGACGTACATTAATTCGTTAAAGTAGTGTAAATGTTGATAATTCGTATCTGTATACGCTATGAACAATAAACAAACGAAATTCATATCTGGAAACTGAATGTGCTCGGTGAATTTCTCCACCCGCCATCGGTTCCATGTCTAACAAATCAAATTTGTGCATGCCTTTCTACTTGTCCCTCACGCATATAAAGATATGTAATTCAATGTGATCAGCTGGAATTGAAAGAACCAATTTGACTACTGAATATTCGTAGGTCAAAGGATTATTTTATTTTCTAGGAACAAAATTGGCAACGAACATTGCGAAGTCTTTTATTTTTTGCTTGAAAAACCTTTTTTCAAAGTAATCTTGCATTTTTGACTGTCTGGTCATGTGCACGTGCTCTGTAAGCGGTCGTTTATTCTTTCTTTCTTTCTTTTTTGTCAAGTAAATGCGCATGATCACAGAACACTTCATTAGTCTCGTCAACGACTACAAATCTTCACATCCAAATGCAGGTATTCGCGGACGGTTTCTCCAGCCTGACTGGGGTGTTCCAGAATAAATAGCAGGGAGCAGGATTCACTAAAGTGTGATGAATTAATGTTTAATTCTGCACGCGTTCAGTAACGGTGAATATGCCAGGATTGTTTTGAACGACCTCATATGTCTGCCAATAAGAGGCTTGGGGCGCTACAGAATCACATACGTACATTTGAAGCCACAGGCATTTTCCTTCATCGTGTTGCCTACACTTATGTTTCTGTAGTCGCTTAAGGTTGTGTTCGGAAGCTTGCTCGAGCAAAGTTGCATCTACAGCAAGAAATAACACGTTCATAATATTTCGCAAGTACTGCACTACACGGTTTGTGGTGAACATATGGTCCTGTATGTCGCTGTTTTACTTTGGCTAGATGTTAATTATGCTCACCCGACCGTGCTTAATTGCCAAGTCATGTGCTTCTCTGGGGGGGAAAATTTCAATTATGCTTTTTAGGGTAGTACAGCCGCTCGAAATCGCATTTTGTGGATTTTGTGGCACCTTTTGTTACGGCAAGTTAGGTGCGATATTCTTCACGGACAACACTTTCCATAATTGAAATGAACTGACCTACGAGTTGCTTCATGTAAAACGATTCAGATATCGCTGCTGCGTGGCTTCGTCTTCAATAAATACACGCTTTCAGTGTACAGAAGACAAAATCACAGTCGTGAGGTTGTTGATCACAGCCTGTAGCGCATATTTCAAAGGCAAGCGCAACAATGTTCCGAGTACATTTGGTTTCAAACCTGCATGAAGTGCATCCCTGCAAGCTTAAATCGAAGTGCCTGTCAACTCTCAGATGCTTCTGTTGGAGAACTTCGCTTTTGCATCACATTTCTTGGCTTTGAGATGTGTTCGTGAAGACCGATAATAACTATAAGTCGTGGAATCACGCCGAGAACACGCGTCCATGTTTCCAGTGAGTAATCAATATACATGTATATTTGTTCTAAAGAATTAAAATATAGACCGTCGTCCTCAACATGACGTTCACCCAAGTCGGACTTACCTGTGGGGCATTGTTTCTTTCGGCGGAGCACGTGTTTCCATATATAAAACTCTCTGCCGTCGTCGCGATGAGAAAAAAAAAATAGTGGCCATCAGCCTCACGCTGCATCTGGCCGCTCGAGCAGCCGTGGGCAAAGGCAGGACTGCACAGGAAACTTCTTCCTGTGATGAGACGCCCAAACGCGTCTGCGCGAAACTTTTCACTGGCCGCACGTCACACGACGCCAACCACATGACCACACTAGCGACAGACAAAGCAGCACCACCAAAATAAAAACAGAAATGAAAGCAGAAGCGAAACCACAAATGGTAGAAGTGACGAAAGACGCGATCGCAGCGCTTCTGGTTCGCGTGACCACCACTTCGGCCACCTCCCTAGCGGAGCTGGGAAACTGAAGTAATGTTGAATTCCAATGGCAGATCCAGATCAAGTTTTTCTGCTCTGTCTGGAGCAATCCTATTCCAATGGCAGAATGGGAGCGTGAGCTGTGTGTTCCAATGGCAGATTGGGACCAGCCGCTGATCCCGGATTGCTCCGTGGAGCAAAAATATTTGCTCCACCGAAAGTCGAAATCTGCAGATTTGACCGGAAGTCCTCGTGACGTATTTCCTTCACCCGCCTCTGCTTCCTGTCACGGTCGCCTGTTTCCGGTCGCGGACATGGGAAACGTGGACGACGCTTCGCGCTGTGCGATTTTGTTCGCGCTCCAAGACAGCTCCGACTCAGACAGTACAATTTCCAAGTCGAGTGATGATTCTTCTGACACGCACACTGAAATGGGGTGGTGGGTTGCGGTTCCAAGCGCTTGTTCGGATGGATGGATGGATGTTATGAGCGTCCCCTTTGGAACGGGGCGGTGGGTTGCGCCACCAAGCTCTTGCTACTATACTGCCTAATATTCTACCTAGGTTAAACAATGAAAAAAGACAAAAAAACACTATGAACTACCATGCCCAAATTTTCTGACCCCCTATTGCGAACTGTGCTTTTGTACGTCTCCGTCTTTTGTCGTTTCCCTAGTTTTCTTCCACCAATCCTCCAGTCGCCTCTTACTAATGTCTATTGCGGACATGTTTGCTTTACCACTGCTCCCTCTGAACCCAAGGGCTTCAAGGAGGCCAGTGGTGCCTAAATCGACTGCTGGGTAGACGTCTTCACATTCTAATAAAACATGCTCCGTAGTTTCCCTCTCTCTATTCTAGCGCCCTCTCACTTGATTTTCCTGTACTAAGTGCCCCTGCGGGAGCGCACGCATTCCCTTCGCAGTTATGGTGTGAGCAGATGAGAGCGATCGCAGTCGGAGCGACGCGCTCCGTTCGTGATCCGGCCGAGCGCTCGCGATCTACCATTGGAATTCAACATAAGTCTAAGAACGTTGGTCAGCATTGCTCACTAGGCCTCCTTCGGCGACGCTTCCTGTTACAGCATACACAAGCGTGTTCACAGCGGCGGCCGACCGTACGTCTGTATAGCCTGCTACAAGGCATTCACCCGGTGTGGCAACCTGTACCGGCATATGCGGCCACGCACGCTATTCGAAATTAGATCCCCTAGTCATTCGTGACAAAAAAGTGGTCTTGTGTCCCTTCGTGTGTCCTTCGTGTATAGGTCTGTCCGACCAGTCGTCAACCACCCCACATCTTGCTTCTCGTATGCGAACATACGTGTTCCAACCATCGGCTCTCTCAGCAGTGTGCGTTTGTAGAAAATGCCTGCGGCAAGCGCGATTAAACAGCCACTATCAGACGAGTGCAATTGCGCTAAGTACTTTGCGCCATGATGAAAGTTTGACAGGGAGTATTACCATCTCCTATGCGACTCTGTGTAACATTGCATCGCCACAGATTGCACAAAGCTGAACACCTTCCGACAACTGAGACGAAGAAGCCGACTAGTGCGGATGCGATGATTTCGTCTTCTGGTTTATTCAATGATTTCGGTTGGATTCTTTCCTCGAAACCGAGTAAATTATGTGTTAATGGACGCAGCAAGTTGTGAGGACTTCACCGGTACCGGACGATTCACGCTGGGTGACTTTTTTGACGTTTTACGAGTGTGTGAAGTTCCGACTACGCTGCGGCACAGCCAACGCGGTAGCTAGGCCTGGGCCTAGCCCTGCTACCACGGGCCAAGATGGAGCGCAGGATGGAGATCGTAGAGGGAGAAGACATCTATGAAGAAGAAGCAAGCAGCCTCGGCTGGATGACGGCATATGGCCGTAAGAACGGCAAGGGGATGAGAGCGGCGACTACTACCCGCGAAGGCAACCCAAGACCTGGTGAGCGAAAGGACGGACGTCACACTGCCGCCCAAAGGAGCATGTACCAGCGCATCTTCGCCACCTCAAGGCTCCCTCGACTGCCGAGGGACACGTATCGCATCATCGTCAGGCCGAGGAGCGGCCTGAACGTGTCCAAGGTTAAGTCAAATACATTTCGAGCAAGCCCTAGCCATGGCAGCGGCCCTGGCTCCGGCCGAAATCGAAACACCATTTGCCCCAACGGTACCCAAAACATCTATGTGGTGTGCTACTTACGAGAAAAATGCGTGCGCCTACGTAAAGGCACAGCAAGTCGGGCTAGGCGAAAGCATGAATCGGATCTCTGTGTACCCGGCTCCCACCGACGACACGTGTAAAGGTGTAATACGGAGTGTCGACGTGGATATCAACGATGCTCAACTCCGAGCAAGAATCGTGAACCACCGCAACCCAGGAGCCACCGAAGCCAAAAAAATTAAGAACGCCACGGCTGTGGTAGTATTGTTCAAGGGTATGAAGGTGCCCAGTTATGTGTCTTGCGGCGCGAGCATGTTTTGCTGCACGCTATACAGGAGGCACACGGAGGTTTGTTACGGCTGCGGAGGTTTAGGACATCGTGCCGACGTTTGCCCTAACCCAAGCAGCTAATGGTGCCGCACGTGCGGACAGAAATCACCAGCGGACAATCATCAGTGCATTCCAAAGTGTTCGCTATGCGATGGTCCACATCCCACTGCGGACAATGTAAGCAAACACAGATTTCAAGTCCCCTTCATCGTCAGAAGGAGAAAACGCCAACGCCACCGGCGCGCCGAGGAGACGCAGGTGGCCCGAGGAATGCAGTCACGCGACTCCAGCGTATGTACCAGCGTCGCCAGCACCCTCGGAAGAGGTCGCTCCAGGACGCCATCTACTAAAGCCCCTTAAACTTCGTAAATTAGTGCCACGCTTTGAAGAATGCCGCCTCCTCCTAGCGCGCTCTGGCCGAGGCCAACGCCGCGTCGCTATTGGCCTGATAGCATCACATGGGCCCGCGCGCCGTGCATCAACGCCATTTTTGCTCGAGAAGCGTCTACGGAGTGGCGAGGAGCACATGTTGGCGCCGTTGTTACGCTCGAGCAGTGTAGGCGGCGTCACGGTCGAGGAGGGAGCTTGAAAGAGAGAAGAAACGAGGAGGAGAGTGTCACTACTTTACGAAGATCAAGGGGTTTTACCATCTACGCGGCGGCGCGACGCCAGGCGGAGCTGCTCCCGTTCCAGAGGGCGCTCGGCATCTCGAACGAGATTTCAGGAGGAGCTCACCTGGGCGGATCGAGTCGCGAAGACGCCCAAACCCAGAAAGGTAACGCGGTCGGTATCGCCAGAGCATAGAGCAAAGCCTAAAATTCAACTACTACGTCAGGAGATTACTAGTCTCAAAGAAGAGCTATGCAAGCAGAAAGTTGCGCAGGCCATTCAAAGCAGGGTCGAGGGTGCGAAAGCGGCGGATAATGCCGTGCAGAAAAGCACGCAGGAACCCAAAGTCGAGGTCAGCAAAGCCAAACGTAAGCCCCCCATCTCCACTTGAGGGCGACTCGGAGATAATCGAGTCGGAGATTGCCGGGGCGGAAAGCTCGCAGAACAAAATGCTCGAAGAGTTACTTAGGATTTCCAAATAAAATCAGGCAAGCATTAACCAGCTCGCGCAGCGCGTGGGAGCACTTGAGAATAAAGTAGGAGCCATAGAAAATAAAGTAGTAGCAGTTGAAAACAAGATGGCGGTAAAGGACAAGTCGAAGGTTCGTAGGCAAGCTGCAGCTAATGGCGGTACTGGGATGGCCCCGAAGGGTCATCAAAATCTAAAGTAGCAAAATAGCGGGCACTCAGAAAAATCTAGTATAATTTGGTAGTGGAATTGTGCTAGCTTTCAACGGTGCAAGACTTCGCTGCAACAGTACATTACAGCTGAGACCAAAAGGACGCAAGTAATTTTG
Source organism: Dermacentor albipictus (assembly GCF_038994185.2). Lineage (NCBI taxonomy): Eukaryota > Metazoa > Arthropoda > Arachnida > Ixodida > Ixodidae > Dermacentor > Dermacentor albipictus. The sequence continues at coordinate 6,814,105 of NW_027225571.1, read as the reverse complement.
CTACTGGAGACACTTTGTGTTACACCCACCCTCGCCGGCTACAAATCGGTGGCGGCAAGGGGGGAGTCCAAGAGAGGTATAACTACGCTAGTGAGCAAAAAGCTCGCATACGTTGAACATGACATTCAGCCAGGTCGCGGCAGAATGGAGGCGCTTCTTGTTGAGGTTATCCCCAACAGCTGGCTTAAACAAACGTGTTCATCCTTAATGTTTACAGCCCACCATCCGATCAGAGACAGTCTTTCCACTCCCTGTTTATGAAGGCGGCTTTGCTCGCTGGAGAGTCACCGTTAGCAATCGCGGGAGACTTCAACGCCCCACACAACGCATGGGGGTACCTACATCAGGCAGACGGCTTAGGGCCCAAATCTAGCGCGGGCCGTTGATGACCTAGCGCTAACAGTCATCACCGATCCCCGTTTCCCCACGAGACTGGGCACGTCGGTGGCTAGAGACACAACCCCCGATCTCGCCCTTATCAGAAATGCAGAGCAAACAACCTGGGATAACAAGCAAGAAAACCTGAGCAGCGATCACTTCATCATCAGTGTTACCCTACAGGTCAGAGCCCCCCAGGCCACGGAATTTAACGTGACGGACTGGGATGCTTTCCGTAAGCTCAGAAAGGAGGACATGGGCGAATACGCCAGCTTCAGCGAACTCATCGAGACACTCAGAGCAGATGTCGAAAAGGCTACAAAAACTATTCAAACCGAGTTCGAGGTTTCCAGGATGGACCCGCACCTCGCACACCTCTTGGAAGCCAAAGCCTCTATTTTGAGGCGAGGAAAATACGAAGGCTTAACTGGAGGTTGCGAAAGAGGGTTGCTGCACTTAACCCGGAGATTTAACAGTACTGCACCGAGTTAGCTAGGCTACAATGGGATGAAACCTGTTCAGCAGTCGATGGGCGCATGCGCACAGGCGGAAAATGGAATCTTCTTAAACACATGCTAGATGACACGCAAACCAAAAGAAATCAAAGACAGGCATTGTGCCGCCTCATTCACAGGCACAAACAGGAACCGAACAAACACTCTTAGACGAGGAAGCCAATAGATATCTCCCGCTAGGCGCAGCACACTAAGAGGAATATCCCAACATGAGAATGTGACACGGTAAATGAGCTCGATGACCCCTTCACGGAGTCCGAAATCAGAGCAGTACTTCACAACTTAAATAGCAGGTTGGCCTCAGGTCCAAACGGCATCTCAAACAGACTGCTAAGGAACCTGGATGATAGATCAATTGAGCTACTAACGAAAGAGGTCAACAAGACTTGGGAGAACGGATGCGTCCCGGACGAGTGGAAAGTGGCCTCGGTTGTGCTTATCCCGAAGCAGTGTAAGCCCCTAAACCTTGACAACCTAAGGCCGATATCACTAACCTCTTGCGTAGGCAAGGTAGCGGAGCATACAATCCTCCACAGGATATCGGATTGCGTAGAACGCAACGAACTGTTCCCACACAACATGGTCGGCTTCAGGCCTGGTCTTTCCACACAGGATGTAATGCTACTCCTTAAGAAGCACATTTTCGATAAGAGCACTAGGGATGTTAGGGGCATCTTAGCACTTGACCTGACGAAGGCCTTCGACACCGTATCTCATCGATTTGTCCTGCAGGCCACGGCCAGCCTAGCTGTGGGAGCAAGGTTTCACGCTCTTGTTACATCATTCCTCATGAACAGAACAGCCACTATCAGGATTGTGCAACTCAAGTCAGATGAGTTCACACTAGAGGCCAGAGGCACTCCTCAAGGAGCAGTCATCTCCCCCTTACTGTTCAACATAGTCATGAAGGGCTTATCGGAGACGCTCAGATCACTTCCTAATATAAGCCACTCGCTATACGCGGACGATATCACGATTTGGTGCGAGAGAGGATCACTCGCTGAGGTAGAGCACGCGCTACAATCAGCCCTAGACGCAACGGAGTCCTACCTGGAAGACACAGGCCTCCAACTATCCCCAAACAAATCTGAATTGTTACTGTACAGGCCAGCCAGGCAAGGTGTTAGGGGGCTCACCCCGCTTAACCAACTTCCCAGATCCCTCTTTGCAAGAAACGGGCAGCCCATTCCTCAAGTCGAATCTATCCGAATCCTAGGATTACTGATTGACGCGCGTGGATGTAACGCCAAAACGCTCACGCGCATCACGGCCAAAACCGAGAGCATGCTCAGACTCGTTGCTAGAGTATCCGGACGAAAGAAGGTACTAGGTGAAGACAACCTCCCCAGGATCCATCACGCTTTCCTAATGAGCCGCATCAACTATGTAGCCTCGGCCCTTAACTGGACCAAAACCGAAAAGAATAAGCTTAAAGGGGTTGGGACACCAAATTTTTAGGCTATAAAAAGCATGTTGCAGGCTGCTTCCGTATGCAAGGACACCCAGAACGAGGTATCGGACGCTGCAAACATTTCAAAATAATTTTAATTCAGCTCCAAAAAGTCATTAAAAACTCCTTCTCGTAGTCGAGACCCATCGCTAGCGCGGCAGCTACTACGTCACAGAGGAGGAACGAAAATATTGACGTCATAGCACACCAGCACAACAACGTGACGTATGATGAGTAGCGATGAAATGCCGATTACGGAGCCTGCTGAGCCGCGCGACCGAGCATAACCTCCACTATGACCGAGCTACAGGCATATAGAAATCCTTTCTTAATGCAAAGAAGGGGTAAGGCGTGCAGACACAGACACAGGAGGAGAGAAGTGGACAACACGAACGCCGCACGGCGGCCCGCGAATGGCAAACTGCGTGCAGCGAGTTGCCGTGCCGACGGGCCTTTGCACGTTTGAGTGTAAAACAGTAGCCGGCCGACTCCGAAAGGGACCAGGATATGCGGCGTTCGTGTTGTCCGCTTCTCTCCTCGCATAGTCGCATAGTTCGGCAGCTCGGAGCGGTCTCTCGTTCGCTTGGCCTTTCTCAATGTGAAGGCCCGTCCACGTTACCGGCACGGAAACTCGCCGCACGCCGTTTGCCGTTCGCGGGCCCCCGTGCGACGGCGGTTTTGCTCGCGAACGGCCAGATTTCCTAGCTGTAGAGAGCACGGGCCCGGGACCCATTTGTGCGGCAGCCGTACGGCGAAGCGGCCAATCAGCGTCCGAGGAGTGGTCACTCTGTGCACCGACGGCAGCTTCACCGCCTCTGATCGTTCGGCGCCGCCGATATCGTGGCTAGGCCTTTTCCGGTTCACTTCGAAGCTAAAGCTTACGGCGCTTCGGAATGAATCACCGACTCTCACAAGCCGCAATATTTTCTTACCGTTGTTGTCGCTCTTCGCAATAATTATAATAATCGCGACATGCACTTCGAATCGCCAGTTGACCTCTGCTGGCAGAGCACTCGTATGCGCGAGCAGACGACGCAGCATAGTTTTACGTCACCATTTTTTGTGACCCACGTAGACCAAGCCATGTTCCGTTTCCTCCTCTGTGACGTCATAGCATCCACCGGAGCCCAGAAACCGAAACCGAAATTGCTCGGTATAATAATGCTATTATTAAATTATTTATCGGATATATATGAATCCCGCTGTGTGTATCGTGCTCCCTGAAGCATGACGCAACGTTTGAATCAACAAACGCATGAAGGAAAATTTTGATGTCTCCACCCCTTTAACATTCCCATGTGGAAGAGCATCAAAAAGTTACTGGGGTTACCAGTAACCACTTGCTCGGACAGGTTAAGCAAACTCGGTATGCACAACGACATTGATGAAGTGATCGAAGCGCAGGTCACCGCTCAGGTAGTCAGGCTCTCGTCAACCACGGCAGGGAGACGCATCCTAGACGAGGCCTGCATGGCTCCAATAATTCTCAATGAGCGGAAAATCACCTTATCCAGGGAGGCACGGGCAACCTTTGTGGTCATTCCCTCTTCCCTATTCCCTCGGAATATGCACCCGCAATACAATGTAGGGAATCGAAAAGCCTGAGCACGGGTGATTTTACAGAAGGCCAGCGAGAATCAAGATTCGACTGTATTTCTCGACGCGGCTCAGTATGGCAACTCCAGCACGTTCGCGTTGGCAATCATTGAGGGCAAAGGGGAATTACGCTCCTCGGCCTCGGTTAGGTTAGCTACGAGTGGAGTCGCGGAACAGGTCGCCATAGCCCTGGCCATGACCGACCCCTCGCGCACCAACGTTTTTACCGACTCACGAGCGGCCATCAAAGCTTTCGAATCGGGTAACTTAGCCCAAGAGGCTGCCTCCATTCTGGAAAAGAGAACAAACCCTGGCACTCACTTCATCTCTTGGTTTCCCGCCCATACGGGTCCGCACGTTCATCAGAACATACCTAACCTCAACGAGCTTGCCTATGACCGTGCGCGAGATCTAACGCGCCGCGGAGGTATGGAGGCCTTATGGGGACAGGATGAAATCCAGCAGAACGATCCGCTCCTTACTTTTCACGAGATAACATCCACTATCGGCTTAGTAGAATGGCCTATTCTCTTCCTCACCCGAAGTTAGACAGGTCTCAGTCAGTTTCACTTAGAATCTTCCAGACGGGCTCATTCCCCTCGCTGGGCTTTCTCAGCCGTATCTACACAGACGTCGATTCCAGCTGTCCGGACTGTAATGAGATTTATTGTTCCTTAGCGCACATGCTCTGGCAATGCCCCGCGTTACCCAACGGCCCTCTATCCAGCGAAGCCGACTGGGAAGAGGCACTCCGGAGCCCATCGCTCCAGACACAACTAGAGGTAATCCAGAGGGCCCAAGAAAGGGCGGAACATCACGGTATTCCTGCCCCGACTTGGACGCGGCCAGCGGCCTCCGCGGTTCCCCGATAGGGGCCCACGCTGAAGCTCCTCAGGATCAAATAAAGTTCACTGTCTGTCTGTCTGTCTGTCTGTCTGTCTGTCTGTCTGTCTGTCGGTCCGTCCGTCCGTCCGTCCGTCCGTCCGTCCGTCCGTCCGTCCGTCCGTCCGACTCCCAGAGTGGCCTACAGACGCAACACTAATTTTAAAGATGTTCTTGTGCACGCCAAACTACAGAAAAAGAAGAAGTTGGGAACCAATCCCTGTGGCCGCCCCAGGTGCTCTACATGCAAACACATTCAATTTACTACTACAGTAAAAAGTACAGCGTCGAATTACACACACAAGGTAACTTCGTCTTTCACCTGCACATCAAGAAACGTAGTCTACTGTCTAGAATGCGCCGCTTGTAGCAAACAATACATAGGTGAGACTGGACAACAAATTAATACAAGACTCAATGGTCACCGCGCGGACACAAAACACAATTTACCCAAAGCAGTAGCCAGCCACTTTAATGAACATGGGCATATGTTTGACAAAGCAAGGCTCTATATAGTACAAACAAATTTCCGTTCCCCTCGCGAAAGGAAGTATACGGAATCATACCTCATACACAAGTTTAATTGCCTACACCCGACAGGAATTAATTTGGCACGCGGCAACTTAGAATCTTTAAAAGCTGTAACTTAAATCTGAAACTCTCATATCATCAACCAATACACAAAACACATTAGGCCACCAGCCAACTTTAATTCTTAACCTCACCTACTCTTCCATTTCGAAAAAATTTTTTCCTGCCTACTACTCAATTTAATGTACTCTTTCAGGTTTTTACGTCTATACCAACTGTACGATCCCCTTCTTCCATGTACACTTGCCCCCTTCTGCGCGCGTCACCCTCCTGTTTGTTATACCGGTTTCGGCCCCCCTCCCCCTCTCCCTTCCCTCCCCCCCTTTTTTTATCTTTTTTGTCTTGAAATCCCCTAGACAACACATTCCGAAGTCAATATGCCTTTTTCTGCGCCTCAACCCAGAGTATCGCCATCTCTGGATGCCGCCGTAACGACACCTACGTTAAGCGCGTGGGGCAGTGCCCCTTGAAAGACCATGCCGCTGCCTTTCAGTCACCCCATACATTGCACCGCAGACTCCTCGTCAACACCTTAACTATTTCAAAATTACTCGGCGTATTACTACTATGCTACTCAAGTCACTTTCAAATCATGTTTTTTTTTGTGTGTGTGTGTCTGGGTTTTCTCCTTTCTCTTTTTTTTTGTCTTTTGTGTTACTCGCGCGCTGACCGCTTGACCGGCCGTTTTAATGCCTCAAAAACATGCCGCGAACGACTCCCCCTGAATACCTCCTAACCTTTCGCATCCCCAACACGCTCCCAAGTCCCCGTATTTCTTAAAGATTTCACTTTTCTCTTTCTTTTTCTTTCACTCCCCCCTTTTTTGTCTGTCTTGGTGCCGCCCTGGCTCCCCCCCCCCTTTTTTTTCTTTTTTTCCCCTTTTTTTCTGCTTCTATTTCTTTTCATTTCTCCTCGCGTGCCCTCTCTCACGCTCTTGTCCCCTCGTCTTGAGAATGAAGCGCACAGACGTCGGACGACAGCGCTTGTTTCCTCTTGTAATCTCTCTCTTTAAAACCAGCCGCCAGCGACAACACCCGCACGTGACGTCACTGCACTAACCCTTTAAAACTAACACGCCGAGGATGACGAGGCCGCCTTTGCCGAAGATAGGTCCTCCTATCGAAACATTGGCCAGCCTGTCTGAGGCACTTCATCCCTGTTTACAAACTTTATACCTCGCGATTGAGTATTCTTCTTCATCCCTCTGGTGCTGCAGCCAGTTTAAACGGGGTATATACGATAATGTGCTGTGTTCACACTAGGACAGTTGCAGGGGTGTCCTGACCCTTTTTTTTATTTCAACGAGAATTTTGCGCGAAATATAGAAATCACTCCATACATAACAACCGAGCTTATTTTTCCAGCGCATATGCTGCTTTGTTTCATCGTGAAAACGTCTCACCTCACTTTTTTTGCTTAATCAAAGAACACCAGTGGTCCCCTTGTAGCGCTGCACTTGGTTACTTCATGCAAAAAGTGTGTTATAGCAAGGAACATAAACGACTTTGCGACCGCGCCGCTCCAAAACAGGGCTCGCGGATCGCTGAACACAGCCCATTGCCACCCCCCCCCCCCCGTTCATTTCTTTGTTCATTTCTCAATGTGGACAGAATCTTGCAACGTGTGTTGCAGAAAACAAGGGATAACCTGTCAAGGAGATCGCAAGTACATTTTAAATTTTTGTGTGGAAAAGCGGGCAAACTGTGGACCTGTTACGTTTTTTTTCCTTGAAATCTGGCCTCCGAAATTCAAAACAGAAACTGACAAAGACTGATTGTACTTTGCTGCGCATTCAGAAAGTCGTAAAGTATGCACAGAAATAATCGCGAGCGAAAATCATAGGACATTAAATTAAATAATTCTTTATGGAACAAGGAATTGCTGAAGTAGACCTATTCTCGGGCTTCTGGTAAAAAGCCAAGTTTGTCATGTGAACGAGAAGAGGAACCGATAGGCTGGATCTTTGTCAGTCACAGCCACTTATGTGATGTGTTGTTCATGCTGTCAATAAGTGCAAAAAAGATAATTTGCTTTTACAATGCTGTCTTAATCTAGTATAAAAAAAAGACGCACAAGTTTGCTTATTTTTTAACCTTGTTTCAAAGTCTGGACGTACTGTAGTTGCGCAAGCTACTACTTGCAGCTTGTCTCAAGACGTTTTTCATGCTGAAACAAGCACGTGCGCTGATGTCGTCCTTTCTGCAACTACAGTGTGAGGGGAAAAAAAAGGAGACCGGAGGAGTACGCTACTCGCCCCGGTGCCTCCCTTGACTATGGCGTCGTGCTGCTGAGCACGAGGTTGTGAGTTCGATTCCCAGCCGCGGAGGATGCATTTCTAAACAGTACGAAGATGCAACTACGCTTAACTGCGCAGCAAGGGCAGTACTCACTATAGGCGTTGCTGGCGCCACCTAGCGTAATGAAGCTACGGTGAACATGAATTTTTGCAAGCTTCCATGGGGTATGTATGTATGTATGTATGTATGTATGTATGTATGTATGTATGTATGTATGTATGTATGTATGTATGTATGTATGTATGTATGTATGTATGTATGTATGTATGTATGTATGTATGTATGTATGTATGTATGTATGCATGCATGCATGCATGTATGTATGTATGTGTGTATGTATGTATTTGTGTATGTGTGTATGTATGTGTGTATGTGTGTATGCATGTGTGTATGTGTGTATGCATGTGTGTGTGTGTGTGTGTGTATTCATGCATGCATGCATGTATGTATGTATGCATTTCGTTTGTGCGTCCTGTCTATGCATACGATTATTCTGGGACAAAAGCTGTCCTACGGAATACATCTCAGCACTGACCAGGGAAGTTGAACGCCTCACGCGCGGAAACATATCAATAAAGGGGGCTTTCTCCCTCATCCAGCCTCCCAGCTCTAGCTCCGGTTGATGGTGATATGATTATTTATTTAATTTCCGAAAACAGCCGATCATGTTTTTTTACGATTGATCAGTAGGAGATGTCACTGAGGTGTCAAGGGGATTAAAGCAAGCAAGTGATATTTTCATTGCGAAGTGAAGGCCAACAAACAAGAAAGAGGACATAGCCGCACGACACACATATACACACTTGTGTGGATGCTCCACGATCGGTATTGGCACCCTGTGCCAATACGGATGGTGGATGAATGAAAACAAAAGGTTATTTCTAAACAACCTAATTCTGGTATGGCTTTCCAGGATTACACTGGTCCTTACTGCTATCGTCGCAGAAAAGTAGCGCTTGGACTTGAAATAACTTCATCTACATCTTTCCGCCGTTTATAGGCCAGCAAAGCACTTAAATGGGTGGAGACATGAAAATTTTCGTTCATGCGTTCTGCAATTAAAGCGTTGCGTACATGCTTCAGGAAGGACGATACACACCGTGGGATTCATATATACCCGATAAATGATTTATTAATAGCATTACTATACCGGGCGATTTCGGTTTCCGTTTCTGGGCTCCGGGTGATGCTATGACATCGTAGGAGAGGAAGTGATTGATTGATTGAAAACTTTATTATTCCACCGAGCTGGGGTGCCCGCCTCTTAATCTACACGTAGGTAGGGGGGGGGGGGGAGGAGACGAAGCAGTCCCCGCGCGTTGAGGACGGTGGGTCTTCACGGCCTGAACGGCCAGGCGGATTGCTCGACGCTGGTCGCCTTCAGCTTCAATTTTTAGCAAAAAGGTACGCTGGACCATATAATATGGTAGTGTGCTGGCTCCCCATGGGGCCAAGGAAAACATTGACAGTAGAAAAGCCAGGGAGGCCTTGCTCCAGAGCGTAGGAGAGGAAACGCAACACGGCTTGGCCACGTGGGTCACAGAAATAGTGACGTAAAACTATGCTGCGTGTCTGCTCGCGCATAGGCGTGCTCTTACAGCAGAGGTAAACAACTGGCGATTCGAAGTGCATGTCGCGATTATTTTAATTCTTGCGAACAGCGACAACAGCGGTAAGAAAATATTTCGGCTTGTGAGAGTCGGTGGTTCACTCCAAAGCGCCGTAACCTTTAGCTTTCAAGTGAACGCGGAAAAAGCCTAGCGACGATATCGACGGCGCCGAACGATCAGCGGCGGTGAGGTTGCCGTCGGTGCCAGAGTGACCACTCCTCGGTCACTGATTGGCCTCTTCGCCGTACGGCTGCCGCACAAAAGGGTCCCGGGCCCGTCCTCTCTACTGCAAGGAAATCTCGCCATTCGCGAGCAAAACCGCCGTCTCACGGGGGCCCGCGAACGGCAAACGGCGTGCGGCGAGTTTACGTGCTGGTACCGTGGACGGGCCTTTACACAGTGAAAAACGCCAAGCGAACGAGTGACCGCTCCGAGCTGCCGAACTATGCGACTCGCAGATGCTACATCAACGGCTCTCCGCGACAGCGCTGTGGATGTCTCGGTTAGCCAGGGGCCAGGGTTAGCTCGGTTACAGTGTTCTAGAAGCCTGTAGCACAGAGAAAGGATTTTTAGAATGACAGTAAGCTAAGCTAGTTGGTTAGGATTCATAATGCAAAGGAGGAGCAATTGCGTTCAGACACGGACACAAGAGGAGAGAAGCGGACAACACGAACGCCGCATATCCTGGTTTCTTTCGGAGTCGGCCGGCTAGTGTTACACTCAACGTGTAAAGGCCCGTCCACGTTACCGGCATGGCAACACGCCACACGCAGTTTGACGTTCGCGGGCCGCCGTGCGGCGTTCGTGTTGTCCACTTCTCTCCTCCTGTGTCCGTGTCTGCATGCCTTACCCCTTCTTTGCATTAAGAAATGATTTCTATATGCCTGTAGCTCGGTCATAGTGGAGGCTATGCTCGGTCGCTCGGCTCAGCAGGCTCCGTAATCGGCATTTCATCGCTACTCATCATACGCCACGTTTTTGTGCTATGACGTCAATATTTTCGTTCCTCCTCTGTGACGTCATAACTGCCGCGCTAGCGATGGGTCTCGACCACGAGGAGGAGCTTTTAATGACTTTTTGGAGCTGAATTAAAATTATTTTGAAATGTTTGCAGCGTCCAATACCTCGTTATGGGTGTCCTCGCATACGGAAGCAGCCTACAACATACCTTTTATAGCCTCAAAATTTGGTGTCCCAAGCCCTTTAACAAGACCTTCCAACACTACGAGAGCTTTCTCATCCAGATCTATTTTTTTTTGCGAGGTCAGCAGTCTTTGGCTTCTTCTACGTGATTGCGTTGTGCGCACTGCAAGTCTTTTACGCCGCTCGTCTTCGTCTTCCATTTTCATTATTTTTTCTCACCCTGTTCCATTTTCGATGGCATGGTATATGCTTCCATACTTCAGAAATTGCTTTTTTTTCTTTGCGTTGGTGAGGTAGGCGACAATTTCTTACGGTCTTCTTAATTTCATGCATCGTGCATCCTCGAGGTCCGCCGGCCCTCGAGGATGCACGCGCTGTGGACGAGGAAGCAGCAGCAGTAGCACAACCGGACTAAACCGATGCAGCGTGTGCTCGACCTCCCCGCTTTCTACTATGTGGCCGGCTCGTCCTCGCTCGCTTCGATGGCCATGGGCAGCGTCATGGGCTACTCGGCACCGGCGCTGGCCAGCATGGCGGCCGGCGGTATCCACATGACGCGCTCCCAGGAGACTTGGTTCGGCTCGACGCTCGCCGTGGGCGCCCTCGTGGGCAGCCTGGTGAGCGGCTTCTTCATCGAGTGCTTTGGACATGTGCGGCCAATCCAGCTCTCGTCGCTGGGGTTCGTGGGCGGCTGCCTCTGCATTGCGCTGTGCGACGCCAGCCTGCCGTGGATGTTTGCGGGCCGCGTGCTCACGGGCTTCTGCTGCGGCCTCGTCTCGCTCGCAGTTCCTGTGTTTGTGACCGAGATCAGCCCGCCCCACGTTCGGGGCCTCCTGGGCTCCGGCGTCCAGTTGGCCATCACACTGGGCGTGCTGGCCGTCTTCGTGTGCGGCAAGTGGCTCAACTGGCTGTCGCTCGCACTGCTGTGTACCGTGTGCCCCATAGTCATGGCCGTCGCTATGGCGTTCACCGTCGAGTCTCCCCGTTGGCTTGTGGCCCACGGCCGACGCGACAAGGCGCTCGAAGCTCTACGATTTCTGTACGGCCCAAAGTTCTGCGCCGAGGCTGAGTGTCTGACCATCGAGGCCAGCTTGCTGCGTCAGCCGGCTACCTTCAGAGATCTGCTGCAGCGCAGCTTCTCGCTGCCGCTCGCCTACACGCTCCTGCTGATGTTTTTCCAGCAGTTCTGCGGCATCAACGTCATTACCTTCTACGCGGTCAAGATATTCGAGTCGTCTGGTTCCGAGATCTCGGCTGCCGACTGCACGATTATGCTGGGCGTGGTACAAGTAATCTCGTCGCTCGTAGCGTCACTGCTCATGGACCGCGCGGGTCGCCGCAGCCTGATGCTTGTCTCGTCTCTAGTTGTGACGGCCAGCCTGACGGTGTTGGGCTTTTTCTACTATTACAAGGACATGGACAATGGAGAATTTCGCCATCGGTATCGGTACGTGCCGCTTGCGTCACTCACGACGTATATTGCCGCCTTCTGCCTCGGCATCGGCCCGGTACCCTGGGTCGTTATGGGTGAGATTCTATCACCCAGCGCCCGCGGTCTCTCCACCGGCGTCAGCACCGCCTTCTGTTTCTTCTGCGAATTCCTTATCACCAAGGAGTTCCATGACCTCGTCCGGCTATTCAACTTTTCCGGTCTCTTCTGGATGTTCGCTTTGGTCACTGTTGTGCAGGCTATCTTCGTCTACATGTGCATTCCAGAGACTAAGGGAAAGTCTCTCGAAGACATCAGTCAGACATTCGAGAGCGTCCCCGAGTTCGGCTCCAGTGCCACTGAATTGCATACAGTTCCGACTACGCATTCTTTCGAGGGTGACACAGGGTAGGGAAGGTGCCGGCTCCCTGAGTATGCAGCTGGCACGTGGCAAAGTTCTGTCGGGCCGGCATGCACTTATCCTAGCACCGTGATGAGGCTGCCTGGACCAATAAGTCGTGGCCTAATGACTGCATCGAGCCAGAGACCTCCTTGCGAAACGTGCGGAGTATGTGGTCCTAGCAGGACTGCAACATGGCATACAATGCCTAGTTAAGTCTGTGCTTGCTTTATTAATAAACAAGACGTGACGCAGAAGTGCCATACAGAGCTAAACAAGTTTAGACCTTTAATGCACTATTTCTGCTGTGTGCATGGTCTTCAAGTGCTATAACTGCGAGTGTAAATTAATGTTTAAGCGATATGTAAAGAGACAGTTGCTGTGCCAAAGGCTTCTTGATTTTCAACCACGATTAGTTATTTCGGCTGTGGATTATTCAGTCTGAGGCCAACGCTTCTACAATTTGTACCACGAGCGAAATGACACAATGCCAACCGCGAGATAGAGCTAGTCGTTCTGTATCTAATTCCACAACGTGCATTACTACAACATACAGAAAGGCAGTTGCGTATGACAAAGGAGGAACAATTTATTTTTCCAGGCAACATTTTTCTTTCACTAATATCATAAGAGGAGGAGGAAATAACTTTATTGTGTCCTGAGGAACCCCTCCCCACCCACTCTTGGTTTAGTGGCCGGCAGGGGTCGCGGGCTGCACCCACGTTGGGACGGGAAGCCCGTGAGCCTCCGCCCTTTCGTGAGCCCTCTGGACGGCCCGGAGCTGGGTCTGGTGGTCGTCGCTTTGCAGGGCGTCCACCCAGTCATCATCTTTAGTGAACACGGTGCCGCTTAACGCGGAGCATTGCCAGAGCATGTGCGCTAGCGAGCAGTACGATTCGCCACAATCCGGACATTGCGGCTCTACTTCTGGTGAATAACGGCTCAGTCTGCCTCTCGAGGGGAACGACCCTGTCTGAAGCATTCTGAATATCGATGACTCTGGTATAGCGAGTTTAGCGTGGGGGAGTGGGAAGGTCCTCTTCGACAGCTGATAGTGTGTTATTTCGTTGAAGGTGAGCAGCGGGTCTCGGTGCTCCCCTCCCTCCCCTCCACTTCGCTCGCCACGATCACAAGAAATTATCGCAAGAAATTATCGATAATATCACAAGAAATTATAATTATATATATTGACATATAAACCTAGACGCAGTAAGGGTAAAAGCAGACGAATCCAATCTGGTGCCCGCAAAGAAACGTGCAGATCAGGAAGATGAAAATAACATAGAGGTAGCGAATGAAGCCGTAACTTGTCTGACTTCAGAAGCAGCACTTGAAGTGGGAGATAAAGCACCGAGGAAACCTGTAGGTAACCTCTCCCATGTAACAAAGGACCTAATAAAGAAACGACAAAGCATGAAAGGGTCCTACTGAAGGGATCAGATAGAATTCGCTGTACTGTCAAAACTGATCAGAAAGAAGAAAGTAAGGGATATTCGAAATTATAACGTGGGAAAGATTGAGGAAGCAGTAAAAATGGCCACAGCATGAAATAAGTGAGAAGAAAACTTGGCGTAGGGCAAGGCAAGATGTATGCACTGACATATAAGCAATATAATGTCATCAGCAATTTCGATGATGTAGTGAAAGCAGCAGAATATTCTATACTGACCTGTACAGCACCCAGAGTAGCCGTGCTCTGGATGCTACCATTTGACGTTGTGAATAACACGATACAGAGGCTCCTTCTATACCTGGCGGTGAAATTGGAAGGGACTTGCAAGACATCACTCGGGAAAAAGCGCCAAAAGTAGATGGAATGACAGTAGGTTTAATCAAAGATAGAGGAGATATGTTAGGAATGCTTGTGATTCTTTATACGAAATGCCTCACGACTTCAACTGTACCAGAGAGCTGGAAGAATGTTAACATTATACTAATCCATAAAAAGAAAGACGTTAAAGAACTGAAGAATTGTAGGCCCATTAGCTTTATTGCTTTCAGTATTGTATAATATATTCAGCAAGATCATTTCCAATATAATCTGGGCAATACTTAAGTCAACTAAGAAAACAGGCTGGCTTCAAGAACGGATGTTCTATCTGCGGGGTACAATCAAGGTCCCTACATGGCTTTCTTAGATTATGATTATGTAAGCAGTCAAACAGGCATTGCGTAATGAAGGACTACAGGAAGCATACATGAATATCTTGGGAAATATTGTCACGTCGTCGTGACGTCAAAGAACACAGTAGCAGTACTGTGAAAAGCAAAACTAGCTTTTATTGGGCGAACCTGTGCCCACAAAACAGGCTACACTTAAACCACAACGAGAGCGGCGATCACACTCGGCGATCATCGAAAATCTGATCAGCGGGTCAAGCGCGTCGGCTTTTATAGAGCAGTCATCGAATGTTCCAGACTAATCGTTCGGACCCGTTTGCCTTCCATAAAGTTCTACACCATTCGCGTCAGGTGATGAAATCAGATAACATAACGTTCGGCGACAACAGACAGCGGATAGAAGCATCGATAACGTTCCAGAAACTTCGGATACATACAGGCGCGTCCCACGCTGTGCGATTACATTTGTTAGGCTGCGAAACGTGGTTGCCCGATAAAGATAAGTATACGTGTCAATAACCCCCCTCTTAAAAAGCATCGTCCCGATTCTACAAATATAAGAGAGCGAAACACAAAAGGACACTTATTAAACATAAGTAACAAAACAACGAAAAGTAACGAAGTCCAAAGGTCAGTCACGCAAGGCCCCAAAGTTCATTAACGCTGGTAGTACGGCTTGAGTCGCACAACGTGGACTATTTCAGGTCGTGAGCGGTGCCGCTGTGATAGCGAAATGCCGTCTGGCACGACCTCATAGTCGAGCGCGCCAATACGTCGGATGATCTTGTACGGTCCGAAATAGCGACGCAAAAGCTTCTCGCTCAGTCCTCGTCGGCGTATAGGGGTCCATACCCAAACACGGTCGCCGGGCTGCTACTCGACGAAGCGTCGTCGGAGGTTGTAGTGTCAGCTGTCGGTCCTCTGCTGGTTTTTGATCCGCAGGCAGGCGAGCTGTCGGGCTTCTTCGGCGCGCTGGAGATAGGCAGCGACGTCAAGATTCTCCTCGTCAGAGACGTGCGGCAGCATGGCGTCAAGCGTCGTCGTCGGGTTCCTGCCGTACACTAGCTTGAATGGCGTGATCTGCGTTGTTTCTTGCACCGCCGTGTTGTAAGCGAATGTTACGTACGGCAGGACCGCATCCCAGGTCTTGTGCTCGACGTCGACGTACATTGCTAGCATGTCGGCGAGGGTTTTATTCAGGCACTCCGCAAGACCATTCGTCTGCGGATGGTAGGCAGTTGTCCTCCTGTGACTTGTCTGGCTGTATTGCAGAATGGCTTGCATGAGCTCTGCTGTAAAAGCCGTTCCTCTGTCGGTGATGAGGACTTCTGGAGCACCATGTCGCAGCAGGATGTTCTCGACGAAAAATTTCGCCACTTCGGCTGCGCTACCTTTCGGCAGTGCTTTAGTTTCAGCGAAGCGGGTGAGATAGTCCGTCGCTACGACGATCCACTTATTTCCGGTTGTTGACGTCGGAAAGGGTCCCAGCAAGTCCATCCCGATCTGCTGGAATGGTCGGCAAGGAGACTCGATTGGCTGTAGTAATCCGACTGGCCTTGTCGGCGGTGTCTTGCGTCGCTGACAGTCTCGGCATGTTCTGACATAACGGGCGACGTCGGCGGTCAGGCGCGGCCAATAATACTTTTCTTGTATCCTCAATAGTGTCCGGGAAAATCCGAGGTGTCCAGCGGTCGGATCGTCATGTAGGGCGCGCAGTACTTCTGGACGCAGCGCCGACGGAACGACAAGAAGGTAGTTGGCGCGGCCTGGTGAGAAGTTCTTCTTCACGAGTAGATTGTTTTCACGCGTGAAGGAAGATAATCCGCGCTTAAATGCCCTGGGGACAACGTCGGTGTGCCCTCCCAAATATTCGATGAGGCCTTTTAGCTCCGAGTCTGCCCGTTGCTGTTCAGCGAAGTCTTCCGCGCTTATCATGCCAAGGAATGCGTCGTCATTCTCGTCATCGTGCGGCGGCGGGTCAATGGGGGCGCGTTATGGGGCTCTTGCATTGCCCAGGGGGCGCTGCGAAAAAGGTGTTAAAAAGCGCCCTCTGTGCTAAAATGGGTCGTACCGAGCTCGGTCGTCTGCTTCGGAGAGCACGTTTACAATATGGACCCGCCACTTTCGGTTGTGTTGTTTCACGGCCTGCTGCGAATATCGGGCGCCGAAGATTTTTCCAGGGGTGGCACGCTGCGTAAAGGCAAGAAATTATGCAGTGCCGAATACGTGTACGCCGTTCAAGAATTAGGCGGCGAAGTTTTAGCACCGCGTCAATCGCAAGTGAAGCGAGTCGCGTACGAAGTGGAACTTCAGGTAATGTTTGCCCGCTAGCTGCGAGATTCAGGCGCACAAACGCGAGAAAATGCTTGCTATAAATGAATCCACAGCAGCGATAAGCAGGCATCATGTGTACGGAACTGCTCGAGCACACGACGGTACGCGCCGCGATGTACGAACTGCTCGAGCGCACGATCGTACGCGCCGCGACGGCAGCGGTCTTTCGACATGCCGCGAAACGGCGGGCCTCCTGCAATCTTTGTTGACTACATGCCGCTGAACAAGTAGTTATGCCTGCGTTGTAGTAGCGGCCATCTGTCCCTTTTAGTAACTGATAATAACTGATGCAATGCATATGAGCTCGCACGTACGTGCGAATCGCGCTGCAGCGCGAGCTCGTGCGCTGCTCGCTTGATGTAGGTTTTAATGACAGCGCTCGAACATCGATGTGCTGCAATCAATACTGCCTTGCTGCGCTGCCTCAACGTGCTGCCTTGAGATCAAGGATGAGCACATTTAACTCTCTTAACCTGTGCTGCTCGTAGTGGAGTAGTGAATTGTCACCGAATCAGCCCGGCCATTTGTGGTCATTTGCACACACCTGGTCACTTCACTTCGCATCGCTCGAATCGTTAATTGTCGCTGTGGCCGGGTCTGGAATCGTGAATTACCAGCCATGCCTGCTGCTATGTCGGTCTGCTGTCGGGACTGTAGGTGCGAAAGACCGAACATTAGAACGCAGATAATCAAGCAAGCTTCAAGACAGGCGAAGCACTCAGCATGGCGCGAAGTTTCGCTTACTCAGCAACGACGAACTGCAGCTATGCAGCGCGCCCGACGCTCCACTTCGTGAGGCCTTGAAGGAAAACGGCAGAATCTGATGTTGAGATTCAGGCCTTCTTGTTCATGGTAGCCCACGACACAGAAGTAATGACGGTGACGCCTTTTCGAGGCTGGGCTAGGTCTCTCCGGATCGGCGTCACCGATTCCTTCTGCTCCTAACATTACGTCCCACGGCACACGGAGAGTCCGTTTTCGTTGAACTATAGGCTGCGGCGAGCTCGCAGCGTGGTCGGCGTGGTCTGTGAGAAGTGACGAGCCTTTTCGCACTCGCAACTGGGCAGAAAAAAGTGCGAATCGACGCAAAACTCGGCCTAGAAACGTGCTTCGCCACAGCCAGGGTTCAATACGACCCAAGCTGGTAGGACCCAGATGTCGTTTCCCGCGCTGCCACCAGGCGCCGCTACTATACCTCAAACTCTAGAAGTACTGTATATGCTACCACAGGTAGCAGAGTTGCGCGTCTGTTTTATCACGCCGCTAGCGCCTCTATTGGCAGAGCGTCATCACGTGGTATTCAAGCAACCATGCATTGCGGAGAAGCAGATGCTCGAGCCAATTTTTGTATTTCCCGACGCCGCCGCTGCAGCGAACTGGATTGACACAAGTTATCGCCAGTCAAATTCAAAGCGAATCCGGCCGACCTTGGCGTTCGCTGTTCGCGTGCGGGCTAGCTGCGGAGAGCTAGCTATATAGCTATGTCAATGTAGCTATGTCAATTTTGTGAGAGAAAAACTTTCACTGCACTCCCACAGAAGGTTACTTTTGGAATCCCTGCAGTGAAAAGGCACATAATGAAGTGGTACTTGCAGGTGTGGCTGATATCCAGTGTGGCTGATATGCAGTGCCTGCTATTAGGTGGGTATGTTTCTACAGCAAGTCTAATGGGGTACCAGTGTCGAAATACTAATTGTTGGCCATTGATTCACCAGTAATGTTTTAGACTGCCTACACGTTGAGAGCTTTGGCACATAAGCAGGTATCCCTAATGCAATGCCGAGTACCCATTAGTGTTCAGTGCAGCGCCGGATTATGGGCCCAGTGCCGCGCGCGGGATGCTGGGCAGGCGCGGCGTATTCGGAGGCACTGGGTACTGGTGCGAAAAATAACTCTGGTGCGTTAAATACGCGGTGCCTGGACACCGTATACATTTTGTTGGAATACAAAAAGCAACAGAGAGCGATTTGGTGCAATAAAAAGGAAGAAAAGCTCCGACCAGGATTCGATCGTCGGAGCTACAGATCCCAAGCCCGGTACTTTACCACTGCGCCACGCAAGAAGGACAATATCAGTGGATAATATGCCATGTCAAGGATCGAGAAGCAGTTTTAGTTTCGCAGAGATGTCTCGCTCAGTCATGGTAGATGCGCTATCGCCCTCCATATAAAACTCACGCCTGTACCACAAAGAACATTTTGCTGTCCGTATTCAGTAGCATGCTCGGAAGTGCCACAACATCGATTTTCACTTGATACTGGCATTTTAACTTTGAAAAAAGTCCTAAATGAACCGCCGACCCGGGACGCTGTATGGGCTGCTGCTACTGATTTGGATAGCTGTTTCTTGTTCTTCACGCGAAGGATATGCAACGTTTTCTTAGTTCAGTTATGCCTTTAAGTCGACACGTCTGTCTCGTCATATTTTTTCGTCAGAGAAGCGCATGCTAGTGCCGGGAGCCTTCCGCGACAGCACATATATACCTAGCTGTGTTTATGACGTGTCACATCGGAGCTCATCGCTACTTGTGCTGGCACTGCAAACATGAAAAAATTGTTTATTTAAGAACACTGATGCGAAACCTGAAATATAGAGTGATTTATCCGTGTTAGACTTCTTGATTCCTGACCCTAGGCGCGCCGAGAGCCTGCAGACGGACTCGGCGGATACGCTAGGCTTAAGCTTCGGTGGGACCGATCTCGGCGCCTTTTTCTTGACGATCTTATGCACTCAGCTGTTTCGATGCGCTTTGTTTGCGATTAGGCAGACAAGCAGTCCAAAAGCGACGCAAAACCACCAACGGTCGATCGACGATACGGTAGGCATGCCACCTGCAAAAACGGAGTGCGGCTTCGCCGCATAGAATTTGTTTCTTCCCAGGCAAGATGGCAGACCTACGCGTAACTCTGCTACCTGTGGTAGCACATACAGTAACTCTATCAAACTCCAGCGCAAGGCCCCCGTAGGCAATCGGCATCGGAGTGTTTTCGTCCGGACTTCTAGATTACAGTGATGTCGCATTCTTGTAGTCTGAGGCTCCACCGCGCCAGTCATCCTGAAGGATCCTTTATATTCGCTAGCCAACACAACGCGTGATGGTCGCTGACGACTTTGAATGGCCTGCCATATAGATAAGGGCGAAATTTAGCTGTAGCCCAAACGATGGCGAGGCATTCCTTTTCGGTCGTAGAATAGTTGCCTTCCGCTTTTGACAGCAACCGGCTAGCATAAGCAATCACCTGTTCAAATCCGTTTTTCCTCTGGACTAGAACGGTACCGAGGCCTAGGCTACTGGCGTCAGTATGGATTTCTGTATCGGCGTACTCGTCGAAGTGCGCAAGTACCGGCGGCGACTGCATGCGTCCTTTGAGTTCTTCAAATGCGTCGGACTGCGGCGTTTCCCACTTGAACTCAACATCACATTTAGTTAGTCGTCTCAACGGCTCAGCGATGCGTGAAAAGTCCTTGACAAAGCGCCTGTAGTAGGCACACATGCCAAGGAATCTACGCACTGCCTTCTTGTCGATGGGTTGCAGGAACTGTGTGATGGCAACTGTCTTTTGCGGGTCTGGGCGGACACCAGATTTGCTGATAACGTGGCCTAGGAACAGAAGCTCATCGTAAGCAAAGCGGCACTTTTCCGGCTTCAAAGTGAGCCCTGATGACTTGATGGCCTCAAGTACTGTCGCAAGCCGCCTCAGGTGATCGTCGAAATTTCCGGCGAAGACGACGACGTCATCCAAGTAAACGAGACAGGTCTGCCACTTCAATCTTGCTAAAACCGTGTCCATCACGCGCTGGAACGTTGCAGGCGCTGAGCACAGTCCGAATGGCATAACCTTGAACTCGTAGAGGCCGTCTGGGGTGATGCAGGCCGTCTTTTCGCGATCTCTTTCGTCGACTTCTATTTGCCAATAGCCAGACTTGAGGTCCATTGACGTGAAGTATTTAGCGTTGCAGAGCCGATCCAATGCGTCGTCTATCCGTGGGAGGGGGTATACGTCCTTCTTCGTGATCTTGTTCAGACGACGATAATCGACGCAGAAACGTAGGGTTCCGTCCTTTTTCTTCACCAGGACAACAGGGGATGCCCACGGGCTTTTCGACGGCTGGATGATGTCGTCGCGCAGCATTTCATCGACCTGTTTTCTTATAGCTTCGCGTTCTCGCGGCGAAACTCGGTAAGGGCTCTGGCGGAGTGGTCGAGCGTACTCCTCGGTGATTATGCGATGCTTGGCGACTGGTGTTTGTCGAATCCTCGATGACGTCGAAAAGCAGCCTTTGTATCTTCGGAGCAGACTTCTGAGCTGCTGTTGCTTAATCACGGGGAGACTTGGATTAATGTCGTAGTCTGGTTCGGGAACCATGGTCGTCGGGGTAGATGCGGCGGAATCTGAGAGGACAAACGCATTGCTGTTTTCCAGAATTTCCTCGATGTATGCGATCGTCGTGCCCTTGTTGATGTGCTTGAACTCCTGGCTGAAGTTTGTTAGCAACACTTTCGTGTTTCCTCCGTGCAATCGAGCGATCCCTCTTGCGACGCTAATTTCACGGTCTAGGAGTAGACGTTGGTCGCCTTCGATGACGCCTTCTACGTCAGCGGGTGTTTCGGTGCCGACCGAAATAACAATGCTAGAGCGAGGCGGGATGCTCACTTGATCTTCGAGCACACTCAAGGCGTGGTGACTACGAGGGCTCTCCGACGGTATCGCATGGTCTTCCGACAGAGTTATTGACTTCGACTTCATGTCGATGACTGCGCCGTGTCGGTGGAGGAAGTCCATGCCGAGAATGACGTCTCGTGAACACTGTTGGAGGATAACGAAGGTGACAGGGTAAGTCCGGTCGTGAATGGTAATTCTTGCCGTGCACATTCCAGTCGGCGTTACGAGGTATCCTCCAGCGGTCCGAATTTGAGGGCCTTCCCACGTAGTCTTAACTTTCTTCAACTGAGCGGTGATGGGTCCACTCATGACGGAGTAATCGGCTCCTGTGTCCACTAAAGCGGTGACTGCGTGGCCGTCGAGAAGCACATCGAGGTCGGTGGTTCTTTGTCTGGCATTGCAATTAGGTCTTGGCGTCGGATCACGGCTGCGTCGTGTTGAACTGAAGCTAGAACGTTGCGTCGTCAAGTTGCCTTTCGTCGTCATACTCTTTGCTTCCACATTTCGCCGGAACGACGGCGTGTCGTTGTGTCGTCGAAGTAGCCTATTCGGCGTCTTCGTCGGCGGCGGAGGATCTTCGTCAGTTCGACGAACAGCAACCACACCTCCATCGGCTGCTGCTTTTAGTTTTCCGGATGTGGGCTGACGAACCGGCCCCGGGCTGGGCCAGTGTATGTTTGGCGCTGCGGCGACAGGTAGCGGCCTGGTGACGGCGAACGGGAAGGTCGTCGAGGGCTCCATTGAGTGGCGGCGAGGTAGTCGGCGATATCGCGAGGTCGTTCGCTAATCTGTGGCCGCGGCGCCTTAACGGCGAAACCTCGCAGTCCCATCTCCCGGTATGGGCATCGGCGGTACACATGGCCGGCTTCTCCGCAGTGGTAGCAGAGCGGGCGGTGGTCGGGGGTGCGCCAAACGTCAGTCTTCCTTGGAATGCCGCGTGGCTTGATGGGTTGGCGTGCTGGCGGCGGGGGTGGTGGTGGACGACGGAACTGTGTCGTCACTGGGCCCAGCCGTGGGCGCGGAGGGGGAACCTGACGGCGGGCTACAGCGGCGTATGTCATCGCTTGCGGCTGAGGTTGCGGCGATTCAGGGGCTACTCCAAATTGTTGTTGGAGCTCCTCACGCACGGCGTCGGCAATCGAAGTCACTTGAGGCTGTGATGACGGGAACAGCTTCTGTAGCTCCTCCCGCACGACCGCTCGGATAGTCTCGCGCAGGTCGTCGGTGGCCAGTGACTGAATTCCTGCGTAGTTTGTAGAGCTCGTGCGGCGGTTGAATTGCGGGTTCCGCATTTCGAGTGTCTTCTCGATGCTGGTGGCCTCGCGAAGGAATTCTTCTACGGTCGTCGGTGGGTTTCGTATCGTTGCGCCGAAAAGTTCTTCCTTCACACCTCGCATAAGTAGCCGGACTTTCTTCTCCTCGGGCATATTCGGTTCGGCGTGGCGGAAGAGACGGCTCATTTCTTCCGTAAAGATGGCAACGTTCTCGTTAGGTAGCTGTACTCGGGCGTCCAGCATAGCTTCGGCCCTTTCCTTGCGCACGACGCTTGTAAAGGTGCGCATGAAGCCGGTACGGAACAGGTCCCATGTTGTCAATGTCGACTCCCTGTTCTCGAACCACGTTCTGGCGGCGTCTTCTAGGGCGAAGTATACATGCCGCAACTTGTCGTCGGATTCCCAGTTGTTGAAAGTCGCGATTCGCTCGTATGTCTCCAGCCAGGATTCCGGGTCTTCAGTTGCTGCTCCATGGAAGGTTGGTGGGTCCCGAGGTTGCTGTAGGATAACGGGGGACACTGGGGCAGCCATTTGGGTTGTCTTGACCACTATCCTCTTTGTCGGTTCAGGCAGAAGTCCGTGCTCTGGGGGCAGTCTTTGCAGTCTGCGGCTAGCACGCTGGCCTTGGGCGATGTCGGTTTTGTCCTCGGGCTTCGGGCTTGGATCGCGGCTTCGCGGGGGCGTTCGGTACATGAACGCACAAGCACCTCCACCAGATGTCACGTGGTCGTGACGTCAAAGAACACAGTAGCAGTACTGTGAAAAGCAAAACTAGCTTTTATTGGACGAACCTGTGCCCACAAAACAGGCTACACTTAAAGCACAACGAGAGCGGCGAACACACTCGGCGATCGTCGAAAATCTGATCAGCGGGTCAAGCGCGTCGGCTTTTATAGAGCAGTCATCGAATGTTCCAGACTAATCGTTCGGACCCATGTGCCTTCCATAAAGTTCTACACCATTCGCGTCAGGTGATGAAATCAGATAACATAACGTTCGGCGACAACAGACAGCGGATAGAAGCATCGATAATGTTCCAGAAACTTCGGATGCATACAGGTGCGTCCCACGCTGTGCGATTACATTTGTTAGGCTGCGAAACGTGGTTGCCCGATAAAGATAAGTATACGCGTCAATATCTACAAAGATTTCACAGCTACGTTGGTTCTCCACAAGGAAAGTAGAAAATTAGCTATCAAGAAATTTTACAGGCAAGAAGACACAATCTCTCTAATGCTGTTCACTGCAAGAGTAGAAGTATTCAATCAGTCTGATTAGGAAGGCATAGGAGTGAGAATCAACAGCGCATATCTCAACAACCTTCAGTTTGCAGATAAAATTGTTCTTTTCAGCAACACTGGGGATGCATTACAACAAATGATTGATGACCTTTACCGCAAAAGTGCAAGAGTGGGGTTGAAGATTAATATGCAGAAGACAAAGATAACGTTCAATAGCATGGCAAGGGAACAAGAATTCAAGATCGCCAGTCAGCCTCTAGAGTCTGTACAGGAGTACGTTTATCGAGGTCAATTACTCACAGGGTACTGATCATGAGAATGAAATATAATAAATAAGAATGAATTGGAGTGAATACCCAACCAACATTTTTATAACTGCTGCCATCTTCCCCCGTAGTGGGTGGGCGAGTTATACGAGGAAAAAGTACACAAGCCAGAATTCACTCTATAAAAGAATGCTTCTGTCGCACTATATGGCATCAGCAGAAGGAATCGCTGAATTCTGCTGTTTTGGATTGTGCAGTATGTAATTTGCAAAACGCTGGAAAGATTGTGTAGCCTTGGATGGTCAGAAAGTGCTGCAGGATTGTTATGTGCTGTTTGCTGCTGTTTCCTTACTGGAGCAGTAATCTCGGCCCATTACAAAATACAGTGTCTGTCATTTTTTCACTTCTAATACTGTTTTTAAAGCCTACAACATTAAGTTACGTAACTACAAATAGATTATCTGCCCAAGCGGAAGTCATTTACGAGAAGAGCCAAAGTAATACATTCACTAATTAAATTATTTGCAGTAATTACCTTCGTAGTTACAGACATCATGGCACGTGTTTATATTAGAAAAGTTGAAGGGAATCGTCATAAAAGTATAGTTTCGTGTTTCTTCATTTCAAGAGGGTCATGTAGATGGAATTAAATGGGGTTCAATTATTCCTTCAATTTACCTGAATACGCACGCGGCACCGCGAAGTGCATCCCCTCTGTGACGTAATAGGGCGGGGTGAAATGAAGTTTCGGCATACCTCGCCCTTGCTGCTGAAGTGACTGCATTTAATCGAGACTCGTGGACAGCGCCAATCGGAATAAGATCACAATAAGAGGGAAGTGCGGCGAAGCGATTCACTGATTTTTTAAAGGGGGCCCTGACACGCATTTCTAGCTAATCATCAAGTTATATCACTATTAAACTGCATCGCGTCACGAACTTCCAGCGCAAAAATATTTCGTATCCTTTAAGGAAAAGCGAAGAAAGACGTGGTTATCGGACTGATCAGCGGCTTTCTGTCACATCGGTACATATCGGTAAACATATCGGTAAACATATCGAGAAACATATCGGTAAAGAGCGGACACTTCCGTAGGGCCCTGCGGTCGAGCTATGGATGGATGGATGGAGGGATGTTATGAGCATCCCCTTTGGAACGGGGCGGTGGTTTGAGCCACCAAGCTGTTGCTATTATACTGCCTAATGTCCTACCTAGGTTAAACAATAAAATAAGAAAAAAAAACACTATGAACTACCACACCCAAATTTTCTGATCCCCTATAGCGAACTGTGCTTTTGTACGTCTCCGTCTTCTGTCGTTTCCCCACTGTTCTTCCACCAATCCTCCAATCGGCTCTTACTTATGCCTATTGCGGACATGTTTACTTTACCACTGCTCCCGCTGAACCCAAGGGCTTCAAGGAGGCCAGTGGTGCCTAAATCGACCGCTGGGTAAACCTCTTCACATTCTAGTAAAACATGCTCCATAGTTTCCCTAGCTTTACCGCAGCAAATAGATGCTTCTTCTTCGTTCTTATATCTCGCTTTATAGGTGCGTGATCTAAGGCATCCCGATCTCCCTTCGAAAAGTAAGGAACTTCCCTTGGAGTTACCATAAATGGTTTCTTTCCTGATTTCGTTCTTTCCTCTTAAGTAGTTACTCAAGGCAGGTTTCTTTTCCATTGCCGCCACCCTTGAGATTATTTCAGCCTCTATGACTTTCCGCTTGACCGTTGCTGCGTTGCCCGCCCTACAGGCCGCATATTTGCTGGTAAGCTTCCTAGTTCTTTTCCTCCACTATGAATCCATGTTTTTCCTGTACAGATACCTGAACACTGTCCCAGCCCATTTACTTTCTTCCATATTCCTCAGCCGTTCTTCATACTGAATTTTACGGCGAGCTTCCCTCACTTCAAAACTAGTCTAGCCCATATCACCCTGCACAACTTCATTTGTAGTCTTCCCGTGAGCGCCCAATGCGAGGCGACCCACTGACCTTTGGTTCCCGTCGAGTCCTGATTGTACCCCTGATTTAAAGCAAACAACCGCATCGGCAGCTACGGCACTGCCGCCAGCGCCCCGAGCGGCTGGCCAGACTGCTAATTTTGTCTTCCGAGGTTTTGGACACGTGGTTTAGATCTGTTTTGGTTTCGATTTCGATAGCAGTGCTATCGAATTTCGTCTTCCTTTGGTTAGTAAAAAGTTCAACTACATTGTCCATAGTGGAGCGCGAGAGCTTTAATATTTCTTGTTTGAGCATGCTGTACATACATACGTAATGAACTCGCGGATCGCAACATTTTTTTACTGAAATAATCGCCAAGCTTCTCGAAGAACCTAAAGCAAGGCTGATTTAGCACATGTAGAATGGATAAATACTGCGATCACAGCTATATTGCCATTTTCTGCCATTTTTACCAGCTTAATTCTCTCAGTTAATTAATTAATTATTAATTTAAATACCTTCAGCGCCAAGGGGCATCACAGAATGGAATGGAATGCATTCAAAACAAATGTGTATAACATAGCGGCATACAACAGGAAGCAGTGGTTCCATAGAAAATTCTTTTTTTATTTTTCTTGATTACATTGCAAATCGCACAGAAAAAATACTGCATCACACACTTGATAAAGGCACAGACACAGACCAAAGACGCAGGCCACAACAAAAATGTTTTAGCAATGACAAGCAACGCATCAAGTAAAACTGGCATTTACGAACCGACCCAGGCGCATGCATCATGCATATCTTTTTTTTTTAATTCGCAAGCTTGCCTTTAGGCATAATACAAAGAATGTTAAAGGTACACGAACAGATTCGACTCGTGCAAAAAATTTATCAGTGAACGATGGTGTGCTCCATGAACCCAACGTTCAAGGTCGGGTGGACGGCCACGCCGAATGCCTGTTGGCCTGAGGTGGTGGAGAAGGCTTAGATGAAGCCTTGGGCACGTCCATAGTAGGTGTGTCACTGTCACATTTTGGATTTTTGTTTCACAAAATGGATACGATGTTCCGTAATGACCATGGCACTGTTGTGGCCAGAGAAAGGTCACAGACGGGGTGAGCGCGACCCCGACCGTAACCTCCTCTCGGCGGGTTAACCCACCAGGGAGGTCTGACCCACACAGAGGTATAAGAGCTCGTGTGGTACGCCGGAGGTTTACCTTTTCCCGGATCTGTCGTCCTTGGGCGTCTTCAGGAAAATGTGCAAGCGGGTACGTTGTAATCCGTGGGTGGGTTGTTATCTCTGCTTCAAGGAGACGCGGCAGGGCTGCTCGAGGCACCCACTCGACGCGTATGAGGACATTCGCAGTGGCAGCAAGACGGTGAGTGCTGTTTGAGATTAGAGTGGACCGAGATACCCTAAGTATGTCGTTGATGGCTTGAGTCGAGTCCGTGTGAATGATGCACTGAGAGTATTGAGCAGCTTGAACAGTAGGGGGGAGCAACGCGGCCAAGTGGTGCAGGATCGGCAACATACAAGCACGTCTGGCCTGCCTCTGGTATCAATGGACACATGAGAGCTATGTGAATCATAGTTCCTTAACACTGGCATCAGTGTATGCTACAAGAGTCGCATCGTCTTGCTTATCATCGGCGCGACGAAGGCGGGAAACTTCGCCATTCGCCTGGCGAGAAACTGGGCTATACAGATGACCAAGAGGCTTATTGTCAATTAATTGTACCCTATTCCACGAGCTACACCGGGTCTCGTAGAAGGTGGATTGTCTATTTCGTGTCCCATGTACCGGGCCAGTCAAGCAGCCGAGCCGAAATATGATGGCTTTAGAGCGCGCGCGCATCGACGTTGGTGCACGAGTTGGTCGATAGTGTGTTGAGTTGGGACTCGGCCTGTAGGGTTGGCAATTGAGTGAGTCGTGTTAGTCCGTTATGGCACGCATGGCTTCGTGATTATTGGCCTCAAGGCGAGCCCATTCTGCCTTCGTGAGCTGATGAAACTGGGCTCTGTAGACGAGTCGTGGTTGCAATACAGAACGGACAAGAAGGCGAGCCATGTTGGTGCTCGCTCCGCCAGATTTCTTCGCAATCCGACGTATCAACTGTAGCGTTTCTGTGGCCTGTTGCTTTGCATTCTTGACCCATGGTCCCGCAGATCCGGAGGAATCCATTTCAAGGCCGAGTACACGGAGAGTTGAAGCCTCGTGTGATGGTTGCTGATCCAGAGTTAACTGAAGAGGCCGGAGTGCCAGTAGACGGCGCCCATACTTGTTCGCTACTGACATGTACGTCGTTTTGCCCTTGGAAATGTCGAAGCCTATCTCAGCACACCAGTTGTGCGTCATGTTTAGGGCCTCTTGGAGCGCTTGTTCTTGGTGGCTAATTTCAGGATCAACTGACCAGACAGTGACGTCATCTGCGTACATTATGTACTGTGCGTTATGTATCGTCGTGGCTAGCTTCCAGGCTAGCGGAAGGAGAGCAATATTGAAAAGGACTGGTGCGAGCACAGATCCTTGTGGGACACCCCGATGTGTGACGAACTGACCTGCTGCTTGGCCAGCCAGGTGAATGGAGAAGGTGCGAGCGCACAGGAAGGCTTCGACAAATGTGCAGACGCGGCTAGGGAACTGAAGCAAATGGAGAATTCTAACAATTGCTTCGAGACTCACATGGTCATACGCTCCACGAATATCCATTGACAGATGAGTATGCCACAAATCCTTAAATAGGTGGCAGGCCGTTGGATTTTTGAAGCAGTAGAACCCAAACACGCAGCTTCCCATATCTGAGACACTGGCGCAGCTCTCCGACCTTCCCAGCGATGCCGCGGCAGTTCCACTGCAAAATTCCTTCTGGTACACTCGTAGACGTAGCACCCAGCACAGGTTGAGATTGGCCAGTAGAACCGAGGTGAGATGCTGGAGCTGCTGCGCGATGAAGCGCAAGAGTTCTTGGGGTGAGAGAGGTTTCGACATAGATGCCGGGTGTAATGTTTGGAGTCGGGCATGAAATAGATGGTAGTTGGCCCATGCCGTCGTCCAACTTATCCACGCTGAGGACGTTGTTGAAGGGAGAGACTTGTTTTCATTGAGAACGAGGAATATGGGATTTATTTACAGCATCTACATCAGAACGTTACACTTCATCAGTCTAACATGACTGAAAGAGGAATGCACCCTGAGGAGACGCCATCGGCTCGTGGCACCATTGCATCTGTCCTTGATTACGAAGCGTTTGTAACCAGCCTGAAACGCCACCTTGAGCTGTAACCTCCATCCTTCCCCTCTCCCCATTCCATATGTGTGTGTATATATAACGTTACTCTATGTAACAATTGAATGTTTGTTGATGATTGTTGCTATGTGTCTTTATATCTTAAGTTTTTCTTTTCAACGTGCTGTTAATGGTCAGCGACTTCTGTATACATCGTAGTACTGCGTTGCTTTGTACTTACTGTTGTTCCGCCCCCCCCCCCCTATGTAATGCCTGCCCGGCCTTTAGGGTATTTGAAAAAAAAATACACTCTGTCTTTCCTAGATCTCTAGGTGAGCGAAAAACGGCCGTTCAACCTGCTACAAACTCGGAGCGTTCAAAGTCATCGTAGCCGACCCGCCTTTAAAGGGTAGAGTTACACACACTTGCGCACAGGTTTCACTGACAGCGCCGAGGTGAGTGGGTTCTCGGAGGCACGGTGGTTTACCCCGAGCAGGCGCTTCTTAATCCTAGTGTTGACTCTCCAGTCAATGGCCGCCGCGTCTGTCCATGACTTCTAAGCTGCGTGAGACGGCAGCGCAAAATATCTTTCAGGAGCTCCCCGGATTTCCACCACTTTTAACAACCCGTGGCGGCCACGACGAATCCACGAACAATACTTGGTCCGCCGACCGCGTTTAGTCATAGCGGCGGCGCTCGCTTGGGGACGCGGCGTATTGTTGTTTTCCCGGAACGAGTCATCGCAGGGGGTCGGGCGTGTTCCAAGGTTTGGTTCTCCGAATATCGCCACCCCAACCTCTGTGGCTGGCTGGGAATATTTTGTAGGTCGGTACCCTTGCAGGCCGTTTCTAACAAGGTTAGCCATATGTGCAGGAAGAGACGTCGACGACGAATGCGACGACTGCGCTCCGTCATGACGGACGACGGAGCACTGTGCGGCGTTCCTTGAGACGTTGGATTTATTTTTCAGGGGTGGCTAGGAGAGGGTCGATCTCCAACTCTTCGTTCGCTAGGGGAAGCAGCGTGTCTTCTGTCGATTATGATGCCCGTTGTGGTCGGGAAGTGGCCGACCTAGCAGCTGGGCTAAATGTTGGAGTGGCAGCATTACTTGTCGCTGTACTTGCTGCTGTCAGCTGGCTAGCATCCTCTTCCAGCGAGGACAGAACGGCGTAACGGTTGTACACAGGGACTTGTTTCATTATTGGATTTCGAGAGGTCTTTGCTGGCTGTCGAAAGCAGCGTTGTCGAGCTTTCTCAGTGGCCTTCAACTTTGTAGGGCACGTCGTGGAAGTGATGTCGATCGTTTGTTTCGCATAGGACGCATCTAAACTATGCTGATAGTTCAAGCTCCATGGTGTCGTCCTTGGGTGGGTAGGGGCAGGATGACTTCGTGTGTCCCTGTCTAAAGCAGGAGTAGCAGTACACGACACGACGGAAGGCTTGAATAGACGCTGGCGCAGTACGCAGCCGTAACGCAGGGCACGTTCAGGTATGGAATAAGGACTTTGAAGCGTGATTAGGCATGTACGACCGCTGCTTAGGTAGCGAGCAGCCACGACCTTGTGTGTGGGACACGATAGTTCCTGCAGGAGCCTTTCGGGTTCTTCGTCATGGTCAGCGCCATTAACCACGTAGCGCCTTAAATCCGTACCAATGGCGAAGTACGCCTGGACTGAAAGGACACATTCTTCTGAGACTTGTATCTGTTGCAATTCTTCAAGCTTATATACTAGTGCCATAGCAGACACTCATACTGAGACCCTATTGATAGGCTTGTGTAGAGTGAAACCTTGGGGGGGGGGGGGGTAATCTGGAAGTCTTGAGGCAGGCGTCCAGGGCCCCTTGAATGATACGGTTGGGCAGAGTGGACATGTCATATCTAGCACGAGGCTTGATAACCACTTTGTACCACGATGTCGTTGGTGACACCGGAGACGTATGTGTCGGTCGTGCGGGCAGGCCTTGTGATGAGCGAGTTCTTATTGGCGCTGCTGGAGATACATTTTCATCCGATGGAAGGCCAGTAGTTTCCATCGTTCTCTAGGCCGAGGTGTGCGCCGTGACAGCGGGGCTGTTGTGCTCCATGCTGATGGTATCCATCCTAAGGTTGCCGCCTTCGCACGTTGTACTTGTCCCCGCGAAGGTAACGCTACTGGCTCGGATGGCAATTGCGTTGGTAATGTTGCGCTCCCTCGACACAGCGGACATCAACTTGGATGCTCCGTGCCGACAATGCAAGTGCCGCGGGGGCACTCGCACTCGCGAAGCCGCACATGAACTTGGGGAGGACGACGCAGATGGGGGTAGATGACGACGGACCTTGCAAATAGGCACGAGTTTCTTCTGGACGAAGTAGCCACAGCAGACGTAGTCCCTAACCTCCTTGCTGAAACGTGGGAGGCTGCGATCTCCAAGCCTGACCTGGTCGACCAGCGCGAACTCGTCGCCCGGGCCCGGAGGGCGATCCAAGCCAGAGGGTTCCTGGAATAAGGGACCCTTCCAGACAAGTCACTGCTTCAAATGAAGGTTTCATTATCTCTCTCTCTCTCTCTCTCGTGGACACCGCACGCGGGCGCCCCGGCGAAGACGACGAATGCTCTGTGGCTCTCGAGCTGTCGGCTGAACGGCCCGCACTGCAGTTATATTTTGTAAATATGCTTTGTAAATAATCTCAATTTCTTAATCCTTCGTTCGCGTAACAATACCTACACATGAATAATTAAATGAATTTTCCTCTGGTGAGCTCTACTTTTGCTCGATTTAGGAAGAACAAAATATAACGAAAAAAAAAGACAATATTCTGGTTAGACATCTTTTCTTTCCCTAATTGAGCAGTCTTGAAGTTGCTGAGAAAATTGAACAGCACAATGTTGAATGCACCCTGGAGTGGCGCACTTGGTGTATTCCTACTTTATACAGTGCTGTTCGACTGGACGTCACTTAACATATCGATCTAAATGTAGGCATTTCTAGGTTATGCACTTTTTCAGAGCGCAAGTTTATTTCGTTACTCCTCTCCATTATTTTTATTCGGGCGCGTTGCCACCGTCGATGCTCGCGATGTACGGTAGTAAGCAACTTGCTCGATAATCTTCAACCTGCTATAAACGCAGCCGACCTTGACTATCCTGCTTATTGCGAATGCATAAATAATAAAACAACAACTGAACAGGAAACATGGCCGTTTTTACTTTCCCGGACGGCTGGAGCGCGCGGCTCCGGCCAACCGAGCGCGGCCCACTGATTGGCTTCTCCAGACGGTGGCGCGTCTGGTGTCAACTTCTGCGCCTATATAAATGCTTCGGCTGAGACTTGCCGACTAGCCAAAAAAAAAGAAACTTGGCAACAGCCACAGCTACGGAACAACGTTAGAAATTACCATGCCTATAGGACGCACAATAACATTGACGTAATGTTCACGTCTCTACACCAAATGGCGCAGATGCAGCAGCACGAAATAAAAGGCATTGATGTGAACAAAACAGTCCTTTGTAATATTTGGCAACTTACGTTTCCCCGACAGACTAGACAGGATGTGTCATAATCCGTAAACCAATCACGTGCCACGTGCCTACTATATGTCAACACCATCGGACACGCTTTTGTGGTCGTGGGTTCCCTGATGTATTCGCAACGCCAGCAATTCATGCGACACCTAGCGGCAGTAGGGAGAAAGGCCATACGGAGGTCCAGTCGCCGTGTGTGCCGTAGAGGCTGCTCTCGCGGACGGAAGAATGGAGCTGCTAGCAAAGAAAAAGCGAACGGCCAAGCAGTTATGCTGTGTTCCTCGGTGCGTGCCAGCGAGATGGAAGGACAGCGATATTTCCGTTCACGCATTTCCCTCCGAGTCGAAAGGCTGAAGCCGCAGAACCAGGTGGATCGCCAACATCCACATCGGCAAAGCTGTGACGCTGACAGTGACTGTTTGCTCACGGCATTTTGCACGGGATAATTTCTCCTTACCAGGTGAGACACTATTGTGAACTTGTGAATTCGAACCTAATGCATGACCATTGTGCGTGGCCATTATAGATGTCGCTGTGTCACCTTATGTAAACGCGTTTCACATTGCGAGCACTGGCGATTGGGCTATGCATTATTTGCTGCATATGTTAGCCGCAACGCGAAATTCGAGCACAGGTTCGAGACCTGTCACAGCGGTTTCTCCGAGGAACGTCTCCTCTGCACTCGTTAACCACATTGGCTGTAATTAGAGCTCATGTTCGACGTTTCACAGCGGTTTCTGCGAGGAACGTCACCTCTGCGCTCGTTGGCTACACCCGGCTGTAACTCGGGAGGCTTTTGATGCCCAGCACGTCTCGCGCAACTTGTACGGGCGTCGGAGATTCAAATGTTTACGAATGATGTACTAGCAAGTTCGGGAAGTGTTGAGTGTAAATGTGCCACGTATGTGGCATGCTAAAGCGGAATAAATATCATGCGTGGCGCGGATGAACTTGCAGCACAGGCGCACTGCACACGGGCACTTCCCAGCGCGACTGATTACGAATTTGCCACTTGCACTTGAGAATCTCCGACGCGCTCAAGAGTGGCCATATGACACTGGTATTTCGCACCGACGGCGAGCCTATCACGTTCATTGCAGAAGTTTGCCACTTACGCGACAGCCACATGTCAATTTTACACGCGTTTGCTAGTTGCGAGGAAAATTTACGGCGTCCGCCGTCTACTGACGTGTCGCATATGTATGTGCAGTATTAGTACCTAAGCTAGCTTTATCTTTGTTATTAAATCATCCCCAAGTCAGTGGCAAAACTACTCCGGTCATGTGGTGGTGTTTGCACCTGTGTACTTTGCGTTATGAGCAGCTTTCAACTACGTTTTGCAGATGCTACATTCGGTGTACAACGTTGCATAGCCTTGCACACTCAAACCGTGCTTCATTTCCTTGCTAATGCTTTTTTATAAATATTCTGGCCTTGTTTCTGAGGTAAAAAGAAAAAAATTCTGGGTGCAGCCCATATTGAGGCACAATAAAACATAAACAATTCATTTATTTTTTCAGATGTAGCATGTCAAAGACAGCGGCTGAAAAAAAATGCAATAGGCTACCCAAGGACCGCGAGCGGCGCCACTGCTCCTGACGGGTAGCGCCATCTGTGGCAGAAAAAGTCGAAACTGGGAATATTCACTGCGCATGTCTGCTGCGCCGCGCTTCAGCCGCTCGCTTTTTGTGCACGTGCAGGGCCCTCTCCTCGCTTTGCACGTGCGGCGCGTCACGATGTATCGCCTTCAGTGCGGCTTCAAAAAGATCGGCCAGCTATTTTAGTAAAGCCAAATTGTTAAAAGGAGAAAAGCTCGTCAGTCACGTAAACTCTGTGGAGCAGACAATCAACGGCAACGAGGCACAGCTCAATGCAAAATGTATTTCCCAAGTGAGCGACAAAATCGTGCACGACGTGTACCTCGAGGTGAGGGTCATTCTGTCATATGTTAAAAATACTGATTGTCTATACACACTGCGAAATGAAGCCGCGCACTCTCAATGTTTTTCGTTGTCGAATATGAAGCGTATGCTTTACTTGTTTTGATATGGCAGCCTTACAGTTGTTGTCGTCTACTGTCGGGGTCGAACGTTTGCGGCGTGCAAAAAAAAATAATTGTACGGCCATGGCAACCCACTGAAAAGCCTGGGAAGATACAACACTTGTGCTTCGCCCGTTGGAGGATCACCCACTGACTTGGTGGCGAGGCAGCTGAAATTTAAGCACTGCGAAGCTAGTTGAACTGCTCACCTCGTTGATTTCGGCGGTCGCGTCATGCCTGCACTCGAGTTTTGTGAAAGTAGCGGTTTTACAGGCGCATAAAACCTGCTGCGCGAACGCGGTTCAGTGTGAGTGATGCAGAATTAAAGGCACGATATGGTATCGTGCGCGTGATGCGTTCGCGTAATTAGCGCGCTAGTGAACGCACACTCGAAACACTGTGCTGAATGTTTATATTAGTAAACGTAAGCATATTATGTTGCCTTTATTTTCGCTTTATATGGCAGCCTGGAGCATTGTGGCAGAGGTGCAAACTTGTAGTTAGCTTTGGAAATGCGCACCATGCCATGTTGCTGAATATTTGTAGAGGGAAGTTTGGAAGGCAGCTGCATTTGAAAAGTAGTGGCAAATGGCTTCACTGTCTCACCCTTATTTTCATTCTTTCATAGCTGCAGTGGTCGTGCCATGAAAAGAGGAATTCTTGCTTTCGAGAAGGAGATGCACCTGCAACGCTGGCATTACGGCTCAGTGCAAGCACGCAGCTGCGGTGTGCATTTACGTCAACAATAAAGAAGTAAATTCATGCATCAGCCAGCCACAGAAATGGGGCAAGCCAAGCGGAAAGCCGAAGAGACGCCTAGAACAAGATGTCTCGGACCTTTTCCCAAATGAGTTAGAAAAACATTCATGCTGTAGAATGCACTGCTTCAGTGAAGTAACTGTGCCAGTACTGAAGGTACGAGAATTATGGGCTCGTTACGACACACCAGCCCACGACACAGCAGTACTTCGGACCGCGCTTTCGCGTCGGCAGGGCCGCTTTTGCCATTGTGGAAACTCAACTTCGCGCAAGAAGCCTTTTGACAACGTTCCCAGCTGGCGGCGCGACGCGCCAGTGCCCCGGCTCGACTGAATAGCGCGGGCGCGCACGTGCTGTGGCCGCCTGCAAACTGGTTGCGCCTGGCGGCGCGGGTGCCGTCTATCCCCAGTTTTGCACTGCTCGCTCGCTGGGGCAGCAGTGCGCGCTGTCGTCGCGCGCCCAAACTTGAGCTTGGGTTCCCTATACGCTCGGCGGCAGGTTCTGGCGTTTGTTTTCGCGGTCGTGCGGTTTGTTTAGTATGACGTGCGTCTTCTACGCGGTAAACGGTTCTGTGAGACGTGCTGAAGTGGTTTAAGGCGTCATGGCCGGAATTTCTGCTGGCGTTGAGGTGGACGGAGCATGCAGCGCGATGTTTGCGCGCAGGCATATTCGTGCCTCCAATCAGCCTCGGAGATCACTTGTGTATTTCTGAATGTTCCAATCACTAATGTGACCTTATTGCAGTATTATCCTTTATTTCTGAGCTGCGATTTAGAAGCCATGAAACATACGCGACGATCGTAACAGCGTGAGTGTGGGTACCGTTTTGCTACGATACGATAGGAGCTGTGATGTTATACTTTCACAAGCGTTCAAACTGTTCGCTGCAGGTTATATTGCGTGACTACTTGGTTCGATGGATGAGGTTTCCGCCCCTGAATAAAACAGTTTTGGCAAGTGATAGCAGCATACCTTACAGTCTGAATTACGCTTGTCCAGCAAAGGGACTGTTTACGAACTGCGCGAGCGTCCTAAGCAGTGGTAGGTGCTGGATTATATATATCTTTGTCCTATATACACCGCATGGTCCAAGCATACCGCATCAGCGGTTATATATTTATAAACGTTGTGCGGCATGACCATGCGAGGCCCTATTGCGGCGTTACTCGTTTTCTCTTGCTTTTTCGAGAAGGAGGATGATAACCGAATTTCTTTTTCGGCTGTGTTCGTTCCGTTCTCTACGACGCACACACACG
Organism: Dermacentor albipictus; assembly: GCF_038994185.2. Lineage (NCBI taxonomy): Eukaryota > Metazoa > Arthropoda > Arachnida > Ixodida > Ixodidae > Dermacentor > Dermacentor albipictus. The sequence goes on along the minus strand of NW_027225571.1, from coordinate 6,777,175 downwards.
TATTACGGAAATTTTGTCCTAAAAAATAGGCATCGCATTCTTTTTATGCGATCTCCCATATATATTTTGGCTGTATGCAGGCAAAAAATGCAATGCCGAAGCGCACAGCTTACATATGTACCGTGCTGGTTCACCAACCGCAGTGATCCCTGTGTTGAGCAGTGCTATCGGCCTCATGCAGGAAGGCTACCGTAGACCTATGGTAACTTGAAGCCTACTAGACTCGAAATGCGCGAGAACGATGCCGGTGCATCACAAATATTTGATTGCGCCTGCCGCTTAGATGTTTCGTAGTTGCCTAGCTAGGTTGGCCGTGCACGAGCATGCGCCCTACGCCAAGTGATCAGATATTGAGCAGATTTACCATTTCATGCAGCTAATACAGAGACACCAGTTTTCTTTGTTGAATTAAAACTGATCAAAGCAAAATAGTTCACAACACATACACACACCGCGACTGATAGAAATGTGCGTACACCGCGGCTGATAAAACGCGTCACATTTTTGCGCCCCCAAAAGATATTTCCGCCTACTGTAGTTACCGATGCACCGAAAGGCTTCTGTGACGACCTTACATGAACCGACATGGCGTAAGCTTCCCAAAGTACCATCTAAAACATCTCAAAATCGTTCCGCAGCATGCGACAGCAATACTTTCAAGCAGCGCCGCGCCAGATCGCCCAAGCCAGAGAGGAGGAAAGGCTCTCCACGCGCCCTATCCTCCTCGCCCGATGAAACGGTCTATACCAACTGAAAACCTGCCAAGGACGTCATGTTATGATGAGAACAAGGATGCTCATATGAAAGAGCTTTCACTGGCAAGACTTCGCCGACGTGCATATCGGTCAGCCAGAGTAAGTTAATTTGACTGCATGGTGCAGCACTTATATGCTTATGGTACATACACCATGTCTGCAAGCATGCAATAGATGTCAACACCTTTTAATGCATTACAGAATGAATCAACCAAAGAAACTGCTGCCTCCCCATTAGAAGCAAAGGTGTTGCCCCATGCACCTGTCAGCACGACCACCATGGTAAATTGGCTGCCTGCAATTGTGCACACATTGCTTCACCACTAATTCCTTGTGTATAAACTCTGACATTGCAGGACGATCTCCCATCCCCTGACAGCAACAGCATGGAACAAATAAGTGACAAAGGAAATATGGTAATTTCTTTTTGTATATGTATGTGTTGTGGTAGCTGTCTTTACCTAGATGGTGGCATGCTTTCTGGATTTACATCATAAAAGCATTGTAGCACGTGGTGTGTGATGGGTGCACATTAACTGCAACTTGTGCACACATTGCTTAACCACTGGTTTCTTGAACTGAACTCTATCTGACATTGCAGGACGATTTCCCATCCCCTAACAGCATGGACCAAAGCCTTGCAAACACCATAAGGGACAAGGACATAGCAAATATGGCAATTTATTTTTTAGATATATTTGTGATGTGGTAGCTGTCTTTACCTAGCCGGCAGCATGTTTTCTGGATTAACTTTGTGAAAGGATTGTGGTGTGCGATGGGTGCAAATTAACTGATGCAAAAAGCCTGGCTTTCCTACTTCCAACATTGAATTTAACACATTGACGTGCATTATTGGAATGACAAAAAGAAGCTGCATCTCGCGTCAGATATGTCAGACATTATAACTCTTGCTTTTGTTTTGTGACAGGAATGTGCTTGCCAGCCTGGCCCCCGGACATTAATTGCAGAGTACTCAAGAGAAGAAAAAGACGTGGCAAATTTCCTACTAGAAATGGCTGCATGGGACAAGGCTGTCCAAGTGACATCGGGTACTTTTCCACAGAAGTTTGTGAACACGATAAATAGTAGCAACGTAAATACATTCACAGGCCTGTCATCATTCGATGTTCTAATGCTCGTGTGACGTGCGATGGGTGCAAATTAACTGATGCAAAAAGCCTGGCTTTCCTACTTCCAACATTGAATTTAACACATTGACGTGCATTATTGGAATGACAAAAAGAAGCTGCATCTCGCGTCAGACATGTCAGACATTATAACTTTTGCTTTTGTTTTGTGACAGGAATGTGCTTGCCAGCCTGCCCCCCGGACATTAATTGCAGAGTACTCAAGAGAAGAAAAAGACGTGGCAAATTTCCTACTAGAAATGGCTTCATGGGACAAGGCTTACAGAAAGCAAGGCTGTCCAAGTGACATCGGGTACTTTTCCACAGAAGTTTGTGAACACGATAAATAGTAGCAACGTAAATACATTCACAGGCCTGTCATCATTCGATGTTCTGAATGCTCGTGTGACGTGCTACACAAAAATTCATCCACTTTCAGGACGGCACCAGTTATGTGTAAAAACAATTGCATTGACATTGGTGAAATTGAAGCATAATATTTCCACTGCATTCTTGAGTCACATTTCTAACTGTTCTCTAACTACATGTAGCAACATAATTGCAGAGACTGCTCAGTTGATGTCTGAAATTTTAAAAGTAACTGTGGCTGTGCCACCAAAAGATGATGTTGAACATTTGCCTGTCTGTTTTAAACACTTCAGTAATGTGCGTGTCATTGTAGATTGCACCGTAATTCCTATTAGCCAGCCCAACTGTTTGCGATGTGCATTACAGACCTACCCCTTCTATAAGAAAGGTTTCACGGTTAAATATATGGTGACTGTTACAACAAGTGGTCTTAGTGCCTACATAAGCCAAGGATATGGAGGCCACACCTCAGACAAGGCCCTGATTGAGCAAAGCTGCCTCGTCAAGCAACTAGACCCGATATCAGATACCTGAAACCATTTCTAACAGGAAATTTGCCACATCTTGGGAAATGGAAGAACCTGCCCTGTTACCATGCTGCCAGAAGGCAAGCGTTACTACCAGCAGACATTTTGTCTCTGCCTTGACTAGGGTGCGCAAGTGTTCTTTCCCTGCCTTCTCCAATACCAAAGCGAAAAGACCATGTCACATGAATGTGTCGTACCCCGCATTTTTAAAAAAATTCTTCACAATTCCAGTGGCACGTTTGCATATTCGGCATTAGGTGATTCACCTGAAGTCATGTGCCATGGCTGGAGATATTGCAAGTAGCCTGTATTGCATAGAGGCATTTGTGCGTGTGACCTTGGCTCCATCAAAGCGTGGCGGCCTTGAGAGTAAGTGCGGTATTCTGTTTGGAAATCCAGCATTTTTTATGCCACTCAGCCATTTCATATTTTTCAGACACAGTTGTTGCCATGTGATCTACATGCTGCACTTGTTTGCATTGGCAAACCTGCAGACTTCAACGCACTTTTTGTAAATTAGCAATGTACATTCTTTTGCAACTTGTATTCTTCATTGAAGTGCTGATTTACGCTACGCATTCTGATGCAAGTTTTCATCTTATGGTATTCCGAGATATTTGCAGTTCACTTGTGATCTGTGTGCACAGAGTTGTGGCTATTCTTCAATGTCTGTTTGTTGTCCCTTGCCTTACTTGTATTTTTTCACAAAATAAACCACATGCACTCAATATTTTGTTCACTGTACTCAGTGTCAAGGTGTTTGCCTCATACGTTTTACTCAAGCCCATTTTTGTTGCACTTTTTAGCATATGAGGGTATATCTCGCCAAACAGAACATGAGAAGTAACATGGAACAGTGTCAAACCTGCATACGATGAGTATTTAAAAAGTTTGGCCACCAGAGTTGAGTACCCTGAAAGAATGGTTTGATTCAAATGACCCCAGCTGGTATATGTACCATAATTTATGCTTCTTCCCAATTTGTTGAATACAGTTCAAATGGCTGTCCTGGAAGCATAACTAAACCACTGGTAATACAACATGGGGAGACACTGGTGCAGACTTAACATCAGTGAATGATAATTATTGACCTCCAGAGAGCATATAGAGCTGTCCTTACTATCAACATATCAATAAATGGAAAGTAAGTGACATAAAAGTTTAACATGCACTTAAAGCACTTAACAAACACTTAAAGGGGCACTGAAACACTTCCGACTGATCATAGTTACCTCACTACAAAAGGACATCGCCTGCTGCAAACATTTTTCGAATCATTAAACTGTAAGCGGAATTAGTAGTTATTGCACTGATGCATTGCTTTCTCCTTTCGCCTCAGCTAGTGTGCTGGAAGCTACACAGTGCATGGCAAGGTAGCAAGGTCCTGGTCAAGCTTTTTTTTTTACACATTGCTACTTGTGGTTCAGGCATGTGTTGCACTCTCTAAACGCGAGAGGGACGCCTGGAGCTACATCACTTACAGAGACCAATAAATACACACGGCTGTCTGATCGTCCTGCGAACAGTGCTTGTGGTGGTCGTGGTATCTATATTATGCAGAATGCCAGTTTCAGGGCCCCTTTAAGAAGGGCACAAACAAAGACAACAAAAGTTGGTTTCATGAGTTCTGCCTGAGTCGCCACTGATATCACGCAGTTGCTGGTGCACAAATTGTGAAACAATAACGTATGAGCCATAGGAAACGAACAGTCAAGGAGGCAAAAAAAAAAGCATATGTATTGTGATAGGTAACCTCAAGCGCCACAGCACAAGGTGAAGCGAAGTTGCAGTTTGGCACATAATACGATCTCTTCTGCTTACAATGGTGCACGCACATGAACATTTCACTTCATACGATCTTTGCGATATGAACAGCATTGAAACGCAATGTAGAGATGAAACATTAAAGGGACTGACAACTACACCAAATGTTCCAGGATAAGGTGCCAGGAGAAACAGCCGAGATGTGCTTGCACTTTTGCGACAATCCAGCAGTGCACGAGCACTTTGCCTCCACGATCGATGGGTCCCGGAATGCCTCGGCGATTCTCACCACAATCTCGTGCGGGTCCGCTGTCACGCCGGAGGTTTGCACACACGTGCGACCACTTCTACTTAATTACTCATTGTACCACTGGTACCGACTAAAATGAGGTGCTCGGCGTCCACTACCCGTTCTCCCCCCACAAAACAGCGCGAATTAACATCGCAGTGCAATAAACTTCATATTTTCACCAAGGACAGCGTATGCGGGGACCTCCGTAAAGCCGCCATACTGCACAGTGTAGCCAGACCGGGCCAGGCTTCGCAGCGCCCCCTAATGTTGATTTGAGTTGCGAATACGGTATACGAAGAGGGCACAGTTGTGAGCGCTTGCTTGCGCGCGTGCAAACCTCTTCAAGTGATATATGAGTAGGGTGATTCCACGAGAGATCAACACGGGTCAAAAATTTCATATTTTAGATTTCATTGAATATTTTATATTTTATGCGCATGTCACTAGGTAGCACTAAAGTGAGCGTGGCTTCCTTGCCAAATGAATATTTTAGGAGGAAAAAAATAACGATGTTCTTCAGTGTGGAGGTGCCTATTTATAGCACAAGGCATTTTCATAAATTCACAACGATGTGAAATACAGTATGTTACAGCTACAAAGAATACATTGTTGTATGTAAAACCTAGATGTAAAGAAGGGTCAGCTAGCACTGTTTCAGGCTTCCGTGCAAAACGGTAGTGTAAAAAAAAATTGCTTAATTTGCTAGAATCTTCAAAAGTTGCTATATTTATGATTTTTTATCAACTAAACCAATACATGTAGCCTTTTGAGATTTGCTGGACTGCGAGACCTTAAACTATTCAATAATTGTGCGGAATATTCTTGCTGTATCACAAATTATCATTTCTACAATTCGCCTCAAATTTGAAGTTTTGACAAAAATGAAGGCTACTTAAAAATGAAAATAAAAAAACCTCATCGTAAATTTTTCTCAAAATCTCTTAAACAACTGTTCACATGCACGTGAAAAAGAATATCAAAAAACCTGTTGCATTATTTGGTTTGTAATCACAATACAGTTGGTAGAAATGAGAGCTTTGCCAGAATGCAGCAAGTTGCTGAGGAAAAAGGACATCGGGGTAAAAAGAGCGTGCATAAGGCTCTGACTTGCCTACACTTGACCGTAATGGCGACATAAAGCCAGTTTTGGTAAACTTTAATTATTTCAACCACGCCGTTCTAAAATGTCTGAATTTCCGACATAAATTCGTGGAGTCATGCCTCTCCTCGGCCATCATTGGCACACATATTTAGTTCACGCTTTCAGATGCGGCTGCTGTAAAAAATAATCTCTTTTGATCGAGTTGATAGAGTGTAGAAGAATGGGAAGTGAATCCACGGGAGGCGATGAATTCTTACCGGAAGAAGACAAACTGAGAGGTAGAAAGAAGTGCCACTTGAAACTTTACCTCACGTTCATCAGCAGAAGTAGGATTCGCGACGAAGGAGCTTTCGCCCGGTGCTAAAACAAATTCAACTCGGTGGTACTGCAAGGTCCAAATCTTACTTCGTGTAGTGCAAGCGCCACATGGACCCCTCAGGTACCAAATGCGGCATGTGCACCGAATGGTTCCCCAAATTTATAGAAACCTATGACATGTGCTCTTCGTACCAAAAGCGAATGTGCTTGTTGACTCTACTGCGAAGCCAACTGGAGCGCCGAAAAGTTCAAGCTCTCATTCCAAATTTGTCAGCCTACATGACATACAAATCCCGACGTTGGCGCGAGAAACGTGGAATATGGTCAGCACCAGAGGCACCTGAGAGAACACGGTTGAACCCAACAGGCGTTTAGACCGCTGTGGAATATTATACCAAAGACGAGCATGGATGTGCTCGGCAGAGTCCCAACAAAAAGGGCGTAACACCTATTTCGATTGATCGAAACAAACAGTATGCTGCCAAGAGATTCATGACCCGCTCGGTACGGGAGACATATGGTCTCTTTAAGGAAGCCAATCCGGATACATCTATTTGGCTCTCAAAGCTTTATTCTCTCCGGCCGAAATGGGTTCTTCTTGCTCCACAACGAGAAGTGTACCTTTGCATGTATTGCGCCAACGCCACACAGTGTATTTCCGCGCTAGAAGAGCTCACTGAAGGTGCCTACACAATTACCCACCTCAAAGAACTATGTCTTTGCACCTCGCCCACGACCGATTCTTTCCTGGGCGATTGTGATTATTGTGCAAATGAGGATGCTTTTACTACTACAACTTTGGGAATCCCTGAAGAGACAGAGGTAAACAATGCGGTATGGGAAAATGGTGACCTCGTCAAAACGACCCCCCAGCACAGGAGCTGGGGGGTCGTGTCTTTCTACCTTTCTACCTTCCTACCTTTCTCCAGGAGCTTGGTGCATGGCTTGTCAAGTGGACCACCCATGATTATATAAGGGGCATTCAAGCATCAGCAATACACGACGCCAAACGGAATCAACAGCACGGATCCCGTGTCTTTGACTTTGCAGAGAATTGGACAGCTGTTGTACCGAACGACGTACAATCATTACCATTGGCACAAAAAAACAGGTCTTGCTATTTACGTGTGTCGTCATGAGTAGCGGATCCACTCAATTTGTTTTGCGGTTCTCAGTGATGAAGTATGTCATGATGCTGCACACGCTTGCTTTGCGCTGGAAAAAATCTATGAGTGCATGAAGGAAGAACTTCAGCTTAGCAAACATGCTACATACGTGTCTGACGGCGCCAGTAGCCATTTCAAAAACAAGTAGCAGCTTTAGCAACTGTCACAGAAGGAGCACGCGTCAACAAAGTGGCTTTTTTCGGCCACAGGACATGGCAAAAACGCTTGCGATGGTGTTGGTGGCTTAGTGAAGCACCAAGCCTCGCTGTACAATCTCGGAGCAGACAGCACTACAGTCATTAGGCCAGCCTCTGAAATGGTGGCGCAGATGGCCGCAGCGCTGAAAAACGTAAAACTGCTCTATGCAGATGTGGATGAAGTAGAGAACTTTCGCCGCCTCAAAAGGAACCAGTGGAAATCTTTGCCACGTGTTCCGGGCATACAGTTATGGCACATTTGGTTAAGCGAGCCTGACGCCACCAGTTTTGATCGCGTTGTATTAGTGTCTCGACTGCTGCAGGTTATTGGAAAAGGACCAAGCCTTTCTGAGCGTATACAGTGGGTATGCTCGAAATTCCTTGTGCCCTCTCCCTGCCTCCATGTGGCATGTGCGGATCATCAACAAGTGTGCACTGACAGGTCAGTAAGTCAACAGGCAAGCAACTGTGCCACTGAGTATTGGATTCGCTCCATTAGAACTGCGTGATCTGGCCCTCTGGATCAGCTGGTCCCATAGAAAAATGCGGAAAGAGCTACCAGTACTGCAGCGCTTCGTAAACTTATGACGTGTTCTCAGCATGCTATCATCGTTTAGCATTCGTCAGTAGTGCTTCAACAACTATCCCATACATTGTATTCCAGCAAGTTTGGCGGAGAGTTCTTCTGGTCCTGCCAATACTTCAATGAAGAAATAAATGCTCTACTTGAGGCTTTGCACAGAAGGCAATTTCCTCAAGAGTGCGCGGACCAGGTAATCTTTCGCAAAAGACCCAAGTAGTATATGAAAGAGGAAGTCTCGTGCTCCTTTCCAGCTTTTCTAAGAAACTGTGAACTTTCCGACAAGCGGTGATCCTTAGGGACTGGTAACTTTTGATTACAGGGTATTACAGTTCTTTTTTTTTTCTTTTTCTTCAAAGGCGGTAAAATAAGCCATCGCTGGAACTATCTGCCAGCTAACCCTGCCTTAACCAACACCATCGCCCCTCCCACCACCGCCTCTTAGGTTGTATAATAACGTTCATGTAATGACCAGTATGACACTTTTTGAGGCATTTACCTGCCGTACATTCTGTTACATGTGTACATTAATAAAGACTTAACTGTTAATTCTGTAGCACAGAAAGAAATAAAAACCCTGCATTACCAGAAGGCACAAATTATCTACGCTGCACTTGCTGTTAAATAAAATGAGCCACGTAATGGTTATGCTGATGCTTCGTTATTACCATTCATGCGAATAAGTAGCGTTCTAAACGAACTTTTATGCAGAAGTATAATTTATAAGGTCAAAACTGGCTTTATGTCGCCATTACGGTTAAGTTTAGGCAAGTCATAGCCTTATGCACGCTATTTTTACCCCGATGTCCTTTTTCCTCAGCAACTTGCTGCATTCTGGCAAAGCTCTCATTTCTACCACCTGTATTGTGATTACAAACCAAATAATGCAACAGATTTTTTAATATTCTTTTTCACGTGCATGTGAACAGTTGTTTAGGAGTTTTTGAGAAAAATTTACGATGAGGTTTTTTTTATTTTCATTCTTAAATAGCCTTCATTTTTGTCAAAACTTCAAATTTGAGGCGAATTGTAGAAATGGTAATTTGTGATACAGCAAGAATATTCAGCGCGATTGTTGAATAGGTTAAGGTCTCGCAGTCCAGGAAATCTCAAAAGGCTACATGTATTGGTTTAGTTGATAGAAAATCGTAAATATAGCAACTTTTGAAGATTCTAGAAAATTCAGCAATTTTTTTAAAACACTTCCGTTTTGCACGGAAGCCTGAAACAGTGCTAGCTGACCCTTCTTTACATCTAGGTTTTACATACAAGAATGTATTCTTTGTAGCTGTAGCATACTGCATTTCACCTCGTTGTGAATTTGTGAAAATGCCTTGTGCATTAAATAGGCACCTCCACACTGAAGAATCTCGTGATTTTTTTCCTCCTAAAATATTCATTTGGCAAAGAAGCCACGTTCACTTTAGTGCTACCTAGTGATATGCGCATAAAATATAAAATATTCAATGAAATCGAAAATATTACATTTTTGACCCGTGTTGATCTCTCGTGGAATCACCCGGTATAGTTGGATATAACTTTAGAAAAAAGGGGAGGCCCCGCTCAGATGACCGAAGCGCGACGTCCGATTGCCTCCGCGACTAAAATAATCCCGCTCAAAAACTCGTGCTTCTGAAACGCGTCATTCTCGGTATAAACAAAGACTTTTGTATTTTGATGACTGGTTTAGTAGAGCTCTCATGTGCCGCAGCACATGCCGGATCGCGACAGAAAAATAACCCCGTGCCTTCCACAACGCTGCCAGTCGTCTGCTCTTTAGCTTAATTGCAAGTGACAAAAGTCGAAAGAGCAGCTCTGCATGACTTTTGCGCTCGTTTACATGTACACGGCGCATTTACTACCACTGTTCCGAGCTTCAAATGAATCAGTTGCTATTGAGCAAGTACTTATATAAAACAATGCATTTATCGCAACCATTACAAACTCAGAACGCTCGGTGTCAGCGAAAGCACAGTTTTCAAGGTGAGGAGGGAGGTCAAAGCTTCGCATATTTCGGGTGGCAAATTGTCGACGCCATCGCGAAAGCGCCCACGAAATGCGGAGAAAAGAAGACGCAGCACGAAGTATGACACGTTGTGCGCGCCGAGGTCGTGTGCACGATTTCTTTCGCCGCAACGAGATACCGATGGTCGAGAAGATCACTAACGAGTTCTCGAAGCGTATATGGTGTTATGTTTGTGCCCTGGGATTTGCCTGACGGAAGGCCAGTGCTATGGTGTGTCGACCGTGGAGGCAGCACTCATCCCCGCATGGTGCCTGCTTCGGGCACACGACTACGTGCACGGCTGGGGTTTCCCTGCGGCTGCACGGCGTCCACGGCGGAAGCGGCCACCGGTTGCATTGCTGTCCGTGCCGGCAGCAATACGACCCCCCCCCCCCCCCTCCTTTGTCCGGCGGCGCCCGCACGAACGACTCGTGCTGTGTTTGGGACGATTTCCAAAAGAGGGCTGTGTTTCGACCCCGTGCTTTGCAGTAGGTTCCCTTTGTCCTATGACGGGCCATAAAACTTCCCCGGCGCACCATTCTGACCCACCGCCAGATCGGCCCGACGCCGCAGCGCGGTTCGAGGAAGCGCCGGCCACCGAGAGCGGCGTTAAGACCACGGAGGCTGCCCGGACCCTCTCTCTCTCGACCTTGTTTCGTCCTTAGGGACTGTCTGGGGAATCTGGGGACTGAGGAGTGTTATTTAAGCAGCTTGCAGCTGCGCTGTTGGTCTCTCTCCTGATAACGACGACAACATGTAAGCATTGTATAAAGAATTCTTTTCCGAGAAAGCTCTCCTCGTCTCTGACTCTGCGTGAAGTGGGGTCCAGACCTCCTGCCGGCCACACATACCTCGGCACACGCAACAATGGATCTCCCATCGCTGAAGCGGTGTACCGTGCGTCATGCACAGCAGCCAGGCATTCTCCCGTGACCTCTCAAATAAATAAGCAGTTCATTTGGTGAAATATTCCTTTTAATGGAAGCCCAATTCTCAAAAAGCAACGTCCTGCACAGATCGTGCTCAATATAAGTATTGGCATGGAAACGTGATGAAATGCTGGAAAATCTGAAAGCAAATACAGTTATCAACCCTGAATAACTTTGTGGGGCCCAAACTGCTTATTCGGGCAGCCACTGTCCAGCTCCACACGAAAAAGCAGTAGTCAACGTGAAATTGACAGCCACTCTTAGCAGCCTGCACGCCAAAGCACCTTGTGCTTTGCGTGCAGTTGTGCTGCCGCTACTGTTTTTCCCAGCCCGTTGAGATGAATAATGTCAATGTCAGAAGGCCCAAAATACTCTATTGGGCAGCCACCTACGAACATGACGGGCCCTGTGATGAAATAACAGTCGTCGGGGCACGCTTGAAAGGCACCTTTAGCATCTGCACTTCAAAGCGCAGCTATGTCGCATTGTAGGTGGAACAGCAGTAGACAACACAAAATTGACAGCCTGCATGCAAACACACGTTCATGTGGTGGCATTGTTTATTTTGGTTACCTGGCCCAGGCAAGTAATGCGAATAAGAGAACAATTATCAAACATCATGAGTTTAGTTAGGCCCAAAATACTCAGTCGGGTAGCTATTAATAGCAGTAGTCGAGGACATGTGGTGGCATTGTTTATTTTGGTTACCTAGCCCAGGCAGGCAATGCGAATAAGAGAACAATTATCAAACATCAGGTCCACTCGGACATTTCATATTTATTTTTATCCTTTTTTTCTCCCACTCTTTTCTGGAACCTTTTAATCCCATTCCCCATCCCTATACAGAGTAGCATGCCAGCGGTTATATACGCGCCGGCAAAATTCTCTGTTTTTCTAATAAAGATCCCTCTGTCTCTCTCTCTCTCTTATCAAACATAATTAGCTTAGTTATCCCCAAAGTGCTCATTCGGGTAGCTAATAAAGGGACACTAAAGTTTACTATGAAGTCAAGTTAAAGTGATAAAGCAATGCTCTAGAACATCTAAGGCGTCCATATAATCGCGAACAGAGCTTTAGAAACCGAGAAATTGAGTTAAATGCATGACACGATCTGAGACCCCCCAGCGACATTCCGGTACTAGCCCGATGACGAAGGCAGTCCTCATCGTAATTTATGTCACTAGCAGTCAACTACTCGTATTAAAAAGATCATTTCATTAGGTTATACGACGGAAGAAAATGCAACTTGTCTACTTCTGTTCGATTCTAAGAAGAAATAACATTTTGACTTTACCCTTCAGTAGTATGGGTGGTCGAAAGGTTTCGTTTTCGCTCAACTCTGCGCGCTCTACTCGGCGCCTCGCGCGCTTTGGAGCTTCAGTTGTTTCCTTATCACGTCGTGCTGCGCTGGTTCTGGCGGCTCGCGAAACTTGCATTTGGAACAAGCAGCGAGAACGCCACACCCATGTGATGTCGTTAGACATACGAACGGTCCGCGGAACTTGGCCAGGGCAGTGGCAGCGGCGAATCCAACGTTACTTATCACTGTGTGCCAACGAGTGAACCTCTCCGTTCGAAGTGGTTATCTGCCACAGCGCGTTGGCAAAGAGCCCAAAAATCGCATAGTGTGCTCGCTGCACTTTCGTCCAGAGGATTACGAGTTCAACGCCGACTTATTGAAGTAGTGTGGAGTGCCTTTCAAAGCAATGCTTTGAAAGACCGACGGAACCGACCGTTCCGTCGGTCTTGCCTGCATTCTCCGAAGCACAAGAACAACTTTAGGTCGAAGACGTGGCGGTGAGTGCGGCATTTGGTTTTCACGAAGGAAAAGTTACACATGTGCGAATATGTGCAGCCATGACATGCAGTTGCCGGCGTAGTAGTACGCAACGACGCCATCAGTGCTTAAATTGCTGAAGTCGAGCCCAGCATCGTGAGCCAACGTGTCGTTGTCAGGGTCGTCCATTGCAACGAGCGTCAAAGTTGGTGTCATAAAATAAACAACCAGTTTATCGTCGCGTGCTTTCCCTCCCGCTAGCCACCATAGTTCCGCTTTCGCGCTGCTGTCGGCTCTGTTTCTGGCCGCGCGTTTGCGTTTTGCGCAGAAAAGCAGTGGCGCCGTCGGCGGGCACCGTTTTACTCACCGACGGCGCAACGTCACTATGAGACCATGACGTCACCACTCGTCGATTGGAGGGCGGCCGATTGGAACTGCGCTATAGGTACACGGACGCTTCAGAACGCATTTTCTCTTAAAATAAGTCTCTCCTTGGCACGAAACAAGCGTTTCGAGGTTTCTGGGATGGTATTTTAACAGTCCACGTTGACTTAATACTAACCTTTAGTGTCCCTTTAATAGCACTAGTCGAGGGCACGCTTGAAAGGCATCGTTTGCAGTCTGCACATCAAATCACATTCATGCCGCAGCTATTGTTGTATTTGTTTATCTCACCGGGCATGTAACACCAATGTAAGCACAATTACTCACCCTGAATAGCTGTGCTAGCATTGTTTGTGCTAAAAATGCTGAGTGAAGTTAAATGTATTTTTTTGAGGCAATTATTTAATTCACAAGCCATCGGCATAGCGATCGACGGCCAGGTTCAGACAATGACGTTTGTGAAGTAATAAATGGTGAAAGTTGCAAAAGCTCTCAGCGCACTGCTTTGCTGGGCTCGATTCACTGAAAAATGTATTTGCAACGACGAAAGCGTTAGACAGGAAATGACACCCCACTGCACAATGATATTCGTGTTGAAAATTTTTACCATCATATGTGATGGGCAGCGAAACCGTCTGTTTACTAAGACTGAATGCGTGAAAAATGCTACAGCATAGCAAGGTGCTGTTTCACTATACAGCACCCTTTCAAATGCCCTTCTGGCAAGCTGCCGCATGCAATGATGCGTAAAAATGAACAGAGGTAAGAGGCAAAGTTGCCGTGCAACCCACATGACGCTTTTAAGTAAATCTATCTGTAAAGCTTTCTATTTTCATAAGCGATCAAAATTTGTTTTGAGCAAGTTGGTTAATCACATTGCAGCAACAACACGAGAAGCAAGGAACGAAACCACATCGAGTAGGCAGATTGAGATGACGAGGTAGACCAGTGAGAAAGGTTTGAATGAGATGAAGAGGCCAGCCCTGCAGTGTACAGGAGTTAGTGCTTTGAATGAGTTTGGTTAATGAAAATGTGTAAAGACATTGCTAAAAGAAAACTAGCAAAAGCAAATGCTAATATACAATAAAAGGACACAAATAAGAGTAAGCGCAAACACGCATGGAAGCAGGCACGTATTCACACACAAACGCAAAAACTAAGAAAACCTCAAATATAAAGAAATGCGGGAAATAAAAAAATGACAAACGCAAGAAAACATACACGTATTTACAAACAGACACGAGTAGAGGTATTATAGGAGCGGGTTCACAAGCTGCTGTGCCTACCTTTTCGTATGTTTTTCTTTAACCGTTCTCTTAACACTGTCCTGGGAATTTTTAATTGCAACATATAACGAGAATCGAAAAACAGCGCGAAGCTATGTTGTGGGAAACCATATATCGAGCGCTGGCAACACAACCTATGCGTGACTGTGCCACAGCACGCATTCTACAGCTTGCGCGTGCGGTGAGCACTGGTGGAAAGCAATCAATCGACGGTGCCACACAACGCACGAGCACCGCCGTTAGACGCTCGGCCATCGCACTGCTGAAAACGATCATTCACGCTAAGCTGACGGCGACAAATCTTTGCGTTGGAGGCTTCTTTTGCAAATATTTTCTCTTGAGACGCTCGTAGGTTTGTTTCATGCGCGTACGCTTTTCTCATTTCTCCTGAGAAGGGTTTTGCTCCATCGCTTCACCCCGTCCGACGAGAAACGCAGCGACACAGTTCACGAACACACCCGCCGGCTGACAGTAGGCACCCAACTTTGGCAAACATTTCTCGTCATAACTTCACTGGGGAGCGAAATAAAAAAACTACCGACGATTACGTTACTTCCTAATGCGAAATTTGAGCGCAGCAAATAAGCTGTTTCACCTTTTCGATAGATTGAGGCAAAGAAATCGAGCGACACATGTATGCGCTATCACAGAATTTTTTTTTTATTTTTCACACGTATTCCTTTAACAAAGACTCCACTAACAGTTCTTGACAGTCATGAAGGAAGCTTTGTGGTCGGAGAAATAGACTGATATATGTTCGACTTGGTACACCAATGCTTGATTCTCAATGACGAGATCTATACAAGTGCCTCACGAGGTTGTCACAGCCGTGGGACGCGTTACGAGCGAGAGGAACGGGATGTTCTCCCGCATAAGTGTTAGGAAATTGCTGTTTGCAATTTCGGCTCGGGCGGTGCACATATACAGATCCGCCGCCACCGATCTGGCTCTCTGATTGCCACCGCACAGGGGTTGCATTGGAGGAGGAGCGAAGAAAGGAATTAAGTTCGAGCCGGCGCTTTGACAACCGGAGACTCGCAGGAAGAGGGGGGAGGGGGGCGGCGTGTACACCCAGCGGCAAACGATGGGGGCAGAAGCGCGCGGAGCAAGCGGACAACACGATAAAGGGAGGAGGGAAGAGATAGCAGCGACTGACTGATGCCGCTGACGCCGATAGTGAGTCAACCCCAGCTGCGGAGTTGGTTTCAGGGACAACGCCGCCGATGCCGACACAAACAATATGATACCCTCGCTTCCGCAGCGCTAAGAACCAGGTCTAGCCGTGGGAAGGTGGTCACGTATTCGTCGACGTGCCGGGGCCTACGTGAAATAACCGGCGCGTCGGCAACTGAAGAGCACCCTATCCGCCACACAAGAACAGGGGGGGGGGACCTTTTCCTCCTCTTTCTGCATGGCGGCGACGGTGTTCTATGCAGTCACGTTATCTTGACTCTCTAGCGGCGTCAGCGGCATCCAGCGGTATCAGTCGGTCGCTGTTAGCGCTGGGGGGATGAAAGGGGGGCGGAGCTGGTTACGAGGCCGACGACAACGCCGACGACGACGCGAAACCCAGGAACGGACGCCAAAGAGCTGCGCTCTAAAAAGACATGGAACAAACAGGCAGCATGTGTGTTTGCAGCGGTCGCCGTGGGATCCGGTTTTCAGGCAAAGCGTAGCGCAGCGTCAGCGACGCTCGCTGCAACGTTTCTTCGCCGGATCACGGCTTAGAGTAAACGCACGCGGCACAAATGCCGCATCGTAAGCTCTCAGTAATATTTCCGGCATGATAGACAATCACAAACAGTTTGAGAATTCACTGTGACAAGGGGTTGACGCGCACAGCTGACGCGACTTGGCCCAGTTCGAAGCCCGTGTGGCCATCTTCTCCGATGGCGGGGTCACCGGCCGCCCGGCTCATGACGTCGGTCCAGAGTGCGCGCCCATTGGTGGATGGTCGTGCGCATCCGCCTCGGAGGAGTAAACACCCCCTTTTTTCTAAAGTTGTATCCGACTTCCTTCCTTAAGGAATAAATACTTCGTTAAGCAACGATGGACTTTTTGTCATTATTTCGCGATCCAATATATCAGTGAAGAAAACTGGACTGTATACAGCTCTCGGTAGGGCACCACTTTCACTTTCAATATGCGAAGGCGCCCCGAGAAGCTGTCTTCAATCGCCTTGCTTAGTTTAAAGGAGTAATACTGGCCTGCAGTGCGTCCCGTTCGGAGTACTGTTGGATCTGGAGGACAATCCCACCGCTGTCCTCCATTTGTTGGATCTGGTGGACAATCCCAATTTCTGTCCCCCAGATATTGGACTTTGCCTTTGAGTGCGCGAGTTGGCCGAGTTTGAGAAGGACTTTGAGATGAAAACTGGAGGTTTATTTACATTATTTACAGTAAAAAACATGAAGTCATTAACAGTCATAAAGTCACTGATGGCCGGCAGCAAATCGAACGCTGCAACCCCTGGCAAGAGGCCCGAAATAGATGAATGAAGGAATACTTGAATTCTTGATCTCGTCTCCCGGCCTCTGGCTTTTAACCCCTTCGGTGTCTTGAGGTCACGTCCTGTTCGGCCAATCGTCGAGCCCGCTCAGTAGTCAATTTCGGCCAATGGTAGGAGCCCGTGCGAGTGTAGTCACATTCGGATCAGAGGGTTCCGAGGGATCAAATGCCTCCGGTAGTGCCCTTCTGGTCAGCTACTGCCGTTACAATGGGCGGATGGGGGGGGGGGGGGGGTTGCTCCCAGGACTTCACGGTGAATTACAGCCGTCGTTCCCTCCGGGTTTGCAAGCGCCGTCACAATAAGCGGATGGGGGTTCCGAGGGTTCACGGTGACTTACAGTCGTCGTTTCCTCCGGGTTTGCAACTCAGCCGGGAGTGGTGAGTTGTTCTCGAGCGCCCTTTCAGAACCGCAAAGCAGCTTTGCTCGGGACCCAGGTTACCTGAAATCGTGCCAGGCTCTCGCTTCATTTTCAGGAAGAGTCAAGCAGTGGGACAATAGCTCCCCATGCGGCGCATGAGGTGGGGGACGCCCACTTGTCTGGACGTGCTGTGCTTCGGGTACGTGGTAGATGCGCTTCTACGCACCTTAATTAGGTGCGATGGCGATTCGATGTGGTCTGGTGAACTCGAAGGAGGCTCAGGAAAAGGTCCCGTATCTAACAGTACATAGTCATGTCACATCCACTCCGATCTGTCGCTAGTGGATTAGCTCTAAAAGACTACTTCGTCTTTTTCAGTTGCGCATTGGTTACGGTTGGTTGCACAAGCACTTTCTCCCCCGAATACAAGAAAATTGACAGAAAAACCTCAGTAATGTCGTGAAAATTGACCAGAAGTTCGTCACAGTGCCTCTCATTGAGCATCGCATGAAATCAAGCGCTATGAATAGGCGCCGCACAAATTGAAGCCTTCTGAAAAACAGTTCGAGTCGGCGACAAACCGTCAGTTAGCAACGCCTTGTCACGAAGTTCTTTAATATCTCAGTTACCGGAAGTCCCAACGGCGCAGGTAATAGTAATGATAACCAGGTTAAAAAACGAAAAAAAAATGAGTAAGAAACATCGAGAACAACATTGCTGTACACATTCATCAGGATACCACGTGAGACATCTTTGAGTACGCCCTTATGTGTATAATGGCACGTGTACTTGCCTATCTTTATCAGGCGACCACGTTTCACTGCCTAACAAATGTTATCGCACAGCGCAGTACGCGCCTGCATGTATCGGAAGTTTCCGGAATTTTATCGATGGTTCCATCCGCTGTCTGTGACCGAACGTTGTGTAATCTGATTGCATGTATGCGCGACGCGAATAATGTAGAACTTTTTGGAAGGCACGCGGCTCTCATCGATTACTCCGGAACGTTCGACAACTGATGTATAAAAGCCGACGCGCTTGACCCCATGACCAGATTTTCGACGATCGCCGACTGTGTTCGCCGCTGTCGCCGTTCTTTGAGTGTAGCCTGCTTTTGAGAGCACAAGTTCGCCCAATAAAACGCTAGTTTCGTCTTTCCCAGTTTGGCTGCTTTCTTCACCGTCACTACCACGTGACATCTGGTGGAGGTGCGTGTGCGTTCATGTACCGGACGTTTATGTTATATCGAAATTAACTTATGGAAAAACCATTCTTCATTTTATGTCTAAAGTTGCAGTAGCGCTACTTATTTTTGCTTAGAGAAAACGGACGAAAAATACTGAAAGAAAAACAATGCATACAGCACGTACTACAACTAACGCAGCTACTCTGGGTAGCACAGAACACACATGTCCGCATAACCATGCAGACATCGTTATCTACAGGGTGTCCCAGCTATCATGCACCACACCAACATTTAAACAAATGCCACGTAGCCACACCGAACCAAGGTAACGTTGTTTGCGGTCCCTTGAACATACTCGGATTATTTTTTGCGTTACACGCAATTACAAAGCCTTAATTAATAATTCAACCTCTCTAATATTGTAATTAGATGAAAAGCGTCAATGAGAAAATTGTAGAGCAACATGAAAAACTCTCGATACAGCTTTCTGTTGCTGAATCATCAGCCTGGTTACGCCCACTGCAGGGCAAAGGCCTCTCCCATACTTCTCCAACTACCCCGGTCATGCACTTCACTTAACTTCACTTTATTACCTTAAAAACCCCATTAGAGGGGTAATACATAAGGGGTGGTTAATAAAATAAACATTAGAAACAGGCGTTCACTTTGAGGTATGGGTGACAACAGCTTCAGTAAAGGCAGATGGGTTTGTGATGGCTGCGATGGCGTGTGGAAGGCCGTTCCAGTCCCTTAATGCTCGAATAAAAAATTATGGACAACGTGGCACTAATTGTGGCCACGTTGTCCCTGCAAAATTCTTAATATCATCCACCCACCTAACTTTCTGTCGCCCCCTGATACGCTTCCCTTCCCTTGGAATCCAGTCCGTAACCCTTAATGACCATCGGTTATCTTCTCTCCTCATTGCATGTCCTGCCCATGCCCATTTCTTTTTCTTGATTTCAACTAAGATGTCATTAACTCGGGTTTGTTCCCTCACCCAATCTGCTCTTTTCTTATCCCTTAACGTTACACCTATCATTCTTCTTTCCATAGCTCGTTGCGCCGTCCTCAATTTAAGTAGAACCCTTTTCGTGAGCCTCCAGGTTTCTGCCCCGTAGGTGAGTACTGGTAAGACACAGCTAGCATACACTTTTTCCTTGAGGGATAATGGCAACCTGCTGTTCATGATCTCAGAATGCCTGCCAAACGCACCCCAATCCATTCTTATTCTTATTTCAGTCTCATGATCCGGATCCGCAGTCACTACCTGTCCTAAGTAGATGTATTCCCTTACCACTTCCAGTGCCTCGCTACCTATCGTAAACTGCGGTTATCTTCCGAGACTGTTAAACATTGCTTTAGTTTTCTGCAGATTAATTTTTAGACCAACCCTTCTGCTTTGCCTCTCCAGGTCAGTGAGCATGCATTGCAGTTGGTTGGACCCCAGGGTTACTAAGCAAGGCAATATTATCAGCGAATCGCAAGTTACTAAGGTATTCTCCACTAACTCTTATCCCCGATTCTTCCCAATCCAGGTCTCTGAATACCTCCTGTAAACACGCTGTGAATAGCATTGGAGAGATCGTATCTCCTGGCTTGACGCCTTTCTTTATTGGGATTTTGTTGCTTTCTTTATGGAGGACTACTGTGCCTGTGGAGCCGCTATAGATATCTTCCAGTATTTTTACATATGGCTCATCTACACCCTGATTCCGTAATGCCTCCATGACTGCTGAGGTTTCGACTGAATCAAACGCTTTCTCGTAATCAATGAAAGCTATATATAAGGGTTGGTTATATTCTGCACATTTCTCTATCACTTGATTGATAGTGTGAATATGGTCTATTGTTGAGTAGCCTTTACGGAATCCTGCCTGGTCCTTTGGTTGACAGAAGTCTAAGGTGTTATTGATTCTATTTGCGATTACCTTAGTAAATACTTTGTAGGCAACGGACAGTAAGCTGATCGGTCTGTAATTTTTCAAGTCTTTGTCGTCCCCTTTCTTATGGATTAGGATTATGGTAGCGTTCTTCCAAGATTCCGGTACGCTCGAATTCATGAGGCATTGCGTGTACAGGGTGGCCAGTTTCTCTAGAACAATCTGCCCACCTTTCTTAAACAACTCTGCTGTTACCTGATCCTCCCCGGCTGCCTTCCCCCTTTGCATAGCTGCCAAGGCTTTCTTTACTTCTTCCGGCGTTACCTGTGGGATTTCGAATTCCTCTAGGCTATTCTCCCTTGCATTATCGTCGTGGGTGCCACTGGTACTGTATAAATCTCTATAGAACTCTTCAGCCACTTGAACTATCTCATCCATATTAGTAATGATATTGCCGGCTTTGTCTCTTAACGCATACATCTGATTCTTGCCTATTCCTAGTTTCTTCTTCACTGCTTTTAGGCTTCCTCCATTCCTGAGAGCATGTTCAATGCTATCCATATTATACTTACTTATGTCAGCTGTCTTCCGCTTGTTGATTAACTTCGCAAGTTCTGCCAGTTCTATTCTAGCTGTAGGGTTAGAGGCGTTCATACATTGGCGTTTCTTCATCAGATCTTTCGTCTCCTGCGATAGCTTACTGGCGTCCTGTCTAACGGAGTTACCACTGACTACTATTGCACATTTCTTAATGATGCCCATAAGATTGTCGTTCATATCTTCAACACTAAGGTCCTCTTCCCGAGTTAAAGCCAAATACCTGTTCTGTAGCTTGATCCGGAATTCCTATATTTTCCCTCTTAACGCTAACTCATTGATTGGCTTCTTATGTACCACTTTCTTCCGTACCCTCCTCAGGTCTAGCCTAATTCGAGATCTTACCATCCAATAGTTCCTGCAGCGCACCTTGCCGAGCACGTCCACATCTTGTATGATGCCAGGGTCAACGCAGAGTATGAAGTCTATTTCAAATCTAGTCTCGCCGTTCTGGCTCCTCCACTTCCACTTTCGGTTATCCCGCTTGCGGAAGAAGGTATTCACTACCCGCATAAAGTTCTGTTCTGTTAACTCTACTAATAATTCTCCCCTGATATTCTTAGAGCCTTTGCCGTATTCCCCCACTGACTTGTTTCGAGCCTGTTTCTTGCCTACCATGGCATTGAAGTCGCCCATCAGTATAGTGTATTTTGTTTTGACTTTACCCATCGCCAAATCTACGTCTTCATAGAAGCTTTCAACTTCCTGGTCATCATGACTGGATGTAGGGCGTAGACCTGTACGACCTTCAATTTGTACCCCTTAGTAAGTTTCACAACAAGACCTGCCACCCTCTCGTTAGTGCTATAGAATTCCTGTATGTTACCAGCTGTATCCTTATTAATCATGAATCCGACTCCTAGTTCTCGTCTCTCCGCTAAGCCCCAGTAGCACATGACGGGCCCGCTTTTCAGCACTGTATACGCTTCTTTCGTCCTCCTAACTTCACTGAGCCTATCTTCACTG
Source organism: Dermacentor albipictus (assembly GCF_038994185.2). Taxonomy (NCBI): domain Eukaryota; kingdom Metazoa; phylum Arthropoda; class Arachnida; order Ixodida; family Ixodidae; genus Dermacentor; species Dermacentor albipictus. The sequence goes on along the minus strand of NW_027225571.1, from coordinate 6,755,098 downwards.
CGCTGAATACGGGCTAAATAAAACTTTTTCCGAGCTTGCGAATATGCGCAAACTTCCTCGAGCGGCCAGTCGCGCGGCAATTTTGCAAGTATTCGCCAGCTTCTTTCTCGCAAGCAGGGGGTGCTGGACAGAGAAGTACGACGCAGGTGTGTGAGGTCTCATGTTTCTGATTTCCTGGACAAAGATGTGATCGAGCGCACCTCCAGTCCTTGCCATTGGTACAATGTCGAGGGAGGCCAGCTCGGTGCCATACGCCTTCCTAGTGTATACGGCGGAAACCACGCGTTTCGGAGCTTCAAGACATTGATGTCCAAGTTCCCGCACAGAGCTAGGGGTATTTCTCGTTCCCAACTGTTGTACGAAGGTGTGAACGCAGTCTTCGTGTAAGCTATCAGGTGCACCATGTTTTAGATGGCCCTGGGACTAACGGGCAAGGTGCCAACGGCGATGTTTTCGTCGTTGTAAGTTACGTGATCCGTGGATATAAGCACGTACCCAGGGAGCGGGGGGCGTGCTGGAGGGGGACCCCCTAAAACTAAGCGGCATATCCCTCCCCCGCTACCCACGCCGCCATTTTTCACACACATTCCTAAAACGCCGCCAGATCATTGTGGAGACTCGTCAGCTATTCGGCGGTCACCATTTTGCTGCCTTTTTCACTGCTTATGGATGGCGGTAGTTACCGGCGTTTCCTGTGGTGTGAAATCCAGTTTTCTCGTCGATTCGTTGTCCGCGCAGTTAATTCTAGATGCGTTCAGTTTTCACCATCTATTTCAACAGTCACACGCATCGCTGTTACTTCTTTAGTTCAACCTTCTTTGTTTAGACTGATCCAGTGACCAGGAAACGGATTCAGTTCGTAGTCAGCTCGTCCATATGCTCGTAGAATGAGTTGCGGCCGGAGACAGACCGCTTTAGTTTAGCGTTTGTAACCAAACGTAAACGCACTACGTATGTAAAGAAATAGCACTGTCATCACTGCGCATGTTCTTGTTGGGTTTCTGCAGTTTACGTGCGCTATGATAACGTACGTTATATGGCGTGTGTAGCGTTCGAATGTTTACGTACGCTAAGAAATAGCGTTGTCGAACATGGCGGCACCCTTGGCTCACGCCTCAGGGTGAATTCTAGTGATGGCTGCGCTCTGATTCGCGTTGATCGCCAGTAACTATTGAAATGAGCTTTCGCTTTCTCTAAACTCGCCTGAAACGTTAGTTATGAGCGCATAGCGCGTCCAATTTCTGAGATCGTAAAGCGAATCAGGGGCCCGTACGCAGCGGGACGCGTCGACATAACAACAACAGGACGATTGGCAATTGATTGGCTTGGCTTGGATAAGTTCGGCACGAGGCATCAGACGGCGTCCCGTTTTATAACGTCTTTATTACGTTTGCGTTCGCGTACGGTAAACTAAAAGCCTTGAAAGGATGGGCACCGTAACGTCCCGCAAAGGTGATTACGTTTAACGTACGTAAAGCAACCAACACTATTCCAAGACTGTCTAATGCCAGTTACGTTTAACTTTTCCTTTTGATTCATTATTTCCTCCAGTGACGGCTCGCCGCGACACTGGCATACCCTCGGAACCAGAGACCCGTGATATACGTTAGATAAGGTGGAAAATAAAATCATGCGAAACAGCGTCTATGATCAAATCCTGCAATATCCGTTAAACACATAGGCAATATCAATGTCGCCGGTTACCTCATCTGGTTTTTATGTAATTGTACAGCACTTTTCATGGAAAATAGTCAACTGGAAATAATAGTCGCAAGGAGTTGAGAAATTAAGCGATCTACTGAAGGATGGAGATAGCCGAGGCAACACCCAAACAAGAAGGAAAAACAAAAATAACAAATTTAACCGTTATTTCTGAAACTATTTGTGGATCAACGGCTTTTTATTTAGAAAGGAAGTAGCGAAAACACCGCCGGAAATGGAGTAGGAATCCGTGTGTTTTAAATGACGCTTCTACCATTATCAGTCTAACCACCTGACGTAGCCAATTCTCTGCTATGCTTATGTGGGTGTTTTTCTAAGATTCCTTGGTGGGCGGAGTACGTCTAGAACCACAGAGTCCTGCGCTCCAAGCAGTTGTACGGGACTGTCAGCCACGCATCATTACGCAACTTCCCAAATGACAATACGAGTCGGTTTTGGCGTTTAACTTGGTAAGCAGTAAACGAGCGATCCAAAAGAACTGTGATTCTTCCACAAATATATATTTCTCTGTATTTCTTCGAGAGCCAAAAAAAAAAAACGCTACTAGAATACGGTATTCTACACTTTTGCTCGTTTACTTGTTCTTGGCAGTGTTCTTCCTGCGCTTCTTTCCTGCGCGAGTACGTTTGATGTGGTTCCTTGTTTGTAAAGCAAATGAGAGTTCTATCTCGCTGGCGTACACATGCGAGATACACCGTATTCTATTGCGCTTTTGCGGGATTACGCGTTTTCATGGCGAACGGTCGCATTATTCCCGATAACACCAGTAAAGGTACCCCCCCTTCCCTTTATTTCCACAGAAAAGTTACCTTGCCGCCCCCCCCCCCCCTCACACACACACACATAGAAAAACATCCTGCGTACGTGCCTGCGTGGATATCTCCCCTACACTGCTATACACTAGCGTATCGTAAACGGGGGGCGACAAACGTAGCGTAATGGATTCGACCGCGAAATGGCGCATGGCAGCGTTCCTGTACACGGCGACGCCACCGCGCCTTGACTGCATTCTGTGCCCGACGTGGACACAACCGTTGGTGGTTGCGAGGTGGTCCGTCCGAGAGCGCGAGGACACCTCCCTCTACGGAGTCTCCCTCGAAGTGAAGCGGTTGAAGGCACTCTTGTGTTTCTTGAGGGCGACTCAAATATGTGAAGGAATTGTACTTGCTCAGGCCCTCCGCGTGTGTGTGCGAGCTCTCCACGCCTCCCCTTCCTCTTCCACGCCTCCCCTTCCTCTTCATCTCTCTATCGCACCTTTCTATCACCTCTTTCCCGTCCCCCCGAGTAGCGTAGGGAACCAGACGCATTTCTAGCTAACATCCCTGCCTTCTCTATTTATTTCCTCCTCCGTCGAGGTGCCCATAACGTTTGCATAGGTCGACTGCACGTTGATGGCGACGAGAATGACGTACTTCTCAAAGATGAGTGTGTCGAAAAACTCCTGGGCCTGCTCCATGATCGTGTGGAGTCTTTACTTTGCGAGTCCAATTATTTCGTCGACAAGGTAGCGGTGAGCAGAGCCTGCCGTGTGGTGTCCCCATAATAGAGACGTTTAGCTTGTACGCTATTCCGGTAAACGGGAGCGGTTTGGGCGGATTACCGGATGGTCGGGGCGTAAACGTGAGTGGTGAAGCCGCCTGGTGTTGTAGAGCTCAACCAGACAAACGCATAGCTAAAACTGCCGTAACTCACCATATCCTGCTTCGCCACTCGTGCAAATTTTTGGCAGCGGCGTAATTGTGAACACGATTATGCCACTGTCGAAAATTTACGCCAGCAGCTAAGCAGAATACAGTAATTAGCTCTGTGTTTGTGTGGTTGAGCTTTGCGCCACCAGCTGGCGCCACCGATCGGGCCGCTCACCTGGACGCCCCCGCTAAACCGGAACACCGCCCGCGCTTGCCCGGATACCGGACACGCTAAAGGTCTCTAATAGAGACGTTTAGCTTGTACGCTAATCCGGTAAACGGGAGCGGTTTGGGCGGGTTACCGGATGGTCGGGGCGTAAACGAGAGCGGTGAAGCCGCCTGGTGTTGTAGAGCTCAACCAGACAAACGCATAGCTAAAACTGCAGTAACTCACCATATCCTGCTTCGCCACTCGTGCAAATTTTTGGCAGCGGCGTAATTGTGAACACGATTACGCCACTGTCGAATATTTACCCCAGCAGCTAAGCAGAATACAGTAATTAGCTCCGTGGTTGTGTGGTTGAGCTTTGCGCCACCAGCTGGCGCCACCGATCGGGCCGCTCACCTTTACGCCCCCGCTAAACCGGAAAACCGCCCGCGCTTTCCCGGATACCGGACGCGCTAAAGGTCCCTAATGTCACTTGAGCGCTCTCCTGGCTTTTGTCAGGTGCAAGGCGTCAGGGCTGGTTCCCCGTGACATCGCCATGTATACGCGAGCTTCAAGAGATGCTTGCGGTGGTACACCACCTCCTCGTAACCACTGCGGGGATTGTTGAAGATTCCGGCGATTGAACGCGATGGAGGGAGAGAAAGCCTTAAAGAAAGTGTAAATTAGGGTAAAGCAGAAATTGTTTGACAATTACGAAAAAAATGTAGAAAGCTTGCAAGACCCTGAGGACAACCTACTCAGGGTCTTCCAAGCTTTCTTCATAAGTCACATTACACACACGGCACCGTACCTCAAATGGAGCAAAATTGAAAAGAACAAGCTCGACACGCTCATCAGGTCCGGCATCAAAAGAATACTCGGTATCCCACAATCCGCTAGCACAGTAAAACTACTTCAACTCGGAATTCACAATACCACAGACGAATTAATTGAAGCGCAGTTTATTGCACAGATCTCCAGGCTTTCGTCAACTAAGCCGGGAATCAAAATTCTCGATGAAGCTGGTCAACTCCCTATACAGGCACCGCTCGACAGACACCCCCTGTCTAAATTAGCCCGTGAAGGTATAAAGGTTGAGCCCGTGCCGAGGAACATCCACCCAATATATAACGCAGGTCGCAGAAGAGCGCGGGCTAGAACCATCCTTCGACGAATCGATCCTTACGGGGCAGACGCATTCTTCGTCGACGCCGCCAAATATGGCAGAGAAGACAGGTTTGCAATCACGGTCGTTGACGCGCGCGGAGCACTTATCAGCGCCGCATCAATTTACGCTAAACACGCGAATGAGGCGGAGGAAACCGCGATAGCCCTGGCTCTTCAAGCCGCAAAAGGCCCGGCGACCATTTTCTCCGACTCGCGCACGGCGGTTAGGGCTTTCTCGTCCGCTCTAGTTTGTAAACAGTCAGCCGACATCGACAACAGATCCTTTCGTATTACTACGCGAGAACACATTGGAGGTCATACATTAGCGTGGTTCCCGGCGCACATGAACGATGTAACTAATCAAGCGGGTTGCAACCCTAACGAGCGGGCCAACTGCCTGGCGCGTGAATTCACGAATCGCGCCCGAGATAATGGTCCGGCTCTCCCGCAGGATTGCACCTTCAAAGATAATCTTACGACCTTTCATGAAATTACATCACATTACAGACAAAGCAGGAGAAAATTCCCTCCCCCCAGCCCGAAAGTGAACAGGGCTCAGGCTGTTACTTTCAGACTTTTACAGACGAGATCCTACCTCACCCCTAGAGCGCTGAGTTGGATAGACCCCAACTTCCCGCAATCGTGCTCCAAATGCGGTCACGCGTGCTGCTCCTTCGACCACATGCTCTGGCTGTGCCCGTAGAACGCGGGCTCCGACTTTCATAACAAGTCCAAGTGGGACGCCTTGCTGAAGAGCTCGGATTTCACAAACCAACTACAGGCCGTCCAGAGGGCCCGCGACGTCGCGGAGAGTCACCGCCTCCCTGTCCCGTCGTGGGCGGAGCCACCAACTTGATCGGGGAGCCTTCGGTCCCCCCAATCGAGTTCCTAAGGACACTCTTAATAAAGTTCTTGTTACTGTAACTGTCTTATTTCGCAGAGGCTATTCAAGCTCGCCATGCTGCTTGCGGACAGAGTATTCTTCCTCATTTAGCTCCCGCAGCCACTAGCAGCAATGACCTGTTGGCAATGGTAGAACGTGTCGTTTCGAATCCTGTTTATTCAGCACAGCAGCCACGTGCTGCAGCGTACCAGTGGACCATGGACTACACATTGACACCTGTTTGCGGGAAAATGATTAGTCAGTTCGTTAGTTATTTATGATGTTAATAAGTTAGATAGCTAGACAGACAGGCAGACAGACAGGCGGAGAGACAGACAGGCGGACAGATAGATAGATAGATAGATAGATAGATAGATAGATAGATAGATAGATAGATAGATAGATAGATAGATAGATAGATAGATAGATAGATAGATAGATAGATAGATAGATAGATAGATAGATAGATAGATAGATAGATAGATAGATAGATAGATAGATAGATAGATAGATAGATAGATAGATAGATAGATAGATAGATAGATAGATAGATCCGGGAAAGTCTGTGAAGTACCCTAAGAATGATAATACCGTAAAGTGTACCGAAGCCGACCACGATGATTTCTATTGAGAAAATTTCTAATGCATCAGTGCAAGACGCACCCAGTGACGCATAGCCTAAAACAACAAATTTAAAATAAATTATGCTATTTTGTGAGATGGACCCCTCACAGAATCAACATATATCGAGGAGCCACGTTGCTTACAAATGAAGTCACAGATATCCACATCATCTGAGTACCCGTGCACAATAGCATTCACAGAAATGAACAAGCACCCCGTCCAGCTTATAACGCTTCAAACTCCCGCATAAGCATAGGAACAGCCATGCATAACAACTACCGACTGAACAGAACTGAAGTTTTCGAACTGGAGGAAACGAAATCAAGGCACAATAGGATCCACCTGCAGAATTTCTGTCAAGCCTCACACCCTCCAGGCATCTCACGGCGGGACTCCGTCGCCCTAGAAACCGATTGAGCGGCGAGAACCCCAGGTCTAACTTATCAATGGCAACCAGTGCACTGCAGTCCTGCCGCCGATCTTGACCGCCAACCAACATCGTAATCACAGCCACATCCTAGGATATGTTGCCTTCAAAGCGCACCACATATAAAGAATATTTTCTGAATTCGATTGAATTTCAGGGGTTTGCATGCTAAAACCACGATTTTATTATGAGGTGCGCCTCAGTGGAGCACTACGGATTAAGTTTCCCCCACGTGGGTTCTTTACGGTGCCCCCAATGCACTGGAAAGACTCGCTTCAGCATTTCGCGCCCATCGAAATGCTGCCGCCGTAGGCGGGTTCTCAACCCCGACCTCGTGCTTAGTAGCGCAAAACCATAGCCGGTAAGTCTACGCGGAGGGCCAGGACATTTGTGAGAATGACAAGCGTTCAACGGCTTCTACAACCTCTCTCCGTGACCCAGAGGACGATGCCCGTAAAGAATGCCGCATGTTGAAGAGCATACCCGTCGACTCGAAACTCCTTGGGTTTATAAAGAGCGACTATACAAGTAAATACACACAATTCGCCTAGGGGTGTGAGGACATGCATAAATTAATTTTGTTAATCTTCTGCTCTGCTGTTGCGTGTCTAGTTTTTGGTTCGTTAGTCTATAGTCAGTATCACTTCAGAAAACATTGCAGGCTGACTGACCATCTGACTGATCATCTTAAAAGTGTACAGCCTGCGCTATTTACTGAAGTGAGCTAGATGTGAGACGTCCTAACTGAAACTAAACACTAGATAAAGGCAGAAACTATCAAGTCGCATGGTATAGCTACAATCAGGTAAAGAGTAAACAAACTCAAGGGTATAGCAATATCAGCAAGTTATTACATCTTGACTTCCCGTACGTAACGGACGATAAACAAGGACGACAATACGGAGTGAAGAGGAGACAAAGTTCACAGCGGTTCATGTGTCCCCTCTTCTCCTTTTAATGGCTTTTTTCATTGTGAGCTAGGCATATATGAAGTCGAGATATGCCAGCGCATGTCTGTTATCATAACAAGGAATCCGCAAATTCCGACAATGCATTAAGGATTCCCCCCAAAAAAGTAAATATTCAGGCCAACTACAAACATCGCATAGGTGACAATATATTTTTTACAAACAGAAAAAAAAACGAAAAATCTCGCAGTAATTAGGTAAAAGGTCCCCACGAGTTCCAGCAAATCCCTACGGAAATATTCTACTCGGAAATGTCCGCTCCAATAGTGAGTTGCGTCATCCGTCGAACTTTCTCGAGGCGCGCCATTGGAAAAATTCGTCGCCCCCGCGCCGAACTCCACTGGTGGCACAGGGGCTGGGACTGCGCGGTGCTCCTGCGATGGTCAGGCGGTGGGCGGAGTCTTCCAGAACACGGGGCTGGTGTAAAGATCGCCTGGGATGACACGCCGTGCCAGCTGCGAGCTCGTTCCACCTCCTGTGGGTCAACGTCTTGGCTGCTGAAGCTGGAGCGAGAAGCGACGCCGTTGCTGCGTCTCCCGATCCACGACCAACATGACTTGGGAGATCTCTTCTCGTGTGATTTCCGCTGAAAAATTGAGATTTTGCACTGAATCAGAACATCTTCGTCACTGCTGCTAGATAGTTCTTCGCAGTTAGTTCGTTCTTTTGTATAATATTTCTCTTTCCCATAATTAATTTCTATACTGAACGCTCAAATAAAAAGTAAGTAACGAAACATCAAACAAATTAATTAATCTTTTATTTAAAGGCTAATCGAATAGCATTCATTTGTCCCGAGGCACTTATAGAAAAAAATTGTCCTTAAACTACAAGTGTTGACAAGAGCAAATGTCACCCAACCGGGATTGTCCACGTTTTACGAAGCAGAAACAACCTGCCAGTGCCAAACAACCAGTTACAAACAAAAGGCATCTGCTTCTTTCCGCTGCTAATTACAGTCAATAAAGCAAGGCTGCCACAATGAGAACACGTCCACACGAGGTGAGTGCAGTTGCGCTTCTGTTCCCTTTTTGTTTGGCGATCTGCCGCGCATGAAAAACAATTTGAGCAAGTTTCGACATGCCCGCTGAACAGGTTAAAGGACCTTGCGCACCCACTGTAAAATGGACATGCACGTTTCTATTGGGATTAGCGCTACACGCGAAGGAGTATTCGATATAGCCCTAAAATTGCTTCGCGCAACGATTGCCACGGGCCTTGGTGCACGGTGCCACCTAGATGAAGGCGACATCTCTCCAAAGCATTGCATGAAGGATACTTTTAAACTATCTCTCTCAGAAATGTTAGGCTTTCGCTGATAGAAAACGTACGAATATTCTCCTGTTTGCTGTTCCGTTGACAAAGACGCGCGGGTAGGGGTCTCGGGAACAATGGAACGGCGACACGTGGCAGCCGCCAGAAGGAAAGGTCCCGAGATCCATGCCGCGTTTCGTCCACCCAAGAGAAGGTTGAGACCGAGGGCCGCCGTGCGCGGGCACTGTCGCTGATCCCTGAGCTCGGCCACAGCCGTCGTCTTGTTGAGCGGCGGGGCGAAATCCGTGGCCAGCCGTCTTTGCATCCTGGTGCAAAGTAGTGGCATCGGATTGCGGCCGTTGCATCATGATTGGCAGGAGGCGTCGCAAGAGTATACCTCGACGGAAAAGGAGTTCCCGCTGGTCGCATCCTAGAAACGTCGCCGGATTATTCAGATGAAGCACGGTGAGACGATGGCGTCTAGTTGCTGCCAAAGAACGGAGGCGCGTGCCCAATGCACGAGACAGGCTGCATTCTTCTTTTTCTTCCACTCACGCGCATAGAACGCATTCGAGGAAATATCTTCTGAAGACTACAGGGGATTATTGTAGTTATTATTATTATTATTATTATTATTATTATTATTATTATTATTATTATTATTATTATTATTATTATTATTATTATTATTATTATTATTATTATTATTAGCTTAGAAAACATGTCCGTTATGTAGTTCCGCGTTCAGCCACAAGGTATGGCGCGGCCAGACGCTGTGCTTATGTGCCTGACATATTTAACAAATTGCCAAAAGAAATTTTTACCGTGACATCAAAAAAGCACGCTCAAACACTTCTTAAAGCAGCTACAGTAAAATTAACCTCTTGTACATATTTTTTTTTTGCGTCGCAATATTTACCTCTTGTACGCGCAAAGTCGTACAAGAGAACCGCGGTGTCTCGTGACGCCAGGTGTCCGAGCAAGGCTTATTTGGTCTACTGGCCCCACTGGTAAGGTTGATCGCGCGACGACTTTTGCACGCGCGTTGGCCTCCTACGCGATAAACAAGAGGTGTGCCACTCACAGGTCCTCAACGAACCGCGAGCACAGGTTCGCAGGCGTGCGAATATGGTCACATATTATTATTATTATTATTATTCACTTCAACTTTTGTTATATGTAGATAACCAAATGTTATCTTGTTCTTTTCAATTTTTTGCCATTCGTTTTCTTTTTTTTCTTTTTTTCCCTGTCTCATCAATTTATGTACATTTTTTTTTGCCTTGTCTATCATATTCATTGGCACGGTCCTACAAGCCAACCAAGGGTTAGACCGGCCTGCTTGTGTTGTTTTGTATATTGTGTGGGTATAAACATTATTATTATTATTATTATTATTATTATTATTATTATTATTATTATTATTATTATTATTATTATTATATTATTATTATTATTATTATTATTATTATTATTATTATTATTATTATTATTATTATTATATTATACGGCAGCGATACAGTGGCCTGTTAAACTGATCGCCTGTACTTCCACAGATCACCTGGCCTGCTGAAGGTTTTCCCGCTGGATTGGCAGAAGTACGCCCATCGACGCCTACCGACACTGCTCGGCTGATTTCATCGCCTGGATCCTGCTCTTCTGGCAACGCTGACCCGGCGTTTCAGCATAAAACGCCCACTCAACCCAGACCGCTTCGCAGTCGGCAGCGATACAGTGGCCTGTTAAACTGATCGCCTGTACTTCCACAGATCACCTGGCCTGCTGAAGGTTTTCCCGCTGGATTGGCAGAAGTACGCCCATCGACGCCTACCGACACTGCTCGGCTGATTTCATCGCCTGGATTCTGCTCTTCTGGCAACGCTGACCCGGCGTTTCAGCATAAAACGCCCACTCAACCCAGACCGCTTCGCAGTCGGCAGCGATACAGTGGCCTGTTAAACTGATCGCCTGTACTTCCACAGGTATATTTTCCTTTGTAATCTTTTGCTTCCCATTGTATGTGAAGTGCTGCCGACTGCCAAGCGTTGCTCTTATAACGTGTTGCGATGTCCGAAGACAGCCTTTGTATTGCCTGTCAAAAAAGTCTGCCTAGTGATGGGCGTATTATGGCGTGTTGTGAATGCAAATATTCATATCATCTCGGACAGACTTGCTCGGGTATTGCCCCTAATACCTTTAACACTATGGGACTGGCGAAACGTGAGGGTTGGGTATGCAAGACCTGCAGAGCGAACAAAAAGCAACCTTCTTCATCCCAGTCGGATTCAGCGCAGGCGGCAGGCAACAACGACGCTATTTTAGCTCTTGTTGCGGAAATCAAGGACGTAAAAAAAAGCTTAGAAGTACTACCGGCACTGCATTCTAAGGTTGACTCGCTCTTGTTTCTGAAAGCCGAATTCTTAAATCTGTCGAAGACCGTCTCTGACCTTGAAGACGCCGTCACTTTCTTGTCAAAGCAGTACGAGACTACACGTGAACAGCTCAAGTTGTCTGAAGAAGCAGCCAGGACCAGAGACAGAGAAATTCAGAAGTTAAATGAGACTGTCCGTGTTCAGGCTGAGATTTTGCAACGATTGCAGCACGATCAAAATGAATCTGAACAGCACAGCAGAAAGGCAAATTTGGAAATTCGTGGCATGCCAGTTGCTGATAAGGAAGACTTGAAAAAAATACTGCATGATCTGGCTGATAAAATTGATTTACCCGAATTTTCTGTGGATACTGACGTCGTTGCTGTCCACCGACTTTCTGGCAAAACAGACACTGTCCCTACAGTCTTGGTTCGTTTCTCAACGGTAAACATGAAAGAAAACTGGATGAGGGCTCGTGGAAAGCTTCGACAGCTCTGTGAATCCAAAGTACTTCCGAAGCTCTACTTTAATGACAATCTAACCAAGGCAAATCGGCATCTGTTCTGGCTTGCCCGGGCCGCGGGCAAGCTACACAAGTACAAGTTCGTGTGGGTGAGAGCAGGCAAAATCTTCGCTAAGAAGGACGAAGTCTCTCCACTCATTCGCATTACCAATGAAATGGATGTTGAAAAAATCCAATGAATATGTATCCGTCTGTTTTGCTTGATTTTCCGAGCTTTCGAGCTTTTAAGGACAGCTTCGGTCCGAATTCCGAATCAGACTTTACTTTGGTCAATATAAATATTCGCAGTCTACGTAAATACTGGGACGAGTTTAAACATATTGCAGAAGATGCCAGAAATTTTGTAGATGTATTTGTGCTAACCGAAATAAATATTCCCGAATCAAGCACACAATTTTTTGCCATAAAAGGTTATAGTGAAAAATTTATCACTCGTTTACACCGTCGAGGGGGTGGAATTGCAGTTTTTGTGAATGAAAAGTACACAGTATCATGCATTGATGTAGATCTGGCTCATGCTGAATGCCTGTGTTTAAATGTAAGCTTTCTTCAGACCACTCTTACTTTGTTAGCGATCTATCGGCCTCCTGCAAACAGCGTTAGTCGCTTTATAATAGAATTAGAGACTGTTTTGAAGCGTTTCAGTTATGAGGAGGTGTTTTGCCTCACCGGTGATTTAAATATTGACGTATTATGCCCAGGTAAAGCTCAAGTGTCAGACTATTTATCTGCCCTTTCTGCTTTTGGCCTCGAAAGCATGGTCACCACCTTCACACGTGAAGAAATTGTGAATGGCCGAATAACGCATTCTTGTTTAGACCACATCGCCGCACGGGCGCCTAATCATGATCTGCATTCATGCGTGATTACGCAACGCTTAGCAGACCACTATTTCACTGTCTGTCGTTTCAGCTTGAGGCGTCTTTTTAACACACCTCAACGTTGGAAAGTAAATAGCTCAGATAGGCGGACGCGCGTTATCGTTGTTGATCAACGCAAATTGGATGAAATGATTGGCAGGTTCGACTGGTCTTCACTGATTGTTTCCGGAGTGCCAGTGTTTATTTATGAACAATTCAGTTCGAAAATACGCAGCTTTCAAGAAGCCTGCACTCGAGTTGTTCTAACTAAACAGAGAAGAAATCATAACTGGCTTACCGTGGATATAATGAATGCAATCGCCTACCGAGACTTGCTGTGGAAACGCCTTAAACGAACTCCTAACAATGCTGAGCTTCGCGCTAGCTACAGAAGCGCAAGGAATAAAGTCGTCGCCCTTATACGATGCGCAAAACGCCGCTACTTTCAACGTCAGTTTCAATTATCCGTTCGAAATCCGGCAAAGACGTGGTCACTGATAAATCACCTACGCGCGAAAGACACTAATAATTCAAAGCTAGCTGACACTTTCCCATGTGATCTTGCACAGACAGCCGCAATCTTTAATCAACATTTCGCGCGCGCTTCGGGAGCAACTTCAATGGTGCCAGCTGGCCGCTCTGGAAAAGAAAAAATCTTATCGGCTTCCGCGTTCTTACCAACGATAACATTCGACACACTCGCAAGAATAGTTGCTGGGTTTAGGCGACATAAGCCAGCTGGTATAGACGGTATATCGGCATCTTTGCTCCAACGAAACTTCAACGCACTATCGCGTATTCTTCTTGTCATACTTAATGGATTCCTAGAGACGGCTACAATGCCGGCGGAATTAAAAACGGCTATTGTATCTCCATTATTTAAAGGAGGAAAGAAAGGTATTGTGGACAGTTACCGACCTATTTCAATCTTGCCTATCATGTCACAAATAATAGAAAAATTTCTCTTAGAAACTATGACGTCATTTCTAGATAAGTTTTCAGTTATATCGAGTCGTCAGTTCGGCTTTGTCGCGGGACGGGGCACCATTGCTCTGCTCGAGGAATTTTCCGATGAATTGAACACAGCTTTAGAACAAAACATGTTTGCATGCGCGTTGTTTCTCGATACTTCTAAAGCCTTTGATACTGTGAACCACGAACTCCTGCTTGAAAAACTATACCTGCTCGGCTTCAGGGGTCCATTTTACCAGTTCCTAAAAAACTATTTGTCCGGCCGCTCGCAGGTGATATCTTTAGACAACGAGTTATTCATAAATAACAAACTACCCTTGAAAGCTGGAGTGCCTCAGGGCTCTATATTGTCTCCTCTTCTCTTTAACATATTTATAAATGACTTTTCTTCAGCTGTTTCGAAGTGTATGATATTTCAGTACGCAGATGACACTGTCCTTTTAACTAAACATATCTGTTACTCAAAAGCAATTGCATTACTTCAAGAGAGTGTGTACGACGCAGTGACCTGGTTTGCTAACAACTGTTTGTCAATAAACAAAGAAAAAACAAAACTGTTATGTTTTAGAAATCCACTTAAAGCAACGGTTACAAATTTACCCTTGTTTCTACACTGTCGTACTTGCCAATCGTGTCAGTGTGCCCCTGTAGAATATGTTAACTCCATTAAATACCTTGGTGTTTTCTTTGACAGTGACCTCTCATGGAATGATCACATGACGTATCTTTGCGGCAGGCTCAGAAGTGTTTCCTCGCTGCTTTTTAATATTAAATCCATTGTTCCGATGCCTGTAAAAATCACTATCATGCACGCCTTAGCATACAGTGTGTTACGTTATGGCATTACACTGTTCGGGTTTTGCTCATCTCGATGGCTTTGTCGAATTGACAGTATTCTAAAAAATATGTTGAAGTCCATTGTTTATAACTCTTCCTCGGCCGACAATGTGAACTTATTTATACATCTGGGTCTTCCGTCATTTCAAACTTTGTTCACTCAAACGGTTGTGGTGAGACATTTTTGGAACCCTGATTTCAAACAAGAATATGTTGCTCCCCGTGCACTGCGGAAAACATTGCGTTTTGTAGTACCGCACTGCAACACAAGATTTGGTAAGGCTAGTAGGTATGCTTATGTCCCAAGAATATTCAATGATCTTCCTGATCATATATTTACTGCAACTTCGAAACGAAACTTGAAAAAAATGTTGAAGGCACTGTAAGATATGTATAATACTGCATTTCTCTTTTCTTGTATTTCTTTTGTCACTGATTTCAGCTGATTTTCTGTTTCATTTTGTGTGATGAACTTCACGAGCTTGTCATTTCTGTACATGTTGCCATTTTGACTTTGTTTGCCGACATGCCGGGCCAAGTCACGCAAGCCACTTCGTTGGCTTTGACGGGCCTGCCTTCTGATGTACGATTATTGTAAGATGGCAACAATAAATATTATTATTATTATTATTATTATTATTATTATTATTATTATTATTATTATTATTATTATTCGGTGTGGGAACACATATACATTCACACAGATGGAAAGCTTGCGGAAGCAGGCTGGCCACAGCCGCCTAGAGGCGCCGTACGCCTGCCTACTCTTTACGAAGTCGGCATATAACAAGAATTCAGAAAAAAAAAGTTTACGGGAAGATTGTACTTGTTTCGGGGAAATTATTGAATTCTCCAT
Organism: Dermacentor albipictus; assembly: GCF_038994185.2. Classification (NCBI taxonomy): domain Eukaryota; kingdom Metazoa; phylum Arthropoda; class Arachnida; order Ixodida; family Ixodidae; genus Dermacentor; species Dermacentor albipictus. The sequence goes on along the minus strand of NW_027225571.1, from coordinate 6,739,797 downwards.
CCATATGCTATTTTATTCATTTCATCATGTGAATCTTTACGTGTTTTACGAGAAATTTCAAATTCCCTTAACACCATCCGCATCTTGGTCGATCCTTCGAAGGGATCGATAAGGGAGCGATAAGTGAAGGAAAACGTGAAGGAAGATGATAGACCGCATGGACTCAAACAAAACAACGGCAAATTATCGAGTGTCCCCGTAGAAAGAGAACAGCCATGAAGGAGCAGAAGAAAAAAACAAAACAAGAAAACGGGCTTGTGGCACCAATTAGAGTAACATAATAAATCACAGGATAACAAGAATAGTAAAATTTCGCCCCTCCGAAAGAAAAAAAATGCTTGAGAGACAGGAAAACTAAGTCAGTTTCTTGTAGGAAATGGGCAGGTTGACATGGAGTCTGGTGGCGTCGAAAAGCAAAACCATTCTGTGTGGTCGTACTTGGTGCACAGTGTACGACACACGAAAGGACAAGATGTACGGAAGATGGCACCGGTGTCAGTGTGCATTGCAGGTTGCGGTTTTCACAATTGAATTGAACATGGCGGTTTATTAGAGATTGCGCCACCACAGTGGATGTTGAGTCGTTAAAACATGTTACATCAATACTCACGTTAAGGAATGACGACAAAGTGATGCTACAATATTTCACCAACTGTCGAAACTTGCAAAAAAAATTAAAAATAATTTACAGTACCCGGCGCATCTGTGAGACATGTCCTTCGTGGCGTTGGAAGTACACCAGTCTCCTCGTTATCCCTAAGCTGGATTAGATATCTAAATGCGGAGTGAGAATGGACGGTTTGCAAAAATACTGTTGCGCATGCGCGAACACGGCTGTCACGAGCGCCCTCTACATGGTTAGGTACGAGGAGCAGACGAACAACCAACGCAGCTATTGGCCGCGAGATCGACCTATAGGTGGCAGCACCGTCGCCCCGGTAGTGTGGATACGTCGCCCGTGCGGTGTGTGGAAGTCTAGGGAGCTACTGTTTTCATTTCGCGATTCTGTGCTCCGTGCCCGCAAAAAACGCTTCATATACCATCGTGAGATTTTGTTCGGTTCCACAATGCAGCAAATATTGCACGGAGCCAGGGATAAGCTTTCACTGCTATCCCGTTGACGCGGCACGTCGCCGAGAATGGCTCGTCAGGCTTCGGAACGGCAAGGCGCCTTCCAAGTATGCGATGGTGTGCAGTAAGCACTTCGACGATGGTGCGTTCAAGCGTTCGCTGACGAAAAAGGATGGCGAGTAGTCCAATATGATATCACGTGTGGGAATCCTAATCGGCAATCTGGGCATTAATGTTTGCTGCATGCGTAGTTGCTGTGTGGTTGCTGTGCGTGTGAAGATCGTTGCCGTCCGCGAAAGTTCCTGTTGGCGTGGCCTGGGATGCCAGTAATGAGTTGCCTGTGCTTTTATATACTTCCGCAAGTAAATTAACCGTGTGTCCACGCATGCAATTTATTTTATAAACTTCATGCGCCGCCTGCGCAGTGAATTCAAGGTTCGCGCTCAGCTGCGAGTCCGTTTCAACGACCGTCACCGAGCGTGACTAGTTGTCACGTTTTCCGTTGTCTTTCCTCAGCCACGGGAACTGTTCTTTGTGTTCAGAAGTGTAAATACGAGCACCGAAACACGGCAAGTGTGTACGCATGATCTCGTACAGATTAAACAGTGTCGTTTCGCGAGCCAACAGCGGATGGTCCATTAAGCGATGAACGAACATGCGCGAGCGAATTTATTGCTACTGCTCATATTGATATATTTTTTTCTCTCTTTTATAAGGGGGCGGAAAAAATTGAAGCCCGATGCACTGCATTCAAGCACCACTGCAAATTCAAGTGCCTGCATGCGAAAGTAATTAAAGGGATCTAATGATTATGATACAACATAAATTATACGTTGCATGCTTTATTTGAGCTTCGTGTAACGGTTGCAACTGGTTATAAAGCGACTCGAAAACATTTTACAATGGTAGTAACACTCTTAAACTAACTCGCGATTTCGTCGGTCTGGCTAAAAACAAAAATTGATAAAGCAACATAAGTTCTCTAAATTTATCGCATAACGTAAACACATCGCAAATCAGCGAGTCAGCTTAGTGTGATGTAATGTAAACAAATCGCGATACGCGCCGCGACCAACTACATCAGAACAACTTGAGGCAATGCTTTACCCTGCAGGGCATGTGCAGTTCAATTCTGCTATTTTTGTCTCGTCGGTCAAATTCAGGTCGACTCTGTGTGGGTCTTTACGAAGCGCGGACGACTGCAGCATGAATACGATAACGTGCACAGGACCGTCAGAGCAGCAGGTGGAAGCGACGGCACTACACTCAATGATGTGGCCCGCCGCAACGACTTGGTCGCCTTCGACGAGACACCTGACAGCGTCCCTAACATGGTTGAGAATTGTGCTTAGAGGCAAGGGTGTTGTAAAACGGAAAAAGAACGCATGTTAACCTGACAACACGTTGAAAGGCGACGAGCGCACATTGTGTGGTCGCGTTAAGCAAATGCTTTTCGCATCAGTACACTAAAAACGTACAGCGATTTACTTTACGAATTTCCGTTACAAAAATGAAAGAATAACAGGTTGAGAGGTTACTAACCATCGAACAAACCGTCTTCGTCAACATCCATCGTGATTTCGCGAACTACGATCGGTGCACACTGCGGCTGGAGCGGCGACGGGGAACCGGCATCCACACTTAGGAGCTTCGTCACCTCGCCGCTAGGAGCCGACTGTTCGATCTCGAGGCCAATAGCGCGCCTTGAGACGACGGTTTGTGGTGGTTTTGATCGCGGTATTTTCGTGAAAAGGACGGCTCGTTGTGTTACGCATTGTGCACAAAGTGTTTCACTAGCAAACGGAGCACGAGTTTATTTCGGTTTCCGTCCGAGAAGAGCTATCCGGCGAGGAAAGCAGCATGGATAAGCGACGGCCGGAGATGCCACCACAGCACACAACTTGCTCGCTCCTCGCAGAGCCGGTTGTCATCGCGCTATTTGCTGCTGCTGAATTGTCACATGCCAGCGCTACGAGGTTATATCGGCCTGCAAGCTTCGAGACACCCTTAAACGCAGCAGCATGTTGCCGGAATAGGGAAAGTTCAAGATGGACGAGGACGGACAGCGCTTGCGAACGCGCCGTGGTGTCACTCAGTTGTCGCTGACATGTTATTATACTAAATATTATAAAGTGATGTCGAAAGTGCGCCTCATATGACAATCAGAGCCTAGTACTGCGCCACTGAAGTGATCGAAACACACCATTCGAGGGCAGTTGGTGCGACCGACGGGCAGCGCGGAGCGACCACCGGGCGACAGAGTTCGGCTGGTTTGCTCTTTTCTGCCGACGGTGTACAGATAGCCAAATGTATTTCTTATTTAGCCTTTTAATATTGATGCATGAGTTAAAGAGCTAGCAAAAAGCTATGCGTTCACTTCCTAGCAGAAGCTTCTTCGTAACCGGCGACACCCACGGCCAGCGAGCGAGGCCTACCGTCTTCATCGATGGCAATTAGGCGCGTCGTTTGAGACATTCCCGTATTTGCCGCGCGCGAAAAAAGGACCGTCGTAACAAGTCAAACAGCTCCGTGAAGCTTTGCTTTGTTCTAGATGGGCCATATTAGTAGGATAAACTCTCCTAAGCGGAACATCACGCTCGGCGCGCTGACTTTGTCGGCAGCCGCCGATCGCTCGAGCCGGCAGGCCTAGCTGCCGGTTGTCGAAGCAGCAGCAGCCGACGGCGCTTGTAATAGAAACGGAGCGGGCTATAAAGTGTTTATTTTCGTGAGTATTTTAGCGTCTGGACGATTATGTCGCGGTTAAATGAACGCAGGGCTGGTTCTCTCTGTACTATGTCGGCAGCAAAGAGCAACTTTAAGGCTAGCCGCCTTGCACGGTGGTCGCTGCGCGCGGCCACTCAGCGAAACCAAGTGCGGACACTCGGCGACACATCGGCAGTGTGTTTCGACGACGCGCACTCTGCTCTTTGTTGAAGGAGTGTATTTCGCTCGCATCAGTCCTGTGCTGGCTTCAGCAGCCCCAAATATACGATAGTTTTAACGTGATCTTCCTTCAGTGCCGAGCCTCAATGAACCTGGCGAGTAGTGGCAGTTATATATAAAGCAGATATTGCCACATGCGATCAGTTTAAGTGGTACGCTTCGAGAAGTCGGAGGTCTATGACATGTACGGGAACTGGAACGGAGTGACAGCGTCTTCAATTATTTTTTGGCGCCATGAACACACGGGGTTGCCGCGGCAGAGGCCAGGCAGCAGCCGAGAAACGAAACTCGCTCTCTAACCACATACTCTCGCACGCAGAGCACTGCAGCTTTGCCTGTTGTGCGCCAGATGGCGCTCACTATTTTGCAAACCGTCAATTTTTAAGTTTAAGGATCTTTTTAATATCGCTGGTGACAGGCAGTAGAATTCTTCTATAATTCTAGGAACAAAAGCCCGAATACCACTTGAGAGGGGGAAGTGATTCCACTGTCAGCTTGCTTTCGAATAACAGGGTCAACAGCGTTTTTCCGTGCTATACAAATAACGTATACTTGCTTGCTACACTTGAGTGATTAGTTAAACGTCAACGTCGCTTGTTGGGCTAGTTGGTACATAGTTATAGTCGCAGAATGCCAGCAGACATGAAAAAGGAGAAAGTGGAGTGGTGAAGATAGACAAAGCGAGAGGATGGTACCTGGACAAACAACTGATCTTTATTCTTGAAAGAAATTTCCCCTACCCGCAGTGAACATGCGCGAGTCACAACATATCATATTAACGCTAATCACATCTAGGCACTGCAACACTGTTCAAGATATTGAGGTTCTTTCTTGGTTAGCGCTACCGATGTCGCGCACAGGCACTTTTTGTGTCCAAGTGTAGAAATGCGATATGCTCCCGTCAACTCTCTTTTCTGCTGCGTCTTGGCATTTCCACCGACATACACGTTGCTGAAGATGGGAGTGCATCCGTACCGCTTGCAATGCTGTGGAAGGTTGCCGCCCAAGCCTGTACGAGGGGCAGGTGACGTTCTCCCCATTTCCGTTTGCCGCTACGGTTACATAAAGCTATAAGCACTCCAAATATTTTACGAAGTCGGCAAGCAACTTGTTCGTGGCTGTGTTAGAAGTACAGCGTCTACCTCTGTCCAAAACGGCATGTAGTCAAAATAAAATGTGAACAAAAGCACGGAAGAGAAATCACTGGAACACGTCACGGCTTATTATCCTCCTCATTTGGCTTTGATTCGCACGCTCAGTGCGCCCGATCTCACTGCGACATAGGGAGAAAACGGCCCCCTAGCTACATATCGTTGAGTGTATATTGGCCTCGAGCTCCACCACTGGAAAAGCTGGCGCCACCGTCGGCGTGACGTGCTAGGAGGGATCACGTGGACATAGCGACCGCGTCGGCTGCTTCGGGCGCGCCGAAGCGAGCTGAAAACTAGTTTAAATTCCCTCGTACGCTGCGGTCCTCATTTAGTGGCGAAATTTTCCCGCTTAGAGTGTCTCCTTTACAACGCTTGAAAGCACTACAATAGGTAGTGGCTTCCTTTGAAGGCGCGCAACATGGTAGGCTACTGCTCGGTGCCGCAGGGCCGGACGCACGTAACGGAGGCCGGTGTCGGCCTTATTCACACGTAGCCGCAGGACAAGAAGCTGCGTGAAGCTTGGCTCGCGAAACATAAAACAGGCAAACAGTCATCGGCAACAACTCGGGTATGCAGCAATCACAGACGCGAGGAAGATTTCTGCTACGGCGCCCGGTCTGCGATGTTCTGAAAACGTGCACTGAGACGCTCGCCCGAGTCCGCTGCCCGACAAATGTCATGACGGTTTGGTCTATGAACTTGTCGATGCGATACTGGCAAGTTCAGTGGAGTGGAAAGGCAGCGGTATGAAGCACATTAAAAAAAAGCATGGTTTATGGTCATGTTGTGTTACGAATTAATGCACTGGATTACAAAAAAGAAGCAGCGGGAAATCGCATGCTGAGAACACCGATAAACACAGAGTGCGACGCAACCCGAGAAATAATATTGAAAAATCCAAGAATTTGGAATTAAAAAAAAAGGATTGAATCGTCGCGACGGCACATCACAGTCCCCGTAAGCGTCGAAGTCTCCAATGAAATTATTTTTGAACAGCTCTGATAGCGCCCACGCAACAATGGTTGCTTGTATACTGTCAAATGCTCATATTCTGCGGCCTAAAGCTCATGGCACGGTGCGAAAACGCGCGCGCGGAGAAAGCGACACAGTGCGCGGACAAGCATGCAGACGCGCAGTCGGTCGCTGCGAATCTGCGCGATCGCTGCATTGAGGCTTCATTCTATTACGCTCCATTTAGTTATACAAACACTATAAGAACATATTTCACATAATTTGCTCTCAGCGTTTACCTACCTTTGACGCAAGAAGCCGGTTCGGGAGACTCCATCGCGGCGACCGCGCGCAGTGGCGTTCACTGTACGTATTCGGTAGAGATAGCGTCTGTAAACGATTGTGTGCTTTCAATTTGCCCAAGATTATTATTTAGACAGTAAGAAACTTCTCTCGTTTCGAAAGTACTTGCAGAAATGTCCGGGTGAGCTCGCGCGTGGTGTTTTCAGTGAGCGCTGACAGCAAAACCTATGAGGAGCGCGCCACGTGATCCCTCATACTACGCCAACGAGGCGCTTCCGATAGATGGCGACTCCGTAACTCCTCGCCGCCAATATCGAAATGTAGGGAATAAACTATCGTTTTTTTTTTTTCGAATGACGTGCGTCCTCAACCTGCAGACCAGCCTCTTCGTTCCTCTTAGACCAGTGGATCCTCCCGGCTGACTTGGCTTATATATATATATATATATATATATATATATATATATATATATATATATATATATATATAGAAATGGAGTAAAATAAAATAAACAAGCAACGTACCTCATCAATTCTGGCGGAGGTCTCTTTTCCGAAGGCGAGGCAGATGCACAAAGACTTGTTTCTCCTGCGTTGGTCCACGTCGAATAACTAGCCGTGTGTAAATGAATGCTCGCGCCTTTGGGCTGACTCTAATTGCTGTCGCTCTTGAACGACTCCGCTAACTTTCACTGCGTGTTAAGGGCCCGTACATGGTCGCTCCGCACGTCCGTTCCGCCCTCGACCGGCCGCGTGCGGATAGCTCTCTACTGGTGAGCGAGGAGCGGACGCAAGTTTCCCGTCCGGCCGCCTGCTCGTCTCTCATTGGCTGGTCCGAGGCGGATAGTTCGGCTGTCGTCACAGCAAACATGGCGCGTGCTCGAAGCGAAGCGAAGCGGAGACGCAAGGCCTAGGCTACAGCCGCATCAGAAACAGTCTATTTTTTTCTCCTTTTTGTGATTTTTACCAGAGATATGTGGCACCCACGGAGATAGTCATCGGAAGAAGCAAGCCGGTGTACGCTTCCAGACCTCATCAGTGCGTGCGATCGCCAACAGAAACAGATGGAGCGCAGGAAGTGTGTGTTGTGTTTACGAGAGCGTCGGAAGAAATATTTGCCGTCGGCTTCGTGATTTCTTGTGCCATGCTTCGCGTGTGCGTCGCAGACGAGAACTCCATCACATACACGTGAATTCTGAGCAGCACACACGTTCAAGGCGTGGCGAAATAAGTAGCGTCCGTTTGGCGCACCCGGCGTACACGTTTGGTTTCTGCTCTGTGTATGCGGATCGTTGCCGCGGAGTGGTGAACGCCAGCCCTTCGCAACTTTCAGAAGTAATGATACGATCAGTAGCGATAAGTTTTTATCGCCTCGTTATCGCTGCCATTCTTCGTGTGCTATACCGCGTGTGAGCCGTTATGCCGGCTGCGATGCGCCGTGGTGACCGCGACGTTCGAGCTGTGCTCTTGCTGTTATGAAGTGCGTTTGCAAGCTACACATCGTGATATGTATGTGCGATGTGTTGCAGCGTTACTGGGTGTAGAAGTGGTCGTACTACGCGATGTTCGTGTGCTCAGAAGTGAACTGAGCATAAGTGTTGCTGATCGCGTTTTCATATTTAGTACCCTTACAAATAAGCCCTATCACACCGGCCTTTTCTGCTTCGTACATCTATCGTTTCTTTCAAAAGTTGTTTCTGCGTGGTTGAAGATGCTTCTATCGGTGGAGGGCAATTAGGGAACACCATAATAATTGCATAACGTCAAGACGTTCAGCGCTGTCGTGAAATGTGGACGCGCCTGAGAGCACTAATGTCATAAATGCTATTAAAAATTCCCAAGACAGTGTTAAGACAACGGTTAAAAAAGAAAACACATGAGAAGGTAGGCACAGCAGCTTGTGAAACCGCTCCTGTAATACCTCCACCCGCGTCTGTTTGTAAATGTATGTTTTCTTGCGTATGTCGATTTTTTTTTCTATTTCCCACATTTCTTTATATTGGAGTTTTTCTTAGTTCTCGCGTTTGTGTGTGAATACGTGCCTGCTTCCATGCGTGTTTGCACTTACCCTTATTTCTGTCCTTTTATATTATATTAGCATTTGCTTTTGCTAGTTTTCTTTCAGCAATGTCATTACACATTTTCATTAATCAATCTCATTCAAACCACTAACTCATGTACACGGCAGGGCTGGCCTCTTCCATCTTAATAAAGCCTTTCTCACTGGTCTACCTCATCTTCTCAATCTGCCTACTCGCTGTGTTTTCTGTCCTTGCTTCTTGTGTTGTTGCCGCAATGTGATTAACCAACTTGCTCAAAACAAATTTTGATCCCTTATGAAAACAGAAAGGTTTACAGATACGTTTTCTTAAAAGCGTCGTGGGGTTTGCACAGCAACTTTGCCTCTTACCTCTGTTCATGTTTATGCATCAGTGCATGTGGCAGCTCACCAGAAGTGCACATGAAAGGGTGCCATATTGTGAAACAACACCTTGCTATCCTGTTGCATTTTTCATGCAATCAGTCTTAGTAAACGGATGGTTTAGCTGCCCATCACATATGATGGCAAAACTTTCAACACGAATAACATTGTGCAGTGGGGTGTCATTTCCTGTCTGATGCTTTCTTCGTTGCAAAGACATTCTTCAGTAAATGGAGCCCAGCAAAGCAGTGCACTGATAGCTTTTGCAACTTTCACCATTTATTACTTCACAAATGTCATTGTCGGAACCTGGCCGTTGATCGCTATGCCGATGGCTTGTGAATTAAAAAATTGCCTCAATAAAATACATTCAACTTCACTCAGCATTTTTTAGTACAAACAATGCTAGCAAAGCTATTCAGAGTGAATAATTGTGCTTACATGCTGTCAGATAAACAAATACAACAATGGCTGCGACATGACTGCGCTTTGACGTGCAGACTGCTAATGGTGCCTTTCAAGCGTGCCCTCGACTACTGCTATTAATAGTTACACGACTGTGTATTTTGGGCCGCACTAAGCTAATGATGTTTGATAATTGTTCTCTTATTCACATTACTTGTCTTGGCCAGGTAATCAAAATAAGCAATGCCACCACATGAATGTGTGTTTGCATGCAAGCTGCCAACGGCGGCTGTCATTTTCGCATTGACTGCTGCCATTTCACCAACAGTGGCGACGACTTGACCGCGCTTTGACGTGCAGACTACAAATGGTGCCTTTCAAGCGTGCCCTCGACTACTGCTATTTATAGTTACCCGACTGTGTATTTTGGGCCGCACTAAGCTAATGATGTTTGATAATTGTTCTCTTATTCACGTTACTTGTCCTGGCCAGGTAACCAAAATAAGCAATGCCACCACATGAATGTGTGTTTGCATGCAAGCTGCCAACGGCGGCTGTCATTTTCGCATTGACTGCTGCCATTTCACCAACAGTGGCGACGACTTGACTGCGCTTTGACGTGCAGACTACAAATGGTGCCTTTCAAGCGTGCCCTCGACTACTGCTATTAATAGTTACCCGACTGTGTATTTTGGGCCGCACTAAGCTAATGATGTTTGATAATTGTTATCTTATTCACATTACTTGTCTTGGTCAGGTAACCAAAATAAGCAATGCCACCTCATGAATGTGTGTTTGCATGCAAGCTGCCAACGGCGGCTGTCATTTTCGCATTGACTGCTGCCATTTCACCAACAGTGGCGACGACTTGACTGCGCTTTGACGTGCAGACTACAAATGGTGCCTTTCAAGCGTGCCCTCGACTACTGCTATTAATAGTTACCCGACTGAGTATTTTGGGCCTAACTAAGCTAATGATGTTTGATAATTGTTCTTATTCACATTACTTGTCTTGGCCAGGTAATCAAAATAAGCAATGCCACCACATGAATGTGTGTTTGCATGCAAGCTGCCAACAGCGGCTGTCATTTTCGCATTGACTGCTGCCATTTCACCAACAGTGGCGACGACTTTGCGCTTTGACGTGCAGACTGCTAATGGTGGCTTTCAAGCGTGCCCTCGACTACTGCTATTAATAGTTACCCGACTGAGTATTTTGGGCCTAACTAAGCTAATGATGTTTGATAATTGTTCTCTTATTCACATTACTTGTCTTGGCCAGGTAATCAAAATAAGCAATGCCACCACATGAATGTGTGTTTGCATGCAAGCTGCCAACAGCGGCTGTCATTTTCGCATTGACTGCTGCCATATCACCAACAGTGGCGACGACTTGACTGCGCTTTGACGTGCAGACTACAAATGGTGCCTTTCAAGCGTGCCCTCGACTACTGCTATTAATAGTTACCCGACTGAGTATTTTGGGCCTAACTAAGCTAATGATGTTTGATAATTGTTCTCTTATTCACATTACTTGTCTTGGCCAGGTAATCAAAATAAGCAATGCCACCACATAAATGTGTGTTTGCATGCAAGCTGCCAACGGCGGCTGTCATTTTCGCATTGACTGCTGCCATTTCACCAACAGTGGCGACGACTTGACTGCGCTTTGACGTGCAGACTGCTAATGGTGGCTTTCAAGCGTGCCCTCGACTACTGCTATTAATAGTTACCCGACTGTGTATTTTGGGCCACACTAAGCTAATGATGTTTGATAATTGTTCTCTTATTCACGTTACTTGTCTTGGCCAGGTAATCAAAATAAGCAATGCCACCACATGATTGTGTGTTTGCATGCAAGCTGCCAACAGCGGATGTCATTTTCGCATTGACTTCTGCCATTTCACCAACAGTGGCGACGACTTGACTGCGCTTTGACGTGCGGACTGCTAATGGTGCCTTTCAAGCGTGCCCCTGACTACTGCTATTAATAGTTACCCGAATTAGTATTTTGGGCCTCACTAAGCCAATGATGTTTGATATTTGCCACAGAGGCTGAGCCACTACGGCCTCTTGACTGCAAATTTCTGTGCTCTCACAGTGCTAATGGGAGTATCGTTCATTTGGCTACCCGAATAGTGAATAGGTAATAGAGCACTACAATCTTTGAGTTTTACGCAGAACACCTAGTGCATTATTCACAAAAGTGAACCTAAGGAACTATTCGGTGTTTTGTTATGGAAATAAAAAAATGGCAATGAATGTTTCCTCGCTTTTTGTGTGGCCCTGTCTTCTGCCCTATGCACCTTCATTTCATTGTCATGTGCATGTTAAAACAGCAACTAAGTAAGAAAGACAAACACAAAACTACTAACTACATCAACCTTTTCACACCACAAGAGGTCACTGAACTCACTGCTAAGCTACACTTGATAATATCGGTTTGCTTTCAAAATGAATACAGGCCTTGGCCAGCTGTTTATGTTATGCTATGCATTTTTCATTTTCCTAAAATATGGCTGTGCATGAGCTAGCAAGGTTGTTACTACATAAATACATAAACAACATGCAGCCCATGCCCAACTAACTCATATAACCTGAGTAGAGCTTATTTTTTATATGCAGAGCAATCAAAATAGAACAAGCATGTATGATGCCGACAGTATCAAACAGTCTCAAGTCGAACATCCTTTTTTGGTGCCATGGGTGAGAGAGGAAGCATGCCTGTCAAGGTACTGCTTAATTTTGTGCGCTTTGGTAATGTTTGTACATTGTTGAAATGTTAGATTAGGTATGTTAAGTAGTAAGGTGGCAACATATTGGCCACCCAGGCTGGCAAGAAAGAATGCAATTGTTTGATTTCACTCAAAATAAGTTTTCTTATCAGCAATGTAAATTGTATGCTTTCATATAAATACTCCCCTTGGAAACATATCTTATGAGTATGCATATATCTGCATAAGGTCACCGCAATACATACATATTGCTTTAAGCCAGTCATAATGAATTGTACATTCACTGCTTAACCTTCAATTCCTTGCTGCATGAAGTTAACCACTTATGCATAACTTTTTTTTTTGCACATGGTGAGAACTTCAGTCATCGCTGAGCAAATAATTTAAGGAAAAGGCATTCCATGAATCCAACTGCTTTAAGCACTCTCTTAAAATTGGCAGAGTGAAAAAAAAAAGCACGAGCAAGCGTGTCAGCAAGCTGTACTCGGAGCCTCACACGCGTGCTCAGTGGTAAAAAGGTGCGTTTGGCGACCTACGCAAATGCATTCCGCGACAGATGTGCGTGTGTTCCGTATTCTTGCAAGCCGTCACTAGCACTACAGAAACCGCGCTTCCGGCGACACTATCATTTTCGCGTGACGCAGAACGCATCACGTTGGATAATTAGAGAGGTTTTGTTCAACCAGCCAAGGCAGCGCGCACTGAAAGTAATCATCCGAGAATACGTCGCGTGCTGCGACGTGATGCGATTGCAATACATCTGTGCAAGGTGGCGCAGATAAGACGACTGTGCAATGTTTCGAAGAAGGATGACGGTGTCAATGCAACATATACGGCTGCAGAACAGAATGTGGCAGCCTAGAGTCGCATTTTCACCGGAACGCGGAAACTTGAAATCAGATCTGCAAAAATATGCCAGTGTCGTCTGCTGTCAAAGGTCGTTGCCAACCTTGAACACCTTTGCTCCGCCGAACGGTTGCCAGCTGTCAACAGGCCGCGTCGCCCAATAGGAGTGCGCGTGCGTTCCGCTCGTGCGGATTGAGCGTGCATCGAATTTTGCGACACCTTCCGCCTTTCGGGCTTCCGCTCGCGACCGGACGAGGGCGGAACGGACGGGCGGAGCGACCATGTACGGGCCCTAACTAAGGTGGACGGCGTCGGCCATGCACGCAGGAGCCTCGAAGGAAGCAACTTCACTCGTTGGGATCCGTTTCGAGACTGGTTTATTTACAGAAGATATTGAAGAAAGGAGAAGGGAAAGGGAGAAGAAACGCAAAGTCCACGTTCTCTTTTGGCCGCACCGAGGCCTTCGTCCTTGTCGGGGGCGCCCGCGCCTCGCACGGAGTGGGCGGTTCGCCGAAAAGGCGGTAGAAGGGATCAGGTTGTTGGTAGATGCGCCGGCCGGCACGTGCTGCAGTGGGGCGCCTCTCGTCCGTTCGCCGGCTCCCTCTTTCTCTTGTGTCGTCGGTCCCCCAACCACGGGTGCAACAATGTTTGCTGCTCGTTTGCGACTTTCAACATCCTCCCCCGCAATGAGCGCCGGCTCATTCCCGGCCACCATTGTTAGCACAGGCTGGCACCTCGCTGAGCTCCAGTGGGTACAAGGCTTGTACGGGTCGTCGCAGTTCGCTTTGGTTCGGGAGAAGGATCTTGCAAGCACGTATTCGGCTATCTCTTCCTGGAAAAGTCTGCAAAACACCACACATTTTCCACATCTGGCGTGGAGCCCAATCATCCCCAAGGAGAACTATGTCTCCCTCACCGATGCCTCTTCCTCTGCCTGGCTTTGTAACATGCGCTGAGCGAAGCTGCAGTAGGTATTCGCGTCTCCACCGTTTCCAGAATGAGTCAACAAGCCTGGCGCGTCTCTTTTATAGGCGTGTTAGTGTCTGTGCTGACGATTTGACTTCGGTGGTCTCTCGGAAGGGAGGCAAGCTCGTTAGCCTGCGACCGACTAGGAAATGTGCTGGAGTCAAGGGCATAAGCTCCCCCGCGTCCGAAGAGACGAAAGTAAACGGACGAGAATTTACGGTCGCCTCGACTTGGGTTAGAACCGTAGAGAGGCTGTCATGGTCAAGGCAGCTCCTTCCGAGCACTCTGCGAAGGGTGGCCTTCACAGTTGTTTTCGCCACGTCGAAACCGCTGACCGAGGTGGCGAGGGGGAAGCGACAGGAGTGCGCCTGCTTTGCGAGAGCGTCGGCGGCTTCATTCCCTTGCAGGCCAATGTGCGCCGGAACCCATTGCAACGCCAAATCGCAGCCCTGGCTGACGAGATGGCGGAGCTTTGAGCCGACGCGCTGCACCAACGGAGGTCCCAGGTAATCCTTCGCCAGCATACACAGTGCCGCGCGCGAGTCCGAAAGGATCGCGGCGGAAACAACACTGCACTGTTGAAGGAGGAGATCAGCTGCTAGGTCGATCGCAGCAAGCTCGGCCACCGTCGACGACGACACAACACGAAGGCGGCACTGCTGTGTAGCACAAATATCCGGCGCCGTACACGCTGCCGCACCGGAACCATCACTCGCCACTGAACCATCGGTGTAAACAAGCAGCCGGCCCTCCAAGCGCTCGTGCAGAAGTGCGGCCGTTTCCTGCTGCATAGCACAAACCGCTGTTCGACGCTTGGATTTGACGCCTGGCACCGTGGTGTTGACATCGAGTAGCGCGGAGGCGTGCGGCGAGACCGGCAGGAGTTCAGGCGTCGACGCGACGAGTGCGCTGAATTCGGTGGCACGCTGGCCCATGCCCGAGCCCTCGAGGGTATGGAGGCGACACACGAGGCGTTGTCCCTGTGGCGAACGTTGAAGGCGCTCGACGTGGTTCATCGCTTGCTTCCGTGCGCGAAGTGCGGGCGGCCAGTCTCCCGCCTCGGCGAGAGTTGCTCCTACTTGCGAGTTGCGAGGAAGCCCGTAAAGTTTTCGGATTACGGTGCGGTTCTCCATATCGATCGCCTTCCAGTTGGCAGCTCTGACGTTGGTAATGGGCAGTGCATAGAGCGCACGCGACGTTGCGACCGAGTTGTAGACTCGGAGCGCAAGTTGCGGTGTACATCCACGACCACGGGCGAGCAGGGAGCGTGCGGCGCCGGCCACTTTCTTCGAGTCCTTGCATAGCTGGGAGACGGCGGCGTCGAAGTTGAGCCGGCAGTCTATATTGAGGCCGAGATAACGTACTTTTCCCTGCCATGGGAGGGGGCTTCCACGCAGCATGAGAGGAGGTACTTCGAAGCGCGCACGAGACCGGGGATGCACCAACAGCGCCTCAGTTTTTGATGCCGAGAGCTGTAGCCCTATGCTGGCAAGGTGTTCATCCACGGCATTGATCGCCGACTGCAGTGATTCTCGTACTGGATAGCCGGGGTCCGTGGGCCCGCACGCAAACAGCGCAATGTCGTCGGCGTAAATCGCCACACGGACTTCGTGTGCTGTGATCTTCGGAATGTAATCAGGGAGCCTTGCCAGTGCGAGGTTGAAGAGAAACGGGCTGATAACGCTTCCCTGTGGAACGCCGGAAGTCACGCTTCGGGTGGAGCTGAGCGCGTTGCCAACTCGTACTCTGAGCGTGCGGTCACTGAGGAAGGCCGCGACGTCGTCGAAGAGGCGGCCGGTGACATGCAGCTCACGTAGTGCTTGAGTGATGGTGGCATGGGGCAGGCCATCGAATGCGCTTTGCACGTCAAGCAGCACGAGATATCCAGTGTTTTGCCGGCTACGGAGGTGAGCGACACTGGACGATACGAGCTGGTGTTCGTGGCCGCTTTGCCGCGCTTGAGTATGGGCACGACGATCGCTTCCTTCCATAGCAGACCGCGCGCCAAGTTTCGCCCGAGACGCCAGCGCTCGTTTCTCCCCTGGCGGAGCGATTTCATCTCCAACGGGGGTTTCCGTCGCCGCTTCCCTCGCTGCACTTTGCCCCAACCTTTCCTTCCCATCAAGAATCTCCTTCTCTCTCTCTCTCGCGCGGTCGCGCCCGCGTTCAGTTCGCGCTGCGCGGGAAACGTCTCTTGTTTGCGACGGCGCCTCTTCAGATGACCGGGAATTATTATTGTGTTGTTAACTGTCACGACAGCAATGTAAACATGAAAAGGTTGATGCCACCAGTGAAATTCTGCCGATTCACAAGAAAATGTTACGAAAGAAGCAGACGACAGACATGGATTACTGCGGTGCGCCGAGCGAAGTAAACATCTGGCAAACGAAGCGAGCTCGTTCATTGATCACTCCTGAGTGTATGACGGTTTCTATATGTAACCCACGTGAAATTAATAATTACTCGGTAAATAATCCTTTTATTCATATAAAAACGTTAAGTTCAACGAGCGCTTGTCCTGTCTTCTTTCTCGTGTTTCGTTTGTGTGTGCGCTGCCCAAGAATGGAAACCACGTCTGTTGTATGCGCTAGCAGTGGCCGAAGTTCACGCGTGCCGAGAAATTGAATATGTGAATGATGCGTTGAACATGACCGGAGTTCATTCCCGCTTCACCACTGCACCGATCGATCGGGTTACTGGACGATACACACCCGCGTCTTGGTCGCGCCGGCATTGCTGAAGCAGGAATGATTAATAATACTTTCAACTTCCGTCTCTTGAGTACTGTTAAAAAATGGCCAAGCTGTCTACATTGCTGCCTCTATTCCATATTGTAGGGGACGTACTAGTTAAAGTTGTGTGCGCATGTCGTACTTGTGCTATGCAGCGATATATCTTGTTTATTTCCGCACAGTGTCGATAGAAGTCCGTTGTCGCCATCAGAGACAACACGGATTTGTAGCAAACATAATGTGAGAAACTGCAAAAATGACTTTAGCTCGTAGGTGCCGTATGTATGTGCCGCATCGTATGTGCTGACGATTTTTCCGGCGACACATACGATGTCGTTTCCAATTACCTGCTCAGCGTCCCTTACATGGTTAAGCAGACGCTGCCCTTTCGCCGCATTGCAGCCATAAAAATAATCGTCAAGCGTACCGATCTTCTTAAAGGCAAATATAGCGTGTGCAGTTTGTTTCACACTAAGGGGAAAACTCGGAACGTATTGCGTCGCGATGCGGCAAGCAATGGAGTCGTGCGGCGGCAGCAGCTCGAGCAGGCGCACACGCTTGAGGGGCAGTGTCGTGATCTGCGTCGTCTGCTACGGCGGCGCGCGCTGGCCGCATTTTCGGGAAGCGTGGTACTGTCAGGGGCAGTGCACCTATTTCATCAGTACTGCGGGAACTGAGCTGATATTCTTTACTAAACGTTGTGCGTCGCCACACTCTGATCCTTCATTGGCGATAATGGAGTTCCACAAACTTCTTTTGACAACATGGTTCATTTGTTCTCTCGAAGGGCCGGAGTACTGAGCGTGTGCACGTATATTTCTTCACTGTGTGTGCTACCGTAATGAGCAGCGACAAAACGCACCAAGATGTGCACGCAACGTGCTCAGCCTTTGTTTGACTCGAAAGGAAAACAAAGCACTCAACAATGGGAGTCGAACACGGTGAAACAAACGGACACGATTAAATGAACGTTTTAGGTTCAGACAATGAGCTGGAAGTGATTTTTCTCGATAATCATTCGCTACACCAGACAGACGCTGCCCGCCGGTGGGGAATTGGACACGTCACGCTCGGAACTTCAGTTAGTATCTCGTCATGTCCCCAGCGGCAGCGATGACAGCGCTCATCCTGCAAGGCAGTGAAGTGTAGGATGACTTGATCAGGGATGTGTTCATTCGTTGCACGTCTCAGTCACTGACGATGGTGGATCGAAGCCTATCCTCGGGCGACTGATAGAGGGGATGTTGCGCCAGCGATACTTTCAACGAGCCCCAGACATTTTAAATGATGTTGGCGCCCGGGGATTGAGGCGGCCGCTCCAAGAGAGTGACTGCGCGCTCTTCTAGCAGTTCTTGCACAGCACGAGCAGTGTGGATCGGCGTCCTATCGCGTTAGAATATATAGTCGCCTTCCAGAAACGGTCCGTCAAGAATGTATGGAATCAGTACGTCGTCTATGACTGCCATGCAGCGATGAACTTACATTCGAGGCGTATCAGTGGGTGTCGCGCAACGCTTAGCAAAGAATACCGGCTCCTTTCACGCAGTAACGATGTGATCAGCGCCCTGCACCTGACAGTAGAACGTTTCTCGACAATGCGGCCAGCGTGCGCCGCCGTAGCAGACGACGCCGTTCAAGATCCCGCCCCTCGAGCATCTGCGCGAGCTGCTGCGCTTCGAGTTTTCCCCTAAATGTGAGAGAGACTGTACACCGCCCTTCGAAGGAAATGTCCACGCGCACACACAACGCGCGGCGCGAAACGTGCCCAAACACGCGCAGTGCAGGAGGCAATCAAGGCGGCGCGAACGAGAGATGCGAGAGGGGTACCACCGCTAATAGAATTTTGCTCCGCATGCGGCGCTCTCAACGCCGGCGCAGCAGCGCCGCTCTCGGTGCCGTTCTTGTCTATTCAGCAGGGATGATGCCGCTGCGCCAGACGCCGTTGAATGCTTCGAGCAGCGAGGGGAGCTGCGCTGCATCGATGTTCCTCAGGACCTGATGTGTCAGTCCGTCGGCACCAGGCGCGGAGCGTCGTTTACGCGTGTTCAACACCCTTCGCAACTCAGTGAGTGTAAAGTCCGCCGAACACAACACCTCGATATGCTCCAAAATTGCACGCGTAGGAAAATAGCGCAGGGGAGCGAGCAGTTGAGCCTTGTTGTACGGCGGAAGTGCGCAGGCTGCACTCACGGGGCGTGCAGCGGGTAACGGCGGCGCGAAGGAATCCGCGAATAGTTCTGCCAGTTGCTGTGTGCTCAAGCCCTGAGCTACTGCGATGGAAAGTGCAGGGTGGCGGGGGATCTTCGGGTGAAGGAGGGCAGCGAGAATGCGCCAAGGGCGCGACTTGTCGCGACTATCCTCCAACGACACACAAAGGCACTGCCAGCTCTGGTTTCGACGCTGTCTGGCGTGACGGCGGCATGCAGCGTCAAGGCGGTTATAAATCGACCAATGTTCCACCTTGTCGCTTCTGATGGCACGGCGTTCGGCGCGACGACGGACAGCGCGCAAGTTGAGGAGCTTCATATCGGGGACCGGCGTTCCAGCAGGCACCACGCACGATTTGGTGGCGGCGTTTACACACCTTGAAATATGCGTGACGAAATCCGTGTTCGCCGGAGGGGGTATGGCACAGAGTGATCGGAACTTGGACCAGTCCGTGACGCGATACGTACACGTTCTTGTGCGGTTGAAGCCGAGCGGTTCGAGTAGTAGTAGTAGAAAACATTTATTCACAAAAGAGGAAAGAACTACGGAGAAAAAAAGAAATGTACAGTGAGTGGAGTCTTCATTTCAAAACTCCAGTGGCCTTGGCTGCTGCTCTCGCCTGGATTACCAGTCCGCGCTGGGTCTCTAGGTCTGAGCTGGACAGGGTGGCCTCCCACTGCTCCTCCGGTTGTTGTGTTTGTATGTCTGGCGGTTTGGGGCCCGTACACCCCCACGTGACGTGGTAGGCAGTGGGCTGTTCGTTACACCAGGGGCATGCGTCTTTGTAGTGTTCTGAGAAGAAGCTGTATTTGTGTAAGTTGGGGAAAGTCTTGGTCTGGAGCTGTCTCCAGTCCCGCGCTTCCTGTGCGTTTAGCCCCTTGTGTGGTGGGGGGTAAAGCTGTCGTTGTTTACGCAGATATTGAAGTCTCGCGCCGTAGGCCGCGGGGACGGGGAGGGTGGTTGTGGAATCAAGGATTGTGGCCGCTCGGTTTGTGTGACCTCGAGCTAGCCTGTCCGCGACCTCGTTACCCTCCAGCCCCGAGTGCCCCGGGGCCCACGTAATCTGGTGTTTGAGTCATGAATTTGTAGCCAATGGATTAGTCTTGAATCTAGCTAATTTTTGAGGTATTCTGCCTGCTAGAAGGAGCCGACATGCCGCTTGGGAGTCGGTTACCACTTGTAGTTCTCGGTTGGTCGCGTCCCCGTATTGAACAGCCAGCACGATCGCCGCCGCTTCCGCTTCCGTAACCGTACAGTGCGGAATGGAGATACTAGAGACTTCTGTGTAAGTAGAGTCCACCACCACGGCTGCTGCTGCGTTCGATGCACCCTGATAGAGGGAAGCGTCAACGTAGACCGTCTTCGGGCTTCGTCCCGCTGTGCGTTTGAGGTAGTCTACTCGGGCGTTTCTTCTGCCTTCATTGTGAGTTTGAGACATGTTTTTTGGGAGCGGGTCCACGTGTACTCTGGCCCGGTACCATGGAGGAATGTTCGAGGTCGACTGGATGGTGTCAATGTCCGCCGGGTAGCCGATGCGCTTGAGGATGTGTCGGCCTGTCGCTGTGGAGAGCAGGCGTTCTCTCTGGGACAGGAGGACCGCCTCTTGAATTTCCTCGAACGTGTTGTGTAGTCCCAGAGCTTCCAAGCTAACATTGGATGTATACGGTGGGAGACCAAGGGCATTCTTGTAGGCTACACGTATCATCGCATTGACTTTGTTTAGGTCTGCTCGGAGCAGGGTGAGGTATGGGAGCCCGTAGGAGAGGCGGCTGATGACCAGCGCCTGCACCAGACGGATCGTGTCCTCCTCCCGCATGCATTTTCTGTTTCTGGCCACCCGGCGGATCATCTTAGAGATCAGCTGTGTTGTCGTTTTGAGCAGTTGGATTGTGTGGTTGGCCTTTCCGTCGCTCTGCAACCAGAGACCCAGGATCCGGATGACTGGCACTTCCCGGATGGGAGCCCCGTGTAGGAGGATGCTCAGGTTGCCTGGTGATTTGTAGTTGTGTCCCTGTATGCGGATAACTTCGGATTTGTCGGGCGAGCAGCAGAGCCCGCATCGAATGACCTCGGTTTCAACGCAGTTTGCTGCCGCTTGGAGCGTGTCTTCCTTCTCGGCTAGGGAGCCGGTGTTTGTCCAGATCGTAATGTCGTCCGCATACAGGGTGTATCCAATGTTCGGAACCTGTTGCAGAGCCCTTGCGACTCCGATCATGGCGATGTTAAATAGGAGCGGGGAGATGATCGATCCTTGTGGCGTGCCCTTGTTGGGCATGTCTTGAGGGTCCGATCTCGTGTCACCCATTCCTATTGTTGCCGTTCGGCTGGATAGAAAGTTCTTGATATATTGGAAGGTGCGCTTGCCGCAGTTGAGGTTGCTGAGCTCCGAGAGAATGGCCTCGTGAGACACGTTATCAAACGCACTTTTGAGATCCAGCGCCATAATGATGTGTTCGCCACCCCTCGGGATGTTGGAGAGAACCTCTTCCTTCAGGAGAAGGAAGGCGTCTTGCGTCGACAAGCCCGACCGGAAGCCAATCATGGAGGGATGAAAAAGATTGTTGTCTTCCATGTAGTGTTGGAGGCGCGTCTGGACGACTCGCTCGTAGAGCTTGCCAAGGCACGATGTGAGAGATATAGGTCGTAGTGCTTCGATCACCGGCTTCTTGCCCGGTTTCGGAATTACTATGATCTCCGAGTGTTTCCACTCGGAGGGAATGTCATTCTTCTCCCAGAGCGAGTCATTGAGGTACTTGGTGAGGTCCCTGATCTGTGCCTTGCTCAGGTTGCGGATCATGGCGTTGGTAATTCTGTCTACTCCCGTCGCCGTGTTTCGGGTGCACGATCGGACGGCGGCATACACCTCGGCCGCAGAGATGGGAGCGTCGAGTGCAGGATTTTCCTAGCCCTGGTAGGTCGCCGAGCACGGTGGGGCGGTATTAGTGCCGATGTATTTGTCCCTTAGAGCCTGAAGCAGTGCTGCGTCGTCTCCCGGGAAGAGGTGAGCAATGCGCTTCAGGGTGCGTGTAGATTGTGATTTTGATTTAGAGGGGTCGATGAGGTTCCGCAGAATTGCCCAGGTACGGGAAGTTCCCAGCGTTCCCCGCAGTGACTCGCAGAACTGTTGCCAATTTCGCTGTGCTAGATTGGTGGCGTATGTTTGAGCTTCCTCCGTGAGCTGTGCAATCCGCAGGCGGAGGGGTCTGTTTAGGCGTTGCCTTTTCCATCTTCCCACGAGCCGGCCGCGCTTCTGCCATAGCTTGAGTAGGTGGCGGTCTGCTTCTGGGGCTTCCGGTGTGCGGTGTATTGTTTCTGTTGCTGTTCTGTATGCTTGCCTGATGCCTTCGCTCCAGGCGTGAATAGACTGAATGGGACCTGGCGGGAAGGGTGCATTGCGGAATTTGGGCCAGTCTGTGATATGGGCGGTGCCCAGACCCCTTCTAATTTTGGATGATGATATGGACGTGCTGAGTATGTAGTGGTCGCTGCCCAGCGTTTCGCCTAGGTTCGTCCACGTGGCGTCGGCGACATTCTTCGTTAGGGTGATGTCGGGCAGGAGTCACGGGTGACACTGTTGCCTACCCTGGTCGGATATAAAGGGTCGGTGAGGAGTTCCAGTCCGAGGGTTTCTATTGCTCGTGCGACTGCCACTCCTCTTGCTGAGTTTGACTGATACCCCCAGTCATGGTGGGGGGAATTGAAATCCCCAACTACGATGAGCTGGTTAGCTTGCGCCAGTCGATTGGCTTCGGAAAGGAGGTTGGTGAAATCGGCCTTTGCTGGTTTTGGTGGCTTATACGTGTTAACCACGAACGTGCTCTTCCGGTCCCGTTTATTGGGCACTGTCTCTATGGCTAAGTGCTCAATGTCCGGTTCCGATAAAGAGTGCTCGATGACAGTGATGTCTTTTGCGACGAGGATTGCAACCGTCGCCATGTGGGGTTGGTGGATTGTGTAGTAGCCGGCTAGCGTTGGGGTTCTTTCGGCTCCTATCTCTTGCAGGCAGATAAGGTCAGGTCTTATGGGGGTGGTGCAGAGGTATTGCTTAAGGAGTCCTTGTTTTCGTCTGAAACCTCTGCAGTTCCACTGCCATATTTCTATGTGTTCGGTGTTGTTTGGCTTATGGTTTGGGGCCATATTGGGCGGCTAGGTGGGCTGGCGGGCCGGCATCGCTCCCAATGGAACTGGCACGGCTGCGATTGCGGGAGGGACCTTGCTCGCGTGACGAGGCGCGTTTGCGGCTTTGAGTCTGGTGCCCCTGAATTGAAATTGAGTGTGAGTTCTGTGCAGCAGTTACCTGCGCGAGGTTGCCCGCTATGGTTTCGAATTTAGCTTGAAGCACGCTGAATAGTTGGGTGACATTTTCGGTGAGGGAGCTGACTACTCTCTTCTCCATGTCCTGTAGTGTTTGCTGTAGCGTTTGGTGTGTCACTACTTCATCGGGTTGCTGTGGGGGTGTGGTGGGTGGCGGCGCAGTGTTTTGTTTGACTACTTTGTCTAGTTTGGCCATAAGCGCTGCGATCTTGGCGTCTTGTTCTGCTATCCTAGCATTTTGTGCAGTTATTATCGATTGTAGTTTAGGGATTCGGGTGCCTGTTGGAGGAGCAGAGGAGTCCTTGCCCCTGCTTTCCCAGCTCACCTGCTTGGTTGTGTCTTGGGCGGGTTGCTGCATTTTTCTCGGCATCGGTGTGGGCGGTGTCCGCATTTGTTGTGGGTGTGGCTGCTGCTGCCGGGCTCGGGTTCTCGACCTGGATCGGCTCCTGGATTGGCTGCGGCTGCGGCTGCGGTCGGCTGAGTCCCCGTCCTCGGAGTCGAACCAGCGGTTATTGTGGATCTTGGGGAGGCCGTCCCATCGAGACAACCTTTTCTCTTCGTTGTTGCGGGTGGGTGGCAGCTGAAGCGCTCTTGGTGGCTTCAGTCTCTTAGGGCATTTTTTGGTGCCGGTTTCGTGCTGACCACCGCAGAGTCCGCATTTCGGCTCACAAACGTGGGTGGGGGGGTGGGCTCGGCATGCCGCACCGGCGGCAAACCGGCGTGTTGGGGTCTGGACACACATCCGGGCGATGTCGCGGCTGCATACACATCCGGCAGAACTGCCGGGCCGGCCTATACAGGTAGCATGGGTATTCACACCCTCCGTGGTAGACCAGCTTGGGTAGGTGGGATCCTTTTATGGTGAGCAGCGCCGTTGTAGATGTGCCCAAGATGCGGGCGTCCAGGATCTTAATGCGGGTGTCCCGCACCCACAGTCCTTCCATGAGGCTTTCCCTTGTGTTGTTGGGGTCAAGTCCGTGAATGATCCCTCTGATGGTTTACGGTGAGAACGGGACGTATGCTCTCACCGGGTGGGCTTGGTTGTCCAGCTTAAGGTGGGTGAGTTGGCAGATCTCGTCTGTGGCCTCCTCGTGCGGGGTGCTGACTATCAGGATGTTTGAGCCCATGTGGGGCCGCACGACGTATTTCCCCTCCGCACGGGTGGGGTTCTGGCAGGACCTGACAATTGCTGCCGCGATAGCGTGGTTGGGGTATTTCTTGAGGGCTAGGCCTCTCGTCGGCCGGATGACTACCTTCAGATCTCCCTTTGGTAGGGGTGGCAGTCTGGCGCGACGAGGACCGGGCTTTCGGGTTATGCCTGGGGACAGGAGGTTGCAATTGGACGGAGTGCCACTCACGGATATGGCTGATTCCGGTGATGAGGAGGTCTGTGTTTCCCGGGCGGCCCTGCGGAGCTTCTTCGCCCGATGCTTGCTGAGAACGTACTCCCACGCGGGACCGTGGGTAGGGAAGCTCGCAGCTGAATCGGACGACGATGTCAGGAGGCCTGGTTCTTGCGTGAAGTAATCACGAGAGTCCATATCGGAGTCTTCGTCAGGGAGGTTGACCATGGATGGTGTACGTTGGTGGCCGTTGGAAGGGCCCGGACCATCGGGCGAAACTTCGGGGGCCATTTCAACAGTCGGGGCGGTGGTTTTACAGTCGGAGATCCTGGCGCGCCAGGGCAGCGCAGGCAAAGTCCGATTGGCAACCGGTTCAGCGGCTGGGCTCAGCGGCGGCGGGCCAAAAAGCGTGGGAGTACAGGCGGCGGCGAGCCCGTCGGGCCGTTCGGCGGGATGTGACCAAGGCTGCCGGAGGCGCGATAGCAACCGTCGTCGGTATAGAGGGACGACTCGCAAGTTATTGGGGAGGGGCGGGAGCCCATCCGCAACACGTCTGCTCCGGTCGGCTGTCGCGGAGCGAGTCCCGAGCGGGTCGAGGGAGATCGGGTAATGATCCGATCCCTGCGTGTCAGGGCTGCGGACCCACTCGTAGTGGCAGCGCTCGCTCACGAGCGACAGGTCTATCGCACTCCTGTGTACCCTCCGACGAACAAAAGTGGGACTGCCTGTGTTCAGGATGAGCAGGCCCGTTGAGTTGATGCAGTTCAGCAAGTCCCTGCCACTCGGATCGCTGTGGGCGCTGCCCCATACCGTGTGGTGAGAATTAAAATCACTGCACACGACACAGTCGCCACCGATGCGCGCGATGAGGCTCGAGAAGAACGTCGTATCCCACCGTCGAACGGGCTGCACATACATGCTGGCGACACAAGTGTCGGCCCCCCCAACGCGCACAGTCACAGCCACGCACTCCACGGAGGCAGGGACGATGTCGGCCACGCGAACGACGGCTTGAGCAAGGCTCGCACGGATGTAAACAGCAGCGCGGGAGCGACCGGGCGGGTGGGACGGGTCACAACACGGCACGTTCGCGCAAGTCCGTAGCTCGCAGGTGGTCGCGCTGTGGTAGCTCACGAAACCCGGTAGGCTGCAGTCCCCGTAGCGCGTGTACGTTTCCTGCAACGCGAGTACGTCGTACTCGTGCAGGAGTAGGTGCGCGGCTAGTTCCGCGTGACGACGCCGCAGTGAACGCACGTTCCACTGCAGGATGCGCGGCCGACGTTTGGTGTTGCGACTAGCCATGCTGGTTGGGTGGCTGCTGGCTAGCCACTGCCTGCAGGCAGATGGTCTGGAGCGGGTGGTCAGCTGGTAGCATAGTGCTGACTGCTTGCATAGTGAGTAGCAGATTTGCTACCAGCTGATCCACAGTGGTCTGGGCAGGTGGGGCGGTGGCTTCCTCTCTGTGCTGGCGTTGGGTAGCACGCGGGGCTGGTACTGGGCGCCTCGGTGCCGGGCTGGGGCCCTTCAGTGCGCTGGCGTCGGACCGCGCCGGGGGTGAGGAGGACCGCTGCTCCTCGCGTACTGCTGCCCTGACAGCGCGCCTCGACAGTGCCGAGGTGGAGGAAGCCATGATCGTGGCCACCCTCCGTTCTTCCTGCCATTTGGGGCAAGCGGGAGTGTCTGCTCTGTGGGAGCCCCCGCAGTTTCTGCATCGGATGGCCTGGCAGGGGACGCTCGCCGCGTGGTTTTTGCCGCATGTGATGCAATCGCTGGGCCATCGGCAGGACTCTACGACGTGCCCCAAGCGGCCGCACTGCCGGCACTGTACTGGACGGGGCCTGGCTGGCCTCACCCTGAACCCGAGTTTGAGCAAGCGTACATGCTCAGGGGGGACCGGTCCCGCGAAGCGGAACGGTCCCCCCTGACCGGTCCGCCGAGAGGTCTCTAACAAGCTCCAGGTGAACGGCTCGTGTTGTCGCACAAGTAAACAAAGCAACATAAGCTTTGTGTTCGGACCCGCTATCATTGTAGAATATGGGCTCCGCAAAGTCGATACCCGTCCTCTCAAATGGCTCAGCCTGGGTCACTCTGTAGGGGGGAAGCGGGGCAGTGGGCTCTTGTGCAGCTCGGCAACTCTGCCTCTGGCACGGAAGACAGCGTCGAATGACCGATTTGATGGTCTGTCTTCCTCGAATAATCCAGTAGCGTTCTCGAAGTTGGGATAACGTGTCCCGTACTCCGGCGTGCAGTAGGCGTCTATGCTCCCAAGAAATGAGCAAGCGTGTGAACGGATGAGACGGTGATAATATTACGGGATGCCTAGCGCTTTCTTCTTCTGTGCTGTACTGAAGCCGCCCGCCAACTGTCATTATACCGTCGGCGTCCAAGAATGGGTTCAACGCTATTACCGACGATGCCCGGTCGAGCGGTCTGGCGGCACGCAGCGCGCAAACATCGTTGCCGAACGTTGACAGGTTCTTTGCCAAAGCTTTTCCGCGTCGGCTACCTCTTCAGCCGTCACCTCGCCCGTAAGTTTCGACCGGCCTCGGCAGTTTAGAACGAAACGCCTCACCCACGCTGTTACGCGGAGCACTCTCGTTAGTGAGCTATGGTCTTCCAGGTTCATTAGTGGTTCCGGTGTGCTCTCTGTGATGGTGTGAAGAATATGGACCGCTCGCTCTTCTGCCATGCAAAGCTCGCCCTCCCGGATATCTGGTACCGCAATGACTCGCTCTTCCCTTTTAAGCCACTCTGGGCCTGTCCACCAGTCCTTGCGTCCGACCAGCTCCGCAGGCAAGATGCCACGGGTAAGCAAGTCCGCCGGGTTCTCTTTGCCGGGACAATGTTGCCATACAGTTGGGTCTGTTAGCGTTTGAATTTCCTGCACTCGGTTGCAAACGAAGGGTTTCCACCTTTGCGCAGAACTCCTGATCCAACTGAGTGCGACAGTTGAGTCTGTCCAACAGTGCACGGAAATGCCGTCTACGTTCAGTTGTTTTGTCAGGTAGCCTGCGAGCCGTGCACCAATCAGCGCTCCCATCAGCTCTGGCCGCGGCAGTGACAGTCGCTGCAGTGGAGCGACTCTGGCCCTTGCCATTATTAGTGCTATGGTTATTTCACCCTCTTCATTTTGCGCCTTGATGTAGGCCACTGCACCGTATGCTTTCGGGCTAGCGTCACAAAATACGTTCCGCTCAGATTTCGTTCGGGCATGTCTTAGGTTACGAGCCAATATTCTTGTGACTGATATCTGCCGAAGTTGAGGAAGCTGTTGGCACCATTTATCCCATGTCTCCTGTAAATCTGAAGGAAGCCTTTCGTCCCACGCTGTACCCCGCTCCCAGAGACTGTGGAACATGATCTTCGCCGTGATGGTAATGGCCTAGAGAAAGGCAAATGGGTCAAAAATGCGTGCCGAGGCCTGTAATACGAATCGCTTCGTGTCCTGCCGACTTGCCAAAAATCCAATCAGGGCGGTCATCCCAAAAACGAATTCGTCTGTGTCAGGCCTCCACTCTACACCGAGAATCTTTGTGGGGCGTAGCTCCGGTAGTGTTTTTTGGGCGCTTTCAGTCTCGGCAAACGATGCAATCAGTTCTGGGTAGTTTGATCGCCATTTCCTGAGGTTCATACCTGCAGCCTTGAGTATAGACTGCGATTCCCTGATTATGCGCTCTGCCTCTTCTACACTGTCGCCACCAGTAACCAAGTCGTCTACATACAGGTTGTCACTCAGGATCTTAGCGGTGTGAGGAAATTTCTCCTGTACCGTTTTGAGATGATGGCTTAAGGTAGCTGCGAGGAGGAACGGGCTACATGTAACGCCGAATGGCACCCTTGTCATGCGGTACTCTTTGATTGGAGGGAGTGCGTCGCCCTGCCTTGGTGTACTTTGATACCACAAAAAGCGGACAGCGTCGCGTTCACTCTCTGCAAGCTCGATTTGAAGGAAAGCCTTTTCTATATCGGACATTATGGCCACATTATGAACTCGGAATCGAATCACGATGTCCGCTAAGTTTGGATTTAGGTTAGGTCCTGCGAAGAGGACGTCGTTCGGTGACAGCTTTCCCGCCGCTTTGGAGAAGGCATCGAATACGACTCTCAACTTGGTAGTTTCGCTACCAGGCCGGACAACACCTCGGTGTGGCATGTAGTAAATGGGCCCCAGCGGGGACTCACCCAGTTCGTTCGCTTCCTCGGCGTGTCCAGCTTGCAGGTAGTTCCTGATTGCCTGATCGTAGTCTAGAATGATTTCTTCATGTCGTAGCAGCTTCGCCGTTAATGAGTGAAGTCTGTGCGATGCTATGCTCTTGTTGTCTGTTAAGTCTGATGCGTTTTCTTTCCATGGGAGAGCTACTTGGTATCTACCGTTCTTCTGGGTGATGGTTTCTTCAAAGGCCCGAAGAACGCTGTCGTCTTTGGTGGTCAGCTGTGCATCGTCGACGATCCCAATGTGCTCCAGATCCCAGAATGACTTCAGTTGACGAGAAATTTCGTCGGGTGCTGTGGTCACACCTACCCGCATCACTCCGGTGCTTGTTAGAAAGGTTGCGACGGACGATGTAGACTCTGTGCCATGCAATGTCCATCCAAACGCAGTCTCCATGGCCACGAGCTTCTCACCGAGGCGCTTGACATTTCCTGTTGCTATATCCCAGTAGTGATCGGCCCCGATAAGCAGCTCAACTCCAACACCAGGATGGTAGCCGTCAGGCAAGGTGTCAGCAAGCTGGAGGTCTTGTTCACGAGCGATGCGAGCCGTGGAGTCGTGAGGTGGTGGGAGGAGGTCTCCGCAGATCTCGGGTACCTCGGATCTCAGATCTCGGATACCTCGGATCTCGGACTCTGGTGTTGTTGCGCCAGTTTCGCAGCCAGCATTCTACACGATTACACCTTCTTTCTTCAGATGGTCCCTCGCTTCCGAAGGCGTAGATAGCTAGCTTCTCCCCTCCTATGACGCGAAGATTGAGGCGCCGGGAAACCTCCTGTCGTACAAACGTTCTCTGGCTGCCACCGTCAAGCAGCATTCTCACCAGAGCACTCTTGTGCTGGCCTTCCGCATACGCTCGTGCAGTCTGTAGTAGCACACGGGTCTTTCCCAGTGCTGGTCCCACCTGAAGCGACGATTGTAGTGTTGTCTCTGCTGGTGCAGCATCTCCGATTGAAGGAGGGCGTGTCGGTCTTTGATTGAGCTCGCAGACGCCAGTTCCATGTCGTCCAGAGCATTTGGCACACTTCAGCCACCTTGCAATTCTGCACTCAGCGGCACGGTGATTCTTTTTCGCACACTTGTAACAGCGCCTCTCTCTTGACATCACCTCCTTCTTCTTGGCCATGGGCACGGGGGCGACACAGTTCGCTGGTTGATGCCCTTCTGCACCACAAAATGCACAATTGCGCCTCGCCATCGGTTACGCTGAGGACAGACGCCGATGGGTTTTGAGGACGAGCGTCCCCTTTGATAGGTGCTTTCTGTCTGATAGCGGCGTCCTGGTGCCCATGGCGTAGTGCACTCTGGGCTCTCTCTCTGCTCTCGACCTCCTCACTTATGAAATCGAGGAAACCGAGAAGCTCGTCTTGGGGCGTTTCAGGTGAGGCGGCCTTCCGTCGGAAGTACGCCAAGCAAAGCTCACTTGGTATGCTTTTACGAAGGACGGTGAGAAGCAGCGCGCCGTAGGTGCTCGACGACACTCCCAGCGCCTCTAGACTTCGGACTCCGGAGCGGATTTCGTCGTAGAGGGTCCTCAGCCTTTCGATGTCCCGCAGATCGTGCACTGGGCGGACGCCAAGCAAGCTCGACATGTGGTCCTCAATTATTACGTCCTCCTTCCCAAATCTCTCAATGAGGGTCTTCACTGCGATGTCATAATTTCTATCGCTGATCGGCAACCCCTCTATGGCAGCGGCGGCTTTTCCAGTTAAGTAACTTGTTAGGTACTGGAACTTGGCTATTGCAGGCAGGGTGCTGTTCTTGTGTATAGTCGATTCAAATTGGTTCCAAAATTTCTGCCCCGAGCGCAGGTCCCCGCTGAATTTTGCGATTTCCAACTTGGGTAACTTGGTGGTTGCTGATAGTGGCTGGGATGTCGCAGGTGAGACGGAACCAATGTGGTATACTTCCTGCTCTGATGCGTTGCCTGTCACTGACGGAGTTGTCGACCGGATCTCGTTGGCTGTCTGACTCCTGAGAGCTCTCTTGATCTTTGTTTTTATGGAGCAGATCTTCTCCGTGTTTGCAGCGCAAGCTTCTAATTCTGCATCTAATTCTTGAAGATATATCTTCTTTTCGATGCTCTCGTTAACAGATTTCAATTCATCTGCTTGTTCAAGGAGAAGGTCGAGGCGTTCCTCAAGCTCACCGACTTTGATGGTTGGCGATTGCAGTAGGTCGCTGGCCGCTGCGATGATTTTCTCGATTCCTTGTCGCAGGGCAGCTTGCTTCTTCTGTAGTCGTTCCATAGCGCTTTCGATGTCAGCAGGCGAAGTATTCCCGGGTTTCGGCACCAAAAAAATGTAAATGAATGCTCGCGCCTTTGGGCTGACTCTAATTGCTGTCGCTCTTGGACGACTCCGCTAACTTAACGGACATCGAGGGATGGGCTGCTCGCTGCAAGTCATGTAAATGCAACTGCGTCGACCGCCCACTGTTCAGCGCTGAATATGTGTTTGGTGTACTGTGCTTGAAACGAGTGGTGCAGCCGTGCAGGCGGAGGAGCAGAGTGGCTTAGGGGCTCCGTTTGCGCATTCACAGACATGTGCCCCCGTATTGGTTTCATCAGCGGCTGTCGCGGGACTGTGGTGTGCTAGCTCCTTGCCTAGTGTGAAGTTTACGACGCTAACATAAAGCATGTTCACGTTTTTCCGCGCTATATGTCATTTGCATGACGGCCGAGTTGAAAACGAGACATATGTCTGTGTTCTTTGCGTTTGTGTGTTGTAAATTACTTTCTATTGTGGAAGTTCTGGGAGTCTTAATACGCAAGGAGTGCGAACGTAAACATGAACACATATGTGTGTCTGAAATTTTGAATTACGCACAATACCCTTTACGACTGATAAGTGGGCTACACGGCCTGTGTGAATCAGCTACCGTATGTTGCGACGCTCATCCGTGTGGTAGACTGATGCATGGTGCGCCTTTATTTCTGCACTGTTGCAAAAACCATTTGTTTATTCACTCAATACAAATGCACGACTTCTTCGCCACAATACATTTTAGTTACGCGGTGAAGCATACTAAAAGTGGGGGGGGCCGCTATCAGCCAGCATAATATGTCCACTTAGGCGACCTGAGAGGCGGCGGCTTCGCGAGTGTATGATTAAAGAACTCTATTTATGTCCAGTGACAGTGGCCCCTTTTCACTTTTAGCATGCTTCACCGCAGTACATTGCTTAGGCTTCACCGCGAAATATTAGTGTATTGCAAGAAAGATAATCCTAAAAAGCCTAATTATGCAAAGCTTCTTTCGTAGCTTGCTACACTGCAATACAGGGGTGTAAGTAAGCATCGTGCATTAAAGCATACTAATAGTGGAAAGGGCGCATAGGTTTACACTGTGCTCATTATTTTCAATTGTTACATAATTTGCAAGTGCATCTGTGCTCGTGGTAAGCTTCATTGACAATTCTTCGTACATTACAATTTCATATTGCAGGGAAGCTTACTAAAGCACATTCGCCATTATGGTACGTGTTATTCACCTTCAATGCAGGAGCACAATGCGGATTCTTGCCCCTGCTTTTGGCTGGACTGCACATGCTCTTTGAGAATCATCCCATGTCTTGAACAACGAAGAAAAAATTAACGTTTGCAATTTCTTTTCTTGCTTTGGAATCAAGATCTAGCTATTAACCCTTCTCCACATCTGTCGCTTTCAACGTCAAGGCATACACGCCACCATCATCCTAATTCCCTGATGCCGTATTTTGCGCGAACAGATTTATTCAAGTTTTCATTCTTCCCACGCACTGTAACCGACTGGAATGATTCTTTATTGCCTTTCGTCACACTTTGATGGGTTTTTTAACTTTGTTCTTATTGTTTTGTTGCCATTTAACCCACCCTGCTTGGACCTGTACAAGGCTTGCAGTATTGAATGAAGAAAGAAATAATTGATTCATTGTTCATAAGTGCACTGGTGCTTTACTCTAAACTGGAGGGCTCAAGTTAATATGGAAGCACAATTTTTATTAAAGGGACAAGGTTTTGCCGAGATGGTTGCAACACAGCTTTTTTTTTCTTCCAGGCACCTTTTCTACTTGAAGCTACCATTGCAGTGTTTCGAACCTCTTTGAACCAGCACATAGTGTATATAAAAATTGGACACTGACTGGGAACATCACCTAAGGTCATGCCTATTTATAGTAAAAAGATACGACCAGACAAAATAAAAGAAGGGGGAGGGCTGTAGCAATACTAAGTGGTAAATGGTGCTTTATCCTTTCCCTTGAGTTTTTTGTTTTTGTGCTTTTTATGGATCCTCCGCAGTAAACATGCGAGTGCTGAACTTGACCTTGTTGGTTTCAAGTCTCGTGGTTGTTACTAACAGAACAGTGTGATAAACGGACAAGGGCTTGGAGGCATCCGTTCACCTTGCTTGCCTCATGGTGCTGCTTCATAAGCACCGTGAGCATCCAGGCCAACTAGGAAGGGAGGTTTGTTGCAATCGCTTCTGGACTGTATTGCCACCAAACCAACAGTGCTCTCAATATTTTTGGACAGTAGAATGCTTGCAGCCAGCAAAGTCGTAATAAGAAAGCATTCAGGATGTGCAAAGTGGGCTTTTGAAGCTGGCAGAATTACTGAAGGGGCTTTGCCCATCTGCCCTCTTTATGAATGCACAAAGATGATTTCCTTTTCAAGAGGGATTGTTTCAGAGGTCGCGACATAGCAGCAGTGTTGGGTGTTTAGTAGCTTGTCTTTGCCCACTGTTAATAATCTGTTCCTTCTCCAGTGACCCTGTGAAGTGCCTACTTTTTGGACACAATGTGCTCTCCATGCATGCATGCATTTTTAGCTTGTAAAGACATCTATTTCTCCTTGCCTCAAGCTGTTCCTTGCTGATGTCACCCAAGAAGGCATTGGGGAGTATGGCAATGTACACTTACAAAGCACTGTTGATACCAGTGAAAACAAATTAATGGAGCTGCTGTTCTTTTTTGTCCACTCCATCCTGGTTAGTTACAATGAGCAATGTCCGAACAAAAGGCATATGTAGTTGGTCGTGCATAGCCTGCGCACTAAGACTTGTTGGCATGTTATGACCTTAGCACGGTGTTTATATGTAAAAACCTCCTGATGTGTTGATGACTTCCTTCTCTTTATCATACTTTGCCTGATGGAGCCAGCAAGTGGGTCAACCAGATGTTCAACAGGCTTCCCACTAGTTTTCCCAGAGAATCCTTTACCAGAGTGCTGCTCATAGATATCGGTTTTCTTGACCTTGCACTGTAATGCAACCATGGCCACACTTGCTAAACCTATAGCATGCGATCAAAAAAGTGCTATACATCATGTTGCTCCAAACTCGTGACTTGTGCTACAAGGCCTTGAGGAACACCCTCATCATACTGTACGAAGCTTCGCATGATAAGTGCGACAATTAACATCTGCTGGTTTTTCAGTGTTATTCCTGTCCAGCTTGCTGAAAGCTATCCTGAGTGTTTCAAAAGCAAACGACTGCTGCTGGACAAGAAGTGCTTAAAACAATGGTCGGTATAACCACATATGTCACACGAAATGAGGAAGGCCACTGAGTATACAGGCAGTTTACTTCATATCCAACAAGCTTGGTTCTCCCTTTGCTAGTGAGTGAACTCAACTTGCCCCGAATACATGGCCTGTGACAAACTGTGTGCTAGATGCAGTGTCCCCTGCAAAGCTGAATATGTGTATGAGCACGGCCGCTCGATCAAAAGCACAAGGTGCGGCCCGCTGCGTCGCGGGTGAACGGCGTCTCGGGCCTAGTTCTCCATGCGGCCGCTGCAGCGCCGCTGCTCGGGGATGGCTGCTGATAGAGGAGCGCCTTCACAGCTGCGTCGGCACGCGCGATCTCCACTCAAGTCAAGGCGTAAATAATGCGTTTTATATTTGGACATTGCAGACAAAATCTTTTAAGTCGTCATTGGAAGTGCTGATTACGCCACAAACGCCAACGGATTGTCACAGGCGTGGAAATCTGTTCTAGAATACGCCTGAACGCTATGCGTGAGGGTTGCCCGCACGATGCACGATCGGGTGATGCACTTCCATCGAGAGGTTCTGCTTGAAGCAATCTATCAGTACTTTTATTCACTTCTCGTGAACACGTACGCAAAATAAAAACTTTACATAGGGAGAACTTGTGCCGAGTTTCCTAAGTAATGCAAACTAACTTAGATGAAATACAAACGCTTATCATTGCAAATAATCATAAGTAGATTGTTTTTCATGAGAACGAAGCATATTGAGTGATGCTAGAGGTTATCTAAGGAGCGCGCCCCTTTTAACGAACTTTTCCTCTGTCTTGCCAGTGTCCCTGACAAGTATGAGTCATTCAACAGCGCCTCCCCCCTCTCCATCCTGCTTGGTATCAAAATCACCTCAGGTCCCGTAAAAAAAAAATTCTGGATACATGACTGGATGTCCACATTTAAGTCATTAATTGAAACAAACAATTCAATACAGGTGAAATTGTCGGAAGTTTATAAGTGCAGCTGCAGCCAAGAAAAGTGCAAAAAATGTTTCAGCTGGCAGCTTGATACTTTTATTGCATTCTCATAAGCAAGGAAGAATATATTTACTGATATCCACAGACGTAGAACCTTCCTTGAGAGAGGTTTATGCGACAACCTCAAAAGTCGCTCCACTGTTGAATTAACATTCCCAGCCCAGTTGTCTAAGAGGGGCTGCAGTAACTTCTTCAAAAACATTTTGCAGAACTCCTCAGTATGAGCATGGTACTTTCTCCCACACATTAACTACCGACACTGTGTAGCACGACATGGAAGCTTCAAAAGGCCTCTGCTTCGAACATGCTAATAACCTTTATTTGAGCACGCTTTCCATAAAACACATTCCCGCAGGATTCTTTCATTGTAGGCAGGTTTCTTTTTCCCTGAAGTGGTCACTTGGTTGCTGATAAAAACAGCAGCTTTGTCTTCTTTTTCCGCTCATTGTAATACCTGAACAAAGGACTGAATTTCGTTGTTGTTTTCATAAACTAAGAGGCGGTTTTTTATTTTATCCCGTTCGGACTGCAATTTTTTCAACTCTTCTCCTTGACGGGCAACCTTTTTTTTTCAATCTCTTGACTGCTTTCTTTGACTGTTCTAGGACGTCCACAATATCTAATGTAGTTTGGCAGGCCTGGTCAACAGAAAAACTACGTTCAGAGCATGATTCTAAGGCAGTCTCTGGAACTAGAGCTTCCACCTCGTCGCTGAGAAACTGCAAGGCACTTTCGATGTTGGGGCTTTCTCCTGAGCTGCCGCAATTATCGCTTGCCTCAACTACTGTGTGATCAGTAAAGTTTCTTCGATGGCGTTTTTTGGGCTGCACATTCTCTTTTTGCAGGTACTGTGGATATTTGCAAAACACGGTCGGTACCGCATTCGGAAGCAGGAGCCTAAGTTTCGTGTTCTTTTTATAGTCACTTTCTGTAAAATGCAGGGCACATACCAGAGACCTATCGCACGGTTCCCACTTGCTTCCTTTTCCCGACACTCCTTGGCGAGAGATATTTTTTAGCCACGCTTCTCGACGCTCGAAGTCGCAGCGGAACTCGTGATATTTCACAGTCGGGTCCTTTTTGGCATTTGTGTCGAAGAGTGGCACACAACAGTTGCGCGGCATCACGCCACATGAACGAGACTGACTACGGCACACACGCACATCGAAGAGCCTTAACAAAGCACAGGCAAACTTGCTCACACACACGCATGCGAAAAAGCACGAAATTAATGCATATCGCACGAGGCATACACGTTCTGACGCGAACCGACCTGCTCACACAGACGCACGCGAAAAAGCACGAGATTAATGCATATCGCACGAGGCAAACACATTCTGACGCGAACTAACTTGCTGACACACACGCACGCGAAAAACTACGAGATTAGTGCATAGAGCACGAGGCAAACACGTTCTGACGCAAGAACCAACGCCCGCTTAGCCCCGGCGCGAAGTCGCGAAAGCATCCCCGAGCGGTGGCGCCCTCACCAAGAAAAGCGGTCACAACTGTAAACTCGGCCGAGACGCGCCCGCCTATTGTCCGCGGCGCGACGTAGCTGGCCGCACCTTGCTTTGCATCGAGCGGCCGTGGTATGAGATCCTGACACCCTGCAGCGGCTTCTACACTGGGCAAACAGACTACTATAAAAACGACTGCCCTTACTAATATGCTAATAACATGAAAACGGGCAGAAATTTGGCTATTCATTGGACCCAACTGCAGGTGCAAGCCACTCTTCCACCAGATGTGTGTTGTTCACAGAAACTGGAGCTATACACATGCATATAGAAACAATGATGTTTGAAAGTAGTAGAGTTGAACTATATTCTGCACAAGCAGTGCTATCTGCAGCGCTGGTACCTTATAGCCACAATTCACGGCTGCACCACGATGCAAAGGCACTATTCTTGAATTATTAACTTCTATTATACTTATGATGGCCATATATGGCAATTACATATCATCCACATTGTGTGCAATATGATTAAATGTCAATTATGATAGCCATTCCTAATCTGAAATGCAACAAAAGAGCAAATATAGGCAACAAATTGGAATTCAAAGAGACAAAAGACAACCAGAGCACAGGATAAGTGGCAGACTTCCTTTTATTGAAAAAAAATGTCACGTGTCACGCCACCAGCAGTGGGTAGCAATCTTCAAGCTTGAGTGACAGAGGCAAAACTTAGCAAAATGCTACAATCATGCTGTAAAACGGCCTTGGACACACAAAAACCGACATCATATTGTACAAAATGAAAGGGCAAGACTCCATCTAAGAACAGTCTATGGCACCACATACTTGAAATGGTGTAAAAAAATGTTGACATGCCCTACCCATAAAGAAAAAGCAACAAACACAGAAAACACGCCTTAAAATGCAATGTGCAGAGTCTGAAACCCAGAAAAAACAACCCCAAAAAAGGTTTCGCTAAGTCTTTCAACAATTAAAATTGTCAAACTGTATCATCACTTCTTAATGAACCTGCACAGCTGAAAAGGAAGGAAGGAAAACCCAATAGCAGGGCTGCAGAAAATGTCAATGAATAAATATACTTTGCTTACCAACGATACCTGTGGTTTAGTTGTGGTCTGTGTATAAACTAATTGTGTATAAACTTTTCTTGTTTAGAATGGTTTAGCGGAGAGGGGAAAAATTGCCCATAAGAGCACCAGGTGTATGCATAGTCTACGCACAAAAAGCCACTGCTTTCTTACTTTCTTTTCTCTCTACTACTATTCATGAGTATTTAAGTGCCTTAATAGCACTGCTAACATCCTACAGCAAAACACAATATTGGGCAAGTTGTGGCATAAAGAGAATTGCAGTTTCACTCATAATGTGAAACAATGATGCAGTAGCTGGTGAAATATGCGCAGGAAGCTACTTCATGCAGTGTTTGTTGAAGTGAACACTTGCCAATGCAAGTCGGTAATCTCCTTAAAGAAGTAAAATAAGTAAGAGTCGTCTAATTCTGGCCTGTCTAGCTTCACCTTTCACGAAATTACGTCACATTACAGACACAGCAGGAGAAAATTCCCTCCCCCCAGTCCGAAACTGAACAGGGCTCAGGCTGTTACTTTCAGGCTTTTACAGACGAGATCATACCTCATCCCGAGAGCGCTTAGTTGGATAGACCCTAACTTTCCGCAATCGTGCTCCAAATGCGGTCACGCGTGCTGCTCCTTCGACCACATGCTCTGGCTGTGCCCGTACAACGCGGGCTCCGACTTTCATAACGAGTCCAAGTGGGACGCCTTGCTGAAGAGATCGGATTTCACAAGCCAACTACAGGCCATCCAGAGGGCCCGCGACGTCGCGGAGAGTCACCATCTCCCTGTCCCATCGTGGGTGGAGCCACCAACTTGATCGGGGAGCCTTCGGTTGCCCCCTAATCAAGTTCCTCAGGACACTCTAATAAAGTTCTTGTCACTGTCAAGTAAGAGTCGTATTTATTTGTGGGAGTTGTGCCTCACAGTGTTGAAGTGGAAAGACTCAGCTTTTCTTCCTCCTCTTTCATATCCGGACTTAGCCACTGATCTACACCAAAACAACCCTTTAGCTTCTTACTGCTGAATTCGTTTTGGTTTTCTTAAATCTATATTTGGGCTACCCATTTCTAAGTCTCGCGCTTTGCTTGAGGAAAACAAGACACCAACAGCTCCATTCAGTAAATGTGAGAAGCCAAGCACTAGAAGATTAATGAAGCAGATGCACCCAATCATTGTCATCACATGTAAGAAGAACATTTAACATTGGACTGCCTTCACAAGTGGGAAGGTGATGTGTAAGAACTTGAAGGTGTCTATGCCAGCTCTATATACAGTACGCAGACATTGAGCAGGTGTTAGCCAATCATGGCACCTGTCGGCTAGATCATGCTCTCCGGGATCAGTATTCACCACGACTGTACCTTCAGCAGAGTGGCTGAAATGTAGAATTGTGGAATGTCACTCTTTTGATCGTATGTTTGAATCCTCGTGGCAAAATGAGAACTTTATTTGCAATTTTCTAGCAAGAAATTCGGGAATTCCAGTGACAACACCAGTAGACATCAGAACAACCAGGGAAGTTAGCCCATAGCAGCTATTGCTGTAAAAAAGACTGGCATAAGCACAAGAATGCAGATGGACATGCTACATGCCTCTGTTCTGGTAGTGGTCCACTATTTTGGTGCTACAGTTAATGATCTCCACTGTCACTGGAAATAATAAGAGTTCTTAATTCATACACTCGCGAACCCGCCGCCTCTCAGGTCGCCTAAGTGGACATATTATGCTGGCTGATAGCGGCCCCCTCCCACTTTTAGTATGCTTCACCGCGTAACTAAAATGTACTGCCACGAAGAAGTCGTACATTTGTATTAAGTGAATAAACAAATGGTTTTTGCAACAGTGCAGAAATAAAGGCGCACCATGCATCAGTCTACCACACGGATGAGCGTCGCAACATACGGTAGCTGATTCACACAGGCCGTGTAGCCCACTTATCAGTCGTAAAGGGTATTGTGGGTAATTCAAAATTTCAGACACACATATGTGTTCATGTTTACGTTCGCACTCCTTGCGTATTAAGACTCCCAGAACTTCCACAATAGAAAGTAATTTACAACACACAAACGCAAAGAACACAGACATATGTCTCGTTTTCAACTCGGCCGTCATGCAAATGACATATAGCGCGGAAAAACGTGAACATGCTTTATGTTAGCGTCGTAAACTTCACACTAGGCAAGGAGCTAGCACACCACAGTCCCGCGACAGCCGCTGATGAAACCAATACGGGGGCACATGTCTGTGAATGCGCAAACGGAGCCCCTAAGCCACTCTGCTCCTCCGCCTGCACGGCTGCACCACTCGTTTCAAGCACAGTACACCAAACACATATTCAGCGCTGAACAGTGGGCGGTCGACGCAGTTGCATTTACATGACTTGCAGCGAGCAGCACATCCCTCGATGTCCGTTAAGCAAAGTCGGACACGGCGACGCCACATCGCGGTTCGTAGAACTTCGCTGCCGAGGCGCTAGGCCACTTCGATATTTCAATTTTCACCACCGCCGGGTTCTCAAGAAAGCACAGGTCACACAACGCAGATTCTGTAGTGCCAGAGCTCACCGAGGCCAAAGCCGCACTGTCGCACCGCCACTACTCACGGCTTTCCGCCAAGTAACACAGAACCTACAACCAACACACAAGCAACGCACGTACTTACAATCAATCACATGAGCACTGTTGAACAACGCGCGGTGACGAGAACGATCACGCCGAGGACGAACATGCCACGGCATCGCTCTGCGCCAGCATCGCGCAGTTGCTTCTTCATTCTATAATCGCGCCTTCTCAAGAATCCCTAAACGATGCTGTCCGTAGGCACCTAGGATCAGGTCACGTGAGGGATTTTTGTACGACAAATAGACGCACGCTAGCCAACTGATGTATTGCCAACTTCATCGTCATCTTCATCGTGCCTTCATCGGCACTGCCATGGTCATCATCACACGTGAGCATCGGAACACACGGACGCAGGCTGCAATAAAGCTGCGGTGCTTGCGGCGTTATGTCTGACTGATGTCAGTGTTTTAAGCCTATTGCGACATATCAGTGGCGACGAGGCCTAGCGTCGCTAGGTGAGAAGACCCGCGTCAGCATGAGTGCTGGACGGCCACCGGAATTTGCCGATGCAGAAGGTACGTGGCCTACGTATCGCGTTCGCCTGGAGGCGTACTTTGAGGCTCATAGCATCGTGGACCCAGCGAAGAAGCGAGCGCTGCTCATCGCTTCGCTCACGGACAGTGCAGTGCGTGTGGTGCAGGGCCGGTGTCAACCAAAAAAGGTGAATGAACTGAGCTATGAGGAAGTCGTCGGGTATCTGGAAGATCACTATGCTCCGGAGGTCAACGAGATCGCTGCAAGTTATGCTTTCTTCATGCGTTCGCAACAAGACGGGGAAGCTGGCTCAGGACTTCATTGCGGACATTCGACGCCTAGCTGAGAAGTGTAACTTCGGCACGTCATTGGAGCGCATGTTGAGGGATCGAATCGTTTGCGGAGTGCTGGATGAAGACGTTCGGCGCCATTTACTGACGCGACGGAAGCTCACCTTAGAAGAGGCTGAAGACTTTGCTGTCTCGGCACAGAGAGCTGTTGAAAATGCCAGGAGCATGAACTCGGCGCACTCAGAAGTACATTTTGCCCGACAAAAGAGCCATTCCTCGTAGCGACGTCCCAAGCCGGAACAACGCGACGTGTGTGGAAGGTGTGGAGAATCGCATGCTGAGGACGAGTGCAAACACCTTCGCGCGGTGTGCCACCGGTGTGGAAAACGAGGACATCTACGTCGGATGTGCCTGTCTAGCACAAATAGTGACCGTCGGCAGGAATCTTATCCAGCGAGACAACGGCGCCAGGGTTCGTACGCCATGGCAGCCGGAGAGGACACAAGCTCGGACGACAACGACGCCTTGCACACGATTACAGCGGTTCTCCATCACGCAGCCAGTATCCGCAAGGTTAGGCCTATATACAAGGACATCAGTTGGAATAACGTTCCGCTCACTATGTTGGTGGACACGGGGTCACCTGTAAGCGTCATTTCCGTAACGGTGTTCCGCAAGTACAAGCGGCTCTGGCCTCCGTTGGAGAGTTCACAGCTCAAGCTCTCTTGTCTCTTGGGAGAACTTCCAGTTGTCGGCCAGCTTAGCATGACCGCTACGTGCGACGGGAAAGATATTCCTGGTACTGTCATAGTGGTCGACCGCTCTGGACCATCTTTGTGCGGCAGAGACACCATCAAGGCATTTTTTTTTTATTTACGAATACTGTTGGCCTGTCCGCCGTTACAGGGTGGGTCAAAGCAGCACTTGAACAATCAGTACAATACATGGTATTACAATTATACATATAGCAAAAAAACAAAAAACAAAAAAACCAAGTTAGTAGCAGTATTTCGGCAATTAGTACAGTAC
Source organism: Dermacentor albipictus (assembly GCF_038994185.2). Taxonomy (NCBI): domain Eukaryota; kingdom Metazoa; phylum Arthropoda; class Arachnida; order Ixodida; family Ixodidae; genus Dermacentor; species Dermacentor albipictus. The sequence goes on along the minus strand of NW_027225571.1, from coordinate 6,697,726 downwards.
ATGAAGTCAGTACATGAATAGTGTTTTAATATGAGAACATAAGTGAACAAAGAAGATACATAAGCGAAATATAATACATATACTCCGATAAATATGACTATAAACGCAGTGTTAATAAACGAGGTCATACACTCTACCCTCCAAAAAAAAAAAAACACGAATACGTGCGAGCTTCTTTCAATGTTGCCTTAAGTTTTTCTCGAATTCTTCCGCACTGATGCTTTCTCAGTTTAATGAAGTTGGAGTGGCAATGTTGTCGAATGTGGTAGCGAATCTGCAACCGGCTGGAATACAGGTTGCCAGCACAGGTCTGCAACATCTGCTTGACGAATATGCCGACGTGTTTGCTCCGGGACTCGGCCTGTGCAAAGGACCACCGGTCACATTTCAATTGAAAGAAAACGCGTGTCCACGGTTCTTTAAGGCCCGTACTGTACCCTACGCTCTCAGAGATAAGATGTCTGAGTCATTGGATCAGCTGGTCGCGGAAGGCGTTTTGACGCCGGTAAAAACCGCTGAATGGGCAACCCCTGTGGTACCCGTTTTGAAGGGCGATCGGTCCCTCCGACTGTGTGGAGACTTCCGCATGACTGTGAATGCGGCCTCTGTGGTAGAACAATACCCGTTGCCTCGAGTGGACGACATTTTTGCTAGGTTAAACGGTGGCGAAGTATTCACGACCTTGGATTTGCGTCAAGCCTACAACCAGTTGCCATTGGATGAGGAAGCAAAGAAGATAACAGTCCTCAACACCCAGAAGGGTCTCTTTTGTTTTAACAGATTACCGTTTGGCGTAAGTTCTGCTCCTGCCATATTCCAAAGGCGAATGGACGGACTGCTGGGGGATATTCCTGGAGTGCAGGTGTACCTGGATGACATTATCATCGCCGAGAAAAAACATGATTCATCTAGGCTCAAAACCGTGCTGCAGCGGCTGCGGGAGTATGGTCTCCGACTGAACAAGGGAAAGTGCAAGTTTCGGCAAGACGAAGTCACATTTCTCGGTCATCGTATCGACGCGAAGGGTCTGCGACCGAAGGACGACAATATCAAAGCCGTTGTTGAAGTCCCAAAACCCACCTCGGTGAGTGAGCTGAAAGCTTTTCTCGGTCTCATAAATTACTATGGCAAGTTCCTGCCCAATCTGGCCACCATGCTAGCTCCGCTACATGCTCTCTTATCCAAAGGAGTCAAGTGGCAATGGAGCCAGGAACAGGAGAAAGCATTTCAGCAAGTTAAGCAGGCAATTGTGGCTTCCAAGTTTTTGGCTCACTTCGATCCGGATAAGCCACTGCGGCTGGAGTATGATGCATCACCAGTAGGCATTGGGGCCGTTTTGTCGCACTGCGTGAATGGTGTTGACTACCCCATCGGATTCCGGTCCAGGACACTTACCAAGAGCGAGCGCAATTACTCGCAGTTAGAAAAAGAAGCTTTGGCACTGGTATTCGGCGTCGCCCGGTTTAAAGACTACCTGTACGGACATCAGTTCGTCTTAGTAACAGACCACAAGCCTCTTACTGGTTTATTCAATCCAGGTAAAGCCATACCACCGATGGCGGCCGCAAGAATACAGCGTTGGGCCTTGTTTCTTGGCAACTACAACTACACATTGCAGTACCGGAAGGGCAGTGACCATTCCAATGCTGATGCCCTCAGTCGGTTGCCCTTGCCAGTAATGGAGGAGCCGCGGGACGTTGCTGCCGACGAGTACGTTTTGTATGCCCACTCTCTTGAGGAAACAGCGCTTTGCACCCGCGAGGTGGAACATCTGACTAATCGAGACACCAGCCTTCTGCAGGTTAAAAAATGGATTTCCCAGGGATGGCGGGCATATCTTCCGCAGGGCCATGAGCATCTCCGGCCGTACTTCAACAGAAGGACAGAGCTTACAGTCAGCCATAATTTGGTGTACTGGGGACATCGCATTGTTATACCCCTGGCGGCGGCAAGGCGTGTGTTGCGTCTTTTGCACGAGACACACCCCGGCATGACAGCCATGAAAACCACAGCGAGAACGTTGTTTTGGTATCCGGGACTGGATTCCGACATAGAGCGACTGGTGAACTCATGTTCCACATGTGCGCAGGCTTCAGCGATGCCACCAGCACAGATACCTTTGGCCTGGCCAGCCACCGGGGAAAGGTGGAGCCGGCTGCACGCAGATTTCGCAGGCCCGTTGGACGGACAAATGGTCTTAGTCGTCGTCGACTCGGAAACGAAATGGATGGAAGCCATTCCAATGAAACCTGCGACTTCCCAAACCACGGCCAACGCGCTAAGATCAATATTTGCACGGTTCGGCCTTCCAAAAACCTTTGTTTCTGATAACGGACCACAATTTGTGGGCAAAGTTTTTCGTGAGTTTCTGGCACGGAACAATGTGCAACAACTCACAACAGCCCCTTATCATCCGCAGTCGAATGGGTTAGCCGAACGAGCTGTGCGTACGCTCAAGGAAGGACTAAAGAAGAACCCCGGAATAGACCTCAAAATACGCATAGCGCGGGTTTTATGTCGATATCGCCGAACGCCCGTCAAGGATGGAAAGTCGCCGGCGGAAATCTTATTGGGGTACCAAATAAGAACAAAGCTGGACTGTATCGCTCCCGATGAAAGGTCACCAGAAATCCAACCACGAGTTGGAAGGTTCTCCAGTTCAGGCAGGTGACCCAGTCTGGATGCGCGATTTCCGAACAAGTCGTCGCAGGTGGATACCAGGAGTAGTGCGAGATCAACTGGGGTCCAGAATGGTCACTGTTGATTCCGGGAAAGGAATTCAGCGGCGACACTTGGACCAGGTGAGACGTCGAACTGTCTCAGACTCTTTCTCGACACAGAGGGTAGCCGTAAACCCTGCAGATAGCACTCCAATCACGTTGCGACATAGTCCGGAAGTGGCCCAGACGGATAGCCCGCCACCATTACGAAGATCGACCCGACAGCGACGGCCTCCTGAACGCTTGGACCTGTAAGAGGGGGAGAAGTGATGTATCGCCAACTTCATCGTCATCTTCATCGTGCCTTCATCGGTACTGCCATGGTCATCATCACACGTGAGCATCGGAACACACGGACGCAGGCTGCAATAAAGCTGCGGTGCTTGCGGCGTTATGTCTGACTGATGTCAGTGTTTTAAGCCTATTGCGACATATCACCAACCGTTGCGGAAGCGCCACCTCACAAGAGGAGACGGCAGAGAGTCATGAAGGCGGAGTTTTACAACCGAAAAGTATCGAGCATAGAGTTCACTATAACACATGGAGGGTAATCTGGCGCCACCGTCTATGGGAGTTTCTTAAGGGCATAGAGTTTCATATTAGTGTGCCTAGAGGCAAATCTGGCGCTGCGATCGTTCAACCATCATGGGAATGATGGGAAGGTGGGAAGTACAGGCTTCGGATTGGCATTCTATTGACTGGCGAACCAGTCTACGAGTATTTTTTTTGGCAGTTTTGGTTTCGCTCCAAGCGCAATCGCTATAACCTGCAGTGGGACAGTGCAACGCAAAGCTCTCTGCCTTTGTTATGTTGCTCGGAGTGGCGATAGCGCGCTGGGCCAGCGACTGGGACGATGCTTGTGTTGCGGTGTGGCGTCGAAGCCCTGACGAGAAAGCTGCGGCACCGTAAACGTTGAAATAACATGTTTTGAGCGTTTGGACCTTGGTTTGTTAAGTGTGTTAGGTTGGCACTGTAGCGTTACGTGCTTTATGAAACTTCAGAATAAGACAAAGAAGGCACTACTGATACAATACATATACAATTGTACTTCTAGTGGCTTGACAATCAAATTTTATTGAGGGCTTCATGCTCCTTTATGAGCTCATTGAAATGCGTGTTTTAAGACTTTGAGAACACAAACTTACTTGTGGTAGGAAAGATAGCTGCTTCCTAGCTGTAGTCTAGTGTCGCACAATGGGCACCCGCAAAGCCACGCTGTGACGCTTCGGAAGCGGTACACCAATATATATATGATGAAGCATGCTCGTTGGAGGCCACTAGCGTCCTAGCTAGCTAGCACTGCAGCAGATGTGCTTAAAAGTACTTGAAGACGTTCAGCAATCGTGACAGCCGACGCAACCTTTCGAAAGAGCGAGAGAGTTCGCAAATGCCTGTCGTCTGCGAGAAAAGTCTCGCGTTAAATGCAGCGAGAAGGCGTCGTAGCAGACGACACTTGTAGCATTCCGCTCAAGAGCGCAACGCTTTGTCACAATACAACATTTATATTTTCAGAAATACTTGATGAGTATTTTTATATAAGTACATGCACGGTTGTTTTGCTGTTGCAAAAATGAATAAATAATTATTCTTTGGCGTTAGATTGGGACCAGAATCGCACAAGTATGCATACCCTGATGTGTCCTGGTGACAAACCATAGTAAACCGTGCTTCCATCTCAAAGTCATACAAAGTTTGTGTAGCGTGTTGCACATTATATACCATACTGCTGAAGTATAATTAGATTTTACGCGATAATATTTGAGTATAGCTTTGTTTACTGCGCCAGAAGGACACGCCACTAGTCTAAAGACCGAAGTCAATCCGAAGCCTGTACTTCCCATCATTCCCATGTAGGTTGAGGCAACGCTCATGAGAACCCCCGTAGACACTAGCGCCACATTTCCCTCTAGGGTACTTATTACGAACTCTATGCTTAAGGGGGCACCGTGCCGTCATGGCCTTGTCATGTTAATGACGGTATGTGCATAGAGTTTCCTACAAAATTACTAGAGGGAACTCTGGCGCTGCAGTCGTTGTCCTACCATGGGAATGATGAGAAGTACATGGATTTGTCTGATCTTCGTGCTTATGGATTCAAACGTTCTTGTGGCTTTGTATATTACGCTATATAAATCTTATTGTCGTATATTTCAGCGCAATCTATATTCTTCGAAGTGCAGAAGACGTCAGGAACGCGTACAATTGCTATTAATTGCAACGATTGAGCTTGTCTATGTGCCGAAATCGAAACGCGCCAAGCGTCTCTAGTGTCTCAAAGCACTGGCATGCCCGCGATAAGTTCATAAGTGCGTTTCATTCGCTTGTCGATACATGCATCCGTGGCTTAACGGTTTCAATATCGGGCTTCTGTACTAGAGTCCCTGTGTTCGAATCCTGCCGTCGGGCAATTTTAATAATGTTTATTTAATTATTTATTACGCAATAAACTGTTGAAAAGACGAGTTTACAAAGTCACAAAGCTGTTTGAAGCCAAAAGGACGAAGTTTAGGCAAATCCATGTACTTCCCATAATTCCCATGCTGGGGCAAGCGCTCCCATTGCAGCTCATGTAGACACTAGCGCCAGAGTTCCCTCTAGTAATTTTGTAGGAAACTCTATGGGTATGTGTGTCTGCGAGGCTCGTGTTGGCTGGTGTTGTAAGAGGCTTCGTCTAAAACGTGGATATGGCTACGCAAATAACGCGTTTTCAAAGTAAAATCTTCATAAAATGATTCCATTCACGCATATTACATCTTTACTCACCCACGATGCATGACCAAGCGAAGAAAAGGAAGAACAGACGACCAACTGTTCCAAAGCGAGCGCAAACCTTTTCGTCTGTTCTCCAACTTTAGCGGCCCGCTGATACTTTTTACGTAACATGTAGTCGTACACACAATAACAAGTTCTCATAGTTAAACAAAACATCTTTTCGCGTAATAATAAAGCTAAAACAGCTTTTCACGTGCTGCTCTAGTAGAAGATGAATCATTGTGACAGACGGAGCGGTACTTGCCAAGCGCGTCTTCAAGGTGGAAAGTGTCTGCGTTCCCCCGGTGAACGCAGCGCAAGCGTTAGGTTCACCCAAACGTCACGTCCGGGACGCCACATCCGGTCTTTGTTTTTTCACGTCCGTGATGTCACATCCGGCCTTTTTGGCGGCATAATATGGCAGGCTCGGAGTGCACGAAGCGGTGGATCGCTTATTTTTCGGGCTTTTCCTTCTCGTAAGTATACTTCGTCTTTGCGTTTGATGTGCATCTACTACGCGTAGCTAATCTTTCGACTGCATGATGCCATATATAGGTGTTCTGTGATGATACTTTATAGCCAGGTTCCTCACGAGCTTTTGTGATGCATTGCAGGGACCGCCACACCGGCCAGCCAGTGCTACAGTGTCCTAATGCAGAGAACGTATATTACACGGAACTGCGCTCCTTCAGAGTTATTTAGAGTCTTTGTCAGAAGCACGTAACAGTAACATTACTTGGTTACGGTGCTGCTACATGGCAGAATATTTGAATGGCAGATGTCCCGAGTGCGGCATGTAAGTACGTACGTACGCGCGCTTGTTTAGCCTAAATAAGAGTTTCTATTGTTCCCCAATGGAAATGCACATTCCTGATGCATGGTTCAGATCTGCCGGCTAAGGGCGGTAGTGAATAAAGTCACCAAAATGCGGCCTCGTTGCGGTCTCGCATTGCGGCCTCATTGCACGGTCGGGAAAAACTGCTTTAGAACCAAAATTTCGCTGCGCTGTCAGTAGCCATTCACTGATAAGCTTTCTCCGCAGCGTAATGCTCAGTGCAGGTGTGATGGGGGTTGTGTGTGCGGTCGGTATGTGACCGATATTCCTGAACGCAGTGTCATTCAGCGATGTGCACAGCTGTGGCTGATTGTAGATTGTGGGCTGTGACAGGAGTGATGGGGACCATGCTCCTGCCTCGGCCAAGGTTGCAGCGATTTCAGAGCTGCAGGGAGCGCCCAGGCAGAACCTAATCTCGGCCCTATGCTGCAGCTCCAGCTTCTTGAGACGGGCACGTGGTAGTGCCACGAGTGGGAGGACGTACCGCAGGCGTGAGGTGGCTACTGCATGGTACAGCCGCAGAGCCCACCTAGTGGTGCAGCTCTGTCCTCGGGCAACAAGCTGGGAGACTGCCTTGTGGACCCGGAGGACCTGGACATGCAGGGTCTTGACAGCAGGCAGCCAGGTCAGCCGGTGATGAACGTGTAGCCCCGGGTACGTCACTGCCGGGCTTCAAGGTCGCCTTCCAGTTGCAGCTGTGCAGCGGGCGGTTGCTCTTGGGTGGAGCAGCATGGCCTCCGTCTTCCTTGCCGAGATGGCAAGGCCAATGCAGCTCAGGTAAGCAGCGGCGGTGTCGAGGGCTCTTTGCAGAGCCGAGCGCACACTGCTGTGGCTGTGTGGTGGATTTCGCACACATAGGGCGATGTGGTCCGCGTTGATGGAGGTATTCACGTGGTTGTGGGGGTCAGTCTGCAGGACAGCAGGCAGTCGGGCCAGGTTGAACAGGAAAGGGCTCACCACTGATCTTTGTGGGACGCCCTCTACCAAATAGGTCCAGGGCCTGCTGAACGACTGGATAGGGCAGGCCATCAAAGGCCCCCTTCATGCCGATAAGCACCAGGAGCACGGCGTCACCGCAGGCCTTGGCCTCTTCCAGCGTGGAGACCACGTACACGATGGAGTCCGCACTGCATCAGTCCGCCGGAAGCCTATCTGCTCATCGGCCAGAAAGCAATGGCCTCCATCAGCTTGCAAGCAGCAGAGGTGAGTGAGAGTGGCCGATAAGAGCTCACGTTTTTCAGCCAGCCTTCAGGATGGGGGCCACGTAGGCTGTGCGCCATGACTCCGGCACCTGCCCTGACTGCCAGATGTTTAAGCAGTCAAGCAGGTGCAGCTGCTCGCTGGCGGCCAGGTTGCGAAGCATTTGGGTTCATGGTGCACTGGGCTCCTGGTGCACTGCGATGCTTGGAGCTCGTGCAGCGTCAGCGGGTCCTGGTAGATAGCCATAACCTGGCTCGATGGCCACCCTGGGTGGTGAGAGAGAAGGGAAGACGGAAAGGCAGGGAGGTTAACCAGGCTGAGTCCAGTTTGCTACCCTAAACGTGGGGAGGGGAATGGGGAGTGAAAGAGGAAGAGAGAGAACTTAAGTGTAGGATGTCTATAGTCGGGCACTCAAGTCTGTTGCCCTCAGGCAGCGAAAAAGCGCTCGGACTGCTTTCTGGGCCAATGAACTGTGAGGCCAGGCTTCCAAGACTGGATGACAGGCCATTTACAGAAGCGAAGACCCTGTGTGGTGGTTGTGCAGGCAGCTAGGCAGGCTGACGGAAGGCTGCCCTACCTTCAGGATGGCTGCAGTGCGTGGTACAGCCAGCGCAACCTGGTTGGCGAGGAGCTCCGTAAGGGCCTCTTCGCTGATACTCAGCGTGATGGCCACGGCGAGGACAGGTTGTAGGCTTCCTCTCCTGCTGGTGAGGGATTCGAGCAGTCTCCAAGCCAGGGGTCCCCTGGACCTGCCCTCGATGGCAGAGCAGAGGCTCCTCCTGCGCCGGGCTTGGCGTCTGCAGCGGGCATCTGCACGTCTGTACTCGGTCCAATGCTCTGCCTTGCCCGTCCGGATTGCTCCACGCTCCATACGGCGCCTGGCGGCACGAATGTTGAGCAGGTGGAGGTCCGGAGCGGGGGTATCTGGTTGGGTAGAGCACTGAACGGTGGCAGCCTGAGCACAATCCACGATGGCGCTCAGGAAGTCACGGCCATCGTCCAACTTGCTGCAGTGCTTCCGGAACAGGGACCAGTCTGTGACGTAAGTTCTTGACCTAGGCCTTCTCCCAGACCTGGGGCTGATCACAATAGGGAAGTGGTCAGACCCCCATTTGTCCGAAGTTGTGGCCCAGGAGTAGGAGCACTGCTCAGTGTAGAGGGAGAGGTCAATGGCCGTGCGAGCTCTGCGGTAGACATAGGTGGGCTCCCTGGTGTTCCAAGGTCAGCAGGCCAGCTCAGCTGATGGCATCTGTGAGGCCTTTGCCTCAGCGGGTGCAGCTGCGGCTTCCCCAATCCGTGTGGTGTGCGTTGAAGTCACTGCACAGGACTGCATGCCCACCAAGGCGAACAGCCAGCTGGATGAGGCTGGAGGGATCCCACGGCTTTCCTGGACGGATGCAGATGCTCGCCACAGCCGTGTCCTGGCTGCCAAGGCGTACCACAACGGCGCATGACTCCAAGGGGCCACCGGCGATGTCAGCAACAGGTAGAACAGCACGCGCCAGGGTGCTGCGGACATAGATTGCCGTGCGTGGCTTTCCTGGCTTATGGACTCCATCTAGGCAGGGTGCCGCAGTGCAACTGCGTGTGGCACAGGTGGTGGCACCCGAGTAGCCGGGAAGCCGTAGGTTCTCGACCACGGCATATGTCTCCAGCAGTGCGAGTACCGTATAGTGCGGAATATAGGTTGAGGTTTTTTCCCAAAAATATTGCTAAAAGTTCACCCCTTGACTTACATACCGGCCCTTGGCACAGCATGAATAGTCGTCTGGCAGCATGTAGGAGCGCAGACCTTTCGGCATCCACATTGTTATCGCCCCCTTGGTGACCAACGCGGCCCAACTCGCGGGCGCTGCGCGGTTCTTTATTCTGACGAAGTTCTTTATTCTATGGCGCAGTGCACCCGGAGCTCAAAGACAGGGTGGCGGATTTTGTCCGCGAGCATCGAGCCAGATCTTTGCCAGTCACAGCAGAACTCATCTGCATCAAAGCTATTGAGATCGCCCGAGAATCCGGACTGCCCAAGGAACAATTCAAGGGCTCCATTTATTGGGTTCGTCGCTTCATGCAACGCAAGGGATTCGGACTTCGACAGCGCAAATCAATCTGGCAGAAGTAGCCAGAGGCATACGAGGACAAGTTGGTCGAATTCCAGCGCTATGTTATCCGTCTCCGGCAGCAGCATGGCTACATGTTGGTACAAATCGGCAGCGCTGATGAAATGCCGGTGTGGTTCGACATGCCGTCGCTCACCACAGTGTGCGAACGCGGCACAAAAGAAGTCGAGCTTCTTTCTACGGGGAACGAGCATTCACGGTGATGCTCGCGTGTACTGCAGATGGCAGAAAGCTGCTCCCATACATAATATTCAAGAGGAAGACGCTGCCGAAAGAGGCTTTCCCACGGGATGTCGTTCGCGTGAATGAAAAGGGCTATATGGACGAGGCCCTCGTGCTCAATTGGATTAAGACCGTCTGGAATCGGCAACCAGGGGCACTCTTGCGGTGTCCGAGCATGCTCGTCTTTTATGCCTTTCGCGGGCACTTGACCGCAGGATTGAAGCTGGCACTCCGCGACGGGAGGACGGAACTCGCCGTCATTCCAGGAGGCATGACGTCAACACTTCAGCCACTGGACGTCGTGCTCAACAAGCCTGTTAAAGACCGTGTCCGTGAATAATATAATCAGTGGATGGCCGGCGACAACCTGATGACCCCAACCGGCCAGCTGCGCAGGCCGCCTCTCGTCACTGTGGCCACATGGGTGTCGCAGGTTGTGCTCGCTGCCCGACGATATGGTGGTGTGGGCATTCAAGAAGTGTTGCATAAGCAAGAAGTGTTGCAAAATTTTTTGCATAAGCCAGGAACGCACACAGGAGTCCAAAGAACTTTGTCACCAGGAGAAAAAGTTACAGCACAGTGGGTCGAGTCGTAACGAAACTTGCGAGCGTCCTGGGAGACGTCGGTGTTAAGCGGGGCGAGGCGTCTGCACTCTGCGAGGCGAGACACAAACTGTTCCAAGAAAGGAACTGATGGGGGTACAGGAGTCGAAAGGAATGATACATCAAGAATGAAACTTGGTGAACAGCCATAGATGAAGAAAAAATGTTAAAATCCAGTGGTACGTTGCGTAGCCATGTTATAGGCGAATGTCATGAACGACAGGATTGCATCCCCGTTCGTGTGACCAGGGTAGATGTACAGTCGCATGCAATATGACTTGCAACACTCTTGTTCGTTGTTGAAGGGGCTCCACGGCTGCGCAGCAGCTCTGACATTCGAAATAGCAGTTTAATAGACACCACTAATTGAAGCTGTGTTTCGGTCTGGAACTTACCATGTGTCTGCACAGCCGTACAGCCTTGGAACCCCTTCGACCACGGGCACCGGTGTTGCAATTCATATTGCACGTGACTGTACATCGCAATCATCAAGCTGTTGGTCTGCGGATGGTAACTGGAAGTCGTCTTGCGAATTGTGTTAGAGGCGCACAGAACTTCGGTAAGGATAGAAGAGAGGAAGACTGCTGCGGTCACTGAGGAGAACGCGCGGAGCGCTGCGGTGTAAGATAATGTTGTGTGGAAAGAAATCGGCGACTTCAGCAGCAGTCCAGGATGGTAGAGATGCTGTCTCCGCATAGCGTGTTGGATGGTCTATGGCCGTTGCAATCCAACGATTTCCATGTGAGGTCATGGGAAGAGGACCGTACAAGTCTATTCCAACTACTTCAAAAGGCGAAGCGGGACAAGGCAGAGGTTGTAAAGAGCCAGAAGGAGCTGTTGGGTTTGCTTTGACAATGAACGCAGGGTGCAACATACTTCGCAACGGCTGAAGATGGGCCAGGCCAGGAGCAGCAACTTCATATTCTGTTGTAAGTCTTGTGGTAGCCTAGAGGACCAGTCGTCGCATGATCGTGAAAGGCTTCAAGCACCTCACATTGCAGAGAACATGGTATGACCGGGACCCATTTGTTGCCATCGATGTGATAAATGTTGCGATGTAAAACCCATTGTGCAGCTTGAATTAAGTTGTCGACGAAGTCAGGCGTTTGGAGGTGACGAAGAATCTTCCATGCGTTGGAGAATAGTTCAGCAGTATGGGTCGATGCGTTAGTGGGACACAAGGACAGATGGGCTGTTGTGTCTTAGCCATTCGAGCGCTACAATGGGTAAAGCCGATGAAGAGGACTCAGGACGTACACAATCGCGGAGAGGTTATGGTGAATCGTCATGATTCGGCAGAGGGTAGCAAGATAGAGCATTGGTGTCTTGATGCTTCTTTGCAGCCCTGTAGGTGACATTGAAATCGTACTCCTGTAGGTGAAGCACACAGCAACCCAGGTGACCTGATAAATTCTTTAGCGATGAAAGCCAGCACAGTGTGTTATGGTCGTTAACGACTGTGAAATGGCGGCCATGAAGACATGGGTGAAATTTTTGCACGGCCCAACAGCAAAGCACTCCTGCTTGGTTATGGTGTAGTAATTTTCTGCACTGGTTAGTGCACGACTAGCCTAAGCAATTACTCGTTCGCGGAATGTGTTGTCGCATTGTAGTAGAATGGCACCGAGACTGACTGCTAGCGTCGGTGTGAAAGATGGTGGGCGCGGTTGGATCAAAGTGGCGCAGTACTGGGTCTGACGTCAGCGCATGTTGCAAAAGCAGGAAAGCATGTTCACATTCGTCGGACGAAACAAAGGGTGCATTACTGGGGAGGAGTTGATGGAGCGGGGACGTAAGTGTAGCGAAGTTGCATATGAAGTGCCGGAAGAAGCAAGTCCAAGAAAACTGTGCATGTCTTTTTGACGCAGTGGACACAAAATTCGAGGATGGCAGTAAGCTTCTCGGGGTCCGGACGAATACCTTCTTTGCAGACTATGTGCCCCAGAACTTTGATGGCCTTGCTGGCCAAACTGCATTTGTGTGTGTGTGTGTGTGTGTGTGTGTTTGTTTGTTTGTTTGTTTGTTTGTGTGTGTGTTGAGCTGCAAACCAGCATTTGCAAGACAGGCAAGGACTTCATCAAGATGTTGCAAATGTTGTGAGAACATGGTTGAAAACACAATGTCGTCGAGATAGCACAGACAGGTTTTCCATTTCAAGCCAAACAAGACTTATCGATCATGCGTTCGAATGTGGCAGGCACATTGCAGAGTCCAAAAGGCATCGCACTGAACTCGTAGAGCCCATCAGGGGTAGCAAATGTCGTTTTTGCTTTGTCGGATTTGGACATCGGTATTTGCCAGTAGCCTGGTCTAAAGTCAAGGCTAGAAAAATACTCAGCACCGTGGAGTGAATCTAGTGCATCATCCATCCGTGACACGGGGTGAACATCTTTGCGCACGATTTTGTTCAGCGCACGGTAACAGATGCAAGAACACACTGAGCTGTCTTCGTGACAATTGCAACGACATGAGTGTCAACAGGTCAAGTGACAGTTGATCCACGAGGCAACAGTTGGGGTTCAATTTGGTTTATTGCAGTAAGCAATGCAGACCCCTCAGAGAAGCGAATAAGGCCAGGGGTAATCAGAATTGCTCGAGATAGGGTATGGTCATAGGGTAGAATGAATACGCCGCCATCCACAATGTTACAGGAGTTGACACCTATAATCTTTTCTCTAGGTGGCCAAAGAACGTAATCGGAAGAGGTGACGAGACGAATGCATTCTTCGTGGTTAGGAAGAGAATTGCCAGTGGCATCATCCAGTTGTGTGAGGCGCTGACGACAAGAGATAGAAGCAAACGCCAAAGATAAGAAGTCCCACCCCAAGATGAGTTCATGGGTCACTAAGAAATACCGCAAAAACAATGTGGTGAAGAATTTAGTCTATGGACACACGAACAGGACACGGTGCGATTGGACGAATAATAACCTTGGCCGCTGCACAAAGAGAAAGGCCGGAGTAAGGCAATTCTTGTGTTTTATAGAGTCCCAAACAGTCACATGGCAATAATCGCCAAGCGTCTTGTAACATGGAGCCACCTCAGAATTGCGCCAAACAAAGATGATGGATGCAGCCAGTCTTGCCAGATAACTACATTTTGACTATTCTGTATTGTTTGCATTTTTGTGTAAAAGGAATTGTCGCAGAGAGTTTTATCTTCAGTGGCCTTCAGTTGACGTCATCTGCTACAACTAGCACATAAGTTAACTCCATAGCACCACTAGGATGGAGACATTGTGTCGTGGGGTGCTTCCTTAAAAGTGGACAAGAAGATTCTAAAGGAAAAGTGTGAGATGGTGACAGTAATAACCAAGGCATTTGGCATGGGAATGACCCAGCTATGAAAGTATTATCAGATGTGGACAAGCATATAATACTAAATGGCGCCTTGCACGAGTCCCAAGTGTCAAATGTAATGAGTATTGTGCATTGAAAGGGCCAAAAATGTTTTGTACATGCAAGGGAACACTATGGGCATTTGATAACAGTTGCTTAGATGTACTACATTAACAGGAACCAAACGAACTCCCTTAGACATAAGCATGCAGCAAATTCAAGGACTAGATGAAGCTTGAAAGAAGTAACTGCATTTCATGTAGGATAGGTGTGAATGACCTTTGTGCACGAGATCAGTGACAAAAACACTAAATGAATGCAGTACAGTGTCTGTATCATATCTTGTGCAGACCAAACTAGCCTGGAGTTTCAGCGTTCCTTGTCAGTTCATTTAAATAGGCACTACATTGTTCAAAGTGCAATATTGTTCTACAAAACATAATATGCAAGATGTAGCATGCTAACCCTCGTGGCTCAACAACTACTGAACCGAAACCTCAATGAGCAGTGAAGCTTCCTTGTAATTTTCATCGTAACCATACTTTCGCTCTTGAAAGTGAACCTCTTTAGTGAATTTGCTTGTGTATTAATTTTTCTTTAGGCAAGTATTTTTTATACATGTTAATGTCTCAATCCTGCTTTTTCTTTCCGGGGCTAAAACAAAATGCCTCTTATTTCACTTTGATCTTTTGACCTAGGAAGCCATCATCTGGTGCTGTGTACAGCAAGCACATTCTTCGGGCAAGGAGGGAGCCAGCACCATATCTACATCAGCAAGAACCTCGGTGCTCAAAATAAACATTTTCTGTGCAAATACCTGTCTTTTTATACTTCCAGCATGAATTAATAAGTTTCTTTTGCCTTCACATGCAGGAAGGTTTATAGGAATAAATAGTGACTGTTGAATGCCCAGAAAAAGTCTTGAAGCCATTCTACTTGTACAGTGATAAAGTACATGTGTACTTGAACTTGATAGTTCAGAAACAAAAGGCAAAGTAACAGGCAAAATGCTCGGTGCAGCAGTCGTATAAATGGTAGATGAACACAGCTAATTGTGCTGTCCAGTTTCATTCAGTTTGACCAAATGTTGCAAGAATTGCCTTCAATATGAATCATTCAGTTTAGCCAGCTAAAGTCGAACTCGTACAAACTTTGGAATGTCTGCTGGGAATTTTAGCATAAATGGTATGTGTGCATCCTTCAGCAGCACCACAAGCCCAGTAAGGTTTTTGCGTTACTGTCCCCCCTCTCTTGGGGTTATTGCAGTGTCTACTTCAAGTGCTTGAGGGTATAATGGAAAATGACTCCATTCTCCAATGAGAAGGCTATATAAATATGCAGGACAAGAGCTTGTAGGCCTGGTTATAAGCATGAATTAGATATGTATAGACCAAAGGCAATATGAATACAATATGTTAAATTGCACCCATATGTGGGAACTGCCCACATCAAAGGAAAGAAAGTGCAATACTTGCAACCTACCAACATAAACATCAGTCTAGGGAAGGATTCTGTAAGGATCCACTAAGTGGACTGTTTCAGCACACACTGATTAGGTAGAGCTATAAGCTGGTAGAGCAAGTGGCAATCATCACCATGGGCTCTCGTGCTCTATTCATTCAGCGTGTACTGGAATGGACAGTCCACTTAGTCAACACTTACAGACTAGCCCCCTAGGGCTGTGGAAGCACGCAGTATATTGAGCTTAAGTCTGGAGTGCTATCTTCTGCTTATGTGGCAAGTCCTCCTGTTTACCTGTTCCTTTCAACTGAGAGCTGAGCACTGCCTAGGTTAAGTCAGAAAAAGCAACCAGCGTCCATAGAATTCAAACTATTACTATTTGCCCTATATAAGGGGACAGTGAAGCCTAAAATGACACTTGACTTGGGCCATATTTTTCGCGATATGCCCGAGAATATTGGGATTTCCCATCAATTTTACCCTTCCTACATCACATAGTGAACAACCTGAAAACTTAACACTGTTGCGCAGAGCGATGAAGGGTCAGGATTTGAGCGAGAAAAGAACACATGACACCTGAGCACAAGCTATGAACTGGTTTATTTTTCTGCAAGTGAAGCGTACATAAAGCCTACACGCATGCACAGGAGTCCTCTTCCCGGTCTACCTACACCCTCTATTGTCAGTGGTTATGCTAATCTCTTTATTGCTGAGTGAAATAGACGGCGGGCTGACACATGAGCCCTGTGGGTCCACCTTGAGGTTGTATGCTTCCACGACTTGTCTTTTCCTTTGGTCCTTCTTCTCAGCAGAATCATTGCCTTGTGATAATCACCAGTTGATAGTTTGTGCTCAGGTGTCTATTGTTTTCTCGCTCAAGTCCTGTCCCTTCGTCACTCCGCACAACAGTGTTAAGTATGTTGAACCAACTAGCACACTGCACAATTTTCCTGATCTTGAAAACAATTGTAAACTACAGTCCGTGAGAAACAAAGTGTTCTGTCATGACATACAGATTTATGCATGATCACTTTGCTATATAAAAATACAATTTTAGCCAATGTTAACGAACAGCTTCACTTCTGGAGTTCACTTAAATAATGTCTGTGATGCATTGTGACAGTACGAGGTCCTGGAGATCCTACTGTGGAGATATGTCAACATTGAGCCTATTCCTGTTTAATGTATGGATAGATGCCTTCACGAAGAGTTGGAGAAACTGCACAATACAATGTTTTATATCACATGTAATAATTATGCTGTGATAAAGTGTACACGCTGAGCTTAATGTTTTAGAAAAGCTCAAGAAAAGGCTCCAGAATAGGTATGATGGATAGGCAACCTTTTATTTGGCTCTCTTCATAGTGAAATCTAGACGCATCACCTCAGCCACACTTAGTAAAATCGCTGGGCTCGTACTGCCCATGCCTTTACTGCACAAGTTGCCTTGGTGCTCCCAGTCTTGACAGGTAACACTTAAGCACACTCTCATGCACGTGTTTGTTCCAAAGCTACAGCTGCTAACTAAAGTAACTCCCACATGCGATTCTGTAACTCTAGACCTAACTGCAAAAACGCATGCAGTACTACGAGTTTGGCATGGAGTCCACATGACATGTGCACAACTTCAAATTTCGTATAGGCAACAGATAACTGGTAACCTGTTAGAGTAACAAAATGGATGCCAAGGAAAATTCACCCAAAGCCTTAGGCAGGAAAATGAGGTGTTGTGATGAGATAAATAGCAATCACATTTGATTGACTGACTAAAAGCTGGCAGGGGTATTGCATTTGACATGATTGAAATGAGCTGCAGCATGGCATGGTAACTGTGGCAGCCTTTACAATGCCACGCTCTCTGAATTACACTTATGTGCATCCATATGCTGCAGCGACCAACTGTTTTTATTCAAGAAAGCCAGGTTTGTGGTTCAGCACACATCATACGCTGGCAAACTCACTGATGAGTCAACTCCCTGAGATCATCCCATGAGTCTGAGTGAGCCCAGCTGAGCAGTATTTTGGCGAGTTTGAGCCCGAGTGAGCTCGGCTGAGTAGTATATTCTTATGAGTTCAAGTGAGCAGCTAATTATAATTTTGGCGAGTCTAAATAGTGAGTTCCGATTATTTTGCCAACATATATATGGTCCGTGTACTTTCGAAATTCAGCTACGACACTTGCGCAAAGGTTGGAAATTAAGCTTCTCGCCAAGTGACTACTGCATAAATGATCATAGAGCTAGCGAAGAACGATACGCCTTAATGATGCAGCGTGCCGCGCGGGATCCATGTGTGCAGCGTGCCAGTGGGTGTTTGGGAAATTAGGGGGTTTCAACCCATCCACAGATAATTTACATAATACCTTTCTCCATAGTGTATTATTGCGATAGCAATTTTTGGACACCCTAAGCGAATTTTCGCCATCGCCCTGATGTTTGGTTTAAAGTCCAAGTGTGACAAAAATTATAGTGCTCCGTTGCATCCCACATGCTGGGGTTAATTGCGAATGAAAGGGTGCGATTGTGAGCCGAGAAGGATGGCAGCTTTATGCGCGCTGTCTACGTCCCGTGATCAAGTGCGCGCTAGGGTCAGAGAGCGCGCGACGTCTCTTGCCTGGCCGTGCCCGTGCATATGGCTGTCCGCGCGCAGCAGAGTGCATATACACGGCCCGCGCGTGCCACATTTTTTAAAAGTAATTTGCGGCCGGTGTAAAGGCGGCAAGCCGACGTGGCTGCTGGTTTCACGAGTGTCAATTGGAAGTAGCGATATCTAAGTTTCGGGCGAAACTTAGACAACAGTGACTTCCTTAGAGGGGCCAAAATTTTGGGGCGCATGAGCGGCACGTATAGTAGAATGCAGTGTTCCATTGTAAAAAAAAAATTGATGTAACAAAATAGAGTGCTGAGTGTTACGTCTTTGTTACATCAAGGTTCAACAAAAATTAAGCGCTGGACGCACATGCAACTCCTTACTCCACACTGAAAACATTTGAGAAAACATTTTTTTAAATACTTTGTACATTTGTATAAATACCTGCGGATATTCCTCTGCTTTAGCCTAATTATGTGCTGCCTACTTAACTTACTGACGCAGCATACGTATCATTGCGAAATTTATAATTTTTTGCTTTTAGAAAAAGCATCGAGTTATTGAATTTTGCGAACAGAAAAAAAATTGCAACTTCCAATATAGCGCGCTTCCTAGGCTATTAAATAGCTACAATGTTCAAGGAACGTACTGTTTCCATGAGTGGTTTACTCATGCAGTAAGATGTACTGCTCCTACACCTTGTAATAAAAAGCATATGCCTCGACACATAGCAGCTGATATTCTTGCTTATTTTCTCATCACAGAGGTAGATGGGGCACATGAACCAATATGCTCACACAAATCAACGTGACCAACTACTGCGGAGACATGGCAACGAATTCTTTGTTTACCTTGTACACCACAAGTGCGAGGTTTGCGCATTAATTTGACTTCATGAAACCCTATTTATACTACAGGCTTTACGGCAATGCTTGCATGCAGTGCGGTGAAGCGCTCGACGAAACTGCACATATTATATGATTTGTTTGATATGAACTCGAGATGCAAACGTTTGAGCAGGCAGGCAAGCAATGTTTCCATTCACGCAGCGCACCAAAATAGCGAGGTATATGCATTGATCTGGTTTCATGACATCGTACTTTTGCCACTAGCTTTACGGCAGTGCTTGTGTATAGTGCTGCGAAGCACGACGGAACTGCACGTTATTATACGGTGTGCTTGAAATCTACTCGAGATGCAAACATTTGTGTAGGCAGGAAACGAATGATTTAATTCACGTAGCACAACACGAGAGCGCGCTCTATGCAGTCCTTTGATTGAATAAAACTCTATTTCTGCCACAGGCTTCACAGCAATGCTTGTGTAGAGGGCTGTGAAGCTCGACGCAGCTGTAACAACATCCCACAGTACACCCGATTTTTACCGAGTTTGTTTTAAAGGGCCCCTCACAGGCTACATAACAAATTTTGGTTATACACTGAAAGTTGTTACGTGCCCTCTAAGAAGTGTTCTACCGCAAGCATTTTTCAAATTGGTTCATTAACAGCAGATAGAGAATGATTGAAGTGCCGCGAACGCATGATTTCAGGAGGCGAGCGTCGCCGCCTATATAAACACTCTCTCGACATTCCCCGTTTCGCCTGTGTAAGCAAATTTCCTTCACTGCGTTCTCCCATACCGGAGCCGAGGGGTCGCGGCGGGTATACCCTGCCGTCTTCTTTTTTTCACCGTCACCGGCACACTTCCGGTGTCGCGCGAGCTGTTGCGCTTGTCTCGTTTCCTGTAGCGGACGATAGTGCGCGCTCTACACGAGAACACGTGATTAGCGGTATAAGTCAGTGCCCCAGCACTGAGGCAAACGCGAGAGGATAAAAGAGCATTCATGATCGCAATGCTGGAACACATGTAGACAATGACGTATAGTTTCGTTCTCTGCGCGCGTGCAAACGTCGGGAAAAGGAGACGAAACGGAAATTCATCTCTCTTGCTACAGTGCGAAGTAAAACAAAAGCACCCAGACATTCGGGTTGTATTTTTCATTATTTCTCTAAACTTTAATTAGTTCACTGCAGCAACAGATTCAACAAATAACTGATGCTGCCTTGAATCTAAGTCACGTGTCTCTCTGAGTGCCATCACAGCACAGCCTGTGCTCCTATGCAGCAGCAAAGTTACGGGCATTCATCTGCTTGCTGCTGCGATAACATTATGACACTTTAACTCAGAGGTACGATTTTTGTTGTGTGAGATTATAGATAGCCAGTAGACTACTTGTCTGATGTTAAATGCTATGACCCACTGGCAATCCACGATGCACTCAACGAAAACGTTTTTATGCTGTGTGTGGCGTGACTCACCAGTGACCCACACGCAAGAATTCTTGCTCTTGTGTTGCCATCTGAGGTTTGAAATTGCAACTAATATATATTTTTATTGCATTGGACATGGGGTGGCATGTTTGTTTCGGAGAGTGGAGTGGCGGCGCATTTTTCAGTTGGGTTTCTTGCAAACTTTCGCAGCAGTCTTTGAAATACGTGCCATTGGAATAAGTACCTGCATTTTTCTTGCTACTCCCAAACTTTTCAGCGTGTCTAATAGATAGATCCTCATGCCCCTTACGGATGAAAAAAAAAAGCACAATGCAGAGGAAACAAATAAACTTAGTTTTGGGCCAGAAGAATGCACCAGCAACTTCGCGATCACCAGCGGATGAGTCAAGTGCTTCAGTGTCAGATGTTCAGCAGTGGACAGTGAAATCGGTGACAAAGATAGTGTTTACGAACCATCACAGACCTCAGCCAGTATGTCGCATGGAGAGTCAGACCTGACTGATGATTCTGAGGTGAATGATTCAGGATACAATGCTCTCATTTCTCTCAGCCCACCTCTAGAGAAATGGACACCGGCAACAACCACTTCGCCTAGTGTGACACCACACGTACTCTAGGCCGCCCACTATCATTCAGTTGCCATCTAGCCGTTATGCCCCATCTTTATGTTCACTGTTTATTACGGATGACATTTGGCAAATGATGGTCAATGAAACAAACAGGTTCACACAAGTGTTGAAGTCAACTACTCCTAAATCTAAATCACGCTTGAAATATTGGACGGAAACCAATGCCAAAGAAATTAAAGCATTTATTCGAATACTGATTTGTATTGGTCTCCTCCGTCTTCCTACTCCCAAATCTAAATCAAAGTTGAAAAATTAGATGGAAACCAATCTCCAACAAACGAAAGCATTTGTTGGAATACCAATTTGTATTAATCTCGTCCACCTTCCTATCCGAGTCACTACTGGGCAAAAAGTAACCTGTATGGTGTTGAACTCATTCATCAAAATATGAGCTGTGACCGCCTTCTCCCTACTTTTGAGGTTCCGGCATTTTGCAGACAATTAACTGGTTGCAGAGTTGCAGGATCATGTCTTTAAGATCCATCCTCTGGTAGAGAAATTGAACCAAAATTTTTGCCACTGTGCTTGAGCCAGGAAAGGAGGTTGTGATAGATGAAACAATAGTGCCATGGTGTGGCAGACTTTCGTTCTTACAGAGTCAGGCTGTTCAAGGCATGTACCAAAGACGGTTACAGGCTAAAGGTTGATGTATATGCCGGAAAGTGTGACTGAACAATTGGCATCGGACATGCCGAAGATGTATGCTTGAAACTCCTGCAAAATTACAAGGAAGTTGTGTGCCCGCTGTCCGTAGACAACTTCTACATGAGCTTGCCGCTCACTTTTCGCCTTCTAAAGGAAGACACTTTCATTCGTGGCACAGTTCGCTCAGTGAGGAAAGGGCTGCCAAAAGATCTCACTGAAGTAAAGGTTGCAAATGGCAGTGTTACCGAACTTCAGTCCAAAAATGGAGTGAAGGCACTGAAGTGGATGGACAAGAGGCCTGTTCTGATACTCACATCTGTCGCCAAATATGAAGCAACTTTGGTGGACAGTGGGAAGAAAACAAGGGACGGCGCACCAATCATGAAACAGCAGGCCGGTCTCGATTACAATGCAGCAAAAAAGGGCGTCGACTATAGTGACCAAATGACGTTATAACACAACTGCCTTAGAAAAGGACTCAAGTGGTACAGAAAGGTAGCTGTTGAGTTGCTTGTTGGATGTGTCATCATAAATGCGTGGAACATTCGTGGCATGCTTGAAGGAAACTCTACGCCAACTATAAAATTTCAAGATGAACTGGCTCATTCACTGTTCGGCCCTCGTCAAGACAACATCGAAGAAACTCGTGGGAGAAGTGTCCACATGCTAAGAAAAACTGGCCCCGGCAAGCCATTCATCTGTTTGTTGTGCTTTAATTCTAAGCACAAGTAACCTGAGAAGCAAGCTAGCTTCAACTGTAAAATGAGTAGGATGAAAACTTCAAGACATGGCTAATGTTCATACTAAATTTTAGCCTTTCTCTAAATAATAAATATTTCTAACACAGGAACTGACTTCTTGTCTTTTTTAATGGCAAGCACTTTGTAGTTCAACATAGGTTTCTAGCATCTTGAATCCATTGAGGGGCTACAGAATGTATTAAAGAAAGCTAAAAATGCATAATGTTGTGCTGAATGTGATCAAGACACATGTACAAGAAACTATAGTCATTAGTTCGATGAGGACAGTAATGTGCTTTAGCAAGTTAGAACTTTGTTACCAACTTGCCCACATTCACATCTTAACAGATTTAACAATGTTTCCACTACGTGGAGAACCTTGATCTACAGTGCTTTTATCATACTGAAGAAGGTTGGTGTTCCTATTATAACACATGTACTTAAGAAGCTCAATCTCTCAGGATTTCATGTTGTTTTACTTGACATAAGCTTACGAGGCTTACAGATTACGTGCTCGTATCTCAACGTAAACACTTACTTCCTTTTCAATGATTTTCATTTCTGTAAAAGCACAGTAAATTTCGTCAGACGAGAAGTGCAAATGTGTTTTTTATTCTTTCATACTTGGTGCTTGCTATTATACAACTTACTTATATCAACTTGCTTGTTTAGAAAACTCATAAAAAACACTCCCCCCACCTTCTTCTTTCTTCTTTTACTTTCCATAGACTCTGACTTTCATTATGCTAATAAACTTCAGAAGAGCTTGCTCTCAGGCTAGTTTGTACACACTGCTAAGAATGAAAAAATGGAGAGAAAACGGGACAAGAAAGAAAGGCCTACAGAATGCTGATTTGCGCGCGGCAATCTATATCAAGGACGGGGTGCTGGACCAGGGAAGCTAAGAAGCCGCCACAACAAACTATGGGAGCTAGGTGAATGGCTTCGATGTCCACAGAGAAACATAAAAATAGGAATGTTATAGAATGCTGTGTCATTCAACAACCCCGTGAATGTTGAAAAGTGGGACAGTGATTAGCTGAAAAGAGTTTCAGAGAGCTCCAGGGAGTGGGGAGGATGATACAGTAAGGGGGCTAGGGTGGTGACACGCATTAAGGGCATCAAGAATGAAGTGAAAAATTATGGAACATAGGGGGATTGTCTCATCACTGCTCGATCGCTCAACACCAGATAGCTGTGGCCAGTTGCCTTAGCTGAGATTCACCTACCCTGTCATAGCATGTGCTGTGCTTGCTGTTTTTTAGTCTTTAGAATAGGCAGGTGTCAGGGAAGCATGCCCATAATGCCTGCAATTAAGTAATAGGCGACTTGCAAAATAGTGCCCGCTCTCTTCCATACACAGCCATGGCTGAACCACTCACTAGCAAATCTGGTAAGAAAATAACGCTGACCTTCACTGTTACTTGGGCTGCAACAAGTCTGGGCTGCAAACAAGAAGACACAAGCGCTGTCATGTTTTTAGCACTGTTCACTTTCCTAAGTAATGTACCAACAAGGTCATAATATACATTATATAAATACATCAATTTGTAAACAAAATGTTATTTTTAATATAGTCATTTTTAAAAACAGCACAAGGATGATAGCCTAATTTTAGGCGTAGTCTTAGCAATGAAAAACTTTTGTCAGAAGTTAAGCAAAGTTTTGGCAACGTAAAAATGTGCATCCTCATTGCTAAAGCATTCCTGTCCGGGGAGTGCTAGGAGTTTGTCTTGGTGTGATGTAAAACCCTCCACACATTTATATAGTGCTAGAGAGAGAGGTGATGGGGGAGTGGTAGTGACCAGTGGAGAATCCTTCCCTGAAATGAATTTCTGGCTACGTCACTGAATGTCTGCAATGCCTTGTAATAGCGATAGGTCTTGGATGGAAACACTATAGATGATACCAGTGAACCTATTGAGCCTATTCCTGTTTAGTGAGGTGATGTATGTTTTCCCAAAGAATTATAGAAACTGTACAATGGAATGTTTTGTACCACCTGTAATAACCATGCTGTAAGAAAACAGAAAGGCTGAGCTTAGATGTTGTAGGAAATCTCTTAAGAGGCTCAAGGATCGGTAAAGATGACTAACTTCTGTATTCTCCACTCAACCCTCCACCTGGATTCAAATGCACAGCAGCCCCACTCCTTGACACAGGCGGTTGCTTAGCTTTAATTAAACTTCATGTCAATTACTGTGAAACACAGCGTCGTCTTCAGTCAATGGGTGGCACTGCGCTCATCTCAGTGGAATGAAGCTTCCAGTCATAGATGGTTTCAGAATACAGGGTAAGTGACCTCACATTTTACTCTCTTCGTCGTGAAATCTAGACACCAAAGCCTCGGTTTGAACAAGTAATGCTTTAAGCGCTCTCTCATGCATATGTTTGCTTTAAGGCAGAGTCAGCTTACTATTTCCTGCTTCTGCCACATGCAAATGACACAAAAATATCTCAATAAAATGATTGTGATTTAAGTGGTACACACTCTCTGCAATGTGATTAAATGTTTGTAATAAAAGACGCACTACTCATGTGCTGGTCAGCATCTGCAGCATTATGTTCACCAAGATAGCTTTTTTGTCTCAATATATTAAATATTGTTGCAAATTTAAGAGGTTTTGCAGCTAACATGTAGCTGTCAACTTGTGTCTCGAGAACATACAGCTTTAGTTGAGAGGAGCGCTATATTGCATGAGACAAAGGAGCATTTTTAGACTGCTTGTTTTATTTATGTGTGAAAAACAATTGTGAAGGTTTTAATAGCAAAGTAATACAGTAGGTGTTGGCAATGCGAACAAGCCACGCAAAGTGTATGCATTAGAAATGAACTATCCAGATGAGGACCCCCCACCCCACTGATATATGTCAATGCTATAATATCAAATGCTGTGACATTTAACACATATGGTGACTAAAAAAAAGGATAACTAAAGCAAGAGCAGCATTAATAAAACAACAATATCAACTGCAAAATTTATACAATTTTTCTCAAAACTTTTATCTTCGCATAAACTGTGGCCTCACACACTGTGGGCACTTTTGCTAACAACCTTCACATTTCACTAGTGCTAATTCTAGCTTCCCTTTAGCTTCTAGCTTGATTCTAGCTTCCAGCTCAACTGCAATGTTTTGAACGTCAGGGCATGTGCAAGTGAAAATTAGTTTGTGATGGCCATGTGGATCTGTTTCTCTGCCTGAATAATAGGGAGAGGAGGGCAATATAATTGCCTTGAGAACTATTAAGCAGAAGCAGCATGGTGGATGAGGAGCAGTGGCCGGAATAAAACATTTCAGGAGTTCAATGTAGTAAGGATACAGGAGTCATATGATTAACTTCGCAAGAATATGAGGCCATTATAACACTAAGGGAAACAGACTGGCCCATCACACTGAATTTTCAAATATCCTAACTGGTCTAGAACACCTTGCACAGCTGCTGTAATTAGGAAAAAAAAATGTAGCATTGTCTTAAAAAGACAGCTTTTTTGTTTGTTTACTCTGCTATGCCACTGTACACATTATTACTATTACTTTTTTTCTTTTGGAACAGAAAGTCACCATATGCCTGGAGGTTTTAGATCACCTTCTTGGTGTGCTCCCGATATATGAACAGTTCAAAAACATTAACATTGTTGCTTGGTTTATTGCCCAAGTAGAGCGGCACGTAACGACTGACTACGGAACCAGGCGTGTGGATATGCACACCCTGTATCCAATCAACCCCTATATCAATCAATTTTGTACAATTAGACCTCCATATATTGAACTTTAATGTAACAAACTGTTTTACTTTGCAGAACTTATTTGGTGTGCATATAGAAATCTTCAATTTATTGAATTGTGTTTATCTGCAATTTCAATTTACGGAAACTATAAATTCTTCTAAAATTTAAATGAGGATATGTGTTGCATTTGAACTGTAAATTCTATGGACGTACAAGCGCTTTCCGGTAGTAAAGCTTCACGATTTCCTTCCAAAGTTTATTCGACTTAAGGACAAAATTCTGCAGCAAAGATATAAACGACCACAGGTGACAAGCAGCTGAATGCGAGGTATCTGGTATAGACCCACGGGGGAAAACTTACAAATCACAATAGCACACATTCAGGCGAGTATGTAAACAGGCGAACTAAGCAGGGAACAAAAACAACACAGCACTGCTTTCATGGGTCCCAAATGATCAGAGTTTCGTCAGAGTTGGTGCAAGCACGCATCCGCAGATAAAACGGGCTCCCACCGTGCATTGACCAATACTGCGAGAGCTGACGCCTACACAATAACCGGGGTAGGTTACAGCACTTGTTTCTGCTCTGATCGTATAGTGTTCGAATGATGTCGCGACAACGCAAGTACTTGCAATAGGGGCGACGACCTTCCACAACTCCAGAACATCACAAAAGACCGTTTGCACATGTACTAACCAGCCAAACAAACTAACCACGGCAGCGAAGACCACTTAAATCGAACATACAACGCAGGAACACCTCGTAAAGTTTTCACCATAGAGAAAGGTTACACCTTGTTGCACAGACGCTCACAAGAAATTCAAGAAATGTCCAAAGCGCACTACCGCCGCCTTTTAAAAATCCAACGGGAGCCAAGCCAAATCAGTAATAAGTTGGCTATTTGGGTGAACGCAACGTACCCGTTAGAACCACCGGGTACGCGCAACGCCGGCCCTTCAAGGTGTCCTGTCTCTCCGAGAACGATGTCAATCCGAAGTCACAATATACCGGCATTCCCATGCATACCGCAGCGCAGCAGCGCCAGATTTCCCTCTAGGGTAAGGTAGTGAGAAACTCTATGGTATCTAGTAGCGATGAGTAATCCTACCGCATTCGCGCAACTATTCGTCAGATGGCGCTAGGGGTCGGAAAGACAGGCCGCCGCCTGGCACTTGCAACGTGCCCATACGCACACTTCCCTCTTCAAAACGTCCAGACGTCAAGCTCTGCTGCTGGAGTCTCGGAAGCCATCTTGGGTTTTGATGTCATTAGTGCATTTACGTACGTATTTGGTACCTCATAATGCGAATTTTACGTAGAAAAGAGAGAATCGATCGTGGTTACGCTGGTGTCACCTAAATGCCCTAGGCCATGTTCTTGTTTTTAGAGCGCTTGGTTATGAGTCGCTATTTTTCACTAACCGAACTCTAAAGGAAGCATGATTGCACTTGCATTCTGAATTTTCACTTGCCAAGAATAATTTAATATCGCATGCGGTGTTCCACGCTGTCATCACTTATGTACTTGCTTCTTTATGTTTAGATGGCTAGACATGGAAAATTCACAGGAGAAGCGCAAAAAAACTACCACTATATCGGTGAGTCGTCGCATCCTCGGCCGTTTCCCGCGTGGATCACGCCACTATTCACCGTTTTGTTTTGATGTGTTGATTGATTATTAATGGGTGTATTTTGCTTGCTTTTTTATAGGACAGCCGCAAATTACGTATGCTATCCTTGATTTCGCCGTTGGTAAAATTTTAATTTGCTTGTTCTATTTGCGCAGAGAAATTGAAGAAGCAAAGTATGGAGAAACATACACCGCGAGTTCTGCTCGCATTGCCGCACCTACGCCGCCCCGTTTCTCCTTTTCTTCTACAGATGTACAGATTGCAGCTCAGGAAAAATTTTATGTGCAGAAAGTTTTTCAATATCTTTTCCTGATAGGTTTAGCCCTAAACTTCATTATTACAACTAATTTATTTTTCATTACAGTCAGCATTCCTTGGACCTAGGTAGGTTGACATTTTCAGCGTACTTTGTGTTGTATTTACGGTTTCTGTCCCAATCGGGGCTATCATGTATTAGCCTTACGGCATCACTTTGTGGTGTGTGTACCTAGTGCTGGTCTGACATGTAGAAGTGGGGACACAATATTGCAAGAACTGCAAGCACGTGCTAGACTGCATTCTTGCTCCCTTTAAAGAAGCAAGCACCTTTCATGATCATCTACCTGCTTATACGTCAACCTCTGGCCAACATATGGTTGGAATCGTAATGAGTGCAAAAGAATATGATTGGAAAGCATTGTCTGCTGACGGCCAGCAGTGCGTGCGGGGTGTTGTTGCACATCACAACAGCCGAAATGGTCACTGCACTCCTAGCGTAATCATATTCATGTATTGTGATATTGACGGCAGGTTGACCAGAAGTGAGTGTATTGACAGGCACAAAAAAATGAGCATTCACAGTGCGATGACTTGGCACCAGGTGCTTGCTTCATGAGAGGGTGCAAAAATAGTTTGGCACGTGCTTGCAGATCTCACAGTATCTTGTACCCACCTGGACATTATTTCTCCACGCATTTGAAGGGGAATTGGGGATGACCTCTGCCTCCCCTTGATGCTTCTGTAATGTGTGGAGACATAATTTTCCCCTCAGCCATGTGTGATGCCTTTTTGAAGGGCATCACTGTGTGTGGTACCCATCACTGTGTGCAATGCCAGTTGAAAACTGCCATGCTTCTTTCAGCTGTGTTCATTGTAAATATTTTTTGCTCTATGAGAAGCCATAGTTTTATATCCCCTGTGTGTGTCCCCGTGGCTATGCCCTTGATTATTACTACAGCACATTGTACATGAGTGCACTATATTCTAGTAGGAATGAAGCATTACCAACAAGCCATTTATGCTTGGAGAAGCCTTAAGGTAGAATAGGATTCTGAGAGAAGGGCCTATTGCATACCTGCCAACAGCAACAGCAGCTGTAGCAGCTGTAACTGCAGCAGCTGTAGCAGCAGCAGTTGCATTCTCAAGCACGCATCTAAGCAAACTTCCTTGGTTTCACAGGCTAGCTGCATCGGCTGTCCCTTGGATAGCTGCGGTGACTACCTGGCTCGTCATCCTTGCATCGTACATGTGCCTGCGCGGCACTGACTACCCTGCTGATCTCGGCGCGCACTCCGCTGAAACCACCCCCAAGCTGCACTCTACGCAGTCCGGATTCCTGCCATAAAAGCCGTCCCGACGAGAGCATCACTGTTGTAGCAGCAGCAGTTGCATTCTCAAGCACGCATCTAAGCAAACTTCCTTGGTTTCACAGGCTAGCTGCATCGGCTGTCCCTTGGATAGCTGCGGTGACTACCTGGCTCGTCATCCTTGCATCGTACACGTGCCTGCGCGGCACTGACTACCCTGCTGATCTCGGCGCGCACTCCGCTGAAACCACCCCCAAGCTGCACTCTACGCAGTCCGGATTCCTGCCAAAAAGCCGTCCCGACGAGAGCATCACTGTTATAGCAGCAGCAGTTGCATTCTCAAGCACGCATCTAAGCAAACTTCCTTGGTTTCACAGGTCGGTTGCTTTTATTACTCTCGATATTTTTTTAGAATTTCTCAAGTCCTGCAACTGCTGCTGCTACTGTTGCTTCTATCGTTTTTCTCTGCTTCTGTGCTCACATTGTGTTCACTATTTAGCCGTCCTCGTAATGCCGACAAATGCTGAACTTTGTAAACGAATGGACGAGCTAGAAGCTGTATTCAAACATTGGTTGAATGAATTAGTCGACCGGCTTGTTATTAGCATACAAACTAAGCTTCAGGACACAGGATTAGACATCGGTGCAATGAGAACTGAAGTTGGTCGCATGGACGACAGCCTAAAGCTTCTAAACGAAGTAGTCGAATCAACCCGATCTCAACAGCTTGAGTTATCTGCGGCAAACCGCGTTCTGAGAGCAGAAAACGATGCCCTTCATAGGAAAGTCGCTGACCTTGAGCAATACTCAAGAATAAATAACTTAGAAATAAAGGGTGTGCCCTGTACCCAGGGGGAGGATTGTACCGCAATCCTGACTGCCATCGCCGACAAAATCAACTGCACAGTCTCAGCGACAGATGTCGACACAGTTCATCGCGTACCAGCAAAGTCTGGTCAAAAGAATATAATCGTGCGGTTTTGCTCTCGATAAAAAAAAACTGAATTCATGAAGAAGGCGCGAAAGGCCCAACTGAATACCCGAAGTATAGGGTTTTCAGGAGAGCACTCGCAGGCGATATTCATCAATGAGCATCTATCGCCAGACAATAAGCGTTTGTTCTCCAGGACGCTTGCCTTAAAGAAGGAAAAGGGTTGGCAGTTCATCTGGACGGAAAACTGTCAGATCAAAGTGCGGAAATCTCCCGATAGTCTGGTATTTCGCATCGCTTCCGATTCTGATCTATCTATAATTACCTAACTTTGCATAAGCCTTCCAACGTTCAGTTTTTAAATTCTGTCCAATGGCTACGTACTTTTTACCTGAAGAACTTGAAGCTTATTTTTCATCGCACTGCCGTTCACTAATCCATTTCAATGCACGAAGTCTGCAAAAAAACATGGATGGCTTCACAAATTTTTTATCATCTACCCGTCATAATTTCTCTGTTATTTGCGTTAGTGAAACCTGGCTTTCCGCATCCCACAATAACTTGTATTCCTTTCCCTCGTACTCAGCCGAATACTGCCACCGTGATAACAGTAATCATGGTGGTGCTGCTATTTTTGTGTCCTCAGAGTTGCGTTTTCACAGGCGATCTGACTTGACACTTAACGTGGCGAACTGTGATTCTGTCTGGGTCGAATTTGATGACACATTCTTTTCACAAGATAAGAAAAACCTAATAGTTGGCTGCATCTATCGTTCACCTTCATCATCTGGAAGCGCATTTTGCTTAGCCCTAGGTAATTTGCTGCATAATTTAACATTCGAACAGAAAAATGTCATTATCATGGGCGATATTAATATTAACCTTTTAGATACATCCAACACATTACTTAATGATTACGTTAGCTGCCTCAATGGGTTCGGATATGAAAACCTAATTACTCTTCCAACTCGTTGTCCCACAGATAAACAGGGCACGCTTATCGACCACATAGTATCAAATCTTCTTACTAACCCTGACTGTGGTGTTGTCGAAGCTTCAATAACCGATCATTACCCAACATTCGTTCGCTTAACTTCTACTGCTGGCACTACCGATACAAGCTTCACCAGAAAGAAGTTTAATTCGTCAATTTTTATTGAAATAATTGCCACTGCTGACTGGTCCCCAGTAATGGCATGTGATAACCCTGAAACTGCCTATAATACATTCTCACAAATAATTTCTAATGCTATTTCAGATTCCACGGTAGTACTGAATTGTAAAAAAACGTTTTCAGCTCCTCGTAACCCATGGTTATCCACTAGTTTGCTAAATTGCTTAAGGAAGAAAGATAACCTTTACAGAAAAACAAAGAAACAGCCATTTAACACAGCACTTCACGAAAGATATAATAAATATTCTAACTTACTAGGAAAACTACTCAAACAGGCTAAAATGACGTATTATGAAAATGAAATTAAGTCTGCAGGTAATGATGTCAGAAAGCAATGGAAAGTATTAAACTCTTTTTTACGTCAGTCAAATCATAATTCTGAAATAACTGCGATACAATCGGGGGATCTTCTCCTTGATAATCCCTTGGACATTGCAAACTGCTTCATTAATTCTTTCTGTGCTGACAATGAAGAGTGCGAAGATTCATTCACCGAGGCTTACCCCCGTGTGCCCCATAGCTTTTTCCTTCATCCCGCAACACCTGAAGACATAGTCACAGTCATTTCCAGTCTAAAAAATACAGGTCCTGGTCTCGATAACTTCAGCCCATCTCTCATAAAAACGATAGCGTACCTAATATCTGAAATATTCTGTCACATAGTGAACCTTATCTTTAAAACAGGACTATATCCAAGTTCTTTGAAGAAAGCCAAAATAATCCCTGTATTCAAGAAGGGAGATAAGCGTCTAACAGCTAATTACCGCCCTATAGCTATACTTTCATTCTTCAGTAAAATTATCGAAAAACTAATCGTAACACGCTTATCAAGCTATTTATCAAAATTTTGCATCCTATCACCAAATCAATTTGGGTTTCGGGAAGGTTACTCAACTGATTTGGCATTAATATTACTAACAGACAAGATTCGGCAGGCAATTGACACTGGAAATTTCGCTGGCGCATTATTTATTGACCTTTCTAAAGCATTCGATTCACTTGTTCATAACATCCTTTTTGCTAAATTAGACTCTATTGGTATAACTGGCCCGGCACTGCAATTACTACGTAACTATTTGAAAGATAGAGAATACACTGTATCAATCTCCAGCACTTACTCGCACCCTAAAACAACTAACATTGGTGTACCACAAGGATCTATATTAGGGCCTCTCTTGTTTTTAATATACATCAATGACCTCCCAAAGTACCTAAAGTCCTCTGACTGTATCCTTTACGCTGACGACACTACCATCTTCTCCTCAGACAAAAGTCTTGATTCATTGATGTGTAAGCTTAATCACGACGCAGCAAATATTGTAACCTGGTGCCAACTAAACAGACTACACATTAATACTGCCAAATCTAACTTCCTGATCTTCTCAGCTAAACAAAAACATATCTCAGTGTATCCATCGCTAACCTTTGCTTCCAGTGCACTTTATCCTACTGATAGTGTGCTGTTTCTTGGCGTCATATTAGATAAGCACCTAAAATTTGACGAGCATGTTTTAGCCTTAACAAAGAAGGCAGCAAATGGAATTAGAATATTAATTAAAGTTCGCAATTTCTTTAAAATGAAGACACTCATCTCCCTCTACTACGCTTTTATTCACACGCATATTAATTATTGCATATCATCATGGGGAAACACGTATCCCACACATTTATCTCCACTACAGCATACACAAAATCAAGCAATTCACATCATTACACTCAGCAGCTACACATAGGAAGCATCTCCATTGCTCAGATCTAACGGCATTTTATCGTTACAGAAACTAAATAAATACTCACTTGGAATACTTGTTTATAAATCTGTTAACGGAAAGCTCCCATTCCCTATTATTACTACCAGCCAGTATCCATATTCCACGTCTACCCGTTTCGCTTCTACCAACAGCTATTTACTACCAAAACCTAGAACTAATTATGGTAAATTTACTACTAATTTTTCAGCCACACTACTTTGGAACTCATTACCGTGTCATATTAAGATATCCTCTCATTTTTACACATTCAAATCAAACCTTCGTAAATTTTTGCACTCAATATAACAATGTGATCGTTATCATTTTATTAATAAGTGCTTTGTGTCGTTAAATGTTTTACAGCGTAAGCTAGTGACTAACTTAATATGATGTCTTTTGTGTTTTCATATAGCTGCTTTGTATTTATATATCCTACTCATTTGTAATGGGAGGTCCCCTGTACAGTCTGTTGACTATGGGACCTCCCTCTGTATGTATGTATAATCCCCATTTGTAACCTTATTAATATGCAAATAAAGAACTCTCTTGAAATGTACCAAATTTTATCGCAGTAGAAAGTATGTGGGCACTCCAGGCGCATTTGTTCCATCGGTGTTGCCCTGAGGTTCCGTATAAGTCCAGAGGCGACAAAATTATCTCTGCGCGCCATATGCTGTACGTGCGAGTGAACATGTGCGAGGGTGAGCTGACGAATGCTGCTCAATCTCGCGTGCGTGAACGAGGAAGGCGGGGCAGAAGCACACCCTCTCCTGTTGCGCGCGAAGCACAAGGGTGAGGCAAGGGAGAGGGGGTTCTTCTTCGGCGGCTGCTGCTTACAGCGCCGCCGTGCGGGCGCCACATCTTGAAAGCAGTCTGCGATGTGTCCAATGTGTGCACTCCTACAGGCCTCATCTTCAAAGTGATCTGCGATATTCGCAGAGTGCGCATAGTGCTGGTAGTTTTGTATGCGCTGCGCTTTCGACGTTTCGCTTGCATTGAAGCTGGAAATGTACGAAGGTAAATTCACCCGCTGCTGCTGCCGTGATTTCTCACTCTAGTGATTTGACAGTGAGCTATGTTCATGTTTACCTGTGTGTGTGTGACACTGTGCTTGTTAATTTAGTGAATGTTTACAAGTTTATACAGCCAGTAAAACTAATATCCTTACTTCGTATAGCAACTACTAATTTGCTATCATAATCGATGCTTTGCCTTTTGGACGAAACTTCACTTTTTTTCATAAACTTGACGATCTTACAAATAGAGCGAAAGCTCGTTAAACCGTAGTTGGCCAGAGCTCTGAAAAAGTACGTACTAAACAGTAGTACTGCATAACCGAAATAGCATGAGATCGCCCACTTACCTGTTGAAAACAGAACATGGAACTTAGAGAGAGCGCGATGAAAGGGGAAAAGAACATGCAGTATTTATTCACTTTGCGCGACAAAAGTGTTATAGTTTGATACCGCGGCGTCCTAGCACGACGACAGTGGCCTCAAACTTACTGATGCTTCGTGCCAGCTTTTCAGCCAGCCCTTTCTTCTCAGCAAACACTCCCATGGCAGATTCCTCGTTGGCGTTACGTATTCTCCATGCACGAGTGCGGTAGAGCTGCGGAAGTTCCGGGGCACCTTTTTCATTGCCGGGTGCTGTTCTCATCGTGACAATTGCATTCATGAGGCTGATGTAATGCGCAGCTTCTGACACTGTAGGGCCTGAATCGCCCGTGCTGTCGCTTTCCATGTCATCCTCATCACTGTCACTAGTCGACACTTCGGCAACAACAGACGCAACGATGGCGAAAAGTCGAACCTCGTAGTCGACATCTCTTCACGGTTGCAGCGGCGCTGCCGAGCAACTTCTTCGCATCCCAAATGCCACACAACCTAGTCAACAGCAGATCCCTGTCACGTGCCAGCGCCAACTTCTTTGTTTCACGTTCGATAGCACGGACGATGTCTAATTTTTCTTCTATGCTGAGCACCCGGCATCTTTTTTATCCATGCTTCGGCATTACGCGAGTCCTTGCTTGCACGACACCAGAACGCTCTCTTGCACGGTGCTGAAATTATGTTGATGTTGATGTGGCTTCACACACAAACGCACAGGGCGCTTGGAGGCCGTTGTTCCGATCTCTCAGGCTTGTTGTTCTGCCGGGCCGCCTAATGGAGACGACGCACCGCCTTGTTTGCACGACGAAAAGTGCAAACACATCTCTTTTTGACAGAAGCCTGCTCCTCACTCTTTTCTGGACGCTTTATTTCATAACAACAAAGATTCCCATACATGGCTGCTATTGGCCAAAAGCTGATGTCAATCGTGAAGGGTGTTTGGATCAGTGCACTTCTTCCCACTGTTACTCAGTTTAATAAACAGGCTGAAGTAAGCGAAAATGGGCTTTTGAATTTTGATAATAATGACATACTTCTGGAAGAAGCTGACCATCGTCTGCTCATGCTCAGCCGCGGCTGCCCTGTAGGAATTATTAAACTTTGGCCGCCCTGCTTATCGGTTTCGTAACCGTCCAGTATCTCTAATTCCGACTAGTTTTGAACGCTCAACTAGCCTCAAACAATGCGAAGCTTAGGTCAGACTGCATGCGTGCTTACTCCTGGCCACTCCTGGTTAGATGCGTTGGCGTAATTATTGAAAGCACTTCAAAATACGCAAGTTTGATGTTGCTACTATAGGTCAGTCAAGCCAGTCAAAGACAGCCGGTCTGCACCTGTTACGATTGGCCAGCGGGGACAGTGACCTTCGAAACTCTCTTCGATTTCCTGAGATGACCAATGGCGACACCATGGTGTGGCAGGTTTGATGCAAGACAGCGTGGTTGATGGATGATACTTGGCCACTTACCACGACGTTGGGTCAAAGAAACTCCCCGGAAAGTGCGTTCTGCGCTGTTTCATTACGGCCATTGCTGGCCACCCAAACGAATCGTCCCAAGAACCAGCTAATTGCTGGGCCATTCCATGAGCTGAGACGTTTCAATTGAGACATGCAGGAACCCTGCTATTAATGTGTGTCCCCTCCTTTTTCTGGGGCAATGAGCCATGCCCAGGGGTACTTCTTTGATTGTGTTCAGGGCACAAAAGTGCCAGAGTGCTTATGCGCACCCTGGCCTTCAAGGCGGAGCCTTTTGGCGACTTTGGATGCTCCGGTTAGAGGAAGGTGTGACCGCAGATTTCCTTGACCTGGAAATCTAGGGAGGACCAAAGGAATTTAAGCAAGACTGCTTAAGTGTGTGCAGTTTGCTTTGATGCGTGCTCGCCAGAAAGATGTAATCTGCTGACCTGTAGCTCTTGCTACAAGAACAATGTACTGCGCTCCGTGCTCCGGCCAGTACAATAGCCCTTGTTCTATGTAAATAAGTTTGCATTCTAATTTAAATAAGCCACCTGTTCCATTCATCATCCTGTCGACCTCATAATCTTCATGAGAGAAGCAACCCTCATCAGGTAAACTCAGACGATGGTGTGGGCCTGTTTAGCCTCTGTGTTATGCCTAGATAGCATAGGCCAGCTACCTGTTACGAGATCGTGCCTTGATAGCATAGGTCAGCTACCTGTTACGAGATGCACCGGCGGCATAAGCTAGAGAGCGACCCTCTGTGTGATGCCAGACTCTGAGGGCCCGACCGCTGGCTCCTACACACCATGTAGCACGGCCAGACCGGAGCATAAGCGCGAGCATGCACTCAAACATGTCTTGCACAAAGCAAATGCTGCGCCTACACACCACAGTGGCATGTAGCTACAGTCTGCTATGTAGTGTAGATACCGCGGCCGCCATAGGGTGCCACGACGATTCCACTTGCTAAGCGCACTGCGGCTAGCTGAGGACAGCTGCATTCGGTTTACGTTTGGCGCATTGTAGGTGCCAAAGACGGAAGTAGGGGTATCTGCGTTAACATCCACAATCAACTTTTAACTGCTTGCCACGGTGACGTAGGTGGAGCGTTGTGGGCACACCCCGCTCCTCTGTAGCCTTCGCAGTGCAAGGCATTAAAGAAGGACTCAAAGCACTGCGAAGGGCATGGTTGATTGCCAATAACTCGGCTTCGGTCGAACGCATTGATGTACTTTTTGCCTCAAAGTATTTCTCAGATAGTCTATTTTAACTTCAAATGCTTTTGTCGACTCCAATAAAGAGTGCTTCAGGGCCCCTTTAACTGGCAGCTCAACAATGCATTCAAACCTGGATATATTGAACTCGAAGGGTTTGTGAAATAGTTCAATATATTGTTACAGTGCATTTGGACCGGACCGTGCCTGCAAGAGGGAGACAAAGAGGAGGCGATAGACTGTCTCCTGCAGCTGCTACCTTTGTACCAGCCTGTGTGATTAACTTTTCCCCATGTACATAGTAGTAAATACATTTGTGCATTGGGCTTCGTCTTCATAACATCTGGTGGATGTGCGGGATAATGACTTGTAACGGAGCTTCGCAGTGGCCACTGCTTTGGTTCTTCACCGATGTTGCAGGAGACAGTGTCTAGTTCGGCAACGACTGCGTTGACTGTTGTACTCACGCTTCCGCATGATCCAGGAAACTTCCGCGGCACTGATGGTGCCGACGTCGACGACTGGCTGTATATGTATGAGCGGGTGAGCAGCCACGACAAATGGGGTCCCACAGTGATGCTGACGAACATAATTTTTTACTTAGTGGGAACTGCGCGAGTGTGGTTTAAAAACCACAAAGAACTCTGTTACTGAGATACCTGCAAGCAGAAGCTGCGGGATCTCTTCGGAAAACCATTGGGTCGGAAGGTCGTCGCCAAGTAAGAGTTGGCATTAGAGTTCAGACGTCCAGCGAAAGCTGCGTTGCCTATATACAAGACGTGCTGGTACTCAGCCACAAGGCCGACGCTGAAATGCCGGAGTCTGAAAAAGTCGGGCATGTCTTAAACGGTGTCGCTGATGACGCCTTCAATTTACTCATTTGTACGAGCTGTACTTTGGTTAATGACATAATCATGGAGTGCAAGCATTTTGAGCAGGTGAAAAGCTGTTGTATTTATCAGTCATTCGCATGACTACCCGATACGGCTGCAACATTGTCTTGTGAAGACCGACAGGACTCACCTTGGTGGCGGCAGCAGCCTTCAAAGCAGCTGACAAGAAGATAGTGCACCATGAGCTGGAAGCCATGTGTCCCACGGCTCTGCACCCACTTGTTAATGATGCATGCGCTCCTATCGTTCCCATTGTTTAGGCTTTTGTGCGCCAAGAACTCTCCAATGTCAGCTTGCAGTCAGTTTGCAGCCAGTTCCCGGCCAACTGAATGGACTTCGCTCGTGCATATTCAAAAGCAATGGATCGCTTGAGGTTCTCGCAACATGGCAAAGTGGCTAACACCGGATGACTGACCTATTTGCTTCTGCTGTTGCCCTGTTGGTCACAATCATCCAGATGGCGGTTTTTGTCATATCCAGCCGCAAGCCGAGCCGAAATTGCACGCCACTGACGTACGACTATGTGGCGCCGTCGATCACCGTCGCTGAGCAGTCACCAGTCCCGTTCGCCACAAAGTCATTGCGAGTCGTCCAGATCACCCCAGTCCTGTCGCCTGTTGCCGTCATTCCGACCTGGGTGCATACCTTCAGAAAACTAAAAGATGCAGCTCCTGGAGGTGACGCTGCATTGTTGTCGTCTCCGCCAAAGCCTCTCACTCTGCCGACCATATGCAATATAGTCGATGTGGAAGTTGACGGTGTATTTGTCCAAGCACTTGTTGATACTGGAACCCATATCTCTGTGATGAGCAACTGTCTTTGTTGCCGCTTCAACAAAGTCCTTACACTTGCCGCATTTCGTGCTGTCCGGGTCGCTGATGGGGCACCGCCCATTATGCGTGGCATGTGCATTGTCCGAATAACTGTTGCTGGTTTCAACACTTCTGTTTTATTTGCTGTTCTGGAATGATGTTCCCATGACTTGATCTTCGGCCTCAAGTTTTTATTGGACCATTCAGCACTGATTGACTGCGCTGCTGGCATCCTCCAAGTCGAGCTTATGAAGTTTATCGCTTGCTCCTAACAGAAAGTCAGCTGCCTGCTGGTTACCACATCACAGATCGGATGTCTGCTGTCCAATTTTCACACAGGAAGGTTTGGAACTGTGTGATAGATCTCAAAACATGGAATTACAAACAGGGGCTTGTTACACTTGCTGCACCAAAATTGTTTCCTTTCTTATCTTCTTGCCCTTGTCTCGCTTTTTGCAACAAATGAAGCACTTTCTTGTTGGCGTTGGTTTGTTTTCGCTTGGCGGAATGTAAGCTGGAAAGTGTCGCTCCTTGAGGTGTATGACATCGAGCACATCAGATGGCCGTCCATGCTTTGCTTTCTTAGAGGGGTCCAGGTACTTGCTCACGATTGCGTCTATAACAGCAAGATGGTATTCAAGGTGAGTCATCTTTCTGTTGTAGTGGGTGACAGAGTGATGGAGACGATCCAAGAGCGCGTACCACACTGCTTTTTTTCAGTGACAGCAAGCTACATATATAGGCTGCTTGCCTATGACGTAACATAAACGAATGAATCATGTTTGACACGTGTGGCACAGCACTTCATATCACTTCTCCCTTTCTTTTTAAAACTGCAGTCTTTGCACGGGTCTTCGTTGTTGGGTAGACCTCCGTAAGACCGGCGGACTTGGGGGACAGAGAGCCTGTTCGGCTGGGAGGGACGTTGGAGGTGTTGTGGAAGGAACAGGCGCGGCGCCAGTTGCTTCTGGAGTGGCCAGGCTGCACCGGCCTTCTGGCGTTGACATGGGCCGATTCTTGTTGTCCGGGCTGGGCTGAAGTGAGTCGGGAGCTTCCGCTTTTGGGGTCACGGTTGACACAGGCACGCGACGGAAAATTTGGTTGAAGTGACGCCTGGCTAGGCCATCTGGAGTGTCGACCGTTACCAGCTGTGAACCCTCTGTGCTCTTGACAATGCCTGGACGCCAACGCTTCCCTTGGCCAAAGTTGCGCACCCACACCTGGACGCCGGATTGGAATCTGGGAGGCCTGCGAGTAACTGCGAGGTAGAGAAGGGACGCAAGTATCCAAGCGCGAACGAATGTGGTAGTTCAGCAGCATCTCTGAAGGAGACTTGCCGCACAGTAGTAGGGTTGTCGATAGCCTAGTAGCACCCGGGCTAGTTTTGTTTCGAGATTGTTCACCATGGAGTGCTTAAGAAGGCCATCCTTTATTGTGCGGACCGCGCGCTCTGCCAGACCATTAGATTGTGGGTGCTACGGCACACTATGTAGATGAGTTATGGTGTTGAAAGTCATGAACTGGGAAAACTGCTGACTTGCAAACTGAGGCCCATTATCTGATACAACTGCTTGCGGCAAGCCAAAATGAGCAAACAATTCTCGAAGCCGCGCGATTGTGACTTCTGCGGTCGCCGACCTGACAGGAAGTGCCTCGATCCATTTACTGTGTGAGTCGACGACTATCAACAGCATGCGTCCCTCTATTGGTCCGGCGTAATCAATGTGAAGCCTTGACCATTTGGTTCCTGTTTTTGGCCAACAGATAGGAACCTGTCGATGAGGCATTGGCTGAGCTTGTACACATGAGATGCACGAACGTGCAAGGCTTTCGATCTCACTATCCAAGCCAGGCCACCAGAACAGCGTCCGAGCCAGTCTTTTATTCGCAGATGCACCCTGGTGTGACGTAGGTCAGCGAGCATGGAGACTCGCGCTTTGCGGGGTACGACGATGCGATGACCCCAGTAGAGCAGGCCTTCTACGCTTGACAGCTCCAGTCTTCTGCAAAAATAAGGTTGAAGGTGATTGTGACACGGTGACAAGCGTTTAGGCCATCCATTCAGTACAAAGTGCTGCACAATGCTAAGGTTTTCATCTCCGTTCGTCAGCGCCTGTATGGCATCCGCTGGCACGAACGAGCTGTCAAGGGTCTCGGAAGACAGCACGTATTCTGGTAAGGTGCCCGATCGACAAACATCTGTTATCGGCACGGGCAAGCAACTGAGTGCGTCCGCGTTGGCGTTTCCCTTGCTGGCCTTGTACTCTATGCGGTAGCTATGTTGGCTTAGAAACAGAGCCTATCTCTGAATACGTGCCGACGCCATTGGGGGCACAGGTCGATCTTCTCGTAGAAGTCCCACCAGTGGTTGGTGGTCCGTGACCAATACAAACTCGCGGCCTAGCAGGTAGTCTCGAAACTTTGTTACCCCGAATACCAGTGCGAGCGCTTCCTTCTCGAGCTGAGAATAATTCTTTTCGGCGTGTGTTAACGTGCGTGAACGGAAGGCAATCGGCTTATCCAATTTCCCGATTCGGTGCGAGATTACGGCACCTAAACCTGAAGGTGACGCATCGCATTCCAAGCGCACTGGTTGGTAGGGATCGAAATACGTCAGAACAGGCGAACTCAGAAGTGTTTAGCCTTGAGATTTGAATTTTCCTGCGCCGTTCCCCAGTGCCATTTATGCTCTTTTTCAAGCAGAAGATACAACGGGGCCAGCATCGTTGACATGCATGGCAAGAACCGGCGATAATAAGTCAACAGACCCAAAAACGAGCGCAGTTCGCTCACATTCGTAGGCCGTGACGAGTCGCGTATTGCTGCTAGGTTCTTCTCAAGCAGATGCAAGCCGTCTTTGTCAATGTGATGGCCCAGGTAGACGATTGAGTCTGGGAAAATGGCATTTTTCGGCCTTCAGCTTGTACTATTTTCTTGAAGCCTGCGCAAAACGTCCCAAAGCACTGAGCCATTACCGTCTTGACGTTCCACTATCAATACATCGTCCAAATACACCTGCACGGCTGGAAGACCGCCCAGGACTGTTTCAATGCGCCGCTGAAAAATCGCGGGAGCCGAGGCAACTCCAAACGGAAGACGGTTATAGCAGAACAACCCCTTGTGAGTGTTTACCACGGCCAACTTCCTTGCCACCTCATCCAAAGGGGGTTGGTTATAAGCATCCTTAAGGTCCAGTGTTGTGAAAAACGATCCCCCATGTAGCGATGTGAAAATGTCTTGAATGTTTGGTAAAGGGTACTGCTCAGTTATGCAGGCAGCATTGATTGTGGTTTTGAAATCGCCGCAGATGCGAATGGAACCGTCTTTCTTCAGTACTGGTACGATTGGCGCCGCCCACTCAGAATGTGCTATGGGCGATAATATGCCTTGCTCTACTAAACACGTCCAGCTCAGTTTCCACTTTTTCACGAAGAGCATGAGGGATTGACCGCGCCTTGTGAAACTTCGGTTGGGCGCCTTCTCGAATGTGAAATTTCACAGGTGGCCCCGGACTGTTTCCAAGCCCTGGTTCAAAAAGGGCAGAAAACTCGGTCCTGAGGCTGTCAGGATCTGCTGACGTCGATTGAACCGCAGCGAGAAACCCGGACGGCAAAAGCGAGAACGCTTGGATTAAGTCCCTTCTACAAAGGCTGGGACCCGAACAGCCTGTAACTATCAGTGTGGCAGGTACAGTTTTCCCCGCAAAATGGGCTTCAAGGTGCAGTTCGCCGACAATAGGTAGCTTGCCCAAGTAACAGCTGAGCGTGTTTGCATTTCGATAAGTGTGGCCAACTCAGACGATGCTTTAGATACACCTCCTGTGGAATGATAGAAAATGGTGATCCCCTGTCAATAATCATGTTCAAGG
The DNA here is from genome assembly GCF_038994185.2 of Dermacentor albipictus. Taxonomy (NCBI): domain Eukaryota; kingdom Metazoa; phylum Arthropoda; class Arachnida; order Ixodida; family Ixodidae; genus Dermacentor; species Dermacentor albipictus. Next base: position 6,655,163 of record NW_027225571.1, on the reverse strand, counting down.
GCACGCCAGCCCAGCGGATAATTCTGCGGAACGCCTGGGGCAAAGATTTCTTTTCCCGTGATTCCTGCAATGTGAAGACTGATGAAATAACGCCTTCCTCCGTTTCGGATACAGCGCTCTCATAATGAACTGCGTTAGCGACGCCATCGTGCCTGCGACCAGCCCAGAGCCCCGATTGGGAGTGGCATTTTCTTGCGAAATGACCAGTCTTCCAACAGCGAAAACACTGCTCCTTTTTGTGCGAACAGCCGCTTGCTTCGTGATCGTAGTTTCCGCAGCGTGCGCACTCAGTATGGCTTTGCTTGTCTTTGGTGAAGGTCTGATATCGGCGCAGTTTACTCGCTACAGCGCACACCGCTGCTTCATTATCAGGTCTAGCCATGGCGCTTACTTCTAGTGCGGCTGTCTCTACCGCTATGGCAATCGTATCGGCTTGGGCAAGTGTGAGCTCAGTTTTTTCAAGCAGCGTCTGCTGCACCACCCGATTTCGGATGCCACAAGCAATGCGGTCCCGTAATATGTGGTCCAAACTGGTGCCGAAGTGACAATTATCCGCAAGCTTGTGTAGCTCAACAACATAGTCCCGGACAGATTTGTTTGCATCCTGGTCCCTTGTAAAGAACTTGTAACTTGCGGCAGCCTCATTAGTCTTCGGCGAATAGTGGTTATTTATGATGGTAAGTGCGTCCTTGTAACTTGGGCCATTTACTTTCTGGTGGGCACAGTGTCCAGCAAGAACGGCTACCGTCTTCGTTGACAGTGTCGAAACCAAGAGCGCCCTTTTCTTATCATCTGTCGTAATATCATTTGCTTCAAAAAAATGCCTCCAGTCGAGTCAAGTAAATATCCCACTTATCTTGATTTTCGTCGAAACTTGGGGTACCGAGGTTCGTAGCAAGGGCCATGACCACCGATGCTCCGTAGACTCGATTACTTCCATTACCCAGCAGGACTCCCAACGCTACCGAGATGCCACTGTTGGTGGCGGGGGCTCCGCGGGGTGGTCACCCTCGTCGCCACTGTTGTAGCGGGTGACAGAGTGACGGAGACGATCCAAGAGCGCGTACCACACTGCTTTATTTCAGTGACAGCAAACTATATATATAGGCTGCTTGCCTATGATGTAACATAAACGAACAAATCATGTTTGACACGTGTGGCACAGTACTTCATATCACTTTCCTCCATCTTTTTTGTATAGTATAAAAAAGTTGAATGGTAGCCTCATCCACCATGTGGCGAAAAATCTTCTTATAATATATTTTCTGCCGTTTACGCGGGACAGGGTAGTTGGCCAGCATCTGATCAGACTTATCCACACCTCCCATTGTGTGGTTGTAGTCTCGCACAATACTTGGCTTTGCGATGTTTCCCCCTTTTGAGTCGGTGAACGTTTCCATGCTTGCACTCTGCATTGTGCTCAAGACAGTCACAACCTTCTTGTCGCACCATTGGAGGGCGACATATTTACCCCGCTGGTAAGCCTGGACCTCTCCTTTCTTCAGCTTCATGGTTTGAAATTTGGGAGGCATGTCCTTTTTGTTTCCTCTGACGGTGCCGTATACATCTGTGAGGTTCTGAAGGAGGAAATCCACGAGCTCTGGAGAAGTGTAAAAGTTGTCTAGGGTCATACAACATCCTTTGCCAAGCAAGGGCTCCAGGAGCTTCATTACAACTTTGGTTCCCGTTGGCAAGCCGGGTTCATTGTTTGCTGGCGTACCGAGATTGGTGCCTTTTCCAGTGTAAATGACAACATCCCACACGTATCCTGACAATGCCTCACAAAGCATAACAAATTTCTAGCCAAATCTTGCCCTTTCAACGGAATATACTGCGCCCATCCCAGCCTGCCTTTGTAGATCATGAGGCTTTCGTCAATGGATATGTGTGTGTACGCTGAGCGGTAGTTGTTCAACATCCGAACAAAAAATGGCCATATCTTGTGCAGCTTCGGCTGTGGATGTCCACTGAGGTTGGTGACAGAGGCATTATCAGCGAAGTGAAGCATCCGCATTAGCAGTTGGAACCGATTACCGCTCCTCACTTCTCCGAAGATAGGTGTAAACAGGAGCTTGTTTTTCGATCAGTACATAGCTTGTTGCGGCTTATGAACAATTCCTTGCAAGAGTATGAGAGCAAGAAGCAACCACATCTCCTTTGTGACAGGCACCGATTTTTTTAGGCGGGAATGCTCAGTGGGGCACAAGCTTTTGATCTTCCCTGCGGCGTAGCGATTTGTTTTGTCAACCATCAAAGAAATGAGCTCCTCATCAAAAAACTGCTGAATGTATTCAAGCAAGTCGTCAGGCAAAGTAATCGAAAATTTCTTGACAGGCACAGCCAAAAACAGAAACCTGGGAGGTTTGATTGGAATGTTGTCCAAGTTGATCCTCACCCATTGGTGTGCACTCGCGATGCTATCTTCTTGGCTGTCCATTTCTTCATCAGAAGAACCACTCATTTCAAGGTTGTCACTGTCGTTCTCGCTTCCCGAAACAATGTACATTTCTGTGTCAGAATCATCTTCACAAGAAGACAACGATGATGAAGAAAACATTCTTTTCCGTATGGACGGACCAGCAACACACGTGTCTCCGCTACCTGACGCCATTTTTACGACTCAAGTTGCATCAAAAAACGAATTTGGAGCTGTAGAAAAAAAAGCAACTTAACGGATTAGTGGCACCATCTGTTGAGCAGTGCAGGATATATCCGCTAACGAGTGCTGCCCGTCCAAAACGGCGAAGGAAAGGAATGCATCTATGAGGACGAGCTACACTCATCTGAAACGGTTTGGGGACAGCTCAGGAAGGACTGTGGTCATCCGAAACGGTTAAGGGGTTAAGGTTATGCCTTTCGGTCTTTGTAATGCCCCGGCAACTTTCGAAAGAATGACGGACTTTCTCCTTCGGTGCTATAAGTGGTCTACCTGGTTATGTTATCTGGGCGATGTCATGGTGTTTTCCCCTATGTTTGACAGCCACCTCAGTCGCTTGGCCTCTATTCTTGAAGTCTTTAGAGAGGCTGGCCTTCACTTTAACTCTTCTAAGTACCATTTTGGACACTGCGAAGTCAGTTCTTGGCCACCTTGTCAGTGCTGCCGGTATACATCCTGATCCTGACAAGATTCATGCAGTCAAGAACTTCCCTGTACCCTGCTCAGCAAAAGATGTGCGCAGCTTCGTGGGCTTATGCTCCTATTTTTGTTGGTTTGTTAAAGATTTTGCAGATATCGCCTGGCCACTGACTGACCTTCTCAAGAAGGACACGGCATTCTTTTGGGGCCGTGAACAAGCCAAACAACCCTTCGACACCTTCATCTGCTTGTTAACAACGCCTCCGATATTGGGCCACTTTGATCCATTGGCACCAACTCAAGTTTGCACAGATGCCAGTGGCCATGGCATAGATGCTGTCCTCGCTCAACAGCAGAATGGAGTCGAGCGTGTGATTGCCTACGCCAGTCGCCTCTTGTCTCCTTTAGAGTGCAATTTTTCTATCACTGAGTGTGAGTGCCTCACTCTGGTGTGTGCAGTGGCTAAGTTTTGCCCTTACTTGTTTGGCCGCCCATTTTCTGTCATCACAGGCCACCATGCCCTGTACTGGCTATCGTCACTGAAAGACCCGACTGGCCGCTGTGGTGGCTGGGCACTGCGACTTCAGGAGTATTCTTTCGTTGTCATGTACAAGTCCGGCTGCTTACACTTGGACGCCGACTGCTTGCGTTATCCTGTCGATCCTCCTGCCGATGACAAACAGGGTGCCGACACTTGCCTTCTGGCCATTCTCGACTTTTGCGACATCGTTACTGAGCAGCGAAAGGATGACTCTCTCCGTTCGATCATTGAGTGCTTGACTTCAGGACAGTCAGATCGCTCAACCAGAATGTTTGTGGTCCATGACGACATTCTTTTATCGGTGCAACATCAGCTCTGATAAACCAGATTTACTGCTAGTTCTCCCTCACCATCTCCATTCTACTGTTCTTGCTGAGCTCCACAACGCACCCGCTGCCAGAAACCTTGGCACCTCTTCACTTGCAACAGAGTTCGATGTCGCTTCTTCTGGCCAGACCTTTACCGTGCTGTGCAACGTTACATTGAGGCTTGCGACTCCTGCCAGCGTCGAAAGGGGCAATGTGCGCAACCTGCTGGCCACCTTCATCCAATCGATGTTCACACGGAGCCTTTCATCCGTGTCGGCATGGACCTTCTTGGCCCCTTCCCCAAATCCATAAAAGGAAACAAATGGATAGCCGTTCCAACAGATTATGCGATGCGCTGCGCCGTTACACGTGCCCTGCCCACCAGCTGTGCTACAGATGTAGCAAACATTTTACTTCAAGACATGATTATTCACCATAATGCACCAAGGCCACTGCTGACACATCGTGGCCCTTACTTGCTGCCCCAGTTTTTGATGAATACTTTGTTCCTGCTCCACCGAACACAAGCTCGCAACCGCAAACAAACGGACTGACTGAACAACTTACAGAGATGTTGTCTGTGTACGTTTCAGCAGGCCATCGCGATTGGGATACCACTTTGCCCTACGTGGCATTTGTGTACAATTCGTCGCGTCATGGTACCACAGGTTTCTCACCTTTCTGCCTCATGTTTGGTCGGCATCCCACTCTGCCTTTTGACACCTTGCTACCTTCGGTTTCGCGATATGCCACAGAATACACCCATAACACTGTTTGTCGGGCTTGTATGGCTCGCCAGATTGCCTGTAATCAACGTACAATGGCTCAGGCATCACAAAAGATTCACTATGACAATCACCACTGGAACCTTCAGTTCTCTCCCGGAAATCTCGTTCTGCTGTAGATTCTGATTCATCATGTCGGCCTGTCCGAAAAAACTGCTGTCACGCTATATGATGTCACTGGTATTGCGACGATTAGGTCAATTAAATTACAAAACCGCCTCTGTTGAGGACACGCCGTACTCGTCCCAACTACTAACTGAAGTTGTCCACATGCCCCGTTAAAACTGTACCGTTCATCTAGTTCGCTGTCATTCTAAGTGCCTGGTGCTCCAACCCCCACCAGTTATGTTACGGTGCATTTGGACAGGACCATGCGCGTAAGGGGGAGATGAAAATGAAGTTATAAACTACCTGCTGGACCTGTGACCTTTGTACCAGCCTGCGCGATTAGCTTTTCCCCACGTAACTTTTCCCCGTGTAAATAGTTGTAAATACATTTGTGCATCGGGCTTCCTCTTCATAACAATATCAGTAATTCAATATATATAATAAAAATTTAACACATTTATATTCAAGGAGATTTTACAGCTGTTCGCTATATACAATAATTTTTTATATCTGGATTCGATATATCCGTTTTCCACTGTATTGTTGACTTTACAAAAATGTCTGCAAACACTAGACGAAACCAAATATTGGTCTGCGCCTTTCAATTTATGTAGCTGCTCAGCAGTGGTACAGTCCAACCCGGCTATATTGAACTTGCAAGAAAGGTGCCTATCAGTTCGATATAGAGCATAATTCGATATAAGCCTGCTAAAAATTTGGATGTCATAAAAGCACATACCGTTTATAAAATCACTTTATTGATGAAGCTAGCTTAGTTTCCCATGAAATAATCCTGTATTTTCTTCCCTTGGGCAATTTCGCTGCCTGCGACGCACACACTTCTCCACATTGTCTAAGAAGCCGGGGCAGCTGAGGCCGCAACCTTCAGCATTCGCGCAGAAGCACCGGACTATTGCGAATAGACAAATCACCTCGGAAGATGGGGGCAAAGGACCGTTGTTGCTTTCCTCATTGTGCCCACTTTCACTTGTGCTCGGTACGATGCCGGCAATGTTGTCTTCGCTTTCGGGCTCTCCCGTGGTCGCGACACCATCATCTGCACTCACACTCGTCGACCATTGATTCGTCAACAGCTTCCGGAAATTCTGACAGCTCGCTCGAAATTTTGGCAACACCAGCAACGGCTTCATCGCATTCATCAGAATTTACAGTCATCACCGAGCACGCGGAGGCTGCCTCGTCTGAAGCAATTTCGAATAAACCACTTAACACGGCCGTGCATATGCGTCGGGTGCCGCGGGCACCGGGTCGCGAGTATGGCCGCTTTAGCCCTAATCTCCCCCTTATTCTTCAAGATCGTGCTGAGAGTGCTCCTCGGGATCTTGCACGCTGCAGGGACAACCGACTTCTCACCGCGTTCAACCCGATTTATGATTTCGAGCTTCACAACGAAGGGCGAATTCTGCCGCTTCATCATGGCAGCACTGTGGGAGAAGGCCCACAAGGCACAAACATAATGAACCAGAAAAGCAGCGAGACAACTCGCATTTGTGCTAGCTTGTGCCATCTTGCACGACGAGGGCATAAGAACCTCGGATTGGCTGTCTAAGCAAGCGGCGTGGGCGGGCCAGGATCATTATTCGCAGGGGGGGGGGCGTAGACAGCTCGCCAAAGGCAGTGTGGTCCTAGTAAGGAGAGCAGTTGGATGGAGCAGCACCGTAGGGTTTCCCCACCACCGCGAGGGAAAGTCAACTTCTGGGGGCCCTTTTCCGCCGCTTGACATTCTATATATCGGGAGTCGCTGCTATTTTTGTTCGATATAATCCTAATTTTCGCTATATACACGGTCTGTTCTGAAAGTAGTAGGACTCTTTCTAAAATAAAAAATTTACTCATGAGCAAAGTGGCACCCTTCTGCATCTACACACTGCTGCCAATGAGTTTTTCAGTTTTCGTACGTCTCCAGGGATGCCTGGACCGGAATGCTGTTTAGCTCCCTCATCACGGCCTGTTGAACCACCTCTACCAATCCATGATGCTTCCCCTTGAGCGTCGATTTTATTCTCGGGAATAGAAAAAAGTTGGGCGGGATCAAGTCGAGGCTGTGGGGGGGCTGTGGCAGCATTGCCACCTTGTGTTGGGCAAGAAACTCCACTACGTGGAAAGCTGTGTGGCTCGGCGCGTTGTCATGGTGCAGCCGCCAATTGTTGGCAATGGCTGGGCAGACACGAACAATGCATTTTCGCAGTCTTTTGAGGACTTTCACGTAAAAACTGCATTAACTGTTTGTCCGGGTGGCACGAACTCTTTGTGGATGACTCCATGTCGATCAAAAAGGCAAATGAGCATGGACTTTTGCTTGTACTTGATCATTTGTGCTTTCTTGGGGCGTGAGGAAGAAGGGGTGTGCCATTCTGAGCTCTGCCGCTTGCTTTCTGGGTCGTAATCCATGTCTCGTAATCCACGTCTCGTCACCCACGTCTTGTCACTGGTCACATCATTGTCCAAAAAGTCGGGGCCCTCATTCACATGATGAAGATCCTGGCACGTCGCTTTCCAGTTGGCCTTTTGTTCCTCTTACAACTACTCACGGCACGAACTTCGCACACACTTTCCTCATGGCTAAGTTTTCCGTCACGATCTCAAGAACTTGTGTTTGAGGAATGCTCAAGTCATCAGCAATCATTCTGATACTCATCCTACGATCACTGTTCAGTAAATTTTTCACTCGCGACACATTTTCGTTGGTCTTCTTGGTCGAAGGGTGTCAGGAGCGGTCATCGTCTTCCACTCTTTCACTACCTTCTCGGAACAGCTTGTGCCACTCAAAAGCACCTGATCTACCCATGGGAGCATCACCGTAGGCCTGCTTAATCATGTTGCGAGTCTCATTGACCGTTTTACCATGCTTTACACAAAATTTGATCGCATATCGCTGATCCAGTAAACGCTCCATGATTCTCTGTGATGAGGCATTTCGACAGGGGTTCACAGTACAAGGGACTTGCGCTCTTGAACGGCCGAGAGCCGACTGCCGATTTTTCCCAGCGTTTTCAATATCCCCCTTCACCAATCCTGCACGTACAAACCGCTTCTCATCCACTCATTCACCCAGGAAAAAAACAGTCCTACTACTTTCAGAACAGAGCCTGTATAATCATTGTAACTATACTGTGTTCAGAATTGTTCAATATATAGAATAATTCGATGTAAACGGGTTCGGTAAAGTAAGGTTCGACTGTATTTAGAAAACTTTTGACTGTGAGCAGCAGCAGATGTTTTGGTGACAAAACTTGAAGAACTCGTCGGTCTCTTCTTAGTGAATGTGGTGGTCATATTATCACGAATGCAAAAATTGTTTCTTTTGTTCAAGAAAGCTCTTATGTTTTTCTCCTTTGAGATGCATCTCAAGAACGCAATTTGAGCTTGTCAAAGCAAGTACCAAACACAAGTTTAGGACCATACATTTGCCTTTAACCAGCTGGTCAATAATATTTTTGACCTGCTGTATCTCAATTAATTTTTAGAGAAACTGTTTCATTTAGCATATTTCATTTAGCATGTATTTGAACAATATAAAGAAGTGAAGCAATAAAGACATTCTTGGCCAGGTCTTTTTATCTTGCCAGTTAAAGGGCCAAATGAATACATTCTCCTCCCCCCGCACTCCCTCCTCTGTCTCGTGTCCAAAGGATTTTTTGCTCATTATAATGTTTGCTGGTTGGCGAGTATGCTATTGCCTTCTGGCATGCTAGACATGCCTACCTGGACCTTGGGCACTGCTGGCACGAATTCGAATGTAGCAGGCTTTGATTTTATATAACTGGCCATGCCACTTGTCATTTCTCTTGAAGACGGCACATTGTTCCTTGATTGAATGAAGTAGCTTTATGCCTCTGGTTAAGTTAGTGTTCTGAATCATTTCATACATATTGCCATCCTAATAGGTTTTGTGAGAAGAAAAAAGTATTTGGTGGAGGCAGATGTTTTGTTGTTCACACACTCTTGCACCACTGCACAATTGGCTATATAATAATAATAATAATAATGAGCTTATCTTATGTCCACTGCAGGACAAAGGCCTCTCCCTGCGATCTCCAATTACCCCTGTCCTGCGCCAACCGATTCCAACGAGCGCCTGCGAATTCCTAATTTCATCACCCCACCAAGTCTTCTGCCATCCTCGACTGCGCTTTCCTTTTCTTGGCACGAATTCTGTAACCCTAATGGCCCACTGGTTATCTAACCTATGCATTATGTGACTTGCCCAGCTCCATTTCTTTCTCTTAATGTCAATTAGAATATCGGCTATCCCTGTTTGCTTTCTGATCCACACTGCTCTCTACCTGTCTCTTTCTAACATTCTTCGTTCCATCGCTCTTTGTTCGGTCCTTGTGTTTGAGCTTCTTTGCAAGTCTCCAAGTTTCTGCCCCATATGTCAGCAGTGGTAGAATGGACTGATTGTACACCTTACTTTTTAATGATAATGGTAAGCTTCAAGTCAGGATCTGACAATGTCTGCCGAATGTGCTCCAACCCATTTTTATTCTTCTGTAAATTTCCTTCTCATGATCAGGGTCCCCTGTGAGTAATTGACCTAGGTAAACGTACTCCATCACAGACTCTTCGGGCTATATAGTGGCTCTGCACAAGGCGAATTCGCTGAAAGCTGTGCATTACCTTTCTGAAGGTGCAGTCATTTGCATTGATATCTGTGCTGTTTTTACTGCAAATTTTTTTGTGGTAAATCTTGTCATGGTTCCACACATGGTTCTGTGTAGATATTCATTAGAGGTCTACATGTCTGTTTACTTGTTGTTGCATCTGTAGGTTGAGAGTAGCAAAAAGATTGCTTCCTCAAATTTTGTGGAAGGGGGAGGTGCAAGCTATTATTTTAATGAAAGCTGTACAGGTGTTTGCCAAGCATGTTGTTGCTTTATGCTGTGTTTCTGTGGATGTGCAAGAAACCAGAGAGGAAGATTGAAAAAAATAAAATAAAGAAAACTGCACAAAAGAGTCGGTTGATATTTAGCTGTGTTCTTGCTGCAGCCATCAGCTACCATGCATCTCTCATTCTTTGTACCCATTTCTTGGTATTCGTTTTTGGACACCGAAAAAGAAATACAGTAGTGCAAAGAGCATAGTGCATGCTGCTACAGAATCCTTAGGAGCTTCTCTGGGATATGCTTATAAGGCAGCCAAAAAAAAGAAAGTAAACAGAACAAAACAAAAACAGCATGCCTGTAAGAGGAGATGACATCCGCAGGTCTTGTGCTTTGCTCTGACCTCGTGACCTACAGCTGCTGTTTCTTCTTTTACTTGTTTTTACAGTTACTCGGGAAACGATGAAAAATATGTGTGGTATTTGTATGGAGTAGCAAATGGCAGAATCGGCAGCTACTATTATCGTACTTTACTGTCATTTATTACTGTAGTGAAGGCATGTCAAACCAAAGAAAGGTTATTAGAGCAGTGATCCTCACATGCTGTGCTGTGAATAAACCACTTCAGGTGTAGCTTCTCTTCACTATCCATGATGCTTTATGCACATGAATATCCATGACCATAAGCTGATGAGAGCACCGGCAAGTTCGCAATGTCAAATTGGGACACCAGTCCTCAATTTTAAATTTCATGCACCGGCAGCTACAAAATCTAATTTATTGCAGAATTCCTGGTCAGTGTACTTATGCTCTCACTGGTGTACGATGAAAAAAAAACGGCACAATTTTGTATTCTATTGTGATCCTAAAACGGTTCTTGCTGCTGCTTTCTTTTTTATTCGTGTATGTAGAAGAGAAGGCAAAGAATGATATGCTACTGAGTAGTAGGTAGGAGTCATCAGCAGACCTTGAGCCATAACCGCATTAGCTCTTAAGCTTCCATTGCCAAATTTTGTTTTTCTTTATTTTGGGGGTTATGGAAGTTTTTGACTTCAAAGCCCAAGAAAATGTGCTGGCAAGCCTCGGAGTGCCCTAAATAATTTGTTAAATAGCTTTTCTGTGAAGCAGTTCAGTTTTTTTTCCAGAGAGTGTATGTGTTCTGACGTCATAAATGTCAGAACACATACGTCAGGCGCATAAAATTAATTTTACAAATATTTTGCTTGGAGAGCCAAGGCTACAGAAAATGGAAAGCATGTTTGTAGAGACAGTGGCTGAGGCACCGAACTGCCTTAAAGTGGTTTAATCATTTTCTTACTACCAGCTTTTAAGAGAATTGATACTAATTTGACATACATATGGCGTATATCCATACAAGCTGATTTGCTTTCACACTGTGTCCATTTTTACCTTATCTGGAATAAAAAATTGTGGAGAAACCAGCGACGATGATTATCAATGTAAGTGAATAACCCGAACAAATGAGCGAACGAGCGAGAGTGGGCGAAAGAGCAAGAGAGAGTGAACTATCGTTTTCTTGCTCGAGTCTGACCACTGACCACATGACATACCTAGCATGAAAACTACCGAAACAGCCCAAGAAAGCTACTCGTTGCGCTGCCCGTAGCAATGTACTACACATTTCTTAATTGGGGAGTATGTGTGGAGTGAAGGTAGAAATTCACCTTTAATTTAAGCTTTGTCTTAACTGTTTCCCAAGCAGCTGATTTCTTATGCACCTGCAAGCCTTCTGAGTAAGAGCACTCATGCAGATGAATGCTCTGGTTGAGCGACAGACGCAGCTTGTCAGGATCCTGCAGGTAACTTACAAGTAACTTGCTTAATAAGTAGAAGTCACTGCCAAAATGTAATTGATAGATTACTAGTTACTGATTTGTGAAAGTAATTACAGTAGCTTGTTCATTCAAGGTAATGTACAAGCCCATCTGAAATCTACTCAACACCCGACTGGCTGGCACATTTGCTGTTTGCGATATGTGATCAGCTTGGGCTGCATGGATTCCAACCAAAAATTCCACACTGAAATTGGTGCTCAATTTGAACTTTTTGCATTATTGTTTGCCTTTATTATTTGTTTAACTTTAGGCTTTATGTCATTACTGCATTGACAGATCCACGCAAAAAAAAGTGAGGATGCCGAAGGTGGATTCAGCACCACTGCTGACAGCAGTGGATCCCTTCAATTAAGACACAGCACCGAACTGCAAGCAGCTTGGTAGCGAACGCCGAAGCAGCTAAGCTTAGCATTGCAGAATGCATGAAAGTACAAGACGACTGCACTCTAAACGCCATGCAGCTAAACACAAATGGCTACAGTGACCGCTGTGGCTATGGCTGCCAGCGGATCGATGTGCGAAGCTGCCCATTCGAGGGGGCCAGATCATGAAAATGGTAGCTATGGTAGTTTGGAATAATGCCTTTTTCGACCCGCGGTCACAACACAACAAACTTCAGACATTGTTACACATTGGTCCTAGTGGGTACGTGGCACTGCCGCGACGGTGTCCAAGTTATCAGACCTGTATGAAAAATCGATCATTGACCATACATGTATTTAGTTTTCAAGAAACATCAAGCAATAAATACCTCTTAGAGTGAAAATATTTTATGGTGTCTCTCATAGCCATTGTGCTGCTTTGGGCTTTTAACTCTTTCCTTACTGCGATAAATGCTATTATTTCTTGTATTGTTATGGTTTTATTACAAAATTAGTTGCAACATAGACTGGGATGCATAAAATTATAGCCTTATCATTGGTTGCAAAGTTGTACTTCATTTTTTACCACAAAATTCTTTTCAGAAAAGAACAGGTATGTTAAACAGTGAAAAAGAATTTGCTTCCTTTTTTTTCAAAAATTACGGTGACATTTCCTAACTGTCTGTTACATGCCATGTTCAAGCAATCAAAGTTTATTGTTTATGGGAGGTTGTAACATGCTTAGGCAGTGTCAGAAAAAGAAACAGTACAACAAGAGTGATAGGTAAGAATGAACACACACACTATAATTGACAGATGTTTTGAGAACCAGTAAGGTTGTGTATCAAAGAAAATACTTTTTCGTGGTCTTGTGTGACGTAGTTTCTGTTAATGAACAACCAACTGGTAAAAAAATAGCAAGTATTCTAGGAGCACTTGTGTCTGGTACCTCAACCTGTGTCATTGGTTTCTGCAGGTGGCCAACTCAAAAGTTGAGGAGCTGTCCCAGTCACAGCAGCTTCAGGCAGAACGGGCCGTTCTGCTACAGCAGCTAGATTTATTTGAGCAAGACAAACTCCAAGAAGCTGCTGGTTCAGAGGCAACCCTGGAAATGTCACAGAGCCACATGAAACAGAAGATTGAGGAACTGCTGTCCCAGTGCAGTGCCCTAATGCAAGAGCGTGACATGTGCAACACGGCTCGGGAGGCTCTGGTGCAGCAAGCAGAGAGTGCCAATGAAGAGGCAGCCAACCTTCGGCAGAAGATCTCTGTGCTGCTGGATGAACGGTCCTCACTTGAGAATCAACGGGATGAGAAAATGAACGAGTGTAATCTACTGCAAGAAGAGAAGCATGGTTTGGAGAGGCAGGTGTCTGACCTGTATCAAACAAAGGAGGACCTTGAGGCGAAGGAGAAGGAATTTGCCAAGATCCTGGACGACAACAGCAGCCTGGAAAAACTGCTTGCTGAAGCTATGAACGAGAACACACAACTGCAGGAAAGTGTCAACAGCCTGAAAGTTAAACTTGGTGAGACGGAAGCTGAGAAACAGAGGCTCGCTGATGAGCTAGAAACAGCCCGAAACTTAGCAGTCAGTGAATCTCAACGATTGGAGGACGTCATAAGAAACCTGGAGGACAAACTTGCAAATCAAGTTGAGAAGCACCAAAATGTGGAGCATGAGTTGGAAGTTTCTCTTTGCCAGCAGATTGAATCGGAAAAGCTTATTGAAAACTTGAAGGCTGCTTTCTTGCCTTGTCCGCTGCAGGAATGTCCAGTGGATATTGACTGCACACCAACAAAGACTTCAGAGCTTCTTGGCACCCAAGTGGCACTGAAAAAGCAAGAAGAGGTTACGGAACAGGAGAAAAAAAGTGCAGTCATTAATGTTAGATGTTTAGAGGAGGCGTTGAAGAAAATGCAAACGGAAAAGGCAGATTTGGAGGAAGAACTTGCAAGCATAAAGAATACTGATCGGCAACTTTTTGAAGAACTTCAAACTTCCATCAATAAGGTTTCTTTGCTGGAGAAAGAGCTTGATCACTCATTTCATGAAAAACAAAACATTGTTGATGAACTCTGCCAAGTAAAGGACCTTCAAAGCTTCCTGGAAGTTGAAACAACAGAACTTCAGCAAGAATGTGAGAAGTTGAAAGCTCTGGCAGGGCGTCTGGAGGCCGATCTTGATAATGATGGGCCGCACATTCAGCAACTGGAGCATGAGCTGGAAGCTGCAGAGTGCAGGGACCAGCAGTCACTTCGAGAAGTGGAAGTGTTGCGCCTGCAGCTGAAGGATATGGCCCTGCATGCTTTGAAGTATCAAGAGGCCTTTCGGGACGTCACTACTGGCAATATGGAGCCACACGTATTGTTAAAGGCATTTCATCGAATCTGCCAACTCATTCTGGAAGCAGCTGAGCAAAATTTGGTGGATATTCAAGTGGAAGGCCTGCTGCCAGGAGTGGGGGCCACACTTGTGCTGAATGATTGTAGTGATGATTGTGGGGCTGTAGAGGACAACGCAGGTGCAGTTTCTGCTGAGGCCTATGGGCGCCTCAAAAGGGAAACAGAAAGAGTGCAGGAGCAACTGCATGCAAAGGTGAGGGCTGTAGACTGCCTTCAGTTTGAGAAGGAAGCTATAGAAGAGGAACTGATGCTTGAGAAAAGCAGCAAAGACTGCTTAAACGAAGAACTTACTGCATCAGCACATCAAGTACGCTTGCTGGAAGAGAAAGTAGCCGACTTGGAATCAGAATTTCAAGCCCAAGTTTCAGGTCTTAAAAATGACTTAGAACAAAAAAGAAGGGAGCTTAAAAAAAGATCAGTTCCTCGCAGATGCTCTTGGACTAGTTGTAACAATCGGGGAAGGCTATGAAGACCTTGAAGGCTTTAAACAGGAGCATGCTAGAGTTCTGGATGAATTGTGTGTATGTGACTCTTCTAGGAAAATAATTTCAAAAGCTCAAAAAAATTTCAATTCATTGCTGCAACAATACATGGAATCAAGAGCTCTCTGGGACAAGTTGGAAATAAGTCTAAAAAGGGCTAATCAGATAACACCACCAGATCGGGAAGCATTGAACCCAGCTATTAGTAACGAGCATTTGGAAACAGAGGGAGTTGGCACTGGCGAAGTGATTACAGCTCCAGTACCTGGTGAAGGAGGGTGGGAAGATGTTGAGATCAAACGATGTTGCACAGACTTGCGAAGTGGAGTGGAAGGCACGAGAGATGTAGACAGACATTCCTCTGAAGATTGCTCATCTCTAAGAGCACACTTGCTGACAAGTACGGAAACACAGGAATGTATTTGTGAAGAAGTTTCTAAACTTAAAGCAGAACTGCAGGCAAAATCTAAGCTCCTTGACCGAATCCATGGCGAGCTAGATGACCAGTTGGAGCAGTCTGAAAAACTAAAGGCATTGCTGATAGACAGGAATGGGTATTTACAAGAGTGCAAAAGTGATGTTGTGAAGAAAGACTGTGAATTAGCAGGTTTGACATTAAAATTGTCTCACCTGAAGGACCAACTGATCTTTTATGAGAAAGAATGTGCCAGGTTGTGTACTGTCTTTCAGCCTGAATTTAATAATGAAGCTAGCATGCAGCAAGATGCGCTGCATCAATTGTACAGCGGTCACAGAACCATACTGAGACTTTTGTCTCAGCTCATTGTGCATGCTTCAAGACAATTTTTGTCATGTGGAAATGGAGCACATGATTTGCTCTCAGAAGCAAGATGCCTGCATGCTACAATATCAAAAAAATTGCAGTCTGTTTCTTTTAAAGAAGCATTTTCTGCATCACTTTCGTGCGTTATCACAAGAGCAGTGCGCAAAGATTTGGCTAGTGAATTAGTTCTTCTAAAGACCTTTGAGCAAATCCTGGACACTATTTATAAAACCGACGAAAAGATTGTGCATCTGCAGAGCTCAGTGCAGGAGAAAGAAGATAAGCTGATGAAATATGAAGCCTTCATCACTAAGTTGACCAAAAAAGTGGCAGACAAGAACGAACAGGTAAGATTTCATCACATTAGGAATAAAAGATAAGTTTCCTTGTGCCTTCTTTTTTACCAGGTGAACTTCATGAAAAGAGAGTTGTCTGGCATGGAGGAAGAACTTGAAAAAAATGCCCAAGCATCTAAACAGTCTGCACAGAACATTAAGGTAAGATGTCTTTAATGTGTGGAATCCTAATTTTAACTATGATAGCTGCACAACACTATGGCCCAAACAATGAAACGTTCCTTTCCTTCGAGCGCTTCCTAACCTTACATGAGGCCTCCTTACTGCGAAGGACCGATGGAGGAAGCAAGCGTACTCTGAAAGCTCCCTTCGCCCGTCCTCACGTAAGGAGTGGTTGTCGCATGCCTGGGTTCGAGATTATCGCTTAAAAACTTTACGCTAACACCATTATTCAATAAAGAAATGTTGTATTGTTGCACAATTTTTAAATTGAAGAGCTAATATAGAGATCCGTGGACGCTTTCTTCTAGTTTTGTTCACTAAACGCAAAAAAGTACCACATCACAGTGCAAAACGATGTGCTCCAGCATCGCAGGCACGCCGGCGTCGTGCAATGCCTAGCAGCGCTATCATGCCACACGCTTAACTGAAACGAAGATGCCTGGCAAGATGTACCGTGCTCGCGCTTCTCCGCAGGTGGGCGACAGCGCGCATGCGCAAGTAAGCGTCACATTGCTAAGCAGTGAGGTGAAGCGCTCGTTCAGGGCCAGGAGCGGCGTAAAGACGCATGAAGGTAGCTTTGGAGCTACCTTATGCTGAGGAAGCACTAAGGACGCCTTCACCGAGGGCCCCTCAGTAAGGAAGCTTTCAGAGTGACATAAGGTGGCCTCACCGCAATGAAGGCTTCCTTACTGAGGTAAGGAAGATTTGATTGTTTGGCCCTATGTGTGTAACATAGACTCATGCTTTTGTTGAAGGCCTGTTGAGTGCTTTAGCAACAAAAGTTGTAGGCTTCGCGATGCTATTGAGCCTGTGCTAGCTCTTCCTGGCTTGATAATTGCTGCAGTGTGCAATGGTAGGTTGGTTGGTTCAGCATGGCTTGTGAAGGTAAACATTGCTGGAGAACAAAGACTGACAGAAGGAGTGCTGACCAACAGCTGTAGGGTTTTATTGTGATAAAAAAGTGAAAAATGATGAAATAATGACAGTGTGATAAATAGGGCCAAAGCTTACACATGAAAGCATAAACTTGTTAATTAAAGGGCACCTAAAACGGTTCAGACAAATTTTGTAGGGTAGCTACAAACTACCTAGGGTGCAGCTACATTAAAGTTGAGTCACTTTAGCATGTGCTAAAGAGGATGAAGGCGAAAGCCTGCATGCTGACGAGACATTAAATTTCTTGACATTTTCATCCGAATGCATTGTTACTTCCTATTACTTGTCTTCCCCCACCAAAGGTTGTGGGTTCAAGTGCCTGAATTAACTCTGCCTTAATTAACTGCGACTTAAATTCACCTTAATTCACAACAAAGATTGTGGGTTTGACTCCCACTAAAGGTTGCAGGTTCGAGAACCCTAATTAAAACTGCCTTAATTAATTGTGCCTCTCCAGTGAAGCTAGCCTTGCAGGACTCTTTGAGGACCTATCAGGCATCGTTTGGGATATTATTGGCCTTAGTGAGGCTAGAACTGGTGAGGCTTATACAGTGCTGACAAGTGGCCATGACCTCTGCTATAGAGGACTTCCAGATAAGCAGTATGGAGTATGATTCCTAATCCATAAGGACATAGCGGGCAATATTGACGAATTCTATAGTGTTAATGAGAAAATTGAAGTAGTCATAATAAAGCTTAAGAGCCTACGCTCCACCCTCTAGTCATGATGATGATGAAATATATCAGTTCTATGTAGATGTTGAATTAGTGATGAGAAAAGTACAAACTCAGTATACTGTAGTAATGGGCGACTTCAATGCAAATGTGGGGGAAAAGAAGGCTGGCGAACAAGCGAATGGCAACTGGTGTCTATTCTAGAAACGCTAGAGGAGAGATGCTGGTAGAATTTGGAGAAAGGAATAAGCTGCGTATAATGAACACCTTCTTCAGGAAGCGTAGCAACAGAAAGTGGACCTGCAAGAATGCTAATGGTGAAAAAAAAATGAAATTGATTTCATACTTTCTGCTGATCCCAGCATACAGCAGGATGTAGAAGTGTTATGTAGGGTAAAGTGCAGTGATCATAGGTTAGTGAGGTCTAGGATTCACCTCAATTTGAAGAGAGAAAGTAAAACTGGTCGAAAAGAAACAGGCCAACATAGGCGCAGTAAGAGTAAAAGTAGACCAGTTCAGACTGGTACTTGCAAACAAATATGCAGCCTTAGAACAGAGAGATGAAGATGACATAGAGGTTATGAATGAAACCAAAACTAGGCTGGCTTCAGAGGCAGCATTTGAAGTAGCAGGTAAGGCACCAAGGCAACCAGTAGGCAAGCTCTCCCAAGTAACAAAGGACCTAATAAAAAACCGACAAATAATGAAAGTGTCCAACTCAAGACATAAGATAGAATTTGTGGAACTTTCAGAACTGATCAACAAGGAAAAAATAAGGGATATTCGAAATTATAATGTGAGAAAGACTGAGTAAGCCATAAAAAATGGACAGCATGAAATCAGTAAGAAGGAAACTTGCCATAGAACAAGGCAAGATGTATGCACTTAACCCTTTGTGGGTCAATTTTTTTTCACCATATGCGACCGCCCAGGGTCAATATTTTTTATTGTAGATTCCAATTCTTAGGGACTTATTTCTAAAGAAGTGTACCGTAATTTTTCTAGGGTAACCGTATAGTGGGAAAAAAAATATTTCGCGTTGGTGAATATGTACTCCTAATTCATGAATAACAACAATAAAAAGTAAACAAACTTATAAGAATTAAAAATGATGCATTGGTATAGTTCAAGGCTTTGAAAATGCGCACTCGAGAATACTTCGCAAGACTGAAATGTTCCTGCTTTTACACTAATATGTGCATCCATAGCATAATCCAACTGCGTAGGTGTGTGCACTCAAGAAAACTGTTTGGTTGTGTGCCTGTCACATAAGCAAAACATGTGACAAACTTCCGCTAATCTTCATCTTATCGCCAGCCAGAGGAAATTAGTTTTCACAAGTCTACAAAATAAAAACAAAACACACACACACAACTGAAACGCATGCATAGCGGCATCCTTTCTATGCGCACCCCTGTGAGCATTAAATGAGCGAGAAACAAGCAGTCACCCTTTGAGCGATTAGTCACAAGATAGCAATCAGTTTTGCAAGTGCAAGAAGCCGAAACCACCCGCGGAACAAAATCCAAACTGCCACCTGCTCGTGCGCGGGCAAATGTGTATGCAGTAGTATATAGATGCGCTTGAGCGAACTAGCACTAAAACAAACCATGCAACTAAAACCTAGAGAGGGAGGCGTGCGAAAAAAATTTCCTGTATTCCCACATAGTGGCAGCACAAGACAGAAAAGAAAAAGTTAGGAAATTGTTGTGCTTTTACAGACAGTGCTGTAAATATACGGCATCCACCATTTTGTACTTATTTGCGGTGCCATATATTTACGTCATTGACCTTCAAAGGGTTAAAGATAAGCAGGGCAATATCATCAGCAATCTCGAAAATATAGTAAAAGCAGTGGAAGAATTCTATACTGACCTGTACAGTACCCAAAGGAGCCATGATACCTCCATTCGAAGATGTAATGAGCAGGTTGCAGAGACTGCTTCTATAACTAGCGATGAAGTTAGAAGGGCCTTCCACGATACGAAACGGGGAAGCTGCAGGAGAATATGAAATAGCAGTCAATTTAACCAAAGGTGGAGGAGGCAAAATGCTTGAAAAACTGGTGGCCCTTTATACGAAATGTCTATCGACTCCAAGGGTCCCAGAGAAATGGAAGAATGCCAACAGTATACTAATCCATAAAATGGGAGTCGTTGAAGAATTGAAAAATTATAGGCCCATTAGATTACTTCCAGTATTATAGGAAATAGTCGCCAAATAAATAAATATGACCTTTAAATAAAGTTTAGATAATGTTTATTACCTTTAAAGGAAACAAAGGCTAAACCTGGCAATTTTAGTGAACTTTTTCATCTCAAAACACAAATACAAAAAATACTTTGTAATTTGTGGCATTACATTGACATACAAGTATTACCGAAGGTCTTGGTGCAAAATTAAAGAAATGACAAGTTTTGTGTTCATTCACTTGAGAAATAATATCTTCTGTTGAAAAATGAGTTAAAGTATTGTTTAAAAAGAATACCAGTCTAAACTGCTTTTATGTTGCTCTTTTATGCTCCCTTTAAATTTCTGCTTTTAAAAAAAATGTGTGTTTTACGTGTGCCTTTTGGAGTGTCATTTTTGAACTGACCATGTGTTTTATTTAGATTTCGTATTTTGTTGACAATCTTTATGGGCATTATGTGGTGATTATACACTGTTTCAGATGAGATGTGAAGCCGCCGCAAGCAAGTGCCTGGAACTTGAGTACACATTTCGCTCAGAACAAGAGAGGAACCAACATGTTTTGAGAACATTAGATGCAGAGATTAAGTCTCTCATAGAGGAGTTGAGTTCAGTAGAAAATGAACTGGAAACAAGCAAGATGAAATTTAAAAACTACAAGGTGAGATGAAAATTGAATCGGAGTTACATTTTTTGTATCAAGGTGAAAGATCCTGGCAAGAATATGTGGCACCATAAACTATGTACATATTCATCATATTCTCTAGAAAACTGAATACAAAAAGGAAAGGGTATGTTAAACTGTAGTCAGAAGCAGTAATCCATTTTATTAACATGCTGACTGGGAAACTCAATAATGGAATTTGAAATTGAGAATGGAAGGAAAGTGTGAGATGGAAATTACGTGAGGAGAAAATATCATTGGGAAATATTTCATTGTTAGAAAAATAATACATAAGAAACTGGATAAGTATCTGCATTTGCTGTGCTAAGTACAGTGTCTGGCTCAGTGACAGCAGTGTTTGTATGGCTGTTCCAAATTCAATTCCATAGCACTGACATTGTACTTGCTGTAATGCACCATAAACCTTAATATTGCATCCTGCAATCTGCTGTGGCAACTTGGTGGCTGAGCACGAGATTGTGGGTACTATTCTCAGGCATAGCAGCTGTGTTCCATTTCACTGGTGTTAGAACGCAAAAATGCCCATACATATACTGTGCATATATTAAAAGGACCACTGACAGCAAAGTTTCCTTTTTTACCTTTATGCTTTAACAAGTTGGTCTGTGTCTGATAATCACAGTATGAAATTGTAAGTGCACATATATGATAAATAATTAATGATTACATAGGTTAATTATCACTTCTAATGTCACTGCAAAATGCACTCCAAAAAACTGAAGAAACGAGCGTCTCGTCATGGCAGTCGCATCAGACAACACGTGGCCTCACAAACAAGTGACTTTGAGGAGTACACTTGTTGAATTGCCAGTTGCAGAATTCGTCTTCTAGTCACAAGCATGTTAAGCTGAAATAGCTCGACAGCAATTTTGTGCATGACAGTGACGAGCGACGATGTCTAGTGGCCGAACAGTCCGTTGTGTGAACGGATCACTTGTTCATGTCACTTGATCACTCGGTTATGGAAATAGCACCAAGCAAGATCGGGATCTACATCAGTAGCAGAATACCGGCTGTCACATAGAACGAGCAAACGACTGGATTTTGATATGTCCAGGAACATAAAAACCTACTGCAATAGCTTCAAAAATAATTTATGCTGCTTTGTATAGCAAAACAAATTAACTTAAATTATTCGAGCATGTGTGACACTAGTTTCAGTACGTAGTTGCTGCCATCATATTGGCAACACCGGGGAAATGTCGCTCAATGTCGTCGCTCGCAAGGGGTGCTACTTGTAGGCAACAAGGAAACACAACAGCCATCTCCACCACATCGCTTGTTGCCGCCATGCACAAGATCGCTTTCAGGGGTTTATACTTTACATCATTTTCAGTTTGGCCCCTGTATAGTAGTTGGTTGGAAATTGACCTCACTGCACGTAGCAATGAAAATGAAAATGTGTGCATTAACCACCATAAAATGAAGTGAGTGCAGAGGCAAAATGAAGCTGGCAAATTTGACTGCTTTTCTTTGGTGTCCAATGTATTCCTACCATTGTTGCAAGCAAAGTTGGCCAATCGTCAACATCCTGCATGATCTGCCGTGGTGGTGTAGTGGTTTGGCGTTGCACTGCTGAGTCTTGGGACACGGGATCAAATTCTGGCCACGGCAGCTGCATTTTGGTGGTGGCAAAATGTAGAAATGCCCGTGTACCATGCATTGGGTGCTCGTTAAAGAACCTCGGGGTCAAAATTAACCTGGAGTCCCCCACTACGGTGTGCCTCATAATCATATCTTGATTCTGGCATGTAAAGCGGAAGATAATTTTTTATCGTGTTCTACATTTGGAAACAAATGATATGGTTGCCCTGGTGCCACATCTTTTGCTGTGCTAGATGATGCTGCACCCCGTACCGCTACTTCATCATACCAGCGTGTTTCGACTACTGCTGCGTGTGGTATGATTTCGCGTGCCGTCCTTTTGTATGACGCGTGCCTGATGGACTTGCATACAATGATTCAGTACTCATAGGATGGGCATGCAAATGAGCGGCATCTCTGGCTAGATTCAGCGTCTCAGAATGTACCTATGGAGGCTCTGAAAACTTTGTGTCGTTGTCAAGAAGTACAAAACGAATGTCTTTACACAGCACTTATTGGTTTTACATGAACGTTGTCATTGCAGTAAAGCCTCATCAATTTGACCCTCGTTAATTCAGAACATTGGATCACTCGGACTCATATGGGAGTCCCCCTGACAGTTTCTAACTTTGGGGTACCCTGTGTAGTGCTAATTTTGTATACAATTCTTTGTAAAACTGACATTGTTGATGAATAAACTTGGTCTTTAACTCCTCCTCTGGTCCCGGCAGGTGTATGCATTATTTAAAGCAATGAAACTTCAGTTAATTCTGATGTATTGGGCTGCAAATTGGTTTATTTGGACAACTTGGACTTTGGTGATCACAAGTGAGCAAAAACAGCGTTAGCATCCATCAAAACGAAGCGGCGGACTCTGCATCGCCATAGTCATCAGTGGAAATTGTATGTGAATGACAGCAACTTCAGAATGCTTCATGCCCATTTGTGCCTTCGAAGCATTTATTCTTGCATTTACCACCATGCATAGCGCCGCACTGACCACGTGCCTTCATGACTGTGTAGTCACCATTTGTGATCTCGTCAATAGTGGCCGCAGTTTCATCCGCAGAGGTTGTGGCAGACAGTAGTTCCATTTTTGCTCAGTGCAGTGCTGTCGAGGATGAAGAGCACCATCTAAATCGCAATGGGTGGCAGCACTGGCGAAAAAAATTGATCGGGATGTGTGTGTGGTAGTGAAAAGCATGTCTCAGATGAAGACGTGCGCCGCGGTTACGCTGTGAAGAAAGTCACAAGGCCTTCGCCGCTGCGAACGCTAATCAGTCATGAGTGCAGCTTCCACACTGCTTTTTTGCAAAATAGAAGCAAGGTTTGCTGATTCATTCAGTAAATAAAAGCATGTTCACGTAGTAAGCATCCGTTTATTGTTTTCTTGATACCCTCGATAATTTGACATTCGATTAATTCGGACATTTTCTTAGATCCCGCAAAATCCAAAATAATGAGGTTTTACTGTAAAAGCCTGTCGCTGTGAGTGACAAACAGCTCAATGGCATGCCGTCCACTGGCATACGGCTTTTATGACAGCCGCTGACATAGCCAGTAGACCTGCCTGAATTATGATAAAGAGCTGCTGCTTGTAGTCAGCAATGCGTGGTGGTGAGAAAGGCCAGGGTGGCTCGACAGCATATTCATCATGAGAATTTTGGATTGCTACGCTGAAAGGGTGCTAAACCCAGTGGATATGCTCATTGTGCAACAGTTGGTATTTTTTGGTTTCATAGACGAATCTAGTTTATTATATCCATTAGCAAGACAATTTTGCTTCATTAAAACAAGGTTTTAAATGTGGATCTCTTTGGGGATTTCGAGGGGAATTTGATTAGGTTCACCATTTTACTATATCCTGTTTCGTCATAACGAGGTTTGAGTGTATTTCAAGTCATAAGCAAACTGAAGTCTATTTTTATTGCTCAGGAGCGGCAATAGACATTAACGTGCTCCAGCTGTGGGGATGGACTGGCAAACTACCGGCCCGGCACGGCCGCTGGCTTTGTTGCAGCTCTCGCGCAGTTTGCGAGAGTTGGTTGTTCATGTGGCGTCCACTCCAATGCCACATCCTGCTGAATCTTAGCACTCAGTTAGCAGTAGTTGTTACAAGCCAGGTGCTGGAATGGTTGTCGGATCAGTGTGTCTCTTCTGAGAAATTGACAGCCCAACATGGAATCGAGCAAGCACTGTCCCGTTAGGCTACGTGCAAATATCCTGATCTGTGACGTCAAAAATAGTCACAGAGCTGGGAATGTAGCCACTGAATGCGTCTATTGATGACAACGTTGTGAGGTATACGTCAATTCAGATCAGCAACTCTGCTGACATTACCCATTTCAACATATGTTCAACGCTACGTTCATCATTTAAGGAGCCCTGAAACACATTTTGAGCATAGTAAGAAAACATTGCCGATCTGTCATAGAGGCTGCTTTGAACATGTGAGCCAAATAAAACTGCACCGTATGCAGCAGGGAATTTACAACCTACTGTCAAGCACAGCAAAAATTTGCTTCCACAATCTTCTCATGCAGCATCATTGAAAGCAGCCGATCTACCAACGCTAATGACCAATTTCGTGATCATGAGAGCATTAATACATGATTACTAATTTTTAACTGCATAAATGAAAAGTACATATGTCTGTGATCTCAAAAAACAGAAAAGGCGTTTCATCTTTGCACCGTGAATAGCTTCATCTGCCCCGCAGGGGCGTCTGCGTCACCAGGCGCTTGGTTTGTTGCGACACCACGTATCCGAGCACACGAGGGTTGGACCCTCCCGCGTCTTACCGTGCATGGCTTAGCCGTGTCCGGGGAAAGGGGGATCTTGGGGGTTGAGCCAATGCTGGGTGTTTGGACCTTTACGGCCCCTCGGCGGCGGCAACATACCCCTTTGGCTTCGGCTTCACATAGACGGCACCCCCGGACTGACCCGCCTGGGGGAAATCGGTAGTTGCCTTTCCTGTCTCTCTCTCCCTCCAGCCTTCATATTTTTTTCACTTTTCATTTTTCCTGTCTTCCCCTAGCTTCTGCTTACTTCCAATTTTTCCAGGCAGCAAGGGTTAACCTTGTGTGAATAGCCACCCTAGGTTATCTCATATTTGGTTATAGTGATAATGTACAGCTGGCATTTGCAGGACCTGTTTTTACAGTCCCTGTAGCGTCCCCTTGTAGGGCTCCACGGTGGGTGGCTGGCATTATTGCCGAAAATTATATTTGTCTATGGCTAGTTCCTTTCCTCCCCTTCCCGATCGCCCTAAGAAAAGAGGGCGCATCGAAGATGTTTTCCAGTTCTTTGGACGTCAAAGGCCAAACTTCTCACGATACCATGTCATTCACTCAAAAAAATCAGATAAGCAAGTACGAACAATTTCCCCTTTTCTAGTTTCCAAGTCTTTAACTGGTGTCCTTGGCCCAGGATACTAGGCATCAAGGATGGCAAGTGGTGATTTCTTAGAGTTGCATGATCAGTAACAATACGAAAAGTTTCCCAGTCTAGTGTCACTTGGGGATGTTCCATTGACAGTAACTCCACACCGCACTCTGAACACCACCCGCGGCGTTGTCTCTGATGATGATTTGCTCCAGCTGACAGAGGCTGAGCTCTTGGAGGGCTTGAGTGAGCAGAATGTGATCAATGTAAGAAGAATTAAGATGAGAAGGGATGATAAAGAAATCCAAACAAAGCACCTAATAATCACCTTTGGTTCAAGTGTCCTGCCTGAGTTAGACGAGGCCGGGTACATAAAGCTCCGTGTTAGGCCATACGTGCCAAATCCCCTTTGATGTTTCAAGTGCCAGCGTTCCGGCCACAGTTCGCAGAGCTGCCGAGGCTGTCAGACTTGTGCGAAATGCAGTGCCCATGAACACACATCTGAAGCTTGTGAGAACGCTCTCCACTGTGTAAACTGTGATGGAGAGCACGCCGCATACTCGTGGTCGTGCCCATTCTGGAAAAAAGAAAAGGAAATTGTCACAATCAAAGTAAAAGAGAATACAGTAAGCTCTGAGTTGTACAAACGTTGGTTTATCGAATATTTCAGAATAATGAACTTTTTAAAAATACCCGGCAGTTTTCTTATAGATTCTATGCAAAAATGTTTTACATAAACGAATTTCGGAACAGTAATTATTTTAACGAATTTGCTCAGAGGACCAAGGCTTATTTTTACGATCAGTTCAACGAAGTTTTGCGCCCTA
This sequence comes from Dermacentor albipictus, assembly GCF_038994185.2. Lineage (NCBI taxonomy): Eukaryota > Metazoa > Arthropoda > Arachnida > Ixodida > Ixodidae > Dermacentor > Dermacentor albipictus. The sequence goes on along the minus strand of NW_027225571.1, from coordinate 6,628,812 downwards.
CACTGCAGGCACAACCAATGCCCACCCTCATCAAACCGCCACTCCAGTGGCAATGTAACGTCGCTCGTGCGACAGCGCCCCCGGGCAAAGCGGCGGCGCAGGAAACGAACGGCAACAAGGCATGACCTCCGAGATTGCCCGCACAAAACGAGCAACCATGTTATCTCGGAGGCCATGAACAAAGTAACATCGCTGGTGCTTACAACGCCGCCAGAGCAAAGCGGCGATCTTTCACACCACAAACCACGTGGTGTGTTTTTTTTTCTGACCGGCTAGTCGTGGCATGGTCGTCGTCTCTTTCTTTCCAGTCTCTTCGGTTCCGCGTGTGCACACAAACGACCCACGTGGTGTGTGTTGAGACTTTGTCTCAACAGCAAGCTGTGCCAGAAAAAGTGTACAAACACATTGACTCTTTGGACACTTTTGTTACTTCCTGATGCTCTAAAAGTACAAGTGCAGAAGAAGATTACAGATTTTTTTTCTAAGTGAGAAAGGCAGCATTATAACTGTTATGAACCTTGTACTTGTTGATATGTAGAAATTCCATTTCACACATTTCTAACACTATGGATGCCATGTCTTTTGCTCCATGAATTGCACTTCAAACGTTTGACTCTGTATGCCATGTCTGATGTTGGTCTAGTGAATATTCAGTTTAGTGAACTTTCAGTTAAGTGAACTATTTCCTTCGGTCCCTTGAAGTTCACTCAAGTGAGAGTTCACTGTATATCATTCAAGGAGGGACGCAGGCGGGTTTCATACCTGCCCAAGAAAAGCTTTGCCGATGTGATGCGTCAGGGTGCAGCGACACAAAGGCTGTGCGACCCACAAGCAGTGAGTCGGCAGTTACGCCATCTGCCCCCGCGGTGGTTGCAGCTAGCACTGCTCTGCCAACCCAGCAGAAGGGAACATCGACCCCGAAGGTGGGCGCAGCCGAGGCTGCCTCATCATATCACATCACATCACTCCATCTTATCACTCCGCCACATCACTCACATCACTAACCACTTTTTCTACAACTGCTGTCCCTGTCACAGATCTGAGGCCTTTCTTAAGAAGGAAACTGCGACAACACTGGCAGCGCATGTGGAATGCAGAAACAAATAATAAACTGCATGTTATAAAGCCACAGTTAGGTTTTTGGCCCTCCCCAAGAAATCTCGGCGAACAGATGTCCTATTCTGTCGCCTCAGAATAGGGCACACATTTGGTACCCACAATTTTCTGCTTACTGGAAATGAACCGCCAACCTGTGGTCGATGTGGTGAGAGGCTAACCGTCCTCCATGTACTTTTGGAGAGTCGGAAAGCCGAATCTGAAAGAAACATTTTTTTCTTGCATATCAGTATTGCGTCCCTCTGCACCCAGCTATGTTTCTTGGTAAAGAACCATTTTTTATCACCAAAGTAGTCCTGAATTTTTTAAATGATGTTGTCCTACATGTTGTAAGCCTATTAAATTCTTAGCGCATCCTCTTTCCAGAGGATGCTGCTGTGATAGTTGTTTTGTATAGCACATGCCTCTAGGCCCTTGTGTCTCAAGGGCTCTAACGAGGCCGTGGGGCTCTAGTAAATTTAGGATGTTATAAATTTTTTATATGGTATCATTATTTCGCAATGCACCTTAATGCTCATAGTACACGTCTTTTGTCATTGCCATAATCTTATTACACATAGACTTTATGCACATTAGAGCGACCATTTTTTTAAGGCCCCTCTACAGCCACGTCACATCAACTTCATAGAAGTCGTAACTCCACTGCAAACTCATCAACACTGGCTTGGCGCTCTTTGGCCATGCCTGGCCCTTGCGCCAATAAACACCACACATTCATTCATAGCTGCATCTGCTGCATGTGGCCGCTGAGGTGGCAGTGGAGGACTACGTAGCTTAGTTTACTGCCGTGGCCACCACGGGGTGCTGCAATGAGTCCTTTCACCACTGCAACACTCAACTTTTGGCTGGGGCATTCCCCTCTTGGCTTTTCCGCTGTGTAGCAGCCAGTGCGTTAGCAGAGACGAAGAGAGAAAGCCGGACATTAGTGTGAAAACTGTACTTACAGTTGAGATTTCAAAAATTGTTTTTTGGCATGAGATTCATGGGACGATGTACTTTAATAGTGAGGCAATTCTATGATTAGCTTTAAAAGTGTTTCAGGGCTCCTTTAAGGCCAGATGTCGTTTTCTGGCTGCTGCCAGGTATCTAATTTAGCCAAATGTGCAAAACACAGAAAGCATGTATTAAAAAATGCTGAAATTTTGTCGATCATCAGGTTATGATTAAGTCCCAACAGTCACTTTACGGTGTGATGCTCAGTTTATGCTTACCATGCGTGGTGTGCATTGTAGGCCAAACACTGCAAGGCAGGGCCTGTTCACTTTGTGTTGGGTGTTATTTCTCTCTGGGGCACTGACCTGCCAGCTGGTTAGGGAATGGGTGGTGAGTGTGCATTGGGCCACTATTATTACAATGTTGCAGGTGCGAGTTCACTCGGTGCCGAAGCAGCAGAAGGAAGACGCAGCTGGCACATATAGGAAGGAGCTGTCAGACGCGCAGAAGTTCCAGGCTACAATAAAGCAGATGGAGAAGCGAATGAACGAGCTGCAAGCACAACTGGTATCACAAGCTGAGGCCAAGGCAAGCCTGGACGAGTACGACCAGGTAACCCAGCAACTTCAGTCCGTTGTCTTGGAGCTCGATAAACACGACGATCAGTGGAAATGCAGGTCAGCATTGGCCTCCCACCTTCTTTAGCCTTAGTGAAGCACTGCCTTTGCATCTCAGACGTGCATTGGGGAAAAAAATTATATATACTTATACGAGTAGAGTGTCGGCAAACATATTCAAATGAAACAGTTACATAATGTTCATACAGACAAAAAAAGCAGTAGCACCTGCCATGGTTGCTTAGTGGTATGGTGTTGGGCTGCTAAGCACGAGGTCAAGGAATCGAATCCTGGCCAGGGTGGCTGCATTTCTATGTGGGCAAAATGCGAAAACACATGTGCACCTAGATTTAGGTGCACGTCAAAGAGCCCCAGGTGGTCCAAATTTCCAGAGTCCTTCACTACGGCATGTCTCATAATCAGATCGTGGTCTTGGCACATAAAACCCCATAATTTAATTTAATTAAAAAGGGCAGTCACATAGATATTGAACAAAGGGCAGTGTGATGATGTATAGTAGCAATGTTTCCCTAGTGAAGAAATATATAACAGGGAAAGGGGCATGTGGGCATTCATTTAGACATGGACAGAACCCCAAAAATGGTTGTCCGTAGAATCGAGCATGCGAATCTTTAGTATAATAGGGATTGTTAATAAAATAAGTTTTTGGTGTTATTAGAGGCTATTGTATGCTTGTTTTAAGGAGAGTGCTGAAGTGTGTGTTGCAAGAAAATTATTCATGGTGGATTCACCTACAATTTAGTGCTTGATGACCAGATTAAATTTAATTTGGAGTATAGTTTGAATTTATATTCGTGTCAAAAGGTAAGGCTAAGGTAAAAGTAACTGGAAAGCTGTGCAAACTTTTAATGAAATCTTTGTAAATGGCACAACATGTTAAATCTAAAGTAACAATAGTTTTTTTTTAGTACACGGCTTGTCACTGCTGCATTCTTTTCACAGGGCCTTTGAGCTGTTTCCTTTAGCTGTGGCTCAACTCCTCTTTTGGTGGCTACAGCTGGAAATTGAAAAGGAGAAAGCAAGAGACTTAACAATGTGTGGCGACGAACATAATAGCATTACTTTAGGTGAAAGACTAGCATGTGTACTTATGTATTTGTGTGACTGACTTCTAATCGTACAGCGTTGGTGCAACCTCTCGTTTTGATTATGTTATTTCATTTGGTGCTGATATGTTTTTATATGGCAAAAAGTTTAGTGGTAATTTAGTCTCTGTGAAATGTCAATTGACTTGAACTAGGCAGACTTTGCAACAGCATACATACAAGGGCATCACTCAACACATAGTTGGCTTGTTCCTTTTGATGTCTTCAAAGGGATACGGAAGAGCACATGGCGGCGACTGATTATTCGGACACTGAGAATTTGGACATGCTCGATTCAGGCAGCTTTGTGGCACCACCACTTGCCCTATAGACGTAATATGTTGGAACAGCCAAATATCGGACACATTACAGCATGTTTGACAATTTGAACTCTGCTCGCATGACCATAACCGCACTCTACTTCAGCCACTGAGTGGAGCTGGCATGCTTTTTCTTTTTTTGGGGTATACAGTCCAACCCACTTATAACAATACCAGTTTTAACAATATATCAGGTATAACAATGAGAAGAAGCTTCTGCACCGTCAACTTTCGTATGTTTTCCATTGTGAAATAACCTGCTTACTACAATGCCTCCATGCCGCATTATTGGTTATAATGATGAAGTCTGGCTGCTGGGTGTCCGAGCCAAAAGGTAGTGAAATGCGAAATCCTTGAAACGAAAAAAAGAAAACGAGAAATTTGAGCCGCTGTACGATGGGCTGCTGCTTCAACAGCCATTGCGCACTCATTTTCCAGCCATCTCCATGCCCCTCTCTCCTGTTGCCCTTCCACCCCTCCGAACACAAATGGGCTGCGCCCATAGCTCTAAGCCGCGTCACCCTCCGTAACATGAATGGGCCATGCCAACAGTGCTGTTTGCAGATTGCTCGCATGTTGCTCGCTGGCTCCTCGTTCAGTGCAGTTCTGCAAACAGGTTAATCGCTTATGTTCGTCTTTGTTGGTTGCATCGAAATCGTTCTTGGCCATGCGGCTTCTCAGCGTTTGACTCACCGTCGAAACGGAATGGCTGATGCGCTCGCTGATCATTGGCAGTGTACTACGTTGCCGGTGAAAAGAAAGCCTAAGTGCTTTTAATCGATGAGGCGATCGTTGCGAATGTGTGGTGAAAAGGTGGGTTTGGCTAGACTCCGTGCCGGCCATGCCCTCATGTTTTGCTAGTTTCTGTATTACGTAGTGCTGCGCTTGCTTTTCTTGCTCGCAAAGCTCATAATAAAAAGGTAACACATGCATGTGAAATTCAAGGGACGAGCGTCGGGATAGACAGATCCTGTTGTACTGTTGTCTTGAAAAAAAAAGAAATAGCTAGAGACTTTTATTGTTGTCTGAATCAATAAAATTGTATGCCCGTAAATAAATCTCGGACCTGGTGCTGCAATGACAATGTTTTAACCAGAGGGTGCTAGATCAAGCTTCAATGTTCTGTTATTGCCAGTAAAAATGCATTCCATGCTGTCAACAGTAAGTGATGTGGCACCATCTGACTGCTACAAATCAAAACACTTTCATGACTTCATGGTCTACAAGACTGCGGCGTGCATGCGATTTTGGATGATATGCAGTCAGTGTGAGATGAGATGAAGCGAAGGCTGATTTTACCATTTATTTCTTGCTGTCAGGAGGAGAGCAAGTAGCAAGAGTGAATTCGGATTGAGGCAGGCCGACTGGTTGCTGTCGGGTCACTTTTGGGTGCTAACAGCAGAAACTGGCACGTCTATGGGATGTCTTGGGATGCTGTTGGCTGTGTCTTTGCTGTGCTTTTCTGTGGTGTGCTTTTGTGTTTTACAGAAAAAGAAAGAAGACTTAGCGCTGGCTGTTCTGTGCCGTTTTGCTCATTAATGGCAGCAAAGGTGCTAATGGCGTATGCAACGAGACAACTCCTGTCTCGTGGGCAGCCGCATTTAATTATGCTAGAGGAATTCAGACACGATTCTTGAGACACAATTTTCTTTTAAGCTAAGTGTTTTTTTGGCAAAAAACATGTGGTTCATGGTTTCTAGAATAGCATTTTAACAGTCCATGATGATATCTCTGGTTCTACTTATCCTATCGCAGTAATATTTTCTTTTTGTCAGAAATGTAGGCAATTAGAGAGTGCAGTAGGCCTATTATATGAACAAATAATATTAGAGAAATCTTCAAAATATAGTAATTTGGCCTTGGGGTTGCTATGGGTTCTTCTTTTAAAAATTTGACATGCTGTAATTTTGGCTCAATTCAGTCTAGAGCATCCCTTCTTCTAGCCTTGCAAGCTCCGATTATTCAGCATAATTTTTGTATGTCAACCTTTATTACACCACATATAGTTTAGTAAACAGCTCATTTCCAAGCAAATTATGCAGAAAACTGAATAATTTTATTGTCCTGAAACTTGTTTACTCTGCAAGAAAACAATCTATACTTTAAATTAGCACATTGAAATACATAAGCTCATCAATCCTTTATCGAAATCTACTCTGTCTTTTTTAAAATAAAAATAAAAGCAAAGAAGAGCATCTCAGTCTTGCAAGGTTTGCATACCATTGATTAGTGTGAGCAAGTGCAGATAACTATTAAGAGCTGGTTCAAGAGAATAAAAGTGTTGTTTGATGACTATTTCAGAGGCACATTTTTGAATAACTTGAACCATTTCGGTACGTTTCACTAAGGTGCGCTTAATGGAAGTGAAATGTACAGGAGACTGTGCCATTATAAAAGCGAACACCTAGTAGGGGACACTTGAAATTTCGTACGCAGGTTTCACTGCACATTCGCTGTTGAAGCCGATGGTCACATTCATAGTGTGAGGAAGAAATGAAAGAAGTGCAGGCAGAAGTTGGTGGTACGTTCCAGATTGTGCACTTGTGTTTCGCAAGGTCCTCCATCTTGTGTTAGTCACTGATATGTCAAGCACACTTTGGTAACTTCACATACAATAGAATTTTCTTGATTCAACTCCAGGTAATTAGATTTTTCATTTAACTCGATCTCTACTGAAGGTCTCAGCTCATACATTTCTGTGGGTCAAAATTTTTGTGATTTCAATCCTGGAATTGGCCGTTACCGAATAATTTGAAATTGGCTGGGAGGCATGAACCTGTCTGACCCAATGACCCCAATCATGACTACAATGGCTGCTGTGTCAATATTGGCGGTGCTAGGATAACGAGAATGCATCGAAGAAACATTATCCCCTGCTGAAAACGCCGATTTCTTGCTTGCCTAAGTGGATTTTTAATCAAGCACGGCAGCTTACAATGAGTGATTAACATTCATGGTTATATTGCGCTTAGTTTTACAGTGACAATATTAAGTGAAGGACAGGACGTGGACGTACATTGCGCTACGTACGTCCACGTCCTTTCCTTCACCTAATATCGTCAGTGTAAAACTAAGCGCAATATGATCATGAACGTTCAACAACTAGCCCCCTTCATTGCTTTACTAAAGAGTGATTAACATATTTACCCAGTCCTTATGCGTACTTTTCTTTTTCTTTTCTTTATTCAGAAAGTTGGTCTAAAAGCTTTTGGTGCCATATAGTCAAATACAAAACCAAAACAGTGTTCACGGGATTCATCACAGCCTACCATTAGAACCAGTGTAATTGACATTGTCATTACAGTATTACAACAACATGTAGGATGGTGACTGGACCATATTCTGGCTCATTCTAATGGCAGCAACACATCACTTTCATTCTTTGATTACAAAAGCTCCTTCAATAGAGAAGTTCTCTTTAGGGGTGTCCGAATATTTGAAATTTAGAATACTAATTGAATAGTCCCTAATGCTTGATTTGTATTCAGTTTGAAAATTGACTATTTGAAATTATAAAATAATTGTTTCAATTTATATATGAGGGGTACCTAACAGCACTTACTGAAGTGGGACGCAGAGATATTGATGCAAATGAGCATCCTTCAGGATGATTGCTCCGAATTATTCTGCTGCAGAAAAGCCGTGGTTGTCACACAGAGGCACTAGTTCCTGAGCAAACATATGGGCCAGACAGTTTCTGCTCAATAATTCATTAAGAATGCCTCAGTTTTAGGTAGCCGGTATGCAAATTAGTTGTATTGATTTATTCTTTGCCTAGTCTCACAATGTTTGCATCTCTCCATGTGTGGCGTTGTGGTATTGCACATTGGCTGTACCCTTGTTTCATTACACTCGTAAATAACCGAAAGCACTTCTTTCTCATGAGGCTCTTTGACGGGACGGCCAGTTAAAAATCTATATGAGCCTCATTCTTTTACCAAATGGACTGACTGTCCAGAAACATTAAAATTTACTTTGGTTAAGAAAGAAATATTTGGTATTTGAAGGTCATTTTTCTCAAATGTTTGTATTGGATGTTATTCAGAAATTTCACTATTTGAACACCCCTAGTTATTTTGCATGCTAAGCTAGCATAAAAAAACTGTCACATGTTTCAGCGTTCTGGATAATTGCGGGCATTACAGGATGCACTAGCAAAGTCGTTAGTTAAGGCATGTGCAATCATCAGATTTGTGATAGCTGCGAAGTCATTTTATAAGTGTGGGATAATAATTATGTAATGGACTGCGTGGAAGACATGTGGTCCACAGGCAGTAATAAAGTACTGTCTGAGGGTGATGACAATGTGCATATTAAGCATAAATAAATTTTAATTCTGTGAAGGTAAACTTTTGTTTCATCATTTTCTGATGTCTAGAATATGAGGCATACCATATTTTTTTATACATATGACTGCCCCAGCACACTGTACAGATGATTAATGAGTGAAGCTGAAGCATGCGGCCCTGGTGTTTATCACTGGGTTAATCCCTATGGTTCATTAAACGACGGCTCGGTAGGCTGCCGGATCCTCAGTACATAGTTGCTGCTTGTGCTCAGCCACATGAGCATGTTCTTATGCCCGGGCTGCAGCATCGGCACAGCGTAGACGAGCTCGTTCCCGGTTCTGCTTGTGGCATTGCTGATCGAAAGCTGCCTGCTCCTCAGAAGTACGTATGACGTGTGCCGTACCCATTTTAGAGCCAGAGAGAAGCTGCTGCGTGCGCTCTCGGCTGCGGCAGAGAGCAACGTCACTACTGGCACAGCCAATCGCGCATATCTTTTTTTTCCCTGCATGCACATTGGGTTGTGCCAGAGGAGTTTTCGGCGTACAGACGGCAGGTGGACAGACGAACAAATTGGCTAGCCATATAGACCGTTTCATCTGGCGAGGAGGATAGGGCGCGCTGAGAGCCTTTCCTCCTCTCTGGCTTGGGCGATCCGGCGCGGCGCTGCTTCAAAGTATTGCTGTCGCGTGCCGCGGAACGATGTCAAGATGTTTTAGAATGTACTTTGTGAAATTTACGCCATGTTCGTTCATATAAGGTCGTCAGGGAAGCATTTCAGTGCATCGGTAACTACTGTAGGCAGAAATATGTCTTGGGGGCGTAAAAATGTGACGCGCATTATCAGTCGCGGTATGCGTTGTTTACTATTTTTCTTATATCTATTTTAATTCAACAAAGAAAACGAGTCTCTGTATTACCAGCAATAAATGGTAAATCAGCTCACTGCCTGATCGATTGACGTAGGGAGTAAAACATAAAACATAAGAGCGCATGCTCGTGCTCGGCCAACCTAAGGCAACCACGAAACAGCTGAGCGGCAGGCGCTATTAAATATTTGTGATACACTGGCATCGTTCTCACGCATTTCAAGTCTAGTATGCTTGAAATTATGTCCGCGCTAGCCTTACTGCATGAGGCCCATGGCGCTGCTCAACATAGCGATCACTGCGGTTGGTGAGCCAGCACGATACATATATAAGCTGTGTGCTTTGGCATTGCCTTTTTGGCCTGTATACAGCCATAATATATGAGAGGGCTCGCATAAAAAGAATGTGATGGCTATTTTTGAGAGCAAAATTACCGTAATACGTGTCAGTGCGTCGCAGAGAAATGAACGAACACAACCAAAAAAAAATTCCGTTATCATCCTCTTTCTCTAAAATGCAAGAGAAAACGGGCTAACGCTGCACAACGTTTATAAATATATACCCGCTGATGCCGTATGCTTGCACCATGCGCTATATAGAATGGAGATATCTGTAATCCAGTACCTACTACTGCTTAGGACGCTCGCGCAGTTCGTAAGCGGTCGCTTTGCTGGACAAGCTTAATTCAGACTGTAAAGTATGCTGCTATTACTAGCCAAAACTATTTTATTCATGGGGGAAACCTCATCCATCCAACCAAGTCACATAATGTAACCTGCAGTGAACAGTTTGAACGCTTCTCAAAGTATAACAGCACAGCTCCTATCGTAGCAGAACGATCGTCGCGTATGTTTCATGGCTCCTAAACCGCAGCTTAGAAATAAAGGATAATACTGCAATAAGGCCACATTAGTGATTGGAACATTCAGAAATACACAATTGATCTCCGAGGCTGATTGTAGGCTCAAATATGCGCGCACACATCGCGCTGCGTGTTTCGTCCACCTCAACGCTCAGCAGAAATTCCAGCCATGAGGCCTTAAACCACTTCAGCACGTCTCACAGAACCGTTCACCACGTAGAAGACGCACGTCATACTCGACGAACCACATGACCGCGAAAACAAATGCCAAAACCTACCGCCGAGCGTACACCTGCCATGCAAAAGACAGCTTTCACCCAAGCCAGTATGGCGCTGCTCATAGGCGGCGCCACTGCGTTCACAGTATGGCGGCGCCTACAAAAAAAGGGTCTATACAGCTTCGCTGTAAAAAATTAGCGCTCGTCACATTGCTTTAAGAAATTTAATGTTGCTTCTACGTTAGTTTTCTACTTTAATACGATAAAGACTGGGTGTGCATTTGATTCAGGGTCATGCTGTATTCAGGTAAATACTGTCAAATGAAAACGCGCTGTGTCTGGGTGCTTTCTTCTGCCTCATTTTTCAATTTTATCTTTCATTTTATTGATCAGTTTTGTCAGATTGGATCAGCTGGATAGGTATGTACTATCAGTTTTGTCAGTCTGGTCAAGGTCAAATTAAAGTTGATTATCTCGTGTTTATATTCAAGCAGCAATTGCTGCAATATGATTAGTGGGGGCATGGCCTGCTGACAAATACCAAGGAGTTCAAGAAAGTGTCAAGTGGTACCTTTTGCTCCCCTGTAAGAAGCGAAGACATTCAGTGATCTGGGACACAAATCACTTGTTTCCTTTCATATTAGCCTGCCGTGTACTATATACAGCTCTGCTTAAACTACTATATAGGCCCAGTGCTTGCAGGTACTGGATTCACTATCCCATAAGCTCCTGTAAGCCACAATATAGATAAGGTAAATGCTTACTTTGGTACATTTAGTATGTAGAATTATTGCTATATCAATTTCATTTTTTCGTTTGCTGCTCTTTTGGAATCCATAGTTACCATATCAGATTTTATTTGAAAGGATTAGGTAGCCGAACTGTTTTCTTTCAGCTTGTTAAAGGTAGGGTCTGCATAGATCATGGATGCATAGCTAAGGGCATGCAAGTGCCATTTGGCTTGCACGATATTGAAAGTACTGAAACAACTCATTGCATGCAGTTTTGGGCTCAGCTGCTTGTCGGCTTGAGCTAATCACTCAATAGGCCTTCCACATTTAGCTGGTTTTTGGTATGGTACGGGCTTCTAGTCTATGTTTTATGTGTTCTTTTAACAGATTTCCATAGTGCTGGATCAGAAATGATACTTGTGCAGAAATGATTAATGTACTGAAATAAAGCAAAACCAGGCAGGCACAGAAAAACAAAACAGTACTACATTATTCACTGTAGTGAACTTCCAGTCTACTAGAGACAGTTCTGGCGGTAGCACTGTAGGAACAGTATTGACAAGTTTAATCATATTTGCACACCATCTGAAAATGTTCGCTGCGTCAGCAACTCTTTCCTCAGCTAGGATTGTCTGTAAGGCACCATGCACTGTTACAGCACTACCTTGACAGCAGGTGCACAGCAACATGATGGCCCCCACACCACAGTCAAGAACAGTGGTGCAGGTGTATGCCTTTGCACTTAGAATCATGGGCTTGGGTGTAGTGCACTGTGAGCATGTTTAAAGAAGGATTAGCGCACATAACTCACTGAGGCAAGCACCAATGCATGGCTTAGATGAAAATGTGTTTTGCACACTGAATGACTGGAAAGTGCTTCCATTTCTCATGGTTTATGCTTTTACTTTGCTGCGCTCTGTTTGCCTTTGCTAACTTGATTTCTGACATTCAACAATCAGAAATGGCCAATGTTTCTGTGCAGGCTGGAAGAAGTGAGGGTGAAGAGTGGAGAAAAAGATATGGAACTAAAAGAGAAGTATGCGGACCTCTCCGATAAATACCAGGTATGGTATTTATTTGAGCCGCTTCTAACATCATTTCTTTCGGGTGCTCTTTTGTTCTTCATGTGATTGCCCTAAGGCATTGAATGCCAGGGAGCTGTTACACGGTTCACATATATAGTTGAACCTCGCATTAACGAAATCGGCGGGGAATGCGAAAAAAATTAGCTTTTGGGAGAATTTTGGTGTTACGAAAAGAGACAGCACACATAGGTAATGCATTGCAGAACAAAAGTTTACTGTCAAAATTCCGTTAGCCTACTTTGGGAAGCTTTGCTCGAGGATATAGAACGCATTGCCGACAGTACGAGGTGCGCCGCATGCGTCGACCAGCAGTGGCACAGTATTCTCAGTCTATTGCTTTCGGAGATGCAATCACTTTTGCGACATTTCGCATTAATCAGCACCGGACGCAGAGCAACAGTACATGCAGCAGCATTTCTCCTGCGCACATCATTGATCGTAGATGCCGACGCGCCCTGTGCCGAGCTCAAAAGTGATCGTATCTCATGTACCCGAAGGCAAACGATCGAGATAACGGCCCTTACGTGCAAATCTACGTCCGGCGCCAAATCCGCATGCGATGCCTGTTGGGTGGCACCAAAACCAGCGTTCTTGAAGCAAGGGATGCATATTCCCAGGCGGTCGCTCAACCATGGCCTGATGCGTGACACACCATATGCTGCAACCGCCATCTCAAGCACCATAAACAATTCCATGTTGGTGGGGCATGGATTTCCTTGTTTTTGTTGCATTTTTCTCACTGAGGTGCACGTTACGCTGTGCACTGCTGTGATTGTCAATTATTGTTCGAAATGCACGATCAGTTTGCATTCAGTTTCGCCTCCCGTGATTGGCCTGGACCTCGCTGAGTCGTCAGCCATGGGAAACGCAAACTGAACGCGCATTTTAAACAACAATCTACGATCGCGCCGAATAGGCGTGCCATAACTGTCATCGCATGTCGGTAGCAACACACGTGCCGCTTCAAACAGTCGATCAACAAACAAGATGGCAGCCGTGCCGTGTTTCCAGCGCACTGATGGCTTTCGGCGCTTGGTTGTTTTTGTAACAAAAATGACGGTGCCTACACAAGTGTAACGTGGTGGTATTTTAAGCAATTTTAGTGCAAAACAATTGCATTTGAGCACATTTCGGAGCCTGCTAACCTTACTCGAGTAAGTAATATGCGGAGTTACGTTCCGGCAAATTTTCTTGATGCGGGATTGCAGCATAGCAACATTTCGCTGCTGGGAGGTACGAATGCATTGAATCCTATGGGCGTTTGCCGGGGATATGAAAATGTTTCTTTGTCGCAAGAATTTTGTTGTTGCGGCATTTCATTATCGCAGGTTTCGACTGTATATGTTTTAAGTGTCGTTACAAGATGAAGCCATCTTCGGATGCCATGCCGCACATAAGGTTGCGTGATGATAAAACTATTGGAGTGTTAATGCAAAACGTGAACATTCATCAGCACCTGTGTATGTTTCAACTGGTTCAGAAGCAACTAAGGCTCAGTGCGCAAGTGTCTGAAATACATACGAAGCATGGACACCTTGGGCAAAGTGGTGTAATATGTTGCATGAACACTTATGCACAGCAGTACAGTAGCAGCCAAGAGGAGCCGAGGTACGAATTTTGTGGTGGTATTTAGGATGTCTGCAATACACCTTTATGTGCCACGTGATACCGCACTGTTCGAAAGGTGAAGCCATCCTCGGGTGTGGGATCAAGCATCACGTGGTCATAAAGTTGCATGGTGAAAAACTCTTAAGGCTTTAACTTGAAACGTGAATGTAATGCTGCACTTGAATATCCGCATACTTTTTGGGTGGCACAGGAGCGACTGCAAACAAACAGTGGTGTGTAGCTGTGTCTAGTGTAGCTGTGTATAGGGCAGTAATGAGAAGTGAAGTTTGTGCCGATTATCGACTGTGATTACAGATTATCGACTGCGATTACAACCTAAAAGGAGATGCATATTTGTATACCATATCCATACTGCATTGTACAGCCTCAGAGGTGTGCGCACATAAAAAAAAAGAGTGCAGCTTATACGCAAATATTTTTTTTCTGAGATACTTTGGCCCAAATTTAGCCCTTTATAGATGTATAAATACACCAGAAAAAAATTTGTTTACTGCCGAGTTTCAATATTGAGTGCAGTTTCTGGCTAATTGTTTTCGGCCAGCACTGAGTAACAGTCAGCAACGTTAAGGGCAGCAACAAGGACGAGGAAGATTCAGTTTGGCACACAACTTGCATTCTTTTGAAAGCATGGTTAGAGGAGACAGACTGATGCAACATCTCCGGCTGCAGCAGTATCATTCACGCTATGTAAGACAAATTAAATGTACACCTATGGATCACATATAACGAGAGCTGTCTGTACAATTTCCAAAGGAAGCTATAGGTGGCATGGTGTGAAGCCACTTCTATATTTCTGTCTGATGTTTCTGCCCTATGGCTGAAAAAATTTCCACAAAATATTTTTAAAATTTTTGTTGATTGTGCTTATTCTGCGTGTTTTGCACGTTTGGTTAGAAAATAAGCATTACTTTGGGTATGTGTATGTCTAGTCCTTAAAGGGTCAAGAGTGTGACCCTTACAAAAGAGTGTATGGTAGCATTTAAAGGGATGCTGAACTCCCAGGCATGGTGAAAAAACAGTTCACAGATAGCATACCTTGCTGTGAACATCTCAGCCACATGTTGCAGTCGTGCACAGTGCGTGCAGCTCACAAGTGGAGCACGAAGTCATGTTTTTCTCAAATACTCATTTCAACAGAATCCTGCTTGTTGTGTACCGATTCTGGCCGCTGAGTTCAGCGGATGACGTATCTGCATCAGTTAACCCCTGTGTTAAAGAGCGCCCTCTCCCGGCCTCAAGAATGTATATATTGTAGCAGTTATCAAGTTCCCACTGTTCTGTGTTTGTTTCGTGACGGCAATAAAAGGATATTGCCGATACGCCTTGTCGCGATGGTGCCTCGCGATACGACCCACGCAGCAACATAACACTGGCGACGAGGGTGGGATTGAATGAGACCGCCGCAATAGGAAGCTAGCTCCTGTCCGTACTCGTTCACAATGACGGCCACCACAACGGAGGGGCTCGAGCCTTTCGACATCACCCACCCTGAAGAGTGGGAGGACTATGCAGAACGTTTCCAGTTCTTCCTCGAGGCGCAGAACGTTACGGACACCAGCAAGAAGAGATCGATATTCCTCAGCCGCTGCGGTCCCGCCACTTTTCAATTAGCCAGGGCGCTCGTGGCACCGGCCCAGCTGAAGGATACACCGTTCGAAACAATCCTCGCCGTTCTGCGTGACCACCTAGCGCCGAAACCACCGGAGCTTGCCAGACGATATGAATTCCATCGCCGCGACCAGGCACCAAGTGAGTCTGCCGCCGCCTACCTCGCTGCTCTTCGAACGACGGCACAGCACTGCAACTTCAACGACCTCGACACCGTGCTACGGGATCGATTCGTGTTCGGACTGCAGAACGACACGGTGAAGCGGCGACTACTGGCGAAAAAAGAGGTGTCTTTCACTAGTGCTGTCGAGGAAGCAGTCGCCGCTGAGGCCATTGCCCGGGAAGCCAGCCTAGCCTCGTTTCAAACCACCAACGCGCCACGTTTCAAGCCCGTGCATCAAGGGACGACGACGGGCAATGATGGCGAGCAAGACACCGCCGAGGATGTTCTTCGGTTACGTGCGAGCCTCACTCAGCGACGGGACACCGAGAGATTCGTGGGCAGCCCCTGCGCCAGCTGTGGAGGCCCGCACGAACGCCGCCTGTGTCGGTTCCGTGGTGCCCAGTGCAGAGAATGTGGAAAAACCGGTCATATTGCTAAGGTTTGGCGGTCCTGGAGGCAGCTTAGCCCACGTCGAAATGCCAAAGATCAAGCCCGGATGCAACAATTCAAGACCGCTCCTCGCACAAACATTTCATACTGCGACGACTTGGCAGTTACTGCTATCAACGAAGTGTCTAAACCCGCCAAGAGGAAGATACATGTGAGTGTAAAAATCGAAGGCACACAGTGTCAGATGGAGGTGGATTCGGGATCAACTTTTTCCATTATCTCCGACGCCACAGCCAGACGCATTTTTCCAAAGGGGCATGTCAGAAACCTACAGCCACTTGATGTTGTCATGAGGGACTATCAAGCAAACCGTATCGCTGTACGAGGAGTTGGTACCGTCCGAGTGCAGTTCAAAGATTTTGACGGCCCATTGCGCCTGGTCATTGTCAAGGGCGAGCGCCCAAGTCTTCTCGGGCTGGATTGGTTTCCGGCACTCGGTATCAATATCACGGGAGTGCAACGCATCGATCAGCAACCATCCTCACTTGATAGCATATTCCGGGATTTTGCCTCTGTGTTCGACGGGACGCTGGGCTGCTACAAGGGACCGCCCGTTCAGTTTGCACTTGACCCTGAGGTTGTGCCTATCCGCCTGAAAGCAAGAAGGGTTCCTTTCGCACTGCGACCGAAAATCGACGCTGAACTGGACAAGCTGATAACACAAGGAATCCTAGAGCCGGTTGACCACGCTCATTGGGAAATCCCTATTGTTACGCCACTGAAGGCAAATGGGGACGTCCGTATCTGTGCAGACTACAAGTGCACCATCAACAAAGCCTTGCAGCAGCACTCGTATCCGGTACCAGCTGTCAACCACCTGCTGGCATCCCTCTCTGGTGGAACTGTCTTTGCGAAGCTAGACTTAGCTTAGGCCTACCAATAGCTCCTAGTGACTGATGAATCTGCAGAGGCGCAGACCATTGTGACGCATCGGGGTGCTTTCCGCGTTCGACGATTACAGTTCGGTGTCAGCGTCGCACCTGGCATCTTTCAGAGTTTAATGGAGAACCTATTGCGCGGACTACCAGGCGTCATTCCATATTTTGATGATGTCCTCATTTCAGGTGCATCGCACCAAGAACTACTTAGTCGCCTTCGAGAGGTCCTTCAGCGGTTCCAAGATGCAGGGCTTAAGGTCAAGAAGGAGAAATGCCAGCTAGGAGTGACTCAAGTGGAATTTTTGGGTTTCCGAGTCGATGCTGAGGGAATCCACCCCACACTGGCCAAGACGCAAGCCATCCTTAATGCACCGCGGCCGTTGAACAGAGCCGAGCTGCAGGCCTTCCTGGGTCTTCTCAATTTCTACCATGCATTCCTTCCACACAAGGCCACTGTCGCTGAACCCCTGCACCGTTTGTTGGACAAGAAGGTCCCCTGGCTGTGGGGAAACCTACAACAAACTGCGTTCGACAATGTGAAGAAGCTACTGGCATCCAACCAGGTGCTGACACACTTCGACGAGAAGAAGCCGGTAATACTTGCATGCGATGCGTCCCCGTACGGAATAGGAACAGTGTTGAGTCACAGAATGCCAGATGACACGGAAGCACCAATCGCTTTTTATTCAAGAACCTTATCCTCTACGGAGCGTAATTACGCCCAGATTGATAAGGAGGCACTCGCTGTGGTTGCCGGAGTAAAGAAGTTCCATGACTACGTATTATAGTTGAGATTTCAAAAATTGTTTTTTGGCATGAGATTCATGGGACGATGTACTTTAATAGTGAGGCAATTCTATGATTAGCTTTAAAAGTGTTTCAGTGCTCCTTTAAGGCCAGATGTCGTTTTCTGGCTGCTGCCAGGTATCTAATTTAGCCAAATGTGCAAAACACAGAAAGCATGTATTAAAAAATGCTGAAATTTTGTCGATCATCAGGTTATGATTAAGTCCCAACAGTCACTTTACGGTGTGATGCTCAGTTTATGCTTACCATGCGTGGTGTGCATTGTAGGCCAAACACTGCAAGGCAGGGCCTGTTCACTTTGTGTTGGGTGTTATTTCTCTCTGGGGCACTGACCTGCCAGCTGGTTAGGGAATGGGTGGTGAATGTGCATTGGGCCACTATTATTACAATGTTGCAGGTGCGAGTTCACTCGGTGCCGAAGCAGCAGAAGGAAGACGCAGCTGGCACATATAGGAAGGAGCTGTCAGATGCGCAGAAGTTCCAGGCTACAATAAAGCAGATGGAGAAGCGAATGAACGAGCTGCAAGCACAACTGGTATCACAAGCTGAGGCCAAGGCAAGCCTGGACGAGTACGACCAGGTAACCCAGCAACTTCAGTCCGTTGTCTTGGAGCTCGATAAACACGACGATCAGTGGAAATGCAGGTCAGCATTGGCCTCCCACCTTCTTTAGCCTTAGTGAAGCACTGCCTTTGCATCTCAGACGTTCATTGGGGAAAAAAATTATATATACTTATATGAGTAGAGTGTCGGCAAACATATTCAAATGAAACAGTTACACAATGTTCATACAGACAAAAAAAGCAGTAGCACCTGCCATGGTTGCTTAGTGGTATGGTGTTGGGCTGCTAAGCACGAGGTCGCGGAATCGAATCCTGGCCAGGGCGGCTGCATTTCTATGTGGGCAAAATGCGAAAACACCTGTGCACCTAGATTTAGGTGCATGTCAAAGAGCCCCAGGTGGTCCAAATTTCCAGAGTCCTTCACTACGGCAT
Organism: Dermacentor albipictus; assembly: GCF_038994185.2. Taxonomy (NCBI): domain Eukaryota; kingdom Metazoa; phylum Arthropoda; class Arachnida; order Ixodida; family Ixodidae; genus Dermacentor; species Dermacentor albipictus. The sequence goes on along the minus strand of NW_027225571.1, from coordinate 6,610,139 downwards.
GTCTCATAATCAGATCGTGGTCTTGGCACATAAAACCCCATAATTTAATTTAATTAAAAAGGGCAGTCACATAGATATTGAACAAAGGGCAGTGTGATGATGTATAGTAGCAATGTTTCCCTAGTGAAGAAATATATAACAGGGAAAGGGGCATGTGGGCATTCATTTAGACATGGACAGAACCCCAAAAATGGTTGTCCGTAGAATCGAGCATGCGAATCTTTAGTATAATAGGGATTGTTAATAAAATAAGTTTTTGGTGTTATTAGAGGCTATTGTATGCTTGTTTTAAGAAGAGTGCTGAAGTGTGTGTTGCAAGAAAATTATTCATGGTGGATTCACCTACAATTTAGTGCTTGATGACCAGATTAAATTTAATTTGGAGTATAGTTTGAATTTATATTCGTGTCAAAAGGTAAGACTAAGGTAAAAGTAACTGGAAAGCTGTGCAAACTTTTAATGAAATCTTAGTAAATGGCACAACATGTTAAATCTTAAGTAACAATAGTTTTTTTTTAGTACACGGCTTGTCACTGCTGCATTCTTTTCACAGGGCCCTTTGAGCTGTTTCCTTTAGCTGTGGCTCAACTCCTCTTTTGGTGGCTACAGCTGGAAATTGAAAAGGAGAAAGCAAGAGACTTAACAATGTGTGGCGACGAACATAATAGCATTACTTTAGGTGAAAGACTAGCATGTGTACTTATGTATTTGTGTGACTGACTTCTAATCGTACAGCGTTGGTGCAACTTCTCGTTTTGATTATGTTATTTCATTTGGTGCTGATATGTTTTTATATGGCAAAAAGTTTAGTGGTAATTTAGTCTCTGTGAAATGTCAATTGACTTGAACTAGGCAGACTTTGCAACAGCATACATACAAGGGCATCACTCAACACATAGTTGGCTAGTTCCTTTTGATGTCTTCAAAGGGATACGAAAGGGCACATGGCAGCGACTGATTATTCGGACACTGAGAATTTGGACATGCTCGATTCAGGCAGCTTTGTGGCACCACCACTTGCCCTATAGACGTAATATGTTGGAACAGCCAAATATCGGACACATTACAGCATGTTTGACAATTTGAACTCTGCTCGCATGACCATAATCGCACTCTACTTCAGCCACTGGGTGGAGCTGGCATGCTTTTTCTTTTTTTGGGGTATACAGTCCAACCCACCTATAACAATACCAGTTTTAACAATATATCAGGTATAACAATGAGAAGAAGCTTCTGCACCGTCAACTTTCGTGTGTTTTCCATGGTGAAATAACCTGCTTACTACAATGCCTCCATGCCGCATTATTGGTTATAATGATGAAGTCTGGCTGCTGGGTGTCCGAGCCAAAAGGTTCGGCCGCCCATTTCAGATCCATACAGACCACAAGCCGCTCCTGGGGCTCTTCACATCAGACCGGCATACGCCACAGATGCTTTCACCACGAATGTTGCGTTGGTCCATTTTTCTTAATGGATACCAGCATACTCTCCACCACCGACCAGGAAAACAGTTAGGCCACGCAGATGGTCTCAGCAGACTGCCGCAAGCCGACCAGTGCCAGGATGACCCTTCGCCAGCAGAGGTCGTCATGCTTCTTGACGTACTTGCAGAATCTCCAGTACATGCAGACGATGTGGCTAAGTACTCCACCAAGGATGCTATCCTCTCCCGTGTCCTCAACTGGGTGTGGAAGGGGTGGCCAAGGTGCGCTCCGAGTTCCGAGTTCACACCTTTCATGTCCAGGCAACATGAACTGTCCGCCCACAAGGGATGCTTACTGTGGGGTGACCGTGTGGTGATTCCACAGAAGTTGCGTTTCCGGGTCCTCGAAGCTCTGCATGTCGGACACCCTGGCATCGTCAGAATGAAAGCGCTTGCCCGCAGTTATGTATGGTGGCCCGGCATGGATGCGGCCATTGAGGAATGGGTCCGGCGATGTTTTCCTTACCAGGAAACACGGCCCGAGATGCCTCGGGCACCTGTGCACCCATGGCAGACGACCCGGACACCATGGTCACGCCTGCACATTGATTTCGCTGGTCCCTTCCAAGGACAGACCTTCTTGATTGTGGTGGACTCTTATTCCAAATGGCTGGAGGTCATACTAATGTCGTCAATGACATCGAGTGCTGTAATCACTGCCTTACAAAGATTGTTCGCAACTCATGGCCTGCCAGATACCCTTGTTTCAGACAACGGCCCGCAATTCACATCCACAGAATTTCGAGGGTTCCTGGATGCCAACCTCATCCGCCAAGTGACATCTGCACCGTTCCATCCATCCACGAACGGGCAGGCCGAAAGGATGGTACGGACCACCAAAGAGGCATTAGCTCGAATAATGCGAGGAAGCTGGGCACAGCGCTTGGTAGACTTCACTCTACAGCAGCATGTAACTCCGCACACAGTCACGGGGCGCACCCCGTGCGAATTGTTGATGGGCCGCCGACTGTCTAGCATGCTGGATCGGCTGCATCCAGACCGGGCCCCTGACAAGTCCTCCCGGTTGGCAGAAGTTCTGCCGACACCACGCATATTCCAGCCCGATGACCCTGTATTTGCACGTAACTACGGCCAGGGCCCACCATGGGTATCTGCTGTGATTTCCAGAGCAACTGGCCCGATCTCTTATGAGGTTGCTCTTCCGGATGGTCGTGTGTGTCGCCGGCTCGTGGGCCAGCTTCGTCGGCGGAGCAGCATTCCCATGAGGTTAGCCGAAACTGTACCTGAAGGACAGCCTGAGGTTCAGCCTTCGTCAAGCCCTTCACCTGGTGGAATGAGCAGCAGCAAGACACCAGATCCCAGTGAAACCGAGGAGCACCCGGCAGCCATGCTACCTTCCGAGGCGCAACCAACAGTCATGCTTCCTTCGGAGGACATAGCAGCACCTCAGCCAGCACAGAGCAAAGTGTAGAATTGCCGGGCCCACGCCGTTCGCAGCGTTCCCGGAAGACACCACAACATCTTCGGGACTTTGTGCTGGCATTGGCTGACTGTTGAGTACCAACTAAGGGGGAAGGAGTGTTGTGTACCGATTCTGGCCGCTGAGTTCAGCGGATGACGTATCTGCATCAGTTAACCCCTGTGTTGAAGAGCGCCCTCTCCCGGCCTCAAGAATGTATATATTGTAGCAGTTATCAAGTTCCCACTGTTCTGTGTTTGTTTCGTGACGGCAATAAAAGGTTATTGCCGATACGCCTTGTCGCGATGGTGCCTCGCGATACGACCCACGCAGCAACATAACACTGCTCCTCATTATTTTCGAGCTACTTTAATTCATAATATAGCAGGTTCCCATATGCGGCTGCTATTGCTGAATAGCTGAGATCAATCAAGAAGGGTGTTAGCATCAGTGCAGTTCTTCCTACTGTTACTGGGTGTATATATTGACACTGTTGAATAAACAGGCTGAAGTAAGCAAAAATTTGCTTTCGAATTTCGATAGCAATGATGTACTTCCAGAAGAAGCCGACTAACATCAGCTCGGCTGCAGCTGCCCATGTAGCAATTAACTTTGGCCTCCTTGCATAGATATCATAGCCATCGGATCTTGCTAATGTTGACTAGTTTTGAACACTCAACTAGCCTTGTACTGCACGAAACTTAAAGCTGAACCACATGCACACTTGCCAGCACGTGCTCACTCCTGGTCAGTCCTAATTGGACACCTTGGCGTCTAGACTTCACTTCTTATTGAGCTATTTATAGCGCTTCAAAATGGGCAAGTTGGATGTGGCTACTATCTGTCGGTCAAGCTTGTGCAGGACAAAGCCAGTCTGCACCACGTAGCACGGCCAGACTGGAGCGTATGAGCACGAGCATGCACTCAAGCCCTGCCGTGCACAAAACAAGCGCTGTGCAAACGCACTGCAGTTGCATGTAGCAGTGGTCTGCTAGGTAGCATAGATACCACAGCCGCCGTGTGGTGCCATGACGAGTCCGTTGGCTGAGTGCACTGCGGTTCGCTGAGGACAACCGCATTTGGCTACGTTTGGGCACCAAAATTCGAAGTAATGGCATCTACGTAAACATCCAAAATCAAATTTGAACTGCCCAGCGACGTTCAGTAAGCGGAGCATTGTAAGTATGCGCCGCTGTAATGTGGCCTCAACAGTACAATGCAATGAAGAAGAATGCGATATATATACAAACTCCCTAAGTGTCGTGAAGGCCTTAATGTCACTCAGCAAACATAAAAATGCCGTATTTAATGAACTCTATTCGGTCTTGTGTCAAGCGTACTCATCAAGCGTACTCATCGAACGTTACCCTCAATGCTCCTATGGCCAGGCACCCAGCATATAATGATATGCTGGTTAGATCTGTATGCTTTACACAAGACGGAATATAGTTCAATAAGTACTGGATTTTTGTGTGTATAGAGTAACATCAGAGCCTTCACGACACTTAGGGAGTTTGTATATATCGCTGATTTTTGAAGTTTTGATTTTCTTATATCACACAAATGAAAGAATCTCGCACATTATGAATTCAGGGGGTCTACCAACGGGGAAAACCGCGAATTCACAGATTTTGAATAGTCTGGAAATGCTCAAGGAAAACTCAGGGAATTTTTGCTTCTATCAGGGAAAATTAGCTGTAATTTTATTGAAAGGGAACGAAAGTCGCGGTAATGCTCGCTCGAGTAACATAGAGGAATAGTAAAGAATCTACTTTGATGCCGTGTCGTCGGCTGGAGGAGTTCGCGATGTGCAGTCGACGCCCGATTTTTGGGACATGTGCTCGATAATTCGGATAGCTTCGCGGCACCACCACGTACCCCATAGAGTCAGTGTATGAGGACGTCTGAAATTTCGGACGTAACGCTTTGCCATCCAATTTTCCGGACTTTCTTTCGTGACCGCAGGTACGAAATGGCATTAATCAAAGCCACCACTGCCGCCATTTTTGTTATCTCGATGCCTCAAGCCGGCGCTCTCGCATGCAGAACCGTGGCAACGCTAGGCCTAGCTGCTTCGACGCTCGCTATTAAGCTTCTTGCTGTCCGGTGTCGTGTTTTCCATTAAATCAATTCGCCGCTGTCAGCAATGGCACCATCTCCGCCTTTGTAATCCTCACGATTGGCTTCGACGCTCGGAAAGCAGGGCGCGTTGCACAATGCCGGTTCCCGAAAGTCAGCTTCGCCTCAATATAGCAATGTTACGCGGGGAGGAGGAGGAGGAGAAACATTTATTAAAAAAAAGAAAGGACAAGCAGGTGTCTTTCTGCTTGTGCGGGAGGCGTCCTTAGTCCAGGCCCCTGCGGCTCTTGCTGTCTCCCGGACCCGCCGCACCAGTTGCTGCTGGTTACGAGGGTCCGAACTAGTCAGCACAGCCTCCCACTGCTCGGGTGTGGGGTTGGGTATTTGCGGGGCCGCCTTCACGTTAGGGCGCGCCCATATAGGGAGGCGTAATCATTACAAAGGGGACATTTGTATAAGTATAGTGTAGGGTGTATTGCGTGTAGTCTGCTTAAATGGGGGTATGTGTTGGTTTGTCGTTGTCGCCATGTTACGACGCCTTCACGTGAGAGGGTCTTGTGTGGAGGTGGGTATTGTCGTCTGTTCAATCTGTGGTGTTGTAGTATGGCGTTGTATTGTTAAGGTACGGGCCCCATGGATGCGGCCGTATCCCTCTCTTGTGGCGCCCAGAAGGCATGAGCTTGGGCTACAGCGTGTGCACGCTCATTTCCACGGAGGGACTCGTGTCCTGGAGTCCGCACTATTTCAACGTCTGGGAATTGGGAGGCTTGTTTGAGGAGTTGGTGGGCGATTGAAGATATTCTGCCTCTCGCGTAGCTACGGCAAGCTGCCTGGGAGTCAGTAATAATTGTGACCTACTCGTTGGTCAGACTAGAGGAGATGGCCAAGGCGATGGCTGTCTCCTCCGCTACGAGGGCGCTGGCAGTGCAGACCGTCATCGAGACCACCTCTTGTAGGTTATAGTTGACAACGCTGGCCGTCATGCCTGCTTTTTGGGGGTACTGCGCTGCATCTGTGTATAGTGTGATGGGGAGACTGCCATATTTTGTCTGTAGAGTTTTTGCGCGAGCTTGGCGACGATTGGCATGATGTTCCGGGTGCATGCTTCTGGGGATAGGGGCTACCTTGATGTGCTCCCGGAAGTTGGGGGCCAGATGAATTGCTTGTTCGTGGCCTTTGCCGTGTGTGCGGTAGCCTAGGCGTGCTAGGACTGTTCTTCCTGTTGGTGTGAGGGCTAGTTGTTCTCGTTGGCTTGTGAGGTGGGCGTTTATAATTTCTCTTATAGTGTTATGGACTACTAGGGCTTCAAGCTTGAGTGTCACTGTTCCCGGTGGTAGGCCGAGCGCTTGCTTGTGGGCTTTCTGAAGAAGTACGTCTAATTGATCTATCTCCTTGGGAGTGAGGGGCAAGTACGGGGCAGCGTAGGAAATGCGGCTGATTATCAGGGCCTGGACGAGCTGTATTATGTCTTCTTTCAGTCCGTATTGTTTAGTGGTGATACGGCTGATCATTCGCATGATTTGGAAGGTAGTCTGCTTGAGGCGTTGGATGGTGTATGCGCCTCCGCCGTCCTGTTGTATGTGGAGTCCGAGAATGCGCACGCGGTTTACTGTGGGTATTTCTTTGTCGTCGAGGGTGAGTTTGATGTGGGGTAGTTCATTGAGTTTTCTTCGTGACTTCTGTCAAACGCTAATAGTTCTGACTTCTCGGGAGAGCACCGGAGACCACTTGTTTTTGCATATTGCTGGACGACGACGGTCGCTTGTTGAAGGGCGTCTTGTTTCTCTCCTTCGGAACCAGTGGTGGTCCAGATAGTGATGTCATCGGCGTATATTGCACGCCTGATTCCTGGTATTGCTTTGAGTTTGTCAGGTAATTTCATCATAGCAATATTGAAAAAGTTGGGTGATAGAACAGCACCTTGTGGGGTTCCTTTGTTGCGGGTAGGTAACGTCGGGGTTCTGAGTGAGCCAATGCCTATTGTGGCCGTGCGGTAGCTTAGAAAGGCGCGTATATAATTGTAATACGACCACAGTTCGTGAGGCTTAGGTTTGTAAGGATGGTATGGTGAAAAATCGCTCCGGTGTTGTGCGGTGCGATGAGTTCAAGGACTTGTCCCTTTAGCTGAAGAAGGATGTCGTGGGTAGAAAGGTGGGTCCGGTATCCGAACATTGTTTCGGGAAAGAGGTCGCTGGATTCTAGGTAAGGTTGAAGCCGGTTCAGAATGACATGTCGCAGAAGCTTGCCTAGGCATGAAGTCAGTGAGATTGGACTCATATTTTCTAAGCTGGAGAGTTTGCCTGGCTTCGGAATGAGTATGATGTCCGCGTGCTTCCAGTCCGCTGGTAGCGTACCCGCTTCCCAGTGATGATTACAGAGGTCAGTTAGAGATTGAATGGTGCCATCATCCAGATTGCGCAGGAGCTTGTTATTTATTTTGTCCTTGCCTGGGGTGGTGTTTCGTGTGAGTGCATGGAGTGCTTGTTGCACCTCAGTGATAGTGATTGGCTTGTCGAAGTCGTAATTGTCGCTCCCGCTGTAAGTTGGAGGTTGTCTTTGTGCGGGTTCGAAATCGCCTATGTACCGCGCCCGCAACTCCTCCAGGAAGTATACGCAAAGAAACTGCAGTGAAGCTTTAAAAGCTTTGGAAGGGGCAATTGTCACTGGATACAGTATGTATTCCTTCATTATACACGCATGCACACGCTTGTCTCCTGTCGCAGTACGAGCACCGATATGCCTAATAAGTGTTCTGGCCGGCCTTGAGAGCTTTTTCGGACGTGCCTGTGGCGACTTGAGCCCTTAAAGGCAGTCAAAGACATGTTTTCATTTTTTCGGACTACCTGATTGTTCGGACGTTTTCGCCGCCCCTAGGAAGTCTCAAATATCGGACGTTGACTCTACAACTGAGCAAGAGGATGCTTCGAATGGTCTGTGGGATGAACGCGCGGCGGAAGGAGGGCGAGAACAGAAAGGACTGATGCATTGAGGAATGACCGGGAAAGGAAGCGTGCTGCCGCTTTTTTGAAGGAACTTGAGCTCAAAAAACAAAGTGTTGGCTGATGCTGAGATGCAGGTGTCCCTAATACAAACCAAAATAAACTCTTTAAAGCAGTCAAGCACAACACTGAAGTGTTGTGCGTGGGCTGGGTGTGTGTCGGGACAGTTGAGAGAGAATCTCACTTGTGACAAAGTTTGGGTCTCACACCAATGAGCATGAGGTCGACATTGTTTAAGTGGAGTAGACTGTATTGTGCAAGTCCATTTCTAGGCACCTATGTTTTTGACAGCTAACACTGTTCCTAATATGCAGGGAGAGTAGGCTCCCATGAATATGCAGCAGCTGGTTTTCATGCAGAAAATGAATTTTTATTTCCGATTTTAAATTATATATACATCTTACTTTTCATTTCTTTTCACCTTGAGTTGGGAGCTTTTGTTCGGTATTTGCAGATCTCTAAAATCGTTGAAACCATAACAGTGCTTTTCAGTGTCTTGGCCATGCAGTTGGTCCTCTCTTTGTTAATTTTCACAGTGATTATATCGGGCAAACTTCTGATTAAGCAGCTTCTGCTGAACTCTTGGCTTGTGGTTAATAATGGCTGGAAGTACAGTATGCCTGTAAAGTTCAAATGCAAATTATTGGTGCTGAACTTTTCATTGCTCATTAGATAATGTTGATTGGCCTAAATCATGCCTGACTCAAGTCCTCAGATGGTTTCTTCATTCTGTATGCTCAGTATTTTGTGTCTATATTAAGCAAGTGGTTCTCCATCTAATGTCTGAAAGGCTCTTCGGTTAACTCCATCACAATTTCTTGTTTATACAATTGCAGGTGTTGACTTGGTCACAGTACTTCTGTTCTGATTGTGTGTGCAAATGTCACCACATCTATACATCAAGTACGTTACCGTCTTTGAAACTGAAATGAAATGTTCTGCAGGTGTTTCCCTGACGAATCAATTTACTGGTCAAAATCTCACTCGATGCTTGTTGCATGTCTGCTTAATGTAGTACTGCATAACGTTGATCATTGTCTCAACTCTTGTGATTGAATGAAGAAACTATTGTATTTTTGCACCCGCACAAAAATTTCAAAACATTTAGCCGTAAAGTAGGAGTGCAGGTTATGTGCGAATTTTGCATGAAAGTGTGGCTTCACGGCAACACGCACAGTGGTGCCGTGACGCCACACTTAAAGGCAAAGTTCTCCGCCTTTCAGTTTCATTGTCTCTTAGGAAACCCCACCCTCTGACCACCCTGGCGTGTTGAAGCTCCCTTCACCCTCTTTCATGGCCGCCCATTCTCACCCTTTTTAACGGGCACCATTTTGTGTTTAGTAGTTCGCGAATAGTGCATGCGGCGCCGGCAAGCTTGTACGACACCTGTTCTCACGCGCTCCCTCAGTCCGCCCGAAGAGCTTTGCGATATGGCAGTGAGCCAAATCACAGTTGGGATTTTCGGCTTGGTCGCATTTGCTCTGTCACCGTTGCCCATGAGAGGGCTTCTCCATCCACGCTTCCATCCGTTGCCGTGTGAATGCTAGCTGCGAAGTTATCCAATTCATGTCTCATTTCACGTGACTGGTTTGTTGGCTGTAGCGTCTGGCGTATGAATCCAGCTTTGTGAGCACCGCCGAAGAGGGGGGAACTGAGCCGCTGGTCAAAAATACAACGTGAACGAGTCGTGCATGCACAAGTGGAGACTGCTTTTGCAAAGATTTGAGCATTGTTCTATGCCGTTATTTCTGTGGGTTGTACGCGGGGATATTTTTTTCTTAGCTGTTGAAATTGGTGGAGCAGGTTATACGCGGCGGCAGATTATACGCACAAAAAAAATACGGTACAAGGGGGATGGAACGAAACACAAGTAGGAATAAAACTAGGTAGAATTATGTTATATGTATTTTCCTTACTAGCCAATGTGTAACACAGGGATGATTCTCTTTCTGAAGTTTTGGGGCTGCACAATATTTCATGACATAGTGAAACTTTATTGTGCTTTCAAAGGATTGCACTTCGGACATTCTTCAATAAGCTTTTTCCTATTTGGCTTTTGTGTTTGAGCCGAGCTTGATAGTATAGTAGCATCTGTTGGCACCTCTATGTTTATTACATGCTTTTGGTGCAGTTTGTGACATTGCGTCGGGGCAATAAGAAGCAGCGGCTGGTACCAGTCCTGACAACGATGCTGAAGCCGAGCCCTGAGGAGAAAAAAGACCTTGAGGCTGTCGTGGCAGATGAAATGCAGCAGGATGCACCTGCTGCGTCAGGCTGGGCTTGTCAGCTGCCTCAATAGACAGGTTTTTTTGGATGACAGCTCCACACAAGCACATGCTGTAGTGCTTATTGGCCCACGGCGCCTGCCTCCTCTTGATGCAGACCTCAGGCCAGCATGTGTGTCATGTGTGGACCCCAGGTTGTTGTGGACCCCAGCATGTGTGGACCCCAGGTGGTCATGTGTGTGAACTACTCAGTCAGTACAATAAAATGGAGCAAATTAAAAACACTTAGCAGTGTGACCATCACCTACTAGGTTGCTCTTGGTGTCTTCCTGGTTGACTACAGTGCACAAGCAAACAAAGGTTACCCTTCTGTTACTCAGCTTGCAATGTTAGCTGTCACCTAGTAGTGGTGAGTGGGCATAATATGGAAAGTGAAAACAATGCAGAACAAAAGCAAATTGACTGCGATGCACTATGGTTACAGGATAGCAAGTGGCAGTGTGTGCTTTCTACATATCTGCTTGGCAGTGGAATGTATTTTCAGGTGACAAGCAGGAATCTCAAGGCTTCCAGGACAACTGTCTGGGGGGCTATTCTGCGAATGCCCACCTAGTGGACATGTCCACTTCGTCTACTGCTAAAGTTATGATTGGCTGGGCTTTGGTATGCGTCAGGAGGAGGAAGACGCCCTCAGCCAATCAATACTTCAGCAGCAGACGAAATTGACACGTTCACTAGGTGGACACTTACAGAAAAGCCCCCCCCCCCCTTTATCTGATGTGTTGAGGTGCATAAGTTACTAAGAGCTACTCAGTGGAAAGCCTGGGTGCCATTTAAAACAGTGGTGGCTGGCTCAAATATGTGCCATCAGGGCGAGAATATAGAACATCTCCACCAATGTGTGATGGGGCATCACGCAAATACATGTAAAGCAAGGCATGATTTATGTACCGTCTATTTAGGTAGCCAAGGTGACTGAAAATGTGCAACGACCCGGTGATTGTTGTCTTCGTTAGTCCAAGGACCGAGGCAGCTCGTAACAGTGAATGGAGAAGCGGATGTATCGAAAGAGCTGAAGGAGCCTATACAAAAACTGAAGAACAAAATGTTATTCCTGAGCCATTTCCAAAGCTCCGTATTGTAGGATATGCCATTACATCAATTTGTGGTGGTAATGTGTCATAATGTGTCATTCCCTCGCATTTGGTCAGTCATTTATACCTCGCACCGCGAAAGAATGGAATAATCTGCCATCGCACATTGTCACCGAAACAAATGCCTCAAAATTTACAGACGCTCTACGCAGTACCATGAATACCTAATATATCGCGTCTGGTTTGTAAATTTTTTTTTAATGCGCCGTTAACCAAAGCTTCCATGACAGTGCCACATTTTGTACAAATCATTTAGAGTTGCTGTACTGGTAACTATCATTATTTTTTTTGTGTTTGTACGTTGATGCACTGTAATTAATTTTTTTCCCAGTTTTGTTTTTCCATTGTAATATGCAATTATGCACTGTTCACCTTACCTATGTAACATTTACCCTATGTAATACCCTCCCTAGAGGGCCTTTAGGGTTATTGTGAAATAAAAATAAATAACACCAGCCACAGGGTTTTTCTGATGTCTCTGATGGACTCGGTCCAGAGCCCGCAGTTGCTGGTCTCCTCGCCATCTACGCTCCAGTGTGCGCATGGTCACCATCAAACTCGCGTATAATGTGTTAGTGTAATTTATACTATTATTTTTTCTGCTTGCAGTTTTGTCATGTACACAGTGTTTACTGTGTGTATTGGAGCAGTATCCTAGACAGACATAGGCACCCTTACAGGGACTTTCTCACCCTTTTCTGCCCTCACGTGGGGCAGTGAGGTTTGCCGTTGGGAAGATTGGTGAGGTTGAGGTGAAGGTAGGCGTTATGAGGTGAAGGCGAGGGAGGTTAAATGAGGAAAGGATGATTCATATTGTTGAAGTTCAGAAAAATCACTCAGATTGTATGTGTGGTGGGCTTTAAGTGGAAGTTTTGAAGTGTATTGGCAGGAAGTCGCTGGCACAGATGCACATCCCCCTAGTAGCACCAGCTGACGCAACATTGCCACAGTATTGTACCAACGTTTACAAGCGATTTTAAGATAACGTCGCAACGATGCTGTCAAATGTTGAAAGATGGCCCACATTTGGCCACATGGCTACAGCACTGCCGCCGCAAACGAATATTTACGACGAAGTCAGGCTTAATTTAGTGGCATCCACAAATAAAAACGTTTCTTGTGCAGCTGATCTAACTCATACACACCATTGCTGTAACGTTTCCCATTCTGAGCGCATACGTGCACATGCACAGCATCTTCAAAATAAATTTATCCAGTGCGACGTGCTGACTGCACTTCCATAAATTATCCTATTTACGCGCTCTTTATATGTTGACTTGGGCGCAGCCGCACCGTAGGAGCATGCTGCACAAAAAACAAACCGAAACTGAAGGTGTAAGCGTACCCTAAGTGCTTTAAAAGGTAACTGGCAGTATATTATCTCTACACTATGTAATGACGCTGTTTTTCTTTCTGATTTTGCAGGCAGAATCATTCGCCCTAGATTTGGCAGTAGTTAACGTCGGAGCTTTTGCTGACAGGCAGCAGTCCTACGGTTAATGACATTGTCAATTGCGTCCACGCGTAAATGTTTTATCCATAGAGTTTCATACAATAATTACTAGAGGGAACTCTGGCGCTGCCATAGAGTTTCTCACTACATTACCTAGAGGGAAATCTGGCGCTGCTGCGCTGTGGTATGCATGGGAATGCCGGTATATTGTGGATTCGGATTGGCATCGTTCTCGTAGAGACAGGACACCTTGAAGACGTGCTTGGCAAGTACCATTCCGTCTGTCACGATTCATTTTCTACGAGAACAGCACGTGAAAAGCTGTTTTAGCTTTATTATTACGCGAAAACATGTTTTGTTCAACTATCAGAACTTGTTATTGTGTGTACGACTACATGTTACGTAAAAAGTATCAGCTGGCCGCTAAAGTTGGAGGACAGACGACAAGGTTCGCGCTCGCTTTGAAACAGTTGGTCGTCTGTTCTTCCTTTTCTTCGCTTGGTCATGCATCGTGGGTGAGTAAACATGTAATATGCGTGAATGGAAACATTTTATGAAGATTTTACTTTGAGAACGCGTTATTTGCGAAGCCATATCCACGTTTTAGACGAAGCCTCTTACAACACCAGCCAACACGAGCCTCGCAGACACATATACCGTCATTCCCATGACAGCATGGTGCCCCCTTAAGAAACTCCCATAGACGGTGGCGCCAGATTACCCTCTAGGTGTTATAGTGAGAAACTCTATGCATATACCCATAGAGTTTCCTACAAAATTACTGGAGGGAACTCTGGCGCTGCAGTCGTTGTCCTACCATGGGAATGATGGGAAGTACATGGATTTGTCTGATCTTCGTGCTTGTGGATTTAAACGTTTTTGTGGCTTTGTATATTACGCTATATAAACCTTATTGTCGTATATTTCGGCGCAATATATTGGCGGCGAGGAGTTACGGAGTCGCCATCTATCGGAAGCGCCTCGCTGGCGTAGTATGAGGGATCACGTGGCGCGCTCCTCATAGGTTTTGCTGTCGGCGCTCACTGAAAACACCACGTGCGAGCTCTCCCAGACATTTCTGTAAGTACTTTCGAAACGAGAGAAGTTTCTTACTGTCTAAATAATAATCTTGGGCAAACTGAAAGCACACAATCGTTTACAGACGCTATCTCTTTAACGAATACGTCTAGTGAACGCCACTATACGCGCGGTCGCCGCGATGGAGTCTCCCCAACCCGCTTCTTGCGTGAAAAGTAAGTAAACGCTGGGAGCAAACTATGTGAAATATGTTCTTATAGTGTTTGTATAACTAAATGGAGTGTAATAGAACGAAGCCTCAATGCAGCGATCGCGCAGATTCGCAGCGACCGACTGCGCGTCTGCATATGCTTGTCAGCGCACTGTGTCGCTTTCTCCGCGCGCGCGTTTTCGCACCGTGCCATGAGCTTTAGGCCGCAGAATATGAGCATTTGACAGTATACAAGCAATCATTGTTGCGTGGGCGCTATTAGAACTGTTCAAAAATAATTTCATTGTAGAGACTTCGACGCCTACGGGGAGATGTGACGTCGCGACGATTCAATCTTTTTTTTATTCTAAATTCTTTGAGCTTTCAATACTATTTCTCGAGTTGCGTCGCACTGTATGTTTATCGGTGTTCTCAGCGTGCCATTTCCCGCTGCCTCTTTTTTTGTAATCCAGTGCATTAATTCATAACACAAACATGACCATACGCCATGCTTTTTTTAAATGTGCTTCTTACCGCTGCCTTTCCACTCCGCTGACCTTGCCAGTATCTATAGCATCGACAAGTTCATAGACCAAACCGTCATGACATTAGTCGGGCAGCGGACTCGGGCGAGCGTCTCAGTGCGCGTTTTCAGAACATCGCAGACCGGGCGCCGTAGCAGAAATCTTCCTCGCGTCTGTGCTGGCTGCATACCCGAGTTGTAGCCGATGACTGTTTCCCGGTTTTATGTTTCGCGAGCCAAGCTTCACGCAGCTTCTTGTCCTGCGGCTACGTGTGAATAAGGCTGACACCGGCCTCCGTTACGTGCGTCCGGCCCAGTGGCACCGAGCAGTAGCCTACCGTATTGCACGCCTTCAAAGGCAGCCACTACCTATTTTAGTGCTTTCAAGCGTTGTAAAGGAGACACTCGAAGCGGGAAAATTTCGCCACTAAATGAGGACCACAGCGTACGAGGGAACTTAAACTCATTTTCAGCCCGCTTCGGCGCGCCCGAAGCAGCCGACGCGTTCGCTATGTCCACGTGATCCCTCCTAGCACGTCACGCCGACGGTGGCGCCAGCTTTTCCAGTGGTGGAGCTCGAGGCCAATATTCTTCGAAGTGCAGAAGACGCCGGGAACGCGTACAATTGCTATTAATTGCAACGATTGAGCTTGTCCAGGTGGCCTAATCGAAACGCGCCAAGCGTCTCAAGGCACTGGCATGCCCGCGATAAATTCATAAGGGCGTTTCATTCGCTTGTCGATGCATGCGTCCGTAGCTTAATAGTTTCAACATTAGGCTTCTGTGCTAGAGTCCCTGTGTTCGAATCCTGCCGTCGGGTAATTTTAATGATGTTTGTTTAATTATTTATTGCGCAATACACTGTTGAAAATGACGAGTTTACGAAGTCACAAAGCCGTTTGAAGCCAAAAGAACGAAGTTTAGGCAAATCCATGTACTTCCCATAATTCCCATGCTGGGACAACCGCTGCCACTGCAGCTCCCGTGGACACTATAGCGCCAGGGTTCCCTCTAGTAATTCTTGTAGCAAACCCTATGCATATTGGCGGCGAGGAGTTACGGAGTCGCCCTCTATCGGAAGCGCCTCGCTGGCGTAGTATGAGGGATCACGTGGCGCGCTCCTCATAGGTTTTGCTGTCAGCGCTCACTGAAAACACCACGCGCGAGCTCTCCCGGACATTTCTGTAAGTACTTTCGAAGCAAGAGAAGTTTCTTACAGTCTAAATAATATTCTTGGGCAAACTGAAAGCACACAATCGTTTACAGCCGCTATCTCGATACGTACAGTGAACGCCACTGCGCGCGGTCGCCGCGATGGAGTCTCCCGAACCGGCTTCTTGCGTGAAAGGTAGGTAAACGCTGAGAGCAAACCATGTGAAATATGTTCTTATAGTGTTTGTATAACTAAATGGAGCGTAACAGAACGAAGCCTCAATGCAGCGATCGCGCAGATTCGCAGCGACCGACTGCGCGTCTGCATGCTTGTCCGCCCACTGTTTCGCTTTCTCCGCGCGCGCGTTTTCGTACCCTGCCATGAGCTTTAGGCCGCAGAAAATGAGCATTTGACAGTATACAAGCAACCATAGTTGCGTGGGCGCTATCGGAGCTGTTCAAAAATAATTTCATTGTAGAGACTTCGACGCCTACGGGGACTGTGATGTGCCGTCGCGACGATTCAATCTTTTTTTTTCTTCCAAATTCTTTGACCTTTCGATACTATTTCTCGAGTTGCGTCGCACTGTATGTTTATCGGCGTTCTCAGCGTGCAATTTCCCGCTTCTCCTTTTTTGTAATCCAGTGCATTAATTCATAGCATAAACATGACCATATGCCATGCTTTCTTTAAATGTGCTTCTTACCGCTGCATTTCCACTCCACTGAACTTGGCAGTATCTATAGTATCGACAAGTTCATAGACCAAACCGTCATGACATTAGTCGGGCAGCGGACTCGGGCGTGCGTCTCAGTGCGTGTTTTCAGAACGTCGCAGACCGGGCGCCGTAGCAGAAATCTTCCTCGCGTCTGTGCTTGCTGCATACCCGAGTTATAGCCGATGACTATTTGCCGGTTTTATGTTTCGCGAGCCAAGCTTCAAGCAGCTTCTTGTCCTGCGGCTACGTGTGAATAAGGCTGACACCGGCCTCCGTTACGTGCGTCCGGTCCTGCGGCACCGAGCAGCAGCCTACCATGTCGCGCGCCTTCAAATGCAGCCACTACCTATTGTAGTGCTTTCAAGCGTTGTAAAGAAGACACTCGAAGCGGGTACATTTCGCCACTAAATGAAAACCGCAGCGTACGAGGGAATTTAAACTCGTTTTCAGCTCGCTTCGGCGCGCCCGAAGCAGCCGACGCGGACGCTATGCCCACGTGATCCCTCCTAGCACGTCACGCCGACGGTGGCGCCAGCTTTTCCAGTGGTGGAGCTCGAGGCCAATACCGTCATTCCCATGACGGCACGGTGCCCCCCTAAGAAACTCCCATAGACGGTGGCGCCAGATTACCCTCTAGGTGTTATAGTGAGAAACTCTATGCCACCATGGGAATGATGGGAAGTACATGGATTTGTCTTCATGCCTGTGGATTCAGACGTTCTTGTGGCTTTTTATAGTGAGCTGTATAAATATTACTGTCGCACGTTTCCGCGCTGTCTATACTCTTCGATGTGCGGAAGACGCCGCGAACACGCACAATTGCTATTAATTACAATGATCGAGCTTGTCCCGGTGGCTAAATCGAAACGTGCCAAGCGTCTCAAGGCACTGGCATGCCTGCGATAACGGGGTTTATTCGCTTATCGATACATGAGTCCGTGGCTTATGGTTTCAATATCAGGCTTCTGTGCTAGAGTTCCTGTGTTCGAATCCTGTCGTCCGACAGCTTTAGTTGTGTTTATTTAATTATTTATTACGTAGTGCATTGTTGAAAATGACCAGCATATCCAGCTTTAGTGGATGGATGGATGGATGTTATGAGCGTCCCCTTTGGAACGGGGCGGTGGGTTGCGCCACCAAGCTCTTGCTACTATACTGCCTAATATTCTACCTAGGTTAAACAATAAAAAAACACTATGAACTACCACGCCCAAATTTTCTGATCCCCTATTGCGAACTGTGCTTTTGTACGTCTCCGTCTTTTGTCGTTTCCCCACTTTTCTTCCACCAATCCTCCAGTCGCCTCTTACTAATGTCTATTGCGGACATCTTTGCTTTACCACTGCTCCCTCTGAACCCAAGGGCTTCAAGGAGGCCAGTGGTGCCTAAATCGACCGCTGGGTAGACGGCTTCACATTCTAATAAAACATGCTCCGTAGTTTCCCTAGCTTTACCACAGCAAGCACATGCTTCGTCTTGCTTCTTATATCTCGCTTTATAGGTGCGTGTTCTAAGGCATCCTGATCTCGCTTCGAAAAGTAATGAGCTTCCCTTTGAGTAATCATAAATGGTTTCTTTCCTGATTTCGTGGACACGTACCAGCTAGCGTCCCAAGCGGCCACGGCACGAAACTAGCGCGTTTTCAATGGAACGAGCGGGTTTTTCGCGAATAACAAAAGCTGCAGGTCGATTATGAAAAAGGGCAGGTGACAGACGTGTTCTGGAAGACAATCCACACGAGCCAAATGCAGTGGTCACTCTATGACACGTAAGAATTTTGTTCCCACAGCGGCTAAAGATTTAGCAATGGAAGCCTATGGAAACGATAAAAATTTGTACTCAATTTTCGATGCAAGAACGGTGCATGTGATTAAACTACAGCGTCTATCGTGATACCCAGTGCAGCGTATGTAGCCCGGAGACTCAGCTTTCGATTGATGCCTATTTCGACTCTCCACACATGGCGTAACACTGTTCCCAGAAGTCTTTTGTAACACTGTCTTGAAAATTCACGTGGTATCTATAAAAACATGAGCGTACTGTTGGGCGAAGCCTCGGAAGCCGTGGCCGAGTGGTAGAATCGCGCGCACCTTCAGTCCCGCGTCGCGGTGGCCGCGGTTCGATACCCGCTTCGCACTTTTTTAAAGCCGTATAGGACCTAGTTTTGTAGTCTCTCACTAACTAGATGGCAGAAACACAAAACCCAACATTTGCTTTCGGTTCTGGTTTTTCAGCGGCGCAGTTTCTTTTAAAAGCCGCATAGGACTTCGTTTTATGGTCTCCCACCAGATGGCAGAAACACAAAACTCATGATTTGCTTTCGGTTCTGGTTTTCCGGTGGTTCTCTTGAAATATTATGTTTTCTATTTTTCCTTCCTAAAACATAGCAGTGTCGAGTTCATTTGTTAAGGCATCGCATTTATGAAGATTTTAGTCATTGGACATCATAACTAGAAGCTTGCGCATAGCTTTGTGTTATGCAAAAAAAAAAAAACTTTCGTGCTTTGTAGCATGGAACCTGGGAAACAAAATGGCTATTATTGCGTTCTTCTGGAAGGTCCAATTTATTAGACTTTCGCCTGTCCATAATGGCACATACTCCGAGCGAATCAGGTCCACCTGGGCCACAATGCCACCCGGTGGCCAGTGCCATTCCTATGCAACATTCGTGCGGAACAAAGGGTCTGCTAAACTGAGTCGCTGCCCAAACGTTATTTCTAAAGATTCATCCAAATAAGAAATACACCAACTAGGAGATGTGCAGCGTGCGGATTAACAGCTACTGTTAATGTGTTCTCTACAGCCTAGTGGTATGAATCCGTAGGTGTGGCCGTAAAAAACCATTTGAATAAATGTCCCATGCTGTGTCTGCCTCGGTCGCTCTACAAGGAAGCTAGCTTGGCTACTTGACGCATTTCCCATAAGAATACATAGGTCTTTATAAAAAGTGTTGGGGTGGCCAGCTTGAAATTGGAAGTGGCAACAGCATAAAGTTGGGCGTGATACAGGGATGGGCCAAGTTGAATTTGGTAGTGATATGGGAGTGGCCCAACCTAAATTTGGGGTGAAATGGTAATGAGCCAAGCTGAATTTGAGGCTGATATGGGAGTGGCCCAACCTAAATTTGAGGTGATTTAGGGGTGGGTAAGCCTCAGTTTGGGGGAATAGGGGGGGTGGGCCAGCCTGGATTTGGGGATGATACGGGGGTCATCATCATCATCATCATCATCAGCCTGGTTACGCCCACTGCAGGGCAAAAGCCTCTCCCATACTTCCCCAACTACCCCGGTCATGTACTAATTGTGGCCATGTTGTCCCTGCAAACTTCTTAATCTCATCCGCCCACCTAACTTTCTGCCGCCCTCTGCTACGCTTCCCTTCCCTTGGAATCCATTCCGTAACTCTTAATGACCATCGGTTATCTTTCCTCCTCATTACGTCTCCTGCCCATGCCCATTTATTGATTTCAACTAACATATCATTAACTCGCGTTCGTTCCTTCACCCAATCTGCTCTTTTCTTATCCCTTAACGTTACACCTATCATTCTTCTTTCCATAGCTCGTTGCGTCGTCCTCAATTTAAGTAGAAGACTTTTCGTAAGCCTCCAGGTTTCTGCCCCGTACGTGAGTACTGGTAAGACACAGCTGTTATAAACTTTTCTTTTGAGGGATAATGGCAACCTGCTGTTCATGATCTAGGAATGCCTGCCAAACGCACCCCAGCCCATTCTTATTTTTCTGATTATTTCAGTCTCATGATCCGGATCTGCAGTCACTACCTGTCCTAAATAGATGTATTCCCTTACCACTTCCAGTGCCTCGCTACCTATCGTAAACTGCTGTTCTCTTCCGAGACTGTTAAACATTACTTTAGTTTTCTGCAGATTACTTTTCAGACCCACCCTTCTGCTTTGCCTCTCCAGGTCAGTGAGCATGCATTGCAATTGGTCTCCTGAGTTACTAAGCAAGACAATATCATCCGCGAATCGCAAGTTGCTTAGGTATTCTCCATCAACTTCTATCCCCAATTCTTCCCACTCCAGGTCTCTGAATACCTCCTGTAAACACGCTGTGGATAGCATTGGAGAGATCGTATCTCCCTGCCTGACGCCTTTCTTTATTGGGATTTGGTTGCTTTCTTTATGGAGGACTACGGTGGCTGTGGAGCTGCTATAGATATCTTTCAGTATTTTTACATACGGCTCGTCTACACCCTGATTCCGCAATGCCTCCATGACTGCTGAGGTTTCGACCGAATCAAACGCTTTCTCGTAATCAATGAAAGCTATATATAAAGGTTGGTTATATTCCGCACATTACTCTATCACCTGATTGATAGTGTGAATATGGTCTATTGTTGAGTAGCCTTTATGGAATCCTGCCTGGTCCTTTGGTTGATGGAAGTCTAAGGTGTTCCTGATTCTATTTGCAATTACCTTAGTAAATGCTTTGTAGGCAACGGGATGTTTGGAGCACTCGCGTAGCATGTGCTCGAATGTGGCCGTCTCCCTGCAGCACGCTCTGCACTTGTCATGGGGGTGCGATTCTGGGTACATCCTGTGCAATTGCGCCGGGCTTGGAAGCGTTCTCGTTTGTAGTTGCCTGAACAGCATGGCCTGCGACCTGCTCAGCCCTTTGCAGGGCGGCGGGAGAAGTCTGCGGCCCAGCCGAAAGCCTTGGCCAGTTCGTTATAGCTGGTCATCCGGTCTTTGGCGCTGAACCACAGCGGGCAGCCGTTGCCTTGGGCGCGGTCGGTTAATCCTCGCGCTCGGGCGTGTGCCGTTTCGTTGCGATTGGCATGCTTCTCCGACGCTTGTCCTGCGTGCGCCGGGAACCACTTGATTCGAGTCCCCTTGCCGCGGTATGGCTGTCGGAGCAGGACGCGTGCCGCCGTTGGGGCAATTCTTCCTTTGGCGTAGTTCCTCACCGCCTGTCTGGAGTCGCTGAGGATCATGTGGCATTTTCGGTCTACGATGGCCAGGGCGATGGCTATTTCTTCTGCTTCCTCTACTTGCTTGCTCGATGTGCTGGCGGTCGCCCGCACGTTGCCTCCGGAGTCGACCACCACGATGGCGAAGCAGTTGCGGCTGGCATATTTGACTGCATCCACGTATCTGGCATCGGTGTTTTCCGCGTGCAGGCCCGTCAGGGTCTTGGCTCTAGCGCGTCTTCTGCCTTCGTTGAATTCCGGGTGCATGTTCCTCGGCAAGGGGTCAACCCGCACGTTCCGTCGTACGTGGTCGGGGACGGGGCATTTTGGTCCCTGTTCGTGATAATCGATGCCTAGACTGCACAGGATCTTTCTGTCGGCCTTTGTTGATGACAGTCTTTCCAACTGCGCGGCTCTTTGCGCTAATTCGACGATCTCGTCGAGCATGTTGTGCATGGCCAGCGTTTCGTGTTGGTAGTTTCAGGTAGACCGAGGGGTGTCTTGTAAGGCCTCCGGATTAGGATGTCTAGCTTGTTCTATTCGCTTTTCACCCACTTGTGAAAGACTGTCACATACACTATGTGGCACAGTACGAAGGAGTGTATAAGCCTGATGAAGTTTTCCTCCTTAATGACTCCCTTCTTGGTGGTAACGCGCTTGAGCAATCTGATGGCGTTGGACGCCTTACCCATGATGCGGGTGACGGTGTCTCCGTTCCTGCCGAGCGCTTCGATCGTCATGCCCAGGACTCGGTTCTTGCTGACCGTCGGTATTGTGTTACCATCCGTGGTGCGGATCTTGATCGTTTCTTGTTCCCGTTGCTTCTTGATTCTGTGCGTTTTGATCGGTTGGTAAAGCAGGAGCTCCGACTTGGGGAGCAACGCAGTCCCGTACCTTTCAGGCTTTCTTCGATCGTGTCGACTGCAGTCTGTAGTGTGGATTTTATGCGGGCATCACTGCCCCCGTCCAACCACAGCGTAATGTCCGCGTATATCGTGTGCTTCAGTCCTTCAAGCTGGCATAGTGTTTGCCAACTTGAATCATAACGAGGTTAAAATGCATTGGTCAGATGATGGAGCCTTGGGGGGTGCCCTGGCTCCCTAATGTCTTCTCGTCCGTCTTCAGGCCGCTGGCTCTGAGCTCCGCCGTTCTGCCGGTGAGGAAGCGTTTGAAATATTCGTACGACCTCTCGGCTAGGTTTAGATTGGATACCTGCGCGAGCATGGCAGAGTGCGTCACTTTGTCGAAGGCGCTTTCTAGGTCGAGCCCGAGGACGGCTTTGGTGTCCCTGGTTTCGCCGTTGATGACCTGATGTTTGATAAGTAAAAAATCTCAGTGCCCTCCCACTCTGTGAGGAAAGATGACCAGCAAAGCTGTGTATGTGGGCCCCTTAATCGCGAACTGCACCTCCGCCGTATGTCGGTCCCGCATTGCACTGTTTTCGGGATCGGCCCACGTATGGGGAGTGCTTATGCCTGCTTCACCTCCGCCGCAGGTCGGCCTGGCATGGCGTTATATTCAGGATCAGCCCACGTATGGGGAGAGCTGAACGCTTGCTTCACCTCCGCTGAGGATCAGTCCGGCATTACGCTATCTTCAGGATTTTGCTCTACACGCGGACTCGATAGTGGGGAAAGTAGCCCTTAAGAGGAACCTTTAGCTCTGGTGGTCCTATCTAAATACATGTAACAGGAGAATTCGTTTTTCTCCACCACCACTGCATCAAATTTTACAACGTTTGTTGCACTTAAAAGAAATACTTAAAATCTAGTGACTGTTGGTTTAGAATTTTTGATTTAGGTCATCATTTGTTTATTCAAAATTGGCAAAAATCGAAAATTTTCAGAAAACGAAACCGTCAAGTTTACAACTCTGTCTTTCTGCAGTGAAAACTGATGTGACAATTCTGTACACTGCATCTAACAGCACATCTAAAGCGGACAAAATTGATACATTACGCATGACTCTAAAAAAGTTTAGTAATGTGGAAATACAGCTTTTCCACAACCCTTGTTTTTAACGTAACGACTTTACGTAATATACAAATCGGTATATTGGATTTGTCCGCTTTGAATTGTCTAAAGGATGCTGTTTACAGAACCGCGATATCAGTTCTTGATGCGGAGTTATTAATTTGTAAACTTCGTGCTTCTGTATTTCTCGCACTTTTGAATTTTTGAAAATCTTTTACCAGAATTCAAGCCCTAAATAGAAATTCCGCTTCCAATAGTCACTAGAATTTACCTTTCTCTCCCGAATTCAGCAAATTTCATTAAAATCTGCCCACGGTTTATCTCAGAAAATCGTTTCGGCGTTTTACATCTATGTCGGTGAGCGCATATTTCCCCTCATCTTTTAAGATGTTCAATACTTACAAGCATTTGACTCGCAAACCATAATTATTTCAAGGGAATTTTCCACGTCTCAATAATTTCTCTCATTGTATTCCAGTGCTGATTGCCGTGTTATAGTTTGTTAACGAAGCTTTCTCTCAAGTCTAAATATTTTAAGGCAGTTTGTCGTGTGCGTATCATGGCCACGCACGCTTATATCGCCTTCCGTTTCTCTACCACGGTTGCGCTTTAAAACCACGGCGCTGCAATTTTGCTTCAGAGACTTTCCTTTCCTTCCTTCTTCTCCGCCCTTAAACTGGCTCTCTTAACTACTACACGCAGAGACAAAGCAACAACGCGCGCATTAGATCCCAAAGATGAATATTTACAATTATTATTAGGGTTATAATTATATTAGAGTGCTGATTGCTGTGCTATCGTTTGTTAACGAAGCTTTCCCTCAAGTCTAAATATTTTAAGGCAGTGTGTCGTGTGCGTATCATGGCCACGCACGCTTATATCGCCTTCCGTTTCTCTACCACGGGTGCGTTTTATAACCACGGCGCTGCAATTTTGCTTCAGAGACTTTCCTTTCCTTCCTTCTTCTCCGCCCTTAAACTGGCTCTCTTAACTACTACACGCAGAGACAAAGCAACAGCGCGCGCATGCGATCCCATAGATGCGATGAATATATACATATATATATATATATATATATATATATATATATATATATATATATATATATATATATATATATATATACATATATATATATATAGAAAATTATCAGTCATAGCTCTCCTAGTATAGCCCTCTGGGCCGTTTCCCTTTTTTTCTTTCGTAAATAGTCCTATTAGGGTTAATATAATTACACGAAGGTATTTCGCCCTCGTCAGCAGCAGTCCTTGAGATAGTTATTCTGGCGGCTAGCTTCCCACGCTATGCGTGCCGCCCTCGCACCTGTTTAAGCTTTTCCTAGACGCTAGAGTTATACTATGTCCGCGCAACCTTGAGCGATCGGAAAGCGCGTTTTCCCTTCTTGGCCGGTGGAGAATGGAGGCTTTGTTCCTGCCGCAGAGCCCTCCACGTCTCAGTAAGGTGCCTGGTGGTGGTCTCATGCGGACGATGCCCTCTCGGTGATCACATATTTCCCCTCATCATTTAAGAGGTTCAATACTTACAAGCATTTGTCTCGCAAACCATATTTATTTCAAGGGAATTTTCCACGTCTCAATAATTTCTCTCATCGTATTCGAGTGCTGATTGCCGTGTTATAGTTTGTTAACGAAGCTTTCACTCATGTCTAAATATTTTAAGGCAGTTTTCCTAGTCTGTAAAGCCGCTCGAGTTCGCTCTTCTCCTCGGGCAGCCATTTTTCCAAGAAAGTATGCCTTCGACTATCGCGGACAACATCAGTCCTTTTTCACGTAAGTATGAGGCTCGGAGCAGGAGCTGTGGCGCTTGAAAGTTGCCTGGGGCCTGACGAACCAACCGACTGTGCTATCTTTCCGGGCAACATCCAAGGGTCACGAGTTCAAATCACCTTTGATGTTCCTTTTTTTCATTTTTTTTCCTTTTAATGTCTTTTCCTTTATTTTATCACTGTACGGGAACCCTCCTAAAAGAAATTATATATATCCTCAAATATGTATGGCCACACATGTGCAGGTCATAAATACCAGGTTCTTTAGCCGAGTGCCATCCATGCGGTATAACCGAGCTCACATTGGTCCACCTTGACTGATCAAATAGGGCACCACTGTAGGTTAAATGAGGCGTACAACTCCTGCGGGACCCGCCATGGTTGCTCAGTGGCTATGGTGTTAGACTGCTGAGCACGAGGTCGCGGGATCGGATCCCGGCCATGGCGGCCGCATTTCGATGGGGGCGAAATGCGAAAGCACCCGTGTACTTATAATTGAGTGCACGTTAAAGGACCCCAGGAGGTCGAAATTTCCGGAGTCCTCCACTGCGGCGTGCCTCATAATCAGAAAGTGGTTTTGTCACGTAAAATCACATAATTTAATTTTTAAATTTAACTACTGCGGGGACGGTAGAGTATCCGCCTCCCGTGCAAGAGGACCGTGGTTCAAATCCCGGTGTCGCGCAATTCTCCACTGAAAAATACAAAACACCGTGTGTTGAGAAAATTGCACAAACAGGCCTGGAGTGCGGCCTGATCCCGGTGACCAAAACCGGTAACGCACTCTCTCACCAGAGCAGGATTGGCCACTCTGGTGCAGTAACTGGCCACAACCTCTTATATGAATACAACAATCAAACCCCGGCCCTCAGTCCCCAGCAGCCGCGAAGCAACTGACCACGGCGGCGGTCAGATCTGTGACGCTGCAGAGGGTGCTAAGAATACCTGGCTCCGGACAGGCCGCCATTGGAATCTGAACCTGGCAACGTTTAACGTGAGAACGTTATCTAGTGAGGCGAGCCTAGCAGTGTTATTGGAGGAATTAGAGGGTAGTAAATGGGATATAATAGGGCTCAGTGAGGTTAGGAGGACAAAAGAAGCATATACAGTGCTAAAAAGCGGGCATGTACTATGCTACCGGGGCTTAGCGGAGAGACGAGAACTAGGAGTCGGATTCCTGATCAATAAGGAAATAGCTGGTAACATACAGGAATACTATAGCATTAACGAGAGGGTGGCAGGTCTTGTTGTGAAACTTAATAAGAGGTACAAATTGAAGGTGGTACAAGTCTATGCCCCTACATGCAGTCATGATGGCCAGGAAGTCGAAAGCTTTTATGAAGACGTGGAATCGGCGATGGGTAAAGTCAAAACAAAATACACTATACTGATGGGCGACTTCAATGCCAGGGTAGGCAAGAAGCAGGCTGGAGACAAGTCAGTGGGGGAATATGGCATAGGCTCTAGGAATAGCAGAGGAGAGTTATTAGTAGAGTTTGCAGAACAGAATAATATGCGGATAATGAATACCTTTTTCCGCAAGCGGGTTAGCCGAAAGTGGACGTGGAGGAGCCCGAATGGTGAGACTAGAAATGAAATCGACTTCATACTCTGCGCGAACCCTGGCATCATACAAGATGTAGACGTGCTCGGCAAGGTACGCTGCAGTGACCATAGGATGGTAAGAACTCGAATTAGCCTAGACTTGAGCAGGGAACGGAAGAAACTGGTACACAAAAAAAAGCCAATCAATGAATTAGCGGTAAGAGGGAAACTAGAGGAATTCCGGATCAAGCTACGGAACAGGTATTCGGCTTTAACTCAGGAAGAGGACCTTAGTGTTGAAGCAATGAACGACAATCTCATGGGCATCATTAAGGAGTGCGCTATAGAAGTCGGTGGTAACGCCGTTAGACAGAAAACCAGTAAGCTATCGCAGGAAGCGAAAGATCTGATCAAGAAACGCCAATGTATGAAAGCCTCTAACCCTACAGCCAGAATAGAACTGGCAGAACTTTCTAATTAATCAACAAGCGTAAGACAGCTGACACAAGGAAGTATAATATGGATAGAATTGAACATGCTCTCAGGAACGGAGGAAGCCTAAAAACAGTGAAAAAGAAACTACGCATGGGCAAGAATCAGATGTGTGCGTTAAGAGACAAAGCCGGCAATATCGTTACTAATATGGATGAGATAGTTCAAGTGGCTGAGGAGTTCTATAGAGATTTATACAGTACCAGTGGCGCCCACGACGATAGTGGAAGAGAATATAGCCTAGAGGAATTCGAAATCCCACAGGTAACGCCAGAAGAAGTAAAAAAAGCCTTAGGAGCTATGCAAAGGGGGAAGGCAGCTGGGGAGGATCAGGTAACAGCAGATTTGTTGAAGGATGGTGGCCAGATTGTTCTAGAGATACTGGCCACCCTGTATACGCAATGCCTCATACCCTCGAGCATACCGGAATCTTGGAAGAACGCTAACCTAATCCTAATCCATAAGAAAGGGGACGCCAAAGACTTGAAAAACTATAGACCGATCAGCTTACTGTCCGTTGCCTACAAAGTATTTACTAAGGTAATCGCAAATAGAATCAGGAACACCTTAGACTTCTGTCAACCAAAGGACCAGGCAGGATTCCGCAAAGGCTACTCAACAATAGACCATATTCACACTATCAATCAAGTGATAGAGAAATGTGCAGAATATAACCAACCCTTATATATAGCTTTCATTGATTACGAGAAAGCGTTTGATTCAGTCGAAACCTCAGCAGTCATGGAGGCATTACGGAATCAGGGTGTAGATGAGCCATATGTAAAAATACTGGAAGATATCTATAGTGGCTCCACAGCCACCGTAGTCCTCCACAAAGAAAGCAACTAAATCCCAATAAAGAAAGGCGTCAGACAGGGAGATACGATCTCTCCAATGCTATTCACAGCATGTTTACAGGAAGTATTCAGAGACCTGGAGTGGGAAGAATTGGGGATAAAAGTTGATGGAGAATACCTTAGCAACTTGCGATTCGCTCATGATATTGCCTTGCTTAGTAACTCAGGAGACCAATTGCAATGCATGCTCACTGACCTGGAGAGGCAAAGCAGAAGGGTGGGTCTGAAAAGTAATCTGCAGAAAACTAAAGTAATGTTTAACAGTCTCGGAAGAGAACAGTAGTTTACGATAGGTAGCGAGGCACTGGAAGTGGTAAGGGAATGCATCTACTTAGGGCAGGTAGTGACCACGGATCCGGATCATGAGACTGAAATAACCAGAAGAATAAGAATGGGCTGGGGTGCGTTTGGCAGGCATTCTGAAATCATGAACAGCAGGTTGCCACTATCCCTCAAAATGAAAGTGTATAACAAGTGTGTGTTACCAGTACTCACATATGGGGCAGAAACCTGGAGGCTTACGAAAAGGGTTCTGCTGAAATTGAGGACGACGCAACGAGCTATGGAAAGAAGAATGATGGGTGTAACGTTAAGGGATAAGAAAAGAGCAGATTGGGTGAGGCAACCAACGCGGGTAAATGACATCTTAGTTGAAATCAAGAAAAAGAAATGGGCATGGGCCGGACATGTAATGAGGAGGGAAGATAACCGATGGTCATTAAGGGTTACGGACTGGATTCCAAGGGAAGGGAAGCGTAGCAGGGGGCGGCAGAAAGTTAGGTGGGCGGATGACATTAAGACGTTTGCAGGGACAACATGACCACAATTAGTACATGACCGGGGTAGTTGGAGAAGTATGGGAGAGGCCTTTGCCCTGCAGTGGGCGTAACTAGGCTGATGATGATGATGAATAGGCTGCGTCGGAGTTGGGCCCGAGTTAAAGCTTACTCTTAACGACTTCGTTGTAAAAAAAGATTAAAAGAAAAAAAAAACGCCTCAGCCGTCAATATCGCCGCCTCAGATTCCGTCATGATGGCACCGCCACCATCGGCACGGCTCCGTGAGCAGCTACCAAGCTGTTCACTTTCGTTATCTTTCTTCCCTCCGCGGCAGCGCATTGTCTTGATGCCACTGACGCGCTAAATCTGCACCATAATTCCGTCATGCATCGCTTCTGCAACCAAGCGAGCTTTCAGCGGCACACGTTCACTGCCGTAGTGACACTAAAACTTTAAGATGCTTGCCTTCGAGAAAGCAGCATGAATAAAAATGGAATGCGACTATGTGGCCATGGGGAACATGTTCACAGGGCCATACTTTTGATGACAGCATCATAAAAGGCTAGATGTGGTCAGGTTGACTTTACAGGTTTGGAAGGAATGACGTACGGGCTAGTTGCTTCATTATCACATAAAGAACAGCGCTTTAAGTTAGCGCAGTTTGCGTGTGGTTCAGTTAGCGCAGTTTGTGTGTGGTTCAGTTTGTGTATGTTTCAGCTAATATTGAAAGCAACTGTATTCTTTTTTTTTTAAAGGGGGGGGGCGGCTTTTTTCAGCGTCTAACCATAGTTCCAAAGTTTCAGTTAGCTCAAGATGCGCCTGCATGTGTTTCTAATATCCAGTATGTTGGCACGGATTCAATAGCGAAATAGCGCTATCTTATCAGATTGCGCGCGTGAAGCGAATACTGGCGTACATTCTCCAACACATTTGCCGACCCGAGATTGCGCTGCGATGTACGAGGATTCGTATCTGACGAACCGACGCCTTGATCCGTAGATCAGAATCAGAGAAAGCACTTTGCGCGCAGCCATCGGTATCTTTGAGTGTTATTTTCTTTTCCAGCGCAAGCTCATCTTATAATGAGTAACATTCGTGACTGACTCTCTTGGAAGTGTTTTGTTCTTGACATTACTAGAACGTGAGAGTATAGCGGTGCTTCATCTTTATTGAAAGAATACTAGGAAATGGATTAGGCCTTTTCTTGCGTCTGCGTTTACACATTTACCGCACCAATTTATTATCCATAACTCACGTTTCAATTTAGGGGGCTGTAAAGCACAGCAACCTTTTACTAACAGCATGTTTTAATAACACAGAAAATTTAAATGCTTATTAGTCGGCTTTCACTTCATGGTAAGGAATTTCAATAAAGATCTATTTACGATAATTAAAAGCCTATCCGTTAGACAATGTTTCATCTTAGTTCCTCTTTGCAAGGTAATACAGACTTGCAGATTGTTCGTATTGGGCACCCTCGACATATGTCCAACCAACAAACAAAGGATTATTCCGAATGTTTCATTTCAGGAAGGCGTGTTACCCTCCTGTCTTTCGTTCCCGTTCGCAAACACGCGTAAGATGCAAGTGCTGCGTGAAGAGCGTCGTTAGTCCAAGCCAACGAGCTACCGTAACTCCCCTCGACTATATCGCTGTCATTTAGGCTTAGATAAGAAATATATATATTTTAAATCGACGCATCACGAATCCAAAAAGAGCTGCCCGCGACCAGCCCAGCTAGGTTTCTTTCATTTCGTACTTCGTCGTAGCGGCTAATAGTAGCTCACGAAGCAGAGCACTGAGTGTGGATATGGCAGAGAAGGTGTTCTATATACTTTCTCGTCACCCACCGAAAATTGCCCGCCGTGCTACTGGCCATTCCTAGAAAATTGTATATGTGACGCCCAGCCATTTTCAACACAGCAACTTTGTTTTGCGATGCATGGGAGAGTCCAGGTGGGAGACAGGGTGGTTATGGAGATGAAGCCAAGCTACTTTCGGCAGTAACTTAGGAATGCCTGAATGAATGCCTTCATTTATTGAGAAAAAGGAGGAGCAAGCATCAGTGGAAGCACGTCTCAGCAGACTGGGAAAGAAGCGGGGGACAAAGAGGAAAAGCTGGGGCCCGGGTGGCAGGCGAAGTCGCAGCTTAGGGTCGAGAGAATATAAGCAAGAGTTGGCGAAACCAGTTGAAATCCAGTGTAGATGTATGATGTGTCGAGTAAATGATTGGAGTCACCGCCCAGCATACGTCCTTTCCGGCAGTATAAGCTCCCGCCGTTCTTGGTAACAAACCTTTACTGAAAACCAATCTTCGCAATTACTTATTCATCAGCCATGCCTAGCCACGTGTTCCTTAGTGCCAGGGTCTGTGGATTACAGCTACGCTGACCTGACAAGTTACGACCATATAACGTGACGCTTGCGGTTACGGATGCCATACTCGTGACTATCACTATACTACTACTATACTGCGCGAATACTATTAACTTGGGTTTGCTGCACAAGTTAGTGAACAGACATTTTTGAACCGCGTTTTTCGCCTTACATACGCTCAACGCAAGCACCATTGCAGCATGTTACGGTGCGCGTCCCTTCAAGACAGAGGTGCGAACGCAAACTAAAAGAACTCGTTAGAAGATAAGAAAGCCTCGTGCCAAACATATCCAAGCCAACAATATGTTAACAATCATGCCGTCGTTTCTATGCAAAGAGGTTATGTATTTAAACTTCTGGAGTGACAGTCCAATCCGCCACCTACGGGAGAGCGTGAAGCCGCCGAGGTCCACATTGTTAGAGGAAAAGGAGTGCGACCACAGTACGTGGCTGCGGTATACGCGTGACGCAACCTGTGCTTGCGGTTCTGCGATGAAAAAATCAAATGAAACCCCTTTAGGAAGTATATCAGTCCGCCATTGTGTGTCGCAGTTGTCAAAAATAAAATGTAATGGTGGTGGGTGCCTTGTGTTCTATGTACTAGTATCCTTATGCCATTTCCTTAAAAAATCACTATTTGTGCAAATGAGCGTTTTTGGTTTAAACCTAGAAAACAAGAAAAAAATTGGAGGCTTATCAAGGTTAAGCCCAGTGGATGCTTCGCATCCACTGGGCTTAACCTTAGCGTATTCTTAGCGTTTGGAGGCATCTTGACCGCATACACGCCCGGCGCAAAGACGCTGGCGCGGTTGCGGGCACAGAGACTGACGCGACGGCGGGCGCGCGCCGCTTCATCCCTGGCGTGACGTCACATATCACGTGATGCAGCGATGGTGGCGCCGCCGCCGCTTCGCGCGCGACGGCGCGAACCGAAGCGTGGAGGCCTCCGCCAGGCGACGTCCGACGGCGCGATATGAGGCCCCATCTACAGCCGGTGTGACGTCATCACATGACGTCACATCATGTGATCTCACTTCACGGTAAATGGTGGCCACCGCCGGGAGGCGACCGACGGCGCGATATGAAGCCTCATCTGCAGCCTGCGTGACGTCATCACGTGACGTCATGTCACGTGACCCCACTTCAGGGTCAATGGTGGCCACCGCCGGGCGTCGCGCGAAGGCCCGAAACCTACGTTAATATGCTTCGCATAAAAATATTCAACGGTGGGTATCATTTTCGTCAGGCGTTTCAGTCCTAGCTGAAAAGAGTCGGTGAAAGCAAATTTACAATAAAGCTAAGGCGACCCACAATCTGCACGCAACCGCAAGCTTACATGCGCTCCAATGATAACAATCTGCCAAAGTTAAGGTCATGTGTCAGCTGGCGGCTCAAGCAATCTTTACTTTTTTTTCCTTGCTGCATCGGTTCTGCCTGCGTCGGCGGCAAAAACGTGTAGAGGGAAGGCAGATAAGCAGAATTTGGTGGAGGCAGGTGGTAGCGTAATGGTTAGCGTGCCCATCTCCCAAATGCAAGGTGGTGCATTTGGGAGATAGGCTCGAATCCCGGTGGTTTGTTTGTGAAAACAGCTTTCTGTGCTTTCTGGGGACTGCGAAGCTCAGAATGAGGTGGCAGCCTGACGACAACTGTCGCCGTCAATGTAACAGAATAAGCGGGCGTGCAAGGTCACGCCTAAAGCCGAAAGCACATGCAGAGGAAATACACTATGCTCTTGTCGACAAAAAAAAAGAGAGAACGTGATGAGTAACGAGCGGTGTTCTTGAGCGAGGCTGTAGACGGATAATGTCACCATAGACAACACCACGCTCAAATCCCGGTGCTCAGCGGAAGTATCATTGACAGCATGTCAACTAGCGTGTAATTGATGCTTCATTAAGGTCATTGCGTGCTTGTGTTGTGTCTAGCAGGAGCGATTAGTGTAAGACATGACACTGGAGAGAAGGTGGGGAGCGAAGTCCGCGAAAAGTAATTGAGGATAGCCATATTGAACGTCGACGCCATGTTAAATAGAGCCTGCGACTTCAGTTGCTCAGCCGCCAGAAAGGCTTGAGTGGTAGCATACCGCTGGGCCTATTTGGTAACCACAGCGATAAACACACACTTTGCGGAAGTAAACAGAGGAAAGGGAGAGATAGAATAAACATTTTTATTGGGTGAATGCAGCTTTGGAGAGGCGTCCTCATTCCAGAATGCCTTGAGCTCGGGCCGCGTCCTGGGCCCTCGCAATCAGCCGTTGCTGATCCTCGAGGTCGGAGCTGGCCAAGGCTCTCTCCCAAAGCTCGTTGGTGTGGTAAGGGTTCGGAGGATTTAATGGTGCCGCTCTGCAACCCCCACGTAGTGAGTTGGCCGCCCTTTTCGAGCTCTGGCATAGATTGAAAAATGAATGTGACGAAGTATGACGCACAAAATAGTATATGCCAACCCAAATGAATCAGCGTGGTCATACTTGCGCGACACGCCATGGTGGCCTGGGACCAGGCGTGTCGCGTGGTGGCACGTGCCACCAGGACATCATGAAGTTGCAGCGATGATAGTTTTCATTGGGTACTTGAGAATAAAAACGAGCACATCAGAGACGTCCGAGGGACATTTCTAGGGTACAAGAGCACATCGCCCCCTCCCCCCTAAAAAAAAATAATTCACGAAAGCGCTGCTCGTGCTGCCATCCGTGTTGGAGCCTGCTGATTGATAACTACCAACTGTTGTTTCCAACGTTTCTGCACAAATAAGAAGGCGGTTGACCAGACTGTCAATATTGGACTAAAATGCACGTATCAAGCGTGTTTCCGCCAGTAGCAGCGAACGAGCTTGTACAAGGTGGGCCAAAACATTCCAGGATCGCTGGAGAATTACCCATCGCCTATACCAGGATTCAATTGAACATCACCCGATGTTACCAACCAAAGCCAGATAACACGGCTGCTAGAACAAGAGGAGTGTATCACCTGAATCAGATTCGCTCGAAACGGATAGAAAAGCTATGGTATGCCATTGCGTTTGCTTCTGACAAATGAAGAAGCAAAAGAGAAAGAAAAATGAGGCCTTCTGTATGTTATGCTCGTGCGTTATTGTCTGATATAAGCGCTTGCTCTACACTTTTTAAATACTTGTACGGCAATATATTTAAATTGGTCGCACAGGTGGGTATTCCTGTACGCACCGCTAGCCCTTCCATCGCACTCTTGAATCTCGAAGGGCCACTAAGACGTACATTGCTATCGAATTCGAGCGAATAATATTGCCGGGAATGTAAATTTAAGATGGTGGACCATTAGCTTCCAGAATTGCATTATACACTCCTGCTAGGACTATTCTACCTCTGTTACATGTAAACAGGCGCATGTAAGAGTAATCCTCATGTGCCACCTTCTTATCACATGATGTAAGAAATATTTAGTGCTATATTCGGCTTTATTTTAAAGTCCTTCTTTTTAATCGACAATTCAAGTATCCGTGCATCGTAGTACGAATGAATTTCGGCTTTGTCGATTCTTGGTTTAATATGCAGGGGTTTAAGTACATAACTTGTGCAACGTAGACAACGCAGCTTTTTGTTTGTTTCGTAATCAAGTCAAGTCTTAACTCATTCACGCTAATTACCAGCGCTAATTACCCGCCACATGAAGTCTGAATACAGTTGTGTTGAACTAACTATGCGAGTAACTGTGCTATCTTATACAACTCGTTTGAAGAAAGAATGACGAAATGAAACAGAAAGAAGTAGCGAGTTACACCATATCTTATAGCACGCAGCGTTATTTGTGAAGGTCTATTCCAGAATTTGTACACAGTACAAAGTATCTATTTTCACGTGCGCAGAAGCTCTGAATACGCACACATATCGCGTGATCTAAATGTGCATGTACGGACAGACTTCATGTGTCGCACGTATACGAACGCTATAAATTTATTCATTTTGGCTGCGCGCCCTGTACGTACGTAAATGAACGGACGCTGAGTCTCCCTTTTTAATTCCAGTGTTGCCTTAACAATGACAGGTATGTTAGGGACGCCTCAGAAGGATTCTAGTTACTTATACCAGCGTTTTTTCTTCGTTGTTTTCCATTTCGGCCCCATCAATATGCGGCCACCGCGGGCAGGATTAAACCACCGACCTTCAGCTCAGCAGCACAACGCCACAGCCATTGGGCTAGCTTGAAGATGTATCACTGTAGTGTGAATAAACGACAGGACAAAAGAAGCCTCACACGGACGCACACGGCGCTAACTTCCAACAGTGTTTTACTACCGAAAAGCAGGTTGTACTCGTACACTCAGCCATCAGGAGTCCGAGCCACGAGGACATGGTAAACAATCAAGATGAAAATTTGACACCTGTCATGGCGCTCCTTGGCCAAACCTGGCCCTTGTGCCATAAAACACCACACATCATCAAGATGAAAATTTTATAGTAATATTTCAAGGCATGCGCAAGAATTTCTATTTATCAGACAGAGCCAAAGATGCCCTAATGATAGGAGATTCCCCGAGGGCAGCATTCTGCTCAGCTTCTAAGTCTCGTGAGTTCGCATTTACTTTCACAGTAACGGTGGTTGATCGAATGGGAGGGGACCACTGATGCTCTTTACAATGAAGGGAGAGAAACCCATCTGAAGCAACATTGCCGACTTTATTTTTTGCACTCACGCAAACTGGCATGGATGTATCTGCCCGAGTGTCGGCGAATGGCACCGAGCCAGCCGAGTGGAAACTTGCCGGTGGCTAGTGACGTAGCCTACATCTTCTCACATGATGCGCAGGCCTGACGAACCTGTCCACGAGTTGTCGCTGAAAATCCACTCAACGCGTTTGAGCAATCTACCAGCCAGGATCTCTCGGAAAAGCTGCCTATTTTCGCAGTTTTTTCCCGTTAATACGCCGAGTTTCACTTTCATACTAGGTGAAGGGTTTTGGGAAAGGGCCCGCACGAACAACAGGGCATCGGCGCAGGAGAATCCGCAGTCCATTAGGTTCAGCGTCTGTAGTTTCTCGTTGGATTTCATGGCCTCGCTTATGGGGCGCACAGCGTGCATTCCCAGGCACGAATCGCGGAGACACAATGTTTCTAGCCCGCGGCTGTTCTCAACCAGGTCCCCCAAGTGCTTCCAGCAGCAACTCTTGGCCGACATCCACGCCATGTCGAGGCTCAGAGTGAGGAGTCGCAGGGTCACGTTTTGAGCCAGAGCAGATGCTAGTGTGTCTAGACAGACGCCGGCTGGGCAACTGCGTCCGAGCTCTAGCTCCGTCAGTTGCGTGTTGTCCTTCAGCTTCTCGAACAGCTGGGTCATGTCGCACGTGAGGTCGAGGCTTAGAGTTTGCAAGGAGCTATCCAGCAGCCTCGAGACCAGTTCAGTGCGCGTCGCACTGTAGCGGATCCTCCCTTGCAGTTCAAACTCTCGCGGTCGGCGGTGCTCTTTGAACTCCTGCGCGAGTCTAGCCAGAACGGAGTCTTTCATGATTACGTTCCGAAGGGCGAAGCAGTCGAGTCCGGGATTGGTAGCCACCAGCGAAGACAGACAGGTCCCCTCAGCTTCCATCAGTGTTACCTGCAGTTCAAAGGCAATCGAAGTTGCGAAGGAACAAAAAATGTTATGAGGTGTCATACGTGACGAAAGTCGGGCTTTTGCGATCCTACCGCATTGATATTTATTTATCTTTAACTAAAATTGCACAAAAAATAGTTTCCCTTCCTTTGGCTCCACGCCAACGTTAGATGCATGCACGGTCATGTTTTCCCGAGGAATGGGCTTTCCCGGCAAACGATAAACCGCTTGCACGACGTTTCTCTAGCGCTTAGGAAAATGCGGTATGAAGCTGATGCAGCTTACGAATGAGCAACCAACCAGCATGCAGCTTACTCTGGTATCACCTCTACATTTCGAGACCTGCGCTACGCTTATACATTTTGCCTTGAAGTGTGCGCTTGTTAATATTTGGGAGTACGAACGAACAAACCTAGCAGCACGTTCTTTTAACCTCTCAGACCGCCTAGACGATAAACGATTATTAGTCATGGCAAATAATGTCAGGATTATTACAATACAGAGAAATATTCAGGTTTCGCTATGATTCATCACGTTTCGATAACTGAAAGCATGAACTTTAGCGTTATATTGGTCCATCGCTCTTCGTTCTGTTGGGTCTCAGCCTCGTTACAGATAAAACTTAATTCTGAAATATTGCTTGTGTAGAGAAACACTGCAACGACATAGTGCGTCGTCCGCTTCAGCGCTTTTGCTCGTGAATGCTGTTCGTGCTGAGGGTCCGTGCTCTGTGCTAACGGTCGGTCCTAAACGCCGGTGGCTAATAAAAGCCTTGCACTTGCCAAAAGCACGGTTTGATTATGACGCAATCCGTCGTGGAGGGCTACGAAATTTTTTTGACTACAAATAGGATTCATTTCACGTGCGCCTAAATCTAAGTGCACGGAGGATATTGCAATTGGCCTTCGTCTAAGTGTGGCCAGCGCCGCCGCGTTGTTCGATAATTACACATAGGCTGTTTAATTTATTGTAAGAAGTTGCTGGAATAATGTTTTTTGTACCATTTTCGCCAATTTTTACGTGGTTGCGGCAGGGCTACATGGAAGCCACCTGTCGCGTCGGCCAATGTGTAAACCAGCTTGCACGTATATATCGCAGTGAGTCGCTAGGAATGGTCGCACGTCTGTGTGTCTCTGATAAGAAAGCTACTGCAATGGTGCCCTGCGAGAGCATGAGCTCGATTTGCGGAAGCCACACCTCTCCGCCCAGTACACGTTGCAAGTCAAGCATAGCAGAAAGAAATGAATGCCCACAATAATCCCAGAATATACTTAATTTCTCGCTCCGACGCGACCGTGTTTACATGAATGCTGAGGTTGTTTCTAGACCAGTGTCGGCGTTCTAGAGCGATAAAAAAGCAGCTAATTTGTATGTGCTTTCTTACACATCATTCCTTGCTGTTTTATGCTTTGCGTATACTGTAACCAGCGGCTTTGTTCCCAAAGAAAGTTTCAAAAAAGAAACACCCGCCATGGTTGCTTAGTGTATGGTTTTGGGTTACTGAGCACGTGGTCGCGGGATCAAATCCCTGTCACGACGGCCGCATTTCAATCGGGTCGAAAACACCCGTGTAGATAGATTTAGGTGCACGTTAAGAACCCAAGGTGGTTCAAATTATTCAGGAGTCCCCCCCTACAGCGTGTCTCATAATCAGATCGTGATTTTGTCATATAAAACTTCACAATTTAATTTAAAGCTTAAAAAAACGAGTTTGCGCTTGCCGCTGCTTTGCTTCTGCAGACGTTTCGTAGCAAGATCGCATTTCTGGACTTGATCGTTCTTTATAACGCCGGGCACTGTTACTTGTTCAGTTTGTCAAAAACAAAATGCGAGTTTGCTTTCTTCCAAACATATAGCCATATGAGGCCGTCGATAGTACGGCACAAATGATTTCACCGGCTGCACGTGGTCCGAGCACGAATGGGCCGATATGACCCATTTGCTTTGAGAATGCCAACGCCATGAGGAAGAAGGACAAGGAGGAAGGGGGAAGACAACAGCAGGATCCTCTGATGTGGGGCGCCTCAGTGAGAGATGGCACGCCGCCCTCCTGAGCGAGGCACCCGCAGACCAGGAGTGGGCCGTCCAGTGGGCCAGGGCCGTTGCCGAGGATCTCGAAAGATTTTCCTCGGGCGATGAACCTCTGGCAGCCTAGCCCCGGGCACCAACATCAACAACCGTTGGACGAATCAAGTTTATTTCTATCCTATCCTATCCTATCCTATCCTCTCTTAGTCTTCTGCATTGTCTCAGCAATGAGAGAGAGAGAGAGAGAAACAACTTTATTGAGCCGAGCTCGACATCTTCTTAGACGCCGTCGATGGAAGTGGTTCCCTCTTCACGGGACCCATATGCTTCCCTAGCCGCCTGGCCCCTGGAGATCAGGACGAGCTGGTCTTCCAGGGCGGTGCTGGTTAGCAAGGTCTCCCATCGCTCGGTAAGGGTGGATGAGGCATGGGGTAGGGTAGTGGGGCAGTTAAGAGGTGGGGG
This sequence comes from Dermacentor albipictus, assembly GCF_038994185.2. Classification (NCBI taxonomy): domain Eukaryota; kingdom Metazoa; phylum Arthropoda; class Arachnida; order Ixodida; family Ixodidae; genus Dermacentor; species Dermacentor albipictus. Next base: position 6,570,911 of record NW_027225571.1, on the reverse strand, counting down.
GATCGCCTTGATGAAATTGCATACTCCAATGACGTGTTGGAGCGTGCCTAAATGAGTTTTGCAGAAGGTACAATCCTTCTCGTACCTTTCCGGGTACATCTTGTTTTGAAGGTAAGGGTGCGGGAAGGATCCTGCCTGTATTTGCCTGTAGATAGCTTGCTGTTCTCTGCTAAGCGATTTGTGAGGATCGGGGTAACGGCGCCTCTCCGTCTTATAATGGTTCGTAATGTCTCTGTAAGTAAATATGGACTGTGGCTCATCTTCCTCAACCCGGTGTTCCATCTCTCGGGCGAACTGGTGGGCAAGTTCGTTGCCCTCCAGCCCAGAGTGAGCCGGTGTCCATATTAACTCAACTTTCCTTTTAGGTACGTCGCGTTTACTTTGGAGAATATCTAGTGCCGCAAGAGACACCCACCCCTTCCTGTAGTTTTTATACGCCTTCTGCGAGTCGGTGACAATTCTTCCCACCTTGGGCTGCGCGAGTGCTAGCGCTATAGCGGCCTCTTCTGCCACCTCTGGAAAAGACGTCTTGATGGAGGCGCAGGTTACGAGCACATCCCGCGTCGTAACTGCCAGCGTTGCTTTCGATGAAAACTTGGGTAACGAAGCGTCTGTGAAGAGAGTGACCCCCTCTTCCTCTTCTACTATTTGACCCAAAGTCTCCGTCAAGGCCGCTATACGAGCTGCTCTGCGGCCGTCGTTACGACCCGACCTCATGTTTCTAGGCAGTGGCTTACTGTGGATTTTATGCACCCACAACCTGGGTAACGGCCCCGTTTCCTTCCGCTCTGCCTCTTGCCAGCCCAACTTGGCAAGAACGCGACGTCCCGCCGACGTCTGACTGAGCCGAACTCTTTGATTAGATAGATGAGCTTCTATTAGCTCTTCGACGACGTTGTGCTTGGCCATGCCGAGAAGTTTGTCGGTCGAAGAATGCTTCGGAATGCCCAGCGCCATCTTGGTTGCCTTTCGTATAATGACGTTCAACTGGTCCCTGTCTTTTTTCAGTAACTTGAGGTACGGCGCCGCGTAAACGATGCGCGACGTCAAGAAGGCGTGGACGAGCGTCAGTACATCGTCCTCCTTCAATCCCCTTTGTCTGTTTGTGACTCTTCTGATCATGTTCGAAATTTGTTCCGTTGAAACTTTGATTTTGTCGATCGACGCTCCCGCCTTGCCATTGTTCTGGAAGATGACACCCAGGATACGTGCTTGCGTGGTTGGTGTTATGGTCGTCCCGTCGATGGTGATGCGTACGTTCTCTTGGTCTCCTTTCTTTCTTCTTGGCTTGATGACGAGTAACTCGGACTTCTGTGGTGAGCAACTGAGGCCGCACGATTTAGCGAACTCGTGCACGGTCTTTGCCACTCTCTGAAGGGTCTCCTCCATCCAACTCTCCGACCCTGCCCTCGACGTCCACACAGTGATATCGTCTGCATAGAGAGCGTGATCTATGCCCTCTATGTCTTGAAGCAAAGTCGGGAGAGGGAGGAGTGCCAGGTTGAAGAGAAGCGGCGAAAGAACCGATCCTTGCGGAGTGCCCCTGTCTCCCAGGGCTATCGGTTCCGACTTCTCCTCTCCAATTTTGATGGTTGCCGTTCTATTGGTTAAGAAATCCTGCACATATTTGAATGTCCGCTTTCCGCATCCCGTTTGGTGCAGGTTACGAAGAATACTTTCGTGTGTGACGTTATCGAAGGCCCCCTTGAGATCGAGCGCCAGGATAGCTCTTGGCGTAGGGGTCTTCGCTTGCTTGATAACCAGCTCGTGTATTTGCACCAAGACGTCTTGCGTGCTCAGGTGCCTCCGGAATCCGTACATGGTCGGTGGCATCTGATCAGTGACATCCAAATGTCTCTGAAGTCTCTTGAACACCATACGCTCGACCACCTTCCCTACACATGACGTGAGGGAGATGGGGCGTAGATTGTCGACGTGGGGTGGTTTCCCCGGCTTGGGAATGAAATGCACCTCCGCTTCTTTCCATTCTTTTGGTAACGAACCCTTCTCCCAGGACGCGTTGACGAGGTTTAGCAGTTCAGCTCGGCTTTTGTCGCCCATATTTTTTAGCATCTTGTATGTAACGCCGTCAATTCCCGGTGCGCTGCCTTGATTACTTTCATCGATGGCCGCAACCAGCTCCAGTTCGGTGAAGGCTTCGTCCATCTCGACGTTGCTATCGCCTTCATACTCGTGAGTCGGGTTACCGCTCTTCTCGGTCTTGAGGTATTTACTTGTGAGTTCACGAATGAGCTTCTCCCCGTCCCCGTCGTAATTGTTGATCGTTCTTGTGAGGTCTCGGACGCATGCGCTCTTGCTTTTTAATGGATCTATGAGGTGTCGCAACAGCTTCCACGTCTTCTTCGTAGACAGTGTGCCTTGCAGGTCATCACACATTTTCATCCAGTTTTCCCTGCATAGTTGTTCCGCATACTCGGTCACTTGCTTGTTGAGCGCGTGTATACGTCTGCGATGCTTCTTGTTATGTTTTTGCCTCTTCCACCTTCGAGTAAGACCGTGCCTGGCCGCCCACATATGACTAAGCCTGCTGTCTACGAATGGAATTTGCGTGGTAGTAGTAATCTTCTGCGTAAATTTCTTTACAAATTCGCGTTGCTTTTTGGCCCATGCCTCATACGTCTTGGTGTCTTGGTTTTCGTCCTCGCCTTCACTGTCTGCGCTTCTACGTAACCGGTCCCAATCTGTAATGTTTCAGCACGATAGGAGTGTGCCGCAACGATGGGTGCAGACGAAGGAAAATGGAGTCATAGCGTTGGCTAGAGGCAAACGTATGAGAATGGCTGGATGGGAGCCGGTCGAGAGCCGCGAGCGAAGGGAACGCAGGCGACGCGCTCTGCGGTTTCCTCACGGAAGGGGGTAAGTAACAAGCGTTTGAAGATGGTGGTAGGGGGCAACGAGAGAGAGCATCGGCATCCTGGTGCTTCTTTCCAGACTTGTAGGTGATGTCGAAGTCGTATTCTTGTAAAGGAAGTATCCAATGGCCGAGACGTCCCGTTTAATTCTTTAGCGTCGCCAACCAGCACAAGGCGTGGTGATCAGTAACGACCGTAAAGTGGCAGCCGTGCAGATAAGGCCGAAATTTTTGGACGGACCAAACAACGGTGAGACACTCTTGCTCGGTAATCGTATAATTTTTCTCTGCAGCGGTTAGCGTGCGACTTGCGTATGCAACCACGCGTTCTTCAGAATTTTGCTGACGTTGCAAAAGAATAGCGCTGATACCGTGGCCGCTGGGGTCATTATGTAGGAGAGTGGGTGCGGTGTTGTCGAAATGACAAAGCACAGCTTCGGACGTGAGGGCACGCTTGAGGGCGTCAAAAGCAGTTTGGCATTCGTCCGACCATACGTAGGGAGCTCCAGAAAGAAGGAGTTGATGGAGCGGCGCCGCGATGGTGGCAAAGTTACGTGTGAAGCGCGGGAAATGCGAAGCTAGGCCATGGAAGCTACGCAAGTCTTTGTCGCGTTGAGGCCTAGGGAAGCGGAGGACAGCGGTAATTTTATCAAGGGCGGGTCGAAGGCCCTCCTTGCTGACAAGATGTCCGAGTACTTTAATGCTTTTGCTGGCGAAGTGGTACTTTTTTGTATTGAGCTGAAGGTCAGCAGATGAGAGGCATGTCAGGATTTCGTCGAGGCGCCGCAAGTGCAGATGGAAGGTCGACGAAAATATGATGATGTCGTCAAGGTAGCTTATGCAAGTCTTCCATTTTGACCTCGTAATACGCTGTCAATCATCCGCTCAAATGTCGTGGGAGTATCACACCGGCCGATAGGCATTACGTTCAATTCGTAAGTCCATCGGATGTGGCAAAGGCTGTTTGTCTGCTTCGTGCATGAGGATCTGCCTATATCCGGAGCGTACATCAAGGCTGGAGAAATACTCCGCGCCTTATAATGAGTCTAACGCATCATCGATTCGGGGCAGTGGATATACATCTTTGCGGATTATTTTGTTCAAGGCACGGTAGTCTACGCAAAATCGCACTGAGCGTTTCCCTTACGCAGGAAAACGACAGGTGACGACCAAGCGTTTGAGGATGGGCGGAATATGGTACGTTTCAGCATGTCGGCAACGTGGGTATCGATCATCTGGCGTTCAGCGGAGGAAACGCGATATGGCCGCCGGCGCACTATGGAAGTTCCATCTGTGTGTATGCGATGAGCCGTCGCAGAAGTCGATCCCAGAAGAGGAGAGTGGTTATCGAAGGAGTCTTTATGCTTAGATAACAACGCCAGTAACTCCCCCGTCTGCTGTGGCGTTAGATCGGAGCTGATGGTACTAGCGAGAACAGAAGCAGGGACCGGATCTACGGCTGTGAATCGTTGCGAAACAGCAGTAGTCGAGGATAACACAGAGACAGGCTGAGCGTCCAAGACGCACATGAGAACAGCGCCTTTCAAAGCAGGACTGGCTCAGTGGTCGTGTTGAGTACAGCCAAAGTGGCCGTGCAGTTGGTGAAGCGAACAAGGCTGGGTGCCAGAGCAATCCCTTTGGATTAGCAACGGGCTGACGGTACCACTAAAACGTCACCATCGGTGATGCCAGAGTTAACTACAAGGAGTTGTTCGTGGCCAGGGGGCACCTTACAATCGTCGGCAGTTCGTAAGCGAAGGCGCGGTTCGTGCAGGTCGTCGGAATTGTCGGTCTCTGTCAAATTAACGAGACGTTGACGGCACGAGATGAAAGCAGACGCCGAAGAGAGAAAGTCCCACCCTAGTATAAGCATGTGAGCACAGGCAGTCAACACTGCGAACTAGATATGCTGGCGTATTCCGTCGATCGAAACTCTTACCGGTGCATTGCGCCGATAGCCGAATCATGACATTATTTGCATCAAGAAGAAGAGCTTCGCTGTAAGGTGTAACTTTGCGCAGACGAGAGCACAAGCCAGCGTGAATAATAGAAATAGCTGCTCCCGTATCAATCAATGCTATAACTGGTACACCTCCAACACACACGAATAAAGTATTGGCCGGGCACGCTGGAGGAATTGTAGTCTGTGCGAGCCATCCAGCTTTCCCTCCAGAAACTGCACCATCTAGTTTTCCGATCGGTAGTCCGGAGTCCGTGTGGCCGGTTTCAGGGGTGATGTCAGGCATCGGAGAGAGGAGGGCGAGCGGCGACGCCCTGGACGGTAGTTGCGAAGCACTTCGGTAGGTGGAGAAAGTGAGCGTGGGGAGAGCCGGCGCTGGTAAGGACTCGGAGAAAGCAACGGGTCTCTCTCATAAATATCGTAATATTGTTCGTCCTGTTGTCGTCTTTCTCAAAAACGCGATATGTGCCCGCGAATACGGCAATAACAACAAATGGAGCGGGGCGTAGGCCGAGTAGTGCAAAATGCTGTGGCAGGCGGGCGGGGTACGAGTCGCCAGATGGTTAGGGGCAGTAGCAGGAGCAGAAGGAGCTGTCCTAACGAACGCTGGTTGCGCAGCCGCAACCTGAGCATACGAGGTGGATGGCGAAGGAGGGGCACAGCTCGCAGCACAGGTCATGGAGGACAGCTCCTCTTTGATGATGTCGCGCAGGCCAGGAACCGAAGGTTGAGGCTGGAGAACGGGAGCACTGAGCAGGCGACACGCTTGGAGCTCTTCACGTATGCATACGTATGCGTATGCTTCACGAATCAGCATACGCAGGTCCGTATCCAAGGAAGGAGGCGCGTCACCGGCGAGAGGTTGTAAACGGATGGCCTGCAGTGCGTCCAGGTGTTGGCAAGTAAGGATCACATCGTTAAGGGTATTTGGGTTCTCGATCGCCAGTGCGTGGAACGTGACGTGGGCAGTGCCCTTTAGGATATGACGAACAAGATTAGATTCCGAAATGGTGGCGTCAACACGGCGACAAAGGGCGAGGACGTCCTCGATATAAGATGTCAATGTTTCGCTGGGAAGTTGCGTGCGTCTATCAAGCTTGTTCTTGGTGACCTCAGAGCGGACTTTGGGAGCGCCCAAAAATCTGCCGAAGCTGTTGTTTGAATGCCGCCCAGTCAGGCAAGGTGATCTCGTGGTTGAGAAACCAAGTCCTGGCAACAGTGAGGTGGAATGCGACGTTGCGAAGCTTGCGCATATGATGCCACCAGTTAGACTCACTCACGTGGTCATAATTGCCCAGCCAGTCGTCAACGTCGTCACTACGTAGGCCAGCGAACATGGTGGAATTGCACTGCCGCGTGCTCACGGTCCATTACGGAACGGCCGGTGGGGCAGAGACGGTGACGGCGGAGGCTCCTCGAGGATCTTCTTGGAGCATCCTGGCGGAAAGGCGTAGCAAGCGGCGACCTGAACAAAGCTCCAGGGAAACTCGAAGGCGTAGAGGACCAAGCGATAGAGAGCAGCCTCCACCACTAGCGAGACAGCTGGCAAGCCTCAACGGTTTATTTCGCAGGTCGCGCGCTGCAGACGATGATGCTGCCCATGATGATGAACATATACAGATGAAGAAGATGAAGGGGTAATATAATGCTCACAACTCTTACATTTTTTTTTCTGGCCAGCCACCACCGTTATCGAACGGACTGCTCAGTTTGAACAAAGGCAGTGAGCTAGCAAGCAGACCCACTTAGTACTTCTGAAGGCTGTGAGAAGCCACGTATACAGCTTCTCTATTTTTGATTTATTCGGTTGCTCAGATTGGCAGCAGCTGCAAATCTGGCCTTTTTTTCGTGCATGGATTATAAGAAAACGGCCACCGTGGGCAGAAATCGAAGCCGCGGCCTCATACGAAAGAGCATAATCATCCAATGGCCCTCAGTCTCCAGCAGTTGCAGAGCAACTGAACAAGGCGGCGATCAAACATGTAAGGGCAGCAGAGGGTGCTAAGACCCGGACATGCCGCCACTCGGAACTGAACCTGGCAACGTTACACACATGAACTCTCTCGAGTGAAGCTAATTAGAACGACTATTTGAAGAACTATCAGGCATTGTGTGGGATATCATTGACTTTAGTGAGGTTAGAACTAGTGAGGCTTATAAAGTGGTTACTATGGCCACGTCCTCTAGTATGGCGGACTCACAAATAAGAATCAATACGGAGTAGTATTCCTAATCTATAATGACATAGCGGGCAACCCTGACGAAGTTTACAGCTTTAATGAGGCGGTACCAGTAGTTGTAACAAAACTAAATAGGAGGTATAGAATAAAGGTAGTACAAGCCCACGTTCCAACCTCTAGTCACCATGCTGATGAAATGGAACAGTTTTATGAGGGTGTTGAATTAGCGATGAGAATAGTGCAAACTGAATACACCGTAGTCATGGGCAATTTCAATGCAAGAGTGGCGAAAAAGCAGGCTCGTGAACAAGCAATTGGCAACTACGGCATTGATATGGGAACACTAAAGAAGAAATGTTGGCAGAATTCGCGGAAATGAATAAACACCGAATAATGAACACCTAGTTTAGGAAGCGTAGCAACAGAATGTGGAACTGGAAAATCACTAATGGTGAAATAATAAATTAAATAGATTTCATACTTTCTGCCGATCCCAGCATAGGGCAGGATGTAGAAGTGTTAGGTGGGGTAAAGTGCAGAGATCATAGGTTAGTGAGGTCTAGGGTTCCACTCAATATGAATGGAGCGATTAAATTGGTCAAGAAGAAACAGGCCAAGCTGGAGGCAAAGGCTAAAAGCACAGGAATTTAGGCTGGTGCTTACAAACAAATATTCAGCCTTAGAACTGAGGGATGAAAATGACAGAGGTAATGAACGAAACCGTAACTAGACTGCCTTCAGAAGCAGCAGTGGAAGGAGGAGTTAAGGCACCAAGGTAGCCAGGAGGTAAGCTCTCGCAAGTAACGAAAGACCTCATAATGAAACGACAAAGAATGAAACTGTCCAACTCAGGAAATCAAATAGAATTCTCGCAACTCTCAAAACTAACCAACAAGAACAAAATAAGGAATATTCGATACTATAATGTGAGAAAGACTGAGGAAGCAGCATAAATGGACGCAGCCTCAAATCAGTGAGAAGGAAGCTTGGCATCGGGCAAACCAAGATGTATGGTTTGAAAGATAAAACAGGGTCATACCATCAGCAGTTTCGAAGATATAGTAAAGGCAGCAGAAGAAATCTACACTGACCTGAACAGTACCCAGAGGAGCCGCGATATCACCATTCGAAGTAGTAATGAAGAAGTTACAGAGGCTCCTTCTACAACTATCGATGAAGTTAGAAGGGCCTTGCAAGACATGAAACGGGGAAAAGCTGCGGGACAAGATGGACTATCAGTCGATTTAATCAGCGATGGAGTATACATAATGCTTGAAAAACTCGCGCCCTTTATACGAACGGTCCATCGACTTCAAGTGTCCCTGAGAACTGGAAGAATACGAACATTATTTTAACCCACAAAAAGGGAAACGTTAAAGAATTGAAAAATTATTGGCCCATTAGCTTACTCCCAGTATTACATAAAATTTTTACCAAAATTTTCTCCAAAAGATTAAGGGAAACACTGGACTTTAGTCAACAAAGAGAACAGGCTTGCTTCAGGAAGGGATACTCAACGGATCACATTCCCGTCATCAATCAGGTAATCGATAAATCCGCAAATCTTTCAGAGATAAGGATATGGGTTTGCATTCAGGAGAGGTAGCAACATTCATAGAGGCATTATGTAATCTAGGATTTCAGGAAGCTTACGTAAATACTTTGGAAAATATGTACGAAGATTCCACAGCTACCTTGATTCTCCACGAGAAAAGTAAATCATACCTATAAAGAAAAGAATCAGACAAGGATACACATTCTCTCCAATGCTATTCACTACATGCTTGGAAGAAGTATTCACGCTGTTAAACTCGGAAGGCTCAGGAGTAAGGATCAACGGCGAATATCTCAGCAACCTTCGATTTGCAGATAACATAGTCCTGTTCAGCAACACTGGGCATGAGTTGCAACAGATGATTGAGGACCTTAACAGAGAGAATATGAGACTAGGGTTGAAGATTATTATGCAGAAGACAAAGGTAATGATTAATAGCCGGGCAAGGAAACAAGAGTTCAGTATCGTCGGTAAGCCTTTAGAGTATGTGAAGGAGTACGTTTAACTAGGTCAATTACTCACCGGGAACGCTGGTAAGACGACGGAAATTTACAGAAGAATATTTCTGTATTTCAGTAGTTGGAGTGCCCATGGCAGACATTGTCAGATCCTGACTGGAAACTTACCACTATCATTGAAAAGAAAGCTGTACATATAATGCATTCTTCCGGTGCTAACATATGGAGCTGAAACTTGGATATTGACAAAGAAGCTCGAGAACAAGTTAAGGACCACGCAAACAACGATGCAACGAAGAATGTTAAGCGTAACATTAAGAGACAGGAAGAGAGCGGTGTGGATGAGAGAGCTAACGGGGATAGCCGACATTCTTATTGGCATTAAGAGAAAAGAATGGAGCTCGGCAGGCCATGTAATGCGTAGGTTAGATAACCGGTGGACCATTAATATTATAGTATGGTTGCCAAGATAAGAGATGCGCCGTCGAGGTCGGCATAAGTATAGGTGGGCTAATGAAGGTAGGAAATACGCAGACGCAAGTTGGAATCGGTTGGCGCAGGACAGGGGTAATAAGAGATCACAGGGAGAGGTCTTCGTCCCGCAGTGGACATAAAATAGGCTGAGGATGCTGATGCTGATAACTGGCACAGCAATCAAACCCTGATGCATTCGTTCACGGCTCTTTGTGCTCCCACAGCTGCTATACCTTTCCACTACACTCCATATTGTCACGTGCTAGTGCCTGAAGAAAGCAGCCAAACTGAGAAAGACGAAACTAGCGTTTGATTGGGCGAACCTGTGCCCACAAAACAGGCTACACTTACAGCACAACGATAGCGGCGAACACGGTCGGCGATCATCGAAAATCTGATCAGCGGGTCAAGCGCGTCGGCTTTTATACAGCAGTCGTCGAATGTTCCAGACTAATCGTTGGGACCCGCATGCCTTCCACAAAGGTCTATGGGGAACCAGCGCTGGCCAGGAGGCGCTACGACATTTTTCATGCGTTACTTAAATATGCTGAAACCGTCCGATAGGGAGGCTACGAAGATGGCACGACATATTTAGCGATAAGAAACGTGCGCCTGTATCAATGTTTGTCTAGCCCGATGCGGCCAGCCAAGTTCTGTCCATGGCCATGCGCGCTGCGTAGAGCGCATGCGCTGCTACGTCCTAGCACGTCGGTTCCCTGCCGTTTGAGGAGCCGTGAAAAGTGTGACTCAAGACAATCGGTGAATTTGCTGACACGAAATCACTGCGTGTGCTACTGGAAACTGTGTCTACCGCTCGCTAGGCTGTGTGTTACGGCGCTGCTGTCGGCACGCGAAGCTTCAGCGCTGGTTGCCCATACCATACGCGTCAGGCGATGAAATCATATAACGCAAGGTTCGGCGACAACAGACAGCGGAGAGAAGCATCGATAACTTTCCAGAAACTTCCGATATATGCAGGCGCGTCCAGCGCTGTGCGATAACACTTTTTAGGCGGCGAAACATGGTCACCCGATAAACATAAATACAGGTGTCAATACCCCCCTACCCCCCCAACGAAAGTAAGAAAGAAAAGCACTCGTAACAAAGGAAACAACAAAAAATTGGAGGACGCTTAAGCTTCGCCTTCAAGAGTGGGACGCGATAGCGTTCCCGTCGACCCGCCAAGGGGTATAAGACAATGCGCTACGGCACAGCGATTACTTACGATGCGCCCCGCATCGGACTTAGCGCCCACCTATCACGCGGTGAGCGTCGAGCAACGCAGCGTTCGGCGCGGCAACGAAACGTGCGCCTGAGCGAACGGAACGAACCAAAGAACTCGGTGTCTCGGAGGGGAAACGATCTACGCCAGCCAAACGTCGTGATCGGCACGGGCAGAGAGATAGATAGTAATCTAAACCGGGAGCACGGCGAAGCGTCGTCAGGGGAGAGGGAGTCCCGCGACGCGCGTGGCAGCGGTCCCAATGCGCGCGCGGCGCGCCTCCTGTCGGGGCAGCGCCGTACATTGAGAGGAGGGGGTCTTCTGTGTTTGCCGCAAGATGGCTCTGCGCGTGCGCAAAGCGCAGAAGAAATGCAGCGGAAACGCACTTCGCAACTCGTGTAATTGTGACTTCTGTACGTTACATGTTCATAATTACCGATATACACCGCAGTATAACTTTCCACGGCTCGTTTCGAAGGCAACACCGCATTCACTAGAGGCGCGTTTGCACCGCTTGGAAGCATCGAACTCGTGGCTGAGTGGTAGCGTCTCCGTCTCACACTCCGGAGACCCTGGTTCGACTCCCACCGGGCCAATCTTGGAAGTTGCTTTTTATTTATGAAGCGCCTGCCGTGATTTATCGCTCACGGTCAACGCCGCAAACGCCGACACCGACGCCGACGACACCGGCTTTTCTGCGACACGAGCTCCTTAACGCTATCGCGTTAAAATAGGGAAGTTCGTCAGCGTCCGTTGAAGTGTTTAAGGCGCACCACGTGGACCACTTCAGATCGTGCACAGCGCCGCTGTGAATGCGAAATGCCGTCTGGCACGACCTCATAGTCCAGTGCGCCAATACGTCGGATGACCTTGTAGGGTCCGAAATAGCGTCGCAGTAGTTTCTCACAGAGTCCTCGCCGTCGTATCGGGGTCCATACCCAAACACTGTCGCCGAGCTGGTACTCGACGAAGCGTCGTCGGAGGTTGTAGTGTCGGCTGTCGGTACGCTGCTGGGTCTTGACCCGTAGGCGGGTGAGCTGTCGGGCTTCTTCGGCGCGCTGGAGATAGGTAGCGACGTCAAGATTCTCCTCGTCAGTGACGTGCGGCAAAATGGCGTCGAGCGTAGTCGTCGGATTCCTGCCATAAACCAGCTTAAATGGCGTGATCTGTGTTGTTTTTTGCGCCACCGTGTTGTAAGCGAATGTTACGTACGGCAGGACCGCATCCCACGTCTTGTGCTCGACGTCGACATACATTGCCAGCATGTCGGCGAGGGTCTTGTTCAGGCGCTCCGTGATACCATTCGTTTGCAGATGGTAGGCAGTTGTCCTCCTGTGACTTGTCTGGCTGTATTGCAGAATTGTTTGCGTGAGCTCTACTGTAAAAGCCGTTCCTCTTTCGGTGATGAGGACTTCTGGAGCACCATGTCGCAGTAGGATGTTCTCGATGAAAAATTTCGCCACTTCGGCTGCGCTGCCTTTCGGTAGAGCTTTAGTTGCTTTAGTTTCAGCGAAGCGGGTGAGGTAGTCCGTTGCCACGACGATCCACTTATTTCCGGTTGTTGACGTCGGAGACGGCCCCAACAAATCCATCCCAGTCTGCTGGAATGGTCGACGGGGTGGTTCGATCGGCTGTAGTAATCCTGCTGGCCTTGTCGGTGGTGACTTGCGTCGCTGGCAGTCTCGGCATGTCTTGACGTAACGGGCGACGTCGGCGGCCATACGCGGACAGCAATACCTTTCCTGTATCCTCGACAGCCTCCGGCAGAATCCGAGGTGCCCAGCGGTTGGATCGTTGTGTAGGGCGCGCAGTAATTCTGGACGCAGCGCTGACGGTACAACAAGAAGGTAGCTGGCGCGGACTGGTGAGAAGTTCTTCACGAGGAGGTTGTTTTGTAGCGTGAACGAAGACAACCTGCGCTCAAATGCTCTAGGGACAACGCCGGTGTTCCCTTCCAAATACTCGACGAGGTCTTTTAGCTCCGGGTCTGCTCGCTGCTGTTTAGTGACGTCTGCCGCGCTTATTATTCCAAGGAAGGCGTCATCGTCCTCGTCGTCTTGCGGCGCGGGAACGATGGGGGTGCGTGATTACCAGTCGGCGTCGGAGTGTTTTCGTCCAGACTTGTATATTACGGCGACGTCATATTCTCGCAGTCTGAGGCTCCACCGCGCCAGCCGTCCTGAAGAGTATTTAAGTTAGCTAGCCAACAGAACGCGTGATTGTCATTGACGACTTTGAATGGCCTGCTATAGAGGTAAGGGCGGAATTTTGCTGTAGCCCAAATGATGAGAGGCATTCCTTTTCAGTCGTAGAATAATTGCCTTCCGCTTTTGACAGCGACCGGCTAGCAAAAGATATCACACGTTCAAGTCCGTCTTTCCTCTGGACTAGGACGGCACCGAGGCCTAGGCTACTGGCGTCAATGTGGCTCTCAGTATAGGCGTCCTCGTCGAAGTGCGCAAGTACCGGCGGCGCCTGCATGCGTTGTTTGAGTTCTTGAAATGCGTCGGCCTGCGGCGTTTCCCACTTGAACTCGACATCACATTTCGTTAGATGTGTTAGCGGCTTCGCGATGCGTGAAAAGTTCTTGACAAACCGCCTATAGTAGGCACATATGCCAAGGAATCTTCGCACTGCCTTCTTGCCGATTGGCTGCGGGAACTTTGCGATGGCAGCTTTGTTCTGCGGGTCGGGGCGCACTTCAGATTTGCCGATGACGTGGCCTAGGAATAGAAGCTCATCGTAACCGAAGCGACACTTTTGCGGCTTCAGAGTGAGCCCTGATGACTTGATGGCCTCTAATACTGTCGCAAGCCGATTAAGGTGATCGTCGAAATTTCCGGCGAAGACGACGACGTCATCCAAGTAAACAAGACAGGTCTGCCACTTCAATCCTGCTAAAACCATGTCCATCACGCGCTGGAACATTTCAGGCGCCGAACACAGTCCAAATGGCATAACCTTGAACTCATAGAGGCCGTCTGGCGTGATCAACGCGGTCTTTTCGCGATCCCTTTCGTCGACTTCTATGTGCCAGTAGCCAGACTTGAGGTCCATCGATGAGAAGTATTTAGCGTTGCAGAGCCGATCCAAAGCGTCGTCTATCCGTGGGAGGGGGTATACGTCTTTCTTCGCGATTTTGTTCAGTCGACGATAATCGACGCAGAAACGTAGGAATCCGTCCCTTTTCTTCACTAAAACAACTGGAGACGCCCACGCGCTTTTCGACGGCCGTATGATGTCGTCGCGGAGCATTTCGTCGACTTGTTGCCTAATAGCGTCACGTTCTCGCGTCAAAACTCGGTAAGGGCTCTGGCCGAGTGGTCGAGCGCACTCTTCGATTATTATGCGATGCTTTGCGACTGGCGTTTGTCGAATCCTCGATGACGTTGAAAAGCAGTCTTTGTATCGTCGAAGCAGACTTCTGAGCTGTTGCTGCTTAATCACGGGGAGACTTCATTTATGTCGAAGTCTGGCTCGGGAACTACGGTCTTCGGGGTAGATGCGACAGAATCCGAGAGGACAAACGCATTGCTGGTTTCCAGAATTTCTTCAATGTATGCGATCGTCGTACCCTCGTTGATGTGCTTGAACTCTTGGCTGAAGTTTGTCAGCAACACTTTCGTGTTTCCTCCATGCAGTCGAGCGATCCCTCTTGCGACGCAAATTTCACGGTCGAGTAGTAGACGTAGTTCGCCTTCGGTGACGCCTTCTACGTCAGTGGGCGTTTCGGTGCCGACCGAAATAACAATGCTGGAGCGAGGCGGGATGCTCACTTGATCTTCGAGCACACTCAAGGCGTGGTGACTACAAGGGCTCTCCGGCGGTATCGCTTGATCTTCCGACAGCGTTATTGACTTCGAATTCAGGTCAATGATTGCGCCGTGTTGGTTGAGCAAGTCCATGCCGAGAATGACGCCTCGTCAACACTGTTGCAGGATAACGAAGGGGGCAGGGTAAGTCCGGTCATGAATGGCAATTCTTGCCGTGCAGATTCCAGTCGGCGTGATGAGGTGTCCTCCAGCGGTCCTAATTAACGGGCCTTCCCATGCAGTCTTAACTTTCTTGAACTGGGCGGCGATGGGTCCACTCATGACCGAGTAATCGGCCCCTGTGTCGACTAAGGCGGTGACTGCGTGGCCGTCGAGAAGCACGTCGAGGTCGGTGGTTCTTTGCCTTGCGTTGCAGTTAGGTCTTGGCGTCGGATCATGGCTGTGTCGCGTTGACCTGTGGCTGGTATGGGACGTCGTCAGGTCGTCTTTCATCGTCGTATTCTTTGCTTCCACACTTCGCCGGGACGGCGGCGTGTCGTTATGTCGTCGAGGTAGTTTCTTCGGCGTCTTCGTCGGCGGCGGAGGACCTTCGTCAGTTCGACGAACAGCAACCGCACCTCCATCGGTTGCTGCTTTTATTTTCCGGATAGGGGCTCGCAGACCGGCCCCGGGCTGGGCCAGTGTATGGATGGCGCTGCGGCGACAGGTAGCGGCCTGGTGACGGCAAACGCGGCGGTCGTCTTGAGTTCCACTGAGTGGCGGCTAGGTAATCGGCGATGTCACGTGGGCGCTCCCCAAGCTGTGGACGCGGCGCGTTGACGGCGAGCCCTCTCAGTCCCAAGTCGCGGTATGGGCATCGGCGGTACACATAGCCGGCTTCTCCGCAGTGATAGCAGAGCGGGATGTGGTCGGGGTCTCGCCAAATGTCCGTCTTCTTCGCGTAGGTGCGCTGGGCGACGGGTGGGCGTGCTGGTGGCGGCGGCGGCGGACGGCGGAATTGCGGGCTTACCCCTGGCGCGGTCGCAGAGGGGTGCCTTGACGGCGTGCGACGGTGGCGTAGGTCATCGCTTCCGGCTGGGGCTGCGGCGATTGTGATTGCACCTCAGGAACTCCAAGCGATCGGTGCACCTCTTTCACGATGTCGGCGATCGAGGCCACTTGAGGCTGCGACGAAGGCAAGACCTTGCGCAGTTCTTCTCGCACAATGGCCCTGATGGTCTCGCGCAGATCGTCTGTGGCCAGTGACTGAATTCCTGCGTACTGAGTAGAGCTTGTACGGCGGTTGAATTGCCGGTTCCGCATTTCGAGTGTCTTCTCGATGCTGGTGGCCTCGCAAAGGAACTCTTCTACGGACTTCGGTGGGCTTCGCGTCGTTGCGCCGAAAAGTTCTTCCTTCACACCAGGCATGAGAAGGCGGACTTTCTTCTCCTCGGGCATATCTGGGTCGGCGGGTCGGAGCAGACGCTTCATTTCTTCCGTGAAGATGGCAACGTTCTCGTTAGGTAGCTGCACTCGGATGTCCAGCATGCCTTCGGCCCTTTCCTTGCGCACGACGCTCGTAAAGGTGCGCAGGAAGCCGCTACGGAAGAGGTCCCATGTTGTCAAGGTCGACTCCCGGTTCTCAAACCACGTTCTGGCGGCATCTTCTAAGGCAAAAAGTATACATGCCGCAGCTTATCGTCGGAGTCCCCGTTGTTAAAAGTCGCGATTCATTCGTAGGTCTCCAGCCAGGATTCTGGGTCTTCAGTCGCTGCTCCATGGAAGGTCGGTGGGTCCCGAGGTTGTTGTAGGATAACGGGGGACGCTGGGCCAGCCATTGGGGTAGTTTTGACTACGATCTTCTTTATCGAGTCAGGTAGAAGTCCGTGCTCTGGGGGCAGTCCTTGCAGTCTGCGGCTAGCACGCTGGTCTTGGGCTATGTTAGTTTACTCCTCGGGCTTCGGTCTTTGATTGCGGCTTTGCGGGAGCGTTCGGTACAGAACGCACGGGCACCTCTACCAGAGTTCACGTGGTAGTGACTGTGAAGAAAGCAGCCAAACTCAGAAAGACGAGACTAGCGTTTTATTGGACGAACCTGTGCCCACAAAACAGGCTACACTTACAGCACAACGATAGCGGCGAACGCGGTCGGCGATCGTCGAAAATCTGATCAGCGGGTCAAACGCGTCGGCTTTTATATAGCAGTCGTCGAATGTTTCACACTAATCGTTGGAACCTGCGTGCCTTTCACAAAGTTCTACGCCATACGCGTCAGGCGATGAAGTCAGATAACACAAGGTTCGGCGATAACAGACAGCGGATAGAAGCATCGATAATTTTCCAGAAACTTCGAATGTATGCAGGCGCGTCCAGCGCTGTGCGATAACATTTTTAGGCGGCCAAACGTGGTCACCCGATAAAGATAAGTACACGTGTCAATATCTTTTCTACAAAATTCATTCTGGGAAGTTGGCCTTGGAAGTATCTAGCGAGTGCTCAACAAAGAATGGCCGGTCTCGTCAAAAACTTCCCTTAATTTTCGTGCCATCCAAGTTTCGAGCGAAAACGTAAACGTGCGTTTTCTGGACTGCGTTTCCCGGGCCGTAAGGAGCAGGCTCCGATGGTTTACAATTCTCTCAAAATGTACTGTCGGCCAAAAAAAAAAACAGCCTGGTTAAGCCCGGAAGATTGCGAAAGTCCAGCGCCGTCACTTGGCCAGGGGGGGCGTGACACTCCCCGTTTTCGGTGGCACTAGAGTTACTGTATATGCTACCACAGGTTACCTGTGGTAGCATATACAGTAACTCTAGGTGGCACAGGAAATTTGTTCCATCTCTGAATGGGCGAACGCAAAAATCCGTTTCCCTTGTATGGCCTCCTAGATCGTCGCGCGCACGCGCGCCGATCCCGGTGGCCAAGGCCTTCCCCCCGCTTAACTGTGCCCTCCTCTCCCCATGCCCTCTCTTGTAAAACCCTCTCAACTCCCTCACCTTCGACTGTCCACGCGCCCTCGCCGGCGTGCCGTACCAGCCGGCCCGGCGGCTGCTTAGTCCTCTACGTAACGCTTTATTTTTGTTATCTGCTGTCATCGAGATGCGTGCGCTGCTGTGCGTTGATCGACGTGGCTTGTTTCGTCAGTTATGTGGTCCTCGGTAGCTGTGTGCTTGTGCACCGCGACGTTTCACCCGTTTCACGACTCGTACCGCTTGTGCATCGTGCAGTGGTGCACGAATACCTCAAAAACAAGTCCTGCAAGGTTGTCCCGGGTGCCTAATGGCAACAGGTGAGCGCTCAGACCCAAGGACATCAGAAGGCGCATGTGCACGAACACAGCCCTGTCCATTTGTGTGCTCCATGAGGCTCCGGACGTCGTTGCGCCTTGATTGTGCTACACTTGCCTCTTCCCGGTAGAGAAAGCTGACAAATAGGTGCTCCTCCTCATTGTCACCTGGTACGTGACTTGTGTTTTTCTGTGCCAGGTCTCATTCTGCAACTTCAGTAACTTTCCCAGCTTTCCATACCTCCCTCAGTGCTTTTTCTGTGTATCACGTTCTACAAACCTACTAACAGCTGAAAAATTACTGTTAGTGTTTGTGTACTATCTCAGTAACCCCCGATGGGAAAACCGCGCGAACAACCTTCATGTGTAGGCATGATACGCTTTTTTCTTCTTCGGGAAAGCATGAGCATTTCAAGTGTCCTACATGTTGATTTTTGCAGTACGTGTTTATTATACAAAGGAGAGCACAATAGGTACGACTTAGTGCCTTAAGTGACGTAATTTTATCGCTATGCATTGCATTCGGGTAGAAGGAAAAGTCGTGTTGGCTTGTTTTACCTGGTCTTTGATTGAGGAATAAGCCTTTCTGCGAATGTTTTCTATGTGCTGCTGCAAAACCCGACTACCTTCTGTTCCCCTTGCCACCATTACTCAAGTTGTGGCCAAGTGCAAAATAATGTGATAATGCGTGTTTCAGTTTTTAGTACAATGTTATTTTTTTCTGCCATGTTTTTTTCAATTTGTTCAGCAATAATGAACATGTCACGCATTTCATATACTTTCGTGCAGATTTATAAGTAAGGTTTCTTTTGGTATGACTCTCAATCAAACAGTGTTAGCATTTTATTCTATCTTTCAGGTACTTTGCGTGCCATTGTTTTTGCCATTACCAGTGAGTTTTTCCTTTTTATAGTTGTCATGAATATGTCATACGCGTCGTCCAATTTTGTGCAATATCTTAGTGCACATATCAGGAGCTCGTCTACATTTAGGTCTTGAGGACGTTATATAAAAATCTTGTTTTTTTATGTGTGTACATGAAACGGCCTTCGCGTTTTCTAGCGCTTTCTTTTGTTATTTCACCATCTGTGAACTTTTGTCTTTAGTACTCTTGTATACGTCATGCACCTTTAACTTTTGCTCACTTTTTGAGCGTGTATCACTCCATGTTGTAAGAAAAATTTGTTTTCGGAAACGAAGTCATTAAAGCGAGCCTAAGCATCTATTGTGTTGGAAGTGGAATTTTTTTCTATGTCGCGGCACATGCTGGAATAAGTATGGGCAAGACTGCGTGCGTGCCAACGCATAGCCCACGGCGCACCACGCGCCAGCTCGCAAGCAATGCTAATGCGCGGCGTTGCACGCGCATTGCTTGCGAGCTGGCGCGCCGTAACAAGCGCGCTATAAAAAACAAACGCGCCGCTTGCGGGTAAAAACAAAAAAAAGTGAGTGGTGCGCGCGGCATGGGGGAAAGGGAGTGGAGTGGGTCAGCATAATAAAAACAAAAAGGAAAGAAAAACGTTTGGGAGAGGAGATGCCGCGCGGCTGCTGTTGCCATGACAACCTAAACAATCATGTGCGCCGCCATTTTGCTTCTGCGTCGCCCATTGGTTAGGGCCGTAACTGAAGGGGACCTTGGCGCTAGCGTCGAAAGAGCGTCTACTCGAAAACGGCCAATGGGAGCCATACGGAATGTCACCCCCCCCCCTTGACTTGGCCGCAGCTGATCGTTCCAGCCTCGCCTTGTACACATCATCCGACATAGCGCAAGGCAGCGCGCCGACCACTGCGAGGACATAGAGAAAGAAATTCAACAAGAGGGGACACTCTTCAAAAACTGGCAACAGGAAACACGTCACGCCTAGTTTCAACAACGTCCGTTAGTTGACGCGAGCATCAGAAAAAAAGAATGTGAAATAAACTTCCAGACAACAATTTATTTTTTTTATTCCTTCCCACTAAAAGTGAAAAAGTTTTGCGTGTAAATGAACTTATACTTTGCAACTTTTTGTTGCGTTGCCTAGCAACAAGCTAGCGGCACGCCAGACGCGCGTGCATACGTCATGCGCCAGACAAGCCGCAGGAGTGAGCGAGGACGGTCGTACGTGCGAAGCTCGCGTGCTCGGCGACCCGTCTGTTTTGGATATAGCCCATTTTTGGGGGGCTTCCGGCCTTCTCCATGCTTCTCTTGCGTGTCGTCTGCATTTCCACACGGCACCACTGCACTACTGGACTACAGCAAGGTGAGAAATTGTGTTTGACAGTGTGCGGCGCATTTTAATCACATTTAGGCTTAGTTCGAGTGGCGCAGTTAGCGAAAAACAGCACCGCCGTCCTGGCGCAGTTAATTTGAGTTAATGCCTCGTCCTGGGAGATGTTTGCGACACTTTCTATGAGCCGCAACATTACTGTAACTTATTTCGGTAGTATTTGGGTACGCTTGCCGCGCCCGGCTTATTGACGCAGTAAGCGAAAACCGGCTCGGCCGTGTGACGCATTTGCGCGTGTGCATGCGTGTACTACGTCGTAGCGCCTGGGACAGACAAGTTTTCGCGCATTCTGTGGCTCCCAACATTATTGTAACTAACGTCGTTATATTTGGGGTAGTTTAGTTGCACGGTTGCCGCGCCCGGCTTATTGACGCAGTTAGCGAAAAGCAGCTCGGCTGTGTGCCGCAGTTTCGCGTGTACTGAATCTTACTGGTAGAAGTTCGTGACGCATTCTCTGACCCGAAAAAAGTATTGTAAATTATTTGGTAACTTTTTGGGATACCCTGAGGCTTGCTCGCCGCGCCTGGGGTTGTGAAGCTGTTAGCGAAAAAAGCAAGCCGCGGCCGCGGCCACAGTGAGTTAGTTTTGCGTGTACTGAATTTTAGTGGGACAAGTTTGTGACGCATTTTATAGCCCTGCAACAACATATATCTTATTTCGGTACTCACGCTTCTCGAAAACGCGACGAGCGATTGCCGAGAGTGATAACACGGGAGTGTTGCATGCGCCGGCAGGACGCGTAAAAGATAACAAGGAGGAGCTCAAGAACATGACATTTATGTATTCTGAGCGACTGAGAACAGGCTTTGCACCGACGAGTCTGACTTGAGTGCGATTAGAAGGCATTCTGCGAGCGTGTAACATGGTCTGGCCTAGCCTGTGTTGTAGCTACCTTTGTGTACTTGGCGTACCATCGTGTCGACTGAGGCCAAGTTGTTTTGGAAACGCGCAGTCACCCGTGTATTTGCGCACTTAAAGTGCAGGAAACAATGCCCGGGAAAGGAGAAGTGCTTGAAAGTCGGATGTTCAGATTTTATGGCATTGTTTGGGAGGACTCTTTGCTGCGAAATGTACGTAAAAGTGAATTTATCTGTAATGCCGCTCATTCACCACTTACGCACGTTTCGCCTCTACACGCAATACTCCTGTTAGGTCAATATACCGAAATGATAGATGCTTGTAATTTACTTTCTTTCAGCTGATGGAATCCGGTGGAGCATCGTACGGCAACGACTGCTGCTTACCTGGTGCCACAACTTTGGATGAATGCAGAAGAAGCCCGTAACGAGCATTTATATAGAGCAAAATAAAAAAATTCATCATTTCAGAAGACGTCTTTCGTGTTCTTTATGAAATTGCAGCCGACAGATTCGGCGCAGTCTTGTAAAGGTCAATCGCAATCATTTCTACTTAATAATGAAACGATTCCACGCCAAGGCCACGCGAGGTTCAGCAGACGCGAAAAAAAAAAAAACATGAATGCCGCGCCGAGCAGCGGAGCCGGCGTGGCGTGTACCAACAGGTGTTCAAAACGCGCGCGCCCAAAAACGAAACCGGAAAGAGTCAACAACATCCGCTTGGTGCGCTACAGTCAATTCGGCCGCTGGGCTCTATGGGAGTGTCCGCTCTTGTTGAAATTTCTTTCTCTATGGCTGTAGCCCCATTTATCCTCCTAGCGTGACGTCACACCTACGAGCGCCCTCTCTCGGTAGCGCCGCAGCAGCGGCGCGCAGGGCTTCGCCTCCACGATTGATGCCGCGAGCTGGGGCCCCGTCTCTCGGTCTGGCGTGACGTCACACCAGCGAGCGCCCTCTCTCGGTAGCGCCGCTGCAGCGGCGCGGAAGGTTTCGCCTCCACCATCGATGGCGCAAGCTGGGGCCCCGTCTCTCGGTCTGGCGTGACGTCACATATTCACGTGACACGCAGCTGTGTAAGAGGCGCCACGACCACGGATGGACCGAAAGTGCGAGCACAGTATATCTTTCGCAATCAAAGCAAACGGACCACGGCTCAAGTGGCCGGAGTGGCTTCGGGGCCACACTAGGGCGCTGCTATCGCGTTCCGCGCGCTGACAGCGAGAGTGCCCCGAATGACGCCAGTCTTAGCCCTCACTCTCACGCGGGGTATCGTCACGCTTGATAAATTTCTAGTGCACAGTTTGGTTGCTCTGCTGCTGACGCCCGCGACGAAGGGGACCGTGCGTCGCCGGTAGTCCAGCACATGGCGCTGTCGCGCAGTAGAGGGCGGCCGCAGCGCATCAAAGCGCGGGACTCAGAAGGAACGAAGACCCGTTCTGATTGTTGTTTTGCTTACGTTCACCTTGTGTTTCATATTAGTACATGTCGCCGGCGTCCACCGCTGCTCCAGTTTAGGCTGCATAGCAGAAGTAGCTGCAACGGCGTTAAAAGTGATGCGCGCTTTTTCATGCCAAGCTGATAAGTTACAGGCGCAAAGCTTTGCTGAGGACACGGCTTTTCTGTCAAGATAACTTTTCCGGCAGTGTCTCCAGCACTGGGTTTACTATTTACATGAGTGACGCCTCTGAGAACTGCTTTGGATAGCTACTACAATGCGTGGGCCGTTATGAAACTTTACAAAAGTACGGCCAGGAAGGGATAATTGGGAAGACGAATCGGAGGAACTAGTTAGTCTTGAAAGTTTATTCACGGAAGCATTCCATGGCTTGAAGGGGTCCTCAGTGCGATGAAAAGTTGCCGTCGACCGCGATGACTTGGCTTACTCGCCTTGGCAGCGAGTCGTAGAGCGCCGCCGCTATAGCTTCGGGCGTCCGCGCAGCGCTTTCTGCTAACTTATTGCGCGGGCGTGAAAGAGCGCGCGTCACTGTAGCCGCCGTTGCGGCTACTTGCGTTATGCTGCTTAAAATCGAGCAGCGGCGGAGGCCAGCGACATATACTAATATGCAACACAAAGTGAATATAAGAAAAACAACAATCACAACGGGTCTTCGTTCCTTCTCAGTGCCGCGCTTTGATGCGCTGCGGCCGCCCGCTACTGCACGACAGCGCCATGTGCTGGACTAGCGGCGACGCACGGTCCCCTTCATCGCGGCCGTCAGCAGCAGAGCAACCGCACGGTGCACTAGAAATTTATCAAGCATGACGAGGCCCCGCGTGAGAGTGAGTACGGAGGCTGGCGTCACTCGGGTCACTCTCGTCGTCAGCGCGCGGAGCGCGATAGCAGCGCACCGGTGTGGGCCCGTAGCCGCTCCGGCCACTTGAGTCGTGGTCCGTTTACTTTTTGGCCGATAGTACATGCCCATTTTTTACAACATTCTTAAGTAGTACTTTCATGCGCCTGAAAGCGTCGCGTTTCAGCTGTTATTTTCACTAGTTGGTTCTATAAGGAATTGGGTATAGAGTGCTTGGAATCTGCTCAATAAGGTTGTGTCATTTCAGGAGCGTTATATTTTCTCCAGTAATTAGACCGTCCAGTTAACACACACGCGCCGACAAATACCCATTTATCTCCGCCATTGAAATTAGACATCGAAAAACACCGGTTCAAAGGCGACAGAAATAAACACTGATTAATTACCCCCGAATTCGAAGAAAAACGAATCACGAAACCACCGTACACTATTTATCAGGGACGCAATAATGAGGGGTATCATCGAATTAATTTTGACAACCTGACTGTATTCAACGTGCGCCCGAAGCACGGTAGACGAACGTGTTTGCGTTCAACCCCGATCGGAATGCGGCCTCTACGGTCGGGAATATAACCCGCGATCAGCATCACGACGCCAACGCCACTTAGCTACCGCGGGGGTTCATTCGATACGTGTGGCACGAGCAGTTTGGTAAAACTGGCCCTTGAGACGCCCGTGGCCCATGGCCTAGCCAGCCAAGCAAGCGACCCATAAGGCACCTGAATGATCAGCACATTTAGGACTCTGGTCTGACCGTAGTACACGCGGCCGAGAGGCTTCCTTGCATGATCGTCTTACAAGAACGTCCTCACAGTTGGCCAAGAATGAATAGTCTGGAAACAAAAATTAGAATAATAAGCGGAAGTGAGCATAGAATCTTGAGGAGTGCTGGGAATGAAACGATGCAGCGACCTCTTGCTCAGAACCAGTCCGCCATAGCCACGACACATCACGGCGGCGGCCTTATCAGCGCTGTCACACCATTGTGCCACGTGTAATGGTGACTAAACTATCGGTACGTTCCTCATGATGCCCGGACGAAGCATGCCATTATAAAACTCACCCTGTCGAGGCTGACGTGCGTAAGCAGCTCCGTTTGGTCGAGCAACCGAACCAGAGGGCACACCTCGAACGAAATCTCGATTCCCTCGACACCGGTCAGGTGGGCCGTGACGATCCGCTTGGAGAACGTGATCTGTTTCAGGAACTGCACCGGGCGAAATCGTGCCAGCACTGACACGTTCAGGCTGACGCCCGAGAAACAGCGATGCTCGCGCAGAAACCACAATGTAGCCAGGAAGAGCACCGCAGCTCTTGGGTCGTACGGAGCCATGGGATCGTCATGGATCATGTTGAAGTCTAGGCTGCCTTCGCGCAGTTCGTCAAAGTCAATGCCGAAGGGGTTCAGGAGCTCGTTCAACTCTTCCTGCATCGCGCGCAACGCCAATAAAGTTCGTAAGAGCTGCTTCCTGAAACGAAATGAACTGGCTCGCTTCACGGCTTGAACTCGTACAAGGTGTGTCGGCATATGTAAAGTGTCGTATATGCACAGAGTCCTCATTGTCTTACCTGCCTTGTCCCTTAGCTACTCTGGGAGCTGTTCTATGCAGTAGCCTTCTGTCCTAATTATATGTGTGTAAATTTTTGTGTGCTACTTATATATATATATATATATATATATATATATATATATATATATATATATATATATATATATAAACGAGAAGAAAGGGGGTTAACCGAGGGTCCCGATTTTATTAGTCATATCATACGAAGCCAACAAACATTGACACCAAGGACAACATAGGGGAAATTACTTGTGCTTGATAAATGAAAATAAAGAAATTAAGAAATAATGGAAATTAAAGTGGATGAAAAAAAAACAACTTGCAGCAGGTGGGAACCGAACCCACAGCCTTCGCATTTCCTTCGCATATATATGTATATATAAAATTTAAAATTTATAATATTTATATTCTTGATACGTGTGTAATATTCCTTTTCTCACTGGCCTGCACAGACAACGAGCAGAAGAACGTCATCTTCTGTCTTAGGGGCAGAAGGCACTGAGAAAAGCGTCTGTGTGGTTACCTTAACGTAAATTGCAAACACTAAACCCCTGGGGTTGTAGCCAGTGTGAGCTGTGTGTGATGCGCACGCTTCACTTTTCTGCGTGGACGTGGTTGAAGTGACGGAATGAGTTACCGCATGAGTCAACATCCAGCAGCGGGCACCTCCTTCGTTTCGCTGCGTACATGGGTCAAGCAGAAAAGGCACCTTCAGTATATCTCGGGCGACAAAGGCGGCCCTCTCGAGCAACTCGAGGTCGTCCTCGAACTGATCTTCGGCAAACTTCCGGAACCTGACTACCTCCACGTCCATGACCTGGAAAGTGTCAGAGATATTGGAGCAACATGGTGGCTAGAGCCTAAAACACCAGCAACGTTTAGAGCCTAATCCAAGAGCAGAATTATCCAGCACGAAATTATTAGTCGGTCGAAGTTTCCCGTGAGATTATCCAGGTATGTGATGCGTTCTTATCTCTGTCTCAGTGATTCCCAGCGTCACACAGAGAAGAAAATGTGGGCACAAATGGTCAAAGATGATTGCCCAAGTATGCGAATAGCTGACACGCCTCATGTATTAGGCATGTGCTGCGGCAGCGCTCTTCTCTCGCACTTCCCTCTCGACACACTCCGCCATCTGGAGGCGCCGGTGTTATGCACGCGCATACCCTGTGGCACATGGACATTGAGCCAAGTTGCCGTCAAAGAGGTTCATTCAAGGGGGACACATACCCATGCGAACGGAATAGATCTTAGGCTGCAGAACCTTCGGCATCATGTATTTGGTGGCGTAGCTGCGCAGCCGGAAAGACAACTGCTCTGACAATGCCACGAATGCTATTCCCATTTACATAAAACCCACGAGTTTGGTCCCCAAACACAGATCTACATGTGGTATGGATATAGTACCACACGCAGGGCTTTTGTCAGTTGGAATCGATTAGTCGAATGAGTTAGACGTCGCGAAGGAACAACCCTTGAGTCATGTGCTCACTGCTCAACCCTGATTTTTTAACGTGCCCCTAATTGTAACTGCGAGAGTGTTTTTGCATTCCACCCCCATCGAAACGCTGCCGTCGAGGCGGGGGTATCGAACTCGCTACCTCGTGCAAAACACCATATCTAGTCACTGAACCACTGCTGTGGAGTGGCAGGGACCGTGAAGATTCTATTGAATTAGAAAAAGCATGGAGGGCCTTTGAATAAAGGAGGGCGTGTTTCATTCAACTTAAGCGAGAGTAACAGTAGGAGACATTTAACTTGAATCCACGCTCTTCCAATCAGCCACAGGCGTAAAAGCTTGTCTCGGCAAGAACATGAAATACAAATAATGCAAGCATGTTGTATTTTCAGTGATGGAAGCGGCACTTGGTCTTTTGAAGCAGCTTTCAGGGCAGGAAAATCGCAGTTTGGAGCATAAATTTATGCTTTCGGAGCAGAAATATTTACTGTTTGGAGCAAGAAAAGAATGCTTTGGAGCACTAATTTAATTTTCTGGAGCAAAGAGA
Source organism: Dermacentor albipictus (assembly GCF_038994185.2). Classification (NCBI taxonomy): domain Eukaryota; kingdom Metazoa; phylum Arthropoda; class Arachnida; order Ixodida; family Ixodidae; genus Dermacentor; species Dermacentor albipictus. The sequence continues at coordinate 6,544,145 of NW_027225571.1, read as the reverse complement.
AGCTCTGTATAGGTTAGTACTTTCTGAAACATTGCATGCAATATGTCTTATACTATGATGCAAGCATTATACATACTTGCATCTTACACTTATTGCATTGCATGCAATAAGAATAAAATGGAACTCCTGTTCCATTTTATTCTTATTGTATAAGAAGATGAGGATAAGCGCCTACTTATTCCTAAAATACAGCTAATTCAGCATTCCAATAAAGAATTTAACCATTTAAAAGTGCGTAATAGCCACCAGCGGTTCAGCCCACCGTCAGCGCCGGGCACGGTCTCTCAGCACGAGCGGCGTTCTTCGAGAACAGTGCTAAAGAGATTGACCCACTAGAAAGCGCTGGAGTGAATAGCCCACTATAGTGTTCCTCTTCTTCGCTACAATTACCCTCGGGTACGAAAAGGGAGCCGTCCGGCAAGCTGACACCTGCTGACTACGAGTGGATGATAGTACGGCTTCAGGCGTTTGACGCTGACAATGTCTCGTCCACGACGGCGCATGTCCGAACACAGTTCAATAAGTTCGATCACGTAGTTAAGGGGGGATGCGCGCTCAATGATAGAGTATGGGCCTTCATACTTGGTCAGATTTGAAGAGAGCCCAGGTGCAGCGGAGGGAATGGAAAGCCAGACATGCGCTCCGCGATGGAAGGTCGGTTCAGAGGTGGTGTGACGCGAGTGCTCTTCTGGCGCTCGTGGTCATTGGAGGTAAAGGCCCGTGCGAGAGCGTGGCACTCGTTAGCATGTCTTGCCGTGGCAGAAATGGGTGCACATTCAAATGCACCAGCCGGTATGGTAGGATTGGGTGGATGGTGTGCGACAGGTGCCTACCGTACAGTAAGAAAAGGGGTGAAAAGCCGGGTGGTGCTCCGAGTAGCGGTGTTCTACACATAGGTCACGAAGGGCAGAATGACGTCGCAATTTGTGTGGTCGGAGGCGACGTAAATTGCAAGCATGTTGCCGAGCGGATGGTTCAGGCATTCTGTGAGATCAATGGTTTGAGGATGGCACGCTGTAGTTGTGCGATGAACAACGTGGCCCTATTTGAGAATGGCTTCATCTATTTTGAATAGGACGACACGTCCGCGATCGCTGAGCAGTTCCACAGGTGGTTCATGACGCAGGATGAATCGATGAAACGAGGAGGAGGCAACAACGCGCGCTGTAGCTTCTGGGAGGGCGGCAGTTTCGGCGTATCGCATGAGGTTGTCAACCGCCACAATATGGCCCAGCGGTTTCCAGTCGATGTCAGGAAAAGGGGCCCATACAAATTGACGCTGACGCGTCAAAATGGCCAGGTAGGACAAGTTAAATGTTGCAGAGAGGCTGGCGAGAGGAAGAGTGGGAATTTCCGGCGCTGACAATTGGGGGAAGAGCGAACGAACTTCTGAACGTAGCTGTACATGCCACGCAAGAAGTACCGCTTTCGAAAGCTGTGATCGGTTTTAAATATGCCCGAGTGTGCACACAGTGGACCGGCGTAGAAAGGTGCGCATATGTTGGAACGGAGACTGCGAGGTACTACTAGTAACCACTGGTGCCCGTCGGGATTATAATTGCGTCGTTGAAGCAGGTTGTTGCGAATGGCGAAATGGTGGGCTTGACGACGCAACATGCGAGTGGATAGTGGTGCTGATGAAGCAGAAAGCATGTCTATAAGAAAGGTAATCCAATTGTCCTTGCGCTGCTCAGAGGCAATGGTGGCGAAGTCGAGCGAAGAAACTGCAAAGTGGGATAGCGAGCTGCAGGCATTGCATCAGAGAAGGGAAAGCGCAAATGGGCGTCGACGTCAGAATGCTGGCGTCCGCTGCGGTACAGCACGCGGATATCGTAGTCCTGCCGCCAAAGTACCCATAGGGCAAGATGGCCTGAGGAATATTTCAAGGATGGCAGCAAACAGTGCATGGTGGTCCGTGACTACATCAAATGGACGGCCTTACAAATTAGGCCAGAACTTGGTGAGAGCCCAGTTGATGGCTACGCATTCTTTTTCTGTCACAGCGTAATGGGACTCAGCTTTCGTAAGCGTACGACTTGCATAACCCGCGACAAATACAGGAAACCCCTGTTTGCGCAGGGTAAGAACAGCGCCGAAGCCAACATCGCTGGCACCTTTGTGCACCTTGGAAGGGGCTGTCGGGTCATAATGGCGCAAAATTGGCGGAGACGTTAGCAAATGACGGAACCTTGTGAAGGCCTCGTCGCACTCACACTACAAAGTGAGGGGCCCGTTGCTTCTATGTAGCTTCGTCAGGGGCTATATGATCACGGCGAAACTGCGACTGAAGCGTCCGAAGTAGGAACCCAGACCGATGAAACTGCGCAATTCTTTCAATGACGTTGGCTTAGGCAGTTCGGCAACGGACCGAAGTTTGGCTGGATCGGAGAGAATTCTATCCTTGAATGCGACGCAACCTAGAATTGTCAACTGCCGAGCAGCAAATCGGCATTTCTTGAGGTTTAGTTGTAGCCGCACGTTTGTTAAACACGAAAACAGACGGGAGCTGTTGAAGGTGCGCGGTGAAGTCAGGAGCAAAAACAATGTCGTGAAGACCGCACAAGCCCGTGTGCCACTTCAAGCCCAGCAGAACTTTGCCCATCATGTGCTCAAACGTTGCGGGCGCATTACAATGTCAAAAGGCATTACGTAAAATTAGTATAAGCCGTCGGGTGTGACAGAAGCTGTCTTCAGCCGATCTGCGTCTGCCATGGGTACTTGCCAATACCCTGAGCGCAAATATAGAGATGAAAAGAATTCTGCGCCTTGTAGACTCTCAATAGCGTGCGCTATGCGCGGGAGAGGGTAGACGCTCTTGTAAGTGAGGTTGTTGAGGCCGCGGCAGTGACAAAAAACCGCACAGAACCATTTCTCTTCGTAACTAGGACGACAGGGGATGCCCATGGACTGATGGAAGGTCGTATCACCTCGCGGCGAAGCATGTCGTCGACTTGTTCGCTGATTACATGGCGTTCTGCAGGAGAGACACTTTACCTACGTTGGCTCAATGGTGGCTGCGGGTCATTATCGATGCGATGTGTAACAGTTGGCGTCCGGCCCAGGGAATATTGCCTTACGTCGAAAGAAGAACGAAATTCTTCTAGAAGGCACAAAAGTTAAGATTGCTGGACCAGTGTAAGGGCATCGGCAATAGAAGAACCGAACACATCACTGGGCGATAGGTAAGACGTAGAAACAGCACTGAGCGCACTGGAATTAGCACAGTAAATGTTACTGGGCACGCACATAACTTGCACGTCTTCTGTCACTTCTATATTGCCAAGACGTTCCCCTCGAAACAGCAACACGGGGTATGGGAACGGATTGCAAACGAAAATGGTGATGTAGCACTGTGTGATGTCCACTGTCTCAAAAGGCAGCAGCAGACGTTTCCGAGTGAGAAATTGGTCACATGGAGACAGTAGTGCAACAGCGTCTGAGATTCCGTTGCAGGACATGGGCACGTAGCTTTGGCATAGAGTGGTGATGTCTGTCATGGACTGAGGATTCTTGGCAAGTACCATGTTGAAAGCATCGTTCTCTATCCCTTTGAAGACACTTATGATTTTGTAAATCTCCGATATCGCCGCATTAACTTTGTTTTGCACAAGTTGAGTATATGTTCAATGTAGCTGGTAAATTATTCACCCGGATGCGTGGCACACCAGAGCACAGGACCGAATGAGGAGGCGCTTGCTGGGATGGAGTAGGAGGCGTTTGCTGGGATGAATCTTCAGACATAATTGAGCGTACGGTACGGGATCCTAGTTCCGGGGTTGACGTTGTAGGCCGAAGCAACCTACACCCCTTGTAAAGGTGTTTATTAAACACCAGCGGTTGGACCCACTGTCTGCGCAGGGCACGGAGTGTGAGCACGAGAAGCGTTCCCCGAGAACAGCGCTGGAGAGCTTGACTCACCAGAAAGCGCTGGAGAGGATGTCCCACTATGGTGCTCCTCTTCTTCACTACAATAAATAATTTATTTTCATTTCAAGGTATTGAGCCACCTGCAGTGTAATTTACATGTTCACGTACGTACGCAGGCAGCACGGTCACAGCTACATAAATTACAGCGTGTATGTAATCAAAGCGCCTATACGTGTTAATGAATTTCCGTGCGCGAAATAAAATGTACAGTTGGTACAGAGTTGGAGTGATTGGATGGCCGAGGTCAACAGCTAAGATTGCATCGCTGTAGGGCCAGTACCTCGCCGGTCCTATATCACCCAGCCCAGGCGATCGTTTCTATTGGCACTCACGGCGACACAGAAATGCGATACAATTTGTTTTTCACATGAAGTACTACTTAATAAAAGAGCAGTTGATCAACTATGTGAGTGTTTCGTAAAGCAGCACCTAGCGCTAAACCACTGGCATGATCGCCACAATGACCCGATGGCGTTTCGTCTCACAAACGGAAAGCAAACGCCTATCAGTGAATCCGCTTGGGTGGCTTGCCTGCACTACGTTTCGTTTGCTATTCACACCGCCAAGTGAGAAAAACAGTTCATTTAAGTCCATGGTAATCATGTTGTCAAAAGTAAGCGCACTTTGACGAGCTGCGGCCAGATCGCAGGCACCGTCGATAGTAATTATTGCGGCGGTCAGCGAGACAGGCCGACAGTCTCGTTCGGCCGTATTTCGATGGGAGTGAAATGCAAGAACCTGCATTGGCTGCACGTCAAAGAAGCCCAGGTAGTCAAAATTATGCTGGAGCTCCACATTACCGCACGCCTCATATTCAAATCGTGGCTTCGGCACTCCCCCCCTTCCACCCCCATTCACCGCCTCGGCAAGCCGGGGCGGTGAATGGGGGCTGAACCTACGCGGCACTACGGGTCCAAGAATACTAGGGTGGCCTCGATGCGCTCCCCCCCCCCTCACCGCCCCCCTAGAATACTATACAATATATCGACGATCACTTCCGTTTGCAAACACCGTTAGGTCTATATGATGTAGCTGTGATGGAAAGCGCGTGAGGGTGAGTCGCCAAGAAGGGAGCCTTGAATGGCGGCGCCTTCTCTCGCGCGCAGAATATGTATTTCCAATTCGAAGGAGGTGCGGGTCGGCGCAGGCCTGGCGCAATACCTGCCATAAACGGCAATTTTGCACATGCTGTAGCAGGACTTCCTTTACGGCACAGTTTGGCGCAATTGGCGCAGCACTTCCATCACTGTAATGTTTTGTAAAGATGTACATAAATTGAATATCTCGAACTAACTATCCTAACGAAATAATACGTCGAGACGGTTGCTAATAATTATGATAGGATACATCACCTTTTCAAGCACACGCATAAAGTGGCCCGGGTATTCACGTGAACGCACGCAACCGCGCCGCGTTTGCGTACGACGTTTTATTGGGATAGCAATTATATGGACACTCAAAAGGCACATTTTTGCCGTCGGCGTCGCTGTGGAAGTGATGTTCCGTATGAAGTCCAAGGGGGATAACACCGTCGCCGTGCGCCTAATACTGTATGTTCGAGTGAAAGCGTGCAAGGAAGCTCACGATCACGACTCAATCTCGCACGCGCAAGGGGGGAAAGCTGGAAAGAAGCAGGCCGTCTTCCGTCGCGCGCTACGTTCCGGGGGAGGGAAGGGAGGGGGGGGGGCGTTGTACTGCGTATTCCGCGGCCGCGCAGTCGACATCTTGAAACCGATCTGCGTTGCGGGCAGAGTCTAGGTGCTTCTACGGCTTATACCTTCGTGCATTCTGCGTTCTCGCCGCTGTGTTTGCGTTGGAGCGATACACAGCACGAAGGTCACTTCGCTCGCTACTCCGCGGCGGAGTATAGGTGCACCGACGACTCGTACCTTTGCGCGTGCTGCGTTCTCAACGGTCATTTTGCGTTGAAGCGATAGGTCACTTTGCGCGCTGCTGCTGACATGCTTCCTCATGCCAGCGTTTCTACAGTGAGTGTCTGCGCTCATCGAGTGTGATGTGTTCATGTATGCCTGTGCACCCTGACACCATGGTTCTCAATTTATTTACTAAGCGAATGTTTGCAACTACATACGGCTACTAAAACTACTATCCTACTTTGTACAGCTGACTATTACTTTGCTGTGGCAAGCTAAGCTTCGCCTTCCGTGCGAAACTTCAACTTTTTACATTGTTGTTTCGGCGCTGTCAAGAATGGCGAGCTGTGAAAGAAGATTGCCACACAGTTACGACAGGGCGACACGACGCGCACCTCTCCCTCTCCGTCGCTGCAGCTGGGAGGCGTTCAAAGAAGCGGCCTTTGTGCTGGAATCCGCCGCCTTACTCCAGCCCCTTCGACATTGTGACGGAACTAGTTCGGTGTGTGAACAATGATTCCGGAGTTCCCCAACGCGGAGCTGATTTGACACGCATGGACAAGCTGCCGTGGGGACGACGTATTTTGGAGCGTCTCACGCTTCGGCCTAGCACGGAACAACGAGCGACCCTCGATCGGCGCCGATAGTTTCCCGGAACGGCACCCCGCGCGGTTGCCTCTGTGTACAGAGCGCGGTTGCCTTTGTGTACGTAAACTGGTCTGCAGAGCAGCGGCGAGTTGGTGATGAGTAAACGAACAGTCGCCGCGTCGTAGGACCGGCGCATCGAGTGTATAAAAACTGTGGTTGTGCGAATGCTGAGGACACTTCTCTTGAGCAGTCATGTTAGACTGAGTCACTTCTTTCATGCAGTCCTGTTGGACTAATACTCTTTTTCTCAAGCAGTCATGTTAGACTGATTTAGTTTCTGTAAATAAACCCTTTTCCTCGTTCTCGATGAGAAACAGTTCTTCACTTCATCAACGATCTCAGCGTAAATAAGTTGGATGACGGCATGGGCCAGCTACCTTCGAATTCATGCCGTACTCCAATCTTGGCAAAGGACCACGGACGATGGGATTGAGCCCCCAATCCTGACAGCGCCTAATGCAGGAATCTACCCGGACGCTGACATCAGTTTATAACTTATGAGGTGCGCGCGTGCTTCAGCTTTTATAGCAACGGGAAAATGGTTGACGCACAACGACGCTACAATGTTGCATGAGTGCTTTGGAGCTTCCTGCTATTAGCGTTTAAGTTGGTTATTTAGCCTTGTGACCTATATTGAAGCTTCTACCCATCATCGCAGTTTAAGTTTGCTGCGAGGGGAATGAATCAGCACGCTTTCGAAAAGAATATTGTCAATGAGAGGCTGACTGTGGTACAATTTATCAACAAAGCTTGCTTTCTACGCGTACTTTGCCTAAAAAAATTAACAAATGGGTAGGGAGGGGAACGCAAGTGACATATACGAAGGAATGTTTGCGACACAAAAAAAACTGCGTGTAAATCGTATACCCTTAACGGTACCTCTTTGCTATCAGTGACAGGAATGCGCCCGTCAATTTTTAAAGCAGCTGTTCAGGTTAAAATCAACATCAGTGCCTATTTAATGGAAAGCTTCTTTACAGAAATGGCTTGTTGCAGTCCATATTTAAGGAAGCATTTTGCTTGAAGGATTATAAACGTTCCACCTCAAGAAAATTCGATATTTGATGAAAAATGACCCGACAGTTTTACCCAGCGTTGAAGATGAAGCGAAAGCTTTACATTTAGGAAAATTTGAGGCTGAAAATGCAGGAAAGATTAAGTCTAACGTGTACCAGAACGACCACGCCAACCTTGTCGCTTCAAGGACTGCTAGTGTTATGGCTGGGTGGCTACAAGCAGAGGTCGTCGTCACAGCGTAAAACAGAGTGCACATGCATATGTTCAAACATTCAACGCACAGATGCATACGCGCAAAAAGTACGCTAACGGGTTAGCGCACTTTGCATCCGGATAAAAAATCAGTTTTTATTCTCCCTGTAGACGGAAATCTATTAGCGTTTCGGCCATAGTAAAGAGGCAAACGCTATTCAGTCCTTCACGAAAAATGAGTTGAAAGCTGATCGTGTTAAGACAAGTATAACACGGTAGTTTTCCTAGAGCAGCTTTCGGGTAGCAAAACGCAAAACTATCTTAACGATTGACTTCAGCACCCGAAAGCTACTGCTTGCGCTGGTGACGTCGTAATGCCTGGATACGGATTATTATCGGCCACCTAGGGTTCTTCAGCGTGAAATCTCGGTGTGAAGGCTTTTATGCGTTCCGGCGTTATTTAAGTGCTAAGGCGCGGTCAGTAATCGAATTGCTAACGTCGTATTACAACACCGCGGATTACTTTCTAAAGTTACTTGCTGAAAGGGCACATTGAGCATCACGTAAAAGTGGGCTATTTGCTGTTCCTTCATCAAGTTGTGCGCTGAATGCAACTAGCAACCACGATATGCAACACCAGAAAAGGACGACCGAGCGGAAACCAAGGCGACATTGAGCTTAGTAGCACAACGCCACAGCCACTGGGCTTGCGTGGCGAGTCGGCCCGCGCTGTGTCGCTTGGTATTCTCCGTACACACTTTCCACTGCTGGCGTTAAAACAAAAGGAAGCCCTCGGGGTTTGCGTGCCAAAACCACGATACAATTAGAAGGCACGCCGTAGCGGGTGTATCCGGTTTAATTGCGACCACCTGGAGTTCTTGAACTTTCGCCCAATGTACGGTAAACGGGCGTTCTTGCATTTCGCACCCCATCGGAATGCGGCAGCCATGCTTGGGATTTGTTCCCGCGCGCTCTCAGGCTTAGCAGCGCAACGGCAAAGCCACTGCGCCACCACAGCGGGTGTGTTGGCGTTTCATCTGCCCTCGCAGGTACTCAGCGTATTACACGTAGGAGCGGCACGCATAATGGCTACCAAGCTCCTTATTTGCCCGAGAACCGAAGCTTATCTCTCAGCAGACAAGTCGCTGTCGATTTCGAGGTTATTTCTCAGATATGGCGGTCGTCGGGGTACCAATGGCCAAGATTCGATTTATTTAGCTGGATACAAAGAGCTTCGGGTAGCGGAGCTGTATAACTGGCTCCAGAGAACCAGCTCAAAGGCCGGAGAAGTCGTAGCAGGTGACAGCACTTACGTTAAGCGACGTCAGGAGCCGGTGGCTGGGTCCAGTTGCGTCCCCGCGTGCAGAAGGCAGTGCTAAGCCGCTGCGGCACGTTGCACGTTCTGGGAACAGCGTCCACGCCAGCAATGGCGCTGCAGTAGCAAATTGTGCTGCGCATTTACCGACAGGGGCGGCAATTTCGTTGAAAAATAAAAAAAGAGGAAGATAATAATGCCTACGTCCAGGTTCATCATTTTAGTTCAATAAACTATCATCCAACATTAAAAAAAAAAACCGACAAGGAGCGCTTCGTAATGTTACTAATACGGAGCCTTATAAAGAGACGGTCGCAAGCAGAAACAAGCCGAGTCCTCATTTGTGTGGTTTTGGCTCTGCTTTCGCCACGCGCAGCTTTAGGCCTCCCTTTCTTCGTCGTCGTTTAATAGGAAGCTTTAGCTCGGGTGCTCCTATCTAAATACATGTAAAAGGAGAATTCGTTTTTCTAGGCAACCACTGCACCAAATTTGCGGGGTTTGCTGCATTTAAAAGAAAAACTTAAAATCTAGTGACTGTTGGTTTCGAGTTTTTGATTTAGGTCGTCAATTTTTGACAAACATTTGGCGAAAATCGCAAATTTTCAGAAAACGAAACTATCAAGTTTACAACTTCGTAAATCAACCACTAAAAATGGTAATAAAATTCTGTGAATTGCATCTAATAGTACATGTAAAGCGGACAAAATTGATATGTTACACATGAATATAAAAAAAGTTTAATCATAGGGAAATACAACTTTTGCAACACCGTTCTAACCAACGTAACAAATTTACGTAAGATGTAAAATGACATATTGAATTTGTCCGCTTTGAATGATCTAATGGATGCCGTTTACAGAACTGGAATATCAGTTCTTGACGCAGAGCTATGAATTTGTAAACTTCGTGCTTCTCTTTTTTTTAAAACGGTCAAATATTTGAAAATCGTTTTAAGAAAATTCAAGCCCTAAACCGAAATTCCGCTTCAAACACTCACTAGAATTTAACTTTCTCTTTCAAATGCAACAAATTTCATCAAAATTGGTCCAGGGGTTATCTTATAAAAACGTTTTTGCGTTTTACATGTATTTGAATAGGCCGCGTCGGAGTTGGGCCCGAGCTAAAGCTTCCTCTTAAATCAGAACTGTGGTAGGCCTCATTTACTCACCATTTTCGTGCTGCGAAGAAAGCATGCGTGAGAAAGAATGCGAAGCAAAAGTTGCAGGCCACTACGGAGAACCAAATGTGACCAAATACGGAGATTATATCGAGGTGAGATGACACGTTGATGGTTTGAAGCTTGAGTTTTATTCTTGGAGGCTTTAGTGCACCATTTCTATTCCTTCAGTAGGTACGCCGCTGCTGCATTGAAAATTTATTTTAGTGAGCATCAACAAGCCCTTTTGACACGCTAATGGCTCGGATAATGTTTTTCTATTGGCGGAGATTATGTGTGTTTTAATTGCGTGAGGAAGGGTAAATTATTGGGGAAAAACTAATCTACAATGACTATCCTACGCGAATGTGCGAAACGCGTCACGTTTGAGACGTGCAATGCACCCGAGCTGCTCTCTCGCGCTTCTCTCTTGCAGTTGTTGTATATGACTCCCTCCCTAATGGCAGCAACATACGGTAATTGTATTTACTTCGAACACCTTGCGACAACTAGCGTTGCCACTGCGAAGTACGCGCGAAGTCCTTTGCCTGCAGTCTCAGATGGCGTGGCATCCGAGGCTGCACCGGTGACGCTTACTGCACCGTGCATTGCAGCAGGCTCCTCTCTCGCGCGCTTCTCCTCTCTTCGCACTTCTCACATGAATGTCACTGGAACCTCCAGTGACTTTAAGTTCCAGTGAGTTTATCCCCTGCGTCCACGCTGCGGCAACTAGCGGCGCACCCAAGAAGTCCGCGCATGGCCTCAGAGAGGCGTGGTGCGCGCCGGTGCATGCGAACACCGACACATAATGGGCTCCTCACCTGGTCTGGCCATTTCGAGCTGACAAGCGCAGTGCATACAATGCGTGCTAGCCATCGCGTCTGCTGGGCATTACATCGCCGCGCGCCGCGGAAGAAGCTCGAATTTCAAACAAAACGCCGTTTGCCCTACCCCTCGCGGGCGCCGCGCTCCCAGCCGCGGAGTCGACGTATATCGCACAAGTGCGGCTACGCACATGGCAGTGCTGTGAAGACACTCATAGTGTTCCGTAACTTTGACAATTATTCGAGGGAACAGCAGTTATTTGTTTGCTTTGTTGCTTCTGTAGACCAATCAAAGTTTAGAGAAATAATAAAACCTACAAACCGAATGTCTGCGCGTCTTTGTTTTACTTCGTACCTTAGCAAGAGAGGCGTACTTCCGCTTCGTCTTCTCGTTCCAATGACGTGTAGTCGCGCGCGTACAGAGCGAAACTATGTGATTATCTACCGTGTTCCAGCACGTGATCATGTTCTGTGATGCGCTTGCGTCTGCCTCAGTGTTCGTGTAGCGGAAGTGGACCGCGCAGCAAAAAGGCGAGAAAGAAAAACGAACGAAAAAAAGAAAGACGTGGCCCGTGACGTGTACATCACGCGATCCTCCGGCTGCGGCATGTGGGAACGCAGGGAAGGAATTTTACTTGCGGAGGCTGACGGGGACAGATGGAGAAGGTGTAATATTGGTGATGACGGTCCCCTCCTGAAATCATGCGTTCGCGGCACTGAAATATTTATATTTCGGCTATTCATAAGCAAAATTGAAAAATTCTTGCGCTAGAGTGCGCCCTAGAGGCCGCATAGATGGAATATAACCAAATTTTCTATGTGACCTGGTGAGGGGCCCCTTAACCGCCTCCCTCCCCGTGGGCATCCGTCGCACAGCGTGTAGAAGTGACGGGTCTGTGCTTGAGGAAGCCGTGCGTGGCTGGTTCGATTCTGCTCAGCACGTAAGACGCTTTAAAGAGCATATTTTGTTGTTCAAGAGTGCCATGAACGAGGTTAGGCTCGTATGTTTAGAGTGCACGCGTTAGGGATCGGCCCGCATTTCCTTTGCTGCACTATGTTCGGGATAGGACCACATTATTGTTTACCTACAGAGCCGGAAAGGAAACTGGTGTGACACGGCAAGAACGCCACTCAAATTAACAGGAATTTAAAGTATCGCCATGCAAAGGAGCACTGATCTCAGCTGGAGAGCACGCAACTGCTCGCTCAGTGGTATAATACAGTTCAGAGGATGATTTATGGCTACTGCAGCATGCTGGCTATGTCTTCGGCTCTTGTTAGCTGGCAATCTTAACATACGAAGTGCTGTCTAATTGTTCTGAAGGAATATACGGGCTCCGAATGATGTATGAAATGCAACAAGAGTTATTTGTATATTTTCTTGTATTCAGTGTTTTGCGAATATCACAATTAAAAAATAATCCCCCGTAGCCCATCTCTCCATTACTGTCGACGTTATTGAGATTTGTATTTAAGCAATGTAGCGACACACACTGTATTGCTGACGATACCTTAATTCATTTAGAATATGCAGTGGTTATTCAGAAATATCCACTGCTTCGCTTATAGCGACCTACACTGTCTCCGGGATCGGCCAACATTGTTGTGACTCTCGCTTGCCAGGGTTGGCCATGGCCGAGACGGTATGACGGCTGTATGACGACCACGCAATCACGTCATAGGAACGACGAATGTGGTATGACGACGACTGCACGACGCCAACGGGATGGCGATTCCCAAATGACGACGATAGCATTACTACGGCAGCGTGACGACGACAGCGTGATGACAATGGGATGACGGCGAGTGCACGGCGTCGATGGCGTAACGACGGCAGTGTGACGAGAACCGGATAACGAATCTGGAATGATGATGATGATGGAACGACCACGACCGCGTCACGACGACTGTATGACGCCGATGACATGACAACGACGGGAAGATGACGACAGAATGACGAATGCAAGATCACGATGAAATTAGGCCGATGGAATGACATAGGCGGTTAGAGGAGCACGTCATGACGACAATGGGATGACGCTACTGAAGTGACGACGATCGTACGATAACGACCGGGCGACGAAGTTATGACGACAAAGGGATGGCATCGACTGTATGACGACGGCATGACGAGAGTCGGACGACAAAGCTGGAATGACTACGATGAAATTACGACGACGGCATCACCACCTCCACTGCTTAGTAGCCGAAACTATAAGCAGACAACATGGGTCACTGGGTCGGCGTTAAGGCTAGATATGTCATTTTTGTCGCAGTGGTTCAAACGACTTGTGAGATGGAGTACAGATACATGTATCTGCTGCTGTGTCCTCATGTGGGCACAGACCCTAAGAAATATTAAGAAAGCCACGTGTGGCAGATACCAGAATTTTAATCCTTCAGCTGTATTGCTCAAACAAGCGGGCATTAATTTCACGAGAAATCGATACACATGTATAATCCAAGAATTAGCAAAATTCACAGGTTAACTTTTTAACGAGCAACCTTACGGCACATAGAGCAATTTACAAATTGTAGCCAGGGACAACGCAACGGCGCTTCACGTTGAACCAAGTCTCAGGATGATATTAATTTCGATTTTTTTCCAGAACTTTGCGAAAAATACATTGGCAGTCCAGGTATTTTCGTGCTTCAATGCATAACACGGTTTTTTTTCTCTCGAAAAGTTGAACGACTGTGCATTTTTTACTGCAAGTTTGTTGTCGCGTATCTTGAAAATGATGGCATTCAAAGAATTATTTTCAACTGGATATTCCTTGCGGGATGTTCCTGCAATCACAGGCTGCAATTTGTAAATCGCAATTGCGATTGCAACAGAAGTTTTTTGCTGAAAACTTAATTCGTGATTTTTGATTCGTTGATTCTCTATTTTGATTTCTCACTCCCGTCATGCCAGTCTCTTCGAGTAGACCACCTCAATGAGTAGAAATGTGCCATATGCCGAAGGCAATTTTTAAATATTACTTAATGTCTGCGCAAAAGCATCTGGTATATATACCCTTTCAACGTCAATGAAGATTCACTTGTTAGTTCTTCTACGTGCCGTCTACTTTACGTCTTTTCAAAACGTCTGTCAGCTGATTTTCTGAAAAGTATGAGCCAACTATAGCTCAGCTGAGAAACGTATTACGCGGAACGGAAATCCAACCACGTCTCACTGCTGGCCAGTTGCATGCTTCTGTGCTGCTAACATAATGGATCGCTGCTAGCTAGTGTTAGAACCACTGATAATAATCAGCCTTATAGTATAAAAATATCGCGTATATCGACACGCAGAAATTGCTAACTAGACGTCTTCAGTTGCCACATTTAAAAACAATAATTTAAATTAATAGCGGGGCTTGGCGTCTCGAAGCGAGGCTATGAGGTCTTCGGATTAATCTGACCTACCTGGCGTGCTCTTACGCGCAGGTAACGCTAAGTGCAGGAGCGTTTTATTGCATTTCGGCCTCCGTTGCGATGCGGCCACCGCGGCCGGTAATCAAACTCGCGGCCTCGTGCTCAGAAGCAGAACGCCATGCAGCCGCTGCGATATCGTGACCGGTTGCATTATCAGTCATGAACCTCCATGAGCGCCGCATCCGATTGCAGTGCAAGACATACCCCCCCCCCCCCTATTGCCGACTATGGCCGAGAGAATTACGCACCTGTTAGAGAAGTCACTGACGAATTACAACACGCCCTGTGCCCAATTAGAAGAAAATCCACAAAGGCATTGTACCCTGATCGATTAGTTTTCGCGTACAAGTCAGAAGTTGGATTGTTACAGCAGATTGTATACACCTGTAATCCCATACCCGCCTCTTTGTTTCGACTGCCGGAATGAGATACGACGTAGTTAAACTGACATCTCATTAACCTAATGACAATGAAACAGCACACCAGTGTGTTGCAATACACCAGCGCGCACAATTTTACTGTCTGCTTTTACCTTCTGCTTTGTGATGCACAGTCCTTCTCATAAAAACAGCATAACCCTTATGTACGGTATCTTATGCCCCTTTACAGCCAAATCATCGTGCTCATGTCCCTCGAACTGTGTTGACCAGGTTACAACTGCTTGGGTGCTCTGGGGGCTGGCAGCTCTTGCGCCATAAAACCCCATCAATTACCTGAACTGGAAAACCTAATTTTGGCCAAATATTGAAACGCGACGGCACGGGGAGAAAGGCGTTGTAACACCGCCGCCTGTCTGAAAAGAGGCGCAAGACAATAACGGACGACAGGCTCAACACATCCTCGATATTCTCGACCTAGTACGCTTATGTGGTCTTACCTGTGGCGACCGCGGAAAGACGCAAAAGAAGACGGTGGGCGACGTGTGCCGAAGTCGTTATCGCTGTTGCGAGAGAATGGCCCGGACCCACCAAGGGCGATAGATCGACAAGTCGGTGACATGAAGTAGCAAGAAAAAAAGAAAAAAAAAGAAAACGCAAGCAGTGAACGCTTAAGTGGACAGCCAGCCTTTCAAGTGCAGGAAGGCGCCTTTAAACATATGTTGGCCAGGGTTAGTACAGATTTCAAATATGAAATACACAGAAAAGAAGAACGGTTTCTTTGGAAATTGGATATCACGGGGTAGAGGGGGTGGTTCTTCAATCCCTGGTCATGTTCTGCCTCACTGATCATCTGTTTGACCTGTATTTGCTGTTATCTTTTCTCTTTCCTACAACGTCCGGTTTGCAATTTCTTTTCACTATACTCCCGTACTGGGCTTGGACCATTTTGCGTCGACAACAACGCTCCTGGAAAATTTCTTCGCAACTTCGTTACGTGATATCTCAGAAGATTCGAGGCACGTAGCGCTTGTACCGTTTGTCAGGCACAGCTTCGCCTGGAAACCGCACCATATAAGATGTTATACTTAATACAGACCACATCGCAGCTGTCAATAGAGCGCGGGAGTGGTGCACTTCCGAAGCGGGGGCGCGCGTGTACGCTGCAACTGCTGATGATGATCATGACAATAATAATGATGATGGTGATAATGGCCCATTGTATTGACACTCCTTTCGAATCGGGGCGGCGACAGTCATCTCGCCAGCTTGAGCTAATAGCACTTTACTACATCAATGTTGCAGTCTTGCATTTTGCCTCTACATTTCTTTGAACTTTCCTTTCTTGATTAAGTCCGCCATCTCTATAGTGTACCCATGCATGCAACTGCCCCAGCCCTATCAATCCCTCCTGTTTCTTTTTCACCAATGCTCTAAGTGTCCGTTGCATACTTCCACTGCTGGCCAGTTAATGCTTTTATCCGCTTTGAATCCCAGCGCTTCTAAGAGGTGCACGTTTCCTACGGGTCCTGCTTGGAGAATATTCTGGCATTCCATTACAATGCACTGAGTCGTATTCGGACTTTTGCCGGGGCAGACGCGTGCCTCATCTTGTTGCGAATATTTGCTCCAGTATATTTTTGCCCTCAGGCAGCAAGCAAGCTCCGGCCTCAGGCAGGCGGGCACAGCCCTTTTGTACATATTATCTTTGCAAACTTATTTCTTGCCGTATTTGTAAATATTAGTGGACGTTTTTTCATTGTTTCCACCCTTTGCATGCACTTTACCGACTGTGTTCTCCTCACTTTATTTCTGATGACTTCTGGCTATCTATGTTCTCTTTCATCCTGTACTTAATTTCAAAGCATGAAACTTACACTGTACTTGGTTGCCAATTTTCTTGAGCTCTTGCTCCATTCCTTGTCTACATTATCACAAGATACAGATTTTACTGTACCCCATTTTTACTGTACAGACTTTACCCACCCATTATTTTTCATCTTTCCTCTCAAAAATTAGCCAACCATATGTTACTCAGCACTGCTTCAGTTGAAGCTTTTTCTTGGGCCCCCAATTCCGATTGGCCCGCATACCTTTGGTTAACTTCCGAACCCGATAATATGTCTGTAGCCCGAAAGTGTTCCGTGTTTTTTATTGCTGCATTCCGCTTCCCTTTCCTCCTAACGTTCTTCTGGCTCAACCCACAGACCCGCGTGTGGCGACTCCCTGTCCGCCAGAAATCACCAGAAAAGGGGGGCTGCGCATTCGCAACTCCCATTTCTGAGCGCAGGCTCAGAAACTAATACGCGCGTGCCAGCTTCCAGGCTTGCTATTGTGTTACGGTTCCTATATTAGCACCTCTCCCGCCCTCTAGACAGCCGTGACGTGGCTGTGCGTCTATTTCCAAAAAAAAATGCTTTCCGCTCTATATTTGCTATCTTTCTTGTTTACTATGTTACTTTCTCCTTTCATTGCTCTTCCTTTCATTGAGATAGCAATTATGTGGACACTGCAAACCCATTTCTGCCATTGCGGTCGCCGTGACGTTCCCTACAAAGCCCAACGGCGATAACACCGTCGCCCGCGCGAAAGGAAAGAATGCGAAGAGGAAGCGCGCAGTCTTCCGTCGCGCGCGAGGCATACAATGTTGAGAGGCCTTGGGGGAGGGGGTGGGGGGGGGGGGCGTTCTCTCCGGCTGCAACTCCGGCTGGAATGTGGCGGTTGCGCGTGGTCGCTCTGCCGTATCTTGAGAGCGCTCTGCGTTGGGGGCAGGGTACGTCGGCGGCTCGTAGCTTGGTGCGGGCTGTGTGGCTCGGCGCTCACTTTGCGTTGAAGCTATGGACGTCCGCAAGCCAAGTTTCATCCCAGATGTCAGCGCTCGTTTCTCCCATGGCGGCACGATTTCATCTCCAACGGGTGTAGGTTTCCGCCGCCGCTTCCCTTCAAGGTCGCACCCGCGTTCAGTTCGCGCCCCGCGCGACACGTCTCTTGTTTGCCGCGGCGCCTGTTCGAATGAGCGGAAATTATGATTGTGTTGTTAACTGTCACGACAGCAATGTAAACACGAAATGGTTGATGCCACCAGTGAAATTCTGCCGATTCACAAGAAAATGGTACGAAAAAAGAAGACGACAGACATGGATTACTGCGGTGCGCCGAGCGAAGTAAAGAACTGGCAAACGAACCGAGCTCCTTCATTGATCACTCCTGAGTGTGTGATGATTTTTATAAGTAACCCACATGAATTTATTAATTACTCGGTATATAATCCTTTTATTCATATAAAAACTTTCAGTTGTTCGACCAGCGCTTGCCCTGTCTTCTTTCTCGTGTTTCGTTTGTGTGTGCGCTGCCCAAGCGTGGAAACCACTTCTGTTTTATGCGCAACAGTGGCCGAAGTTCACGCGTGCCGAGAAATTGAATATATGTACGGTCCATTGACCCTGACCGGAGTTCATTCCTGCATCACCACCGCACTGGTCGATCGAGTTACTGGACGATACACGCACGCGTATTGGTCGCACCGGCATTTTTGAAGCAGAAATGATTACTAATACATTCAACTTCCGTCGCTTGAGCACTGTTAAAAAATGGCCAAGCTATTTACATTGCTGCCTCTTCTTTATTGCAGGGGACGTACTAGTTAAAGTTGTGTGCGCATGTCGTACTTGTGCTATGCAGCGATATATTTTATTTATTTCCGCACAGTGTCGATGGAAGTCCGTTTTCGCCATCAGAGACAACACGGATTTGTAGCAAACATTTCTTGAGAAACTTCAAAAATGACTTTAGCCCGTATGTGCCGTATGTATATGCCGCATCGTATGTGCCGACGATTTTTCCGGCGGCACATACCATGCCGTTTCCAATTACGTGCTCAGCATCACTTACATGGCGAAGCAGACGATGCCCTTTCACCGCATTGCAGCCGTAAAAATAATCGTCAAGCGTAGCGATCTTCTTAAAGGCAAATAGAAGCGTGTACAGTATGTGTGACACTTAGGACGACTCCAACGAAAAGCTGATGCAACTAGGGGTGAACAACACCTTCGTCGAAATGGCGGAAGCACAGCGGAAGGCGCAAATGAAAAGACGAACGGGGACCTACACGGGGCGAAACCTGATCGGTAGGCTGGGCTTCGAAATAGGAGACGTCGACCGGTACGAGGACGTACCGGCGGGAATTAGGAAAACTTTTAACGTAAAGCCTATACCGAAGAACATGGATCCCAGGCTCCACGAAGGCAGAAGGAAAGCTAGGGCCGAATACATAGAAAAGACAGTGGCTAGAGAGCAGAACACTCTCTTCACGGACGCGAGCATAAGTGTAATAGGAAGTGAGGCAAAGGCCATGGCGGTAGTAATGAATAAGTAGGAAAAGCTTGTCTCGTGCGTCTCGGCCGAGATATGGAGCGTAGCTGAAGCCGAGGAAATCGCCGTGACGCTGGCGGCGATGCAAGGATATAGGGGGAATAAATCGCTAAATATTCTCACAGATTGGAAAGAGACCTGTCGCAACTACATGAGCGGCAGAATATGCAAAACTGCCCTTAGGATCATCAGAGGGAGTAACCCCTCGGAGGAGGCGGAAATCAAACACAATCTGATCTGGATACCTGGACACGAGGGCATAAGGGGTAATGAGGCGGCGGACGGTCTAGCTCGAGCTAATAGATTCCGAGCTGGGCAGCAGCAGGAGTACCGCGCTAGTTACGCCGGGATCCTCAGTGGCAGTTATTCGGAATTACTGCAACACTACAGGGGGACTAGACTCAAGTACCCACCGCCCCATGAAGCGCTGACGAAGGAGGAAGCAACGGGCTGGCGTAGGCTCCAGACAAACACCTTCCCCAACCTTTTCATATTCAACAAGATGTTCCCAACGCAGTATAGGGACACCTGCCCCTGGTGCGGGGTTACACCCACACTCTATCACATAACTTGGGAGTGTGAACGAAACGACGTATTCCGCGATCATAAACCCCCGAGTGTGGAGCATTGGGAGAGCCGGCTCGTCAGCTGCGAGCTCGCCGTCCAAAGAAGGCTGGTGGAGCACGCTAGGGACGCGGCCAAACTCAGCGGAGCCCTGGAGTGAGGGACCACCCGTGCTGAAGAGGCTTCCCTTCGACGAGAAGACAGCGTGAAGAAGAGAAGACCTCGATCCGCGAGAATTCCATTTTATGATTCAATAAATGTTTTTCTCTCTCTTTGACACTTAGGGGGAAACTCGGAACGTATTGCATCGCGATGCTGCAAGCAATGGAGTCTTGCGACGGTGGCAGCACGAGCAGGCGCAGACGCTCGAGGGGCGGAGTCGAGATCTGCGTCGTCTGCTACGGCGGCGCGCCCTGGCCGCATTGTCGGGAAGCGTGCTACTGTCAGGGGCAGTGCATTGATTTCATCGGTACTGCGGAAACTGAGCTGATATTCTTTACTAAATGTTGTGCGACGCCAAACTCTGAGCCTTCAGTGGCGATAATGGAGTTCCACAAACTTCTTTTGACAGCATGCTTCGTTTGTTCTTACGAAAGGCCGGGGTACTGAGCGCGTGCACGCATATTTCTTCACTGTGTGTGCTACCGTAATAAGCAGCGACAAGACGCACCAGGATGTGCGCGCAACGTGCTCAGTCTTTATTTTTCTCGAAACGAAAACAAAGCACTCAACAGATATAAATATGTGGGTCGAACACGATGAAACAAACGCATACGATTAAAGGAATGTTTTAGGTTAAGACAATGAGCTGGAAGTGATTTTTCTCGACCATCAATCACTACACCAGACAGACCCTGCCCAACGGCGGGGAATTGGACACGTCACGCTCCGAACTTCAGTAAGTATCTCGTCTTGTCCCCAGCGGCAGTGATGACAGCGCTCACCCTGGAAGGCAGTGAAATGTAGAGTGACTTCATCAGGGATGTGTTCATTTGCAGCACGTCTCAGTCGCTGACGATGGTGGACCGAAGCCTATCTTCGGGCGACTCATAGAGGGAATCGTGCGCCAGTGATACTTTCAAAGAGACCAAGACATTTTAAATAATGTTGGCGCCCGAGGATTGAGGCGGCCACTCCAAGAGAGTGACGGCGCGCTCTTCCAGCAGTTCTTGCACAACATGAGCAGTGTGGATCGGCAGTCTATCGTGTTAGAATATATAGTCGCCTTCCAGGAACCGGCCGTCAAGAATGTATGGAATCAGTACGTCGTCTGTGACTGCTCTGCACCTTTTAGCGATGAACTTACCTTCTAGGCGTATCAGTGGGCATCGCACAACGCTTAGTAAAGAATACCGGCTCATTTCACGCAGTAACGATGAGATCGGCGCACTGCAACTGGCAGCAGAAGGCTTCCCGACAATGCGGCCAGCGCGCGCCGCCGTAGCAGACGACGCCGTTCACGACCCCGCCCCTTGAGCACCTGCGCCTGCGCGAGCTGCTGCCGCCGCCTGACTTAAGCGCTCGCCGCATCGCGATGCGATGCGCTCCGAGTTTTCCCCTAAGTGTGCAACAGACTGTACATGGTCCAGCGAAAAAAACGTCCACGTACACACACGTAGGCACACACCGCGCGCGGTACGAAACGTACCCAAACACGCTCTGTGCAAGAGGCAATCAAGGCAGTGCGAACGAGAGATAGGAGAGGCGCACCACCCGCTAGTTGAATTTTGCCCCGAATGCGGCGCTCTCAGCGCCGGCGCAGCAGCGCCGCTCTCGGTACCGTTCTTGTCTATTAGCCCCGAGAACATGGATGCCCGAGAACGAACTAGAGGGGCGCTGCGAGCGGCGCTCGCGTGACGTCAGGGCACGGAGTCGCGCCTGTCGTCTGCTGCAGTTCGGGCTGTCCCCGGGCGCCTTCTGCAGTGTTTCCGTTTGTTCGCTCTCGATGTCTATGCTTGTATACTTATGATAGGCCTCTCAAATATATCTGTTAGAAGTCTTCGTTCGCGAAAATGTAATCAAGGAGCGTATTTCCTAGATGACAATATATTTCTCAAAGGCAACGCTATAGTGTCACTCACCCGTGTGGTTGCTCAGTGGCTATGGTGCTGGGCTGCTGAGCACCAGGTCGCGGGATCGGATCCCGGCCACGGCGGCCGCATTTTGATGCTGGCGAAATGCGAAAACACCCGTCTACTTAGATTTAGGTGAACGCTAAATAACCCCAGGTGGTCAAAATTTCTGGAGTCCTCCACTACGGCGCGCCACATATTAAGAAAGTGGTTTTGGAACATAAAACCTCATAATTTTTTATAGTGCCACTCGAGGGAGCTCAGACCAGCCTATTACGGGTTTTTCATGCACGGATCTACATTTTGCAGTGGTAGCTCACATGAATAATGAAAGCAAAGACGCAAAAGCACAGCACATAAGAATTCAGTTAGGATCCCGTGCCCACCACGGTGCAAAATGCTTGTCGCAATCAGACGCTGCCTATATAAGACTTGTACAACATTTATTTTGATTTTAACCAACTAAACACGTTTGCTGACGACGAGTAGTTCATGGTAGAATATTGAATTGTTCTATTTTTTCACAGAAACGCTCGGCAGTAACACGAGGACACAACCAACATTGCAGTTAAGACTCTGCCAGCACCACTTGCATTTTTAACTGCTTCTCAAAAGGCCGCTCTGCACCGGTTAAACTTAAGTGGGGGTAATTTGAAGCAAAGATGATTGAGGCTTACACCTCTTTGCAGCATACGGAAAGGAATATGTACGAATATTTATTCCCTTTCCATGCTACACGCTCAGCTCACTTGAGCAATTTACTGGTGCTACTTGCTTGAGAAACAGACATGATGAACTTTTTTTGAGAACTGACACAGGTTCAGCGGGCCAAATATTTGTGTGAATTATGCCTTTTGTGCCGTTGCAGCCACCAAGAAGCCGAAGCCTCATTCATTAGTAGTGTGGCACATATTGAAGATATCATTGTTCCTCAGTGGAGGTCAAAAGTCAAGTGAATTCGTAAGAGGCTAGTGGTGTCTTTTTATGAGGCGGGTATGCGAGGTTTTCTTGTACGTACTGAAGAAGCGAATAGTTTTCTGTTTGTATAATTAAACAACGTAGGATCGAGACATGGTGAGGCAGAATGTGCTTGAATTTTCCATTTCAAGGGAGCCTAAGCTGCGCTGTAGTGCCTGGAGTATGCTGCAGGCATTGTAATTCGCGCTGTAAAGAGCTACTTCATAGTTTCAATTGGAAGTTGCACTGAGCGGCTCGGTTTCGCGAACAATGCGTGCCTCGCCATAAAGACAGTCGGTTGCTTCCGTTGGGGGAGGTGTGCCATGTCGTCGATGAAAGCTAGCGAGAGCCACTATGACACTATTCATCGTTTGCCGTTTATTGGTTCTCGATCTTAACCACAAAATTTTCTTTCATGTGACTGATGTTATGGTATTCGTTAAGTATACATATACAATATGTGATGCGCCGTTGTGTTACGAGCCAATGCGTTTCTGGGTGCTTGTTTCAGAGAACGGTGATAGTACCAAACCTTTTCACAAAAAATGCGCCCCTAACTCTTCCTCTTAGGCCTTAATACAGTTGCCACGGTTGACTAAAAGTCGCCAGAGTAATAAGAATCGTAATGAAAGCTTCCTTCTAACATGATTTTATAACGTGGACGCCATGACATTAAGGTTTCCTTCCATGTAAAATGCGATGTCTCTTACAGCTAAGTACTAAGAGAATGTTAAATGTTTAGACAAGCATCATACATAAGTTCGCGTGTTGAGCTTGCAGACATTCTTTTTAAGCAACATTTATGGACAGACTCAGCGCATATATGCACCGCAGGGAACAGTAGACTCCTTCAGCGCTACTAGCTTGCGATATACAAATCGCAAATGTTCTCGATTCGCATGGTTTTGAAGAAGAAACTGCGGTTCAGGCATGGCAGCAGAAAGAATCCGAAATATTCCTCAGCAAGTACGACTCGAGCTGCCAATACCCCAAGCATGCACGAAGGGATAACCTGATCGGTTTCCGTCCTGGACATTCGACTCAAGATGCAATGCTTTTAATCAAACATCACCTTATTCTGGCTAGCTCGCAACATACGAGAGCTCTTCTAGGCCTAGATGTAGAAAAGCCCTTTGATCGCATCAAGCACAGGGCCATATTGGATATCCTCTCGGAAATGGGATTGGGTAAGCGATTGCACAATATAGTCAAAGCCTTTCTCGGTGGCCGTTCTGCTTGTCTCAGGTTAAGCGAACTCCGATCGACAACTCTGGAACTTGGGAATCGTGGGACACCACAAGGGTCTGTGCTATCTCCTATGCTATTTAATTTGGCAATGTTAAAGGTGGCTCGAGGTCTCGCGCAGAGTGAGGGTATCCACTTTGCTATATATGCAGATGATGTAACAATCTGGAGTGCCGAAGGTAATATGGGACAAACAGAGACCAAACTACAGGAAAGCATTTATGTGGTGGAAACAACAATTGAGGGTATGGGACTGAACTGCTCTGCTAAAAAATCAGAACTATTGGTATTACGGAGCAGTAAGCGTGGCCGCAAGCCGAACGGATATATCCCAGAGGAAGAACCCCTCATTGACATATACGCCAAGAATGGAGAACCAATCAGGCAGGTGGAGACTATTAGAGTGCTAGGACTTCTCCTGCAAGCAAACGGATCTAATTGCAGGACGATAGAACACATCTCTAGCAAGTCGGAAGAAGTCATTAGGCTTCTGCGTAGAATTACCAACAGGCATAAGGGGCTAGGAGAAGACAGTGCCATAAGATGGGTACATGCATTCGCCTTTTGCCACTTCTCGTACTTGGCTTGCATGCTACTATATACACAGGCTGATACGAACAAGCTAAACGCTTTAATCAGACGACTTATAAAGATTGCACTAGGACTTCCCACCAGCACGGCGAATGATAGCTTATTGCGCCTAGGGCTTCATAACACACTAGAGGAGATAGCTGAGGCTCAACAGGTGGCCCACCAGGAGAGACTAATGGGGACACGACCTGGGAGGGCGCTACTTGAAGAAATTGGCGTAGAAATTAACAACCACACCAACGAAGGAGAATTATTAACACAATTGCAAGCGGGACTACGAGAAACATTAAAGACGACCCCGTTCCCTAGGAACATGCACCCGACACATAACCTCGAGAGATGGAAGGCAATGGCAAAGGCACTCCTTCAAGACATAGATCAACATAAGCAGCAGGCGGTGTTCGTTGACGCTGCCTCAGTTAAAAATAAGGATGCGTATACCTCCGTTGTTGTAGACACTCAAGGTAACATACGGCATACCACCACCGTCTATACCAAGGGCCCAACAGTAGCAGAACAAGTAGCAATCGCCTTAGCCATCCGGGATAATCAGTGGACACATATTTACAGTGACTCTAGAACAGCCATACGCAACTTTACCAACGGAAATGTGACACGGATAGCAACAAAATTACTAGAGAAGGTCAACAGTGTGAGGACTGAAATCCGCTGGTTTCCTGCACATCTGGGGGTGGTGGACGGAGCTCGGAGAAACCTCAAGGGGTTGGCAAATGAAGCAGCATGAGGACTTTCTAGCCGTGCTCTTCAAGACCGAGCAACTTACAATTCACCCAGGGAACATAGGGATCGATTATTAACATATAACAAAATAACGAAGCATTATTATTTAAGCAGAAGGGAGTACCCATTGCCAAACGGTAAGCTTTGCAGAGCCCAAGCGGTCACATTATGTTTGCTACAGACAAGAACATACCCGAGTCCAGATTTTAATAACAGGATCTATCCGGAGAGGGAAACTCAAAGCAACTGTAATAAGTGCAATGGCATCATTACTCTTGACCACATGCTTTGGCAGTGCCCCGCGGTCTTCACAGACTGTGACAAGGAACAAGAATGGTGGCGGCAAATGCTACACAGCGAATCACTCTCTGACCAATTACGGGCAATCCAGAAGGCCCGCGATGTGGCTGAAGGGCTCGGCCTGCCAGTCCCAACATGGGAGCGGCCCGCGTCAACGCAGGGTTGACCTTCAGGACCCAATAAAATTCTCTACCATACCATACGAAGGGAACGAGCGCGCATGACAGCCGAGCAAGCGGGAGCGAGCGCCGTCCTGGCCGTGACGTCACTTCGCTCGCTGCTGCCTCCGCGTTGTCTCATGCCAGCGTTTTGACAGCGAGTGTCTGTAGTCATTGCGTGTGATGTGTTCATGTTTGCTGTGCGCGCTGACACCATGCTTAATAATTTAGATATGAAGGGAATATTTACAAGTTGATATGGCTGTCTTACTTACTTCGTATGGCTGTCTGCTAATTTGCTGTCGCAATCAATGCTTTGTCTTCCGCGTGAAACCACGCCTTTTTATCGTTCTTCCGAATTCTCGCTGAATCATAGAATGAACCTTTCTCAATTTTCTTCCTTTTAAATCTAATTTCCATTTATCTGGACTGATTAATCAATTACTTGGTGTACTCTAGCTACTACATTTACGTTACCTTCTTCTTCGTTTCATGTATATTATTATCATTATCATCATCATCATCATCATTATTATTATTATTATTATTAACACTGCTATTATTATTATTTTATTGCGTTTTCTTAAACTCCCCCAATCTTGGCACTTTACACACTACGGGTCCAGGCCACATCTGGTCTCGTAATAATCATAATCATCACGATTATTCAAGAATTCGGGCCCTGCGGAGAACGCTGGGTTTGCCGCACGCGTTCGTTCTAACACCAGCACCCGGTGAAGAGACTGCGGACGAAGACAGAAACGAAGTGAACGATGCGGGCCCGAAAGCAAACTGCCGTGCCTGCGGAGACACCGAATGTGTCGGATGATAGCGGTGAAATATACGCCCACGACGGCCCACGCGAGAAAAGCAAGAGAAATGCTGTTGGACACCAGCCAGATGCAGACGAGGAACCAGGTAGGAAGACAATGGCCGCGCCCCGCGGGCGAGTCAACATACGTGCCCGCTACGCTCGCCTCACTACTGGTGGCAAGGCAGCTTCAATGGACAATGTGCAACACGGGTCTGCAATCAAGCATCCCGCGGAGCAACCCGATTTACTCGCGCGGCAGAAACAAACATTGGATAACGATGAGCGGCGGTCTGAAGACAGAGGCCGGCGCCACCGCGAGAAGTCCCCTAGAAGCGAATCCCCTGGTAAACGAGCCATGCCCGGCTGGCGCCCTTCTTACAGAGAGGCTGTCCTCGAGGATCCCGAAGCAGTCGCAACGCCACTGACGCACAAGCGACTGCTCGCTCCTCAGCTGCAGGATCAGGAGAGACAAACTACCGAAACGGAGTTGCTCAGCTCAGCGACTGAGAAAGACAAATATTCTGAGCAGGTACGCATTCCGAATAGCACTGCGGCTGACCATAAAAGTAAAAGTTTAAGTCTATTGAACGGCACACTTCATTAGAGCATCGATCTATACATACTGATATACTGATATACTGATATTTTCACGCTTTACTAATAGGCATATGAGTTAAGAATGAATTTTCTATTGGGCGTACTTGTGCTTAGAAAGACAGCATTGGTATCACAACGATAGCGGCATTCACAGTCGTCAGTCGGTCAAAAAATCTGAATGACGGTTCAAGTACGTCCAGTATTTATACATGTGAATCACAGTATGCATTCCAGATTAATCACTCGCACCTGTGTGGATTCGAGAATGTTACACAATATTGATGTCGCGTGCGCATATATTGTGAGACTAAACTATTACGGTATCGAATGGGCGACAACGTTCAAAATACTTCGATACAGTTGATCAAGAATGGGGCTGACAGATGGAATAGCACCCTGTGGTATAAAGGTTGCAAATCGGGATAAGGTGCCTCAAAAATTCTTGCCAACGTTTCGATAGGAGGACCTATCTTCGTCAAAGGTGGCCTCGTCATCCTCGGCATGTTAGTTTTAACGGGTTAACCCGTTAAAACTTACATGCCGAGGATGTGTCGAACCCATTGACATATCGGATTGTTTGGACGTGCTGGTCTCCCATTCTGGACTTTCGCTGGACGCCATGACACCACTTGCGAAGTGCTCCGGCTTACCTACCGAGATGTTGATTCGTGTGCTGACGACAACCTTTCCCTTGAACACTGCGACGAACTTCTGTCCCACCTAGATAGTTTCCTCTATTCCTTCGACTGTACGGAAGGCGAGTTGGGTCGTACGGACAGTGTTTCCCACCACATCGACACCGGGTCCCAGCCTCATCTCAGACAACGCCCTTATCCTGTCTCAGCGGCGGAGCGTCGTGTAATCAACGATCAAGTGAATGACGTGCTCGAGCGTGGCATCATTCAACCATGCCAGAGTCTATGTTCTCCTCCAGTATTGATAGTGCGTAAAAAGGACGGTTCTATTCGATGATGTGTCGATTACCGCCGCCTCAGGAAAGTAACACGGAAGGATGTCTGCCCCTTACCCCTAATTGACGATGCACTTGATTGTTTACAAGGCACCCAGTACTTCTCGTCATTGGACCTGAGATCTGGTTACTGGCAAGGTCCCATGGCCGCGTGTGATCGTCCTAAGATAGCGTTTGTCACCCCTGATGGGCTGTATGAATTTAACGTCATGCCATTAGGACTCTGCAATGCACCCACAACTTTTGAGCGCATGATGAATACCATACTTCGCGGTCTAAAATGGAGCGTATGTTTGTGCTACCTCGATGACATCGTCGTTTTTTCTTCAGATTTTTCGACGCACCTCTCTCGTCTCCACAAAGTTTTGACATGCCTTAGAAACCCTGGTACTCAGTCGGATATCAAAAAGCGTCGCTTTGCAGCTCGCATCTTGACAATCTTGGGCCATGTTGTATCCAAAGATGGCGTCCTCCATGATCCTGCGAAACTTGGAGGTGTCGCCGAATTCCCTAAACCGACGTCACTGAAGAACCTCCGGAGCTTCTTCGGCCTTTGTTGTTATTTTTGTCGCTTTGTGCACACTTTCGCGACCGTTATCGCGCCTTTGACGAGCCCTCTCACTGTTGGCACCGTCATGTCTAACTGGGGCGCTATAACGTAAAACTATTCCAAACTTTTCTATTCCAATTCTGCAATCAGCCCTCCGCGATTGGTCAAACACTTTTTTGGACCAACCCAACTTCACCTGTCTCACGCGACGTCACGAAAACCGCAATAGCTGCCCATCTGATATGACGTGTACACAGTGATTATGCATAATTTGACCGAACAAAAGAAAAACAGTTATTTCTCAATCGACGCCTTCTCGCCATTAGCCCTCGGCTATTGGTCAAAAGTTTCGGGCTGCGCCCACTTCACTTGCCTGTCACGCGACGTCACAAAACCACAAATAGTCACGGCGTCAAAGTGACGTGTACGCATTAAAGATGCATTAATATCCCGAACGAAACTGCATTTTGTTCTGAATAGCCGCATGCTGCCCTGTTCCGAAAGGAATAAAAGATGGCCACCGCCGATCGCTTAGGCACTGGCTACTCGCACCTGCCAGACAGCATGGGTTTATTTGCGTATAATAAAACGTTCTTTGCGTGGCCTTGTAACGTTTTCGAGCTCTTTCGGCACGTTTACGACCTCGTACTGCCAACTCTTCTTTTCTGAGGATCAGTTTTAGCCACATTCTTAAGCTTCCGTTGCATGCCGCCGTGATTGCCGACGAGCTAGCGCAAGCTAAGTAAGAGAAAGCGGACCAATCTTAGACGGCTGCACCACCCTTTTCATCCGGTTATCTTTCTTCAGTGCACTTGCTCGGCCCCATCGAATCTCTCTCCATTTGAGCGTGCTCCTCGTCTCTTGGGAGCCAATCAGATAAGACAAGCGGCTGAGTGTAGGCAATGGTATTCGTTTTTCAAGCAAACAAAAGTGACCTCCTATGATCGAAGAGAGCTTTTGATTGGTTTGTTTAGACAACCCTGCGGATGAGTTCCCGATGCTTGCGTCGCCAGTTACGCAAATTGGACGTCAGGAGATTGGAATAAAAACATATTGGAATAGTTTTAAGTTATATGGCCTCTGGTCTCCCGAATGTGATGATGCATTCCAGACACTACGCCGATTGCTCACATCTCCTCCGATACTGCGGCACTGCGATATCCGGGCGCCTACAGAGATGCACACACAGATGCAAGTGGCGGGGGCCTTAGTGCGGTGCTCGCGGAACGCAAGCCTGAGTATTTATTCAGTTTAATATTTTACAATACTGAAGGCCCTTGTCGGGCCCATGCAGGAGTGGTTACAACATGGAATACAGTACAAAAAAATGAAGAAGATGAAACTACAGTATCCAAAACAAAGAGCATAAGCACACACAAAAATGAACATACTCAATCAATATATACACTCTGTTTAAATGAGCGGTTCGGGAAGTAGGAGAAACAGCCTTTACCATAAGAATGCATCTACAGAAGCTGCACATGGAATACGGGGAATTTCTCCACTCGAATTTTATATTCTCAGTACTGTCAATCAATGCGTTGGCAGATGGGCTATAAAGAGTATACTACAACTAGTACGTTGTCACCTATGCGAGCCGAACCCTCATAAAGGCCGCGACTAACTATTCAACCTCTGAGAAAGAGTGCCTGACCATATTCTGGACGATTGGGAAGTTCCGACCCTACTTTACGGATGACCCTTTTACGTCGTCACGGACCATCACGCTCTTTGCTGGTTGCCAACTCCGAAAGACCCCTGTGGCTGCCTTGGTCGCTGGGCAAAGCGGCTGCAGGAGTATGATATCCACGTAGTGTACAGGTCTGGCCGCAAGCACTACGACGCGGACGCCCTTTCTCGCTCTCCACTACTCCATGATACAGCATCTCTCTCGGCACAGTACACCGTTATCTCTGCGCTCAACGTCGAGTCCATGCATTAGGAGCAACGGAAGGATCCGCGGATTGTTGCTCTGCTCGACCTCTTGTCCGATTCTACCACCATCACGCCCTCCCGCGCGCTGCGCCGTGAAGCCTCTCATTTTACCTTGCGAGACAACCTGCACTACTGCCGCAACTATATACCGGATGGTCGCAAGTGGCTTCTCGTCATACCTCGTCACATGCGCTCCGATATCTGCGCTGCTTTTGATGCCGACCCACAGAGTGCTCACGCAGGTGTGGTGAAAACTCACGCAAGGTTGCGCCAACGCTTCTACTGGCGCGATATGTACAGCGTTGTCCTCAAGTATATCGTTGCTTGCGAAGCGTGCCAATAACGCAAGGTTCCTCCGGAACGCTCGACCGGCGCTCTTCAGCCCTTACCTTGCCCTGCGCGGCCTATCGATCGCGCGGCATCTACCTTTCCCGACCACTCCCGTGCACTACGTTTGGAAACCAATAGATAATCGTTGGTGTTGACCATCTCACCCGGTATGCTGCGACAGCCGCCCTTCCTGCCGCTACAGCACGCGAGGTAGCTTTCTTCATCCTGCGCAATTTCGTGCTTCGACATGGCACTCCTGAAGAACTCCTCAGCGACAGAGGGCGTGTCTTTCTTTCCCAAGTGGTTGAAGCTCTGCTTGCCGAATGCCACGTCATCCACCGCACGTCTACCGCGTACCATCCTCAGACCAATGGATTAAGTGAGCGCTTCAATCGCACTCTCGGCCACATGCTCACTACATACGTCGCGTCGGATCACTCCAACTGGTACATGGCTCTCCACTTTGTTACCTATGCTTACAATACCGCGACTCAAGCGACCACAGGTTTTTCGCCGTTCTTCTAGTTGTACGGACGAGAACGCTTGTGCACGCTCGATACAGCATTGCCGTACCAACCCGACGCCTCCGATTTTAGGCCCATATCAGAAGTAGCCAATTGCGCTGAAGAATGCTGCCAACTTGCCCGTAGATTCACGACGGGGGGTCAAGCTCACTAGCGGAATCTTCACGACAACGACCTGAGCGCTACCACTCTGTGTTGGCTCCCGCATTTGGTTATGGACTCCGCCTCATGTTCCCGGTCTTTTGTCTAAGCTGCTGGCACAATACCACGGACCCTATCAGATCGTCGCCTGTACACCTGCTATCAACTATGTGGTCGAACCTCTTTACTCCATCTGACGACTTGCGGCATCGTGGTCGTGAGTCAGTGCATGTCAACCGGCTTAAACCTTATTATGATCCCCTTATCGTATCGTCACCGTGAGTCACCAGGAAGGCTACTCACGGTGGTCTTTTCACGGTACTCAAGGGTCGGTGTCGCTGTTCTCGCTCGCGCTGGCGCTTGGCTGGAATTGCTTGGCTGCTCTCTGCGCTGGACCCAATGTGACTGCGATTCCCCCTAATAGTCACCTCGTAGCAAACCTCGTAGTAACTGGAATGCCAACTGCGTTCTTACGCATATCATGGGGTGGCTAACTTCGAAGTGGTGGTAGTCACATGAGTTTTCCTAAGCCAACATGACCTCACCGCTTCTCGGGTTAAGCTTCGCAATTGCAAATCATGCCCTAAAGTGAATAATGAAAGCGTAAGTGGCTAATCTCATTAATTAGCAATACTATATATATATATATATATATATATATATATATATATATATATATATATATATATATATATATATATATATATTCGGATTTTCGTTCGGCTTTGTTTTTTAAGTGGTCATGGGCCGACTCACCAAACGCCCAATTTTTCTGAAATGCCCTCGGCTTTTCCCATTTTCAAGTGCAGCCTAGCGGAATTGGCAAATTCAGGTCATGCCGCGCAAGGCTGCCATGGAGGTGGAGAGTCCAGCCGTTACTAAGACTCCTCGGAGTGCGACTGAGGTGCTGTCGGAACAAGGCGGCTCCAGCATCTCGGCTGGTGGAGCTCGCAAGAGCGGCCAATCGACGGAGACCACGGGCCTTAACCGCACGGACATGAGCCGCGCCATCCTCGTGACTATCCTGTGCGCTGCGTTCGTTGCCGTCATGGCGCTCCTTGCGCGGCTCATCGCGGCGCACAAGTTGGATGGCGCCGCTTTCACGGCTTCTACCTGGCTAAAGGTGCGAGGCGACATGTATACAGTGAATTCCACGATGATTCAGCTGCAGCGCCAAGTAAAGGGAACGAAGTTCAAGACTATATCGCGAGATTTCCAGGCTAATATCCCTGCTTGTTTTGCCCATTGCTATAGTATTGAACTTCGTACTATGCATTACATAACTGCATACCTACTTTGTACATTGGTATAGGACTTGAAGGAAGATTTTCTTTGGCACATAGACGCGCTACAACGTTTCCCTTCCAAAATGGGTCAGATTGACCTAGGATATGTCGATTGAATTCGTCTACACTCCCTGAACTTGTCCGGGATGTGCATGTCGGTATTTAATTCATCAATGCAACTTGACAGAATCTGCACGTCACCATTCGTTTTACACGGTACAGGCTTCGTGCATAACGAGTTCACAGGCTTCCCTGTAATGGCCGCCTAGGGCGACTCCGCGAATGCGCGATGGCTCTGGGCGGTGGCCCGCCGCAGTGGCTCAGTAGGGGCTACGAAGCTCTGCCTCGGAGCACGAGAGCTCTGGTTCCATTGCCGGGTACCACGGGGACCGGAATCACGCGCGAGTGATATGCGAATACTCGTTCACAAAACTTGCCGTGCACTCAAGAAGAAAGGTCCTTAGTGAAACTGCATCCGGGGATCCCTTCACTACGACGTCTCTCGTGGCTTCTGTGCTGCTTTGAGGTGTTAAACATCACCAATTTTTCGGAGACTGTACCTATCGGTCGCTGCGCAGTGGCGGTGATATGGGATTTGCTTACTTTGATTCGAATCTTTGAGGACCCAATTAGCCAAGCGACTTCTTCTTCGCCCGCTGTTCAGGAAATGGACGAGCATTGTAACTCTCCCGACTGCCTTATTGCCATCAAGTTCATCGCCGCCGCCATGAACGTTTCGGCCAACCTTTGCACCAACTTCTACGTGTTTGCGTGTGGCCACTGGCGATCGTTTCCGCTGGCCACGACGAATGAGTCAGACTGGACGTCGCCCGCCGATCGCAACGTATCGTACATGGCGTCACTGAGGAGCGACTACGTGGCCGCCTCCAACGAGATCCTGTTGCGCGTGGCGCAGGGATCGGCGACCTCTGACGAGCAGGTCAGTGACATGGGCAAAGTCTACGCATCGTGCCTGGCATTCTTCGTTGACAAGGTGAGTACAAGCATGGTGCAAGTTAGTTCATCCGAGTCGCAACACTATACGCAGCTGCGGTTGTTCCAGTAAAGTGTTCGGAAGACGGGAGGTCTGAGACGGTAGGTGCTTATTTGGCCCATGGTGAGGGCACCATATACGAGCAGCGGTAAGTGTGTTGTTGTGAAATGCTGCGAGCCCCCTTGTAATAAAAAAATGTCAGCAGGATTCTTTTTGACGTGCCCTGTAGTAGTGTGCTAGTGTAATGGCGCGGACGGGAAGGCTTTGGCAATGAGATAATCCCAGCTATCGACGTGGAATTAACTGATCAATTGGCGGGCTGTTTATTTACCGGTTGGTTCATGGATATGTAGGCGAGTACCAAAGGATGATTTGCTTTCCTTAATCAGCTTGTTAATGAGCGGTGGTATCCAGTTTAGCGGCGGAAAGAGGTTAGAAGGTTTGTTCACCAAGGTCGTGTCAGGTCGGCTACCCTGCATAGAGGGAGGCGAAAGAGGCATGAAGATTACGTGAAAGTACCGTGAATGACAACCTCACGCTCCCGGGAAGAGTCACCAACAAAGTTATGGCTGCCCCAGTGTCTGGCTGTCGCTAGCTTTATTTTACCGTTGTCCTCATAATTTCGTGTACTGAGAAAATTTGAATGATCTGTCTGGAGCAAAAAACAAATTGTGAAGAAACCATCGACAATGATTGTCAGTGTAAGCGAATAGAACGAACGAACGAACGAACGAACGAACGAACGAACGAACGAACGAACGAACGAGCGAACGAGCGAGCGAACGAATGAACGAACGAACGAACGAACGAGCGAGCGAGCGAACGAACGAACGAACGAACGAATGAACGAACGAACGAACGAACGAACGAACGAGCGAACGAACGAGTGAACGAACGAGTGAACGAACGAACGTACGAACTAACGATCGAACGAGCGAGCGAGC
Source organism: Dermacentor albipictus (assembly GCF_038994185.2). Lineage (NCBI taxonomy): Eukaryota > Metazoa > Arthropoda > Arachnida > Ixodida > Ixodidae > Dermacentor > Dermacentor albipictus. The sequence continues at coordinate 6,509,311 of NW_027225571.1, read as the reverse complement.
GAGCGAGCGAGCGAACGTACGAACGAACGAACGAACGAACGAGCGAGCGAGCGAGCGAACGAACGAACGAACGAACGAACGAATGAACGAACGAACGAACGAACGAAAGAAAGAAAGAAAGAAAGAAAGAAAGAAAGAAAGAAAGAAAGAAAGAAAGAAAGAAAGAAAGAAAGAAAGAAAGAAAGAAAGAAAGAAAGAACCGAGAGAACGAAAGAACGCTCCCCTTGCCAAAGCTCACGCTCGGCGAAGCATTATGAAACTCGCTGTACGGGGGGACTCCGGAAATTCTTGACCACTTGGCCATGGATCTTTAGCGTGCCCTCAATGCACAGCACACGGGTGTTTTTGCATTTTGCCTGCATGGAAATGCGGCCGTCGCAGCCCGTATTATAACCCTTCGACTTTGTGCTAAGTTGCGCCACGCCATAGCTGCTTAGCCGCTACGGTGGGTGATTCGTTTGAGAAATTGTGCAGGTATGTAGAGCAATAAATTATCATTTTAAGCCGCATGCTGCAGAAGGAATTTCATTTTATTTAAGTTTCGTAGCGGTCCTGTTGAAGTGCATGCCTTTCGGCAGCATACAGTGAAGGTCTACTTAGTTCCTACAACACGCCATGCGGAGATCTGGAACGAGTCACATCAAATATCCGTTTACGGTTGCTGAGTCAGGGACGAGCCCGTAGTAGCGTGATCATTGCTAATTAATAAGGCATAGACGGTTCCCCGCAAAGCAACCACCTCTTGCAAATGCCACGCTGCAAGCGCAGAACTCTCGTATTCCTCACCTACCGCGAACCAACTGTATTGGCAGAGTGTGGTTCATCGCACGAAAGTGGTGCCATTTACACGACAATTGTAGCAACAACGCAATGTGAACGATTATCGCGGCACCATCTGCTGTTATAAAATTTAAGGTATGTTATCGCTTATCAAATGTGACCTTTAATTTCAATCGCAGCCACTGAATTTAATTACAGCATGGCAAGCTGCTAACATCTACACCAACCTCTGGCTTGAGGCCAAGACGTTCCAGGAGTCCCTCTTCTTGGCCGTGACCCACCTATTAAATTTCCGGCTAGACTCAGTCCTCTATGCCGCCTACAAGGCGCAGGTTGTGCACATCTCGCCGGGCACAGCCATACTGCATCACGTCAAAGCAGGGTTTCGTCGCGCCATCGTGGTTCACGCCGTCAAGGCATTGCTCCGAAACTATGGCTTCCGTCAACGCTCCAATCTGGTTGACGGCGCCACGGGCGACAACCAGATGGTTGACGCTATAGTGAAACTGGACGATGTTGTGTTTAATCAGACGGATACTTCGCCTCCAGTGGAAATCGGGCTGAGTGAGTTGGACTCGTCCTAGTGGAATTGGACAGAAGTGTTCACTGCCTACTCTTCCGTAGAACTCATGGCTTTGCCCATTAAGGCGCGCGTCACAAACATCGCCGGTGTGCGAGCCATCTTGGACTCGCTGTCCAGTCAAGAGGACATGATGGCGACCAAGATCTACCTGATGCTGGTGCCGCTCGCCAAGTTCTTCGGACTGAAAGAGCGGGCCAGAGTCCACCGTCGTATACCCAAGGACGACATCAGAAACGAGCTCTGCGTGACGGCGGTGGAAACGATGTTCGGAGATATCTATCAGCGCTGGATGACGGCCGAGTTGGTAGGCTCGGACACTGGTGCCGACTTGAGGCGCATGCTCTCCGACGTGCTGAAGGCGGCCGACAAGGTGCGAGAAATAACCCGAGGTGGCGCCCTAGACTACGGAAAGATGGTCGCGGCCACTTACCCAGCGCGAAGTGAGTGCTTTAACTCTTTGCGAACATTGTCACTAAGACATTGCTTGACGCTATTGCACCGAAAAATGCGTAGACGAAAATATAATGTAGCACTGTGGGTAGGAATAGTGGAAGGTTGTACGCGACTGAAATGTCACGCATTACAAGTAGAAATGCTTTTGTTGACTACGACCTACTTTCTTTCTTTCTTTCTTTCTTTCTTTCCTTCTTTCTTTCTTTCTTTCTTTCTTTCTTTCTTTCTTTCTTTCCTTGTTTCTTCCTTTCTTTCTTTCTTTCTTTCTTTCTTTCTTTCGTTACGCCTGCGTGCTTTGGTACTCTGATAAGCAGAACATAAACGATCCGTGCAAAGCACACAAAATCGTGCTGCAAGATTAAGCATCACTAATTATCGTTGCCTTAGCAGCGTCACAGTAATGAACACAAATTTGTATCAGCCTTTGCTGAGCCACCGAAGGCGCTGCCTTTGTCTGAAATTTTTTAGCAATATCTACGAGCGCAATGGCATCAACATAGCAAGATATACAGAGTGTCCCACATAACTTGAGCCAAGAATTTCAAAATGAAAGGCGCATCGGAAGCGAATTGAACCGAACGCATACTATTCGCAATAGTGCATAGTAACTTAGGCAATGTTTTTTGTTGTCCCCATAACTCACTAGTTAAGTTTAACTACCCAACTTTGTAATTACTGCTTGAGGACCCCAAGTGTGAAACGCAGATGTGTAGAGCGCCTTCAGAAAGTACCGATCGAGTTGTTTCCTTTACGATACGTCTCACGTAGTCCTCTGTTCCGGCTTGAAAAGAAAGCCCGCGAAATGTAAAAAAAAAAGCCACGTGACCCAGTGTTTGCGCAGTGCTATTGCGCTGCTCTCAAGCGTGCGTTCGGTGAACAAGGTCGGCTGCGTCGTGACTGGCGACGAGGAAGCAGCATGGCGTTGTTTTATGTCCTCGGCAGGGCTCGGCCAGCAGCATGCATTTTTGCCGTCATCCGACGGGAGCCGACCTCGTTAACACCACACTACGTCTCTCAACGACGAGACCACGAATTGAAACTATGGGAAATAAAATCTAGAACCAATTTACTAAAATAGTCTTTTTCCCACTCGTCATCTCAGTGGAACTTATTTTCTGAAGAGGCTGTGAATACTGAATCTCAGTGTTTTACAAAGGGATCTCATAAGTAAGAACGTAATTGTAATGAAATTCTGTTTTTTAGTACTGTGATGTTGTGGTTCTTTATCACCGTGTTTAAATATGCTGTGTTTTTGCAGACAGTATTTCTACTGTACTAGTTTTTTATTACGCTTTTCTACAACAGGTGTCTTCGCTTCTCGTGGCGCCGTGTACGCCGTTGTTCTGACAAACGATAAACAACCCCCCCCCCCCCCCACACACACACACGCACTGGTGCAATACTATTGAAAGGACACAATATGTCAGTTACAAAACCTCATCAATGAAGTACAAGGTGGGAAGACATGTTCCACACTCCGTGGTCGTGAAGCGGCAATGGCGCTGTGCTACTAATCCGAGGGTGCGGGATCGACTCCCGGCCACGGTCGCCACATTTCGATGTGGGTGAAATGCAAGAACGCCCTTGTAGCGTGAATTAGTTGCACTTTAAAGAACCGCAGGTGGTCGGAATGAATTCGAAGGCCTCTCACTACCGAATTCCTCAAATCAAATTATTGTTTTGGCATGTAAAACTCCACAATTTAATTTAACGACATACTTAGCAATTTAGAGTCTTTGCATCAATCTGCTGCGGCACGTCCAACCTTTAACATCCCGAACGTCCGTCATTTGCTTAAATCCACACGCAAAAGAAAAACTTGAGGAGGTCCAGAATAAGTTGAACGTTTAAAATGCCCCTGGGTTACAGAAAGGACAGACCTCTCTCATTTTTCTCCTTACAGTGTATCCTCTCGACAACGACACAATAACAATGGTGGAGGCCAACTACGGGTCAGACTTCGTGGTCAACGCTGTCCTCTTTACGGCCGGCGGGGGCAGTCCCGCGAGGCCTTTGCTGGATTTTGACGCGCTGTCGGCGGAGTGGAGTGACCGAGAAGTGGCTCAACGCCTCCTGATACCCGACTTCTACTACGCGCATACGGCGCAGGTCGTGCTCAACTACGCCACTGTCAGGTACTACTTGGCCAGGCAAGCCTTTTGGGCAGGATCGCCGTGGCACGGCGCTGGGAACGACAGGTAACTCCGAACATTGAAAGCATCAGGCTGAAGGTTATTGATAAAGTATAAGTCATAAGTAGGCTTCAGTGTTTTCGGTTTTTTCTTTTCCGAGATTCGGCATACTTTTGCCGCTCTTTACTCCTGCTCGAAAATTTATCCTTCTTCGGCGATTATGTTTTCCCATTCGAACTGCTTTCTTTTCGTTGGATACTTGGGCCATATAACGTAAAACTATTCCAATGCTTTTATTCCAATCTCCTGCGCGAAGTTCGCGTAACGACCGACGCAAGCATCGGGCGGTCACCCGCAGTGTTGACTGAACAGACCAATCAGACGCTCTCCTCGTTTATGGAAGGTCAATTTGCTTTAAAAACGATAGACATTGCCTTTAATGAGTGGCTTTAATGAGTGGTCATTAAGGGTTACGGACTGGATCCCAAGGGAAGGGAAGCGTAGCAGGGGGCGGCAGAAAGTTAGGTGGGCGGAGGAGATTAAGAAGTTTGCAGGGACGGCATGGCCACAATTAGTACATGACCAGGGTTGTTGGAGAAGTATGGGAGAGGCCTTTGCCCTGCAGTGGGCGTAACAGGCTGATGATGATGATGATGATGATGATGATGATGATGATATCTGATCTAATTTGTCCGATTTCTCTTACACACCTTGCGGTGGCTGGTCGAAAATCGCGGCGGCATGCAACGGAATTAATGATGACGCTAAAACGGATCCTCAGCAAAGGAGAGTTGGCAGAACGAGGTCGTGAACGGGCCGAAAGTGCTCGAAAATGTTACACGGTCACGTAGAAAGTTTTATTACGCGCAAATAAGCTCTTGCTATTCGACAGGGGCGAGTAGCCAGTGCCTGAGCGATCGGCGGCAGCCATCTTCTATTTCTTTCGGAACGTGGCAGCCTGCGGCTATTCAGAAGAAAATTCAGTTTTGTTCCGCACATTATTGCATCTTTATCGCGTACACGACACTTTGACGCGGTGGGTTTTTGCGGTTTTGCGACTTCGCGTGAGAGGCAGGTGAAGTGGGCGCAGCCCGAAAACTTTTGACCAATGGCCGAGGGCTAATGGCGAATAGGCGTCAAATCAGAAATAACTATTTTTCTTTTGTTCGATCAAACCATGCATAATCCGTGTGTACACGTTATATCAGATGGGGAGCTATTGCGGTTTTCGTGACATCACGTGACAGACAGGTGAAAGGGCGGTGGTCCAAAAAGTTTTTGACCAATCGCGGAAGGCTGATTGCAAAATTGGAATAGCTTTACGGTATAGCGCCCAGCTTTACGTTATTGGAAGCCTTTGTTCGCATCCAGCTTACCGTGCTTTTTTTTTCAGTGAATCTCTAACTCACTTGTTTCGTAGACTCTGAAAGTGCTACAAGACAGTAGTTTCAACTCGTCAGCGCCGTAGTCCTAGTCAATGCATTGGATGACAATGTTTTCGACAGCAGTCTAGCAAGTACACAGCGCCATACGACGGTGTGACTATTCAGAAATAAGAGAGTACTTAATATTCGCATTAAATATAATGAAACTTGATTTCTAACATTATGCGAGTACGTATGTTCAAATTATAAAAAAAAGGACTCGGTAGACACAGTCCTCCGTTACAACAGTGAATTAGTTCGTCGAACACAGTGGCCGCTACAGGGACTAGAAGAGCCCTGGCCAGGCCCTCCTAGAACCCTCCTCTTACAACCACGCTCCGCCCCCCCTCCCCCCCTCAAGCCTTTTTCTCAGCTTTTAGTCTTTCTCACAGCGGCTAGAAAATCGGCTGCAAATGAGAAAAAAAAGATACCTTGGGTATCATACTGGCATCTAACGCTGAGCTTGCGAGTGCCCTGTCAACAAAACGCATGTAGGCTCGCATATTCGCGCCAATCGCCATTTTGCCTGTGTGGTAAATTTAGTTTCATCATCATCACCAGTCTCTCTTCATGTCCCATGCAGTACGAATGCCTCTCCCTGCGATATTCAATTACCCCTGTCCTGCACACACTGATTCCACCTTGAGCCTGCAAATTTCCTAATTTCATCACACCACCTAGTATTATGCCGCCATCGACTGCGCTCTTCTGTAACTCTAATGGTCAACCGGTCGTCCATCCTACGCATATTACATGGCCTTCCCTGCTCCATTTCTTTCTCAATGTCAATTAGAATATCGGCTATCCCTGTTTGCTCTCTGATCCCCACCGCTTTATTCCTGTCTCTTAACGTTACGCCTCACATTTTTCGTTCCATTGCTCTTTGCGCGGTACTTACCTTGTGCTCGAGCTTCTTTTTCAGCCTCCAACCTTCTGCCCCATATGTTAGCCTGGTAGAATGCACTGATTTTACACCTTTCTTTTCAATGATAGTGGCAAGCTCCCAGTCAGCATCTGACAATGCCTACCGTATGCAATCCAACACATTTCTTGTTATTCTCTAAATTTCCTTCTCATGATAAGGGTCCCCTGTGAGTAATTGACCTAGATAAACGTATTCCTTCACAGACTCTGGAGGCTGACTGGTGATCCTGAACTCATGTTTCCTTTCCGGGCTATTGAACCTTATTTTTGTCTTTTCATACGAATCTTCAACTCCACTCTTAACACTTTCTCTGTTAAGGCCCCAAGTCATTTGTCGTAATTCATCCCTAGTGTTCCTGAACAGGACAATGTCATCTGTAAACCAAAGGTTGCTGAGATATTCACCGTTCATCCTCACTCCTAAGCCTTCGAACACTACTTCCAAGCATGCAGTGAATAGCACCGGATATATTTTGTCTCCTTGTGTGACCCCTTTCTTGATAAGTAACTGTCTACTTTTCTTGTAGAGTACCAAGGTAGCTGTGGGTTATTTGTAGATATTTACGAAGACATTCACGTAATCCTCCTGTGCCTCTTGATTATGTAATGGCTGTACGACTTGTGGTATCTCTGTGAGTAAAATGCATTTCCATAATTTATGAAAGCCATAGAGAGTGGCTGATCGTACTCTGCAGATCTCTCGTTTACCCGATTGATGACCTGGATGTGATCCATTGTAGAATATCTCTTCTTGAAGCCAGCTTGTTCCTTTGGTTCACTGAAGTGAAGTGTTGCTCTTATTCTATTGGAACTTATCTTGGTGAATATTTGATATAATACTGAAAGCAAGCGAATGGACCTAAACGTCAAAATGAAGCTTGCAACGAAAAATACGGACCATACATTAGCGTAAGGCTATGTACGGTGTAGTAATGATGCGTAATTAGCGTAAACAGGCCGAAATTAAACCCAGATGGCCCAGATAGGCCGATCCTGGATAATGTGCAGTCTCTAATGTGGGCCGATCACGAAAGTCATGCAACCTAAACAAGTCACATGGTAGGCTAATGCACCCCAGAAGACCTTGTCTTCGGTGTAAACTGTTGTCCAGTCCATTTCCTTCCCCTTTTTATTTTTATTTTGCTTTAAAACAGAAACTCTAAATTCTAGGTACAGAACCAAGCCACTTTACCATTCGCAGGTTTTGTCGGCAGGTATAGTTCATTATTATATTATAATATTTAGGGCCTTAAACCATCGCTAAGTCAACAATTGTTCACTGTCGACTCTACGGTGCCGTCGAAGGAACCACCACCCTCATATCATGCTTTATGCCATTGACGGTGCCCAGCCCAAACAAGCCTTGGGAAATGCGTCAGACTACATCAGGTTCTGGCGTCATGGCTGATCTTTTTCTTTGTCATTTTTTTTTCGATAGACGTTGACTATACATTGCCATGTGCAAGTGCTTCGCTCGCAGTGTTTGCGTCGGCATAGCGCGCGAGCCTCGGGTGATATTGTTAAAGAAATAGCGCTTGCCTGGCTGACATACTTCAGTAGGCAAGGGCTGCGTATCGTGGCGCCAGCAGAGGTGTTATTGGTAAGGGAAGTAAAACAAAAGAAAAAAAAACAACTTCCGTCCTGCACAAGAAAGGGCTGCCGCTTTTAGGCTTAGTTCGTTACGACTACATATAGCCAGTTGGCATTTAACAAAAGGCGCTCTCCAGGTATTTGTGTAGTATACATGTGCGAGCCAATCAGCGTCTCTCCTATCATCGTATGTATTCATTAAATCGGCGCGTTCCAAAATTGTGCTACCAGCGGCAGCTGGATTTCGATGGGGGCGAAATGCAAAAACGCCCGTGTACCGTGCATTGGATGCACGTTCAAGAACCCCAGGTGGTCAAAATCATATAAATATGCAAATTATTTCTGTCATTACAAACTTTACGTAAATGTTGCAATTTCGAAACTGACGCTGACAAATAATGAATTCACGTCTGTATAATAGAAATTATAGAACTAGCACCACCTTCTAGATACCCTGCAGTCCCCAAAATATGCTAAAGAATACCTCGGTATTTCAGCTAAGGTTGTGCTGAACTGCTAGAGGCACACTTTTAGAATGCTGCTAAGTGGCACGCCCAATTTTTTCGTAACACATCTTAAGGTCGTATATATCTAAAGTAACGCCACTTTTAAGATTTTAGGATTTTTGTATAACTGTAGCAATACAGAACTCCTAAAACGTCATATATATATATATATATATATATAAATATATATATATATATATACACATTGGGTTATTAAATAAAAAGTAAATTATGAAACTTTACGTAATTGGCAGAACTATCGTTGAAAACTATCTTGCTGCTAATGTACGCCTAGACACGTAGCATATCAGGAAAAACGGCAGCAGCCTAGATATGACAGTTAAAGAAAGCATTCCGCATAAAACGAAACATTGGGATTTACGTTACAGGATGACGGCGACGAAGGTATGAGCATTCGCTTTGAAAAGATCTGGTGAGATATGCAATTGAGCTAGTAATTCTAACTATTCTGGTTTATCGAAGTCATTAAATATTTATCTGCACAAATTTACAGTATTGCACGAAAGGTAAGGTTCACTTCATTGCATTTTTTCCTTTCCTTTGCGCAACCAATCTCGCAGCATTGTATCTTGTACACTGTTCCCGTATACAAAGTGCCACATAGCGAAATATAACGACTATCTTATCGGGAAGCTATAGCTGCGTTTGTATAGGTTTGCGATAGCGTTACATCGCATTGCATTTCCAGCACGTCGCATCCATGAAAACCGCAGTAAGCCCCCCGCGAGGCAATTCGGAATTGTTGCGCTAGGCGCGGTTAAGGCTCGGGTGGACACAGGTGAGTCGCCTCGCACGGTGCATGTAGACGCTGGTGCATCACATTGAGGGGGAGTGGAAAAGTGAGACGGCTGCCGACGTGCGCTCTCCTTCGTCCAGCGGGCAAACCAGAGCTCCAGAAAAAGGTTGTAACTTGTGTGGCACAACCGATAATGTGCAATATGCAAATGCCGTGGTGCACCAAGATGTAACTTTCATTTCTAGAGTGAACAATCTAAATAAAGTTTCCGGGGGAGAAGATAGCCCCAAAGGTGCCAAATTTTTCCCTTAGAATGTACTTCAAAGGCGAATGGTACGGCGCAGTGCACAAGAAGTGCATGGAGCGTTCGAACACGGTGCCCCATGTGAAATTTTCGGACAATTAGCGTTTGTCAATTCGGGAACCCGCAACCGCATTGCATGAGGCATCATGCAGCCAGTCTTTCGCTAACGTATGAACCTCCTCTCGACGCAGCCACGCCAACTCCTCCGCGGCGTGGGACCTGACTGAGCACACGCACTGCCTGGCGTCCTACGCGAAGCAGACCTCCGGCATCGAAATGTCCGGCGACGAGCCGTGGTGGCGGGACGCGGTCCAGGTCCGCTGGGCCGCCGAGGTCTCGTTCAGGGCGTCCGCTTTCCGAGACGCCAACATCGCGCAGGAGAGGTCGCTCAGGCAGCTCTTCTTCCTCCGCTTTGGCCACACCTTCTGCGCAGTGCCCCAGCGCGGCCACTGGGAGGCGGCAGCGACGGCGTGTCGCGTGGCCACCATGACGCTGCCCGCGTTCGCCGGAGCGTTCGGGTGCCCCGCCATGGTGGGCATCGGGTGCTGACCACTCGGCGGCTGCACGGTAGAAGCAGTAAAACGAGAGTCACTCGCAGAGAGCAGCAGTGCGGCTTCGCACGGCGCGTCAGTTTCTTTTAAAAATGCGCAACATGTCGAAGGCGTTCGTGACTGATTTTTCTCACTGCTGACTAACCGGAGCAGGAAGATGGCACGCAAGAGCGCACTTGCTAATAAAGTGACACAGCCTGGTAAAGGAAAATAATTTTTTTCCATCTTACATACTGACAAAGACTCTGTTAAGTGAGCATTCGATACTTTACCAATATTGTTACGCGTACTGGAGAGAGAGAAAGAGCGATAATTTTATTGCGATAGCAATTATATGGACACTCAAAACGAATTTCCGCCGTCGCCATGATGTTTCATATAAAGTCGAGGTGGGCAGTGGCGTAGCCAGAAATTTCGTTTCGGGGGAGGGGGGCTCACGTTGCAGCTCGGCCTCCTCATTATGAAATTTGTCGAGGGATCAAATACGTGAATAATGACCGCATTGCTATTGCCGAAGACGCCGCAAACGTATTCTTGAACGCTACGCACTGTCAAGACAAGTAAAATACGTATTTTTTCATAAAAGAATACACTCGTATGTCCCAAAAGTTCTGTCCGAAAAAACTGATATCAGTTCTTCCATGTTTCTGTCTATTTATTAGATTGAGTAGCCGTAAAGGCTACTCAACAATACATCATATTCACACTATCAATCAGGTGATAGAGAAATGTGCGCAATATAACCAACCCTTATATATAGCTTTCATTGATTACGAGAAAGCATTTGATTCTGTCGAAACCTCAGCAGTCATGGAGGCATTACGGAATCAGGGTGTAGACGAGCTGTATGTAAAAATACTGAAAGATACCTATAGCAGCTCCACAGCCACCGTAGTCCTCCATAAAAAAAGCAACAAAATCCCAATAAAGAAAGGCGTCAGGCAGGGAGATACAATCTCTCCAATGCTATTCACAGCGTGTTTACAGGAGGTATTCAGAGACCTGGATTGGGAAGAAATGGGGATAAAAGTTAATGGAGAATACCTCAGTAACTTGCGATTCGCTGATGATATTGCCTTGCTTAGTATCTCAGGGGACCAACTGCAATGCATGCTCACTGACCTGGAGAGGCAAACCAAAACAGTGGGTCTAAAAATTAATCTGGAGAAAACTTAATGTTTAACAGTCTCGGAAGAGAACAACAATTTACAATAGGCAAAGAGGCACTGGAAGTCGTAAGGGAATACATCTACTTAGGGCAGGTAGTGACTGCGGAACCGGATCACGAGACGGAAATAATCAGAAGAATAAGAATGGGCGGGGTGCGTTTGGCAGGCATTCTCAGATCATGAACAGCAGTTTGCCATTATCCCTCAAGAGAAAAGTGTATAATAGCTGTGTCTTACCAGTACTCACGTACGGGGCAGAAACCTGGAGGCTTACTCAAATTGAGGACGACGCAACGAGCTATGGAAAGAAGAATGATAGGTGTAACGTTAAGGGATAAGAAAAGAGCAGATTGGGTGAGGGAACAAACGCGAGTTAATGACATCTTAGTTGAAATCAAAAAAAGAAATGGGCATGGGCAGGACATGTAATGAGGAGGGGAGATAACCGATGGTCATTAAGGGTTACGGACTGGATTCCAAGGGAAGGGAAGCGTAGCAGGGGGCGGCAGAAAGTTAGGTGGGCGGATGAGATTAAGAATTTTGCAGGGACGGCATGGCCACAATTAGTACATGACCGGGGTAGTTGAAGAAATATGGGAGAGGCCTTTGCCCTGCAGTGGGCGTAACGAGATTGCTGCTGCTGCTGCTGCTGCTGATGATGATGATGAATAGGTAAAGAAAATATCACATGAACTTTACAACTATATCAGCTCGAAACCAGCAAAGCAGGTAATGCCGCTGTTATGAAAAATGTAAAGGCCATGAAATTAACAATTTGAGGACAAATAGTTTAATGAAACTCTGTCAGCGAAGAACCTTGTTTACATTTTTGTACATATACCACAACCACACAAAAATTTCAATGACTCGGTCATTTGTTCCGATGTATTGCTCATGAGCAGCTATCATCGGTCGTGTACTGTTAGCAAATGGACCGAAATTATAGTCGCAACAAAGAGCCCTCCACGTATAAAAAGCAGGAATTCTGCAAAATATACGAGGGCGATTCAAATGAAAGTGAGCCGATTGCAATATATGGCAAACGGGGTATTTATTTAAACGTAGTCTCCATGAGCATTTAGACATATGCGCCACTGGCTAATGAGTCGCGTGATTCCTGTCGCATAAAACTCCTCGCGTTGCTGCTTCAAAAGATCTGTATATTCACGTTATCGTCCGACACGAATCTGGTTCCCTTGAGCTGTTTCTTGAATTGCACCAAAATGAGGAAGTCGCAAGGCGACAGATCTGCACTGTATGACGGATGTTGCAGCGTTTCCTACTTACACTTTGCCAGTTTTGTATTAACATCATAAGCGACGTGGGCACTGGCATTGTCGTGGAGTCAAGATGACACCATTCGTCATTTTTCCACGCCGTTTGTTCTTGACTGCGACACGCAGCCGATCCGGCGTTTCACAATAACAATAATAAATAACGTTTCACAATCAGTAATGACCTCTAACGATCGAAAAAAAAAGTCAACACCTTTCCGACGGAAATGGCAACTTGATTTTCTTTCCTTGAGGATGGTGAATTTAAATGTTTGCACTGTAAGCTTTGGCTTCGTGTTTCAGGCTGTAGTAGTGGCACCATAATTCGTTCCCGGTCACAAATGCAGACAAGAAGTCGTCACCCTCATTGTGATACCGGATTAGATGATCGAGTCAAGGCAGCGCCGAACTTCGTCTGCTGGCTGTGAGTCGAAATCTAGGGCATCCACTGTGCACACAAGAGCCGGTAACCGAAATGTTACTGAATTATGGTTTGAGCCAAACCGTGACTGATGTTTACACGCTTTGCCAGTTCATCGACGCTTATCCTCCGTTATTATTAATTTTTTATCCTCCGTTATTATTAATTTTTTTTTATCCTCCGTTATTGCCTAATCATCTCATCAACCTTTGCAATTGTGTTGCGGGTGATTGCACGGTGGCTTTGGCATGGTCTTGGATCATCTTTGCATTTTTCACGTCCGTTTTTGAACCATTTGCTCTAACGCTTCACCAACAAGTGGCCAACGAAATGCAATGTTCAACGTACACCTTCAGCTGTAAAAACCTCACGACACCACGCTATTCCACTTTGGAGTGTCCATTATGTCACTCAACCATGTTCAACACAGTGTGTGAGAGCATTAAAAATCTTTATTCTCACACTTGCGTGTCACTTTTGTAAATGGGAGATGCCTGTGTGCTACGCGCATGCTTCGCAGATAATGAACACAACCATCATTGCGCGGGCTTGGTTGGCTCACTTCCATTTGACTCGCCCTCGTACATTACAAATGCGAAGATACAGCTTGATAAAGGGCAAAAAAGTGTCACAGGAAACAAAGGTCACCGCACACATAGACAAAACCTCGCAATCAGTCAGTCAAGAGCTTTATTGAGGTCCTGAGGAGGTTTAAGCCGTTGGGAGATGGCACGCGGGGAGCCCCTTGGGCCGTAACCGTAGGCGACGCTCAAGTCAGGACGGGAACGTTGTGACGCTCCGCCAGTTCTTCGGCCCTCTGGACGGCCTTGAGTTGGAGTTTGAGGTCCCGGCATTTGAGGGCTTCTTCCCATTCATTATCGGTGTCATAGGAAACGAAGATGCCGATAATGCCGCTCGCGCAGTCCTTGAAGACGCACAAGAAGAGGCCATACCACTTTCACGGTCCGACGCAGCTAGCAGACTTTTGGTGCTTGCACAGGTTATCTCGCTCTCTCTAAGGTGCACACCAAGCAGCCAAAGCAACCGGAGCAACCGTCAATACCCCCTGCCCTTTTTGATGCATCTCTGTATGCCAACTGGACTCCGCCGAAGAGAGGCCGCTCCGCTTTATCGCTTATGGCTAGGGGTGGCTTTCACGAAATCTTACTCATTTCGCATTGGAATGGCCGACAACGCTCTCTGCAATGCCTGTCTTTGCGAGGAGACGCTTGAACACATTCTGTGCGACTGTCCTGCATATAAAGTTCAGCGACAGTCCCTCGCATCCGTTCTAGCGCACGTTGACACTAGACCACTATCCCTCGAAACGATTTTCACATGCCGCCGACAAAAGACATCGCGGCTGAAGGCGACGATGGGACTACTTCGGTTTTTGAAAGAGACGACATTGGACAAGCGGCTGTGGCAGTGATATCACGTACCACGGAAAAGTGATGGACTCTAACTGACGATGTGTGTACTGTGCTATGTGCTCTCTCTCTCTCTCTCCTTTCCACATCTTTCATCCTCCCATCCCGCTTCCATGTGTAGGGTAGCAAACCGGTTATGCTAAACTGGTAATCCTCCCTGCATTTCCTTCTCCACTTTTTCCTTCCTTCGCATTCGGGCTCACAGGAGAGAGGGCCCTTTGGTACCTTTGGTAACGCGGTACATTGCCATAGCATGTGCGAGAGTGAGTAGTAGAGTTCTGGGCAGTCTGGGCAATTTGCCGGGATTTCTGAGTTGTAGTGGCTTAGTAGGCCTCGTGACGGATACGAGTTCGTTTGTAGCATTCGAAACGCGGCCGCCTGCGCGCGTTCGAGTTTGGCGTGTGGGAGGGGGTATTTAATTCTGCCTTTTCGATAGTGTGAGGTGATTTCTTGGTCAGTTAGTAGCGGGTCATGAAACTCAATGTCCATCCCCTCGGAGGCCGTGGGACCGTCACGGCGGGCAAGTTCTCACGCACGGTCTTGGGCCGTTTCATTGAGGTTGTGTTTTTTCGGGTGAATGTCTTTCCCCATGTGAGCGGGGAACCAGGAGAGGCATCGTTTGCTCTCTTTTGAGCTTGCTAGTAGTATATGCGCTACCTCTTTAGATACGTTGCCGCTTTCGCAAGCCCGAATTGCAGCACGCGAATCCGTGAGGATATGGGTAAATGTGGGGTATGCCATAGCGGTGGCTACGGCTATATGTTTTGTTTTAGCGCTGGTGGCCAATTCAACCAATGCGGATGATCGTAACGTTCCGTTGCCATCCACGACTGCTATCGCGACAGTTGATGTGTTGCCGAACTGGGCCGCGCCTATAAGAGCAGTGGCTTCACGATCCGCGTCGGTGCGGACGAGAATGGCGCAGGCGCGGGCCCGGTGCCTACCCACGTTGTGTAATGGGTGCACGTTTCTGAGAAACGGTGAGACTCTGTAATTGTCTCTAATTTTGGTCGGTAGGGTAACCGCATGCTCGAGATAGGGAGATGGGGAGACATTCACATTCAAGGACTAATCGCTTAGGATTAGTCTACCGGCTTTGGGCGAGGATAGGTGAAGTATTTGCGAAAGTATTTTCGAAAGTAAAAAAAAGTATTTGAGTTCGGCAGTGGTGCACCACAGCGCAACGACTAATTTCTGTATCTTCTGCAGCTTTCGGCGCGTGCCCATCTACCGAGCAAGGCATTGCTTCGTCGCTGGTCCGGTGCTATCAGCGGCCGTCAGCGGATAATTGCAAGCATTACAAGCTTCGAGTGGCGGAACAGCGCATGCACAAGGACTCCCCTGGTGGACGATTCTGCCTATATTAGCAGAAGCGCCTCAGCTGAATCTTCAGTTCGGCAGCGGTGCACCACAGAGCAACGGCTAATTTCTGTATCTTCTGCAGGTGAGCAATATAATTTTCTATTGTATAAAGCCCGAAATCTTGACTGTGCACTCCTGCCGAACACAGCAAACATTGTATTTGACACAGCCATTGCTTTTGTTGGGTACTTCTGTAAGGCACTTTCTATACTTAAACGTAAATGTGTAAGGACGTGAAAGATATTGCCACGGCGCTTGAGCACCTGAGGCGAGAACTAAGGACAGATCTCAGATCATTGAAAGAAAGTGTGAAAAACTGCAACGATACCTGTGATGGTGTAATGAAATCATAAGTGAAACGAAAGAACTTAGAAAGGAAGTCCAAAGTCTTTCAAAGAAAAACAAAGAACTGGAAGCTGAAAACTGTAGATTGAATAAAGGATAGATCAATTAGAACAGTATCAAAGGATGAACAACTTGGAAATAAAAGGAGTGCCTGAGGAAGGTGACGTTGTCGATGTTGTGAGGAGGATCGGGAGTACACTGAATGAACCGATTGCTGATTCGGACATTGACATCTGCCATCGTGTGCCCACATCAAACTCCTCCGAAAAAAACGTTGTTGTCCGTTTTGTACAACGCACAAAATGGGACAAGATTCTGCAAAAAGCAAGAAAGCAGAGGATGACTACAAAAGATCTTGAATATGGTGGAGACGGCACACCCATCTATGTGAACGAGCACCTGACCCGCTCAAACAAGATAATTCTGGGTGCTGCGATCGCTCAGAAAAAAGTAGTAGGATGGAAGTTTGTGTGGGTGACTGGCGGGAAAATTTTTGCCCGTAAGGACGAGCAAACCACAAGTCACAGAATTAGCAGCGTTGCTGACATAGAGCAGATAATTGTATAGAAAACTGTATAAGCTGTACAGTGCACAACAGCTCAAATGGAAGACATACCACAGGAATGCCACTATTATGAATGTGATCATTTCAATGAAAAATACAAAAAAAGGCGAAAGAAAGTTTTCAGCCATTCATCTAAATATCAGAAGCCTTAAAAATAAGGTTCAAGATCTTGAAATGTTTCTGCAGTCATTTAGCTTAAAATTTACCGTTATAATACTCACGGAAACTTGGCTATCAGATGAAATGGAACCCCCTTACCTTCAAGGTTACAAATGGGAAAGCATAAGTAGAAAAGCAAAAGAGGTGGTGGGATAGCCATTTACTTAAAAGATAATTTACCGCATAAGGTATTAGACAGCATGTGCCGAATGGATGAAAATGTCGAGAGCTTATCGGTGAAAGTGCTTAACACCATTGTCTGCGCCGTGTACAGGCCACCTTCTGGCTGCGTGTCTGAATTCATGTCATTTTTCGAAAATTCACTTAGCTCTTTTAGCTCGGCGAATGCGCCGTTTATGATCCTTGGAGATATAAATATTGACACAATATCCGGTAACTTACATGCTAACACATTTCGAGATGCTGTTCACCAGTACGCGTGCAACAATGTGATAACACTGCCCACTAGGGTGACCGTTGACACGGCCACATCCCTTGACATCTGCGTCACAAATATAGATAGCGATGGTCTTTCCGCTGGTGTAATCTTGAATGACATCAGCGATCACCTGCCCGTGTTTTGCCTAACAAATGCATCCTACAAGAAACAACATAATGATGAAGGAAACCTCTTGCTCCGCATGGTAAACGAAACTACGCTAAACATGTTCAGCTGCCTTATCAACCAAGAAAGCTGGCAGGCTGTTTACGATCAGTATAACCCCAGAACTGCGTACAAGATCTTCTTGGATAAATTCAACAAGTGGTACAATACAGCCTTCCCTCTGCGAAAGCAGAAAAAAAGAAATAAAAAAGTTAGAAAACCATGGATAACTGTGGACTTATACAAACGAATACGTAAAAAAATAATTTGTACCACTGTTTCGTTAGCTCTCGTAATTGTGACATATTGACTGAGTTTAAAAAATTCTGAAATAAATTAAACTTCGATTTGAAAAAGGCAAGGGATGATTATTACGAAAGAAAATTTTACAAAATTCAAAACGATCAACGTAGACTGGAGGACAGTGAACGATTTAACTGGACGAGGGCGAAAAACGCATATCGTGAATGAAATTGTAATCGATAATGCCAGTGTAGTTGGGCAACAGCTTGTTGATGAAATGAATCGACACTTTGTAAGCACAGGGGTATATAGTGCACAAGACTTGGAAGCGGATATTTTCATGACTACAGGGCAGGTTGATTCCATTATGCTTACACTAGCGACTCCTACTGAAATTGAAGCAATTATCATGACCCTAGGAAACAAAGCTGCAGGCGGAGAAGACGAAATAAAGGCCTTACCTGTCAATTATCTCGCTCATCTTATGAGTCCTGTATTAACCCATATAATAAATGAGATGCTTACACGCGGCGAGTTCCCAGATGAATTAAAAATAGCTAAGATCACCCCTGTCTACAAGGGTGGCGATGAGAAAAAGCTTACCAACTACAGGCCGATATCTGTTTTGCCGGTGTTTTCCAAGATATTTGAGCGTGTTATTAATGATAGGCTTACGTCTATTTTTCATAAACACAAAAAAATTACGAAGTCGCAGTATGGCTTTCAAAAGGATAAGTCTGCAGAACTAGCTTTAACAAACATAAAGGACAAAATAATTGAAAATATTGGGAACAAACGGCTCACTCTGGGGATTTTCTTGGATTTAAAAAAAAGCATTTGACACTGTGCAGCACGATATCCTTCTAAAGAATCTTGCTGCGTATGGTGTTCGAGGAGTAGCACAGAATTTAATTACATCATATCTCTCAAATCGGTATCAGTATGTATGCGTCGACAATCTGGTATCACAAAAATTGAAAGTCGAATCTGGCGTTCCTCAAGGATCAATCTTAGGACCCCTCTTATTTCTTGTGTACATAAATGATATAATGTCCATACCAAACTCCCCTGAAATAATAATGTATGCTGACGACACTAATATCTTCTTTACTAGCACTACAAAAGAGGTCATAGAATCATCAGCTAAGAGTTACCTCTTACACCTCTCCAGGTGGCTTAAAAGCAACCGGCTAAGTTTAAACACAAGCAAATCCAAATATATAATTTTTAAGCCAGCAAATAAAAAAGACCCCTATTGTGTTCATCTGCACTTTGAGGACACGTTACTGGAACAAGTTACAGAGCAAAAGTTCTTGGGCGTATGGTTTACAGAGGACCTTACTTGGAATACTGATGTTGACAAATTAAAAAGTGAGCTATCTCGAGTTACTGGCTGCATGTATAAAATACAAAATATACTATTCACCTGGTTGAAACAAACATTATATTACTCACTTTTCTATTCAAAACTCAGTTATGGCATTTAAGTCTGGGGAGGGAACTACGACAGCTTCAAACTACAACAAACTAATCATTGTACAAAAGAAAATATTGAGAATGTGTGAAAACTATGTGGGTGATAAACGAGGACTCCGAACAAAACCGCTCTTCATTAAATATAGCATGCTTAAAGCAGATCAAGTTTATTATTTCAAGCTACTCCAGTGGATATATAAATATAGGCTGCACACAATACCTGTAGACAGTTGCACCTCATACGCAATACGTAAACCACACTATGTAAAGCCCGCTACAAGAACTAATGCTGGAAAGCAAAAATTGAATTATCAAACGATTAATATATTAAACAGTGATCACTTTAACGTACAATACACACAATCCTCCCACGGCTTCAAAAATGACTGTAAAAACCTATTAGTGGGCAGTGACATTGCATTTTCATTTTGAGTAAATTGTGCTCATCCCTGATAACAAATGTAACCTCAGTTATGTTAGATTTTTCTCAGCGCTTGTAAATCATATTTGCCATTGTTTCGGCATATACATTGTGTATCAGTCTAAACCTTCGTTTTTTTTTCTGAAATGTTTAATGTACTGATCTACTTACTGTATGTGCTATTTATTTTCGAGAAAGTGATTCTATGGTTTTTTTTTCTTTGTTGACTTCTGGTGTAAGCCAATTTTATTGTTATATAATACTTATTGCATATGTATCTTCTGCTTTTTCGAAATCCATCCCGTTGAAGCAAAAGTAATGCTTTGGAGACATGTGTTCTGAATAATTGAATTTTTCGTTGCTGTGTGCTGTGTGTTAAACATATGTTCGAGAAATATGTATGTGAATGATATGTCATGCTGCCTTGAACTGTAGGGGCGCAGAGGCTCTGTCAGGCATATTGCCTTTACCTCTGCCCCCTACACGGAGAGAATCCGTGAAACAAACAATAAATAAAGAAAGAATACTTGCCGAAAAAAAAATAATCTGAGCCTCGATCACTTCCTTGATGTTGTTGTGCATGTCTAGCTGATCAACCTTTGCTGTACTTGCTCTTTGTGGAATGCCCAAGACCTGTTTGATGCGCTGGCGCATGAGTGTCTTTAGTTTCTTCTTTTCTATTTTCATCCAGTCGTGAGCAGAGGCGACGTAATTCATGTGGCTCATAAGGAACGCCTGGTATACGCGCAGAAGGTTATCTTCCCACAGACCCTTCCTGCGCCCTGAGATTCTGTGTGCGAGTCTGATCATGTTTTTGGTTTTGGTGGTTAAATGCTTAACGTGTGTCCGTGGCATCCAGTGGCTTCGATTCATCATCATCATCATAATCAGCCTGGTTACGCCCACTGCAGGGCAAAGGCCTCTCCCATACTTCTCCAACAACTCCGGTCATGTACTAATTGTGGCCATGCCGTCCCTGCTAACTTCTTAATCTCATCCGCCCACCTAACTTTCTGCTGCCCCCTGCTACGCTTCCCTTCCCTTGGGATCCACTCCTTAACCCTTAATGACCATCGGTTATCTTCCCTCCTCATTACATGTCCTGCCCATTCCAATTTCTTTTTCTTGATTTCAACTAAGATGTCATTACCTCGCGTTTGTTCCCTCACCCAATCTGCTCTTTTCTTATCCATTAACGTTACACCTATCATTCTTCTTTCCATAGCTCGTTGCGTCGTCCTCAATTTGAGTAGAACCTTTTTCGTAAGCCTCCAGGTTTCTGCCCCGTAGGTGAGTACTCGTAAGACACAGCTATTATATACTTTTCTCTTGAGGGATAATGGCAACCTGCTGTTCATGATATGAGAATGCCTGCCAAACGCACCCCAGCCCATTCTTATTCTTCTGATAATTTTTGTCTCATGATCCGGATCCGCCGTCACTACCTGCCCTAAGTAGATGTATTACCTTACGACTTCCAGTGCCTCGCTGCCTATTGTAAATTGCTGGTCTTTTCCGAGACTGTTAAACATTACTTTAGTGTTCTGCAGATTAATTTTTAGACACACTCTTCTGCTTTGCCTCTCCAGGTGAGTGAGCATGCATTGCAATTGGTCCCCTGAGTTACTAAGGAAGGCGATATCATCAGCGAATCGCAAGTTACTAAGGTATTCTCCATTAACTTTTATCCCCAATTCTTCCCAATCCTGGTCTCTGAATACCTCCTGTAAACACACTGGAGAGATCGTATCTCCCTGCCTGACGCCTTTCTTTATTGGGATTTTGTTGCTTGCTTTATGGAGGACTATGGTGGCTGTGGAGGTGCTATAGGTATCTTTCAGTATTTTTACACACGGCTCGTCTACACCCTGATTCAGTAATGCCTCCATGACTGCTGAGGTTTCGACAGAATCAAACGCTTTCTCGTAATCAATGAAAGCTATATATAAGGGTTGGTTATATTCCGCACACTTCTCTATCACCTGATTGGTAGTGTGAATATGATCTATTGTTGAGTAGCCTTTACGGAATCCTGCCTGGTCCTTTGCTTGACAGAAGTCTAAGGTGTTCCTGATTCTATTTGCGATTATCTTAGTAAATAGTTTGTAGGCAATGGACAGTAAGCTGATCGGTCTATAATTTTTCAAGGCTTTGGCGTCCCCTTTCTTTTGGATTAGGATTATGTTAGCGTTCTTCCAAGATTCCGGTACGCTCGTGGTCATGAGGCATTGCGTATACAGGGTGGCTAGTTTCTCTAGAACAATCTGACCACCATCCTTCAACAAATCTGCTGTTACCTGATCCTCCCCAGCTGCCTTCCTCCTTTGCATAGCTCCTACCCTACTAAAAAATCCTATTTGTTTTCAAACGGGTTTCATCAAATAGGGTTATGGAACGGGACCCCGTTTGATCCTGTTCAGTCCTGACCTGTTTAAATCCCGTTTGTTCCTGTTTAAACCTGACCCGTATAAATCCTGTTTAAACCTGACCCGTTTAAATCCTGTTTAATCCTGACCCGTTTAAATCCTGTTTAATCCTGACCCGTTTAATCCCGTCCTATCTAACCAAGACCTGTTTGCCCCTGTTCAGACCTATTTTTTGCTACATTCATACCAGGTCCTTTCAGAATGGATTGATGTTGCTTAATATAATTTACTCTTTACACATATTTTGTGCACTTGTGTATTTGCGATCAGCATTGAAGAGAAGTAGATCTGCATTAGGTTCGCAACAAGAAGCCACTTTCATATGTAGGTTTGCCTGGTACATTGCTTGATACGAAGATGAACACAATTTTCGGCATAAATTGATTAGCACTACCAACACTGATGTGATACATTATGAACAAGTTTTGTATGACCCACGAGTACGTTCTCTATGTATGACCTACAAGAAAATGCACCCTGAAGAAGATTGTACCTCCTTTTCATATTTATACTACAAGTATGCAAATGTAATTCTTGCTAGTTTAGTATATGTTCGATTACTTGTACTCGTCTTAATGCAGTGCTTCTTGCTGTAATGGTTTGTACACAAATCCACAGTAAAGTGTAATTTTGGGGTGAAAAATGTCAGGCAAAGTATTGGCATGTACTTGTAATTGAAAAAGACAAGTACACTTTACGTAGGTATTTCTGTACACCCACTTGAGCTTTCATTAAGCCTGAAGTCCTCCGGCCTAAATAAAAGCATGTCATAAATGTCTCAAGCACTGTTTATTGGACCTTCTAACGGTATTTCGATGCATCCAGTCTGCCGAGAGAAGACCGCTGGAGTGGGTTGCTTGGGTGAGAGCGAGCAGGGCACCTGAAAAAGTAAAGCCAATAATTTATCTTGACTCATGCAACAGGTTAGCACATAGGCAAATTTGCCTATGTTCTCACAGATAAGAAAGGTTCAGCATTCCGGTCATAGAAGATAACGAATACATCTTATTGAAAAATATGTGGTTTCATGCACTGCCTATGTTTCAAGGGAACATGGATTACTGTGGGAGAATAAGCTGTCATAATTAGCAGGCGATTGAAGCAAGTCTTATAGGAAAAAGATGGACACATCGTTTGATTAACAATAATTACTAGTATTGAAGCAACAGAATACAAACATGAAATACCTTTAAAAACAACACCAACAGGTTGAGATAATAAATTATTCAGAAACTAAACCCGTCTGCCAGCAAAATACCGTAGTGTATTGGCTTTGACATTGCGCTGCTCAGGCAGAGGGCACGGGATTGAATCCCAGCCACAATGGCTGCATTTAGATGGCAGGGAAATGCCAAAACCCCTATGTAAGGTCTATTGGGTACATGTTAAAGGAGACTAGGGATCCCGCCAACTTGAAGTTATAAAAACCGGGGTAAATTTCGAGATAAGTAAACTCACAAAAGTAGAAGGCCCTGGCCATGCGAAGACCATATAAAGGCTTTTAAGGTAGGTACCAGCAGCCGCTAAATTTCTTGCAAAAGCGAAATATAGCAGAAGCGGTATTTTTCCGTAGATCACTTTTGCAAGGTATTTTACAATTTGACACCCGACATGTTGGGCATCTACGGGCAACAGCAATTCTGGCACAGATCATAGCAAACACTGTTGCACCTAGGTATACATAGACAAATAGGTATAGGTACAGTCGCCGACTGATTTTCCGGACATGATTACTCGGTCTGCTTCACGGCACCGCCATTCTCCCCATGGACCATAATATATAACAACTTCCGAAAATTCGGACGCCTTGCAACCTCTCGTCTGATTTTTCGGACACTCCTTGAGCCAACTTGATCGAGAGCACCATGCACCGACTCTCACCGTTGCATGGTTCTACTTGCTGAACGCCATTTTTGTTTTGAACGAAGCCTCCTTGGTGCCCCACGAAGTGGCGCTACTACAAATCCCTGCTCATCATCATCGTTTCTGCCTGGTTTGTAGCTACAGCAGTTCTGGTCTCAGCTTAGTATGCGATGCCAAGACAATCCAGCAGCTGATTTGTTTGTTTCTTCATGCACGACGCTGCAAGTAGGCCAGGTTTTTTGTTTGTGCAACTGATGCCGGCGTGACGATGTTTGACGAAGCAAGATGGGCCAATTCATTTCACTAATATTTAGAATAGCTACCTGTAAGCACCACCTACCTTTCAACAACATTTGCAAAGCAAAAAACCTCACCCTGAAAATCTGCACACGAAGACATCGGTAGCATCATCAGCGTGGGGCCTCAAGATAATACGGCAAGCCAAGAAATTACTGACAGCACGAGTGCAATCATGCCAACAGGAAATCTGTGGCTGAATAATGCACCTTCTACCACTTGGCAGACAGTGCATTTTCGCAAGGCCCTAACTACGGCAGATCATTGTTAAGGAGTTCCCGAATGCACAACTCTATGCCATTTTCCCGCTGACTCTAGGGAAGCACCTCTGCACAGTTGCAAGAAAAAAAGCTAGATGCCCCAAGAGAAATGAGCCCATTCAAGCCATGGAAGTTATGTTTACCTCGTCTTCCTACAACTACTCTAAACCTAGGACTGCTGTTTTGCACAAGGGAACAAACGTCAACATTGGTGCCTCGCCCAACACAAGTGGTCTGCGCCGTAGAAGGTGCCATCAGTCAGCCCACAGATGAGGCCCACACCAGTGCTGTCAGTGTGCTGTACAAATTGCAGAAGCACAGCCTACAAGCTTGTCTGCCTTAGTGTGACCGCAATAATGAACGAAAACCAACGAATCACGTTTGTTTCGTGCTGAGAACAGTTGCCTCATGCTGGATTTTCCTACAATTCTTTCTAAGCACAGATAATGCTTCGTTTGTTGTGTAGGCATGTAAATAATGAAAAGGCCTGCATCACTATCTCTGAAAAAAATAATGTAAGAAAGCACGTACAGTACACAGGTGCAGTGTCTATCACATACCATTTCGTGCAGTAGAGGCTACATCGGATAAACCGGCAAATGTATAAATGACTGGCAGCGTGACCAAGCAAACTTGATGTGTGGGTCAGTCAGCAGTGGTAGTGCACTACTCTCGGTGCACATGCACCTATGTTTAAAAGCTGCTTGATCGTGACAAAATAAAAAGACAAAAGCGCTGGAGAGATATCTGAAACTTTTCTTATATGTATGACGAGGAACCTGGCACTAGCTCCCCATGCAGAGAATTACTAGACAGTGAGACTGCTTCTTATCATTGTAAAACAAATGTCACACTCACCATGTGATGCATCCTTTTCGTTTCTGTGCGAACAATATGTATTCAGATCTATTCTCCCCCTTTCACCTTTTGCACAATATTACTGTGCGAGCTATAATACTGAACTGTTAGTAGCACTCTGTCCTGTTGCCTCCTTTCTTTCCTTGTGAATTGTGTGCTAAATACGGCTTTTTTTGGTGAAAGAGTGCTAGTTTAACGCATAAACTAGCGCCGTGGCACTTTGCAATAAAGGACTGTTATAATTCTCTAAAAATATGTCCATGCAGAACAGTGTCAAAAGAACACCTTAAAGAAAGAATATGAGTGTATCTATCATAAAGACCAATCCTTGTCTTTTTTCCTTAACATAATTTTCAATACCGATATTGAAGTACAAGCTCACCATATTATATCACCTTGTCAATGAAGCAAGGCACAATGGCGCCCAACTGTCGCGGGACCAACTTGGATGTGGAGATCAGCGCAGATCAGCAACATAGCATGGTCTGCTTACACTTCTTCTCCAGGTCCAGCCATACCTATAGCAGCTATAAAACAAGTGAGCTTAGAATAACAAGCGAAACAATATAAAAAGTGGCAGTGAACAAAGCAACTTTCGTTAGGCATAAATAGGATCGCATTGCTGACATTATGCACATAAGTAACTTCATTTTGAGCAACAAAGCATCCAATTTAAGAAACATTATATGTATGAGCTATCTATGTGAGAAAGATTAATCGAACGCCCTCTATTTGCTACACCCCTCCCCTTATGCATGGATGTCTCCCTGACTGAGTGAGCTGGGCTGATCCCAGGTATAGTGTAAGTAAAGGGTGTCACTTGGTGGGCCAATCTCGATACCATTGCATGACTTGTACAATAATTTTAATGTGTATTGTAATGCTGGCCATCCTGCAGGCACTGCAACATTATAGCACCCATAAGGCTAATGGTATTACCTGATAAGGTTAACTACTAAGTGTCCCCAGAAGCATAACTCGGCATGTATACTCGGAGGCCATTATTATAAGAGAAGCAATAGCAGAGGTGAAGCTTTATCTTGTGCCATATGCAAAATGGCCGAGCACGCCCAGCTTTTGGTTACATTCTCACTTGTGACCACTGCAACAGGCTGACTGACATGCGTAACCAGCAGTTTGTAGGACCATATTTTCATAACCTGCATTTTTTTTTACATCTGAAGAGATCAGCCTCAAGCTCCATGCTGCGCTGCACTCGAGAAGCATTATAAACTGGCAACATTTAAATGCTATGCTGCATGGTTTGTTGCATGCTTTAGGAATTTACTTATTTATTGTACACATAGCTCATAGTCTCCAGTTGGAGTATTGCATGAGGTGGCAAGAAAACAAATTCTGAACTAACAAGGAGAACATTCAACAAAAGTCAGACCAAAGAAAAAAAAATAACATACTCTCATAATGGGACTATGTATCTGGCAGCTAGCTTATAAAAAAGACAATTAGGAATGTTTTACTACTGGTAGCGCTTTAGGGGATGGAATGTAGAATTCCAAGCATCATAGACTTTTCCCGTATTCACAAACCAACCTTATACTTATCTTTTGCCTTCCTTACCTTTTCAGTGCCTTAACGCGTTTCATAAACAAACCTTATGCTTAAGTCGAACCTTTCCTTAACCTTACCGGCTCGGAAAAGGAGCGTTCCTTAAGGTAGCCCGGCAGCTACCTTAAGGCGCCACTTATTATGGCCGACCACGCAAGCAGCTTTTCGGAGCTAGTCGATTTTGTCGCCTTATTAAGGGAAGCCGATGTTCGCGAAGCCCTTCCTTATGTAAAGCTCATCCAGCGTGTACTCAGGGACCGTCAGAATGTCATGGAGATGTACAACGACGGCGAGTTTCTTGGCAGGTTCCACTTTTCAAAACGAGCGGTGGTACACCTTCTCTCCATCCTGCCACTTGCTCCGAGCCCAGACGATCGCGGTTCGCCTGTGCCGCCACTTCTCTTTCAAGTTGTCCCAACACTTGCGTAGCTGATGCTCCGTGCGCGGGTGGACTCCGTTCTTACTGTTGAACTGTTCTTCTATCTGCTGCCATTTCTTTTTCTTCTCGCTCAGGGACACCGCATCAGTACGCTTGATCTCCAGCACGTTGCTCTCTCTCGTCACCAAGTCAATCAAAGTTCCCCGCTCCTCCTCCGTAAAGTTGATTTTTTTCCTCTCAGTGGCCATTCCCACAACAGATCTTACAATAAGCAAACGAACACTTCAAAACACAAATAAATGAACAAATAAGGAAATAAATAAATAAATACGTGCAATATTTACAGCATCTAAAAGTACAAAGCGCAAGTTATAGCTAACACACAAGAGAAAAAGTGAAGCAACTGCGCTCGAGCACCGCAAAATGGAAATGGAAAATGAAGCACCGCAAATGAAAAAAAAAGCGGCAACGCGTGTTGCCATGGCAACACGCGTTGCCGTTTTTTTGCGCGTCTCTCATCTGCAGATGAGAGACGCGCAACAGCTAGAACTCGCTCTTTCCACATTGCTTTTTCACAACGCGTAATAATGCGCCATCCAATTTTTATATTTATTGTTCTCAGCGACAAAAATGTGTTTCCTTTTTAATAACTGAGTGGTTTAAGGCCAAGAAAAGTTCATAGCCTCGCACCCATGCTCATCTCTTATGACGATAAGGCTGCCTTCGATAAGGACGCCTTTTCACCCAATAAGGGACGCTTCTGAATCATACCTTGGCCTTTTCTCAACCTTATACTTTCCTCATCCTTATAAAAGGGCGCCTTATAGCGTTAAGATAAGGTTGGTTTGTGAATACGGGCCCTAAGCCACCTTTCGTGGTTTTTTGTTTTGAAGTCCTATTCTCTGTACTATTATAGAAATGAATAGCCCCCTCCAAAATAAAACAAAGAAAACATGTAATGCACAGTAATGTAACACAATAATGTAATGCACAACAGTGAATACTTAGAAAAATGTAATTAAGAACATGGAGTCTATGTGGGCACAGATGTTAGATGTCTACATGAAAGCATAATAATAAAGGTGGGCAGAGCATTTATGCTATTGTCGGGCAACCTGCTGCAAGACATACAGGTAAAAGGATATGCATGCCTCACAACACAGTCCCTAAAAATATATGTCACAATACAGTGAGTAGGTATATCATGCTTATCTACAATAGCTCCTAATTATATTTATTTCAGAGGGGGCTACCTATGAACCTTGATCAAACTGAAGGTGGGCCAAATTCTAAATATACGATTCAAGTAGACAGAAAAGGGACGTTATGAATATGGCATCTACAGCAAAAGTGTTGTACATTATTGTTGTACATTATGTCATACCTGCCAACCTGTGAACATAATATTTTGTAAAAATGCTGCAGACACTAAATTCTTTGTTGGGGACATAACACACATTATTTTAAAGCTTGCTCTCAGCACCCCCATTGTTGCATACACACACACATTATTAATAAAGGGAAAATCGCACATCCACCCACTCGTAGAAATTGCTACAAAAGAAACCCCTACGGATTCCTCGAAAGGAAAGCCTCATAGTTGAAAAAAAGAAACCGTCCAGGTCCGGGACTCAAACCCGGGACCACCGTCTTTCCGGGACAGCCGCTTTACAATCTAAGATAACCAGGCAGCTAGCAGATGGCCGGGCGAATTCGAATTTGTCGACAACATGAAGCAAAGGCAAGGGTGTGACGTAATAGTTCTGCGGAAACGCGCAAGGTGTAGAGAGGTAATTAATAAAGGGGAAAAAATATTATGTCAAACCCTTGCCTTTGCTTCGTGTTGTCAACTAATTCGACTTCGCCCTGCCATGTGCTAGCCACCTGGTTATCTCAGATGGTACAGTGGCTGCCTCGGAAAGGTGGCAGTCCCGGGTTCGAGTCCCGGACCAGGACGAATTTTTCTTCAACTGTGCGGCTTTCCTTTTGAGGAACACATACGGGTTTCCTTTGTAGCAAATGCTACGATGTCTGATTTTCCCTTTAATAATTACTTCTCTCCACCTCGTGTGTTTGCGCATAACTATTACGTCACACACACATTATCAACCATTATTTAACTTGTCGTGCAGCACAAAAAGCAGCAGCGAACTTGAAACCAGTAACTGACAGCTTTGTTTTTTCTTTAGATTACAGAGCTTTTACAGCGTGTTTGCTGCTGCCGCTTTACGCTGCTTCATGAATTTATCTGACCAAACTTCCCTAAAGCAAGTGCCCCTCTGATGTTCTCGTTAGAGATATTGCATCGCTAATAATAAACCATTACAAGTACCATTACAATTAATTTTTACGTGCATTTTAACAATGTCATGCCTTTAATCTCTCAACAGCTTTAAAATATCTTAACCAACACAACTTCATTGTCTTTCTAAAGTGACATCCATAAAATTGTAAAATGAGCCCACATTTGTAAACCCACGGAAAATTCAGGAGAGTTTCCAAACATGGATGATACCAACAAAATTTGCAGCTTGTGTAAGTGGCAGCAACTGCTTTGCACACACCTTGTCACAGCATGCACATCAGGTACTTTGCCGTGCTGTTGAGGCTGCAGAAGTGCCGCAGGTGCATATCTGGAGGTGCCTCTGGTTCACAAAATCTTGCCATCCCTAAACAATAATAAATGCTTAATTTATTGTAATCTCTGCTGAAACTGCAAACTTGTGATATAAAAAGATCACGTCATATTTTGAAAAAAGTCTCTACAACCAGTTACATGAAGCTGCAACTGGTTGTGCAAATATCTGACCGTAACATCACAGGCGGTTAAATAACACGTAAATCGAACTGTAGCAAACATGAATCTACTATGAAAAGGTTCACACAAACGTACAGCTGTATAACGTGAAATGTGAGTTGTACTATCAAAAAATTTCTTAGTACATGAAAAGCGTTCCAAAACCTAATTTGTTTATGCGGCGCAACAAAGCACTGCTCCCAAAGGACGATGCGCTCAAAATTTCAACAGACCACCTCTTTTTCTGGAGAGACAATACAGAAAAGAGAAAGATTTGTCGATTAAAAAGAAACATTGCTTTTGTAATTTCGGCTTCTCTGCAAGATCGGAACCCTTTACAAGTACACGAAAACACACAGGACACTAATACACGTCATCTGACGACACTCTATAAACAGACGAATTTCCATACAAGCTGAAAATCTGGCCATGCGTCGACGAAGAAATCGGGTGCTATCTCGCGCAGCTGTTAGCTGTGAAGACGACACATGGACGTACTACTTCTGGAAATGCCTATACCATTTCTCAATGAAAAATTATGTACACAAACAGTAACTTGCTTTGCTTGAATTTTTGTGCCCATTTAGATCAAAGAACCACCCGCGCTAGCGTGCTTCATAGGTGAAAGTAAATAAACCACAGATAGAGCTGTTGGTAACATGAATACGTTTTAGGGCAATTTCCATGGAACTTTTTGCTAAATGTGCACTGCGACATGAAGAACAACCATTTGAAAAGCACATTTATAATTCTTGCTGCTTTACTCATTCGGATTCGGTTGTTGTACGGATCTTGCGATACGTACAAGAACGCACACTTCACGAACCATAGACGGGAAGAATGCGCGCAAGCGCCGGACTTACCTTTCTAGGCGTACTCGGAAAACGCTCCTTTTAGCGTCACAGGTGCCGCGGCATCGACTGCACCAACGGTCCTTCCGGCGCACACACTGTTGAATTGCGGATCAACTACAGGACGCAAGAGCACAATTTTCACCAAATTCTTCCGTACAGTGTGATACGATGCGAGAGTGCCAGAGGAGGAGATCCTTTTCGTGAGCCCGGAACAAAGAAAGTGGCGAAGGCTCATACCTTCGACATCGGCGCACCACACGAAGGATACTGCGGGCTACATTACGCGGTCCCAGGGGTTTTGTGATTCTCAATGAATACAAAATGCACCACAATTACTCTCGGCACAGCGTACACACGATTAAACAACTGCATCGGACGGCGTCAATGCAGCGCGCACTCACATGTAGCTAAGGCTGAAGACGGCAAAATAATATCACCTGTAACTTTACCGGCGCTATCTGTGCTGCCATCTGTAGGCCGCCACCGAAAGCGACCGTGCTTTCGGTGATCTCATGGATGGTGACGGCGTTGTATTTCGATGTTATGCGAGTCGTACAGCGTCTTGTACGACGTGTTTCAGCAACGTTGCTTTTAATAGAGAGGACGGCAATGTGCGTATACGCCGTATAGACGTCTCACCCATTTGAATAACACAACAGGAAATTTTCAGTCTGTCGTATTTTGGGACGTTGTGACTGTCGTTCTGTTCTCTGTAGTGTGACGTCTTGTAGTCGAAAATTCTGTAGCTTCTGATCAATATATTTGATTAAAAATTGACAGAGACCTCTTTAAGGATAAGAAAAATTATTAATAAAAAAAAAGAAAGTAGAAAAAAAAAGCTTTCGCACAGGATTTGAACTGCGGACCTCACGATTTCGAGACAAGCATCTTACCACCGCACCACGCCGAACACGCCCGCACCTCACCTAGGCCAGCAATATAAATCTCGCTGTGGGTTGCTGTTTACATTTACATTTTAAAAGCCAAGATGCGCTTTCACTTCACCGGTCGCGTCAACTGCCGTATCTCTATATGCGCAAAAGTGTTGTTACCATCGACAGGTACATCGTGGAATGCTAGAACATCAATTTTGCTGTAACGATATCCATATTTAATAAGAAATTCAGAAATAGACAACGGTGACCGGGGACACTGAAGGTTTTTACTGGTAATTTCGACAGTTGTCTCTTGCTCTTTACACTTTTGAGCTCGCATATAATTCGTGCGTTCAATGCAAAATAGCTACATAAACACTCGTGGGTGAGTCTTGATCCGGACAGTATACTGGCTTCTCACGGCAGCGCTGTACCAGATTAATGAGACCCGAGCGAGAAAGCTTTTCACGCAACTTTGTGGAACAATCCAAAACTTCTTTTCCGCTTCGCATAAGCTCGTGCAATATTTCTGGGAAATTAACTAATGTGTCAGTGTAACCGCACATGTAAGTCCACAGGACTGTGTGCCCCATCTTACCAAATAAAACAAAGCGGATACGCAGCCATTCCCGCAGATGGTATGATTTTGATCAGCGGCCGATTTTGAGGAGGCCGGTAGCGCGTTGCTGGTGCCGCGTCGTCACGGCACAATTATAACAATTGGCCACGTCGACTTTAATACCGGTGTCGGTGCTATCAGTATTGCCGGCTTCAGAGAAGCACGATTGAATACCGCGCAAGAGAAAAGTGCAGTGTACACCACCGATGCGAAGCTGACATTTTAAAGGGCCGCGACGGAAAGTGCTTCTGTTGCGACTTCAGAACGCTTGGCCGTCGCGACCGAATGTTTCTGTTGCGACGTCAGAATTGCTGTCGTAACGTCAGAAATGTCTGTCGCAGCTACAGAAACGTTAGGAACTTCTGTCGTACAACAGAAATTTCTGTATTTGCAGCAGGAATTCCTGTTGTCTTTTTCAACTGGGCAGGACCGGGAATCGGTTTGAAATTCGCAGCTAGCATATCGCAGTTTGGTCTGTGAATGTTCCGAGGTGTTCACGCAATTTCTGTAGAGCTTGATAATGGCCCAATTTAGCACTAGGGGTTAAATTGTCAGGATGTCGAACAATAAAAAAGCTCCTCCCCAGTTATATTCAAGCATTAAACTGGTATGCATGATGCCATCCAGTATAGTTGCCACAAAGCTCCAGATTAAACCAGCTTTTGTGACAAACAGGCGACCCTATATGGTGCCACTGCGTCCAGTATAAGCCAGTTTAGTTGCAAACAGGGCTCCTGTTAAGACCCATTTCTGCGTGAACTGGTCATGCCTATACCTGCTTGCATGCCAAACGGGACCCCGTTCAGACCTGTTCGTGTGTGAACTGGTCCTGTTTATACCTCTTTGAATGCCAAACGGGACCCCGTTCAGACCTGTTCGTGTGTAAACTGGTCCAGTTTATACCTGTTTGAATGCCAAACGGGACCCCGTTCAGACCTGTTCGTGTGTAAACTGGTCCAGTTTATACCTGTTTGCATGCCAAACGGGACCCCGTTCAAACCTGTTCATGTGTAAACTGGTCCTGTTTATACCTGTTTGTTGCTAAACAGGTCCCTGTTAAAACCAGTTTAAACCTGTATAACCCAGTTTGAATTTAAATAGGATTTTCCAATAGGGTAAGGCTTTCTTTACTTCTTATGGCGTTACCTGTGGGATTTCGAATTTCTCTAGACTATTTTCACTTCCATTATCGTCGTGGGTGCCACTGGTACTGTATAAATCTCTATAGAACTCCTCAGCCACTTGAACTATCTTATCCATATTAGTAATGATATTGCCGGCTTTGTCTCTTAACGCATACATCTGATTCTTGCCAATTCCTGTTTTCTTCTTTACTGTTTTTAGGCTTCCTCCGTTCCTGAGAGCATGTTCAATTTATCCATATTATACTTCCTTATGTCAGCTGTCTTACGCTTGTTGATTAACTTCGAAAGTTCTGCCAGTTCTATTCTAGCTGTAGGGTTAGAAGCTTTCATACATAGGCATTTCTTGATCAGGTCTTTCGTCTCCTGCGACAGTTTGCTGGTATGCTGCCTAACGGAGGTACCACCGACTTCCACTGCACACTCCTTGATGATGCCCACAAGATTGTCCTTCATTGCTTCAACACTAAGGTCCTCTTCCTGAGGTAAAGCCGAATACCTGTTCTGTAGCTTGATCTGGAATTCCTCTATTTTCCCTCATACCGCTAACTCATTAATCGGCTTCTTATGTACCAGTTTCGTCCGTTCCCGCCTCAGGTCCAGGCTAATTCGAGTTCTTACCATCGTGTGGTCACTGCAGCGCACCTTGCCGAGCACGTCCACATCTTGCATGATGCCAGGGTTAGCGCCGAGTATGAAGTCTATTTCATTTCTAGTCTCGCCGTTCGGGCTCCTCCACGTACACTTTCGGCTATCCCGCTTGCGGAAGAAGGTATTCATTATCCTCATATTATTCTGTTCCGCAAACTCTACTAATAACTCTCCCCTGCTATTCCTAGTGCCTATGCCATATTCCCCCACTGCCTTGTCTCCAGCCTGCTTCTTGCCTACCTTGGCATTAAAGTCACCCATTAGTATAGTGCATTTAGTTTTCACTCTACCCATCGCCGATTCCACGTCTTCATAGAAGCTTTCGACTTCCTGGTCATCATGACTGGATGTAGGGGCGTAGACCTGTACAATCTTCATTTTGTAACTCTTATTAAGTTTCACAACAAGACCTGCCACACTCTCGTTAATGCTATAGAATTCCTGTATGTTACCAGCTATTTTTCTTATTAATCAGGAATTCGACTCCTAGTTCTCTTCTCTCCGCTAAACCCCGGTAGCACAGGACGTGCCTGCTTTGTAGCACTGTATGTGCTTCTTTTGGCCTCCTAACTTCACTAAGCCCTATTATATCCCATTTACTGCCTTCTAATTCCTCCATTAGAACTGCTAGACTCGCCTCACTAGATAACGTTCTAGCGTTAAACGTTGCCAGGTTCATATTCCAATGGCCATCTCCAATCACCATCTGGAGCTTCCCGGGCTCCAGATGGTGATGTCATCTGCCTATAGAGCGCAGTTTACGTTCGGGATGTCTCGTAGTTTGTCTGCGAGTCCCTTCATCACTATGTTAAATAGTAATGGAGAGGTTACTGAGCCTTGCGGTGTTCCGACGGAGCCCAGCGTGTAGGGGTCCGACTTAAGTTGTGAGACACGCAGTCGGGCTTCTCTGTCTTTTAAGAAGGAGCGTACGAACTCCTGAAATCTCTGGCCGAGGCCGAGGCCTGCCACAGACTCCAATATGAAACGGTGCAAGACGGCGTCGAATGCTTTCGTGAGATCGAGAGCGAGGATGCCTCGAACGTCTCTTGTTTTAACGTCGAAGATTTGTCTATTTAGCAGTAACATGACACCTTGCGGGGGCACCTTGCGTGGACAACTCGCAATAAGATATTTAAATATACGACTAAATCTCTTATAAATTTACGTATCTAAGAAAAACTCACGGTATATAATGCGACAAGCAAAGCAAACAAACGTGTTGCGCAATCACAGATTCACAGATAAAAATCCTAATGCCTGCGCCTCCTCCCTCCACTGCCCCCTATGTATCGCGTGCGATCGTGTGCGACGGAAGGTGGTGCGCTTCCTCCCCACTATTCTCCCTTGCGCACACAAGACTGAGCCACCATCGCCGGCTCACCCTTGCAACCCCCTCCACATCCTTTCACTCGCACATACAGCATGCGGTGCGCGGTCCCGATGTTATCGCCCTTAATTGGACTTTATACTGAACATGAGGGTGACGGCGCGGGCAGGAATGCGCCTGGGGTGTCTATGTAATCGCTATCGCAAGAATAGAGTTTCAGAATAGGGGCCCCAAACATTTTGAGGCCCCAAAGAAATAGCGTCGAAACCACTGCGCATGCGCGAGACGCAAACTGCGTTTGGGTTTTGCGTTGGGAACGTTATTTCACCAATTTAGCGAGAGCGCAAATAGCGGCCCCCAAAGCTTTGCTTCAGCAAACATGGCGGCACCTATCGAAGCAACGGCTCTAACCTAGCACCAAACTGGGTTCGATTCGAGATAACACATGAAGTTTGGAAGCTTGGAGAAGTGACTGCGGTTATTGCTTTCTCTCAACTAACGTGCGTTATGAAGATTGATTCATTAGACGACGCTGATTCCGAATTCGATGGTGAATTTTGTGGCACGTAGGCCTAACACGGCTAAGCTTGGCTGGTGAAGGTACGTAAAGGTGGTTTGCTCAGAACTAAGCGCAACTAATGCTTTGATACTTACAGAATAACCTCTAAATTGTAATTAAACGCGAAAACAAACGAAGGTCAAAACTATTATTCCCATCAAAAAGTAGTTTATTTTACTGAATTATTTCTAATAGCTTTTCATTGACGCCGTAGTGGCGCTGTCAGCGCAAGACGCTTCCGCAAACGCAAAGCCCTATTCTAAAGCTCTTCACTCCTGCGTGCTCCAACACTAACACCCGCAAAGCTCTTTGGGGCCCCAAACTATTGGGGCCCGTATTCTAAAACAATCTAATTTAATAAGAATATCCAGCAACTGAAGCGTCCCGTGGCCCATTACTTTCCGCAAAGGAGTAACAAAATCTAACTTTTACCATGCGACAATTCGCTACGACGCAACAATGTCCTTTTTTTCTTTCGTGCATTGGGCGGGGGCATCGAAAGTGAAAAAAAGAATGCTAAGGAAGGCAGGCTGGCCACAATCGAATGCCTGCTTTGGGCACCTACGGTGGCTACAGAAGGGATATCGAAGAAAACGGGAGACGCTTGGTTCACTAAGAACCATACGCATATTGCTCGGTATCTCGTAGCCACCGTGCTGTGCTGCTTACGCCAATGCGTGCTGCGTCTTTCACGCACATTTGGATTCCTCTATAGTGTCGTTATCGAAGTTTCTCTTGCGTGGTGCTTTGTTACGAAGTCTGAAGAATGCTAGATGCTAGGAAGGAGATTCGAGAAACATTATCACACCGAATACTCAGTTTCTCTCATGAGCATCCACACGAGTTGTTTTAAGCTATTTTACAGAGGCACCGAGTTTTCTATTGTCTGACCTTAACATGTAAGTTGACAATACTTCATGCTGAAGTGTTAGCTTTTAGTGGTGCCAGCTGTATCATTTTTATACGTATTGAATGTGACTGTTTGATACGGGACCGCTTTTTTATGTTACATGCGTAGATATTTTGTTTTTTCTAGCTCACTCTTTAATTTCTTGCTCTTACAAATCACCAGGTAATAGGAGTTATGCGTGGCAGTAGTGTGAATAGCAGCGGTATCCTGCAAGGCTTCGGGCCACTACAATGCGGATGAAAGGCTTTTGGGCTGCACCAGCTTTCTCGTAGAAGAAAAATCGTAAAATTATGGCCTGTTAATGAATGTGTCGCTAACCAACGCTTTACGCCGGCAGATGAGTATTATATGAAAGCTCATTGCAGCTTTATGTGCCCTCTGTATACACGACGCGTCGCAAAAGCAGTCGCTACAATCATTGTTGCTGCTGTACGCTTGTCCGATGCTCCGGTATTCCGTAAACGGTAATATGCTTGCGGACAGGGTAAACTCTACAGTGGTATTTGCGCCATCGTACAGAGGTTTCTTGTTTACGTTCATATAATTAGATGGCGACCTGCTAGCTGACCGTCAAGCAGAGCAGCTACAAATCTGCCAGGGGGAAATCGCTTACAGCGCAGCCTATAAGGAGTTGTCATATTAAGGAGCTAAAGCAACCCCGATAAATTGTTTCGGAATGAAAATATACTTTGATCGAGAAAGACAAAATTTTTTAAATACTAACAGATATTTCGTTCAATGAAACTAGGTTGGTAGGAGCTAAGCAATATCCGAGCAAACATTTTTTGTCCATACGCGTTTTCTGCTACATTATAAACATCTCTAATAAGAAATTTGCTAATGTATAGAAGTAACTTAAGATACAACTGGAAGGTATCGCATCGGATACAATAATTGCGGTAGTATCCTGTATCTTTATCTCAAATTCTTGTTGCCAAATGATTGTTTCTCAAATGTTTGTATCGTATCTTTTCCATCTCTAGCATATCTTATCCGTCTTCTTCGATGTGAAATAAACGTTTTTATCATCATCATCATCATCATCATCATCATCATCATCATCATCATCATTATTATTATTATTATTATTATTATTATTATTATTATTATTATTATTATTATTATTATTATTATTATTATTATTATTATTATTATTATTATTATTATATTACGACGCAATACCAATGTATCTTTGCCCAGCCCGGCTCCGCGACGCTTAACCCTTCAAGTCGATGAATTGAATAACAAACGTTATTGTTTAGTAGCTAATTATCTGCCACGTCAAAAGTAGGCAAGGATTCCATGAAAATGGCCACGTCAGAGTCGTTGTCATCCAAAGTGGTTTGCGCAGTATCCTTTTGAAGACAAGGTCTTCTTCGGTGACTTCAGGTCGAAAGTAGGTTCGTGAGATCTCAGAATCTGGCAACTTTAGTCTTGTGAATTTAGACGTTTTTCAGACCTTGTGGTGCACGTAGGACAATGAAAAATGCATAAAAATGAAGCTGGGAGAAAAGGACGCACCGAGTAAGCGTAGAGGTATGAACGAAGTATTATTCAAGCGCAATTATCGCAATAAGGCCGAAATAAAAGTCGATGTGCTCGTTCGAACCGCGCGCCCCTAAAACCAGATACGGAAGTAGGACTTGACTCAATAAAACATATGCGCCGACCTGGGAGATTTTTGAGTCTAAAAATTTGGGCCGGTGCCGCAGGTAGTGGAGTTAAAAGAAGGAACCACATGCATGGTACACTAATGCACCCAACGAGATTGTTTTTGCTCAACGTCAATGGCTTTTTATTTGCCTTTCTTTAGGAAGATAACTTCGCAGCTTGGCCATCAAAATCTTCAAATAATGATAAGAACGAACAGTTCTCAATGACTGATTGGACACATAGGGGAAAGAGAGAAGAATAGGTCCATAGTTTCAACGGCACAGTCCAGGTTGGCGTTCACATAAGCTGTTGCTTGTCAGTCAGAAGCCTGTCGAGCTTTAGTTTAAACGAACTATTTGTTTCTTGAGCATAGACATACGTCTGTATTTGGGCTAGTATCACACGCAACGAAAAAGCCAAGCTAATAGCGAAAGACGGTCCTCGCAATTCAGACCCATGCCTCAAGATACTCCCCTTATCTTTCAAGCGCGTGAGTTTAATGATACTAGTACAATTATTGCCGCTTGAAGCGACACAGTTGATCAGCCATTGCAATAATAATGTCATTAGTTCTAACAGCAAGCTTTTCTGCCTAAAAGGTAAAATCATTTGACTCGTATTGTACACTTGTCAACCCGTTCGTTTCTGCAATACCAGAAAAATTAGGATTGATCTGCGGAGGCGGTTCTCATCGTCATCGCACTTAGCCCCTAAAACTTTTGACGTGAGACGAGAGCACAGCGATGGCGCTGCTCGTGCTGCCATCCGTGTTGGAGCCTGCTGATTGATAACATCCAACTGTTGTTTCCAACGTTTCTGCACAAATAAGAAGGCGGTTGACCAGACTGTCAATATTGGACTAAAATGTACGTATCAAGCGTGTTTCCGCCAGTAGCAACGAACGAGGTTGTACAAGGTGGGCCAGAACATTCCAGGATCACTGGAGAATTACCCATCGCCTATACCAGGATTCAATTGAACATCACCCGATGTTACCAACCAAAGCCAGATAACACGGCCGCTAGAACAAGAGGAGTGTATCACCTGAATCAGATTCGCTCGAAACGGATAGAAAAGCTATGGTATGCCATTGCGTTTGCTTCTGACAAATGAAGAAGCAAAAGAGAAAGAAAAATGAGGCCTTCTGTATGTTATGCTCGTGCGTTATTGTCTGATATAAGCGCTTGCTCTACACTTTTTAAATACTTGTACGGCAATATATTTAAATTGGTCGCACAGGTGGGTATTCTTGTACGCACCGCTAGCCCTTCCATCGCACTCTTGAATCTCGAAGAGCCACTAAGACGTACATTGCTATCGAATTCGAGCGAATAATATTGCCGGGAATGTAAATTTAGGATGGTGGACCATTAGCTTCCAGAATTGCATTATACACTCCCGCTAGGACTATTCTACCTCTGTTACATGTAAACAGGCGCATGTAAGAGTAATCCTCATGTGCCACCTTCTTATCACATGATGTAAGAAATATTTAGTGCTATATTCGGCTTTATTTTAAAGTCCTTCTTTTTAATCGACAATTCAAGTATCCGTGCATCATAGTACGAATGAATTTCGGCTTTGTCGATTCTTGGTTTAATATGCGGGGGTTTAAGTACATAACTTGTGCAACGTAGACAACACAGCTTTTTGTTTGTTTCGTAATCAAGTCAAGTCTTAACTCATTCACGCTAATTACCAGCGCTAATTATCCGCCACATGAAGTCTGAATACAGTTGTGTTGAACTAACTATGCGAGTAACTGTGCCATCTTATACAACTCGCTTGAAGAAAGAATGAGGAAATGAAACGAAGAAGTAGCGAGTTACACCATATCTTATAGCGCGCAGCGTTATTTGTGAAGGTCTAGTCCAGAATTTGTACACAGTACAAACTATCTATTTTCACGTGCGTAGAAGCTCTGAATACGCACACATATCGCGTGATCTAAATGTGCACGTACGGACAAACTTCATGTGTCGCACGTATACGAACGCTATAAATTTATTCATTTTGGCTGCGCGCCCTGTACGTACGTAAATGAACGGACGCTGAGTCTCGCCCTTTAATTCCAGTGTTGCCTTAACAAAGACAGGTATGTTAGGGACGCCTCAGAAGGATTCTAGTTACTTACCAGCGTTTTTTCTTCTTCGTTGTTTTCCATTTCGGCCCCATCAATATGCGGCCACCGCGGACGGGATTAAACCAGCGACCTTCAGCTCAGCAGCACAATGCCACAGCCATTGGGCTAGCTTGAAGATGTATCACTGTAGTGTGAATAAACGACAGGACAAAAGAAGCCTCACACGGACGCACACGGCGCTAACTTCCAACAGTGTTTTACTACCGAAAAGCAGGTTGTACTCGTACACTCAGCCATCAGGAGTCCGAGCCACGAGGACATGGTAAACAATCAAGATGAAAATTTGACACCTGTCATGGCGCTCTTTGGCCAAACCTCGCCCTTGTGCCATAAAACACCACACATCATCAAGATGAAAATTTTATAGTAATATCTCAAGGCATGCGCAAAAATTTCTATTTATCAGACAGAGCCAAAGATGGCCTAATGATAGGAGATTCCCTGAGGGCAGCATTCTGCTCAGCTTCTAAGTTTCGTGAGTTCGCATTTACTTTCACAGTAACGGTGGTTGATCGAATGGCAGGGGACCACTGATGCTGTTTACAATGAAGGGAGAGAAACCCATCTGAAGCAACATTGCCGACTTTATTTTTGCCCTCACGCAAACTGGCATGGATGTATTTGACCGAGTGTCGGCGAATGGCACCGAGCCAGCCGAGTGGAAACTTGCCGGTGGCTAGTGACGCAGCCTACATCTTCTCACATGATGCGCAGGCCTGAAGAACCTGTCTACGAGTTGTAGCTGAAAATCCACTCAACGTGTTTGAGCAATCCACCAGCCACGATCTCTTGGAAAAGCTGCCTATATTCGCAGTTTTTTCCCGTTAATACGCCGAGTTTCACTTTCATGCTAGGTGAAGGGTTTTGGGAAAGGGCCCGCACGAACAACAGGGCATCGGCGCAGGAGAATCCGCAGCCCATTAGGTTCAGCGTCTGTAGTTTCTCGTTGGATTTCATGGCCTCGCTTATGGGGCGCACAGCGTGCATTCCCAGGCACGAATCGCGGAGACACAATGTTTCTAGCCCGCGGCTGTTCTCAACCAGGTCCCCCAAGTGCTTCCAGCAGCAACTCTTGGCCGACATCCACGCCATGTCGAGGCTCAGAGTGAGGAGTCGCAGGGTCACGTTTTGAGCCAGAGTAGATGCTAGTGTGTCTAGACAGACGCCGGCTGGGCAACTGCGTCCGAGCTCTAGCTCCGTCAGTTGCGTGTTGTCCTTCAGCTTCTCGAACAGCTGGGTCATGTCGCACGTGAGGTCGAGGCTTAGAGTTTGCAAGGAGCTGTCCAGCAGCCTCGAGACCAGTTCAGTGCGCGTCGCACTGTAGCGGATCCTCCCTTGCAGTTCAAACTCTCGCGGTCGGCGGTGCTCTTTGAACTCCTGCGCGAGTCTAGCCAGAACGGAGTCTGTCATGATTACGTTCCGAAGGGCCAAGCAGTCGAGTCCGGGGTTGGTAGCCACCAGCGAAGACAGACAGGTCCCCTCAGCTTCCATCAGTGTTACCTGCAGTTCAAAGGCAATCCAAGTTGCGAAGGAACAAAAAATGTTATGAGGTGTCATACGTGACGAAAGTCGGGCTTTTGCGATCCTACCGCATTGATATTTATTTATCTTTAACTAAAATTGCACAAAAAATAGTTTCCCTTCATTTGGCTCCACGCCAACGTTAGATGCATGCACGGTCATGTTTTCCCGAGGAATGGGCTTTCCCGGCAAACGATAAACCGCTTGCACGACGTTTCTCTAGCGCTTAGGAAAATGCGGTATGAAGCTGATGCAGCTTACGAATGAGCAACCAACCAGCATGCAGCTTACTCTGGTATCACCTCTACATTTCGAGACCTGCGCTACGCTTATACAATTTGCCTTGAAGTGTGCGCTTGTTAATATTTGGGAGTACGAACGAACAAACCCAGCAGCACGTTCTTTTAACCTCTCAGACCGCCTAGACGATAAACGATTATTAGTCATGGCAAATAATGTCAGGATTATTACAATACAGAGAAATATTCAGGTTTCGCTATGATTCATCACGTTTCGATAACTGAAAGCATGAACTTTAGCGTTATATTTAACAGTGGTCCATCGCTCTTTGTTCTGTTGGGTCTCAGCCTCATTACAGATAAAACTTAACTCTGAAATATTGCTTGTGTAGAGAAACACTGCAACGACATAGTGCGTCGTCCGCTTCAGCGCTTTTGCTCGTGAATGCTGTTCGTGCTGAGGGTCCGTGCTCTGCGCTAACGGTCGGTCCTAAACGCCGGTGACTAATAAAAGCCTTGCACTTGCCAAAAGCACGGTTTGATTATGACGCAATCCGTCGTGGAGGGCTACGTATTATTTTTAACTACAAATAGGATTCATTTGACGTGCGCCTAAATCTAAGTGCACGGAGGATATTTCAATTGGCCTTCGTCTAAGTGTGGCCAGCGCCGCCGCGTTGTTCGATAATTACACATAGGCTGTTTAATTTATTGTAAGAAGTTGCTGGAATTTTTTTTGTACCATTCTCGCCAATTTTTACGTGGTTGCGGCAGGGCTACATGGAAGCCACCTGTCGCGTCGGCCAATGTGTAAACCAGCTTGCACGTATATATCGCAGTGAGTCGCTAGGAATGGTGGCACGTCTGTGTGTCTCTGATAAGAAAGCTACTGCAATGGTGGCCTGCGAGAGCATGAGCTCGATTTGCGGAAGCCACACCTCTCCGCCCAGTACACGTTGCAAGTCAAGCATAGGAGAAAGAAATGAATGCCCACAATAATCCCAGAATATACTTAATTTCTCGCTCCGACGCGACCGTGTTTACACGAATGCTGAGGTTGTTTCTAGACGAGTGTCGGCGTTCTAGAGCGATAAAAAAGCAGCTAATTTGTATGTGCTTTCTTACACATCATTCCTTGCTGTTTTATGCTTTGCGTATACAGTAACCAGCGGCTTTGTTCCCAAAGAAAGCTTCAAAAGAGAAACACCCGCCATGGTTGCTTAGTGTATGGTGTTGGGTTGCTGAGCACGTGGTCGCGGGATCAAATCCCTGTCACGGCGGCCGCATTTCAATCGGGTCGAAAACACCCGTGTAGATAGATTTAGGTGCACGTTAAGAACCCAAGGTGGTTCAAATTATTCCGGAGTCCCCCCCTACAGCGTGTCTCATAATCAGATCGTGGTTTTGTCAAAACTTCACAATTTCATTTAAAGCTTAAAAAAATCAGTTTGCGCTTGCCGCTGCTTTGCTTCTGCAGAAATTTCGTAGCAAGATCGCATTTCTGGACTTGATCGTTCTTTATAACGCCGGGCACTGTTACTTGCTCAGTTTGTCAAAAAGAAAATGCGAGTTTGCTTTCTTCCAAACATATAGCCATATGAGGCCGTCGATAATACGGCGCAAATGATTTCACCGGCTGCCCGTGGTCCGAGCACGAATGGGCCGATATCACCCATTTGCTTTGAGAATGCCAACGCCTTGAGGAAGAAGGACAAGGAGGAAGGGGGAAGACAACAGCAGGATCCTCTGATGTGGGGCGCCTCAGTGAGAGATGGCACGCCGCCCTCCTGAGCGAGGCACCCGCAGACCAGGAGTGGGCCGTCCAGTGGGCCAGGGCCGTTGCCGAGGATCTCGAAAGATTTTCCTCGGGCGATGAACCTCTGGCAGCCTAGCCCCGGGCACCAACATCAACAACCGTTGGACGAATCAAGTTTATTCCTATCCTATCCTATCCTATCCTCTCTTAGTCTTCTGCATTGTCTCAGCAATCTCAGCACGATAGGAGTGTGCCGCAACCATGGGTGCAGACGAAGGAAAATGGAGTCATAGCGTTGGCTAGAGGCAAACGTATGAGAATGGCTGGATGGGAGCCGGTCGAGAGCCGCGAGCGAAGGGAACGCAGTCGACGCGCTCTGCGGTTTCCTCACGGAAGGGGGTAAGTAACAAGCGTTTGAAGATGGTGGTAGGGGGCAACGAGAGAGAGCATCGGCATCCTGGGCCGCTATTTTGTAGCGATGCCTTATGCCTTATTCTATGCTACTCTTATCA
Organism: Dermacentor albipictus; assembly: GCF_038994185.2. Lineage (NCBI taxonomy): Eukaryota > Metazoa > Arthropoda > Arachnida > Ixodida > Ixodidae > Dermacentor > Dermacentor albipictus. The sequence continues at coordinate 6,464,631 of NW_027225571.1, read as the reverse complement.
TCCACCACACACGGCCGCCTGATCCCGTTGATAATGTGGGCAGACCGTCGCTCTGACCACTGGCCAAGCGCGAAAAGCCTGAAAAAGCATGGAATCGGAAAAGGCATCGCTACAAAATACCGGCCCTGGTGCTTCTTTCCAGACTTGTAGGTGATGTCGAAGTCGTATTCTTGTAAAGGAAGTATCCAATGGCCGAGACGTCCCGTTTAATTCTTTAGCGTCGCCAACCAGCACAAGGCGTGGTGATCAGTAACAACCGTAAAGTGGCAGCCGTGCAGATAAGGCCGAAATTTTTGGACGGACCAAACAACGGTGAGACACTCTTGCTCGGTAATCGTATAATTTTTCTCTGCAGCTGTTAGCGTGCGACTTGCGTATGCAACCACGCGTTCTTCAGAATTTTGCTGACGTTGCAGAAGAATAGCGCTGATACCGTGGCCGCTGGGGTCATTATGTAGGAGAGTGGGTGCGGTGTTGTCGAAATGACAAAGCACAGCTTTGGACTTGAGTACATGCTTGAGGGCGTCAAAACCGGTTTGGCATTCGTCCGACCATACGTAAGGAGCTCCAGAAGGAAGGAGTTGGTGAAGCGGCGCCGCGATATTGGCAAAGTTACGTGTGAAGCGCCGGAAATGCGAAACTAGGCCATGGAAGCTACGCAACTGTTTGTCGCGTTGAGGCCTAGGGAAGTGGAGGACAGCGGTAATTTTATCAAGGGCGGGTCGAAGGCCCTCCTTGCTGACAAGATGTCCGAGTACTTTAATGCTTTTGCTGGCGAAGTGGTACTTTTTTGTATTCAGCTGAAGGCCAGCAGCTGAGAGGCATGTCAGGATTTCGTCGAGGCGCCGCGAGTGCAGATGGAAGGTCGACGAAAATATTATGATGTCGTCAAGGTAGCATATGCAAGTCTTCCATTTTCACCTCGTAATACGCTGTCAATCATCCGTTCAAATGTTGCGAGAGTATTACACTGGCCGAAAGGCATTACGTAAGTCCATCGGATGTGGCAAAGGCGGTTTGTCTGCTTCGTGCATGAGGATCTGCCTGTATCCGGAGCGTAGATCAAGGCTGGAGAAATACTCCGCGTCTTATAATGAATCTAACGCATCATCGATTCGGGGCAGTGGATATACATCTTTGCGGATTATTTTGTTCAAGGCACGGTAGTCTACGCAAAATCGCACTGAGCGTTTCTCTTACGCACGAAAACGACAGGTGACGACCAAGCGTTTGAGGATGGGTGGAATATGCTACGTTTCAGCATGTCGGCAACATGGGTATCGATCATCTGGCATTCAGCGGAGGAAACGCGATATGGCCGCCGGCGCACTATGGAAGTTCCATCTGTGTGTATGCGATTAGCCGTCGCAGAAGTCGATCCCAGAAGAGGTGAGTGGTCATCGAAGGAGTCTTTATGCTTAGATAACAACGCCAGTAACTCCCCCGTCTGCTGTGGCGTTAGATCGGAGCTGATGGTACTAGCGAGAACAGAAGCAGGGACCGGATCTGCGGCTGTGAATCGTTGCCAAACAGCAGTAGTCGAGGATAGCACAGAGACAGGCTGAGCGTCCAAGACGCACATGAGAACAGCGCCTTTGAAAGCAGGACTGGCTCAGTGGTTGTGTTGAGTACAGCCAAAGTGGCCGTGCAGTTGGTGAAGCGAACAAGGCTGGGTGCCAGAGCAATCCCTTTGGATTAGCAACGGGCTGACGGTACCACTAAAACGTCACCATCGGTGATGTCAGAGTTAACTACAAGGAGTTGTTCGTGGCCAGGGGCACCATACAATCGTCGGCAGTTCGTAAGCGAAGGCGCGGTTCGTGCAGGTCGTCGGAATTGTCGGTCTCTGTCAAATTAACGAGACGTTGACGGCACGAGATGAAAGCAGACGCCGAAGAGAGAAAGTCCCACCCTAGTATAAGCATGTGAGCACAGGAAGTCAACACTGCGAACTAGATATGTTGGCGTATCCCGTCGATCGAAACTCTTACCGGTGCATTGCGCCGATAGCCGAATCACGACATTATTTGCATCAAGAAGAAGAGCTTCGCTGTAAGGTGTAACTTTGCGCAGACGAGAGCACAAGCCAGCGTGAATAATAGAAATAGCTGCTCCCGTATCAATCAATGCTATAACTGGTACACCTCCTACACACGCGAATAAAGTATTGGCCGGGCACGCTGGAGGAATTGTAGTCTGTGCGAGCCATCCAGCTTTCCCTCCAGAAACTGCACCATCTAGTTTTCCGATCGGTAGTCCGGAGTCCGTGTGGCCGGTTTCAGGGGTGATGTCAGGCATCGGAGAGAGGAGGGCGAGCGGCGACGCCCTGGACGGTAGTTGCGAAGCACTTCGGTAGGTGGAGAAAGTGAGCGTGGGGAGAGCCGGCGCTGGTAAGGACTCGGAGAAAGCAACGGGTCTCTCTCATAAATATCATAATATTGTTCGTCCTGTTGTCGTCTTTCGCAAAAACGCGATATGTGCCCGCGAATACGGCAATAACAACAAATGGAGCGGGGCGTAGGCCGAGTAGTGCAAAATGCTGTGGCAGGCGGGCGAGGTACGAGTCGCCAGATGGTTAGGGGCAGTAGCAGGAGCAGAAGGAGCTGTCTGAACGAACGCTGGTTGCGCAGCCGCAACCTGAGCATACGAGGTGGATGGCGAAGGAGGGGCACAGCTCGCAGCACAGGTCATGGAGGACAGCTCCTCTTTGATGATGTCGCGCAGGCCAGGAACCGAAGGTTGAGGCTGGAGAACGGGAGCACTGAGCAGGCGACACGCTTGGAGCTCTTCACGTATGCATACGTATGCGTATGCTTCACGAATCAGCATACGCAGGTCCGTATCCAAGGAAGGAGGCGCGTCACCGGCGAGAGGTTGTAAACGGATGGTCTGCAGTGCGTCCAGGTGTTGGCAAGTCAGGATCACATCGTTAAGGGTATTTGGGTTCTTGATCGCCAGTGCGTGGAACGCGACGTGGGCAGTGCCCTTTAGGATATGACGAACAAGATTAGATTCCGTCATGGTGGCGTCAACACGGCGACAAAGGGCGAGGACGTCCTCGATATAAGATGTGTATGTTTCGCCGGGAAGTTGCGTGCGTCTATCAAGCTTGTTCTTGGTGACCTCAGAGCGGACTTTGGGAGCGCCCAAAAATCTGCCGAAGCTGGTGTTTGAATGCTGCCCAGTCAGGCAAGGTGATCTCGTGGTTGAGAAACCAAGTCCTGGCAACAGTGAGGTGGAATGCGACGTTGCGAAGCTTGCGCATATGATGCCACCAGTTAGACTCACTCACGTGGTCATAATTGCCCAGCCAGTCGTCAACGTCGTCACTACGTAGGCCAGCGAACATGGTGGAATTGCGCTGCCGCGTGGTGACGGTCCATGACGGAACGGCCGGTGGGGCAGAGACGGTGACGCCGGAGGCTCCTGGAGGATCTTCTCGGGGCATCCTGGTGGAAAGGCGGAGCAAGCGGCGACCTGAACAAAGCTCCAGGGAAAGTCGAAGGCGTAGAGGACCAAGCGATAGAGAGCAGCCTCCACCACTAGCGAGACAGCTGGGAAGCCTCAACGGTTTATTTCGCAGGTTGCGCGCTGCAGATGATGATGCTGCCCATGATGATGAACATATACAGATGAAGAAGATGAAGGGGTAATATAATGCTCACAACTCTTACATTTTTTTTTTCTGGCCAGCCACCACCGTTATCGAACGGACTGCTCAGTTTGAACAAAGGCAGTTAGCTAGCAAGCAGACCCACTAAGTACTTCTGAAGGCTGTGAGAAGCCACGTATACAGCTTCTCTATTTTTGATTTATTCGGTTGTTCAGATTGGCAGCAGCTGCAAATCTGGCCTTTTTTACGTGCATGGATTATAAGAAAACGGCCACCGTGGGCAGAAATCGAAGCCGCGGCCTCATACCAAAGAGCATAATCATCCAATGGCCCTCAGGCTCCAGCAGTTGCAGAGCAACTGAACAAGGCGGCGATCAAACATGTAAGGGCAGCAGAGGGTGCTAAGACCCGGACATGCCGCCACTCGGAACTGAACCTGGCAACGTTACACACATGAACTCTCTCGAGTGAAGCTAACTTAGAACGACTATTTGAAGAACTGTCAGGCATTGTGTGGGATATCATTGACTTTAGTGAGGTTAGAAGAACTAGTGAGGCTTGTAAAGTGGTTACTTATGGCCACGTCCTCTAGTATGGCGGACTCCCTAATAAGAAGCAATACGGAGTAGTATTCCTAATCCATAATGACATAGCGGGCAACCCTGACGAAGTTTACAGCTTTAATGAGGCGGTAGCAGTACTTGTAACAAAACTAAATAGGAGGTATAGAATAAAGGTGGTACAAGCCCACGTTCCCACCTCTAGTCACCATGCTGATGAAATGGAACAGTTTTATGAGGGTGTTGAATTAGCGATGAGAATAGTGCAAACTGAATACACCGTAGTCATGGGCGATTTCAATGCAAGAGTGGCGAAAAAGCAGGCTCGTGAACAAGCAATTGGCAACTACGGCATTGATATGGGAACACTAAAGAAGAAATGTTGGCAGAATTCGCGGAAATGAATAAACACCGAATAATGAACACCTAGTTTAGGAAGCGTAGCAACAGAATGTGGAACTGGAAAATCACTAATGGTAAAATAATAAATTAAATAGATTTCATACTTTCTGCCGATCCCAGCATAGGGCAGGATGTAGAAGTGTTAGGTGGGGTAAAGTGCAGAGATCATAGGTTAGTGAGGTCTAGGGTTCCACTAAATATGAATGGAGCGATTAAATTGGTCAAGAAGAAACAGGCCAAGCTGGACGCAAAGGGTAAGAGCACAGGAAAAGCACAGGCTGGTGCTAACAAACAAATATTCAGCCTTAGAACAGAGGGATGAAAATTACAGATGTAATGAACGAAACCGTAACTAGACTGCCTTCAGAAGCAGCAATGGAAGTAGGAGGTAAGGCACCAAGGTAGCCAGGAGGTAAGCTCTCGCAAGTAACGAAAGACCTCATAATGGAACGACAAAGAATGAAACTGTCCAACTCAAGAAATCAAATAGAATTCTCGCAACTCTCAAAACTAACCAACAAGAACAAAATAAGGAATATTCGATACTATAATGTGAGAAAGACTGAGGAAGTAGCAAAAAATGGATGCAGCCTCAAATCAGTGAGAAGGAAGCTTGGCATCGGGCAAACCAAGATGTATGGTTTGAAAGATAAAACAGGGTCATACCATCAGCAGTTTCGAAGATATAGTAAAGGCAGCAGAAGAATTCTACACTGACCTGAACAGTACCCAGAGCAGCCGCGATATCACCATTCGAAGTAGTAAAGAAGAGGTTGCAGAGGCTCCTTCTACAACTATCGATGAAGTTAGAAGGGCCTTGCAAGACATGAAACGGGGAAAAGCTGCGGGACAAGATGGACTACCAGTCGATTTAATCAGAGGTGGAGTATACATAATGCTATAAAAACTAGCGGCCCTTTATACGAACGGTCCATCGACTTCAAGTGTCCCAGAGAACTGGAAGAATAGGAACATTATTGTAACCCACAAAAAGGGAAACGTTAAAGAATTGAAAAATTATTGGCCCATTAGCTTACTCCCAGTATTACATAAAATTTTTACCAAAATATTCTCCCATAGATTAAGGGAAACACTGGACTTTAGTCAACCAAGAGAACAGGTTTCCTTCAGGAAGGGATACTCAACAACGGATCACATTCCCGTCATCAATCAGGTAATCGATAAATCCGCAGAGCTTTCAGAGATAAGGATACGGGTTTGCATTCAGGAGAGGTAGCAACAGTCATAGAGGCATTATGTAATCTAGGAGTTCAGGAAGCTTACGTAAATACTTTGGAAAATATGTATGAAGATTCCACAGCTACCTTGATTCTCCACGAGAAAAGTAAAAAGATACCTATAAAGAAAGGAGTCAGACAAGGATACACATTCTCTCCAGTGCTATTCACTACATGCTTGGAAGAAGTATTCACGCTGTTAAATCGGAAGGCTCAGGAGTAAGGATCAACGGTGAATATCTCAGCAACCTTCGATTTGCAGATGACATAATCCTGTTCAGCAACACTGGGCATGAGTTGCAACAGATGATTGAGGACCTTAACAGAGAGAATATGAGACTAGGGTTGAAGATTAATATGCAGAAGACAAAGGTAATGATTAATAGCCGGGCAAGGAAACAAGAGTTCAGTATCGCCGGTAAGCCTTTAGAGTATGTGAAGGAGTACGTTTAACTAGGTCAATTACTAACAGGGAACTCTGGTAAGACGACGGAAATTTACAGAAGAATATTTCTGTTTTTCTGTAGTTGGAGTGCCCATGGCAGACATTGTCAGATCCTGACTGGAAACTTACCACTATCATTGAAAAGAAAGCTGTACATATAATGCATTCTACCGGTGCTAACATATGGAGCAGAAACTTGGATATTGACAAAGAAGCTCGAGAACAAGTTAAGGACCACGCAAAGAACGATGCAACGAAGAATGTTAAGCGTAACATTAAGAGACAGGAAGAGAGCGGTGTGGATGAGAGAGCTAACGGGGATAACCGATATTCTTATTGGCATTAAGAGAAAAGAATGGAGCTCGGCAGACCATGTAATGCGTAGGTTAGCTAACCGGTGGACCATTAATATTATAGTATGGTTGCCAAGATAAGAGATGCGCAGTCGAGGTCGGCATAAGTATAGGTGGGCTAATGAAGGTAGGAAATACGCAGACGCAAGTTGGAATCGGTTGGCGCAGGACAGGGGTAATAAGAGATCACAGGGAGAGGTCTTCGTCCCGCAGTGGACATAAAATAGGCTGAGGATGCTGATGCTGATAACTGGCACAGCAATCAAACCCTGATGCATTCGTTCACGGCTCTTTGTGCTCCCACAGCTGCTATACCTTTCCACTACACTCCATATTGTCACGTGCTAGTGCCTGAAGAAAGCAGCCCATCTGAGAAAGACGAAACTAGCGTTTGATTGGGCGAACCTGTGCCCACAAAACAGGCTACACTTACAGCACAACGATAGCGGCGAACACGGTCGGCGATCATCGAAAATCTGATGAGCGGGTCAAGCGCGTCGGCTTTTATACAGCAGTCGTCGAATGTTCCAGACTAATCGTTGGGACCCGCATGCCTTCCACAAAGTTCTACACCATACGCGTCAGGCGATGAAATCAGATAACGCAAGGTTCGGCGACAACAGACAGCGGATAGAAGCATCGATAACTTTCCACAAACTTCCGATATATGCAGGCGCGTCCAGCGCTGTGCGATAACACTTTTTAGGCGGCGAAACGTGGTCACCCGATAAACATAAGTAAGCATAAAGTAAGTAAGCGATAAACATAAGTAAGCGATAAACATAAACATAAACGTAGGAATCCGTCCTTTTTCTTCACTAAAACAACTAGAGACGCCCACGGGCTTTTCGACGGCCGTATGATGTCGTCGCGGAGAATTTCGTCGACTTGTTGCCTAATTACCGTCACGTTCTCGCGTCAAAACTCGGTAAGGGCTGTGGCCGAGTGGTCGAACGCACTCTTCGATTATTATGCGATGCTTTGCGACTGCCGTTTCTCGAATCCTCGATGACGTTGAAAAGCAGTCTTTGTATCGTCGAAGCAGACTTCTGAGCTGTTGCTGCTTAATCACGGGGAGACTTCATTTATGTCGAAGTCTGGCTCGGGAACTACGGTCGTCGGGGTAGATGCGACAGAATCTGAGAGGACGAACGCATTGCTGGTTTCCAGAATTTCTTCAATGTATGCGATCGTCGTACCCTTGTTGATGTGCTTGAACTCTTGGCTGAGGTTTGTTAGCAACACTTTCGTGTTTCCTCCGTGCAGTCGAGCGATCCCTCTTGCGACGCAAATTTCACGGTCGAGCAGTAGACGTAGTTCGCCTTCGGTGACGCCTTCTACGTCAGTGGGCGTTTCGGTGCCGACCGCAATAACAATGCTGGAGCGAGGTGGGATGCTCACTTGATCTTCGAGCACACTCAAGGCGTGGTGACTACAAGGGCTCTCCGGTGGTATCGCGTGATCTTCCGACAGCGTTATTGACTTCGAATTCAGGTCAATGATTGCGCCGTGTTGGTTGAGCAAGTCCATGCCGAGAATGACGTCTCGCCAACACTGTTGCAGGATAACGAAGAGGGCAGGGTAAGTCCGGTCATGAATGGCAATTCTTGCCGTGCAGATTCCAGTCGGCGTGATGAGGTGTCCTCCAGCGGTCCTAATTAACGGGCCTTCCCATGCAGTCTTAACTTTATTCAGTAATCGGCCCGTGTGTCGACTAAGGCGGTGACTGCGTGGCCGACGAGAAGCACGTCGAGATCTGTGGTTCTTTGCCTTGCGTTACAGTTAGGTCTTGGCGTCGGTTCACGGCTGTGTCGCGTTGACGTGTGGCTGGTATGGAACGTCATCAGGTCGTCTTTCATCGTCGTATTCTTTGCTTCCACACTTCGCCGGGACGGCGGCGTGTCGTTATGTCGTCGAGGTAGTTTCTTCGGCGTCTTCGTCGGCGGCGGAGGATCTTCGTCAGTTCGACGAACAGCAACCGCACCTCCATAGGTTGCTGCATTTAATTTTCCGGATAGGGGCTCGCAGACCGGCCCCGGGCTGGGCCAGTGTATGGATGGCGCTGCGGCGACAGGTAGCGGCCTGGTGACGGCAAACGGGGCGGTCGTCTTGAGTTCCACTGAGTGGCGGCTAGGTAATCGGCGATGTCACGTGGGCGCTCCCCAAGCTGTGGACGCGGCGCGTTGACGGCGAAGCCTCTCAGTCCCAAGTCGCGGTATGGGCATCGGCGGTACACATAGCCGGCTTCTCCGCAGTGATAGCAGAGCGGGATGTGGTCGGGGTCTCGCCAAATGTCCGTCTTCTTCACGTAGGTGCGCTGGGCGACGGGTGGGCGTGCTGGTGGCGGCGGCGGCGGACGGCGGCATTGCGGGCTTACCCCTGGCGCGGTTGCAGAGGGGTGCCTTGACGGCGTGCGACGGCGGCGTAGGTCATCGCTTCCGGCTGGGCCTGCGGCGATTCTGATTGCACGTCAGGAACTCCAAGCGATCGGTGCAACTTTTTCACGATGTCGGCGATCGAGGCCACTTGAGGCTGCGACGAAGGCAAGACCTTGCGCAGTTCTTCTCGCACAATGGCCCCGATGGTCTCGCGCAGATCGTCCGTGGCCAGTGACTGAATTCCTGCGTAGTGAGTAGAGCTTGTACGGTGGTTGAATTGCCGGTTCCGCATTTCGAGTGTCTTCTCGATGCTGGTGGCCTCGTGAAGGAACTCTTCTACGGTCGTCGGTAGGCTTCGCATCGTTGCGCCGAAAAGTTCTTCCTTCACACCACGCATGAGAAGGTGGACTTTCTTCTCCTCGGGCATATATGGGTCGGTGGGTCGGAGCAGTCGCTTCATATCTTCCGTGAAGATGGCAACGTTCTCGTTAGGTTGCTGCACTTGGGCGTCCAGCATGGCTTCGGCCCTTTCCTTGAGCACGACGCTCGTAAAGGTGCGCAGGAAGCCGCTACGGAAGAGGTCCCATGTTGTCAAGGTCGACTCCCGGTTCTCAAACCACGTTCTGGCGGCATCTTCTAAGGCAAAGTATACATGCCGCAGCTTATCGTCGGAGTCCCCGTTGTTAAAAGTCGCGATTCATTCGTAGGTCTCCAGCCAGGATTCTGGGTCTTCAGTCGCTGCTCCATGGAAGGTCGGTGGGTCCCGAGGTTGTTGTAGGATAACGGGGGACGCTGGGGCAGCCATTGGGGTAGTTTTGACCACGATCTCCTTTATCGATTCAGATAGAAGTCCGTGCTCTGGGGGCAGTCCTTGCAGTCTGCGGCTAGCAAGCTGGTCTTGGGCTATATTGGTTTACTCCTCGGGCTTCGGGCTTCGATCGTGGCTTTCCGGGGGCGTTTGGTACAAGAACGCACTGGCACCTCCACCAGAGGTCACGTGGTAGTGACTGTGAAGAAAGCAGCCAAACTCAGAAATACGAGACTAGCGTTTTATTGGGCGAACCTGTGCCCACAAAACAGGCTACACTTATAGCACAACGATAGTGGCGAACGCGGTCGGCGATCTTCAAAAATCGAACCAGCGGGTCAAGCGCGTCGGCTTTTATATAGCAGTCGTCGAATGTTTCAGACTAATCGTTGGAACCTGCGTGCCTTTCACAAAGTTCTACGCCATACGCGTCAGGCGATGAAGTCAGATAACACAAGGTTCGGCGACAACAGACAGCGGATAGAAGCATCGATAAATTTCCAGAAACTTCGGATGTATGCAGGCGCGTCCAGCGCTGTGCGATAACATTTTTAGGCGGCCAAACGTGGTCACTCGATAAACATAAGTACACGTGTCGATATCTTTTCTACAAAATTCATTCTGGGAAGTTGGCCTTGGAAGTATCTGGTGGTTGCTCAACAAAGAATGGCCGGTCTCGTCGAAAATTCCCTTAATTTTCGTGCCATCCAAGTGTCGAGCGAAAACGTAAACGTGCGTTTTCTGGACTGCGTTTCCCGAGCCGTAAGGAGCAGGCTCCTATGGTTTACAATTCTCTCAAAATGTACTGTCGGCCAAAAAAAAAAAAGATGGCTGAAGGCTTAGCTTGGTTAAGCCTGGAAGATTGCGAAAGTCAAGCGCCGTCACTTGGCCACGGGGGGGGGGGGGGGGGTTACACTCCCCGTTTACGGTGGCACAGGAAATTGGTGCCATCTCTGTAATGGGCTAACGCAAAAATCCGTTTCCCTTGCATGGCCTCCTAGATCGTCGCGCGCACGCTCGCCGATCCCGGTGGCCAAGCCCTTCCCCCCGCTTAACTGCGCCCTCCTCTCCCCATGGCCTCTCTCGTAAAACCCTCGCAACTCCCTCACCTTCGACTGTCCACGCGCCCGCGCCGCCGTGCCGTCCCAGCCGGCCCGGCGGCTGCTTAGTCCGCTACGTAACGCTTTATTTTTGCTATCTACGGTCATCGAGATGCGTGCGCTGCTGTGCGTTGATCGACGTGGCTTGTTTCGTCAGTTATGTGGTCCTCGGTAGCTGTGTGCTTGTGCACCGCGACGTTTCACCCGTTTCACGACTCGTACCGCTTGTGCATCGTGCAGTGGTGCACGAATACCTCAAAAACAAGTCCTGCAAGGTCGTTCCGGGTGCCTAAAGGCAACAGGTGAGCGCTCAGACCCAAGGACATCAGAAGGCGCATGTGCACGAACACAGCCCTGTCCATTTGTGTGCTCCATGAGGCTCCGGACGTCGTTGCGCCTTGATTGTGCTACACTTGCCTCTTCCCGGTAGAGAAAGCTGACAAATAGGTGCTCCTCCTCATTGTCACCTCGTATGTGACTTGCGTTTATCTGTGCCAGGTCTCATTCTGCAACTTCAATAACTTACCCACCTTTCCATACCGCCCTCAGTGCTTTTTCTTTGTATCACGTTCTACAAACCTACTAACAGCTGAAAAATTACTGTTAGTGTTTGTGTACTATCTCAGTAACCCCCGATGGGAAAACCGCGCGAACAACCTTCATGTGTAGGCATGATACGCTTTTTTTTTTCTTCTGGAAAGCATGAGCATTTCATGTGTCCTACATGCATATTTTTGCACTTCGTGTTTATTATACAAAGGAGAGCCCAATAGGTACGACTTAGTGCCTTAAGTGACGTAATTTTATTGCTAAGCATTGCATTCGGGTAGAAGGAAAAGTAGTGTTGGCTTGTTTCACCTGGTCTTTGATTGAGGAATAAGCCTTTCTGCGAATGTTTTCTATGTGCTGCTGCAAAAGCCGACTACCTTATGTTCCCCTTGCAACCGTTACTGAAGTTGTGGCCAAGTGCAAAATAATGTGATAATGTGTGTTTCAGTTTTTAGTACAATGTTATTTTTTTCTGCCATGTTTTTTTTTTTCAATTTGTTCAGCAGTAATGAACATGTCACGCATTTCATATACTTTCGTGCAGATTTATAAGTAAGCTTTCTTTAGGTATGACTCTCAATCAAACAATGTTAGCATTTTATTCTATCTTTCAGGTATTTTGCGTGTCATTGTTTTTGCCATAACCAGTGAGTTTTTCCTTTTTATAGTTGTCATGAATATGTCATACGCGTCGTCCAATTTTGTGCAATATCTTAGTGCACATATCAGGAGCTCGTCTACATTTAGGTCTTGAGGACGTTATATAAAAATCTTGTTTTTTTATGTGTGTACATGAAACGGCCTTCGCGTTTTCTAGCGCTTTCTTTTATTATTTCACCATCTGTGAACTTTTGTCTTTAGTACTCTTGTATACGCCATGCACCTTTAACTTTTGCTCATTTTTTGAGCGTGTATCACACCATGTTGTAAGAAAAATCTGTTTTCGGAAATGAAGTCATTAAAGCGAGACTAAGCATCTATTGTGTTGGAAGTGGAATTTTTGTCTATGTCCCGGCGCATGCTGGTATATGTATGGGCAATACTGCGTGCGTGCCAACGCATAGCCCACGGCGCACCACGCGCCAGCTCGCAAGCAATGCCAATGCGCGGCCTACCACGCGCATTGTTTGCGACTGGCGCGCCGTAACAAGCGCGCTATAAAAAACAAACGCGCCGCTTGCGGGTAAAAACAAAAAAAAGTGAGTGGTGCGCGCGGCATGGGGGAAAGGGAGTGGAGTGGGTCAGCATAATAAAAAGAAAAAGGAAAGAAAAACGTTTGGGAGAGGAGATGCCGCGCAGCTGCTGTTGCCATGACAACGTAAACAATCGTGTGCGCCGCCATTTTGCTTCTGCGTCGCCCATTGGTTAGGGCCGTAACTGAAGGGGACCTTGGCGCTAGCGTCGAAAGAGCGTCTGCTCGAAAACGGCCAATGGGAGCCATACGGAGTGTCCCCCCTGCTCCTGGCTTGGCCGCAGCAGATCGTTCCAGCCTCGCCTTGTACACATCATCCGACATAGCGCAAGGCAGCGCGCCGACCACTGCGAGGAGCCGAGCTGTAGCCCCATTTATCCTCCTAGCGTGACGTAACACCTACGAGCGCCCTCTGTCGGTAGCGCCGCAGCAGCGGCGCGCAAGGCTTCGCTTCCACCATCGATGCCGCGAGCCATGGGGCCCCGTCTCTCGGTCTGGCGTGACGTCACACATTCACGTGACACGCAGCTGTGTAAGAGGCGCCACGACCACGGATGGGCCGAAAGTGCGAGCACAGTATTGCTTTCGCAATCAAAGCAAACGGACCACAGCTCAAGTGGCCGGAGTGGCTTCGGGGCCACACCAGGGCGCTGCTATCGCGTTCCGCGCGCTGACACCGAGAGTGCCCCGAGTGACGCCAGTCTTCGCCCTCACTCTCAGGCGGGGTATCGTCACGCTTGATAAATTTCTAGTGCACAGTTTGGTTGCTCTGCTGCTGACGCCCGCGACGAAGGGGACCGTGCGTCGCCGGTAGTCCAGCACATGGCGCTGTCGCGCAGTAGAGGGCGGCCGCAGCGCATTAAAGCGCGGGACTCAGAAGGAAAGAAGACCCGTTCTGATTGTTGTTTTGCTTACGTTCACCTTGTGTTTCATATTAGTGCATGTCGCCGGCGTCCACCGCTGCTCCAGTTTAGGCTGCATAGCAGAAGTAGCTGCAACGGCGTTGATAGTGATGCGCGCTTTTTCATGCCAAGCTGATAAGTTACAGGCGCAAAGCTTTGCTGAGGACTCGGCTTTTCTGTCAAGATTACTTTTCCGGCAGTGTCTCCAGCAGTGGGTTTACTATTTACATGAGTGACGCCTCTGAAAACTGCTTTGGATAGGTACTACAATGCGTGGGCCGTTATGAAACTTTACAAAAGTACGCCCAGGAAGGAATAATTGGGAAGACGAATCGGAGGAACTAGTTATTCTTGAAAGTTTATTCACGGAAACATTCCATGGCTTGAAGGGGTCCTCAGTGCGATGAAAAGTTGCCATCGACCGCGATGACTTGGCTTACTCGCCTTGGCAGCGAGTCGTAGAGCGCCGCCGCTATAGCTTCGGACGTCCGCGCAGCGCTTCCTGCTATCTAACTTATTGCGCGGACGTGAAAGAGCGCGCGTCACCGTAGCCGCCGTTGCGGCTACTTGCTTTATGCTGCTTAAAATCGAGTAGCGGTGGAGGCCAGCGACATATACTAATATGCAACACAAGGTGAATATAAGAAAAACAACAATCACAACGGGTCTTCGTTCCTTCTCAGTGCCGCGCTTTGATGCGCTGCGGCCGCCCGCCACTGCACGACAGCGCCATGTGCTGGACTAGCGGCGACGCACGGTCCCCTTCATCGCGGCCGTCAGCAGCAGAGCAACCGCACGGTGCACTAGAAATTTATCAAGCATGACGAGGCCCCGCGTGAGAGTGAGTGCGGAGGCTGGCGTCACTCGGGTCACTCTCGTCGTCAGCGCGCGGAGCGCGATAGCAGCGCACCGGTGTGGGCCCGTAGCCGCTCCGGCCACTTGAGTCGTGGTCCGTTTACTTTTTGGCCGATAGTACATGCCCATTTTTTCAACATCCTTAAGTAGTACTTTCATGCGCCTGAAAGCGTCGTGTCTCAGCTGTTATTTTCACTAGTTGGTTCTATAAGGAATTGGGTGTAGTGTGCTTGGAATCTGCTCAATAAGGTTGTGTCATTTCAGGAGCGTTATATTTTCTCCAGTAATTAGACCATCCAGTTAAAACACACGCGCCGACAAATACCGATTTATCTCCGCCATTGAAATTAGACATTGTAAAACACCGGTTCAAAGGCGACAGAAATAAACACTGATTAATTATCCCCGAATTCGAAGAAAAACGAATCACGAAACCACCGTGCACTATTTATCAGGGACGCAATAATGAGGGGTATCATCGAATTAATTTTGACAGCCTGAGTGTATTCAACGTGCGCCCGATGCATGGTACACGAACGTGTTTGCGTTCAACCCCGATCGGAATGCGGCCTCTACGGTCGGGAATATAACCCGCGATCAGCAGCGCGACGCCAACGCCACTTAGCTACCGCGGGGGTTCATTCGATACGTGTGGCACGAGCAGTTTGGTAAAACTGGCCCTTGAGACGCCCGTGGCCCATGGCCTAGCCAGCCAAGCAAGCGAGCCATAAGGCACCTGAATGATCAGCACATTTAGGACTCTGGTCTGACCGTAGTACACGCGGCCGAGAGGTTTCCTTGCATGATCGTCTTACAAGAACGTCCCCACAGTTGGCCAAGAATGAATAGTCTGGAAACAAAAATTAGAATAATAAGCAGAAGTGAGCATAGAATCCTGAGGAGTGCTGGGAATGAAACGATGCAGCGACCTCTTGCTGAGAACCAGTCCGCCATAGCCACGACCCACCACGGCGGCGGCCTTATCAGCGCTGTGACACCATAGTGCCATGTGTAATGGTGACTAAACTATCGGTACGTTCCTCATGATGCCCGGACAAAGCATGCCATTATAAAACTCACCCTGTCGAGGCTGACGTGCGTAAGCAGCTCCGTTTGGTCG
Source organism: Dermacentor albipictus (assembly GCF_038994185.2). Classification (NCBI taxonomy): domain Eukaryota; kingdom Metazoa; phylum Arthropoda; class Arachnida; order Ixodida; family Ixodidae; genus Dermacentor; species Dermacentor albipictus. The sequence goes on along the minus strand of NW_027225571.1, from coordinate 6,449,116 downwards.
AGCAACCGAACCAGAGGGCACACCTTGAACGGAATCTCGACTCCCTCGACGCCGGTCAGGCAGGCCGTGACGATCCGCTTGGAGAACGTGATCAGTTTCATGAACTGCACCGGGCGAAATCGTGCCAGCACTGACACGTTCAGGCGGACGCCCGAGAAACAGCGATGCTCGCGCAGAAACCACAATGTAGCCAGGAAGAGCACCGCAGCTCTTGGGTCGTACGGAGCCATGGGATCGTCATGGATCATGTTGAAGTCTAGGCTGCCTTCGCGCAGTTCGTCAAAGTCAATGCCGAAGGGGTTCAGGAGCTCGTTCAACTCTTCCTGCATCGCGCGCAACGGCAATAAAGTTCGTAAGAGCTGCTTCCTGAAACGAAATGAACTGGCTCGCTTCACGGCTTGAACTCGAACAAGGTGTGTCGGCATATGTAAAGTGTCGTATATGCACAGTCCTCATTGTCTTACCTGCCTTGTCCCTTAGCTACTCTGGGAGCTGTTCTATGCAGTAGCCTTGTGTCCTATTTATATGTGTGTGTGTTTTTATGTTATATATATATATATATATATATATATATATATATAAACGAGAAGAAAGGGGGTTAACCGAGGGTCCCGATTTTATTAGTCATATCATACGAAGCCAACAAACATTGACACCAAGGACAACATAGGGGAAATTACTTGTGCTTGATAAATGAAAATAAAGAAATTAAGAATTAATGGAAATTAAAGTGGATGAAAAAAAAACAACTTGCTGCAGGTGGGAACCGAACCCACAGCCTTCGCATTTCCTTCGCATATATATATATATATATATATATATATATATATATATATATATATATATATATATATATATATATATATATATATATATATATATATAATTTAAAATTTATAATATTTATATTCTTGATACGTGTGTAATATTCCTTTACTCACTGGCCTGCACAGACAACGAGCAGAAGAACGTCATCTGCTGTCTCAGGGGCAGAAGGCACTGAGAAAAGCGTCTGTGTGGTTACCTTAACGTAAATTGCAAACACTAAACCCCTGGGGTTGTAGCCAGTGTGAGCTGTGTGTGATGCGCACGCTTCACTTTTCTGCGTGGACGTGGTTGAAGTGACGGAATGAGTTACCGCATGAGTCAACATCCAGCAGCGGGCACCTCCTTCGTTTCGCTGCGTACATGGGTCAAGCAGAAAAGGCACCTTCAGTACATCTCGGGCGACAAAGGCGGCCCTCTCGAGCAACTCGAGGTCGTCCTCGAACTGCTCTTCGGCAAACTTCCGGAACCTGACTACCTCCACGTCCATGACCTGGAAAGTGTCAGAGATATTGGAGCAACATGGTGGCTAGAGCCTAAAACACCAGCAACGTTTAGAGCCTAATCCAAGAGCAGAATTATCCAGCACGAAATTATTAGTCGGTCGAAGTTTCCCGTGAGATTATCCAGGTATGTGATGCGTTCTTATCTCTGTCTCAGTGATTCCCAGCGTCACACAGAGAAGAAAATGTGGGCACAAATTGTCAAAGATGACTGCCAAAGTATGCGAATAGCTGATACGCCTCATGTATTAGGCGTGTGCTGCGGCAGCGCTCTTCTCTCGCACTTCCCTCTCGACACACTCCGCCATCTGGAGGCGCCGGTGTTATGCACGCGCATACCCTGTGGCACATGGACATTGAGCCAAGTTGCCGTCAAAGAGGTTCATTCAAGGGGGACACATACCCATGCGAACGGAATAGATCTTAGACTGCACAACCTTCGGCATCATGTATTTGGTGGCGTAGCTGCGCAGCCGGAAAGACAACTGCTCTGACAATGCCACGAATGCTATTCCCATTTACATAAAACCCACGAGTTTGGTCCCCAAACACAGATCTACATGTGGTATGGATATAGTACCACACGCAGGGCTTTTGTCAGTTGGAATCGATTAGTCGAATGAGTTAGACGTCGCGAAGGAACAACCCTTGAGTCATGTGCTCACTGCTCAACCATGATTTTTTAACGTGCCCCTAATTGTAACTGCGAGAGTGTTTTTGCATTCCACCCCCATCGAAACGCTGCCGTCGAGGCGGGGGTATCGAACTCGCTACCTCGTGCAGAACACCATATCTAGTCACTGAACCACTGCTGTGGAGTGGCAGGGACCGTGAAGATTCTATTGAATTAGAAAAAGCATGGAGGGCCTTTGAATAAAGGAGGGCGTGTTTCATTCAACTTAAGCGAGAGTAACAGTAGGAGACATTTAACTTGAATCCACGCTCTTCCAATCAGCCACAGGCTTAAAAGCTTGTCTCGGCAAGAACATGAAATACAAATAATGCAAGCATGTTGTATTTTCAGTGATGGAAGCGGCACTTGGTCTTTTGAAGCAGCTTTCAGGGCAGGAAAATCGCAGTTTGGAGCATAAATTTATGCTTCCGGAGCAGAAATATTTACTGTTTGGAGCAAGAAAAGAATGCTTTGGAGCGCTAATTTACTATTCTGGAGCAAAGAGAAGCTCAGTATAGGTTAGTACTTTCTGAAACATTGCATGCATTATTTCTTATACTAAGATGCAAGTATTATACATACCTGCATCTTACACTTATTGCATTGCATGCAATAAGAATGAACTGGAACTCCTGTTCAATTTTATTCTTATTGCATAAGAAGATGAGGATAAGCGCCTACTTATTGCTAAAATACAGCTAATTCAGCATTCCAATAAAGACTTTAACCATTTAAAAGTGCGTAATAGCCACCAGCGGTTCAGCCAACCGTCAGCGCCGGGCACGGTCTCTCAGCACGAGCGACGTTCTTCGAGAACAGTGCTAAAGAGATTGACCCACTAGAAAGCGCTGGAGTGAATGGCCCACTATAGTGTTCCTCTTCTTCGCTACAATTACCCTCGGGTACGAAAAGGGAGCCGTCCGGCAAGCTGACACCTGCTGACTACGAGTGGATGATAGTACGGCTTCAGGCGTTTGACGTTGACAATGTCTCGTCCACGACGGCGCATGTCCGAACGCAGTTCAATGGGTTCGATCACGTAGTTAAGGGGGATGCGCGCTCAATGATAGAGTATGGGCCTTCATACTTGGTCAGATTTGAAGAGAGCCCAGGTGCAGCGGAGGGAATGGAAAGCCAGACATGCGCTCCGGGATGGAAGGTCGGTTCAGAGGTGGTGTCACCGCGAGTGCTCTTCTGGCGCTCGTGGTCATTGGAGGTAAAGGCCCGTATGAGAGCGTGGTACTCGTTAGCATGTCTTGCCGTGGCAGAAATGGGTGCACATTCAAATGCACCAGCCGGCATGGTAGGATTGGGTCGATGGTGTGCGACAGGTGCCTACCGTACAGTAAGAAAAGGGGTGAAAATCCGGGTGGTGCTCCGAGTAGCGGTGTTCTACGCATAGGTAACGAAGGGCAGAATGACGTCGCAATTTGTGTGGTCGGAGGCGACGTATATTGCAAGCATGTTGCCGAGCGTACGGTTCAGGCGTTCTGTGAGATCAATGGTTTGAGGACGGCACGCTGTAGTTGTGCGATGAACAACGTGGACCTATTTAAGAATGGCTTCATCTACTTTGAATAGGATGACACGTCCGCGATCGCTGAGCAGTTCCTCAGGTGGTTCATGACGCAGGATGAATCGATGAAACAAGAAGGAGGCAACAACGCGCGCTGTAGCTTCAGGGAGGGCGGCAGTTTCGGCGTATCGCATGAGGTTGTCAACCGCCACAATATGGCCCAGCGGCTTCCAGTCTATTTCAGGGGAAGGGGCCCATACAAATTGACGCTGACGCGTCAAAATGGCCAGGTAGGTCAAGTTAAATGTTGCAGAGAGGCTGGCGAGAGGAGGAGTGGGGATTTTCGGCGCTGACAATTGGGGGAAGAGTGAACGAACTTCTGAACGTAGCTGTACATGCCACGCAAGAAGTACCGCTTTCGAAAGCTGTGATCAGTTTTAAATATGCCCGAGTGTGCACACAGCGGACCGGCGTAGAAAGGTGCGCATATGTTGGAACGGAGACTGCGAGGTACTACTAGTAGCCACTGGTGCCCGTCGGGATTATAATTGCGTCGTTGAAGCAGGTTGTTGCGAATGGCGAAATGGTGGGCTTGACGACGCAACATTCGAGTGGATAGTCGTGCTGATGAAGCAGAAAGCATGTCTATAAGAAAGGTAATCCAATTGTCCTTGCGCTGCTCAGAGGCAATGGTGGCGAAGTCGAGCGAAGAAACTGCAAAGTTGGATAGCGAGCTGCAGGCATTGTCATCAGAGAAGGGAAAGCGCAAATGGGCGTCGACGTCAGAATGCTGGCGTCCGCTGCGGCACAGCACGCGGATATCGTAGTCCTGCCGCCGAAGTACCCATAGGGCAAGATGGCCTGAGGAATATTTCAAGGATGACAGCAAACAGTGCATGGTGGTCCGTGACTACATGAAATGGACGGCCTTACAAATTAGGCCAGAACTTGGTGAGATCCCAGTTGATGGCTACGCATTCTGTTTCTGTCACAGCGTAATGGGACTCAGCTTTCGTAAGCGTACGGCTTGCATCACCCGCGACAAATACAAGAAACCCCTGTTTGCGCTGGGTAAGAACAGCGCCGAAGCCAACATCGCTGGTACCTTTGTGCACCTTGGAAGGGGCTGTCCGGTCATAATGGCGCAAAATTGGCGGAGACGTTAGCAAATGACGGAACTTTGTGAAGGCCTCGTCGCACTCACACTACAAAGTGAGGGGCCCGTTGCTTCTATGTAGCTTCGTCAGGGGCTATATAATTCGGCGAAACTGCGAATGAAGCGTCTCAAGTAGGAACCCAGACCGATGAAACTGCGCAATTCTTTCAATGACGTTGGCTTAGGCAATTCGGCAACGGATCGAAGTTTGGCTGGATCGGAGAGAATTCCATCCTTGAATAGGACGCAACCTAAAATTGTCAACTGCCGAGCAGCAAATCGGCATTTCTTGAGGTTTAGTTGTAGCCCCACGTTTGTTAAACACGAAAACAGACGGGAGCTGTCGAAGGCGCGCGGTGACGTCAGGAGCAATAACAATGTCGTCAAGACCGCACAAGCCCGTGTGCCACTTCAAGCCCAGCAGAACTTTGCCCATCATGTGCTCAAACGTTGCGGGCGCAATACAATGTCAAAAGGCATTACGTAAAATTAGTATAAGCCGACGGGTGTGACAGAAGCTGTCTTCAGCCGATCTGCGTCTGCCATGGGTACTTGCCAATACTCTGAGCGCAAATATAGAGATGAAAAGAATTCTGCGCCTTGTAGACTGTCAATAGCGTGCGCTATGCGCGGGAGAGGGTAGACGCCCTTGTAAGTGAGGTTGTTGAGGCCGCGGCAGCGACAAAAAACCGCACAGAACCATTTCTCTTCGTAACTAGGACGACAGGGGATGCCCATGGACTGATGGAAGGTCGTATCACCTCGCGGCGAAGCATGTCGTCGACTTGTTCGCTGATTACATGGCGTTCTGCAGGAGAGACACTTTACCTACGTTGGCTCAATGGTGGCTGCGGGTCATTATCGATGCGATGTGTAACAGTTGGCGTCCGGCCCAGGGAATATTGCCTTACGTCGAAAGAAGAACGAAATTCTTCTAGAAGGCACAAAAGTTAAGATTGCTGGACCAGTGTAAGGGCATCGGCAATAGAAGAACCGAACACATCACTGGGCGATAGGTAAGACGTAGAAACAGCACTGAGCGCACTGGAATTAGCACAGTAAATGTTACTGGGCACGCACATAACTTGCACGTCTTCTGTCACTTCTATATTGCCAAGACGTTCCCCTCGAAGCAGCAACACGGGGTATGGGAACGGATTGCAAACGAAAATGGTGATGTAGCACTGTGTGATGTCCACTGTCTCAAAAGGCAGCAGCAGACGTTTCTGAGTGAGAAAGTGGTCACATGGAGACAGTAGTGCAACAGCGTCTGAGATTCCGTTGCAGGACATGGGCACGTAGCTTTGGCATAGAGTGGTGATGTCTGTCATGGACTGAGGATTCTTGGCAAGTACCATGTTGAAAGCATCGTCTTCTATCCCTTTGAAGACACCTATGATTTTGTAGATCTCCGATATCGCCGCATTGACTTTCTTTTGCACAAGTTGAGTATATGTTCAATGTAGCTGGTAAATTATGCACCCGGATGCGTGGCACACCAGAGCACGGGACCGAATGAGGAGGCGCTTGCTGGGATGGAGTAGGTGGCGTTTGCTGGGATGCATCTTCAGACATAATTGAGCGTACGGTACGGGATCCTAGTTCCAGGGTTGACGTTGTAGGCCGAAGCAACCTACACCCCTTGTAAAGGTGTTTATTAGACACCAGCGGTTGGACCCACTGTCTGCGCAGGGCACGGACTGTGAGCACGAGAAGCGTTTCCCGAGAACAGCGCTAGAGAGCTTGACTCACCAGAAAGCGCTATAGAGGATGTCCCACTATAGTGCTCCTCTTCTTCACTACAATAAATAATTTATTTTCATTTCAAGGTATTGAGCCACCTGCAGTGTAATATACATGTTCACGTACGTACGCCGGCAGCACGGTCACAGCTACATAAATTACAGCGTGTATGTCATCAAAGCCCCTATAAGTGTTAATGAATTTCCGTGCGTGAAATAAAATGTACAGTTGGTACAGAGTTGGAGTGATTGGATGGCCGAGGTCAACAGCTAAGATTGCATCGCTGTAGGACCAGTACCTCGCCGGTCCTATATCACCCAGCCCAGGCGATCGCTTCTATTGGCACTCATGGCGACACAGAAATGTGATACAATTTGTTTTTAACATGAAGTAATACTTAATAAAAGAGCAGTTGATGAACTATGTGAGTGTTTCGTAAAGCAGCACCTAGCGCTAAACCACTGGCATGATCGCCACAATGACCCGATGGCGTTTCGTCTCACAAACGGAAAGCAAACGCCTATCAGTGAATCCGCTCGGGTGGCTTGCCTGCACTACGTTTCGTTTGCTCTTCACACCGCCAAGTGAGAAAAACAGTTCATTTAAGTCCATGGTAATCATGTTGTCAAAAGTAAGCGCACTTTGACGAGCTGCGGCCAGATAGCAGGCACCGTCGATAGTAATTATTGCGGCGGTCAGCGAGACAGGCCGACAGTCTCGTTCGGCCGTATTTCGATGGGAGTGAAATGCAAGAACCTGCATTGGCTGCACGTCAAAGAAGGCCAGGTAGTCAAAATTATGCTGGAGCTCCACTGTAATGTTTTGTAAAGATGTACATAAATTGAAAATCTCGAACTAACTATCCTGACGAAATAATACGTCGAGACGGTTGCTAATAATTATGATAGGATACATCACCTTTTCAAGCACATGCATAAAGTGGCCCGGGTATTCACGTGAACGCACGCAACCGCGCCGCGTTTGCGTACGACGTTTTATTGCGATAGCAATTATATGGACACTCAATATGCACATTTTTGCCGTCGGCGTCGCTGTGGAAGTGATGTTCCGTATCAAGTCCAAGGGGGATAACACCGTCGCCGTGCGCCTAATACTGTATGTGCGAGTGAAAGCGTGCAAGGAAGCTGACGATCACGACTCAATCTCGCACGCGCAAGGGGGGAAAGCTGGAAAGAAGCACGCCGTCTTCCGTCGCGCGCTACGTTCCGGGGGAGGGAAGGGAGGGGGGGGGCGGCGTTGTACTGCGTATTCCGCGGCCGCGCAGACGACATCTTGAAACCGATCTGCGTTGCGGGCAGAGTCTAGGTGCTTCTACGGCTTATACCTTCGTGCATTCTGCGTTCTCGCCGCTGTGTTTGCGTTGGAGCGATACACAGCACGAAGGTCACTTCGCTCGCTACTCCGCGGCGGAGTATAGGTGCACCGACGACCCGTACCTTTGCGCGTGCTGCGTTCTCAACGGTCATTTTGCGTTGAAGCGATAGGTCACTTTGCGCGCTGCTGCTGACACGCTTCCTCATGCCAGCGTTTTTACAGTGAGTGTCTGCGCTCATCGAGTGTGATGTGTTCATGTATGCCTGTGCACCCTGACACCATGGTTCTCAATTTATTTACTAAGCGAATGTTTGCAACTACATACGGCTACTAAAACTACTATCCTACTTTGTACAGCTGTCTATTACTTTGCTGTGGCAAGCTAAGCTTCGCCTTCCGTGCGAAACTTCAACTTTTTACATTGGTGTTTCGGCGCCTAATGCAGGAATCTACACGGACGCTCACATCAGTTTATAACTTATGAGGTGCGCACGTGCTTCAGCTTTTATAGCAACGAGAAAATGGTTGACGCACAACGACGCTACCATGTTGCATGAGTGCTTTGGAGCTTCCTGCTATTAGCGTTTCAGTTGGCCATTTAGCCTTGTGACCTGTATTGAAGCTTCTACGTATCATCGCAGTTTAAGTTTGCTGCGAGGGGAATGAATCAGCACGCTTTCGAAAAGGATAGTGTCAATGAGAGGCTGACTGGGGTACAATTTATCAATGAAGCTTGCTTTCTACGCGTACTTTGCCTAAAAAAATTAACAAAGTGGTAGGGAGGGGAACGCAAGTGAGATATACGAAGGAATGTTTGCGAAACAAACAAACTGCGTGTAAATCGTATATGCTTAACGGTACCTCTTTGCTATCAGTAACAGGAATGCGCCCGTCAATTTTTAAAGCAGCTGTTCAGGTTAAAATCAACATCAGTGCCTATTTAATGGAAAGCTTCTGCACAGAAATGGCTTGTTTCAGTCCATATTTAAGGAAGCATTTTGCTTGACGGAGTATAAACGTTGCACCTCAAGAAAATTTGATATTTGATGAAAAATGTCCCGACAGTTTTACCCAGCGTTGAAGATGAAGCGAAAGCCTTACATTTAGGAAAATTTGAGGCTGAAAATGCAGGATAGATTAAGTCTAACGTGTACCAGAACGGCCACGCCAACCTTGTCGCTTGAAGGACTGCTAGTGTTATGGCTGGGTGGCTGCAAGCAGAGGTCGTCTTCACAGCGTAAAACACAGTGCACATGCATATGTTCAAAAATTCAACGCACAGATGCATACGCACAAAAAATACGCTAACGGGTTAGCGCACTTTGCATCAGGATAAAAAATCAGTTTTTATTCTCCCTGTAGACGGAAATCTATTAGCGTTTCGGCCATAGTAAAGAGGCAAACGCTATTCAGTCCTTCACGAAAAATGAGTTGAAAGCTGATCGTGTTAAGACAAGTATAACACGGTAGATTTCCTAGAGCAGCTTTCGGGTAGCAAAACGCAAAACTATCTTAACGATTGACATCAGCACCCGAAAGCTACTGCTTGCGTTAGTGACGTCGTAATGCCTGGATACGGATTATTATCGGCCACCTAGGGTTCTTCAGCGTGAAATCTCGGTGTGAAGGCTTTTATGCGTTCCGGCGTTATTTAAGTTCTAAGGCGCGGTCAGTAATCGAATTGCTAACGTCGTATTACAACACCGCGGATTACTTTCTAAAGTTACTTGCTGAAAGGGCACATTGAGCATCGCGTAAAAGTGGGCTATTTGCTGTTCCTTCATCAAGTTGTGCGCTGAATGCAACTAGCAACCACGATATGCAACACCAGAAAAGGACGACCGAGCGGAAACCAAGGCGACATTGAGCTTAGTAGCGCAACGCCACAGCCACTGGGCTTGCGTGGCGAGTCGGCCCGCGCTGTGTCGCTTGGTATTCTCCGTACACACTTTCCACTGCTGGCGTTAAAACAAAAGGAAGCTCTCGGGGTTTGCGTGCCAAAACCACGATACAATTAGGAGGCACGCCGTAGCGGGTGTATCCGGTTTAATTGCGACCACCTGGAGTTCTTGAACTTTCGCCCAATGTACGGTGAACGGGCGTTCTTGCATTTCGCACCCCATCGGAATGCGGCAGCCATGCTTGGGATTTGTTCTCGCGCGCTCTCAGGCTTAGCAGCGCAACGGCAAAGCCACTGCGCCACCACAGCGGGTGTGTTGGCGTATCATCTGCCCTCGCAGGTACTCAGCGTATTACACGTAGGAGCGGCACGCATAATGGCTACAAAGCTCCTTATTTGCCCGAGAACCGAAGCTTATCTCTCAGCAGACAGGTCGCTGTCGATTTCGAGGTTATTTCTCAGATATGGCGGTCGTCGGGGTCCCAATGGCCAAGATTCGATTTATTTAGCTGGATACAAAGAGCTTCGGGTAGCGGAGCTGTATAACTGGCTCCAGAGAACCAGCTCAAAGGCAGGAGAAGTCGTAGCAGGTGACAGCACTTACGTTTAGCGACGTCAGGAGCCGGTGGCTGGGTCCAGTTGCGTCCCCGCGTGCAGAAGGCAGTGCTAAGCCGCTGCGGCACGTTGCACGTTCTGGGAACAGCGTCCACGCCAGCAATGGCGCTGCAGTAGCAAATTGTGCTGCGCATTTACCGACACGGGCGGCAATTTCGTTGAAAAATAAAAAAAGAGGAAGATAATAATGCCTACGTCCAGGTTCATCATTTTAGTTCAATAAACTATCATCCAACATTAAAAAAAAAACAACCGACAAGGAGCGCTTCGTAATGTTACTAATACGGAGCCTTATAAAGAGACGGTCGCAAGCAGAACCAAGCCGAGTCCTCATTTGTGTGGTTTTGGCTCTGCTTTCGCCACCCGCAGCTTTAGGCCTCCCTTTCTTCGTCGTCGTTTAATAGGAAGCTTTAGCTCGGGTGCTCCTATCTAAATACATGTAAAAGGAGAATTCGTTTTTCTAGGCAACCACTGCACCCAATTTGACGGGGTTTGCTGCATTTAAAAGAAAAACTTAAATCTAGCGACTGTTGGTTTCGAATTTTCGATTTAGGTCGTCAATTTTTGACAAAAATTTGGCGAAAATCGCAAATTTTCAGAAAACGAAACTATCAAGTGTACAACTCCGTAACTCAGCAAGAAAAAATGATATCGCAATCCTGTGAATTGTACCTGATAGCACATCTAAAGCGTACAGAATTGATATGTTACACATGAACCTGAAAAAATATAATAATATGTAATTACAACTTTTGCAGAACCCTTGTAAACAATGTAACAAATTCACGTAAGATGTAAAATGACATTAAATTTGTCCGCTTTGAATGGTCTAATGGATGCCGTTTACAGAATCGCGATATCTGTTCTTGATGCAGAGCTATTAGTTTGTAAACTTCATGCTTCTATTTTTTTTCAAACTTCTGAATTTTTGAAAATTTTCTAACAAAATTCAAGCCCTAAATCAAAATTCTGCTTCCAACAGTCACTAGAATTTATCTTACTCTCTGAAATGCAACAAATTTCATCAAAATTGGTCCAAGGGTTATCTCAGAAAAACGTTTTTACGTTTTTACATGTATTTGAATAAGCCGCGTCGGAGTTGGGCCCGAGCTTTAGCTCGAGTGCTCCTATCTAAATACATGTAAAAGGAGAATTCGTTTTTCTCGGCAACCACTGCACCAACTTTGATGAGGTTTGTTGCACTTAAAAGACAAATTTAAAATCTAGTGACTGTTGGTTTCAAATTTTTGAGTTAGGTCGTCAATTCTTTATTAAAAATTGGCAAATTTCAAAAATTTTCAAAAAACGAAACTATCAAGTTTACAACTTCGTAAATCAACCACTAAATATGGTAATACAATTCTGTGAATTGCATCTAATAGTACATGTAAAGCGGACAAAATTGATATGTTACACATGAATATAAAAAAAGTTTAATCATAGGGAAATACAACTTTTGCAAAACCGTTCTAACCAACGTAACAAATTTACGTAAGATGTAAAATGACATATTGAATTTGTCCGCTTTGAATGATCTAATGGATGCCGTTTACAGAACAGGAATATCAGTTCTTGACGCAGAGCTATGAATTTGTAAACTTCGTGCTTCTATTTTTTTCAAACGGTCAAATATTTGAAAATCGTTTTAAGAAAATTCAAGCCCTAAACCGAAATTCCGCTTCAAACACTCACTAGAATTTATCTTACTCTCTCAAATGCAACAAATTTCATCAAAATCGGTCCAGGAGTTATCTCATAAAAACGTTTTTGCGTTTTACATGTATTTGAATAGGCCGCGTTGGTGTTGGGCCCGAGCTAAAGCTTCCTCTTAAATCAGAACTGTGGTAGGCCTCATTTACTCACCATTTTCGTGCTGCGAGGAAAGCATGCGTGAGAAAGAATTGCGAAGCAATTGCAACAGCGAAGCTTTGCAACTGCGAAGCAAAAGTTGCAGGCCACTACGGAGAACCAAATGTGACCAAATACGGAGATTATATCGAGGTGAGATGACACGTTGATGGTTTGAAGCTTGAGTTTTATTCTTGGAGGCTTTAGTGCACCATTTCTATTCCTTCAGTAGGTACGCCGCTGCTGCATTAAAAATTTATTTTAGTGAGCATCAACAAGCCCTTTTGACACGCCAATGGCTCGGATAATGTTTTTTCTAATGGCGGAGATTATGTGTGTTTTAATTGCGTGAGGAAGGGTAAATTATTGGGGAAAAACTAATCTACAATGATTATCCTACGCGAATGTGCGAAACGCGTCACGTTTGAGACGTGCAATGCACCCGAGCTGCCCTCTCGCGCTTCTCTCTTGCAGTTGTTGTATATGACTCCCTCCCTAATGGCAGCAAAATACGGTAATTGTATTTACTTCGAACACCTTGCGACAACTAGCGTTGCCACTGCGAAGTACGCGCGAAGTCCTTTGCCTGCAGTCTCAGATGGCGTGGCATCCGAGGCTGCACCGGTGACGCTTACTGCACCATGCATTGCAGCAGGCTCCTCTCTCGCGCGCTTCTCCTCTCTTCGCACTTCTCACATGAATGTCACTGGAACCTCCCGTGACTTTAAGTTCCAGTGAGTTTATCCCCTGCGTCCACGCTGCGGCAACTAGCGGCGCACCCGAGAAGTCCGCGCATGGCCTCAGAGAGGCGTGGTGCGCGCCGGTGCATGCGAACACCGACACATAATGGGCTCCTCACCTGGTCTGGCCATTTCGAGCTGACAAGCGCAGTGCATACAATGCGTGCTAGCCATCGCGTCTGCTGGGCATTACATCGCCGCGCGCCGCGGAAGAAGCTCGAATTTCAAACAAAACGCCGTTTGCCCTACCCCTCGCGGGCGCCGGCCTGGAGCTCCACCACTGGAAAAGCTGGCGCCACCGTCGGCGTGACGTGCTAGGAGGGATCACGTGGACATAGCGGCCGCGTCGGCTGCTTCGGGCGCGCCGACGCGAGCTGAAAACGAGTTCAATTCCCTCGTACGCTGTGGTCCTCATTTAGTGGCGAAATTTTCCCGCTTCGAGTGTCTCTTTTACAGCGCTTGAAAGCACTACAATAGGTAGTGGCTGCCTTTGAAGGCGCGCAGCATGGTAGGCCACTGCTCGGTGCCGCAGGGCCGGACGCACGTAACGGAGGCCGGTGTCAGCCTTACTCACACGTAGCCGCAGGACAAGAAGCTGCGTGAAGCTTGGCTCGCGAAACATGAAACCGGCAAACAGTCATCAGCTACAACTCGGGTATCCAGCAAGCACAGACGCGAGGAAGATTTCTGCTACGGCACCCGGTCTGCGATGTTCTGAAAACGCGCACTGAGACGCTCGCCAGAGAGCGCTGCCCGACTAATGTCATGGCGGTTTGGCCTATGAACTTGTCGATGCTATAGATGCTGGCAAGTTCAGTGGAGTGGAAAGGCAGCGGTAAGCAGCAGATTTAAAAAAAAGCATGGCATATGGTCATGTTTGTGTTATGAAATAATGCACTGGATTACAAAAAAGGAGCAGCGGGAAATTGCACGCTGAGAACACCGATAAACATACAGTGCGACGCAACTCGAGAAATAATGTTGAAAGGTCAAAGAATTTAGAAGAAAAAAAAAGATTGAATCATCGCGACGGCACATCACAGGCGTGGAAGTCTCTACAATGAAATTATTTTTGAACAGCTCTGATAGCGCCCACGCAACAATGGTTGCTTGTACACTGTCAAATGCTCATATTGTGCGGCCTAAAGCTCATGGCACGGTGCGAAAGCGCGCGCGCGGAGAACGCGAAACAGTGCGCGGACAAGCATGCGGACGCGCAGTCGGTTGCTGCGAATCTGCGCGATCGCTGCATTGAAGCTTCGTTCTATTACGCTCCATTTAGTTATACAACACTATAAGAACATATTTCACATAGTTTGCTCTCAGCGTTTACCTACCTTTCACTCAAGAAGCTGGTTCGGGAGACTCCATCGCGGCGACCGTGCGCAGTGGCGTTCAGTGTACGTATTCGGTAAAGAGATAGCGTCTGTAAACGATTGTGTGCTTTCAGTTTGCCCAAGATTATTATTTAGACAGTAAGAAACTTCTCTCGTTTCGAAAGTACTTACAGAAATGTCCGGGAGAGCTCGCGCGTGGTGTTTTCAGTGAGCGCTGACAGCAAAACCTATGAGGAGCGCGCCGCGTGATCCTTCATACTACGCCAGCGAGGCGCTTCCGATTGATGGCGACTCCGTAACTCCTCGCCGCCAATATCGCACAAGTGCGGCTACGCACATGGCAGTGCTGTGACGACGCTCATAGTGTTCCGTAACTTTGAGAATTATTCGAGGGAACAGCAGTTATTTGTTTGCTCTGTTGCTTCTATAGACCAATCAAAGTTTAGAGAAATAATAAAACCTACAAACCGAATGTCTGCGCGTCTTTGTTTTGCTTCGTACCTTAGCAAGAGAGGTGTACTTCCGCTTCGTCTTCTCGTTCCAATGACGTGTAGTCGCGCGCGTACAGAGCGAAACTATGTGATTATCTACCGTGTTCCAGCACGCGATCATGTTCTGTGATGCGCTTGCGTCTGCCTCAGTGTTCGTGTAGCGGAAGTGGACCGCGCAGCAAAAAGGCGAGAAGAAAAAAACGAAGGAAAAAAAAAAGTCGTGGCCCGTGACGTGTACGTCACGCGATCCTCCGGCTGCGGCATGTGGGAACGCAGGGAAGGAATTTTACTTGCGGAGGCTGACGGGGACAGATGGAGAGGGTGTAATATTGGTGATGACGGTCCCCTCCTGAAATCATGCGTTCGCGGCACCGAAATATTTATATCTCGGCTATTCATAAGCAAAATTGAAAAATTCTTGCGCTAGAGTGCGCCCTAGAGGCTGCATAGATGGCGTATAACCAAATTTTCTATGTGACCTGGTGAGGGGCCCCTTAACCGCCTCCCTCCCCGTGGGCATCCGTCGCACAGCGTGTAGAAGTGACGGGTCTGTGCTTGAGGAAGCCGTGCGTGGCTGGTTCGATTCTGCTCAGCACGTAAGACGCTTTAAAGAGCATATTTTGTTGTTCAAGACTGCCATGAACGAGGTTAGGCTCGTATGTTTAGAGTGCACGCGTTAGGGATCGGCCCGCATTTCCTTTGCTGCACTATGTTCGGGATAGGTCCACATTATTGTTTACCTACAGGGCCGGAAAGGAAACTGGTGTGACATGGCAAGAACGCCACTAAAATTAACAGGAATTTAAAGTATCGCCATGCAAAGGAGCACTGATCTGAGATAGAGAGCACGCAACTGCTCGCTCAGTGGTATAATACAGTTCAGTGGTTGATTTATGGCTACTGCAGCATGCTGGCTATGTCTTCGGCTCTTGTTAGCTGGCAATCTTAACATACGAAATGCTGTCTAATTGTTCTGAAGGAATATACGGGCTCCGAATGATGTATGAAATGCAACAAGAGTTATTTGTATATTTTCTTGTATTCAGTGTTTTGCGAATATTACAATTAAAAAATAATCCGGCGTAGCCCATCTCTCCATTACTGTCGACGTTATTGAGATTTGTATTTAAGCAATGTAGCGACACACACTGTATTGCTGACGATACCTTAATTAATTTAGAATATGCAGTGGTTATTCAGAAATATCCACTGCTTCGCCTATAGCGACCTACAGTGTCTCCGGGATCGGCCCACATTGTTGTGACTCTCGCTTGCCAGGGTTGGCCATGGCCGAGACGGTACGACGGCTGTATGACGACCACGCAATCACGTCATAGGAACGACGAATGTGGTATGACGACGACGGCACGACGCCAACGGGATGGCGATTCCCAAATGACGACGATAGCATTACTACGGCAGCGTGACGACGACAGCGTGATGACAATGGGATGACGGCGAGTGCACGGCGTCGATGGCGTAACGACGGCAGTGTGACGAGAACCGGATAACGAATCTGGAATGATGATGATGATGGAACGACTACGACCGCGTCACGACGACTGTATGACGCCGATGACATGACAACGTCGGGAAGATGACGACAGAATGACGAATGCAATATCACGATGAAATTAGGCCGATGGAATGACATAGGCGGTTAGAGGAGCACGGCATGACGACAATGGGATGACGCTACTGAAGTGACGACGATCGTGCGATAACGACCGGGCGACGAAGTTATGACGACAAAGGGATGGCATCGACTGTATGAAGACGGCATGACGAGAGTCGGACGACAAAACTGGAATGACTACGATGAAATTACGACGACGGCATCACGACCACCAG
Source organism: Dermacentor albipictus (assembly GCF_038994185.2). NCBI lineage: Eukaryota > Metazoa > Arthropoda > Arachnida > Ixodida > Ixodidae > Dermacentor > Dermacentor albipictus. The sequence continues at coordinate 6,432,583 of NW_027225571.1, read as the reverse complement.
TGCTCAGTAGCCGAAGCTATAAGCAGAAAACATGGGTCACTGGGTCGGCGTTAAGGCTAGATATGTCATTTTTGCCGCAGTGGTTCAAACGACTTGTGAGATGGAGTACAGATACATGTATCTCCTGCTGTGTCCTCATGTGGGCACAGACCCTAAGAAATATTAAGAAAGCCACGTGTGGCAGATACCAGAATTTTAATCCTTCAGCTGTATTGCTCAAACAAGCGGGCATTAATTTCACGAGAAATCGATACACATGTATAATCCAAGAATTAGCAAAATTCACAGGTTAACTTTTTAACGAGCAACCTTACGGCACATAGAGCAATTTACAAATTGTAGCCAGGGACAACGCAACGGCGCTTCAAGTTGAACCAAGTCTCAGGATGATATTAATTTCGATTTTTTTCCAGAACTTTGCAAAAAATACATTGGCAGTCCAGGTATTTTCGTGCTTCAATGCATAACACGGTTTTTTTTCTCTCGAAAAGTTGAACGACTGTGCATTTTTTACTGCAAGTTTGTTGTCGCGTATCTTGAAAATGATGGCACTCAAAGAATTATTTTCAACTGGATATTCCTTGCGGGATGTTCCTGCAATCACAGGCTGCAATTTGTAAATCGCAATTGCGATTGCAACAGAAGTTTTTTGCTGAAAACTTAATTCGTGATTTTGATTCGTTGATTCTCTATTTTGATTTCTCACTCCCGTCATGCCAGTCTCTTCGAGTAGACCACCTCAATGAGTAGAAATGTGCCATATGCCGAAGGCAATTTTTAAATATTACTTAATGTCTGCGCAAAAGCATCTGGTATATATACCCTTTCAACGTCAATGAAGATTCACTTGTTAGTTCTTCTACGTGCCGTCTACTTTACGTCTTTTCAAAACGTCTGTCAGCTGATTTTCTGAAAAGTATGAGCCAACTATAGCTCAGCTGAGAAACGTATTGCGCGGAACGGAAATCCAACCACGTCTCAGTGCTGGCCAGTTGCATGCTTCTGTGCTGCTAACATAATGGATCGCTGCTAGCTAGTGTTAGAACCACTGATAATAATCAGCCTTATAGTATAAAAATATCGCGTATATCGACACGCAGAAATTGCTAACTAGACGTCTTCAGTTGCCACATTTAAAAACAATAATTTAAATTAATAGCGGGGCTTGGCGTCTTGAAGCGAGGCTATGAGGTCTTCGGATTAATCTGACCTACCTGGCGTGCTCTTACGCGCAGGTAACGCTAAGTGCAGGAGCGTTTTATTGCATTTCGGCCTCCGTTGGGATGCGGCCACCGCGGCCGGTAATCAAACTCGCGGCCTCGTGCTCAGAAGCAGAACGCCATATAGCCGCTGCGATATCGTGACCGGTTGCATTATCAGTCATGAACCTCCATGAGCGCCGCATCCGATTGCAGTGCAAGACATACCCCCCCCCCCCCCCCCCTATTGCCGACTATGGCCGAGAGAATAACGCACCTGTTAGAGAAGTCACTGACGAATTACAACACGCCCTGTGCCCAATTAGAAGAAAATCCACAAAGGCATTGTACCCTGATCGATTAGTTTTCGCGTACAAGTCAGAAGTTGGATTGTTACAGCAGATTGTATACACCTGTAATCCCATACCCGCCTCTTTGTTTCGACTGCCGGAATGAGATACGACGTAGTTAAACTGACATCTCATTAACCTAATGACAATGAAACAGCACACCAGTGTGTTGCAATACACCAGCGCGCACAATTTTACTGTCTGCTTTTACCTTCTGCTTTGTGATGCACAGTCCTTCTCATAAAAACAGCATAACCCTTATGTACGGTATCTTATGCCCCTTTACAGCCAAATCATCGTGCTCATGTCCCTCGAACTGTGTTGACCAGGTTACAACTGCTTGGGTGCTCTGGGGGCTGGCAGCTCTTGCGCCATAAAACCCCATCAATTACCTGAACTGGAAAACCTAATTTTGGCCAAATATTGAAACGCGACGGCACGGGGAGAAAGGCGTTGTAACACCGCCGCCTGTCTGAAAAGAGGCGCAAGACAATAACGGACGACAGGCTCAACACATCCTCGATATTCTCGACCTAGTACGCTTATGTGGTCTTACCTGTGGCGACCGCGGAAAGACGCAAAAGAAGACGGTGGGCGACGTGTGCCGAAGTCGTTATCGCTGTTGCGAGAGAATGGCCCGGACCCACCAAGGGCGATAGATCGACAAGTCGGTGATATGAAGTAGCAAGAAAAAAAAGAAAAAAAAAGAAAACGCAAGCAGTGAACGCTTAAGTGGACAGCCAGCCTTTCAAGTGCAGGAAGGCGCCTTTAAACATATGTTGGCCAGGGTTAGTAAAGATTTGAAATGTGAAATACAGAGAAAAGAAAAACGGTTTCTTTGGAAATTGGATATCACGGGGTAGAGGGGGTGGTTCTTCAATCCCTGGTCATGTTCTGCCTCACTGATCATCTGTTTGACCTGTATTTGCTGTTATCTTTTCTCTTTCCTACAACGTCCGGTTTGCAATTTCTTTTCACTATACTCCCGTACTGGGCTTGGACCATTTTGCGTCGACAACAACGCTCCTGGAAAATTTCTTCGCAACTTCGTTACGTGATATCTCAGAAGATTCGAGGCACGTAGCGCTTGTACCGTTTGTCAGGCACAGCTTCGCCTGGAAACCGCACCATATAATATGTTATACTTAATACAGACCACATAGCAGCTGTCAATAGAGCGCGGGAGTGGTGCACTTCCGAAGCGGGGGCGCGCGTGTACGCTGCTACTGCTGATGATGATCATGACAATAATAATGATGATGGTGATAATGGCCCATTGTATTGGCACTCCTTTCGAATCGGGGCGGCGACAGTCATCTCGCCAGCTTGAGCTAATAGCATTTTACTACATCAATGTTGCAGTCTTGCATTTTGCCTCTACATTTCTTTGATGTTTCCTTTCTTCATTAAGTCCGCCATCTCTATAGTGTACCCATGCATGCAACTGCCCCAGCCCTATCAATCCCTCCTGTTTCTTTCTTTTTCACCAATGCTCTAAGTGTCCGTTGCATACTGCCACTGCTGGCCAGTTAATGCTTTTATCCGTTTTGAATCCCAGCGCTTCTAAGAGGAGCACGTTTCCTACGGGTCCTGCTGGGAGAATATTCTGGCATTCCATTACAATGCACTGAGTCGTGTTCGGACTTTTGCCGGGGCAGACGCGTGCCTCATCTTGTTGCGAATATTTGCTCCAGTATATTTTTGCCCTCAGGCAGCAAGCAACCTCCGGCCTCAGGCAGGCGGGCACAGCCCTTTTGTACATATTATCTTTGCAAACTTATTTCTTGCCGTATTTGTAAATATTAGTGGACGTTTTTTTATTGTTTCCACTCTTTGCATGCACTTTACCGACTGTGTTCTCCTCACTTTATTTCTGATGACTTCTGGCTATCTATGTTCTCTTTCATCCTGTACTTAATTTTAAAGCATGAAACTTACACTGTACTTGGTTGCCAATTTTCTTGAGCTCTTGGTCCATTCCTTGTCTACATTATCACAAGATACAGATTTTACTGTACCCCATTTTTACTGTACAGACTTTACCCACCCATTATTTTTCTTCTTTCCTCTCAAAAATTAGCCAACCATATGTTACTCAGCACTGCTTCATTTGAAGCTTTTTCTTGGGCCCCCAATTCCGATTGGCCCGCATACCTTTGGTTAACTTCCGAACCCGATAATGTGTCTGTAGCCCCAAAGTGTTCCGTGTTTTCTTATTGCTGCATTCCGCTTCCCTTTCCTCCTAACGTTCTTCTGGCTCAACCCACAGACCCGCGTGTGGCGACTCCCTGTCCGCTAGAAATCACCAGAAAAGGGGGGCTGCGCATTCGCAACTCCCATTTCTGAGCGCAGGCTCAGAAACTAATACGCGCGTTCCAGCTTCCAGGCAGCCGGAACTAGGCTTGCTATTGTGTTACGGTTCCTATATTAGCACCTCTCCCGCCCTCTAGACAGCCGTGACGTGGCTGTGCGTCTATTTCCAAAAAAAAATGCTTTCCGCTCTATATTTGCTATCTTTCTTGTTTACTATGTTACTTTCTCCTTTCATTGCTCTTCCTTTCATTGAGATAGCAATTATGTGGACACTGCAAACCCATTTCTGCCATTGCGGTCGCCGTGACGTTCCCTACAAAGCCCAACGGCGATAACACCGTCGCCCGCGCGAAAGGAAAGAATGCGAAGAGGAAGCGCGCAGTCTTCCGTCGCGCGCGAGGCATACAATGTTGAGAGGCCTTGGGGGAGGGGGTGGGGGACGCTCTCTCCGGCTGCAACTCCGGCTGGAATGTGGCGGTTGTGCGTGGTCGCTCTGCCGTATCTTGAGAGCGCTCTGCGTTGGGGGCAGGGTACGTCGGCGGCTCGTAGCTTGGTGCGGGCTGTGTGGCTCGGCGCTCACTTTGCGTTGAAGCTATGGACGTCCGCAAGCCAAGTTTCATCCCAGATGTCAGCGCCCGTTTCTCCCAGGGCGGCACGATTTCATCTCCAACGGGCGTAGGTTTCCGCCGCCGCTTCCCTTCAAGGTCGCGCCCGCGTTCAGTTCGCGCTGCGCGTGAAACGTCTCTTGTTTGCCGCGGCGCCTGTTCGAATGAGCGGAAATTATGATTGTGTTGTTAACTGTCACGACAGCAATGTAAACACGAAATTATTGATGCCACCAGTGAAATTCTGCCGATTCACAAGAAAATGGTACGAAAAAAGCAGACGACAGACATGGATTACTGCGGTGCGCCGAGCGAAGTAAAGAACTGGCAATCGAAGCGAGCTCGTTCATTGATCACTCCTGAGTGTATGATGATTTTTATACGTAACCCACATGAATTTACTAATTACTCGGTATATAATCCTTTTATTCATATAAAAAACTTTCAGTTGTTCGACCAGCGCTTGCCCTGTCTTCTTTCTCGTGTTTCGTTTGTGTGTGCGCTGCCCAAGCGTGGAAACCACTTCTGTTTTATGCGCAACAGTGGCCGAAGTTCACGCGTGCCACGAAATTGAATATATGTACGGTACATTGACCATGACCGGAGTTCATTCCCGCATCACCACCGCACTGGTCGATCGAGTTACTGGACGATACACGCACGCGTCTTGGTCGCACCGGCATTTTTGAAGCAGAAATGATTACTAATACTTTCAACTTCCGTCGCTTGAGCACTGTTAAAAAATGGCCAAGCTATTTACATTGCTGCCTCTTCTGTATTGTAGGGGACGTACTAGTTAAAGTTGTGTGCGCATGTCGTACTTGTGCTATGCAGCGATATATTTTATTTATTTCCGCACAGTGTCGATGGAAGTCCGTTTTCGCCATCAGAGACAACACGGATTTGTAGCAAACATTTCTTGAGAAACTGCAAAAATGACTTTAGCCCGTATGTGCCGTATTTATATGCCGCATCGTATGTGCCGACGATTTTTCCGGCGGCACATACCACGCCGTTTCCAATTACGTGCTCAGCGTCACTTACATGGCGAAGCAGACGATGCCCTTTCACCGCATTGTAGCCATAAAAATAATCGTCAAGCGTAGCGATCTTCTTAAAGGCAAATAGAAGCGTGTACAGTATGTTTGACACTTAGGACGACTCCAACGAAAAGCTGATGCAACTAGGGGTGAACAACACCTTCGTCGAAATGGCGGAAGCACAGCGGAAGGCGCAAATGAAAAGACTAACGGGGAGCTACACGGGGCGAAACCTGATCGGTAGGCTGGGCTTCGAAATAGGAGACGTCGACCGGTACGAGGACGTACCGGCGGGAATTAGGAAAACTTTTAACGTAAAGCCTATACCGAAAAACATGGATCCCAGGCTCCACGAAGGCAGAAGGAAAGCTAGGGCCGAATACATAGAAAAGACAGTGGCTAGAGAAGAGAACACTCACTTCACGGACGCGAGCATAAGTGTAATAGGAAGCGAGGCAAAGGCCATCGCGGTAGTAATGAATAAGTAGGAAAAGCTTGTCTCGTGCGTCTCGGCCGAGATATGGAGCGTAGCTGAAGCCGAGGAAATCGCCGTGGCGCTGGCGGCGATGCAAGGATATAGGGGGAATAAATCGCTAAATATTCTCACAGATTCGAAAGAGACCTGTCGCAACTACATGAGGGGCAGAATACGCAAAACTGCCCTTAGGATTCTCAGAGGGAGTAACCCCTCGGAGGAGGCGGAAATCAAACACAATCTGATCTGGATACCTGGACACGAGGGCATAAGGGGTAACGAGGCAGCGGACGGTCTAGCTCGAACTAATAGATTCCGAGCTGGGCAGCAGCAGGAGTACCGCGCTAGTTACGCCGGGATCCTCAGTGACAGTTATTCGGAATTACTGCAACACTACAGGGGGACTAGACTCAAGTACCCACCGCCCCATGAAGCGCTGACGAAGGAGGAAGCAACGGGCTGGCGTAGGCTCTAGACAAACACCTTCCCCAACCTATTCATATTCAACAAGATGTTCCCAACGCAGTATAGGGACACCTGCCCCTGGTGCGGGGCTACACCCACACTCTATCACATAACTTGGGAGTGTGAACGAAACGACGTATTCCGCGATCATAAACCCCCGAGTGTGGAGCATTGGGAGAGCCGGCTCGTCAGCTGCGAGCTCGCCGTCCAAAGAAGGATGGTGGAGCACGCTAGGGACGCGGCCAAACTCAGCGGAGCCCTGGACTGAGGGACCACCCGTGCTGAAGAGGCTTCCCTTCGACGAGAAGACAGCGTGAAGAAGAGAAGACCTCGATCCGCGAGAATTCCATTTTATGATTCAATAAATGTTTTTCTCTCTCTTTGACACTTAGGGGAAAACTCGGAACGTATTGCATCGCGATGCTGCAAGCAATGGAGTCGTGCGGCGGTGGCAGCACGAGCAGACGCAGACGCTCGTGGGGCGGAGTCGTGATCTGCGTCGTCTGCTACGGCGGCGCGCCTTGGCCGCATTGTCGGGAAGCGTGCTACTGTCAGGGGCACTGCATTGATTTCATCGGTACTGCGTAAACTGAGCTGATATTCTTTACTAAATGTTGTGCGACGCCAAACTCTGTGCCTTCAGTGGCGATAATGGAGTTCCACAAACTTCTTTTGACAGCATGCTTCGTTTGTTCTTACGAAAGGCCGGGGTACTGAGCGCGGGCACGCATATTTCTTCACTGTGTGTGCTACCGTAATAAGCAGCGACAAGACGCACCAGGATGTGCGCGCAACGTGCTCAGTCTTTATTTTTCTCGAAACGAAAAAAAAGCACTCAACAGTTATAAATATGTGGGTCGAACACGATGAAACAAACGCATACGATTAAAGGAATGTTTTAGGTTAAGACAATGAGCTGGAAGTGATTTTTCTCGACCATCAATTACTACACCAGACAGACCCTGCCCAACGGCGAGGAATTGGACACGTCACGCTCCGAACTTCAGTTAGTATCTCGTCTTGTCCCCAGCGGCAGTGATGACAGCGCTCATCATGGAAGGCAGTGAAACGTAGAGTGACTTCATCAGGGATGTGTTCATTTGCAGCACGTCTCAGTCGCTGACGATGGGGGACCGAAGCCTATCCTCGGGCGACTCATAGAGGGAATCGTGCGCCAGTGATACTTTCAATGAGCCCCAGACATTTTAAATAATGTTGGCGCCCGAGGATTGAGGCGGCCACTCCAAGAGAGTGACGGCGCGCTCTTCCAGCAGTTCTTGCACAACATGAGCAGTGTGGATCGGCAGTCTATCGTGTTAGAATATATAGTCGCCTTCCAGAAACCGGCCGTCAAGAATGTATGGAATCAGTACGTCGTCTGTGACTGCTCTGCACCTTTTAGCGATGAACTTACCTTCTAGGCGTATCAGTGGGCGTCGCACAACGCTTAGTAAAGAATACCGGCTCATTTCACGCAGTAACAATGAGATCGGCGCACTGCAACTGGCAGCAGAAGGCTTCCCGACAATGCGGCCAGCGCGCGCCGCCGTAGCAGACGACGCCGTTCACGACCCCGCCCCTTGAGCACCTGCGCCTGCGCGAGCTGCTGCCGCCGCCTGGCTTAAGCGCTCGCCGCATCGCGATGCGATGCGCTCCGAGTATTCCCCTAAGTGTGAAACAGACTGTACATCGTCCAGCGAATAAAACGTCCACGCACACACATGTAGGCACACACCGCGCGCGGTACGAAACGTACCCAAACACGCGCTGTGCAAGAGGCAATTAAGGCGGTGCGAACGAGAGATAGGAGAGGCGTACCACCCGCTAGTTGAATTTTGCCCCGAATGCAGCGCCGCTCTCGGTACCGTTCTTGTCTATTAGCCCCGAGAACATGGATGCCCGAGAACGACCTAGAGGGGCGCTGCGAGCGGCGCTCGCGTGACGTCAGGGCGCGGACTCGCGCCTGTCGTCTGCTGCAGTTCGGGCTGTCCCCGGCCGCCTTCTGCAGTGTTTCCGTTTGTTCGCTCTCGTTGTCTATGCTTGTATACTTATGATAGGCCTCTCAAATATATCTTTTAGAAGTCTTCGTTCGCGAAAATGTAATCAAGGAGCGTATTTCCTAGATGACAATATATTTCTCAAAGGCAACGCTATAGTGTCACTCACCCGCGTGGTTGCTCAGTGGCTATGGTGCTGGGCTGCTGAGCACCAGATCGCGGGATCGGATCCCGGCCACGGCGGCCGCATTTTGATGCTGGCGAAATGCGAAAACACCCGTCTACTTAGATTTAGGTGAACGCTAAATAACCCCAGGTGGTCAAAATTTCTGGAGTCCTCCACTACGGCGCGCCACACATTAAGAAAGTGGTTTTGGCACATAAAAGCTCATAATTTTTTCTAGTGCCACTCGAGGGAGCTCAGACCAGCCTATTACGGGTTTTTCATGCACGGATCTACATTTTGCAGCGGTAGCTCACATGAATAATGAAAGCAAAGACGCAAAAGCACAGCACATAAGAATTCAGTTAGGATCCCGTGCCCACCACGGTGCAAAATGCTTGTCGCAATCAGACGCTGCCTATATATGACTTGTACAACATTTATTTTGATTTTAACCAACTAAACACGTTTGCTGACGACGAGTAGTTCATGGTAGAACATTGAATTGTTCTATTTCATCACAGAAACGCTCGGCAGTAACACGAGGACACAACCAACATTGCAGTTAAGACTCTGCCAGCACCACTTGCATTTTTAACTGCTTCTCAAAAGGCCGTTCTGCGCCGGTTAAACTTAAGTGGGCGTAATTTGAAGCAAAGATGATTGAGGCTTACAGCTCTTTGCAGCATACGGAAAGGAATATGTACGAATATTTATTCCCTTTCCATGCTACACGCTCAGCTAACTTGAGCAATTTACTGGTGCTACATGCTTGAGAAACAGACGTGATGAACTTTTTTTGAGAACTGACACAGGTTGATCGGGCCAAATATTTGTGTGAAATATGCCTTTTGTGCCGTTGCAGCCACCAAGAAGCCGAAGCCTCATTCATTAGTAGTGTGGCACATATTGAAGATATCATTGTTCCTCAGTGGAGGTCAAAAGTCAAGTGAATTTGTTTGAGGCTAGTGGTGTCTTTTTATGAGGCGGGTATGCGAGGTTTTCTTGTGCGCACTGAAGAAGCGAATAGTTTTCTGTTTGTATAATTAAACAACGTAGGATCGAGACATGGTGAGGCAGAATGTGCTTGAATTTTCCATTTCAAGGGAGCCTAAGCTGCGCTGTAGTGCCTGGAGTATGCTGCAGGCATTGTAATTCGCGCTGTAAAGAGCTACTTCATAGTTTCAATTGGAAGTTGCACTGAGCGGCTCGGTTTCGCGAACAATCCGTGCCTCGCCATAAAGACAGTCGGTTGCTTCCGTTGGGGGAGGTGTGCCATGTCGTCGATGAAAGTTAGCGAGAGCCACTATGACACTATTCATCGTTGGCCGTTTATTGGTTCTCGATCTTAACCACAAAATTTTCTTTCATGTGATTGATGTTATGGTATTCGTTAAGTATACATATACAATATGTAATGCGCCATTGTGTTACGAGCCAATGCGTTTCTGGGTGCCTGTTTCAGAGAACGGTGAAAGTAGTACCAAACCTTTTCACAAAAAATGCGCCCCTAACTCTTCCTCTTAGGCCTTAATACAGTTGCCACGTTTGACTAAAAGTCACCAGAGTAATAAGAATCGTAATGAAAGCTTCCTTCTAACATGATTTTATAATGTTGACGCCATGACATTAAGGTTTCCTTCCATGTAAAATGCGATGTCGCTCACAGCTAAGTACTAAGAGAATGTTAAATGTTTAGACAAGCATCATACATAAGTTCGCGTGTTGAGCTTGCAGACATTCTTTTTAAGCAACATTTATGGACAGAACAGTAGACTCCTTCAGCGCTACTAGCTTGCGATATACAAATCGCAAATTTTCTCGATTCGCGCGGTTTTGAAGAAGAAACTGCGGTTCAGGCATGGCAGCAGAAAGAATCCGAAATATTCCTCAGCAAGTACGACTCGAGCTGCCAATACCCCAAGCATGCACGAAGGGATAACCTGATCGGTTTCCGTCCTGGACATTCGACTCAAGATGCAATGCTTTTATTCAAACATCACCTTATTCTGGCTAGCTCGCTACATACGAGAGCTCTTCTAGGCCTAGATGTAGAAAAGCCCTTTGATCGCATCAAGCACAGGGCCATATTGGATATCCTCTCGGAAATGGGATTGGGTAAGCGATTGCACAATATAGTCAAAGCCTTTCTCGGTGGCCGTTCTGCTTGTCTCAGGTTAAGCGAACTCCGATCGACAACTCTGGAACTTGGGAATCGTGGGACACCACAAGGGTCTGTCCTATCTCCCATGTTATTTATTTGGCAATGTGAAAAGTGGCTCGAGGTCTCGCGCAGAGTGAGGATATCCACTTTGCTATATATGCAGTTGATGTAAAAATCTGGAGTGCCGAAGGTAATATTGGACAGAGACCAAACTACAGGAAAGCATTTATGTGGTGGAAACAACAATTGAGGGTATGGGACTGAACTGCTCTGCTATAAAATCAGAACTATTGGTATTACGGAGCAGTAAGCGTGGGCGCAAGCCGAATGGATATATCCCAGAGGAAGAACCCCTCATTGACATATACGCCAAGAATGGAGAACTGATCAGGCAGGTGGAGACTATTAGAGTGCTAGGACTTCTCCTGTAAGCAAATGGATCTAATTGCAGGACGATAGAACACATCTCTAACAAGTCGGAAGAAGTCATTAGGCTTCTGCGTAGAATTACCAACAGGCATAAGGGGCTAGGAGAAGACAGTGCCATAAGATGGGTACATGCATTCGCCTTTTGCCACTTCTCGTACGTGGCTTGCATGCTACTATGGACACAGGCTGATACGAACAAGCTAAACGCTTTAATCAGACGACTTATAAAGATTGCACTAGGACTTCCCACCAGCACGGCCAATGATAGCTTATTGCGCCTAGCACTTCATAACACACTAGAGGAGATAGCTGAGGCTCAACAGGTGGCCCACCAGGAGAGACTAATGGGGACACGACCTGGGAGGGCGCTACTTGAAGAAATTGGCGTAGAAATTAACAACCACACCAACGAAGGAGAATTATTAACACAATTGCAAGCGGGACTACGAGAAACATTAAAGACGACCCCGTTCCCTAGGAACATGCACCCGACACATAACCTCGAGAGATGGAAGGCAAGGGCGAAGGCACTCCTTCAAGACATAGATCAACATAAGCAGCAGGCGGTGTTCGTTGACGCTGCCTCAGTTAAAAATAAGGATGCGTATACCTCCGTTGTTGTAGACACTCAAGGTAACATACGGCATACCACCACCGTCTATACCAAGGGCCCAACAGTAGCAGAACAAGTAGCAATCGCCTTAGCCATCCGGGCTAATCAGTGGACACATATTTACAGTGACTCTAGAACAGCCATACGCAACTTTACCAACGGAAATGTGACACGGATAGCAACAAAATTACTAGAGAAGGTCAACAGTGTGAGGATTGAAATCCGCTGGTTTCCTGCACATCTGGGGGTGGTGGACGGAGCTCGGAGAAACCTCAATGAGGTGGCAAATGAAGCAGCATGAGGACTTTCTAGCCGTGCTCTTCAAGACCGAGCAACTTACAATTCACCCGGGGAACATAGGGATCAATTATTAACATATAACAAAATCACGAAGCATTATTATTTAAGCAGAAGGGAGTACCCATTGCCACACGGTAAGCTTTGCAGAGCCCAAGCGGTCACATTACGTTTGCTACAGACAAGAACATACCCGAGTCCAGATTTTAATAACAGGATCTATCCGGAGAGGGAAACTCAAAGCAACTGTAATAAGTGCAATGGCATCATTACTCTTGACCACATGCTTTGGCAGTGCCCCGCGGTCTTCACAGACTGTGACAAGGAACAAGAATGGTGGCGGCAAATGCTACACAGCGAATCACTCTCTGACCAATTACGGGCAATCCAGAAGGCCCGCGATGTGGCTGAAGGGCTCGGCCTGACAGTCCCAACGTGGGAGCGGCCCGCGTCAACGTAGGGTTGACCTTCAGGACCCAATAAAGTTCTCTACCATACCATACGAAGGGAACGAGCGCGCACGACAGCCGAGCAAGCGGGAGCGAGCGCCGTCCTGGCCGTGACGTCACTTCGCTCGCTGTTGCCTCCGCGTTATCTCATGCCAGCGTTTTGACAGCGAGTGTCCGTAGTCATTGCGTGTGATGTGTTCATGTTTGCTGTGCGCGCTGACACCATGCTTAATAATTTAGATATGAAGGGAATATTTACAAGTTGATATGGCTGTCTTACTTACTTCGTATGGCTGTCTGCTAATTTGCTGTCGCAATCAATGCTTTGTCTTCCGCATGAAACCACGCCTTTTTATCGTTGTTCCGAATTCTCGCTGAATCATAGAATGAACCTTTCTCAATTTTCTTCCTTTTAAATCTAATTTCCATTTATCTGGACTGATTAATCAATTACTTGGTGTACTCTAGCTACAACATTTACGTTACCTTCTTCTTCGTTTCATGTATATTATTATCATTATTATTATTATTATTATTATTAACACTGCTATTATTATTATTTTATTGCGTTTTCTTAAACTCCCCCAATCTTGGCACTTTACACACTACGGGTACAGGCCACATCTGGTCTCGTAATAATCATAATCATCACGATTATTCAAGAATTCGGGCCCTGCGGAGAACGCTGGGTTTGCCGCACGCGTTCGTTCTAACACCAGCACCCGGTGAAGAGACTGCGGACGAAGACAGAAACGAAGTGAACGATGCGGGCCCGAAAGCAAACTGCCGTGCCTGCGGAGACACCGAATGTGTCCAATGATAGCGGTGAAATATACGTCCACAACGGCCCACGCGATAAAAGCAAGAGAAATGCTGTTGGACACCAGCCAGATGCAGACGAGGAACCAGGTAGGAAGACAATGGCCGCGCCCCGCGGGCGAGTCAACAGACGTGCCCGCTACGCTCGCCTCACTACTGGTGGCAAGGCAGCTTCAATGGACGATGTGCAACACGGGTCTGCAATCAAGCATCCCGCGGAGCAACCCGATTTACTCGCGCGGCAGAAACAAACATTGGATAACGACGAGCGGCGGTCTGAAGACAGAGGCCGGCGCCACCGCGAGAAGTCCCCTAGAAGCGAATCCCCTGGTAAGCGAGCCATGCCCGGCTGGCGCCCTTCTTACAGAGAGGCTGTCCTCGAGGAGCCCGAAGCAGTCGCAACGCCACTGACGCACAAGCGACTGCTCGCTCCTCAGCTGCAGGATCAGGAGAGACAAACTACCGAAACGGAGTTGCTCAGCTCAGCGACTGAGAAAGACAAATATTCTGAGCAGGTACGCATTCCGAATAGCACTGCGGCTGACCATAAAAGTAAAAGTTTAAGTCTATTGAACGGCACACTTCATTAGAGCATCGATCTATACATACTGATATACTGATATTTTCACGCTTTACTAATAGGCATATGAGTTAAGAATGAATTTTCTATTGGGCGTACTTGTGCTTAGAAAGACAGCATTGGTATCACAACGATAGCGGCATTCGCAGTCGTCAGTCGGTCAAAAAATCTGAATGACTGTTCAAGTACGTCCAGTATTTATACATGTGAATCACAGTATGCATTCCATATTAATCGCTCGCACCAGTGTGGATTCGAGAATGTTACACAATATTCATGTCGCGTGCGCATATATTATGAGACTAAACTATTACGGTATCGAATCGGCGACAACGTTCAAAATACTTCGATACAGTTGATCAAGAATGGGGCTGACAGATGGAATAGCACCTTGTGGTATAAAGGTTCCAAATCGGGATAAGGTGCCTCAAAAATGCTTGCCAACGTTTCGATAGGAGGACCTATCTTCGTCGAAGGTGGCCTCGTCATCCTCGGCATGTTAGTTTTAACGGGTTAACCCGTTAAAACTTACATGCCGAGGATGTGTCGAACCCATTGACATATCGCATTGTTTGGACGTGCTGGTCTCCCATTCTGGACTTTCGCTGGACGCCATGACACCACTTACGAAGAGCTCCGGCTTACCTACCGAGATGTTGATTAGGGTGCTGACGACAACCTTTCCCTTGAACACTGCGACGAACTTCTGTCCCACCTAGATAGTTTCCTCTATTCCTTCGACTGTACGGAAGGCGAGTTGGGTCGTACGGACAGTGTTTCCCACCACATCGACACCGGGTCCCAGCCTCATCTCAGACAACGCCCTTATCCTGTCTCAGCGGCGGAGCGTTGTGTAATCAACGATCAAGTGAATGACGTGCTCGAGCGTGACATCATTCAACCATGCCAAAGTCTATGTTCTCCTCCAGTATTGATAGTGCGTAAAAAGGACGGTTCTATTCGATGATGTGTCGATTACCGCCGCCTCAGGAAAGTAACACGGAAGGATGTCTGCCCCTTACCCCTAATTGACGATGCACTTGATTGTTTACAAGGCACCCAGTACTACTCGTCATTGGACCTGAGATCTGGTTACTGGCAAGGTCCCATGTCCGCGTGTGATCGTCCTAAGATAGCGTTTGTCACCCCTGATGGGCTGTATGAATTTAACGTCATGCCATTAGGACTCTGCAATGCACCTACAACTTTTGAGCGCATGATGAATACCATACTTCGCGGTCTAAAATGGAGCGTATGTTTGTGCTACTTCGATGACATCGTCGTTTTTTCTTCAGATTTTTCGACGCACCTCTCTCGTCTCCACAAAGTTTTGACATGCCTTAGAAACCCTGGTACTCAGTCGGATATCAAAAAGCGTCGCTTTGCAGCTCGCATCTTGACAATCTTGGGCCATGTTGTATCCAAAGATGGCGTCCTCCATGATCCTGCGAAACTTGGAGGTGTCGCCGAATTCCCTAAACCGACGTCACTGAAGAACCTCCGGAGCTTCTTCGGCCTTTGTTGTTATTTTTGTCGCTTTGCGTACGATTTCGCGACCGTTATCGCCCCTTTGACGAGCCCTCTCACTGTTGGCACCGACATGTCTAACTGGGGCGCTATAACGTAAAACTATTCCAAACTTTTCTATTCCAATTCTGCAATCAGCCTTCCGCGATTGGTCAAACACTTTTTTGGACCAACCCAACTTCACCTGTCTCACGCGACGTCACGAAAACCGCAATAGCTGCCCATCTGATATGACGTGTACACAGTGATTATGCATAATTTGACCGAACAAAAGAAAAACAGTTATTTCTCAATCGACGCCTTCTCGCCGTTAGCCCTCGGCTATTGGTCAAAAGTTTCGGGCTGCGCCCACTTCACTTGCCTGTCACGCGACGTCACAAAACCACAAATACTCACGGCGTCAAAGTGACGTGTACGCGTTAAAGATGCATTAATATCCCGAACGAAACTGCATTTTGTTCTGAATAGCCGCATGCTGCCCCGTTCCGAACGGAATAAAAGATGGCCACCGCCGATCGCTTAGGCACTGGCTACTCGCACCTGCCAGACAGCATGGGTTTATTTGCGTATAATAAAACGTTCTTTGCGTGGCCTTGTAACGTTTTCGAGCTCTTTCGGCACGTTTACGACCTCATTCTGCCAACTTTTCTTTTCTGAGGATCAGTTTTAGCCACATTCTTAAGCTTCCGTTGCATGCCGCCGTGATTGTCGACGAGTTACCGCAAGCTAAGTAAGAGAAAGCGGACCAACCTTAGACGGCTGCACCACCCTTTTCATCCGGTTATCTTTCTTCAGTGCGCTTGCTCGGCCCCATCGAATCTCTCTCCATTTGAGCGTGCTCCTCGTCTCTTGGGAGCCAATCAGATAAGACAAGCTGCTGAGTGTAGGCAATGGTATTCGTTTTTCAAGCAAACAAAAGTGACCTCCTATGATCGAAGAGAGCGTTTGATTGGTTTGTTCATACAACCCTGCGGATGAGTTCCCGATGCTTGCGTCGCCAGTTACGTAAATTGGACGTCAGGAGATTGGAATAAAAACATATTGGAATAGTTTTAAGTTATATGGCCTCTGGTCTCCCGAATGTGATGATGCATTCCAGACACTACGCCGACTGCTCACATCTCCTCCGATACTGCGGCACTGCGATATCCGGGCGCCTACAGAGATGCACACACAGATGCAAGTGGCGGGGGCCTTAGTGCGGTGCTCGCGGAACGCAAGCCTGAGTATTTATTCAGTTTAATATTTTACAATACTGCAGGCCCTTGTCGGGCCCATGCAGGAGTGGTTACAACATGGAATACAGTACAAAAAAAATGAAGAAGATGAAACTACAGTATCCAAAACAAAGAGCATAAGCACACACAAAAATGAACCTACTCAATCAATATATACACTCTGTTTAAATGAGCGGTTCGGGAAGCAGGAGAAACAGCGTTTACCATAAGAATGCATCTACAGAAGCTGCATATGGAATACGGGGAATTTCTCCACTCGAATTTTATATTCTCAATACTGTCAATCAATGCATTGGCAGATGGGCTATAAAGAGTATACTATAACTAGTACGTTGTCACCTATGCGAGCCGAACCCTCATAAAGGCCGCGACTAACTATTCAACCTCTGAGAAAGAGTGCCTGGCCATATTCTGGACGATTGGGAAGTTCCGACCCTACTTTACGGATGACCCTTTTACGTCGTCACGGACCATCACGCTCTTTGCTGGTTGCCAACTTCGAAAGACCCCTCGGGCTGCCTTGGTCGCTGGGCACTGCGGCTGCAGGAGTATGATATCCACGTAGTGTACAGGTCTGGCCGCAAAGCACTAACAGGGTAACCGCATGCTCGAGATAGGGAGATGGGGAGACATTCACATTCAAGGACTAATCGCTTAGGATTAGTCTACCGGCTTTGGGCGAGGATAGGTGAAGTATTTGCGAAAGTATTTTCGAAAGTAAAAAAAAGTATTTGAGTTCGGCAGTGGTGCACCACAGCGCAACGACTAATTTCTGTATCTTCTGCAGCTTTCGGCACGTGCCCATCTACCGAGCAAGGCATTGCTTCGTCGCTGGTCCGGTGCTATCAGCGGCCGTCAGCGGATAATTGCAAGCATTACAAGCTTCGAGTGGCGGAACAGCGCATGCACAAGGACTCCCCTGGTGGACGATTCTGCCTATATTAGCAGAAGCGCCTCAGCTGAATCTTCAGTTCGGCAGCGGTGCACCACAGAGCAACGGCTAATTTCTGTATCTTCTGCAGGTGAGCAATATAATTTTCTATTGTATAAAGCCCGAAATCTTGACTGTGCACTCCTGCCGAATACAGCAAACATTGTATTTGACACAGCCATTGCTTTTGTTGGGTACTTCTGTAAGGCACTTTCTATACTTAAACGTAAATGTGTAAGGACGTGAAAGATATTGCCACGGCGCTTGAGCACCTGAGGCGAGAACTAAGGACAGATCTCAGATCATTGAAAGAAAGTGTGAAAAACTGCAACGATACCTGTGATGGTGTAATGAAATCATAAGTGAAACGAAAGAACTTAGAAAGGAAGTCCAAAGTCTTTCAAAGAAAAACAAAGAACTGGAAGCTGAAAACTGTAGATTGAATAAAGGATAGATCAATTAGAACAGTATCAAAGGTTGAACAACTTAGAAATAAAAGGAGTGCCTGAGGAAGGTGACGTTGTCGATGTTGTGAGGAGGATCGGGAGTACTCTGAATGAACCGATTGCTGATTCGGACATTGACATCTGCCATCGTGTGCCCACATCAAACTCCTCCGAAAAAAAAAACATTGTTGTCCGTTTTGTACAACGCACAAAATGGGACAAGATTCTGCAAAAAGCAAGAAAGCAGAGGATGACTACAAAAGATCTTGAATATGGTGGAGACGGCACACCCATCTATGTGAACCAGCACCTGACCCGCTCAAACAAGATAATTCTGGGTGCTGCGATCGCTCAGAAAAAAGTAGTAGGATGGAAGTTTGTGTGGGTGACTGGCGGGAAAATTTTTGCCCGTAAGGACGAGCAAACCACAAGTCACAGAATTAGCAGCGTTGCTGACATAGAGCAGATAATTGTATAAAAAAACTGTATAAGCTGTACAGTCCACAACAGCTCAAATGGAAGACATACCACAGGAATGCCACTATTATGAATGTGATCATTTCAATGAAAAATACAAAAAAAGGCGAAAGAAAGTTTTCAGCCATTCATCTAAATATCAGAAGCCTTAAAAATAAGGTTCAAGATCTTGAAATGTTTCTGCAGTCATTTAGCTTAAAATTTACCGTTATAATACTCACGGAAACTTGGCTGTCAGATGAAATGGAACCCCCTTACCTTCAAGGTTACAAATGGGGAAGCATAAGTAGAAAAACAAAAGAGGTGGTGGGATAGCCATTTACTTAAAAGATAATTTACCGCATAAGGTATTAGACAGCATGTGCCGAATGGATGAAAATGTCGAGAGCTTATCGGTGAAAGTGCTTAACACCATTGTCTGCGCCGTGTACAGGCCACCTTCTGGCTGCGTATCTGAATTCATGTCATTTTTCGAAAATTCACTTAGCTCTTTTAGCTCGGCGAATGCGCCGTTTATGATCCTTGGAGATATAAATATTGACACAATATCCGGTAACTTACATGCTAACACATTTCGAGATGCTGTTCACCGGTACGCGTGCAACAATGTGATAACACTGCCCACTAGGGTGACCGTTGACACGGCCACATCCCTTGACATCTGCGTCACAAATATAGATAGCGATGGTCTTTCCGCTGGTGTAATCTTGAATGACATCAGCGATCACCTGCCCGTGTTTTGCCTAACAAATGCATCCTACAAGAAACAACATAATGATGAAGGAAACCTCTTGCTCCGCATGGAAAACGAAACTACGCTAAACATGTTCAGCTGCCTTATCAACCAAGAAAGCTGGCAGGCTGTTTACGATCAGTATAACCCCAGAACTGCGTACAAGATCTTCTTGGATAAATTCAAGAAGTGGTACAATACAGCCTTCCCTCTGCGAAAGCAGAAAAAAAGAAATAAAAAAGTTAGCAAACCATGGATAACTGTGGACTTATACAAACGAATACGTAAAAAAATAATTTGTACCACTGTTTCGTTAGCTCTCGTAATTGTGACATATTGACTGAGTTTAAAAAATTCTGAAATAAATTAAACTTCGATTTGAAAAAGGCAAGGGATGATTATTACGAAAGAAAATTTTACAAAATTCAAAACGATCAACGTAGACTGGAGGACAGTGAACGATTTAACTGGACGAGGGCGAAAAACGCATATCGTGAATGAAATTGTAATCGATAATGCCAGTGTAGTTGGGCAACAGCTTGTTGATGAAATGAATCGACACTTTGTAAGCCCAGGGGTATATAGTGCACAAGACTTGGAAGCGGATATTTTCATGACTACAGGGCTGGTTGATTCCATTATGCTTACACTAGCGACTCCTACTGAAATTGAAGCAATTATCATGACCCTAGGAAACAAAGCTGCAGGCGGAGAAGACGAAATAAAGGCCTTACCTTTCAATTATGTCGCTCATCTTATGAGTCCTGTATTAACCCATATAATAAATGAGATGCTTCCACGCGGCGAGTTCCCAGATGAATTAAAAATAGCTAAGATCACCCCTGTCTACAAGGGTGGCGATGAGAAAAAGCTTACCAACTACAGGCCGATATCTGTTTTGCCGGTGTTTTCCAAGATATTTGAGCGTGTTATTAATGATAGGCTTACGTCTTTTTTTCATAAACACAAAAAAATTACGAAGTCGCAGTATGGCTTTCAAAAGGATAAGTCTGCAGAACTAGCTTTAACAAACATAAAGGACAAAATATTTGAAAATATTGAGAACAAACGGCTCACTCTGGGGATTTTCTTGGATTTAAAAAAAAGCATTTGACACTGTGCAGCACGATATCCTTCTAAAGAATCTTGCTGCGTATGGTGTTCGAGGAGTAGCACAGAATTTAATTACATCATATCTCTCAAATCGGTATCAGTATGTATGCGTCGACAATCTGGTATCACAAAAATTGAAAGTCGAATCTGGCGTTCCTCAAGGATCAATCTTAGGACCCCTCTTATTTCTTGTGTACATAAATGATATAATGTCCATACCAAACTCCCCTGAAATAATAATGTATGCTGACGACACTAATATCTTCTTCACTGGCGCTACAAAAGAGGTCATAGAATCATCAGCTAAGAGTTACCTCTTACACCTCTCCAGGTGGCTTAAAAGCAACCGGCTAAGTTTAAACACAAGCAAATCCAAATATATAATTTTTAAGCCAGCAAATAAAAAAGACCCCTATTGTGTTCATCTGCACTTTGAGGACACGTTACTGGAACAAGTTACAGAGCAAAAGTTCTTGGGCGTATGGTTTACAGAGGACCTTACTTGGAATACTGATGTTGACAAATTAAAAAGTGAGCTATCTCGAGTTACTGGCTGCATGTATAAAATACAAAATATACTATTCACCTGGTTGAAACAAACATTATATTACTCACTTTTCTTTTCAAAACTCAGTTATGGCATTTAAGTCTGGGGAGGGAACTACGACAGCTTCAAACTACAACAAACTAATCATTGTACAAAAGAAAATATTGAGAATGTGTGAAAACTATGTGGGTGATAAACGAGGACTCCGAACAAAACCGCTCTTCATTAAATATAGCATGCTTAAAGCAGATCAAGTTTATTATTTCAAGGTACTCCAGTGGATATATAAATATAGGCTCCACACAATACCTGTAGACAGTTGCACCTCATACGCAATACGTAAACCACACTATGTAAAGCCCGCTACAAGAACTAATGCTGGAAAGCAAAAATTGAATTATCAAACGATTAATATAATAAACAGTGATCACTTTAACGTACAATACACACAATCCTCCCACGGCTTCAAAAATGACTGTAAAAACCTATTAGTGGGCAGTGACATTGCATTTTCATTTTGAGTAAATTGTGCTCATCCCTGATAACAAATGTAACCTCAGTTATGTTAGATTTTTCTCAGCGCTTGTAAATCATATTTGCCATTGTTTCGGCATATACATTGTGTATCAGTCTAAACCTTCGTTTTTTTTTTTCTGAAATGTTTAATGTACTGATCTACTTACTGTATGTGCTATTTATTTTCGAGAAAGTGATTCTATGGTTTTTTTTTCTTTGTTGACTTCTGGTGTAAGCCAATTTTATTGTTATATAATACTTATTGCATATGTATCTTCTGCTTTTTCGAAATCCATCCCGTTGAAGCAAAAGTAATGCTTTGGAGACATGTGTTCTGAATAATTGAATTTTTCGTTGCTGTGTGCTGTGTGTTAAACATATGTTCGACAAATATGTATGTGAATGATATGTCATGCTGCCTTGAACTGTAGGGGCGCAGAGGCTCTGTCAGGCATATTGCCTTTACCTCTGCCCCCTACACGGAGAGAATCCGTGAAACAAACAATAAATAAAGAAAGAATACTTGCCGAAAAAAAAATAATCTGAGCCTCGATCACTTCCTTGATGTTGTTGTGCATGTCTAGCTCATCAACCTTTGCTGTACTTGCTCTTTGTGGAATGCCCAAGACCTGTTTGATGCGCTGGCGCATGAGTGTCTTTAGTTTCTTCTTTTCTATTTTCACCCAGTCGTGATCAGAGGCGACGTAATTCATGTGGCTCATAAGGAACGCCTGGTATACGCGCAGAAGGTTATCTTCCCACAGACCCTTCCTGCGCCCTGAGATTCTGTGTGCGAGTCTGATCATGTTTTTGGTTTTGGTGGTTAAATGCTTAAGCGTGTGTCCGTGGCATCCAGTGGCTTCGATTCATCATCATCATCATAATCAGCCTGGTTACGCCCACTGCAGGGCAAAGGCCTCTCCCATACTTCTCCAACAACTCCGGTCATGTACTAATTGTGGCCATGCCGTCCCTGCTAACTTCTTAATCTCATCCGCCCACCTAACTTTCTGCTGCCCCCTGCTACGCTTCCCTTCCCTTGGGATCCACTCCGTAACCCTTAATGACCATCGGTTATCTTCCCTCCTCATTACATGTCCTGCCCATTCCCATTTCTTTTTCTTGATTTCAACTAAGATGTCATTACCTCGCGTTTGTTCCCTCACCCAATCTGCTCTTTTCTTATCCATTAACGTTACACCTATCATTCTTCTTTCCATAGCTCGTTGCGTCGTCCTCAATTTGAGTAGAACCTTTTTCGTAAGCCTCCAGGTTTCTGCCCCGTAGGTGAGTACTCGTAAGACACAGCTATTATATACTCTTCTCTTGAGGGATAATGGCAACCTGCTGTTCATGATATGAGAATGCCTGCCAAACGCACCCCAGCCCATTCTTATTCTTCTGATAATTTTTGTCTCATGATCCGGATCCGCCGTCACTACCTGCCCTAAGTAGATGTATTCCCTTACGACTTCCAGTGCCTCGCTGCCTATTGTAAATTGCTGCTCTTTTCCGAGACTGTTAAACATTACTTTAGTTTTCTGCAGATTAATTTTTAGACACACTCTTCTGCTTTGCCTCTCCAGGTGAGTGAGCATGCATTGCAATTGGTCCCCTGAGTTACTAAGGAAGGCGATATCATCAGCGAATCGCAAGTTACTAAGGTATTCTCCATTAAATTTTATCCCCAATTCTTCCCAATCCTGGTCTCTGAATACCTCCTGTAAACACGCTGTGAATAGCACTGGAGAGATCGTATCTCCCTGCCTGACGCCTTTCTTTATTGGGATTTTGTTGCTTGCTTTATGGAGGACTACGGTGGCTGTGGAGGCGCTATAGATATCTTTCAGTATTTTTACACACGGCTCGTCTACACCCTGATTCAGTAATACCTCCATGACTGCTGAGGTTTCGACAGAATCAAACGCTTTCTCGTAATCAATGAAAGCTATATATAAGGGTTGGTTATATTCCGCACACTTCTCTATCACCTGATTGGTAGTGTGAATATGATCTATTGTTGAGTAGCCTTTACGGAATCCTGCCTGGTCCTTTGCTTGACAGAAGTCTAAGGTGTTCCTGATTCTATTTGCGATTATCTTAGTAAATAGTTTGTAGGCAATGGACAGTAAGCTGATCGGTCTATAATTTTTCAAGGCTTTGGCGTCCCCTTTCTTTTGGATTAGGATTATGTTAGCGTTCTTCCAAGATTCCGGTACGCTCGTGGTCATGAGGCATTGCGTATACAGGGTGGCCAGTTTCTCTAGAACAATCTGACCACCATCCTTCAACAAATCTGCTGTTACCTGATCCTCCCCAGCTGCCTGCCCCCTTTGCATAGCTCCTAAGGCTTTCTTTACTTCTTATGGCGTTACCTGTGGGATTTGGAATTTCTCTAGACTATTTTCTCTTCCATTATCGTCGTGGGTGCCACTGGTACTGTATAAATCTCTATAGAACTCCTCAGCCACTTGAACTATCTTATCCATATTAGTAATGATATTGCCGGCTTTGTCTCTTAACGCATACATCTGATTCTTGCCAATTCCTGTTTTCTTCTTTACTGTTTTTAGGCTTCCTCCGTTCCTGAGAGCATGTTCAATTCTATCCATATTATACTTCCTTATGTCAGCTGTCTTACGCTTGTTGATTAACTTCGAAAGTTCTGCCAGTTCTATTCTAGCTGTAGGGTTAGAAGCTTTCATACATTGGCGTTTCTTGATCAGGTCTTTCGTCTCCTGCGACAGTTTGCTGGTATGCTGCCTAACGGAGGTACCACCGACTTCCACTGCACACTCCTTGATGATGCCCACAAGAGTGTCCTTCATTGCTTCAACACTAAGTTCCTCTTCCTGAGGTAAAGCCGAATACCTGTTCTGTAGCTTGATCTGGAATTCCTCTATTTTCCCTCATACCGCTAACTCATTAATCGGCTTCTTATGTACCAGTTTCGTCCCTTCCCTCCTCAGGTCCAGGCTAATTCGAGTTCTTACCATCGTGTGGTCACTGCAGCGCAGCTTGCCGAGCACGTCCACATCTTGTATGATGCCAGGGTTAACGCCGAGTATGAAGTCTATTTCATTTCTAGTCTCGCCGTTCGGGCTCCTCCACGTCCACTTTCGGCTCTCCCGCTTGCGGAAGAAGGTATTCATTATCCTCATATTATTCTGTTCCGCAAACTCTATTAATAACTCTCCCCTGCTATTCCTAGTGCCTATGCCATATTCCCCCACTGACTTGTCTCCAGCCTGCTTCTTGCCTACCTTGGCATTAAAGTCACCCATTAGTATAGTGCATTTAGTTTTCACTCTACCCATCGCCGATTCCACGTCTTCATAGAAGCTTTCGACTTCCTGGTCATCATGACTGGATGTAGGGGCGTAGACCTGTACAATCTTCATTTTGTAACTCTTATTAAGTTTCACAACAAGACCTGCCACACTCTCGTTAATGCTATAGAATTCCTGTATGTTACCAGCTATTTTTCTTATTAATCAGGAATTCGACTCCTAGTTCTCTTCTCTCCGCTAAACCCCGGTAGCACAGGACGTGCCTGCTTTGTAGCACTGTATGTGCTTCTTTTGGCCTCCTAACTTCACTAAGCCCTATTATATCCCATTTACTGCCTTCTAATTCCTCCATTAGCACTGCTAGACTCGCCTCACTAGATAACGTTCTAGCGTTAAACGTTGCCAGGTTCATATTCCAATGGCCATCTCCAATCACCATCTGGAGCTTCCCGGGCTCCAGATGGTGATGTCATCTGCCTATAGAGCGCAGTTTACGTTCGGGATGTCTCGTAGTTTGTCTGCGAGTCCCTTCATCACTATGTTAAATAGTAATGGAGAGGTTACTGAGCCTTGCGGTGTTCCGACGGAGCCCAGCGTGTAGGGGCCCGACTTAAGTTGTGAGACACGCAGTCGGGCTTCTCTGTCTTTTAAGAAGGAGCATACGTACTCCTGAAATCTCTGGCCGAGGCCGAGGCCTGCCACCGACTCCAATATGAAACGGTGTAAGACGGCGTCGAATGCTTTCGTGAGATCGAGAGCGAGGATGCCTCGAACGTCTCTTGTTTTAACTTCGAAGATCTGTCTATTTAGCAGTAACATGACACCTTGCGGGGGCACCTTGCGTGGACAACTCGCAATAAGATATTTAAATATACGTATAAATCTCTTATAAATTTACGTATCTAAGAAAAACTCACGGTATATAATGCGACAAGCAAAGCAAACAAACGTGTTGCGCAATCACAGATTCACAGATAAAAATCCTAATGCCTGCGCCTCCTCCCTCCACTGCCCCCTATGTATCGCGTGCGATCGTGTGCGACGGAAGGCGGTGCGCTTCCTCCCCACTATTCTCCCTTGCGCACACAAGACTGAGCCACCATCGCCGGCTCACCCTTGCAACCCCCTCCACATCCTTTCACTCGCACATACAGCATGCGGTGCGCGGTCCCGATGTTATCGCCCTTAATTGGACTTTATACTGAACATGAGGGTGACGGCGCGGGCAGGAATGCGCCTGGGGTGTCTATGTAATCGCTATCGCAAGAATAGAGTTTCAGAATAGGGGCCCCAAACATTTTGAGGCCCCAAAGAAATAGCGTCGAAACCACTGCGCATGCGCGAGACGCAAACTGCGTTTGGGTTTTGCGTTGGGAACGTTATTTCACCAATTTAGCGAGAGCGCAAATAGCGGCCCCCAAAGCTTTGCTTCAGCAAACATGGCGGCACCTATCGAAGCAACGGCTCTAACCTAGCACCAAACTGGGTTCGATTCGAGATAACACATGAAGTTCGGAAGCTTGGAGAAGTGACTGCGGTTATTGCTTTCTCTCAACTAACGTGCGTTATGAAGATTGATTCATTAGACGACGCTGATTCCGAATTCGATGGTGAATTTTGTGGCACGTAGGCCTAACACGGCTAAGCTTGGCCGGTGAAGGTACGTAAAGGTGGTTTGCTCAGAACTAAGCGCAACTAATGCTTTGATACTTACAGAATAACCTCTAAATTGTAATTAAACGCGAGAACAAACGAAGGTCAAAACTATTATTCCCATCATAAAATAGTTTATTTTACTGAATTATTTCTAATAGCTTTTCATTGACGCCGTAGTGGCGCTGTCAGCGCAAGACGCTATCCGCAAACGCAAAGCCCTATTCTAAAGCTCTTCACTCCTGCGTGCTCCAACACTAACACCCGCAAAGCTCTTTGGGGCCCCAAACTATTGGGGCCCGTATTCTAAAACAATCTAATTTAATAAGAACATCCAGCAACTGAAGCGTCCCGTGGCCCATTACTTTCCGCAAAGGAGTAACAAACTCT
Source organism: Dermacentor albipictus (assembly GCF_038994185.2). NCBI lineage: Eukaryota > Metazoa > Arthropoda > Arachnida > Ixodida > Ixodidae > Dermacentor > Dermacentor albipictus. The sequence continues at coordinate 6,405,764 of NW_027225571.1, read as the reverse complement.
AACTTTTACCATGCGACAATTCGCTACGACGCAACAATGTCCTTTTTTTCTTTCGTGCATTGGGCGGGGGCATCGAAAGTGAAAAAAAGAACGCTAAGGAAGGCAGGCTGGCCACAATCGAATGCCTGCTTTGGGCACCTACGGTGGCTACAGAAGGGATATCGAAGAAAACGGGAGACGCTTGGTTCACTAAGAACCATACGCATATTGCTCGGTATCTCGTAGCCACCGTGCTGTGCTGCTTACGCCAATACGTGCTGCGTCTTTCACGCACATTTGCATTCCTCTATAGTGTCGTTATCGAAGTTTCTCTTGCGTGGTGCTTTGTTACGAAGTCTGAAGAATGCTAGATGCTAGGAAGGAGATTCGAGAAACATTATCACACCGAATACTCAGTTTCTCTCATGAGCATCCACACGAGTTGTTTTAAGCTATTTTACAGAGGCACCGAGTTTTCTATTGTCTGACCTTAACATGTAAGTTGACAATACTTCATGCTGAAGTGTTAGCTTTTAGTGGTGCCAGCTGTATCATTTTTATACGTATTGAATGTGACTGTTTGATACGGGACCGCTTTTTTATGTTACTTGCGTAGATATTTTGTTTTTTCTAGCTCACTCTTTAATTTCTTGCTCTTACAAATCACCAGGTAATAGGAGTTATGCGTGGCAGTAGTGTGAATAGCAGCGGTATCCTGTAAGGATTCGGACCACTACAATGCGGATGAAAGGCTTTTGGGCTGCACCAGCTTTCTCGTAGAAGAAAAATCGTAAAATTATGGCCTGTTAATGAATGTGTCGCTAACCAACGCTTTACGCCGGCAGATGAGTATTATATGAAAGCTCATTGCAGCTTTATGTGCCCTCTGTATACACGACGCGTCGCAAAAGCAGTCGCTACAATCATTGTTGCAGCTGTACGCTTGTCCGATGCTCCGGTATTCCGTAAACGGTAATATGCTTGCGGACACGGTAAACTCTACAGTGGTATTTGCGCCATCGTACAGAGGTTTCTTGTTTACGTTCATATAATTAGATGGCGACCTGCTAGCTGACCGTCAAGCAGAGCAGCTACAAATCTGCCAGGGGGAAATCGCTTACAGCGCAGCCTATAAGGAGTTGTCATATTAAGGAGCTAAAGCAACCCCGATAAATTGTTTCGGAATGAAAATATACTTTGATCGAGAAAGACAAAAGTTTTTAAATACTAACAGATATTTCGTTCAATGAAACTAGGTTGGTAGGAGCTAAGCAATATCCGAGCAAACATTTTTTGTCCATACGCGTTTTCTGCTACATTATAAACATCTCTAATAAGAAATTTGCTAATGTATAGAAGTAACTTAAGATACAACTGGAAGGTATCGCATCGGATACAATAATTGCGGTAGTATCCTGTATCTTTATCTCAAATTCTTGTTGCCCAATGATTCTTTCTCAAATGTTTGTATCATATCTTTTCCATCTCTAGCATGTCTTATCCGTCTTCTTCGATGTGAAATAAACGTTATTATCATCATCATCAGCATCATCATCATTATTATTATTATTATTATTATTATTATTATTATTATTATTATTATTATTATTATTATTATTATTATTATTATTATTATTATATTACGACGCAATACCAATGTATCTTTGCCCAGCCCGGCTCCGCGACGCTTAACCCTTCAAGTCGATGAATTGAATAACAAACGTTATTGTTTAGTAGCTAATTATCTGCCACGTCAAAAGTAGGCAAGGATTCCATGAAAATGGCCATGTCAGAGTCGTTGTCATCCAAAGTGGTTTGCGCAGTATCCTTTTGAAGACAAGGTCTTCTTCGGTGACTTCAGGTCGAAAGTAGGTTCGTGAGATCTCAGAATCTGGCAACTTTAGTCTTGTGAATTTAGACGTTTTTCAGACCTTGTGGTGCACGTAGGACAATGAAAAATGCATAAAAATGAAGCTGGGAGAAAAGGACGCACCGAGTAAGCGTAGAGGTATGAACGAAGTATTATTCAAGCGCAATTATCGCAATAAGGCCGAAATAAAACTCGATGTGCTCGTTCGAACCGCGCGCCCCTAAAACCAGATACGGAAGTAGGACTTGACTCAATAAAACATATGCGCCGACCTGGGAGATTTTTGAGTCTAAAAATTTGGGCCGGTGCCGCAGGTAGTGGAGTTAAAAGAAGGAACCACATGCATGGTACACTAATGCGCCCAACGAGATTGTTTTTGCTCAACGTCAATGGCTTTTTATTTGCCTTTCTTTAGGAAGATAACTTCGCAGCTTGGCCATCAAAATCTTCAAATAATGATAAGAACGAACAGTTCTCAAGGACTGATTGGACACATAGGGGAAAGAGAGAAGAATAGGTCCATAGTTTCAACGGCACAGTCCAGGTTGGCGTTCACATAAGCTGTTGCTTGTCAGTCAGAAGCCTGTCGAGCCTTAGTTTAAACGAACTATTTGTTTCTTGAGCATAGACATACGTTTGTATTTGGGCTAGTATCACACGCAACGAAAAAGCCAAGCTAATAGCGAAAGACGGTCCTCGCAATTTAGACGCATGCCTCAAGATACTCCCCTTATCTTTCAAGCGCGTGAATTTAATGATACTAGTACAATTATTGCCGCTTGAAGCGACACAGTTGATCAGCCATTGCAATAATAATGTCATTAGTTCTAACAGCAAGCTTTTCTGCCTAAAAGGTAAAATCATTTGACTCGTATTGTCCACTTGTCAACCCGTTCGTTTCTGGAATACCAGAAAAATTAGGATTGATCTGCGGAGGCGGTTCTCATCGTCATCGCACTTAGCCCCTAAAACTTTTGACGTGAGACGAGAGCACAGCGATGGCGCTGCTCGTGCTGCCATCCGTGTTGGAGCCTGCTGATTGATAACATCCAACTGTTGTTTCCAACGTTTCTGCACAAATAAGAAGGCGGTTGATCAGACTGTCAATATTGGACTAAAATGCACGTATCAAGCGTGTTTCCGCCAGTAGCAACGAACGAGGTTGTACAAGGTGGGCCAGAACATTCCAGGATCACTGGAGAATTACCCATCGCCTATACCAGGATTCAATTGAACATCACCCGATGTTACCAACCAAAGCCAGATAACACGGCCGCTAGAACAAGAGGAGTGTATCACCTGAATCAGATTCGCTCGAAACGGATAGAAAAGCTATGGTATGCCATTGCGTTTGCTTCTGACAAATGAAGAAGCAAAAGAGAAAGAAAAATGAGGCCTTCTGTATGTTATGCTCGTGCGTTATTGTCTGATATAAGCGCTTGCTCTACACTTTTTAAATACTTGTACGGCAATATATTTAAATTGGTCGCACAGGTGGGTATTCTTGTACGCACCGCTAGCCCTTCCATCGCACTCTTGAATCTCGAAGAGCCACTAAGACGTACATTGCTATCGAATTCGAGCGAATAATATTGCCGGGAATGTAAATTTAGGATGGTGGACCATTAGCTTCCAGAATTGCATTATACACTCCCGCTAGGACTATTCTACCTCTGTTACATGTAAACAGGCGCATGTAAGAGTAATCCTCATGTGCCACCTTCTTATCACATGATGTAAGAAATATTTAGTGCTATATTCGGCTTTATTTTAAAGTCCTTCTTTTTAATCGACAATTCAAGTATCCGTGCATCGTAGTACGAATGAATTTCGGCTTTGTCGATTCTTGGTTTAATATGCAGGGGTTTAAGTACATAACTTGTGCAACGTAGACAACACAGCTTTTTGTTTGTTTCGTAATCAAGTCAAGTCTTATCTCATTCACGCTAATTACCAGCGCTAATTACCCGCCACATGAAGTCTGAATACAGTTGCGTTGAACTAACTATGCGAGTAACTGTGCCATCTTATACAAATCGCTTGAAGAAAGAATGAGGAAATGAAACGAAGAAGTAGCGAGTTACACCATATCTTATAGCGCGCAGCGTTATTTGTGAAGGTCTAGTCCAGAATTTGTACACAGTACAAACTATCTATTTTCACGTGCGTAGAAGCTCTGAATACGCACACATATCGCGTGATCTAAATTCGCACGTACGGACAAACTTCATGTGTCGCACGTATACGAACGCTACAAATTTATTCATTTTGGCTGCGCGCCCTGTACGTACGTAAATGAACGGACGCTGAGTCTCACCCTTTAATTCCAGTGTTGCCTTAACAATGACAGGTATGTTAGGGACGCCTCAGAAGGATTCTAGTTACTTACCAGCGTTTTTTCTTCTTCGTTGTTTTCCATTTCGGCCCCATCAATATGCGGCCACCGCGGACGGGATTAAACCAGCGACCTTCAGTTCAGCAGCACAATGCCACAGCCATTGGGCTAGCTTGATGTATCACTGTAGTGTGAATAAACGACAGGACAAAAGAAGCCTCACACGGACGCACACGGCGCTAACTTCCAACAGTGTTTTACTACCGAAAAGCAGGCTGTACTCGTACACTCAGCCATCAGGAGTCCGAGCCACGAGGACATGGTAAACAATCAAGATGAAAATTTGACACCTGTCATGGCGCTCTTTGGCCAAACCTCGCCCTTGTGCCATAAAACACCACACATCATCAAGATGAAAATTTTATAGTAATATCTCAAGGCATGCGCAAAAATTTATATTTATCAGACAGAGCCAAAGATGGCCTAATGATAGGAGATTCCCCGAGGGCAGCATTCTGCTCAGCTTCTAAGTTTCGTGAGTTCGCATTTACGTTCACAGTAACGGTGGTTGATCGAATGGCAGGGGACCACTGATGCTGTTTACAATGAAGGGAGAGAAACCCATCTGAAGCAACATTGCCGACTTTATTTTTGCCCTCACGCAAACTGGCATGGATGTATTTGGCCGAGTGTCGGCGAATGGCACCGAGCCAGCCGAGTGGAAACTTGCCGGTGGCTAGTGACGCAGCCTACATCTTCTCACATGATGCGCAGGCCTGAAGAACCTGTCTACGAGTTGTAGCTGAAAATCCACTCAACGTGTTTGAGCAATCCACCAGCCACGATCTCTTGGAAAAGCTGCCTATATTCGCAGTTTTTTCCCGTTAATACGCCGAGTTTCACTTTCATGCTAGGTGAAGGGTTTTGGGAAAGGGCCCGCACGAACAACAGGGCATCGGCGCAGGAGAATCCGCAGCCCATTAGGTTCAGCGTCTGTAGTTTCTCGTTGGATTTCATGGCCTCGCTTATAGGGCGCACAGCGTGCATTCCCAGGCACGAATCGCGGAGACACAATGTTTCTAGCCCGCGTCTGTTCTCAACCAGGTCCCCCAAGTGCTTCCAGCAGCAACTCTTGGCCGACATCCACGCCATGTCGAGGCTCAGAGTGAGGAGTCGCAGGGTCACGTTTTGAGCCAGAGTAGATGCTAGTGTGTCTAGACAGACGCCGGCTGGGCAACTGCGTCCGAGCTCTAGCTCCGTCAGTTGCGTGTTGTCCTTCAGCTTCTCGAACAGCTGGGTCATGTCGCACGTGAGGTCGAGGCTTAGAGTTTGCAAGGAGCTGTCCAGCAGCCTCGAGACCAGTTCAGTGCGCGTCGCACTGTAGCGGATCCTCCCTTGCAGTTCAAACTCTCGCGGTCGGCGGTGCTCTTTGAACTCCTGCGCGAGTCTAGCCAGAACGGAGTCTTTCATGATTACGTTCCGAAGGGCGAAGCAGTCGAGTCCGGGATTGGTAGCCACCAGCGAAGACAGACAGGTCCCCTCAGCTTCCATCAGTGTTACCTGCAGTTCAAAGGCAATCGAAGTTGCGAAGGAACAAAAAATGTTATGAGGTGTCATACGTGACGAAAGTCGGGCTTTTGCGATCCTACCGCATTGATATTTATTTATCTTTAACTAAAATTGCACAAAAAATAGTTTCCCTTCCTTTGGCTCCACGCCAACGTTAGATGCATGCACGGTCATGTTTTCCCGAGGAATGGGCTTTCCCGGCAAACGATAAACCGCTTGCACGACGTTTCTCTAGCGCTTAGGAAAATGCGGTATGAAGCTGATGCAGCTTACGAATGAGCAACCAACCAGCATGCAGCTTACTCTGGTATCACCTCTACATTTCGAGACCTGCGCTACGCTTATACATTTTGCCTTGAAGTGTGCGCTTGTTAATATTTGGGAGTACGAACGAACAAACCCAGCAGCACGTTCTTTTAACCTCTCAGACCGCCTAGACGATAAACGATTATTAGTCATGGCAAATAATGTCAGGATTATTACAATGCAGAGAAATATTCAGGTTTCGCTATGATTCATTACGTTTCGATAACTGAAAGCGTGAACTTTAGCGTTATATTTAACAGTAGTCCATCGCTCTTTGTTCTATTGGGTCTCAGCCTCATTACAGATAAAACTTAACTCTGAAATATTGCTTGTGTAGAGAAACACTGCAACGACATAGTGCGTCGTCCGCTTCAGCGCTTTTGCTCGTGAATGCTGTTCGTGCTGAGGGTCCGTGCTCTGCGCTAAAGGTCGGTCCTAAACGCCGGTGACTAATAAAAGCCTTGCACTTGCCAAAAGCACGGTTTGATTATGACGCAATCCGTCGTGGAGGGCTACGTATTATTTTTGACTACAAATAGGATTCATTTGACGTGCGCCTAAATCTAAGTGCAAGGAGGATATTGCAATTGGCCTTCGTCTAAGTGTGGCCAGCGCCGCCGCGTTGTTCGATAATTACACATAGGCTGTTTAATTTATTGTAAGAAGTTGCTGGAATTTTTTTTGTACCATTCTCGCCAATTTTTACGTGGTTGCGGCAGGGCTACATGGAAGCCACCTGTCGCGTCGGCCAATGTGTAAACCAGCTTGCACGTATATATCGCAGTGAGTCGCTAGGAATGGTGGCACGTCTGTGTGTCTCTGATAAGAAAGCTACTGCAATGGTGGCCTGCGAGAGCATGAGCTCGATTTGCGGAAGCCACACCTCTCCGCCCAGTACACGTTGCAAGTCAAGCATAGGAGAAAGAAATGAATGCCCACAATAATCCCAGAATATACTTAATTTCTCGCTCCGACGCGACCGTGTTTACACGAATGCTGAGGTTGTTTCTAGACGAGTGTCGGCGTTCTAGAGCGATAAAAAAGCAGCTAATTTGTATGTGCTTTCTTACACATCATTCCTTGCTGTTTTATGCTTTGCGTATACAGTAACCAGCGGCTTTGTTCCCAAAGAAAGCTTCAAAAGAGAAACACCCGCCATGGTTGCTTAGTGTATGGTGTTGGGTTGCTGAGCACGTGGTCGCGGGATCAAATCCCTGTCACGGCGGCCGCATTTCAATCGGGTCGAAAACACCCGTGTAGATAGATTTAGGTGCACGTTAAGAACCCAAGGTGGTTCAAATTATTCCGGAGCCCCCCCCCCCCCTACAGCGTGTCTCATACTCAGATCGTGGTTTTGTCAAAACTTCACAATTTAATTTAAAGCTTAAAAAAATCAGTTTGCGCTTGCCGCTGCTTTGCTTCTGCAGAAGTTTCGTAGCAAGATCGCATTTCTGGACTTGACCGTTCTTTATAACGCCGGGCACTGTTACTTGTTCAGTTTGTCAAAAAGAAAATGCGAGTTTGCTTTCTTCCAAACATATAGCCATATGAGGCCGTCGATAATACGGCACAAATGATTTCACCGGCTGCCCGTGGTCCGAGCACGAATGGGCCGATATGACCCATTTGCTTTGAGAATTCCAACGCCATGAGGAAGAAGGACAAGGAGGAAGGGGGAAGACAACAGCAGGATCCTCTGATGTGGGGCGCCTCAGTGAGAGATGGCACGCCGCCCTCCTGAGCGAGGCACCCGCTGACCAGGAGTGGGCCGTCTAGTGGGCCAGGGCCGTTGCCGAGGATCTCGAAAGATTTTCCTCGGGCGATGAACCTCTGGCAGCCTAGCCCCGGGCACCAACATCAACAACCGTTGGACGAATCAAGTTTATTCCTATCCTATCCTATCCTGTCCTCTCTTAGTCTTCTGCATTGTCTCAGCAATGTCAGCACGATAGGGGTGTGCATCAACGATGGGTGCAGACGAAGGAAAATGGAGTCATAGCGTTGGCTAGAGGCAAACGTATGAGAATGGCTGGATGGGAGCACGTCGAGAGCCGCGAGCGAAGTGAACGCAGGTGACGCGCTCTGCGGTTTCCTCACGGAAGGGGGTAAGTAACAAGCGTTTGAAGATGGTGGTAGGGGGCAACGAGAGAGAGCATCGGCATCCTGGTGCTTCTTTCCAGACTTGTAGGTGATGTCGAAGTCGTATTCTTGTAAAGGAAGTATCCAATGGCCAAGACGTCCCGTTTAATTCTTTAGCGTCGCCAACCAGCACAAGGCGTGGTGATCAGTAACGACCGTAAAGTGGCAGCCGTGCAGATAAGGCCGAAATTTTTGGACGGACCAAACAACGGTGAGACACTCTTGCTCGGTAATCGTATAATTTTTCTCTGCAGCTGTTAGCGTGCGACTTGCGTATGCAACCACGCGTTCTTCAGAATTTTTCTGACGTTGCAGAAGAATAGCGCTGATACCGTGGCCGCTGGGGTCATTATTTAGGACAGTGGGTGCGGTGTTGTCGAAATGACAAAGCACAGCTTTGGACTTGAGTACATGCTTGAGGGCGTCAAAACCGGTTTGGCATTCGTCCGACCATACGTAAGGAGCTCCAGAAGGAAGGAGTTGGTGAAGCGGCGCCGCGATATTGGCAAAGTTACGTGTGAAGCGCCGGAAATGCGAAACTAGGCCATGGAAGCTACGCAACTGTTTGTCGCGTTGAGGCCTAGGGAAGTGGAGGACAGCGGTAATTTTATCAAGGGCGGGTCGAAGGCCCTCCTTGCTGACAAGGTGTCCGAGTACTTTAATGCTTTTGCTGGCGAAGTGGTACTTTTTTGTATTCAGCTGAAGGCCAGCAGCTGAGAGGCATGTCAGGATTTCGTCGAGGCGCCGCGAGTGCAGATGGAAGGTCGACGAAAATATTATGATGTCGTCAAGGTAGCATATGCAAGTCTTCCATTTTCACCTCGTAATACGCTGTCAATCATCCGCTCAAATGTCGCGGGAGTATTACACTTGCCGAAAGGCATTACGTAAGTCCATCGGATGTGGCAAAGGCGGTTTGTCTGCTTCGTGCATGAGGATCTGCCTGTATCCGGAGCGTAGATCAAGGCTGGAGAAATACTCCGCGTCTTATAATGAATCTAACGCATCATCGATTCGGGGCAGTGGATATACATCTTTGCGGATTATTTTGTTCAAGGCACGGTAGTCTACGCAAAATCGCACTGAGCGTTTCTCTTACGCACGAAAACGACAGGTGACGACCAAGCGTTTGAGGATGGGTGGAATATGCTACGTTTCAGCATGTCGGCAACATGGGTGTCGATCATCTGGCATTCAGCGGAGGAAACGCGATATGGCCGCCGGCGCATTATGGAAGTTCCATCTGTGTGTATGCGATGAGCCGTCGCAGAAGTCGATCCCAGAAGAGGAGAGTGGTCATCGAAGGAGTCTTTATGCTTAGATAACAACGCCAGTAACTCCCCCGTCTGCTGTGGCGTTAGATCGGAGCTGATGGTACTAGCGAGAACAGAAGCAGGGACCGGATCTGCGGCTGTGAATCGTTGCCAAACAGCAGTAGTCGAGGATAGCACAGAGACAGGCTGAGCGTCCAAGACGCACATGAGAACAGCGCCTTTGAAAGCATGACTGGCTCAGTGGTTGTGTTGAGTACAGCCAAAGTGGCCGTGCAGTTGGTGAAGCGAACAAGGCTGGGTGCCAGAGCAATCCCTTTGGATTAGCAACGGGCTGACGGTACCACTAAAACGTCACCATCGGTGATGTCAGAGTTAACTACAAGGAGTTGTTCGTGGCCAGGGGCACCATACAATCATCGGCAGTTCGTAAGCGAAGGCGCGGTTCGTGCAGGTCGTCGGAATTGTCGGTCTCTGTCAAATTAACGAGACGTTGACGGCACGAGATGAAAGCAGACGCCGAAGAGAGAAAGTCCCACCCTAGTATAAGCATGTGAGCACAGGAAGTCAACACTGCGAACTAGATATGTTGGCGTATCCCGTCGATCGAAACTCTTACCGGTGCATTGCGCCGATAGCCGAATCACGACATTATTTGCATCAAGAAGAAGAGCTTCGCTGTAAGGTGTAACTTTGCGCAGACGAGAGCACAAGCCAGCGTGAATAATAGAAATAGCTGCTCCCGTATCAATCAATGCTATAACTGGTACACCTCCTACACACGCGAATAAAGTATTGGCCGGGCACGCTGGAGGAATTGTAGTCTGTGCGAGCCATCCAGCTTTCCCTCCAGAAACTGCACCATCTAGTTTTCCGATCGGTAGTCCGGAGTCCGTGTGGCCGGTTTCAGGGGTGATGTCAGGCATCGGAGAGAGGAGGGCGAGCGGCGACGCCCTGGACGGTAGTTGCGAAGCACTTCGGTAGGTGGAGAAAGTGAGCGTGGGGAGAGCCGGCGCTGGTAAGGACTCGGAGAAAGCAACGGGTCTCTCTCATAAATATCGTAATATTGTTCGTCCTGTTGTCGTCTTTCTCAAAAACGCGATATGTGCCCGCGAATACGGCAATAACAACAAATGGAGCGGGGCGTAGGCCGAGTAGTGCAAAATGCTGTGGCAGGCGGGCGGGGTACGAGTCGCCAGATGGTTAGGGGCAGCAGCAGGAGCAGAAGGAGCTGTCCGAACGAACGCTGGTTGCGCAGCCGCAACCTGAGCATACGAGGTGGATGGCGAAGGAGGGGCACAGCTCGCAGCACAGGTCATGGAGGACAGCTCCTCTTTGATGATGTCGCGCAGGCCAGGAACCGAAGGTTGAGGCTGGAGAACGGGAGCACTGAGCAGGCGACACGCTTGGAGCTCTTCACGTATGCATACGTATGCGTATGCTTCACGAATCAGCATACGCAGGTCCGTATCCAAGGAAGGAGGCGCGTCACCGGCGAGAGGTTGTAAACGGATGGCCTGCAGTGCGTCCAGGTGTTGGCAAGTAAGGATCACATCGTTAAGGGTATTTGGGTTCTCGATCGCCAGTGCGTGGAACGTGACGTGGGCAGTGCCCTTTAGGATATGACGAACAAGATTAGATTCCGAAATGGTGGCGTCGGGAGCACTGAGCAGGCGACACGCTTGGAGCTCTTCACGTATGCATACGTATGCGTATGCTTCACGAATCAGCATACGCAGGTCCGTATCCAAGGAAGGAGGCGCGTCACCGGCGAGAGGTTGTAAACGGATGGCCTGCAGTGCGTCCAGGTGTTGGCAAGTAAGGATCACATCGTTAAGGGTATTTGGGTTCTCGATCGCCAGTGCGTGGAACGTGACGTGGGCAGTGCCCTTTAGGATATGACGAACAAGATTAGATTCCGAAATGGTGGCGTCAACACGGCGACAAAGGGCGAGGACGTCCTCGATATAAGATGTGAATGTTTCGCTGGGAAGTTGCGTGCGTCTATCAAGCTTGTTCTTGGTGACCTCAGAGCGGACTTTGGGAGCGCCCAAAAATCTGCCGAAGCTGTTGTTTGAATGCCGCCCAGTCAGGCAAGGTGATCTCGTGGTTGAGAAACCAAGTCCTGGCAACAGTGAGGTGGAATGCGACGTTGCGAAGCTTGCGCATATGATGCCACCAGTTAGACTCACTCACGTGGTCATAATTGCCCAGCCAGTCGTCAACGTCGTCACTACGTAGGCCAGCGAACATGGTGGAATTGCACTGCCGCGTGCTCACGGTCCATTACAGAACGGCCGGTGGGGCAGAGACGGTGACGGCGGAGGCTCCTGGAGGATCTTCTTGGAGCATCCTGGCGGAAAGGCGGAGCAAGCGGCGACCTGAACAAAGCTCCAGGGAAACTCGAAGGCGTAGAGGACCAAGCGATAGAGAGCAGCCTCCACCACTAGCGAGACAGCTGGCAAGCCTCAACGGTTTATTTCGCAGGTCGCGCGCTGCAGACGATGATGCTGCCCATGATGATGAACATATACAGATGAAGAAGATGAAGGGGTAATATAATGCTCACAACTCTTACATTTTTTTTTTCTGGCCAGCCACCACCGTTATCGAACGGACTGCTCAGTTTGAACAAAGGCAGTGAGCTAGCAAGCAGACCCACTTAGTACTTCTGAAGGCTGTGAGAAGCCACGTATACAGCTTCTCTATTTTTGATTTATTCGGTTGCTCAGATTGGCAGCAGCTGCAAATCTGGCCTTTTTTTCGTGCATGGATTATAAGAAAACGGCCACCGTGGGCAGAAATCGAAGCCGCGGCCTCATACGAAAGAGCATAATCATCCAATGGCCCTCAGTCTCCAGCAGTTGCAGAGCAACTGAACAAGGCGGCGATCAAACATGTAAGGGCAGCAGAGGGTGCTAAGACCCGGACATGCCGCCACTCGGAACTGAACCTGGCAACGTTACACACATGAACTCTCTCGAGTGAAGCTAATTAGAACGACTATTTGAAGAACTATCAGGCATTGTGTGGGATATCATTGACTTTAGTGAGGTTAGAAGAACTAGTGAGGCTTATAAAGTGGTTGCTTATGGCCACGTCCTCTAGTATGGCGGACTCACAAATAAGAATCAATACGGAGTAGTATTCCTAATCTATAATGGCATAGCGGGCAACCCTGACGAAGTTTACAGCTTTAATGAGGCGGTACCAGTAGTTGTAACAAAACTAAATAGGAGGTATAGAATAAAGGTAGTACAAGCCCAGGTTCCAACCTCTAGTCACCATGCTGATGAAATGGAACAGTTTTATGAGGGTGTTGAATTAGCGATGAGAATAGTGCAAACTGAATACACCGTAGTCATGGGCAATTTCAATGCAAGAGTGGCGAAAAAGCACGCTCGTGAACAAGCAATTGGCAACTACGGCATTGATATGGGAACACTAAAGAAGAAATGTTGGCAGAATTCGCGGAAATGAATCAACACCGAATAATGAACACCTAGTTTAGGAAGCGTAGCAACAGAATGTGGAACTGGAAAATCACTAATGGTGAAATAATAAATTAAATAGATTTCATACTTTCTGCCGATCCCAGCATAGGGCAGGATGTAGAAGTGTTAGGTGGGGTAAAGTGCAGAGATCATAGGTTAGTGAGGTCTAGGGTTCCACTCAATATGAATGGAGCGATTAAATTGGTCAAGAAGAAACAGGCCAAGCTGGAGGCAAAGGGTAAAAGCACAGGAATTTAGGCTGGTGCTTACAAACAAATATTCAGCCTTAGAACTGAGGGATGAAAATGACAGAGGTAATGAACGAAACCGTAACTAGACTGCCTTCAGAAGCAGCAGTGGAAGTAGGAGTTAAGGCACCAAGGTAGCCAGGAGGTAAGCTCTCGCAAGTAACGAAAGACCTCATAATGGAACGACAAAGAATGAAACTGTCCAACTCAAGAAATCAAATAAAATTCTCGCAACTCTCAAAACTAACCAACAAGAACAAAATAAGGAATATTCGATACTATAATGTGAGAAAGACTGAGGAAGTAGCAAAAAATGGACGCAGCCTCAAATCAGTGAGAAGGAAGCTTGGCATCGGGCAAACCAAGATGTATGGTTTGAAAGATAAAACAGGGTCATACCATCAGCAGTTTCGAAGATATAGTAAAGGCAGCAGAAGAATTCTACACTGACCTGAACAGTACCCAGAGCAGCCGCGATATCACCATTCGAAGTAGTAAAGAAGAGGTTACAGAGGCTCTTTCTACAACTATCGATGAAGTTAGAAGGGCCTTGCAAGACATGAAACGGGGAAAAGCTGCGGGACAAGATGGACTACCAGTCGATTTAATCAGAGGTGGAGTATACATAATGCTTGAAAAACTAGCGGCCCTTTATACGAACGGTCCATCGACTTCAAGTGTCCCAGAGAACTGGAAGAATAGGAACATTATTGTAACCCACAACAAGGGAAACGTTAAAGAATTGAAAAATTATTGGCCCATTAGCTTACTCCCAGTATTACATAAAATTTTTACCAAAATATTCTCCAATAGATTAAGGGAAACACTGGACTTTAGTCAACCAAGAGAACAGGTTTCCTTCAGGAAGGGATACTCAACAACGGATCACATTCCCGTCATCAATCAGGTAATCGATAAATCCGCAGAGCTTTCAGAGATAAGGATACGGGTTTGCATTAAGGAGTGGTAGCAACAGTCATAGAGGCATTATGTAATCTAGGAGTTCAGGAAGCTTACGTAAATACTTTGGAAAATATGTATGAAGATTCCACAGCTACCTTGATTCTCCACGAGAAAAGTAAAAAGATACCTATAAATAAAGGAGTCAGACAAGGATACACATTCTCTCCAGTGCTATTCACTACATGCTTGGAAGAAGTATTCACGCTGTTAAATCGGAAGGCTCAGGAGTAAGGATCAACGGTGAATATCTCAGCAACCTTCGATTTGCAGATGACATAATCCTGTTCAGCAACACTGGGCATGAGTTGCAACAGATGATTGAGGACCTTAACAGAGAGAATATGAGACTAGGGTTGAAGATTAATATGCAGAAGACCAAGGTAATGATTAATAGCCGGGCAAGGAAACAAGAGTTCAGTATCGCCGGTAAGCCTTTAGAGTATGTGAAGGAGTACGTTTAACTAGGTCAATTACTAACAGGGAACTCTGGTAAGACGACGGAAATTTACAGAAGAATATTTCTGTTTTTCTGTAGTTGGAGTGCCCATGGCAGACATTGTCAGATCCTGACTGGGAGCTTACCACTATCATTGAAAAGAAAGCTGTACATATAATGCATTCTAGCGGTGCTAACATATGGAGCAGAAACTTGGATATTGACAAAGAAGCTCGAGAACAAGTTAAGGACCACGCAAAGAACGATGCAACGAAGAATGTTAAGCGTAACATTAAGAGACGGGAAGAGAGCGGTGTGGATGAGAGAGCTAACGGGGATAACCGATATTCTTATTGGCATTAAGAGAAAAGAATGGAGCTCGGCAGGCCATGTAATGCGTAGGTTTGCTAACCGGTGGACCATTAATATTATAGTATGGTTGCCAAGATAAGAGATGCGCAGTCGAGGTCGGCATAAGTATAGGTGGGCTAATGAAGGTAGGAAATACGCAGACGCAAGTTGGAATCGGTTGGCGCAGGACAGGGGTAATAAGAGATCACAGGGAGAGGTCTTCGTCCCGCAGTGGACATAAAATAGGCTGGGGATGCTGATGCTGATAACTGGCACAGCAATCAAACCCTGATGCATTCGTTCACGGCTCTTTGTGCTCCCACAACTGCTATACCTTTCCACTGCACTCCATATTGTCACGTGCTAGTGCCTGAAGAAAGCAGCCAAACTGAGAAAGACGAAACTAGCGTTTGATTGGGCGAACCTGTGCCCACAAAACAGGCTACACTTACAGCACAACGATAGCGGCAAACACGTTCGGCGATCATCGAAAATCTGATCAGCGGGTCAAGCGCGTCGGCTTTTATACAGCAGTCGTCGAATGTTCCAGACTAATCGTTGGGACCCGCATGCCTTCCACAAAGTTCTACACCATACGCGTCAGGCGATGAAATCAGATAACGCAAGGTTCGGCGACAACAGACAGCGGATAGAAGCATCGATAACTTTCCAGAAACTTCCGACATATGCAGGCGCGTCCAGCGCTGTGCGATAACACTTTTAGGCGGCGAAACGTGGTCACCCGATAAACATAAGTAAGCATAAAGTAAGTAAGCGATAAACATAAGTAAGCGATAAACATAAACATAAACGTAGGAATCCGTCCTTTTTCTTCACTAAAACAACTAGAGACGCCCACGGGCTTTTCGACGGCCGTATGATGTCGTCGCGGAGAATTTCGTCGACTTGTTGCCTAATTACCGTCACGTTCTCGCGTCAAAACTCGGTAAGGGCTGTGGCCGAGTGGTCGAACGCACTCTTCGATTATTATGCGATGCTTTGCGACTGGCGTTTCTCGAATCCTCGATGACATTGAAAAGCAGTCTTTGTATCGTCGAAGCAGACTTCTGAGCTGTTGCTGCTTAATCACGGGGAGGCTTCATTTATGTCGAAGTCTGGCTCGGGAACTACGGTCGTCGGAGTAGATGCGACAGAATCTGAGAGGACGAACGCATTGCTGGTTTCCAGAATTTCTTCAATGTATGCGATCGTCGTACCCTTGTTGATGTGCTTGAATCTTGGCTGACGTTTGTCAGCAACACTTTCGTGTTTCCTCCGTGCAGTCGAGCGATCCCTCTTGCGACGCAAATTTTACGGTCGAGCAGTAGACGTAGTTCGCCTTCGGTGACGCCTTCTACGTCAGTGGGCGTTTCGGTGCCGACAGCAATAACAATGCTGGAGCGAGGTGGGATGCTCACTTGATCTTCGAGCACACTCAAGGCGTGGTGACTACAAGGGCTCTCCGGCGGTATCGCGTGATCTTCCGACAGCGTTATTGACTTCGAATTCAGGTCAATGATTGCGCCGTGTTGGTTGAGCAAGTCCATGCCGAGAATGACGTCTCGTCAACACTGTTGCAGGATAACGAAGAGGGCAGGGTAAGTCCGGTCATGAATGGCAATTCTTGCCGTGCAGATTCCACTCGGCGTGATGAGGTGTCCTCCAGCGGTCCTAATTAACGGGCCTTCCCATGCAGTCTTAACTTTCTTCAACTGGGCTGCGATGGGTCCACTCATGACCGAGTAATCGGCCCCTGTGTCGACTAAGGCGGTGACTGCGTGGCCGTCGAGAAGCACGTCGAGATCGGTGGTTCTTTGCCTTGCGTTACAGTTAGGTCTTGGCGTCGGTTCACGGCTGTGTCGCGTTGACGTGTGGCTGGTATGGAAAATCATCAGGTCGTCTTTCATCGTCGTATTCTTTGCTTCCACACTTCGCCGGGACGCCGGCGTGTCGTTATGTCGTCGAGGTAGTTTCTTCGGCGTCTTAGTCGGCGGCGGAGGATCTTCGTCAGTTCGACGAACAGCAACCGCACCTCCATAGGTTGCTGCATTTAATTTTCCGGATAGGGGCTCGCAGACCGGCCCCGGGCTGGGCCAGTGTACGGATGGCGCTGCGGCGACAGGTAGCGGCCTGGTGACGGCAAACGGGGCGGTCGTCTTGAGTTCCACTGAGTGGCGGCTAGGTAATCGGCGATGTCACGTGGGCGCTCCCCAAGCTGTGGACGCGGCGCGTTGACGGCGAAGCCTCTCAGTCCCTAGTCGCGGTATGGGCATCGGCGGTACACATAGCCGGCTTCTCCGCAGTGATAGCAGAGCGGGATGTGGTCGGGGTCTCGCCAAATGTCCGTCTTCTTCACGTAGGTGGGCTGGGCGACGGGTGGGCGTGCTGTTGGCGGCGGCGGCGGACGGCGGCGTTGCGGGCTTACCCCTGGCGCGGTTGCAGAGGGGTGCCTTGACGGCGTGCGACGGCGGCGTAGGTCATCGCTTCCGGCTGGGCCTGCGGCGATTCTGATTGCACGTCAGGAACTCCAAGCGATCGGTGCAACTTTTTCACGATGTCGGCGATCGAGGCCACTTGAGGCTGCGACGAAGGCAAGACCTTGCGCAGTTCTTCTCGCACAATGGCCCCGATGGTCTCGCGCAGATCGTCCGTGGCCAGTGACTGAATTCCTGCGTAGTGAGTAGAGCTTGTACGGTGGTTGAATTGCCGGTTCCGCATTTCGAGTGTCTTCTCGATGCTGGTGGCCTCGTGAAGGAACTCTTCTACGGTCGTCGGTGGGCTTCGCATCGTTGCGCCGAAAAGTTCTTCCTTCACACCACGCATGAGAAGGCGGACTTTCTTCTCCTCGGGCATATATGGGTCGGTGGGTCGGAGCAGTCGCTTCATATCTTCCGTGAAGATGGCAACGTTCTCGTTAGGTTGCTGCACTCGGGCGTCCAGCATGGCTTCGGCCCTTTCCTTGAGCACGACGCTCGTAAAGGTGCGCAGGAAGCCGCTACGGAAGAGGTCCCATGTTGTCAAGGTCGACTCCCGGTTCTCAAACCACGTTCTGGCGGCATCTTCTAAGGCAAAGTATACATGCCGCAGCTTATCGTCGGAGTCCCCGTTGTTAAAAGTCGCGATTCATTCGTAGGTCTCCAGCCAGGATTCTGGGTCTTCAGTCGCTGCTCCATGGAAGGTCGGTGGGTCCCGAGGTTGTTGTAGGATAACGGGGGACGCTGGGGCAGCCATTGGGGTAGTTTGGACCACGATCTCCTTTATCGAGTCAGGTAGAAGTCCGTGCTCTGGGGGCAGTGCTTGCAGTCTGCGGCTAGCACGCTGGTCTTGGGCTATATTGGTTTACTCCTCGGGCTTCGGGCATCGATCGTGGCTTTCCGGGGGCGTTTGGTACAAGAACGCACTGGCACCTCCACCAGAGGTCACGTGGTAGTGACTGTGAAGAAAGCAGCCAAACTCAGAAATACGAGACTAGCGTTTTATTGGGCGAACCTGTGCCCACAAAACAGGCTACACTTATAGCACACCGATAGTGGCGAACGTGGTCGGCGATCGTCAAAAATCTAACCAGCGGGTCAAACGCGTCGGCTTTTATATAGCAGTCGTCGAATGTTTCAGACTAATCGTTGGAACCTGCGTGCCTTTCACAAAGTTCTACGCCATACGCGTCAGGCGATGAAGTCAGATAACACAAGGTTCGGCGACAACAGACAGCGGATAGAAGCATCGATAAATTTCCAGAAACTTCGGATGTATGCAGGCGCGTCCAGCGCTGTGCGATAACATTTTTAGGCGGCCAAACGTGGTCACTCGATAAAGATAAGTACACGTGTCGATATCTTTTCTACAAAATTCATTCTGGTAAGTTGGCCTTGGAAGTATCTGGTGTTTGCTCAACAAAGAATGGCCGGTCTCGTCAAAAACTTCCCTTAATTTTCGTGCCATCCAAGTGTCGAGCGAAAACGTAAACGTGCGTTTTCTGGACTGCGTTTGCCGAGCCGTAAGGAGCAGGCTCCGATGGTTTACAATTCTCTCAAAATGTACTGTCGGCCAAAAAAAAAAAAAAAGATGGCTGAAGGCTTAGCTTGGTTAAGCCTGGAAGATTGCGAAAGTCCAGCGCCGTCACTTGGCCACGGGGGGGGGGGGGGGGGGTTACACTCCCCGTTTACGGTGGCACAGGAAATTGGTGCCATCTCTGTAATGGGCTAACGCAAAAATCCGTTTCCCTTGCATGGCCTCCTAGATCGTCGCGCCCACGCTCGCCGATCCCGGTGGCCAAGCCCTTCCCCCCGCTTAACTGCGCCCTCCTCTCCCCATGCCCTCTCTCGTAAAACCCTCGCAACTCCCTCACCTTCGACTATCCACGCGCCCGCGCCGCCGTGCCGTCCCAGCCGGCCCGGCGGCTGCTTAGTCCGCTACGTAACGCTTTATTTTTGTTATCTACTGTCATCGAGATGCGTGCGCTGCTGTGCGTTGATCGACGTGGCTTGTTTCGTCAGTTATGTGGTCCTCGGTAGCTGTGTGCTTGTGCACCGCGACGTTTCACCCGTTTCACGACTCGTACCGCTTGTGCATCGTGCAGTGGTGCACGAATGCCTCATAAACAAGTCCTGCAAGGTTGTTCCGGGTGCCTAAAAGCAACAGGTGAGCGCTCAGACCCAAGGACATCAGAAGGCGCATGTGCACGAACACAGCCCTGTCCATTTGTGTGCTCCATGAGGCTCCGGACGTCGTTGCGCCTTGATTGTGCTACACTTGCCTCTTCCCGGTAGAGAAAGCTGACAAATAGGTGCTCCTCCTCATTGTCACCTGGTATGTGACTTGCGTTTATCTGTGCCAGGTCTCATTCTGCAACTTCAATAACTTACCCACCTTTCCATACCGCCCTCAGTGCTTTTTCTTTGTATCACGTTCTACAAACCTACTAACAGCTGAAAAATTACTGTTAGTGTTTGTGTACTATCTCAGTAACCCCCGATGGGAAAACCGCGCGAACAACCTTCATGTGTAGGCATGATACGCTTTTTTTTTCTTCTGGAAAGCATGAGCATTTCATGTGTCCTACATGCATATTTTTGCAGTTCGTGTTTATTATACAAAGGAGAGCCCAATAGGTACGACTTAGTGCCTTAAGTGACGTAATTTTATTGCTAAGCATTGCATTCGGGTAGAAGGAAAAGTAGTGTTGGCTTGTTTCACCTGGTCTTTGATTGAGGAATAAGCCTTTCTGCGAATGTTTTCTATGTGCTGCTGCAAAAGCCGACTACCTTATGTTCCCCTTGCAACGGTTACTGAAGTTGTGGCCAAGTGCAAAATAATGTGATAATGTGTGTTTCAGTTTTTAGTACAATGTTATTTTTTTCTGCCATGTTTTTTTTTCAATTTGTTCAGCAGTAATGAACATGCCACGCATTTCATATACTTTCGTGCAGATTTATAAGTAAGCTTTCTTTAGGTATGACTCTCAATCAAACAATGTTAGCATTTTATTCTATCTTTCAGGTATTTTGCGTGTCATTGTTTTTGCCATAACCAGTGAGTTTTTCCTTTTTATAGTTGTCATGAATATGTCATACGCGTCGTCCAATTTTGTGCAATATCTTAGTGCACATATCAGGAGCTCGTCTACATTTAGGTCTTGAGGACGTTATATAAAAATCTTGTTTTTTTATGTGTGTACATGAAACGGCCTTCGCGTTTTCTAGCGCTTTCTTTTATTATTTCACCATCTGTGAACTTTTGTCTTTAGTACTCTTGTATACGCCATGCACCTTTAACTTTTGCTCATTTTTTGAGCGTGTATCACACCATGTTGTAAGAAAACTCTGTTTTCGGAAATGAAGTCATTAAAGCGAGACTAAGCATCTATTGTGTTGGAAGTGGAATTTTTGTCTATGTCCCGGCGCATGCTGGTATATGTATGGGCAAGACTGCGTGCGTGCCAACGCATAGCCCACGGCGCACCACGCGCCAGCTCGCAAGCAATGCCAATGCGCGGCCTACCACGCGCATTGTTTGCGACTGGCGCGCCGTAACAAGCGCGCTATAAAAAACAAACGCGCCGCTTGCGGGTAAAAACAAAAAAAAGTGAGTGGTGCGCGCGGCATGGGGGAAAGGGAGTGGAGTGGGTCAGCATAATAAAAACAAAAAGGAAAGAAAAACGTTTGGGAGAGGAGATGCCGCGCAGCTGCTGTTGCCATGACAACGTAAACAATCGTGTGCGCCGCCATTTTGCTTCTGCGTCGCCCATTGGTTAGGGCCGTAACTGAAGGGGACCTTGGCGCTAGCGTCGAAAGAGCGTCTGCTCGAAAACGGCCAATGGGAGCCATACGGAGTGTCCCTCCCGCTCCTGGCTTGGCCGCAGCAGATCGTTCCAGCCTCGCCTTGTACACATCATCCGACATAGCGCAAGGCAGCGCGCCGACCACTGCGAGGAGCCGAGCTGTAGCCCCATTTATCCTCCTAGCGTGACGTAACACCAACGAGCGCCCTCTGTCGGTAGCGCCGCAGCAGCGGCGCGCAAGGCTTCGCTTCCACCATCGATGCCGCGAGCCATGGGGCCCCGTCTCTCGGTCTGGCGTGACGTCACACATTCACGTGACACGCAGCTGTGTAAGAGGCGCCACTGGCGCCACGACCACGGATGGGCCGAAAGTGCGAGCACAGTATTGCTTTCGCAATCAAAGCAAACGGACCACAGCTCAAGTGGCCGGAGTGGCTTCGGGGCCACACCAGGGCGCTGCTATCGCGTTCCGCGCGCTGACACCGAGAGTGCCCCGAGTGACGCCAGTCTTCGCCCTCACTCTCAGGCGGGGTATCGTCACGCTTGATAAATTTCTAGTGCACAGTTTGGTTGCTCTGCTGCTGACGCCCGCGACGAAGGGGACCGTGCGTCGCCGGTAGTCCAGCACATGGCGCTGTCGCGCAGTAGAGGGCGGCCGCAGCGCATCAAAGCGCGGGACTCAGAAGGAACGAAGACCCGTTCTGATTGTTGTTTTGCTTACGTTCACCTTGTGTTTCATATTAGTGCATGTCGCCGGCGTCCACCGCTGCTCCAGTTTAGGCTGCATAGCAGAAGTAGCTGCAACGGCGTTGATAGCGATGCGCGCTTTTTCATGCCAAGCTGATAAGTTACAGGCGCAAAGCTTTGCTGAGGACTCGGCTTTTCTGTCAAGATTACTTTTCCGGCAGTGTCTCCAGCAGTGGGTTTACTATTTACATGAGTGACGCCTCTGAAAACTGCTTTGGATAGGTACTACAATGCGTGGGCCGTTATGAAACTTTACAAAAGTACGCCCAGGAAGGAATAATTGGGAAGACGAATCGGAGGAACTAGTTATTCTTGAAAGTTTATTCACGGAAACATTCCATGGCTTGAAGGGGTCCTCAGTGCGATGAAAAGTTGCCGTCGACCGCGATGACTTGGCTTACTCGCCTTGGCAGCGAGTCGTAGAGCGCCGCCGCTATAGCTTCGGACGTCCGCGCAGCGCTTCCTGCTATCTAACTTATTGCGCGGACGTGAAAGAGCGCGCGTCACCGTAGCCGCCGTTGCGGCTACTTGCTTTATGCTGCTTAAAATCGAGCAGCGGTGGAGGCCAGCGACATATACTAATATGCAACACAAGGTGAATATAAGAAAAACAACAATCACAACGGGTCTTCGTTCCTTCTCAGTGCCGCGCTTTGATGCGCTGCGGCCGCCCGCCACTGCACGACAGCGCCATGTGCTGGACTAGCGGCGACGCACGGTCCCCTTCATCGCGGCCGTCAGCAGCAGAGCAACCGCACGGTGCACTAGAAATTTATCAAGCATGACGAGGCCCCGCGTGAGAGTGAGTGCGGAGGCTGGCGTCACTCGGGTCACTCTCGTCGTCAGCGCGCGGAGCGCGATAGCAGCGCACCGGTGTGGGCCCGTAGCCGCTCCGGCCACTTGAGTCGTGGTCCGTTTACTTTTTGGCCGATAGTACATGCCCATTTTTTACAACATCCTTAAGTAGTACTTTCGTGCGCCTGAAAGCGTCGTGTCTCAGCTGTTATTTTCACTAGTTGGTTCTATAAGGAATTGGGTGTAGTGTGCTTGGAATCTGCTCAATAAGGTTGTGTCATTTCAGGAGCGTTATATTTTCTCCAGTAATTAGACCATCCAGTTAAAACACACGCGCCGACAAATACCGATTTATCTCCGCCATTGAAATTAGACATTGTAAAACACCGGTTCAAAGGCGACAGAAATAAACACTGATTAATTATCCCCGAATTCGAAGAAAAACGAATCACGAAACCACCGTGCACTATTTATCAGGGACGCAATAATGAGGGGTATCATCGAATTAATTTTGACAGCCTGAGTGTATTCAACGTGCGCCCGATGCATGGTACACGAACGTGTTTGCGTTCAACCCCGATCGGAATGCGGCCTCTACGGTCGGGAATATAACCCGCGATCAGCAGCGCGACGCCAACGCCACTTAGCTACAGCGGGGGTTCATTCGATACGTGTGGCACGAGCAGTTTGGTAAAATTGGCCCTTGAGACGCCCGTGGCCCATGGCCTAGCCAGCCAAGCAAGCGAGCCATAAGGCACCTGAATGATCAGCACATTTAGGACTCTGGTCTGACCGTAGTACACGCGGCCGAGAGGCTTCCTTGCATGATCGTCTCGCAAGAACGTCCTCACAGTTGGCCAAGAATGAATAGTCTGGAAACAAAAACTAGAATAATAAGCAGAAGTGAGCATAGAATCCTGAGGAGTGCTGGGAATGAAACGATGCAGCGACCTCTTGCTGAGAACCAGTCCGCCATAGCCACGACCCACCACGGCGGCGGCCTTATCAGCGCTGTGACACCATTGTGCCACGTGTAATGGTGACTAAACTATCGGTACGTTCCTCATGATGCCCGGACAAAGCATGCCTTTATAAAACTCACCCTGTCGAGGCTGACGTGCGTAAGCAGCTCCGTTTGGTCGAGCAACCGAACCAGAGGGCACACCTTGAACGGAATCTCGACTCCCTCGACGCCGGTCAGGCAGGCCGTGACGATCCGCTTGGAGAACGTGATCAGTTTCATGAACTGCACCGGGCGAAATCGTGCCAGCACTGACACGTTCAGGCGGACGCCCGAGAAACAGCGATGCTCGCGCAGAAACCACAATGTAGCCAGGAAGAGCACCGCAGCTCTTGGGTCGTACGGAGCCATGGGATCGTCATGGATCATGTTGAAGTCTAGGCTGCCTTCGCGCAGTTCGTCAAAGTCAATGCCGAAGGGGTTCAGGAGCTCGTTCAACTCTTCCTGCATCGCGCGCAACGGCAATAAAGTTCGTAAGAGCTGCTTCCTGAAACGAAATGAACTGGCTCGCTTCACGGCTTGAACTCGAACAAGGTGTGTCGGCATATGTAAAGTGTCGTATATGCACAGTCCTCGTTGTCTTACCTGCCTTGTCCCTTAGCTACTCTGGGAGCTGTTCTATGCAGTAGCCTTGTGTCCTATTTATATGTGTGTGTGTTTTTATGTTATATATATATATATATATATATATATATATATATATATATATATATATATATATATAAACGAGAAGAAAGGGGGTTAACCGAGGGTCCCGGTTTTATTAGTCATATCATACGAAGCCAACAAACATTGACACCAAGGACAACATAGGGGAAATTACTTGTGCTTGATAAATGAAAATAAAGAAATTAAGAATTAATGGAAATTAAAGTGGATGAAAATAAACAACTTGCTGCGGTGGGAACCGAACCCACAGCCTTCGCATTTCCTTCGCATATATATATATATATATATATATATATATATATATATATAATTTAAAATTTATAATATTTATATTCTTGATACGTGTGTAATATTCCTTTACTCACTGGCCTGCACAGACAACGAGCAGAAGAACGTCATCTGCTGTCTTAGGGGCAGAAGGCACTGAGAAAAGCGTCTGTGTGGTTACCTTAACGTAAATTGCAAACACTAAACCCCTGGGGTTGTAGCCAGTGTGAGCTGTGTGTGATGCGCACGCTTCACTTTTCTGCGTGGACGTGGTTGAAGTGACGGAATGAGTTACCGCATGAGTCAACATCCAGCAGCGGGCACCTCCTTGGTTTCGCTGCGTACATGGGTCAAGCAGAAAAGGCACTTTCAGTACATCTCGGGCGACAAAGGCGGCCCTCTCGAGCAACTCGAGGTCGTCCTCGAACTGATCTTCGGCAAACTTCCAGAACCTGACTACCTGCACGTCCATGACCTGGAAAGTGTCAGAGATATTGGAGCAACATGGTGGCTAGAGCCTAAAACACCAGCAACGTTTAGAGCCTAATCCAAGAGCAGAATTATCCAGCACGAAATTATTAGTCGGTCGAAGTTTCCCGTGAGATTATCCAGGTATGTGATGCGTTCTTATCTCTGTCTCAGTGATTCCCAGCGTCACACAGAGAAGAAAATGTGGGCACAAATTGTCAAAGATGACTGCCCAAGTATGCGAATAGCTGATACGCCTCATGTATTAGGCGTGTGCTGCGGCAGCGCTCTTCTCTCGCACTTCCCTCTCGACACACTCCGCCATCTGGAGGCGCCGGTGTTATGCACGCGCATACCCTGTGGCACATGGACATTGAGCCAAGTTGCCGTCAAAGAGGTTCATTCAAGGGGGACACATACCCATGCGAACGGAATAGATCTTAGACTGCACAACCTTCGGCATCATGTATTTGGTGGCGTAGCTGCGCAGCCGGAAAGACAACTGCTCTGACAATGCCACGAATGCTATTCCCATTTACATAAAACCCACGAGTTTGGTCCCCAAACACAGATCTACATGTGGTATGGATATAGTACCACACGCAGGGCTTTTGTCAGTTGGAATCGATTAGTCGAATGAGTTAGACGTCGCGAAGGAACAACCCTTGAGTCATGTGCTCACTGCTCAACCCTGATTTTTTAACGTGCCCCTAATTGTAACTGCGAGAGT
Source organism: Dermacentor albipictus (assembly GCF_038994185.2). Lineage (NCBI taxonomy): Eukaryota > Metazoa > Arthropoda > Arachnida > Ixodida > Ixodidae > Dermacentor > Dermacentor albipictus. Next base: position 6,379,826 of record NW_027225571.1, on the reverse strand, counting down.
GTTTTTGCATTCCACCCCCATCGAAACGCTGCCGTCGAGGCGGGGGTATCGAACTCGCTACCTCGTGCAGAACACCATATCTAGTCACTGAACCACTGCTGTGGAGTGGCAGGGACCGTGAAGATTCTATTGAATTAGAAAAAGCATGGAGCGCCTTTGAATAAAGGAGGGCGTGTTTCATTCAACTTAAGCGAGAGTAACAGTAGGAGACATTTAACTTGAATCCACGCTCTTCCAATCACCCACAGGCGTAAAAGCTTGTCTCGGCAAGAACATGAAATACAAATAATGCAAGCATGTTGTATTTTCAGTGATGGAAGCGGCACTTGGTCTTTTGAAGCAGCTTTCAGGGCAGGAAAATCGCAGTTTGGAGCATAAATTTATGCTTCCGGAGCAGAAATATTTACTGTTTGGAGCAAGAAAAGAATGCTTTCGAGCGCTAATTTACTATTCTGGAGCAAAGAGAAGCTCTGTATAGGTTAGTACTTTCTGAAACATTGCATGCATTATTTCTTATACTAAGATGCAAGTATTATACATACCTGCATCTTACACTTATTGCATTGCATGCAATAAGAATGAACTGGAACTCCTGTTCCATTTTATTCTTATTGCATAAGAAGATGAGGATAAGCGCCTACTTATTCCTAAAATACAGCTAATTCAGCATTCCAATAAAGACTTTAACCATTTAAAAGTGCGTAATAGCCACCAGCGGTTCAGCCAACCGTCAGCGCCGGGCACGGTCTCTCAGCACGAGCGGCGTTCTTCGAGAACAGTGCTAAAGAGATTGACCCACTAGAAAGCGCTGGAGTGAATGGCCCACTATAGTGTTCCTCTTCTTCGCTACAATTACCCTCGGGTACGAAAAGGGAGCCGTCCGGCAAGCTGACACCTGCTGACTACGAGTGGATGATAGTACGGCTTCAGGCGTTTGACGTTGACAATGTCTCGTCCACGACGGCGCATGTCCGAACGCAGTTCAATGGGTTCGATCACGTAGTTAAGGGGGGATGCGCGCTCAATGATAGAGTATGGGCCTTCATACTTGGTCAGATTTGAAGAGAGCCCAGGTGCAGCGGAGGGAATGGAAAGCCAGACATGCGCTCCGAGATGGAAGGTCGGTTCAGAGGTGGTGTCACCGCGAGTGCTCTTCTGGCGCTCGTGGTCATTGGAGGTAAAGGCCCGTATGAGAGCGTGGCACTCGTTAGCATGTCTTGCCGTGGCAGAAATGGGTGCACATTCAAATGCACCAGCCGGCATGGTAGGATTGGGTCGATGGTGTGCGACAGGTGCCTACCGTACAGTAAGAAAAGGGGTGAAAATCCGGGTGGTGCTCCGAGTAGCGGTGTTCTACGCATAGGTAACGAATGGCAGAATGACGTCGCAATTTGTGTGGTCGGAGGCGACGTATATTGCAAGCATGTTGCCGAGCGTACGGTTCAGGCGTTCTGTGAGATCAATGGTTTGAGGACGGCACGCTGTAGTTGTGCGATGAACAACGTGGACCTATTTAAGAATGGCTTCATCTACTTTGAATAGGATGACACGTCCGCGATCGCTGAGCAGTTCCTCAGGTGGTTCATGACGCAGGATGAATCGATGAAACAAGAAGGAGGCAACAACGCGCGCTGTAGCTTCTGGGAGGGCGGCAGTTTCGGCGTATCGCATGAGGTTGTCAACCGCCACAATATGGCCCAGCGGCTTCCAGTCTATGTCAGGGGAAGGGGCCCATACAAATTGACGCTGACGCGTCAAAATGGCCAGGTAGGACAAGTTAAATGTTGCAGAGAGGCTGGCGAGAGGAGGAGTGGGGATTTTCGGCGCTGACAATTGGGGGAAGAGTGAACGAACTTCTGAACGTAGCTGTATACATGCCACGCAAGAAGTACCGCTTTCGAAAGCTGTGATCAGTTTTAAATATGCCCGAGTGTGCACACAGCGGACCGGCGTAGAAAGTTGCGCATATGTTGGAACGGAGACTGCGAGGTACTACTAGTAGCCACTGGTGCCCGTCGGGATTATAATTGCGTCGTTGAAGCAGGTTGTTGCGAATGGCGAAATGGTGGGCTTGACGACGCAACATGCGAGTGGATAGTGGTGCTGATGAAGCAGAAAGCATGTCTATAAGAAAGGTAATCCAATTGTCCTTGCGCTGCTCAGAGGCAATGGTGGCGAAGTCGAGCGAAGAAACTGCAAAGTTGGATAGCGAGCTGCAGGCATTGTCATCAGAGAAGGGAAAGCGCAAATGGGCGTCGACGTCAAAATGCTGGCGTCCGCTGCGGTACAGCACGCGGATATCGTAGTCCTGCCGCCGAAGTACCCATAGGGCAAGATGGCCTGAGGAATATTTCAAGGATGACAGCAAACAGTGCATGGTGGTCCGTGACTACATGAAATGGACGGCCTTACAAATTAGGCCAGAACTTGGTGAGAGCCCAGTTGATGGCTACGCATTCTGTTTCTGTCACAGCGTAATGGGACTCAGCTTTCGTAAGCGTACGGCTTGCATAACCCGCGACAAATACAAGAAACCCCTGTTTGCGCTGGGTAAGAACAGCGCCGAAGCCAACATCGCTGGTACCTTTGTGCACCTTGGAAGGGGCTGTCCGGTCATAATGGCGCAAAATTGGCGGAGACGTTAGCAAATGACGGAACCTTGTGAAGGCCTCGTCGCACTCACACTACAAAGTGAGGGGCCCGTTGCTTCTATGTAGCTTCGTCAGGGGCTATATAATTCGGCGAAACTGCGAATGAAGCGTCTGAAGTAGGAACCCAGACCGATGAAACTGCGCAATTCTTTCAATGACGTTGGCTTAGGCAATTCGGCAACGGACCGAAGTTTGGCTGGATCGGAGAGAATTCCATCCTTGAATAGGACGCAACCTAAAATTGTCAACTGCCGAGCAGCAAATCGGCATTTCTTGAGGTTTAGTTGTAGCCCCACGTTTGTTAAACACGAAAACAGACGGGAGCTGTCGAAGGCGCGCGGTGACGTCAGGAGCAATAACAATGTCGTCAAGACCGCACAAGCCCGTGTGCCACTTCAAGCCCAGCAGAACTTTGCCCATCATGTGCTCAAACGTTGCGGGCGCAATACAATGTCAAAAGGCATTACGTAAAATTAGTATAAGCCGACGGGTGTGACAGAAGCTGTCTTCAGCCGATCTGCGTCTGCCATGGGTACTTGCCAATACTCTGAGCGCAAATATATAGATGAAAAGAATTCTGCGCCTTGTAGACTGTCAATAGCGTGCGCTATGCGCGGGAGAGGGTAGACGCCCTTGTAAGTGAGGTTGTTGAGGCCGCGGCAGCGACAAAAAACCGCACAGAACCATTTCTCTTCGTAACTAGGACGACAGGGGATGCCCATGGACTGATGGAAGGTCGTATCACCTCGCGGCGAAGCATGTCGTCGACTTGTTCGCTGATTACATGGCGTTCTGCAGGAGAGAAACTTTACCTACGTTGGCTCAATGGTGGCTGCGGGTCATTATCGATGCGATGTGTAACAGTTGGCGTCCGGCCCAGGGAATATTGCCTTACGTCGAAAGAAGAACGAAATTCTTCTAGAAGGCACAAAAGTTAAGATTGCTGGACCAGTGTAAGGGCATCGGCAATAGAAGAACCGAACACATCACTGGGCGATAGGTAAGACGTAGAAACAGCACTGAGCGCACTGGAATTAGCACAGTAAATGTTACTGGGCACGCACATAACTTGCACGTCTTCTGTCACTTCTATATTGCCAAGACGTTCCCCTCGAAGCAGCAACACGGGGTATGGGAACGGATTGCAAACGAAAATGGTGATGTAGCACTGTGTGATGTCCACTGTCTCAAAAGGCAGCAGCAGACGTTTCTGAGTGAGAAAGTGGTCACATGGAGACAGTAGTGCAACAGCATCTGAGATTGCGCTGCAGGACATGGGCACGTAGCTTTGGCATAGAGTGGTGATGTCTGTCATGGACTGAGGATTCTTGGCAAGTACCATGTTGAAAGCATCGTCTTCTATCCCTTTGAAGACACCTATGATTTTGTAGATCTCCGATATCGCCGCATTGACTTTCTTTTGCACAAGTTGAGTATATGTTCAATGTAGCTGGTAAATTATGCACCCGGATGCGTGGCACACCAGAGCACGGGACCGAATGAGGAGGCGCTTGCTGGGATGGAGTAGGTGGCGTTTGCTGGGATGCATCTTCAGACATAATTGAGCGTTCGGTACGGGATCCTAGTTCCAGGGTTGACGTTGTAGGCCGAAGCAACCTACACCCCTTGTAAAGGTGTTTATTAGACACCAGCGGTTGGACCCACTGTCTGCGCAGGGCACGGACTGTGAGCACGAGAAGCGTTCCCCGAGAACAGCGCTGGAGAGCTTGACTCACCAGAAAGCGCTGGAGAGGATGTCCCACTATAGTGCTCCTCTTCTTCACTACAATAAATAATTTATTTTCATTTCAAAGTATTGAGCCACCTGCAGTGTAATATACATGTTCACGTACGTACGCAGGCAGCACGGTCACAGCTACATAAATTACAGCGTGTATGTCATCAAAGCCCCTATACGTGTTAATGAATTTCCGTGCGCGAAATAAAATGTACAGTTGGTACAGAGTTGGAGTGATTGGATGGCCGAGGTCAACAGCTAAGATTGCATCGCTGTAGGGCCAGTACCTCGCCGGTCCTATATCACCCAGCCCAGGCGATCGCTTCTATTGGCACTCATGGCGACACAGAAATGCGATACAATTTGTTTTTCACATGAAGCAATACTTAATAAAAGAGCAGTTGATGAACTATGTGAGTGTTTCGTAATGCAGCACCTAGAGCTAAACCACTGGCATGATCGCCACAATGACCCGATGGCGTTTCGTCTCACAAACGGAAAGCAAACGCCTATCAGTGAATCCGCTCGGGTGGCTTGCCTGCACTACGTTTCGTTTGCTATTCACACCGCCAAGAGAGAAAAACAGTTCATTTAAGTCCATGGTAATCATGTTGTCAAAAGTAAGCGCACTTTGACGAGCTGCGGCCAGATCGCAGGCACCGTCGATAGTAATTATTGCGGCGGTCAGCGAGACAGGCCGACAGTCTCGTTCGGCCGTATTTCGATGGGAGTGAAATGCAAGAACCTGCATTGGCTGCACGTCAAAGAAGGCCAGGTAGTCAAAATTATGCTGGAGCTCCACATTACCGCACGCCTCATATTCAAATCGTGGCTTCGGCACTCCCCCCCTTCCACCCCCATTCACCGCCTCGGCAAGCCGGGGCGGTGAATGGGGGCTGAACCTACGCGGCACTACGGGTCCAAGAATACTAGGGTGGCCTCGATGCGCTCCCCCCCCCCCGTCACCGCCCCCCTAGAGTACTATACAATATATCGACGATCACTTCCGTTTGCAAACACCGTTAGGTCTATATGATGTAGCTGTGATGGAAAGCGCGTGAGGGTGAGTCGCCAAGAAGGGAGCCTTGAATGGCGGCGCCTTCTCTCGCGCGCAGATTATGTATTTCCAATTCGAAGGAGGTGCGGGTCGGCGCAGGCCTGGCGCAATACCTGCCATAGACGGCAATTTTGCACATGCTGTAGCAGGACTTCCTTTACGGCACAGTTTGGCGGAATTGGCGCAGCACTTCCATCACTGTAATGTTTTGTAAAGATGTACATAAATTGAAAATCTCGAACTAACTATCCTGACGAAATAATACGTCGAGACGGTTGCTAATAATTATGATAGGATACATCACCTTTTCAAGCACACGCATAAAGTGGCCCGGGTATTCACGTGAACGCACGCAACCGCGCCGCGTTTGCGTACGACGTTTTATTGCGATAGCAATTATATGGACACTCAATAGGCACATTTTTGCCGTCGGCGTCGCTGTGGAAGTGATGTTCCGTATGAAGTCCAAGGGGGATAACACCGTCGCCGTGCGCCTAATACTGTATGTGCGAGTGAAAGCGTGCAAGGAAGCTGACGATCACGACTCAATCTCGCACGCACAAGGGGGGAAAGCTGGAAAGAAGCACGCCGTCTTCCGTCGCGCGCTACGTTCCGGGGCAGGGAAGGGAGGGGGGGGGGGGGCGGCGTTGTACTGCGTATTCCGCGGCCGCGCAGACGACATCTTGAAACCGATCTGCGTTGCGGGCAGAGTCTAGGTGCTTCTACGGCTTATACCTTCGTGCATTCTGCGTTCTCGCCGCTGTGTTTGCGTTGGAGCGATACACAGCACGAAGGTCACTTCGCTCGCTACTCCGCGGCGGAGTATAGGTGCACCGACGACTCGTACCTTTGCGCGTGCTGCATTCTCAACGGTCATTTTGCGTTGAAGCGATAGGTCACTTTGCGCGCTGCTGCTGACACGCTTCCTCATGCCAGCGTTTTTACAGTGAGTGTCTGTGCTCATCGAGTGTGATGTGTTCATGTATCACCCTGACACCATGGTTCTCAATTTATTTACTAAGCGAATGTTTGCAACTACATACGGCTACTAAAACTACTATCCTACTTTGTACAGCTGTCTATTACTTTGCTGTGGCAAGCTAAGCTTCGCCTTCCGTGAGAAACTTCAACTTTTTACATTGGTGTTTCGGCGCCTAATGCAGGAATCTACACGGACGCTCACATCAGTTTATAACTTATGAGGTGCGCACGTGCTTCAGCTTTTATAGCAACGAGAAAATGGTTGACGCACAACGACGCTACCATGTTGCATGAGTGCTTTGGAGCTTCCTGCTATTAGCGTTTCAGTTGGCCATTTAGCCTTGTGACCTGTATTGAAGCTTCTACGTATCATCGCAGTTTAAGTTTGCTGCGAGGGGAATGAATCAGCACGCTTTCGAAAAGGATAGTGTCAATGAGAGGCTGACTGGGGTACAATTTATCAATGAAGCTTGCTTTCTACGCGTACTTTGCCTAAAAAAATTAACAAAGTGGTAGGGAGGGGAACGCAAGTGAGATATACGAAGGAATGTTTGCGAAACAAACAAACTGCGTGTAAACCGTATATGCTTAACGGTACCTCTTTCCTATCAGTGACAGGAATGCGCCCGTCAATTTTTAAAGCAGCTGTTCAGGTGAAAATCAACATCAGTGCCTATTTAATGGAAAGCTTCTGCACAGAAATGGCTTGTTGCAGTCCATATTTAAGGAAGCATTTTGCTTGACGGAGTATAAACGTTGCACCTCAAGAAAATTCGATATTTGATAAAAAATGTCCCGACAGTTTTACCCAGCGTTGAAGATGAAGCGAAAGCCTTACATTTAGGAAAATTTGAGGCTGAAAATGCAGGAGAGATTAAGTCTAACGTGTACCAGAACGACCACGCCAACCTTGTCGCTTCAAGGACTGCTAGTGTTATGGCTGGGTGGCTACAAGCAGAGGTCGTCGTCACAGCGTAAAACAGAGTGCACATGCATATGTTCAAACATTCAACGCACAGATGCATACGCGCAAAAAGTACGCTAACGGGTTAGCGCACTTTGCATCCGGATAAAAAATCAGTTTTTATTCTCCCTGTAGACGGAAATCTATTAGCGTTTCGGCCATAGTAAAGAGGCAAACGCTATTCAGTCCTTCACGAAAAATGAGTTGAAAGCTGATCGTGTTAAGACAAGTATAACACGGTAGATTTCCTAGAGCAGCTTTCGGGTAGCAAAACGCAAAACTATCTTAACGATTGACTTCAGCACCCGAAAGCTACTGCTTGCGCTGGTGACGTCGTAATGCCTGGATACGGATTATTATCGGCCACCTAGGGTTCTTCAGCGTGAAATCTCGGTGTGAAGGCTTTTATGCGTTCCGGCGTTATTTAAGTTCTAAGGCGCGGTCAGTAATCGAATTGCTAACGTCGTATTACAACACCGCGGATTACTTTCTAAAGTTACTTGCTGAAAGGGCACATTGAGCATCGCGTAAAAGTGGGCTATTTGCTGTTCCTTCATCAAGTTGTGCGCTGAATGCAACTAGCAACCACGATATGCAACACCAGAAAAGGACGACCGAGCGGAAACCAAGGCGACATTGAGCTTAGTAGCGCAACGCCACAGCCACTGGGCTTGCGTGGCGAGTCGGCCCGCGCTGTGTCGCTTGGTATTCTCCGTACACACTTTCCACTGCTGGCGTTAAAACAAAAGGAAGCTCTCGGGGTTTGCGTGCCAAAACCACGATACAATTAGGAGGCACGCCGTAGCGGGTGTATCCGGTTTAATTGCGACCACCTGGAGTTCTTGAACTTTCGCCCAATGTACGGTGAACGGGCGTTCTTGCATTTCGCACCCCATCGGAATGCGGCAGCCATGCTTGGGATTTGTTCTCGCGCGCTCTCAGGCTTAGCAGCGCAACGGCAAAGCCACTGCGCCACCACAGCGGGTGTGTTGGCGTTTCATCTGCCCTCGCAGGTACTCAGCGTATTACACGTAGGAGCGGCACGCATAATGGCTACCAAGCTCCTTATTTGCCCGAGAACCGAAGCTTATCTCTCAGCAGACAGGTCGCTGTCGATTTCGAGGTTATTTCTCAGATATGGCGGTCGTCGGGGTCCCAATGGCCAAGATTCGATTTATTTAGCTGGATACAAAGAGCTTCGGGTAGCGGAGCTGTATAACTGGCTCCAGAGAACCAGCTCAAAGGCAGGAGAAGTCGTAGCAGGTGACAGCACTTACGTTAAGCGACGTCAGGAGCCGGTGGCTGGGTCCAGTTGCGTCCCCGCGTGCAGAAGGCAGTGCTAAGCCGCTGCGGCACGTTGCACGTTCTGGGAACAGCGTCCACGCCAGCAATGGCGCTGCAGTAGCAAATTGTGCTGCGCATTTACCGACACGGGCGGCAATTTCGTTGAAAAATAAAAAAAAGAGGAAGATAATAATGCCTACGTCCAGGTTCATCATTTTAGTTCAATAAACTATCATCCAACATTAAAAAAAAACAACCGACAAGGAGCGCTTCGTAATGTTACTAATACGGAGCCTTATAAAGAGACGGTCGCAAGCAGAACCAAGCCGAGTCCTCATTTGTGTGGTTTTGGCTCTGCTTTCGCCACGCGCAGCTTTAGGCCTCCCTTTCTTCGTCGTCGTTTAATAGGAAGCTTTAGCTCGGGTGCTCCTATCTAAATACATGTAAAAGGAGAATTCGTTTTTCTAGGCAACCACTGCACCCAATTTGACGGGGTTTGCTGCATTTAAAAGAAAAACTTAAATCTAGCGACTGTTGGTTTCTAATTTTCGATTTAGGTCGTCAATTTTTGACAAAAATTTGGCGAAAATCGCAAATTTTCAGAAAACGAAACTATCAAGTGTACAACTCCGTAACTCAGCAAGAAAAAATGATATCGCAATCCTGTGAATTGTACCTGATAGCACATCTAAAGCGGAAAAAATTGATATGTTACACATGAACCTGAAAAAATATAATAATATGTAATTACAACTTTTGCAGAACCCTTGTAAACAATGTAACAAATTCACGTAAGATGTAAAATGACATTAAATTTGTCCGCTTTGAATGGTCTAATGGATGCCGTTTACAGAATCGCGATATCTGTTCTTGATGCAGAGCTATTAGTTTGTAAACTTCATGCTTCTATTTTTTTCAAATTTCTGAATTTTTGAAAATTTTCTAACAAAATTCAAGCCCTAAATCAAAATTCTGCTTCCAACAGTCACTAGAATTTATCTTACTCTCTGAAATGCAACAAATTTCATCAAAATTGTTCCAAGGGTTATCTCAGAAAAACGTTTTTACGTTTTTACATGTATTTGAATAGGCCGCGTCGGAGTTGGGCCCGAGCTTTAGCTCGAGTGCTCCTATCTAAATACATGTAAAAGGAGAATTCGTTTTTCTCGGCAACCACTGCACCAACTTTGATGAGGTTTGTTGCATTTAAAAGACAAATTTAAAATCTAGTGACTGTTGGTTTCAAATTTTTGAGTTAGGTCGTCAATTCTTTATTAAAAATTGGCAAATATCAAAGATTTCCAAAAACCGAAACTATCAAGTTTACAACTTCGTAAATCAACCACTAAATATGGTAATACAATTCTGTGAATTGCATCTAATAGTACATGTAAAGCGGACAAAATTGATATGTTACACATGAATATAAAAAAAGTTTAATCATAGGGAAATACAACTTTTGCAAAACCGTTCTAACCAACGTAACAAATTTACGTAAGATGTAAAATGACATATTGAATTTGTCCGCTTTGAATGATCTAATGGATGCCGTTTACAGAACAGGAATATCAGTTCTTGACGCAGAGCTATGAAGTTGTAAACTTCGTGCTTTTATTTTTTTCAAACGGTCAAATATTTGAAAATCGTTTTAAGAAAATTCAAGCCCTAAACCGAAATTCCGCTTCAAACACTCACTAGAATTTATCTTACTCTCTCAAATGCAACAAATTTCATCAAAATCGGTCCAGGAGTTATCTCATAAAAACGTTTTTGCGTTTTACATGTATTTGAATGGGCCGCGTTGGTGTTGGGCCCGAGCTAAAGCTTCCTCTTAAATCAGAACTGTGGTAGGCCTCATTTACTCACCATTTTCGTGCTGCGAGGAAAGCATGCGTGAGAAACAATTGCGAAGCAATTGCAACAGCGAAGCTTTGCAACTGCGAAGCAAAAGTTGCAGGCCACTACGGAGAACCAAATGTGACCAAATACGGAGATTATATCGAGGTGAGATGACACGTTGATGGTTTGAAGCTTGAGTTTTATTCGTGGAGGCTTTAGTGCACCATTTCTATTCCTTCAGTAGGTACGCCGCTGCTGCATTAAAAATTTATTTTAGTGAGCATCAACAAGCCCTTTTGACACGCTAATGGCTCGGATAATGTTTTTCTATTGGCGGAGATTATGTGTGTTTTAATTGCGTGAGGAAGGGTAAATTATTGGGGAAAAACTAATCTACAATGACTATCCTACGCGAATGTGCGAAACGCGTCACGTTTGAGACGTGCAATGCACCCGAGCTGCTCTCTCGCGCTTCTCTCTTGCAGATGTTGTATATGACTCCCTCCCTAATGGCAGCAAAATACGGTAATTGTATTTACTTCGAACACCTTGCGACAACTAGCGTTGCCACTGCGAAGTACGCGCGAAGTCCTTTGCCTGCAGTCTCAGATGGCGTGGCATCCGAGGCTGCACCGGTGACGCTTACTGCACCGTGCATTGCAGCAGGCTCCTCTCTCGCGCGCTTCTCCTCTCTTCGCACTTCTCACATGAATGTCACTGGAACCTCCAGTGACTTTAAGTTCCAGTGAGTTTATCCCCTGCGTCCACGCTGCGGCAACTAGCGGCGCACCCGAGAAGTCCGCGCATGGCCTCAGAGAGGCGTGGTGCGCGCCGGTGCATGCGAACACCGACACATAATGGGCTCCTCACCTGGTCTGGCCATTTCGAGCTGACAAGCGCAGTGCATACAATGCGTGCTAGCCATCGCGTCTGCTGGGCATTACATCGCCGCGCGCCGCGGAAGAAGCTCGAATTTCAAACAAAACGCCGTTTGCCCTACCCCTCGCGGGCGCCGGCCTGGAGCTCCACCACTGGAAAAGCTGGCGCCACCGTCGGCGTGACGTGCTAGGAGGGATCACGTGGACATAGCGGCCGCGTCGGCTGCTTCGGGCGCGCCGACGCGAGCTGAAAACGAGTTCAATTCCCTCGTACGCTGTGGTCCTCATTTAGTGGCGAAATTTTCCCGCTTCGAGTGTCTCTTTTACAACGCTTGAAAGCACTACAATAGGTAGTGGCTGCCTTTGAAGGCGCGCAGCATGGTAGGCCACTGCTCGGTGCCGCAGGGCCGGACGCACGTAACGGAGGCCGGTGTCAGCCTTACTCACACGTAGCCGCAGGACAAGAAGCTGCGTGAAGCTTGGCTCGCGAAACATGAAACCGGCAAACAGTCATCAGCTACAACTCGGGTATGCAGCAAGCACAGACGCGAGGAAGATTTCTGCTACGGCACCCGGTCTGCGATGTTCTGAAAACGCGCACTGAGACGCTCGCCCGAGAGCGCTGCCCGACTAATGTCATGGCGGTTTGGCCTATGAACTTGTCGATGCTATAGATGCTGGCAAGTTCAGTGGAGTGGAAAGGCAGCGGTAAGCAGCAGATTTAAAAAAAAGCATGGCATATGGTCATGTTTGTGTTATGAAATAATGCACTGGATTACAAAAAAGGAGCAGCGGGAAATTGCACGCTGAGAACACCGATAAACATACAGTGCGACGCAACTCGAGAAATAATGTTGAAAGGTCAAAGAATTTAGAAGAAAAAAAAAAGATTGAATCATCGCGACGGCACATCACAGGCGTGGAAGTCTCTACAATGAAATTATTTTTGAACAGCTCTGATAGCGCCCACGCAACAATGGTTGCTTGTACACTGTCAAATGCTCATATTGTGCGGCCTAAAGCTCATGGCACGGTGCGAAAGCGCGCGCGCGGAGAACGCGAAACAGTGCGCGGACAAGCATGCGGACGCGCAGTCGGTTGCTGCGAATCTGCGCGATCGCTGCATTGAAGCTTCGTTCTATTACGCTCCATTTAGTTATACAACACTATAAGAACATATTTCACATACTTTGCTCTCAGCGTTTACCTACCTTTCACTCAAGAAGCTGGTTCGGGAGACTCCATCGCGGCGACCGTGCGCAGTGGCGTTCAGTGTACGTATTCGGTAAAGAGATAGCGTCTGTAAACGATTGTGTGCTTTCAGTTTGCCCAAGATTATTATTTAGACAGTAAGAAACTTCTCTCGTTTCGAAAGTACTTACAGAAATGTCCGGGAGAGCTCGCGCGTGGTGTTTTCAGTGAGCGCTGACAGCAAAACCTATGAGGAGCGCGCCGCGTGATCCTTCATACTACGCCAGCGAGGCGCTTCCGATAGATGGCGACTCCGTAACTCCTCGCCGCCAATATCGCACAAGTGCGGCTACGCACATGGCAGTGCTGTGACGACGCTCATAGTGTTCCGTAACTTTGAGAATTATTCGAGGGAACAGCAGTTATTTGTTTGCTCTGTTGCTTCTATAGACCAATCAAAGTTTAGAGAAATAATAAAACCTACAAACCGAATGTCTGCGCGTCTTTGTTTTGCTTCGTACCTTAGCAAGGGAGGTGTACTTCCGCTTCGTCTTCTCGTTCCAATGACGTGTAGTCGCGCGCGTACAGAGCGAAACTATGTGATTATCTACCGTGTTCCAGCACGTGATCATGTTCTGTGATGCGCTTGCGTCTGCCTCAGTGTTCGTGTAGCGGAAGTGGACCGCGCAGCAAAAAGGCGAGAAGAAAAAAACGAAGGAAAAAAAAAAGTCGTGGCCCGTGACGTGTACGTCACGCCATCCTCCGGCTGCGCCATGTGGGAACGCAGGGAAGGAATTTTACTTGCGGAGGCTGACGGGGACAGATGGAGAGGGTGTAATATTGGTGATGACGGTCCCCTCCTGAAATCATGCGTTCGCGGCACTGAAATATTTATATCTCGGCTATTCATAAGCAAAATTGAAAAATTCTTGCGCTAGAGTGCGCCCTAGAGGCCGCATAGATGGCGTATAACCAAATTTTCTATGTTACCTGGTGAGGGGCCCCTTAACCGCCTCCCTCCCCGTGGGCATCCGTCGCACAGCGTGTAGAAGTGACGGGTCTGTGCTTGAGGAAGCCGTGCGTGGCTGGTTCGATTCTGCTCAGCACGTAAGACGCTTTAAAGAGCATATTTTGTTGTTCAAGACTGCCATGAACGAGGTTAGGCTCGTATGTTTAGAGTGCACGCGTTAGGGATCGGCCCGCATTTCCTTTGCTGCACTATGTTCGGGATAGGTCCACATTATTGTTTACCTACAGGGCCGGAAAAGAAACTGGTGTGACATGGCAAGAACGCCACTCAAATTAACAGGAATTTAAAGTATCGCCATGCAAAGGAGCACTGATCTGAGATAGAGAGCACGCAACTGCTCGCTCAGTGGTATAATACAGTTCAGTGGTTGATTTATGGCTACTGCAGCATGCTGGCTATGTCTTCGGCTCTTGTTAGCTGGCAATCTTAACATACGAAATGCTGTCTAATTGTTCTGAAGGAATATACGGGCTCCGAATGATGTATGAAATGCAACAAGAGTTATTTGTATATTTTCTTGTATTCAGTGTTTTGCGAATATCACAATTAAAAAATAATCCGGCGTAGCCCATCTCTCCATTACTGTCGACGTTATTGAGATTTGTATTTAAGCAATGTAGCGACACACACTGTATTGCTGACGATACCTTAATTAATTTAGAATATGCAGTGGTTATTCAGAAATATCCACTGCTTCGCCTATAGCGACCTACAGTGTCTCCGGGATCGGCCCACATTGTTGTGACTCTCGCTTGCCAGGGTTGGCCATGGCCGAGACGGTACGACGGCTGTATGACGACCACGCAATCACGTCATAGGAACGACGAATGTGGTATGACGACGACGGCACGACGCCAACGGGATGGCGATTCCCAAATGACGACGATAGCATTACTACGGCAGCGTGACGACGACAGCGTGATGACAATGGGATGACGGCGAGTGCACGGCGTCGATGGCGTAACGACGGCAGTGTGACGAGAACCGGATAACGAATATCTGGAATGATGATGATGATGGAACGACCACGACCGCGTCACGACGACTGTATGACGCCGATGACATGACAACGACGGGAAGATGACGACAGAATGACGAATGCAATATCACGATGAAATTAGGCCGATGGAATGACATAGGCGGTTAGAGGAGCACGGCATGACGACAATGGGATGACGCTACTGAAGTGACGACGATCGTACGATAACGACCGGGCGACGAAGTTATGACGACAAAGGGATGGCATCGACTGTATGACGACGGCATGACGAGAGTCGGACGACAAAACTGGAATGACTACGATGAAATTACGACGACGGCATCACGACCACCAGTGCTCAGTAGCCGAAGCTATAAGCAGAAAACATGGGTCACTGGGTCGGCGTTAAGGCTAGATATGTCATTTTTGCCGCAGTGGTTCAAACGACTTGTGAGATGGAGTACAGATACATGTATCTCCTGCTGTGTCCTCATGTGGGCACAGACCCTAAGAAATATTAAGAAAGCCACGTGTGGCAGATACCAGAATTTTAATCCTTCAGCTGTATTGCTCAAACAAGCGGGCATTAATTTCACGAGAAATCGATACACATGTATAATCCAAGAATTAGCAAAATTCACAGGTTAACTTTTTAACGAGCAACCTTACGGCACATAAAGCAATTTACAAATTGTAGCCAGGGACAACGCAACGGCGCTTCAAGTTGAACCAAGTCTCAGGATGATATTAATTTCGATTTTTTTCCAGAACTTTGCGAAAAATACATTGGCAGTCCAGGTATTTTCGTGCTTCAATGCATAACACGGTTTTTTTCTCTCGAAAAGTTGAACGACTGTGCATTTTTTACTGCAAGTTTGTTGTCGCGTATCTTGAAAATGATGGCACTCAAAGAATTATTTTCAACTGGATATTCCTTGCGGGATGTTCCTGCAATCACAGGCTGCAATTTGTAAATCGCAATTGCGATTGCAACAGAAGTTTTTTGCTGAAAACTTAATTCGTGATTTTGATTCGTTGATTCTCTATTTTGATTTCTCACTCCCGTCATGCCAGTCTCTTCGAGTAGACCACCTCAATGAGTAGAAATGTGCCATATGCCGAAGGCAATTTTTAAATATTACTTAATGTCTGCGCAAAAGCATCTGGTATATATACCCTTTCAACGTCAATGAAGATTCACTTGTTAGTTCTTCTACGTGCCGTCTACTTTACGTCTTTTCAAAACGTCTGTCAGCTGATTTTCTGAAAAGTATGAGCCAACTATAGCTCAGCTGAGAAACGTATTGCGCGGAACGGAAATCCAACCACGTCTCAGTGCTGGCCAGTTGCATGCTTCTGTGCTGCTAACATAATGGATCGCTGCTAGCTAGTGTTAGAACCACTGATAATAATCAGCCTTATAGTATAAAAATATCGCGTATATTGACACGCAGAAATTGCTAACTAGACGTCTTCAGTTGCCACATTTAAAAACAATAATTTAAATTAATAGCGGGGCTTGGCGTCTTGAAGCGAGGCTATGAGGTCTTCGGATTAATCTGACCTACCTGGCGTGCTCTTACGCGCAGGTAACGCTAAGTGCAGGAGCGTTTTATTGCATTTCGGCCTCCGTTGGGATGCGGCCACCGCGGCCGGTAATCAAACTCGCGGCCTCGTGCTCAGAAGCAGAACGCCATATAGCCGCTGCGATATCGTGACCGGTTGCATTATCAGTCATGAACCTCCATGAGCGCCGCATCCGATTGCAGTGCAAGACATACCCCCCCCCCCCCCCCCCTATTGCCGACTATGGCCGAGAGAATTACGCACCTGTTAGAGAAGTCACTGACGAATTACAACACGCCCTGTGCCCAATTAGAAGAAAATCCACAAAGGCATTGTACCCTGATCGATTAGTTTTCGCGTACAAGTCAGAAGTTGGATTGTTACAGCAGATTGTATACACCTGTAATCCCATACCCGCCTCTTTGTTTCGACTGCCGGAATGAGATACGACGTAGTTAAACTGACATCTCATTAACCTAATGACAATGAAACAGCACACCAGTGTGCTGCAATACACCAGCGCGCACAATTTTACTGTCTGCTTTAACCTTCTGCTTTGTGATGCACAGTCCTTCTCATAAAAACAGCATAACCCTTATGTACGGTATCTTATGCCCCTTTACAGCCAAATCATCGTGCTCATGTCCCTCGAACTGTGGTGACCAGGTTACAACTGCTTGGGTGCTCTGGGGGCTGGCAGCTCTTGCGCCATAAAACCCCATCAATTACCTGAACTGGAAAACCTAATTTTGGCCAAATATTGAAACGCGACGGCACGGGGAGAAAGGCGTTGTAACACCGCCGCCTGTCTGAAAAGAGGCGCAATACAATAACGGACGACAGGCTCAACACATCCTCGATATTCTCGACCTAGTACGCTTATGTGGTCTTACCTGTGGCGACCGCGGAAAGACGCAAAAGAAGACGGTGGGCGACGTGTGCCGAAGTCGTTATGGCTGTTGCGAGAGAATGGCCCGGACCCACCAAGGGCGATAGATCGACAAGTCGGTGACATGAAGTAGCAAGAAAAAAAAGAAAAAAAAAAGAAAACGCAGGCAGTGAACGCTTAAGTGGACAGCCAGCCTTTCAAGTGCAGGAAGGCGCCTTTAAACATATGTTGGCCAGGGTTAGTACAGATTTGAAATGTGAAATACAGAGAAAAGAAAAACGGTTTCTTTGGAAATTGGATATCACGGGGTAGAGGGGGTGGTTCTTCAATCCATGGTCATGTTCTGCCTCACTGATCATCTGTTTGACCTGTATTTGCTGTTATCTTTTCTCTTTCCTACAACGTCCTGTTTGCAATTTCTTTTCACTATACTCCCGTACTGGGCTTGGACCATTTTGCGTCGACAACAACGCTCCGGGAAAATTTCTTCGCAACTTCGTTACGTGATATCTCAGAAGATTCGAGGCACGTAGCGCTTGTACCGTTTGTCAGGCACAGCTTCGCCTGGAAACCACACCATATAATATGTTATACTTAATACTGACCACATAGCAGCTGTCAATAGAGCGCGGGAGTGGTGCACTTCCGAAGCGGGGGCGCGCGTGTACGCTGCTACTGCTGATGATGATCATGACAACAATAATGATGATGGTGATAATGGCCCATTGTATTGGCACTCCTTTCGAATCGGGGCGGCGACAGTCATCTCGCCAGCTTGAGCTAATAGCATTTTACTACATCAATGTTGCAGTCTTGCATTTTGCCTCTACATTTCTTTGATTTTTCCTTTCTTCATTAAGTCCGCCATCTCTATAGTGTACCCATGCATGCAACTGCCCCAGCCCTATCAATCCCTCCTGTTTCTTTCTTTTTCACCAATGCTCTAAGTGTCCGTTGCATACTGCCACTGCTGGCCAGTTAATGCTTTTATCCGTTTTGAATCCCAGCGCTTCTAAGAGGTGCACGTTTCCTACGGGTCCTGCTGGGAGAATATTCTGGCATTCCATTACAATGCACTGAGTCGTGTTCGGACTTTTGCCGGGGCAGACGCGTGCCTCATCTTGTTGCGAATATTTGCTCCAGTATATTTTTGCCCTCAGGCAGCAAGCAACCTCCGGCCTCAGGCAGGCGGGCACAGCCCTTTTGTACATATTATCTTTGCAAACTTATTTCTTGCCGTATTTGTAAATATTAGTGGACGTTTTTTTATTGTTTCCACTCTTTGCATGCACTTTACCGACTGTGTTCTCCTCACTTTATTTCTGATGACTTCTGGCTATCTATGTTCTCTTTCATCCTGTACTTAATTTTAAAGCATGAAACTTACACTGTACTTGGTTGCCAATTTTCTTGAGCTCTTGGTCCATTCCTTGTCTACATTATCACAAGATACAGATTTTACTGTACCCCATTTTTACTGTACAGACTTTACCCACCCATTATTTTTCTTCTTTCCTCTCAAAAATTAGCCAACCATATGTTACTCAGCACTGCTTCATTTGAAGCTTTTTCTTGGGCCCCCAATTCCGATTGGCCCGCATACCTTTGGTTAACTTCCGAACCCGATAATGTGTCTGTAGCCCCAAAGTGTTCCGTGTTTTCTTATTGCTGCATTCCGCTTCCCTTTCCTCCTAACGTTCTTCTGGCTCAACCCACAGACCCGCGTGTGGCGACTCCCTGTCCGCTAGAAATCACCAGAAAAGGGGGGCTGCGCATTCGCAACTCCCATTTCTGAGCGCAGGCTCAGAAACTAATACGCGCGTTCCAGCTTCCAGGCAGCCGGAACTAGGCTTGCTATTGTGTTACGGTTCCTATATTAGCACCTCTCCCGCCCTCTAGACAGCCGTGACGTGGCTGTGCGTCTATTTCCAAAAAAAAATGCTTTCCGCTCTATATTTGCTATCTTTCTTGTTTACTATGTTACTTTCTCCTTTCATTGCTCTTCCTTTCATTGAGATAGCAATTATGTGGACACTGCAAACCCATTTCTGCCGTCGCCGTCGCCGTGACGTTCCCTACAAAGCCCAACGGCGATAACACCGTCGCCCGCGCGAAAGGAAAGAATGCGAAGAGGAAGCGCGCAGTCTTCCGTCGCGCGCGAGGCATACAATGTTGAGAGGCCTTGGGGGAGGGGGTGGGGGACGCTCTCTCCGGCTGCAACTCCGGCTGGAATGTGGCGGTTGTGCGTGGTCGCTCTGCCGTATCTTGAGAGCGCTCTGCGTTGGGGGCAGGGTACGTCGGCGGCTCGTAGCTTGGTGCGGGCTGTGTGGCTCGGCGCTCACTTTGCGTTGAAGCTATGGACGTCCGCAAGCCAAGTTTCATCCCAGATGTCAGCGCCCGTTTCTCCCAGGGCGGCACGATTTCATCTCCAACGGGCGTAGGTTTCCGCCGCCGCTTCCCTTCAAGGTCGCGCCCGCGTTCAGTTCGCGCTGCGCGTGAAACGTCTCTTGTTTGCCGCGGCGCCTGTTCGAATGAGCGGAAATTATGATTGTGTTGTTAACTGTCACGACAGCAATGTAAACACGAAATTATTGATGCCACCAGTGAAATTCTGCCGATTCACAAGAAAATGGTACGAAAAAAGCAGACGACAGACATGGATTACTGCGGTGCGCCGAGCGAAGTAAAGAACTGGCAATCGAAGCGAGCTCGTTCATTGATCACTCCTGAGTGTATGATGATTTTTATACGTAACCCACATGAATTTACTAATTACTCGGTATATAATCCTTTTATTCATATAAAAAACTTTCAGTTGTTCGACCAGCGCTTGCCCTGTCTTCTTTCTCGTGTTTCGTTTGTGTGTGCGCTGCCCAAGCGTGGAAACCACTTCTGTTTTATGCGCAACAGTGGCCGAAGTTCACGCGTGCCACGAAATTGAATATATGTACGGTACATTGACCATGACCGGAGTTCATTCCCGCATCACCACCGCACTGGTCGATCGAGTTACTGGACGATACACGCACGCGTCTTGGTCGCACCGGCATTTTTGAAGCAGAAATGATTACTAATACTTTCAACTTCCGTCGCTTGAGCACTGTTAAAAAATGGCCAAGCTATTTACATTGCTGCCTCTTCTGTATTGTAGGGGACGTACTAGTTAAAGTTGTGTGCGCATGTCGTACTTGTGCTATGCAGCGATATATTTTATTTATTTCCGCACAGTGTCGATGGAAGTCCGTTTTCGCCATCAGAGACAACACGGATTTGTAGCAAACATTTCTTGAGAAACTGCAAAAATGACTTTAGCCCGTATGTGCCGTATTTATATGCCGCATCGTATGTGCCGACGATTTTTCCGGCGGCACATACCACGCCGTTTCCAATTACGTGCTCAGCGTCACTTACATGGCGAAGCAGACGATGCCCTTTCACCGCATTGTAGCCATAAAAATAATCGTCAAGCGTAGCGATCTTCTTAAAGGCAAATAGAAGCGTGTACAGTATGTTTGACACTTAGGACGACTCCAACGAAAAGCTGATGCAACTAGGGGTGAACAACACCTTCGTCGAAATGGCGGAAGCACAGCGGAAGGCGCAAATGAAAAGACTAACGGGGAGCTACACGGGGCGAAACCTGATCGGTAGGCTGGGCTTCGAAATAGGAGACGTCGACCGGTACGAGGACGTACCGGCGGGAATTAGGAAAACTTTTAACGTAAAGCCTATACCGAAAAACATGGATCCCAGGCTCCACGAAGGCAGAAGGAAAGCTAGGGCCGAATACATAGAAAAGACAGTGGCTAGAGAAGAGAACACTCACTTCACGGACGCGAGCATAAGTGTAATAGGAAGCGAGGCGAAGGCCATCGCGGTAGTAATGAATAAGTAGGAAAAGCTTGTCTCGTGCGTCTCGGCCGAGATATGGAGCGTAGCTGAAGCCGAGGAAATCGCCGTGGCGCTGGCGGCGATGCAAGGATATAGGGGGAATAAATCGCTAAATATTCTCACAGATTCGAAAGAGACCTGTCGCAACTACATGAGGGGCAGAATATGCAAAACTGCCCTTAGGATTCTCAGAGGGAGTAACCCCTCGGAGGAGGCGGAAATCAAACACAATCTGATCTGGATACCTGGACACGAGGGCATAAGGGGTAACGAGGCAGCGGACGGTCTAGCTCGAGCTAATAGATTCCGAGCTGGGCAGCAGCAGGAGTACCGCGCTAGTTACGCCGGGATCCTCAGTGACAGTTATTCGGAATTACTGCAACACTACAGGGGGACTAGACTCAAGTACCCACCGCCCCATGAAGCGCTGACGAAGGAGGAAGCAACGGGCTGGCGTAGGCTCTAGACAAACACCTTCCCCAACCTATTCATATTCAACAAGATGTTCCCAACGCAGTATAGGGACACCTGCCCCTGGTGCGGGGCTACACCCACACTCTATCACATAACTTGGGAGTGTGAACGAAACGACGTATTCCGCGATCATAAACCCCCGAGTGTGGAGCATTGGGAGAGCCGGCTCGTCAGCTGCGAGCTCGCCGTCCAAAGAAGGATGGTGGAGCACGCTAGGGACGCGGCCAAACTCAGCGGAGCCCTGGACTGAGGGACCACCCGTGCTGAAGAGGCTTCCCTTCGACGAGAAGACAGCGTGAAGAAGAGAAGACCTCGATCCGCGAGAATTCCATTTTATGATTCAATAAATGTTTTTCTCTCTCTTTGACACTTAGGGGAAAACTCGGAACGTATTGCATCGCGATGCTGCAAGCAATGGAGTCGTGCGGCGGTGGCAGCACGAGCAGACGCAGACGCTCGAGGGGCGGAGTCGTGATCTGCGTCGTCTGCTACGGCGGCGCGCCTTGGCCGCATTGTCGGGAAGCGTGCTACTGTCAGGGGCACTGCATTGATTTCATCGGTACTGCGTAAACTGAGCTGATATTCTTTACTAAATGTTGTGCGACGCCAAACTCTGAGCCTTCAGTGGCGATAATGGAGTTCCACAAACTTCTTTTGACAGCATGCTTCGTTTGTTCTTACGAAAGGCCGGGGTACTGAGCGCGGGCACGCATATTTCTTCACTGTGTGTGCTACCGTAATAAGCAGCGACAAGACGCACCAGGATGTGCGCGCAACGTGCTCAGTCTTTATTTTTCTCGAAACGAAAAAAAAGCACTCAACAGTTATAAATATGTGGGTCGAACACGATGAAACAAACGCATACGATTAAAGGAATGTTTTAGGTTAAGACAATGAGCTGGAAGTGATTTTTCTCAACCATCAATTACTACACCAGACAGACCCTGCCCAACGGCGAGGAATTGGACACGTCACGCTCCGAACTTCAGTTAGTATCTCGTCTTGTCCCCAGCGGCAGTGATGACAGCGCTCATCATGGAAGGCAGTGAAACGTAGAGTGACTTCATCAGGGATGTGTTCATTTGCAGCACGTCTCAGTCGCTGACGATGGGGGACCGAAGCCTATCCTCGGGCGACTCATAGAGGGAATCGTGCGCCAGTGATACTTTCAATGAGCCCCAGACATTTTAAATAATGTTGGCGCCCGAGGATTGAGGCGGCCACTCCAAGAGAGTGACGGCGCGCTCTTCCAGCAGTTCTTGCACAACATGAGCAGTGTGGATCGGCAGTCTATCGTGTTAGAATATATAGTCGCCTTCCAGAAACCGGCCGTCAAGAATGTATGGAATCAGTACGTCGTCTGTGACTGCTCTGCACCTTTTAGCGATGAACTTACCTTCTAGGCGTATCAGTGGGCGTCGCACAACGCTTAGTAAAGAATACCGGCTCATTTCACGCAGTAACAATGAGATCGGCGCACTGCAACTGGCAGCAGAAGGCTTCCCGACAATGCGGCCAGCGCGCGCCGCCGTAGCAGACGACGCCGTTCACGACCCCGCCCCTTGAGCACCTGCGCCTGCGCGAGCTGCTGCCGCCGCCTGGCTTAAGCGCTCGCCGCATCGCGATGCGATGCGCTCCGAGTATTCCCCTAAGTGTGAAACAGACTGTACATCGTCCAGCGAATAAAACGTCCACGCACACACATGTAGGCACACACCGCGCGCGGTACGAAACGTACCCAAACACGCGCTGTGCAAGAGGCAATTAAGGCGGTGCGAACGAGAGATAGGAGAGGCGTACCACCCGCTAGTTGAATTTTGCCCCGAATGCAGCGCTCTCAGCGCCGGCGCAGCAGCGCCGCTCTCGGTACCGTTCTTGTCTATTAGCCCCGAGAACATGGATGCCCGAGAACGACCTAGAGGGGCGCTGCGAGCGGCGCTCGCGTGACGTCAGGGCGCGGACTCGCGCCTGTCGTCTGCTGCAGTTCGGGCTGTCCCCGGCCGCCTTCTGCAGTGTTTCCGTTTGTTCGCTCTCGTTGTCTATGCTTGTATACTTATGATAGGCCTCTCAAATATATCTTTTAGAAGTCTTCGTTCGCGAAAATGTAATCAAGGAGCGTATTTCCTAAATGACAATATATTTCTCAAAGGCAACGCTATAGTGTCACTCACCCGCGTGGTTGCTCAGTGGCTATGGTGCTGGGCTGCTGAGCACCAGATCGCGGGATCGGATCCCGGCCACGGCGGCCGCATTTTGATGCTGGCGAAATGCGAAAACACCCGTCTACTTAGATTTAGGTGAACGCTAAATAACCCCAGGTGGTCAAAATTTCTGGAGTCCTCCACTACGGCGCGCCACACATTAAGAAAGTGGTTTTGGCACATAAAAGCTCATAATTTTTTCTAGTGCCACTCGAGGGAGCTCAGACCAGCCTATTACGGGTTTTTCATGCACGGATCTACATTTTGCAGCGGTAGCTCACATGAATAATGAAAGCAAAGACGCAAAAGCACAGCACATAAGAATTCAGTTAGGATCCCGTGCCCACCACGGTGCAAAATGCTTGTCGCAATCAGACGCTGCCTATATATGACTTGTACAACATTTATTTTGATTTTAACCAACTAAACACGTTTGCTGACGACGAGTAGTTCATGGTAGAACATTGAATTGTTCTATTTCATCACAGAAACGCTCGGCAGTAACACGAGGACACAACCAACATTGCAGTTAAGACTCTGCCAGCACCACTTGCATTTTTAACTGCTTCTCAAAAGGCCGTTCTGCGCCGGTTAAACTTAAGTGGGCGTAATTTGAAGCAAAGATGATTGAGGCTTACAGCTCTTTGCAGCATACGGAAAGGAATATGTACGAATATTTATTCCCTTTCCATGCTACACGCTCAGCTAACTTGAGCAATTTACTGGTGCTACTTGCTTGAGAAACAGACGTGATGAACTTTTTTTGAGAACTGACACAGGTTGATCGGGCCAAATATTTGTGTGAAATATGCCTTTTGTGCCGTTGCAGCCACCAAGAAGCCGAAGCCTCATTCATTAGTAGTGTGGCACATATTGAAGATATCATTGTTCCTCAGTGGAGGTCAAAAGTCAAGTGAATTTGTTTGAGGCTAGCGGTGTCTTTTTATGAGGCGGGTATGCGAGGTTTTCTTGTGCGCACTGAAGAAGCGAATAGTTTTCTGTTTGTATAATTAAACAACGTAGGATCGAGACATGGTGAGGCAGAATGTGCTTGAATTTTCCATTTCAAGGGAGCCTAAGCTGCGCTGTAGTGCCTGGAGTATGCTGCAGGCATTGTAATTCGCGCTGTAAAGAGCTACTTCATAGTTTCAATTGGAAGTTGCACTGAGCGGCTCGGTTTCGCGAACAATCCGTGCCTCGCCATAAAGACAGTCGGTTGCTTCCGTTGGGGGAGGTGTGCCATGTCGTCGATGAAAGTTAGCGAGAGCCACTATGACACTATTCATCGTTGGCCGTTTATTGGTTCTCGATCTTAACCACAAAATTTTCTTTCATGTGATTGATGTTATGGTATTCGTTAAGTGTACATATACAATATGTGATGCGCCATTGTGTTACGAGCCAATGCGTTTCTGGGTGCCTGTTTCAGAGAACGGTGAAAGTAGTACCAAACCTTTTCACAAAAAATGCGCCCCTAACTCTTCCTCTTAGGCCTTAATACAGTTGCCACGTTTGACTAAAAGTCGCCAGAGTAATAAGAATCGTAATGAAAGCTTCCTTCTAACATGATTTTATAATGTTGACGCCATGACATTAAGGTTTCCTTCCATGTAAAATGCGATGTCGCTCACAGCTAAGTACTAAGAGAATGTTAAATGTTTAGACAAGCATCATACATAGGTTCGCGTGTTGAGCTTGCAGACATTCTTTTTAAGCAACATTTATGGACAGAACAGTAGACTCCTTCAGCGCTACTAGCTTGCGATATACAAATCGCAAATTTTCTCGATTCGCGCGGTTTTGAAGAAGAAACTGCGGTTCAGGCATGGCAGCAGAAAGAATCCGAAATATTCCTCAGCAAGTACGACTCGAGCTGCCAATACCCCAAGCATGCACGAAGGGATAACCTGATCGGTTTCCGTCCTGGACATTCGACTCAAGATGCAATGCTTTTATTCAAACATCACCTTATTCTGGCTAGCTCGCTACATACGAGAGCTCTTCTAGGCCTAGATGTAGAAAAGCCCTTTGATCGCATCAAGCACAGGGCCATATTGGATATCCTCTCGGAAATGGGATTGGGTAAGCGATTGCACAATATAGTCAAAGCCTTTCTCGGTGGCCGTTCTGCTTGTCTCAGGTTAAGCGAACTCCGATCGACAACTCTGGAACTTGGGAATCGTGGGACACCACAAGGGTCTGTCCTATCTCCCATGTTATTTATTTGGCAATGTCAAAAGTGGCTCGAGGTCTCGCGCAGAGTGAGGGTATCCACTTTGCTATATATGCAGTTGATGTAAAAATCTGGAGTGCCGAAGGTAATATTGGACAGAGACCAAACTACAGGAAAGCATTTATGTGGTGGAAACAACAATTGAGGGTATGGGACTGAACTGCTCTGCTATAAAATCAGAACTATTGGTATTACGGAGCAGTAAGCGTGGGCGCAAGCCGAATGGATATATCCCAGAGGAAGAACCCCTCATTGACATATACGCCAAGAATGGAGAACTGATCAGGCAGGTGGAGACTATTAGAGTGCTAGGACTTCTCCTGTAAGCAAATGGATCTAATTGCAGGACGATAGAACACATCTCTAACAAGTCGGAAGAAGTCATTAGGCTTCTGCGTAGAATTACCAACAGGCATAAGGGGCTAGGAGAAGACAGTGCCATAAGATGGGTACATGCATTCGCCTTTTGCCACTTCTCGTACGTGGCTTGCATGCTACTATGGACACAGGCTGATACGAACAAGCTAAACGCTTTAATCAGACGACTTATAAAGATTGCACTAGGACTTCCCACCAGCACGGCCAATGATAGCTTATTGCGCCTAGCACTTCATAACACACTAGAGGAGATAGCTGAGGCTCAACAGGTGGCCCACCAGGAGAGACTAATGGGGACACGACCTGGGAGGGCGCTACTTGAAGAAATTGGCGTAGAAATTAACAACCACACCAACGAAGGAGAATTATTAACACAATTGCAAGCGGGACTACGAGAAACATTAAAGACGACCCCGTTCCCTAGGAACATGCACCCGACACATAACCTCGAGAGATGGAAGGCAAGGGCGAAGGCACTCCTTCAAGACATAGATCAACATAAGCAGCAGGCGGTGTTCGTTGACGCTGCCTCAGTTAAAAATAAGGATGCGTATACCTCCGTTGTTGTAGACACTCAAGGTAACATACGGCATACCACCACCGTCTATACCAAGGGCCCAACAGTAGCAGAACAAGTAGCAATCGCCTTAGCCATCCGGGCTAATCAGTGGACACATATTTACAGTGACTCTAGAACAGCCATACGCAACTTTACCAACGGAAATGTGACACGGATAGCAACAAAATTACTAGAGAAGGTCAACAGTGTGAGGATTGAAATCCGCTGGTTTCCTGCACATCTGGGGGTGGTGGACGGAGCTCGGAGAAACCTCAATGAGGTGGCAAATGAAGCAGCATGAGGACTTTCTAGCCGTGCTCTTCAAGACCGAGCAACTTACAATTCACCCGGGGAACATAGGGATCAATTATTAACATATAACAAAATCACGAAGCATTATTATTTAAGCAGAAGGGAGTACCCATTGCCACACGGTAAGCTTTGCAGAGCCCAAGCGGTCACATTACGTTTGCTACAGACAAGAACATACCCGAGTCCAGATTTTAATAACAGGATCTATCCGGAGAGGGAAACTCAAAGCAACTGTAATAAGTGCAATGGCATCATTACTCTTGACCACATGCTTTGGCAGTGCCCCGCGGTCTTCACAGACTGTGACAAGGAACAAGAATGGTGGCGGCAAATGCTACACAGCGAATCACTCTCTGACCAATTACGGGCAATCCAGAAGGCCCGCGATGTGGCTGAAGGGCTCGGCCTGACAGTCCCAACGTGGGAGCGGCCCGCGTCAACGTAGGGTTGACCTTCAGGACCCAATAAAGTTCTCTACCATACCATACGAAGGGAACGAGCGCGCACGACAGCCGAGCAAGCGGGAGCGAGCGCCGTCCTGGCCGTGACGTCACTTCGCTCGCTGTTGCCTCCGCGTTATCTCATGCCAGCGTTTTGACAGCGAGTGTCCGTAGTCATTGCGTGTGATGTGTTCATGTTTGCTGTGCGCGCTGACACCATGCTTAATAATTTAGATATGAAGGGAATATTTACAAGTTGATATGGCTGTCTTACTTACTTCGTATGGCTGTCTGCTAATTTGCTGTCGCAATCAATGCTTTGTCTTCCGCATGAAACCACGCCTTTTTATCGTTCTTCCGAATTCTCGCTGAATCATAGAATGAACCTTTCTCAATTTTCTTCCTTTTAAATCTAATTTCCATTTATCTGGACTGATTAATCAATTACTTGGTGTACTCTAGCTACAACATTTACGTTACCTTCTTCTTCGTTTCATGTATATTATTATCATTATTATTATTATTATTATTATTAACACTGCTATTATTATTATTTTATTGCGTTTTCTTAAACTCCCCCAATCTTGGCACTTTACACACTACGGGTACAGGCCACATCTGGTCTCGTAATAATCATAATCATCACGATTATTCAAGAATTCGGGCCCTGCGGAGAACGCTGGGTTTGCCGCACGCGTTCGTTCTAACACCAGCACCCGGTGAAGAGACTGCGGACGAAGACAGAAACGAAGTGAACGATGCGGGCCCGAAAGCAAACTGCCGTGCCTGCGGAGACACCGAATGTGTCCAATGATAGCGGTGAAATATACGTCCACAACGGCCCACGCGATAAAAGCAAGAGAAATGCTGTTGGACACCAGCCAGATGCAGACGAGGAACCAGGTAGGAAGACAATGGCCGCGCCCCGCGGGCGAGTCAACAGACGTGCCCGCTACGCTCGCCTCACTACTGGTGGCAAGGCAGCTTCAATGGACGATGTGCAACACGGGTCTGCAATCAAGCATCCCGCGGAGCAACCCGATTTACTCGCGCGGCAGAAACAAACATTGGATAACGACGAGCGGCGGTCTGAAGACAGAGGCCGGCGCCACCGCGAGAAGTCCCCTAGAAGCGAATCCCCTGGTAAGCGAGCCATGCCCGGCTGGCGCCCTTCTTACAGAGAGGCTGTCCTCGAGGAGCCCGAAGCAGTCGCAACGCCACTGATGCACAAGCGACTGCTCGCTCCTCAGCTGCAGGATCAGGAGAGACAAACTACCGAAACGGAGTTGCTCAGCTCAGCGACTGAGAAAGACAAATATTCTGAGCAGGTACGCATTCCGAATAGCACTGCGGCTGACCATAAAAGTAAAAGTTTAAGTCTATTGAACGGCACACTTCATTAGAGCATCGATCTATACATACTGATATACTGATATTTTCACGCTTTACTAATAGGCATATGAGTTAAGAATGAGTTTTCTATTGGGCGTACTTGTGCTTAGAAAGACAGCATTGGTATCACAACGATAGCGGCATTCACAGTCGTCAGTCGGTCAAAAAATCTGAATGACTGTTCAAGTACGTCCAGTATTTATACATGTGAATCACAGTATGCATTCCATATTAATCGCTCGCACCAGTGTGGATTCGAGAATGTTACACAATATTCATGTCGCGTGCGCATATATTATGAGACTAAACTATTACGGTATCGAATCGGCGACAACGTTCAAAATACTTCGATACAGTTGATCAAGAATGGGGCTGACAGATGGAATAGCACCCTGTGGTATAAAGGTTGCAAATCGGGATAAGGTGCCTCAAAAATGCTTGCCAACGTTTCGATAGGAGGATCTATCTTCGTCGAAGGTGGCCTCGTCATCCTCGGCATGTTAGTTTTAACGGGTTAACCCGTTAAAACTTACATGCCGAGGATGTGTCGAACCCATTGACATATCGCATTGTTTGGACGTGCTGGTCTCCCATTCTGGACTTTCGCTGGACGCCATGACACCACTTACGAAGAGCTCCGGCTTACCTACCGAGATGTTGATTAGGGTGCTGACGACAACCTTTCCCTTGAACACTGCGACGAACTTCTGTCCCACCTAGATAGTTTCCTCTATTCCTTCGACTGTACGGAAGGCGAGTTGGGTCGTACGGACAGTGTTTCCCACCACATCGACACCGGGTCCCAGCCTCATCTCAGACAACGCCCTTATCCTGTCTCAGCGGCGGAGCGTTGTGTAATCAACGATCAAGTGAATGACGTGCTCGAGCGTGACATCATTCAACCATGCCAAAGTCTATGTTCTCCTCCAGTATTGATAGTGCGTAAAAAGGACGGTTCTATTCGATGATGTGTCGATTACCGCCGCCTCAGGAAAGTAACACGGAAGGATGTCTGCCCCTTACCCCTAATTGACGATGCACTTGATTGTTTACAAGGCACCCAGTACTACTCGTCATTGGACCTGAGATCTGGTTACTGGCAAGGTCCCATGTCCGCGTGTGATCGTCCTAAGATAGCGTTTGTCACCCCTGATGGGCTGTATGAATTTAACGTCATGCCATTAGGACTCTGCAATGCACCTACAACTTTTGAGCGCATGATGAATACCATACTTCGCGGTCTAAAATGGAGCGTATGTTTGTGCTACTTCGATGACATCGTCGTTTTTTCTTCAGATTTTTCGACGCACCTCTCTCGTCTCCACAAAGTTTTGACATGCCTTAGAAACCCTGGTACTCAGTCGGATATCAAAAAGCGTCGCTTTGCAGCTCGCATCTTGACAATCTTGGGCCATGTTGTATCCAAAGATGGCGTCCTCCATGATCCTGCGAAACTTGGAGGTGTCGCCGAATTCCCTAAACCGACGTCACTGAAGAACCTCCGGAGCTTCTTCGGCCTTTGTTGTTATTTTTGTCGCTTTGCGTACGATTTCGCGACCGTTATCGCCCCTTTGACGAGCCCTCTCACTGTTGGCACCGACATGTCTAACTGGGGCGCTATAACGTAAAACTGTTCCAAACTTTTCTATTCCAATTCTGCAATCAGCCCTCCGAGATTGGTCAAACACTTTTTTGGACCAACCCAACTTCACCTGTCTCACGCGACGTCACGAAAACCGCAATAGCTGCCCATCTGATATGACGTGTACACAGTGATTATGCATAATTTGACCGAACAAAAGAAAAACAGTTATTTCTCAATCGACGCCTTCTCGCCGTTAGCCCTCGGCTATTGGTCAAAAGTTTCGGGCTGCGCCCACTTCACTTGCCTGTCACGCGACGTCACAAAACCACAAATACTCACGGCGTCAAAGTGACGTGTACGCGTTAAAGATGCATTAATATCCCGAACGAAACTGCATTTTGTTCTGAATAGGCGCATGCTGCCCCGTTCCGAACGGAATAAAAGATGGCCACCGCCGATCGCTTAGGCACTGGCTACTCGCACCTGCCAGACAGCATGGGTTTATTTGCGTATAATAAAACGTTCTTTGCGTGGCCTTGTAACGTTTTCGAGCTCTTTCGGCACGTTTACGACCTCATTCTGCCAACTTTTCTTTTCTGAGGATCAGTTTTAGCCACATTCTTAAGCTTCCGTTGCATGCCGCCGTGATTGTCGACGAGTTACCGCAAGCTAAGTAAGAGAAAGCGGACCAATCTTAGACGGCTGCACCACCCTTTTCATCCGGTTATCTTTCTTCAGTGCACTTGCTCGGCCCCATCGAATCTCTCTCCATTTGAGCGTGCTCCTCGTCTCTTGGGAGCCAATCAGATAAGACAAGCGGCTGAGTGTAGGCAATGGTATTCGTTTTTCAAGCAAACAAAAGTGACCTCCTATGATCGAAGAGAGCGTTTGATTGGTTTGTTCATACAACCCTGCGGATGAGTTCCCGATGCTTGCGTCGCCAGTTACGCAAATTGGACGTCAGGAGATTGGAATAAAAACATATTGGAATAGTTTTAAGTTATATGGCCTCTGGTCTCCCGAATGTGATGATGCATTCCAGACACTACGCCGACTGCTCACATCTCCTCCGATACTGCGGCACTGCGATATCCGGGCGCCTACAGAGATGCACACACAGATGCAAGTGGCGGGGGCCTTAGTGCGGTGCTCGCGGAACGCAAGCCTGAGTATTTATTCAGTTTAATATTTTACAATACTGCAGGCCCTTGTCGGGCCCATGCAGGAGTGGTTACAACATGGAATACAGTACAAAAAAAATGAAGAAGATGAAACTACAGTATCCAAAACAAAGAGCATAAGCACACACAAAAATGAACCTACTCAATCAATATATACACTCTGTTTAAATGAGCGGTTCGGGAAGCAGGAGAAACAGCGTTTACCATAAGAATGCATCTACAGAAGCTGCATATGGAATACGGGGAATTTCTCCACTCGAATTTTATATTCTCAATACTGTCAATCAATGCATTGGCAGATGGGCTATAAAGAGTATACTATAACTAGTACGTTGTCAGCTATGCGAGCCGAACCCTCATAAAGGCCGCGACTAACTATTCAACCTCTGAGAAAGAGTGCCTGGCCATATTCTGGACGATTGGGAAGTTCCGACCCTACTTTACGGATGACCCTTTTACGTCGTCACGGACCATCACGCTCTTTGCTGGTTGCCAACTTCGAAAGACCCCTCGGGCTGCCTTGGTCGCTGGGCACTGCGGCTGCAGGAGTATGATATCCACGTAGTGTACAGGTCTGGCCGCAAGCACTCCGACGCGGACGCCCTTTCTCGTTCTCCACTACTCCATGATACAGCATCTCTCTCGGCACAGTACACCGTTATCTCTGCGCTCAACGTCGAGTCCATGCATTAGGAGCAACGGAAGGATCCGGGGATTGTTGCTCTGCTCGACCTTTTGTCCGATTCTACCACCATCACGCCCTCCCGCGCGCTGCGCCATGAAGCCTCTCATTTTACCTTGCGAGACAACCTTCACTACTGCCGCAACTATATACCGGATGGTCGCAAGTAACTTCTCGTCATAACACGTCACATGCGCTCCGACATCTGCGCTGCTTTTGATGCCAACCCACAGAGTGCTCACGCAGGCGTGGTGAAAATTCACGCAAGGTTGCGCCAGCGCTTCTACTGGCACGGTATGTACAGCGTTGTCCTCAAGTATATCGTTGCTTGCGAAGCGTGCCAATAACGCAAGGTTCCTCCGGAACGCTCGACCGGCGCTCTTCAGCCCTTACCTTGCCCTGCGCGGCCTATCGATCGCGTCGGCATCTACCTTTCCCGCCCACTCCCGTGCACTACGTTTGGAAACCAATAGATAATCGTTGGTGTTGACCATCTCACCCGGTATGCTGGGACAGCCGCCCTTCCTGCCGCTACAGCACGCGAGGTACCTTTCTTCATTCTGCACAATTTCGTGCTTCGACATGGCACTCCTGAAGAACTCCTCAGCGACAGAGGGCGTGTCTTTCTTTCCCAAGTGGTTGAAGATCTGCTTGCCGAATGCCACGTCATCCACCGCACGTCTACCGCGTACCATCCTCAGACCAATGGATTAAGTGAGCGCTTCAATCGCACTCTCGGCCACATGCTCACTACATACGTCGCGTCGGATCACTCCAACTGGGACATGGCTCTCCCCTTTGTTACCTATGCTTACAATACCGCGACTCAAGCGACCACAGGTTTTTCGCCGTTCTTCTAGTTGTACGGACGAGAACGCTTGTGCACGCTCGATACAGCATTGCCGTACCAACCCGACGCCTCCGATTTTAGGCCCATATCAGAAGTAGCCAATTGCGCTGAAGAATGCTGCCAACTTGCCCGTAGATTCACGACGGAGGGTCAAGCTCACTAGCGGAATCTTCATGACAACGACCTGAGCGCTACCACTCTGTGTTGGCTCCCGCATTTGGTTATGGACTCCGCCTCATGTTCCCGGTCTTTTGTCTAAGCTGCTGGCACAATACCACGGACCCTATCAGATCGTCGCCTGTACACCTGCTATCAACTATGTGGTCGAACCTCTTTACTCCATCTGACGACTTGCGCCATCGCGGTCGTGAGTCAGTGCACGTCAACCGGCTTAAACCTTATTATGATCCCCTTATCGTATCGTCACCGTGAGTCACCAGGAAGGCTACTCACGGTGGTCTTTTCACGGTACTCAAGGGTCGGTGTCGCTGTTCTCGCTCGCGCTGGCGCTTGGCTGGAATTGCTTGGCTGCTTTCTGCGCTGGACCCAATGTGACTGCGATTCCCGCTAATAGTCACCTCGTAGCAAACCTCGTAGCAACTGGAATGCCAACTGCGTTCTTACGCACATCGTGGGGTGGCTAACTTCGAAGTGGTGGTAGTCGCATGATTTTTCCTAAGCCAACATGACCTCACCACTTCTCGGGTTAAGCTTCGCAATTGCAAATCATGCCCGAAAGTGAATAATGAAAGCGTAATTGGCTAATCTCATTAATTAGCTACATATATATATATAAGTCACATGATTTTTCCTAAGCCAACATGACCTCACCGCTTCTCGGGTTAAGCTTCGCAATTGCAAATCACGCCCTAAAGTGAATAATGAAAGCGTAAGTGGCTAATCTCACTAATTAGCTATATATATATATATATATATATATATGTATATATATATATATATATATATATATATATATATATATATATATATATATATATATACACATTCGGATTTTCGTGCGGCTTTGTTTTTTAAGTGGTCATGGGCCGACTCACCAAACGCCCAATTTTTCTGAAATGCCCTCGGCTTTTCCCATTTTCAAGTACAGCGTAGCGGAATTGGCAAATTCAGGTCATGCCGCAGAAGGCTGCCATGGAGGTGGAGAGTCCAGCCGTTACTAAGACTCCTCGGAGTGCGACTGAGGTGCTGTCGGAAGAAGGCGGCTCCAGCATCTCCGCTGGTGGAGCTCGCAAGAGCGGCCAATCGACGGAGACCACGGGCCTTAACCGCACGGACATGAGCCGCGCCATCCTCGTGACTATCCTGTGCGCTGCGTTCGTTGCCGTCATGGCGCTCCTTGCGCGGCTCATCGCGGCGCACAAGTTGGATGGCGCCGCTTTCACGGCTTCTACCTGGCTAAAGGTGCGAGGCGACATGTATACAGTGAATTCCACGATGATTCAGCTGCAGCGCCAAGTAAAGGGAACGAAGTGCCAAGACTATATCGCGAGATTTCCAGGCTAATATCCCTGCTTGTTTTGCCCATTGCTATAGTATTGAACTTCGTACTATGCATTACACAACTGCATACCTACTTTGTACATTGGTATAGGACTTGAAGGAAGATTTTCTTCGGCACATAGACGCGCTACAACGTTTCCCTTCCAAAATGGGTCAGATTGACCTAGGATATGTCGATTGAATTCGTCTACACTCCCTGAACTTGTCCGGGATGTGCATGTCGGTATTTAATTCATCAATGCAATTTGGCAGAATCTGCACGTCACCATTCGTTTTACACGGTTCAGGCTTCGTGCATAACGAGTTCACAGGCTTCCCTGTAATGGCCGCCTAGGGCGACTCCGCGAATGCGCGATGGCTCTGGGCCCGTACCCGATGGCCCCTACTGAGCCACTGGGCGGTGGCCCGCCGCAGTGGCTCAGTAGGGGCTACGAAGCTCTGCCTCGGAGCACGAGAGCTCTGGTTCCATTGCCGGGTACCACGGGGACCGGAATCACGCGCGAGTGATATGCGAATATTCGTTCACAAAACTTGCGGTGCACTCAAGAAAAAAGGTCCTTAGTGAAACTGCATCCGGGGATCCCTTCACTACGACGTCTCTCATGGCTTCTGTGCTGCTTTGAGGTGTTAAACATCACCAATTTTTCGGAGACTGTACCTATCGGTCGCTGCGCAGTGGCGGTGATATGGGATTTGCTTACTTTGATTCGAATCTTTGAGGACCCAATTAGAAAAGCGACTTCTTCTTCGCCCCCTGTTCAGGAAATGGACGAGCATTGTAACTCTCCCGACTGCCTTATTGCCATCAAGTTCATCGCCGCCGCCATGAACGTTTCGGCCAACCCTTGCACCAACTTCTACGTGTTTGCGTGTGGCCACTGGCGATCGTTTCCGCCGGCCACGACGAATGAGTCAGACTGGACGTCGCCCGCCGATCGCAACGTATCGTACATGGCGTCACTGAGGAGCGACTACGTGGCCGCCTCCAACGAGATCCTGTTGCGCGTGGCGCAGGGATCGGCGACCTCTGACGAGCAGGTCAGTGACATGGGCAAAGTCTACGCATCGTGCCTGGCATTCTTCGTTGACAAGGTGAGTACAAGCATGGTGCAAGTTAGTTCATCCGAGTCGCAACACTATACGCAGCTACGCTTGTTCCAGTAAAGTGTTCGGAAGACGGGAGGTCTGAGACGGTAGGTGCTTATTTGGCCCATGGTGAGGGCACCAAATACGAGCAGCGGTAAGTGTGTTGTTGTGAAATGCTGCGAGCCCCCTTGTAATAAAAAATGTCAGCAGGATTCTTTTTGACGTGCCCTGTAGTAGTGTGCTAGTGTAATGGCGCGGACGGGAAGGCTTTGGCAATGAGATAATCCCAGCTATCGAAGTGGAATTAACTGATCAATTGGCGGGCTGTTTATTTACCCGCTGGTTCATGGATATGTAGGCGAGTACCAAAGGATGATTTGCTTTCCTTAATCAGCTTGTTAATGAGCGGTGGTATCCAGTTTAGCGGCGGAAAGAGGTTAGAAGGTTTGTTCACCAAGGTCGTGTCAGGTCGGCTACCCTGCATAGAGGGAGGCGAAAGAGGCATGAAGATTACGTGAAAGTACCGTGAATGACAACCTCACGCTCCCGGGAAGAGTCACCAACAAAGTTATGGCTGCCCCAGTGTCTGGCTGTCGCTAGCTTTATTTTACCGTTGTCCTCATAATTTCGTGTACTGAGAAAATTTGAATGATCTGTCTGGAGCAAAAAACAAATTGTGAAGAAACCATCGACAATGATTGTCAGTGTAAGCGAATAGAACGAACGAACGAACGAACGAATGAACGAACGAACGAGTGAGCGAGCGAGCGAACGAGCGAACGAGCGAACGAACGAACGAACGAACGAACGAACGAACGAACGAACGAACGAACGAGCGAACGAACGAACGAACGAGCGAGCGAGCGAGCGAGCGAGCGAGCGAACGAACGAACGAACGAACGAACGAACGAACGAACGAACGAGCGAACGAACGAACGAACGAGCGAGCGAGCGAACGAACGAACGAACGAACGAACGAACGAGCGAGCGAGCGAGCGAGCGAGCGAGCGAGCGAACGAACGAACGAACGAACGAACGAACGAACGAACGAGCGAGCGAACGAACGAACGAGCGAGCGAGCGAACGAAGGAACGAACGAACGAGCGAACGAACGAACGAACGAACGAACGAACGAACGAACGAACGAGCGAACGAACGAAAGAACGAACGAGCGAGCGAGCGAGCGAGAGAGCGAACGAACGAACGAACGAACAAGCGAACGAACGAACGAACGAGCGAACGAACGAACAAGCGAGCGAACGAACGAACGAACGAACGAACGAGCGAGCGAGCGAGCGAACGAACGAACGAACGAACGAACGAACGAGCGAGCGAGCGAACGAACGAACGAACGAGCGAGCGAACGAACGAACGAACGAACGAACGAACGAACGAGCGAGCGAACGAACGAACGAACGAACGAGCGAGCGAACGAACGAACGAACGAACGAACGAGCGAACGAACGAACGAACGAACGAACGAACGAACGAGCGAGCGAGCGAACGAACGAACGAACGAACGAGCGAACGAACGAACGAACGAACGAACGAACGAGCGAGCGAGCGAGCGAGCGAGCGAACGAACGAACGAACGAACGAGCGAGCGAGCGAGCGAGCCAGCGAGCGAACGAACGAACGAACGAACGAACGAGCGAGCGAACGAACGAACGAACGAACGAACGAACGAACGAACGAGCGAGCGAGCGAGCGAACGAACGAACGAACGAACGAACGAGCGAGCGAACGAGCGAGCGAGCGAGCGAACGAACGAAAGAAAGAAAGAAAGAAAGAAAGAAGGAAAGAAGGAAAGGAAGAAAAAAAGAGAGAACCGAGAGAACGAAAGAACGCTCTCCTTGCCAAAGCTCACGCTCGGCGAAGCATTATGAAACTCGCTGTACGGGGGGACTCCGGAAATTCTTGACCACTTGGCCATGGATCTTTAGCGTGCCCCCAATGCACAGCACACGGGTGTTTTTGCATTTTGCCTGCATGGAAATGCGGCCGTCGCAGCCCGTATTATAACCCTTCGACTTTGTGCTAAGTTGCGCCACGCCATAGCTGCTTAGCCGCTACGGTGGGTGATTCGTTTGAGAAATTGTGCAGGTATGTAGAGCAATAAATTATCATTTTAAGCCGCATGCTGCAGAAGGAATTTCATTTTATTTACGTTTCGTCGCGGTCCTGTTCAAGTGCATACCTTTCGGCAGCATACAGTGAAGGTCTACTTAGTTCCTACCAGGCACGTACCCAGGGGGGGGCCCGGGGGGGCCCGCCCCCCCCCCCCCCCGAAATCAAGTGGCATAACCCCCCCCCTCCCCAACCACGCCACCGCTCCTCACACATTCCTAAAACGCCACCAGATCAATGTTGAGACTTGACAGCTGTTCATCGGTCAGCATTAGGCTGCCTTTTTCACTCCTTTTAGACGGCGG
Source organism: Dermacentor albipictus (assembly GCF_038994185.2). Classification (NCBI taxonomy): domain Eukaryota; kingdom Metazoa; phylum Arthropoda; class Arachnida; order Ixodida; family Ixodidae; genus Dermacentor; species Dermacentor albipictus. Next base: position 6,341,562 of record NW_027225571.1, on the reverse strand, counting down.
TAGTTATCGGCACCTCTTGTAATGTGAAGGACAGGTTTCTCATAGATTCCGCACCCGCGCGATTACCTCGAGATGCCTTCAGTTGTCACCATCTATTCAACCGTCACGCGCATAGCTGTTGCTTTTGTTAGTTCATCTTTCTTTGTTTAGGCTGATCCTGGGACCAGGAGAGGGATGCGGCTGTTACTCAGCTGGTCTGTACTCTCATGGAACGAGTTGCGGCTGGAGAAAACGCCAATTGCGTTAACCTTTTCCCTTTGCTTCATTATTTTCTTGAGTTACGGCTCGCCGCGACGCTGGCAGATGCCCGGAACCATATACACGTGATATGGGTTAGATAAGGTGGGAAATAAAATAATGTGAAAGAGCGTCCATCATGAAACCCTGCAATAACCCTTAAATCCATCAGCAAGATGACTGTCGCCCGTCACCTGGTCTGTTTTTCCCTGACTGTATAGCACTTTTCGTGCAAAATTGGCAACTGGAAACAAAAATCGCAAGGAGTTGAGAAATTAAGTGATTTACTAAGAGAGAGAACCAAGCGAACAACCAAACTGCAAGAAAAACGAATAAAAAAAGTTAAGCGTTGTTTATGACACTATTTATGGATCAACATCTTTTTATTGAAAAAGGAAGTAGAGAAAATGCCGCCGGAAGTGGAGAACAATTACTTGTTTTGAATGACGCTTCTACAGTTATCGGTCGAACCGCCTCACGTAGCCACTTCTCTGCTGTGCTTATGTGGGTGTTTTTCTAACCTTTCGCGGTGAGCGCAGTACGTCTAGAATCGCAGAGTCCTGCGCTCTACGCGGTTGTATGGGACTGGCAGCCGCACAGCGTTACGCAATTCGCGGAACTGTCAAAACTGATCAACAAGGCGAAAATAACTGCTATTCGAAACTATAACATGAGAAACACTGAAGAAGCCGTAAAAAATGAATGCAGCCTGAAATCAGTAAAAAAGAAACCTGGCATAGGACAAACCATGATGTATGCACTAAAAGATAAAAAGGGGAATATCATCAGCAATCTCGAAGATATAGTAAAAGCAGCGGAAAAATTCTAAGCTGACCTGTATACAGTACCAAGAGGAGTCACGATACCTCACTTAGAAACAGTAATCAACAGGATACAGAAACTCCTATTTGACAGAAACCACATTTGAAATCCACAGAAACCCAGAAACCCACATTTGACAGCTTCTCCAGTGTATAAACACCTGGCATGTCCCTGGCATAGCGAATCTTGTTACACAAAGATGCTTGAGGTCTGCCTCACCAAATTACGCTGCCGCATTCCCTCCCAAAATTTGTATTTATACAAGTCGGGTTTGGTTCCCTCTCCCCTTTGTTCTTTTTGTGAGGAGGAGGGGACGATACAGCACTTTCTTCTATCTTGCCGCCGCTTTGCTGCGTTAAGAAAAACATTGTTGGATATACCTTTTCGAAGAATTGGCCTGGACTGGACAGAACCTGCAATTCTTTCGTTCGGGGCGTCCACTTTGGAATTCAGCCACAGGGATGCATGCTTCGCTGTCCAAACATTCCTTACACAATCTAAACGAATGCCCTGCTAAATTCTATTTTTTTATTACTTTTAAATTAATTATTCCTCATTCAACAGCACCTTCCTCATTTTATTTTAGCCGGTAATTCAACTCTATTCAATGCTATTCGAATAGATATTAGGAAATTTATGCTCTATATTATTTTGGAATAATCCACCCATTTCTTGGCCAATCCCCCATCGTGGGTAGGAGGCACACGTGCCACAGGCTACAACAACAACAACAACAACAACAACAACAACAACAACAACAAAGGAACAAGAGATCAGGATCGCCAGTCGGCCAATAGAGACTGCGAAGGAGCACGTTTACCTAGGTCAATTAATCACAGGCAACCCTGATCATGAGAAGGAAATTCACAGAAGAATAAAAATAGGTTGGATCGCATACAGCAGACATTGTCAGCTCCTGACTGGAAGCTTACCATTATTATTGAAAAGTAAGGTGTGCAATCAGTGCATTTTGCCAGTGCTGACATATGGGGCAGAGACTTGAGAGCAAGTTAAGGACCACGCAAAGAGCGATCGAAGGAAGATTGCTATAGGCATAACGTTAAGAGAGAGAAAGAGCAGTTTGGATCAGAGAGCGAACAGGTATAGACGATATTCTAATTGACATCAAGAGGAAAAAATGTAGCTTGGCAGGTCATGTAATGCGCCGGTTAGATAACCGTTGGACCATTAGAATGGTTACCAAGAGAAGGAAAAGGCAATCGAGGACGACAAAAGACTAGACGGAGCGATGAAATTAGGAAAATCGCGGGCGCTAGTTGGAATCGGTTGGCGCAGGACAGGGGTAATTGGAGATCGCATTGCAGGGAGAGGCTTTCGTCCTGCAGTGGACATAAAACAGGCTGATGATGATGATGATGATGATGATCATGATCATGATGGAGGTGGTGGGCCTCCCCCCCCCCCCCCCGAAAAAAAATCCTGGGTACGTGCCTGGTTCCTACAACACGCCATGCGGAGATCTGGAACGAGTCACATCAAATATCCGTTTACGGTTGCTGAGTCAGGGACGAGCCCGTAGTAGCGTGATCATTGCTAATTAATAAGGCATTGACGGTTCCCTGCAAAGCAACCACCTCTTGCAAATGCCACGCTGCAAGCGCAGAACTCTCGTATTCCTCACCTACCGCGAGCCAACTGTATTGGCAGAGTGTGGTTCATCGCACGAAAGTGGTGCCATTTACACGACAATTGTAGCAACAACGCAATGTGAACGATTATCGCGGCACCATCTGCTGTTATAAAATTTAAGGTATGTTATCGCTTATCAAATGTGACCTTTTATTTCAATCGCAGCCACTGAATTTAATGACAGCATGGCAAGCTGCTAACATCTACACAAACCTCTGGCTTGAGGCCAAGACGTTCCAGGAGTCCTTCTTCTTGGCCGTGACCCACCTACTAAATTTCCGGCTAGACTCAGTCCTCTATGCCGCCTACAAGGCGCAGGTTGTGCACATCTCGCCGGGCACAGCCATACTGCATCACGTCAAAGCAGGGTTTCGTCGCGCCATCGTGGTTCACGCCGTCAAGGCATTGCTCCCAAACTATGGCTTCCGTCAACGCTCCAATCTGGTTGACGGCGCCACGGGCGACGACCAGATGGTTGACGCTATAGTGAAACTGGACGATGTTGTGTTTAATCAGACGGATACTTCGCCTCCAGTGGAAATCGGGCTGAGTGAGTTGGACTCGTCCAAGTGGAATTGGACCGAAGTGTTCACTGCCTACTCTTCCGTAGAACACATGGCTTTGCCCATTAAGGCGCGCGTCACAAACATCGCCGGTGTGCGAGCCATCTTGGACTCACTGTCCAGTCAAGAGGACATGATGGCGACCAAGATCTACCTGATGCTGGTGCCGCTCGCCAAGTTCTTCGGACTGGAAGAGCGGGCCAGAGTCCACCGTCGTATACCCAAGGACGACATCAGAAACGAGCTCTGCGTGACGGCGGTGGAAACGATGTTCGGAGATGTCTATCAGCGCTGGATGACGGCCGAGTTGGTAGGCTCGGACACTGGTGCCGACTTGAGGCGCATGCTCTCTGACGTGCTGAAGGCGGCCGACAAGGTGCTAGAAATAACCCGAGGTGGCGCCCTAGACTACGGAAAGATGGTCGCGGCCACTTACCCAGCGCGAAGTGAGTACTTTAACTCTTTGCGAACATTGTCACTAAGACATTGCTTGACGCTATTGCACCGAAAAATGCGTAGACGAAAATATAATGTAGCAATGTGGGTAGGAATAGTGGAAGGTTGTACGCGACTGGAATGTCACGCATTACAAGTAGAAATGCTTTTGTTGACTACGACCTACTTCCTTTCTTTCTTTCTTTCTTTCTTTCTTTCTTTCTTTCTTTCTTTCTTTCTTTCTTTCTTTCTTTCTTTCTTTCTTTCGTTACGCCTGCGTGCTTTGCTACTCTGATAAGCAGAACATAAACGATCCGTGCAAAGCACACAAAATCGTGCTGCAAGATTAAGCATCACTAATTATCGTTGCTTTAGCAGCGTCACAGTAATGAACACAAATTTGTATCAGCCTTTGCTGAGCCACCGAAGGCGCTGCCTTTGTCTGAAATTTTTTAGCAATATCTACGAGCGCAATGGCATCAACATAGCAAGATATACAGGGTGTCCCACATAACTTGAGCCAAGAATTTCAAAATGAAAGGCCCATCGGAAGTGCATTGAACCGAACGCATACTATTCGCAATAGTGCATAGTAACTTAGGCAATGTTTTTTGTTCTCCCCAGAACTCACTACTTAAGTTTAACTACCCAACTTTCTAATTACTGCTTGAGGACCCCAAGTGTGATACGCAGATGTGTAGAGCGCCTTCAGAAAGTACCGATCTAGTTGTTTCCTTTACGATACGTCTCACGTAGTCCTCTGTTCCGGCTTGAAAAGAAAGCCCGCGAAATGTAAAAAAAAAAAAGCCACGTGACGCAGTGTTTGCGCAGTGCTATTGCGCTGCCCTCAAGCGTGCGTTCGGTGAACAAGGTCGGCTGCGTCGTGACTGGCGACGAGGAAGCAGCATGGCGTTCTTTTATGTCCTCGGCAGGGCTCGGCCAGCAGCATGCATTTTTGCCGTCGTCGGACGGGAGCCGACCTCGTTAACACCACACTACGTCTCTCAACGACGAGACCACGAATTGAAACTATGGGAAATAAAATCTAGAACCAATTTACTAAAATAGTCTTTTTCCCACTCGTCATCTCAGTGGAACTTATTTTCTGAAGAGGTTGTGAATACTGAATCTCAGTGTTTTACAAAGGAATCTCATATGTAAGAACGTAACTGTAATGAAATTCTGTTTTTTAGTGCTGTGATATTGTGGTTCTTTATCACCGTGTTTAAATATGCTGTGTTTTTGCAGACAGTATTTCTATTGTACTAGTTTTTTATTACTCTTTTCTACAACAGGTGTCTTCGCTTCTCGTGGCGCCGTGTACACCGTTGTTCTGACAAACGATAAACAACACCCCCCCCCCCCCCCCCCACACACACACACACGCACTGGTGCAATACTATGGAAAGGACACAATATGTCAGTTACAAAGCCTCATCAATGAAGTACAAGGTGGGAAGACATGTTCCACACTCCGTGGTGGTGTAGCGGCAATGCAATGCAATGGCACTGTGCTATTAATCCGAGGGTGCGGGATCGACTCCCGGCCACGGCGGCCACATTTCGATGGGGGTGAAATGCAAGAACGCCCTTGTACCGTGAATTAGTTGCACTTTAAAGAACCGCAGGTGGTCGGAATGAATTTGAAGGCCTCTCACTACCGAATTCCTCAAATCAAATTATTGTTTTGGCATGTAAACCTCCACAATTTAATTTAACGACATACTTAGCAATTTAGAGTCTTTGCATCAATCTGCTGCGGCACGTCCAACCTTTAACATCCCGAACGTCCGTCATTTGCTTAAATCCACACGCTAAAGAAAAACTTGATGAGGCCCAGAATAAGTTGAACGTTTAAAATGCCCCTGGGTTACAGAAAGGACAGACCTCTCTCATTTTTCTCCTTACATTTTATCCTCTCAACAACGACACAATAACAACGGTGGAGGCCAACTACGGGTCGGACTTCGTGGTCAACGCTGTCTTCTTTACGGCCGGCGGGGGCAGTCCCGCGAGGCCTTTGCTGGACTTTGACGCGCTGTCGGCGGAGTGGAGTGACCGAGAAGTGGCTCAACGCCTCCTGATACCCGACTTCTACTACGCGCATACGGCGCAGGTCGTGCTCAACTACGCCACTGTCGGGTACTACTTGGCCAGGCAAGCCTTTTGGGCAGGATGGCCGTGGCACGGCGCTGGGAACGACAGGTAACTCCGAACATGGAAAGCATCAGGCTGAAGGTTATTGATAAAGTGTAAGTCATAAGTAGGCTTCAGTGTTTTCGGTTTTTTCTTTTCCGAGATTCGGCATACTTTTGCCGCTCTTAACTCCTGCTCGAAAATTTGTCCTTCTTCGGCGATTATGTTTTCCCATTCGAACTGCTTTCTTTTCGTTGGATACTTGGGCCATATAACGTAAAACTATTCCAATGCTTTTATTCCAATCTCCTGCGCGAAGTTCGCGTAACGACCGACGCAAGCATCGGGTGGTCACCCGCAGTGTTGTCTGAACAGACCAATCAGACGCTCTCCTCGTTTATGGAAGGTCAATTTGCTTTAAAAACGATAGACATTGCCTTTAATGAGTGGCTTTAATGAGTGGTCATTAAGGGTTACGGACTGGATCCCAAGGGAAGGGAAGCGTAGCAGGGTGCGGCAGAAAGTTAGGTGGGCGGAGGAGATTAAGAAGTTTGCAGGGACGGCATGGCCACAATTAGTACATGACCGGGGTTGTTGGAGAAGTATGGGAGAGGCCTTTGCCCTGCAGTGGGCGTAACCAGGCTGATGATGATGATGATGATGATGATGATATCTGATCTAATTAGCTGACAAGAGGCAAGAAGCACGCTCATGCGGAGAGGGATTCAATGGGGCCGAGGCACTGCACGCAAAATCGATAACCGGATGGAGAGGGTGGTGCCGGCGTCTGTGATTTGTCCGATTTCTCTTACACACCTTGCGGTGGCTGATCGAAAATCGCGGCGGCATGCAACGGAATTAATGATGACGCTAAAACGGATCCTCAGCAAAGGAGAGTTGGCAGAACGACGTCGTGAACGGGCCGAAAGTGCTCGAAAATGTTACACGGTCACGTAGAAAGTTTTATTACGCGCAAATAAGCCCTTGCTATTCGACAGGGGCGAGAAGCCAGTGCCTGAGCGATCGGCGGCAGCCATCTTCTATTCCTTTCGGAACGGGGCAGCCTGCGGCTATTCAGAAGAAAATTCAGTTTTGTTCCGCACATTATTGCATCTTTATCGCGTACACGACACTTTGACGCGGTGGGTTTTTGCGGTTTTGCGACTTCGCGTGAGAGGCAGGTGAAGTGGGCGCAGCCCGAAAACTTTTGACCGATGGCCGAGGGCTAATGGCGAATAGGCGTCAAATCAGTAATAACTATTTTTCTTTTGTTCGATCAAACCATGCATAATCCGTGTGTACACGTTATATCAGATGGGGAGCTATTGCGGTTTTCGTGACATCGCGTGACAGACAGGTGAAAGGGCGGTGGTCCAAAAAGTTTTTGACCAATCGCGGAAGGCTGATTGCAAAATTGGAATAGCTTTACGCTATAGCGCCCAGCTTTACGTTATAGGAACCTTTGTTCGCATCCAGCTTACCGTGCTTTTTTTTCAGTGAATCTCTGGCTCACTTGTTTCGTAGACTCTGAAAGTGCTACAAGACAGTAGTTTCAACTCGTCAGCGCCGTAGTCCTAGTCAATGCATTGGATGACAATGTTTTCGACAGCAGTCTAGCAAGTACACAGCGCCATACGACGGTGTGACTATTCAGAAATAAGAGAGTACTTAATATTCGCATTAAATATAATGAAACTTGATTTCTAACATTATGCGAGTACGTATGTTCAAATTATAAAAAAAAGGACTAGGTAGACACAGTCCTGCGTTACAACAGTGAATTAGTTCGTCGAACACAGTGGCCGCTACAGGGACTAGAAGAGCCCTGGCCAGGCCCTCCTAGAACCCTCCTCTTACAACCACGCTCCGCCCCCCCCCCCCCCTCAAGCCTTTTTCTCAGCTTTTAGTCTTTCTCACAGCGGCTAGGAAATCGGTTGCAAATGAGAAAAAAAAGATACCTTGGGTATCATACTGGCATCTGACGCTGAGCTTGCGAGTGCCCTGTCAACAAAACGCATGTAGGCTCGCATATTCGCGCCAATCGCCATTTTGCCTGTGTGGTAAATTTAGTTTCATCATCATCACCAGTCTATGTTCATGTCCCATGCAGTACGAAGGCCTCTCCCTGCGATATTCAATTACCCCTGTCCTGCACACACTGATTCCACCTTGAGCCTGCAAATTTCCTAATTTCATCACACCACCTAGTATTATGCCGCCATCGACTGCGCTTCCCTTCTCTTAGCACCCATTCTGTAACTCTAATGGTCAACCGGTCATCCATCCTAGGCATATTACATGGCCTTCCCTGCTCCATTTCTTTCTCATTGTCAATGAGAATATCGGCTATCCCTGTTTGCTCTCTGATCCCCACCGCTCTCTTCCTGTCTCTTAACGTTACGCCTCACATTTTTCGTTCCATTGCTTTTTGCGCGGTACTTACCTTGTGCTCGAGCTTCTTTGTCAGCCTCCAACCTTCTGCCCCATATGTTAGCCTGGTAGAATGCACTGATTTTACACCTTTCTTTTCAATGATAGTGGCAAGCTCCTAGTCAGGATCTGACAATGCCTACCGTATGCAATCCAACACATTTTTTATTATTCTCTAAAATTCCTTCTCATGATAAGGGTCCCCTGTGAGTAAGTGACCTAGATTAAGGTATTCCTTCACAGACTCTGCAGGCTGACTGGCGATCCTGAACTCATGTTTCCTTTCCGGGCTATTGAACCTTATTTTTGTCTTTTCATACGAATCTTCAACTCCACTCTTACACTTTCTCTGTTAAGGCCCCAAGTCATTTGTCGTAATTCATCCCCAGTGTTCCTGAACAGGACAATGTCATCTGTAAACCAAAGGTTGCTGAGATATTCACCATTGATCCTCACTCATAAGCTTTCGAACACTACTTCCAAGCATGCAGTGAATAGCACCGGATATATTTTGTCTCCTTGTGTGACCCCTTTCTTGATAAGTAACTGTCTACTTTTCTTTAAGAGTACCAAGGTAGCTGTGGGTTATTTGTAGATATTTACGGCGACATTGACGTATTCCTCCTGTACCTCTTGATTATGTAATGGCTGTACGACTTGTGGTATCTCTGTGAGTCAAATGCATTTTCATAATTTATGAAAGCCATAGAGAGTGGCTGATCGTACTCTGCAGATTTCTCGTTTACCCGATTGATGACCTGGATGTGATCCATTGTAGAATATCTCTTCTTGAAGCCAGCTTGTTTCTTTGGTTCACTGAAGTGAAGTGTTGCTCTTATTCTATTGGAACTTATCTTGGTGAATATTTGATATAATACTGAAAGCAAGCGAATGGACCTAAACGTCAAAATGAAGCTTGCAACGAAAAATACGGACCATACATTAGCGTAACGCTATGTACGGTGTAGTAATGATGCGTAATTAGCGTAAACAGGCCGAAATTAAACCCAGATGGTCCAGATAGGCCGATCCTGGATGATGTGCAGTCTCTAATGTGGGCCGATCACGAAAGTCATGCAACCTAAACAAGTCACATGGTAGGCTAATGCACCCCAGAAGACCTTGTCTTCGGTGTAAACTGTTGTCCAGTCCCTTTCCTTCCCCTTTTTATTTTTATTTTGCTTTAAAACAGAAACTCTAAATTCTAGGTACAGAACCAAGCCACTTTACCATTCGCAGATTTTGTCGGCAGGTATAGTTCATTAATATATTATAATATTTAGGGCCTTAAACCATCGCTAAGTCAACAATTGTTCACTGTCGACTCTACGGTGCCGTCGAAGGAACCACCACCCTCATATCATGCCTTATGCCATTCACGGTGCCCAGCCCAAACAAGCCTTGGGAAATGCGTCAGACTACATCAGGTTCTGGCGTCATGGCTGATCTTTTTCTTTGTCATTTTTTTTCGATAGACGTTGACTATACATTGCCATGTGCAAGTGCTTCGCTCGCAGTGTTTGCGTCGGCATAGCGCGCGAGCCTCGGGTGATATTGTTAAAGAAATAGCGCTTGCCTGGCTGACATACTTCAGTAGGCAAGGGCTGCGTATCGTGGCGCCAGCAGAGGTGTTATTGGTAAGGGAAGTAAAACAAAAGAAAAAAAAACAACTTCCGTCCTGCACAAGAAAGGGCTGCCGCTTTTAGGCTTAGTTCGTTACGACTACATATAGCCAGTTGGCATTTAACAAAAGGCGCTCTCCAGGTATTTGTGTAGTATACATGTGCGAGCCAATCAGCGTCTCTCCTATCATCGTATGTATTCATTAAATCGGCGCGTTCCAAAATTGTGCTACCAGCGGCAGCTGGATTTCGGTGGGGGCGAACTGCAAAAACGCCCGTGTACCGTGCATTGGATGCACGTTCAAGAACCCCAGGCGGTCAAAATCATATAAATATGCAAATTATTTGTGTCATTACAAACTTTACGTAAATGTTGCAATTGCGAAACTGACGCTGACAAATAATGAATTCACGTCTGATTAATAGAAATTATAGAACGAGCACCACCTTCTAGATACCCTGCAGTCCCCAAAATATGCTAAAGAATACCTCGGTATTTCAGCTAAGGTTGTGCTGAACTGCTAGAGGCACACTTTTAGAATGGTGCTAAGTGGCACGCCCAATTTTTTCGTAACACATCTTAAGGTCGTACATATCTAAAGTAACGCCACTTTTAAGATTTTAGGATTTTTGTACAACTGTAGCAATACAGAACTCCTAAAACGTCATATATATATATATATATATATATATATATATATATATATATATATATATATATATATATATATATATATATATATATATATATACATACACATTGGGTTATTAAATAAAAAGTAAATTATCAAATTTTACGTAATTGGCAGAACTATCGTTGAAAACTATCTTGCTGCTAATGTACGCCTAGACACGTAGCATATCAGGAAAAACGGCAGCAGCCTAGATATGACAGTTATAGAAAGCATTCCGCATAAAACGAAACATTGGTACTATTTACGTTACAGGATGACGGCGACGAAGGTATGAGCATTCGCTTTGAAAAGATGTGGTGAGATATGCAGTCGAGCTAGTAATTCTAACTATTCTGATTTATCGAAGTCATTAAATATTTATCTGCACAAATTTACAGTATTGCACGAAAGGTAACGTTCACTTCATTGCATTTTTTCCTTTCCTTTGCGCAACCAATCTCGCAGCATTGTATCTTGTACACTGTTCGCGTATAGGAAGTGCCACATAGCGAAATATAACGACTATCTTATCGGTAAGCTATAGCTGCGTTTGTATAGGTTTGCGATAGCGTTACATCGCATTGCATTTCTAGCACATCGCATCCATGAAAACCGCAGTAAGCCCCCAGCGAGGCAATTCTGAATTGTTGCGCCAGGCGCGGTTAGGGCTCGGGTGGACACAGGTGAGTCGCCTCGCACGGTGCATGTAGACGCTGGTGCATCACATTGAGGGGGAGTGGAAAAGTGAGACGGCTGCCGACGTGCTCACTCCTTCGTCCACCGGGCAAACCAGAGCTCCAGAAAAAGGTTGTAGCTTGTGTGGCACAACCGATAATGTGCAATATGCAAATGCCGTGGTGCACCAAGGTGTAACTTTCATTTTTACAGGCCGCCATTGGAATCTGAACCTGGCAACGTTTAACGTTAGAACGCTATCTAGTCAGGCGAGCCTAGCAGTGTTATTGGAGGAATTAGAGGGTAGTAAATGGGATATAATAGGGCTCAGTGAGGTTAGGAGGACAAAACAAGCATATACAGTGCTAAAAAGCGGGCATGTACTGTGTTACCGGGGCTTAGCGGAGAGACGAGAACTAGGAGTCGGATTCCTGATTAATAAGGAATTAGCTGGTAACATACAGGAACGCTATAGCATTAACGAGAGGGTGGCAGGTCTTGTAGTGAAACTTAAGAAGTACAAAGTGAAGGCGGTACAAGTCTATGCCCCTACATGCAGTCATGATGACCAGAAAGTCGAAAGCTTTTATGAAGACGTGGAATCGGCGATGGGTAAACTCAAAACAAAATACACTATACTGATGGACGACTTCAATGCCAGGGTAGGCAAGAAGCAGGCTGGAGACAAGTCAGTGGGGGAATATGGCATAGGTTCTAGGAATAGCAGAGGAGAATTATTAGTAGAGTTTGCAGAACAGAATAATATGCGGATAATGAATACCTTTTTCCGCAAGCGGGTTAGTCGAAAATGGACGTGGAGGAGCCCGAATGGTGAGACTGGAAATGAAATCGACTTCATACTCTGCGCAAACCCTGGCATCATGCAAGATGTAGACGTGCTCGGCAAGGTACGCTGCATTGACCATAGGATGGTAAGAACTCGAATTAGCCTAGACTTGAGGAGGGAACTGAAGAAACTGGTACACAAGAAGCCAATCAATGAGTTAGCGGTAAGAGGGAAACTAGAGGAATTCCGGATCAAGCTACAGAACAGGTATTCGGCTTTACCTCAGGAAGAGGAGCTTAATGTTGAAGCAATGAACGACAATCTCATGGGCATCATTAAAGCGTGCGCAATAGAAGTCGGTGGTAACGCCGTTAGACAGGAAACCAGTAAGCTATCGCAGGAGACGAAAGGTCTGATCAAGAAACGCCAATGTATGAAAGCCTCTAACCCTACAGCTAGAATAGAACTACCAGAACTTTCTAACTTAATCAACAAGCGTAAGACAGCGGACATCAGGGACTATAATATGGATAGAATTGAACAGGCTCTCAGGAACGGAGGAAGCCTAAAAACAGTGAAGAAGAAACTAGGAATAGGCAAGAATCAGATGTGTGCGTTAAGAGACAAAGCCGGCAATATCGTTACTAATATGGATGAGATAGTTCAAGTGGCTGAGGAGTTCTATAGAGATTTATACAGCACCAGTGGCACCCACGACGATAGTGGAAGAGAGAATAGCCTAGAGGAATTCGAAATCCCACAGGTAACGCCAGAAGAAGTAAAGAAAGCCTTAGGAGCTATGCAAAGGGGGAAGGCAGCTGGGGAGGATCGGGTAACAGCAGATTTGTTGAAGGATGGTGGTCAGATTGTTCTAGAGAAACTGGCCACCCTGTATACGCAATGCCTCATAACCTAGAGCATACCGGAATCTTGGAAGAACGCTAACATAATCCTAATCCATAAGAAAGGGGACGCCAAACACTTGAAAAATTATAGACCGATCAGCTTACTGTCCGTTGCCTACAAAGTATTTACTAAGGTAATCGCAAATAGAATCAGGAACACCTTAGACCTCTGTCAACCAAAGGACCAGGCAGGATTCCGTAAAGGCTACTCAACAATAGACCATATTCACACTATCAATCAAGTGATAGAGAAATGTGCAGAATATAACCAACTATTATATATAGCTTTCATTGATTACGAAAAAGCGTTTGATTCAGTCGAAACCTCAGCAGTCATGGAGGCATTACGGAATCAGGGTGTAGATGAGCCATATGTAAAAATATACTAGAAGATATCTATAGCGGCTCCACATCCACCGTAGTCCTCCACAAAGAAAGCAACAAAATCCCTATAAAGAAAGGCGTCAGACAGAGAGATACGATATCTCCAATGCTATTCACAGCATGTTTACAGGAGGTATTCAGAAGCCTGGAGTGGGAAGAATTGGGGATAAAAGTTAATGGAGAATACCTTAGAAACTTGCGATTCGCTGATGATATTGCCTTGCTTAGTAACTCAGGAGACCAATTGCAATGCATGCTCACTGACCTGGAGAGGCAAAGCAGAAGGGTGGGTCTGAAAAGTAATCTGCAGAAAACTAAAGTAATGTTTAACAGTCTCGGAAGAGAACAGTAGTTTACGATAGGTAGCGAGGCACTGGAAGTGGTAAGGGAATGCATCTACTTAGGGCAGGTAGTGACCACGGATCCGGATCATGAGACTGAAATAACCAGAAGAATAAGAATGGGCTGGGGTGCGTTTGGCAGGCATTCTGAAATCATGAACAGCAGGTTGCCACTATCCCTCAAAAGGAAAGTGTATAACAACTGTGTGTTACCAGTACTTACATATGGGGCAGAAACCTGGAGGCTTACGAAAGGGGTTCTGCTGAAATTGAGGACGACGCAACGAGCTATTGAAAGAAGAATGATGGGTGTAACGTTAAGGGATAAGAAAAGAGCAGATTGGGTGAGGCAACCAACGCGGGTAAATGACATCTTAGTTGAAATCAAGAAAAAGAAATGGGCATGGGCCGGACATGTAATGAGGAGGGAAGATAACCGATGGTCATTAAGGGTTACGGACTGGATTCCAAGAGAAGGAAAGCGTAGCAGGGGGCGGCAGTAAGTTAGGTGGGCGGATGACATTAAGACGTCTGCAGGGGCAACATGGCCACAATTAGTACATGACCGGTAGTTGGAGAAGTATGGGAGAGGCCTTTGCCCGGCAGCGGGCGTAACTAGGCTGATGATGATGATGATATAAATAAAGTTTCCGGGGGAGAAGATAGCCCCAAAGGTGCCAAATTTTTCCCTTAGAATGTACTTCAAAGGCGAATGGTACGGCGCAGTGCACAAGAAGTGCATGGAGCGTTCGAACACGGTGCCCCATGTGAAATTTTCGGACAATTAGCGTTTGTCAATTCGGGAACCCGCAACCGCATTGCATGAGGCATCATGCAGCCAGTCTTTCGCTAACGTATGAACCTCCTCTCGACGCAGCCACGCCAACTCCTCCGCGGCGTGGGACCTGACTGAGCACACGCACTGCCTGGCGTCCTACGCGAAGCAGACCTCCGGCATCGAAATGTCCGGCGACGAGCCGTGGTGGCGGGACGCGGTCCAGGTCCGCTGGGCCGCCGAGGTCTCGTTCAGGGCGTCCGCTTTCCGAGACGCCAACATCGCGCAGGAGAGGTCGCTCAGGCAGCTCTTCTTCCTCCGCTTTGGCCACACCTTCTGCGCAGTGCCCCAGCGCGGCCACTGGGAGGCGGCAGCGACGGCGTGTCGCGTGGCCACCATGACGCTGCCCGCGTTCGCCGGAGCGTTCGGGTGCCCCGCCATGGTGGGCATCGGGTGCTGACCACTCGGCGGCTGCACGGTAGAAGCAGTAAAACGAGAGTCACTCGCAGAGAGCAGCAGTGCGGCTTCGCACGGCGCGTCAGTTTCTTTTAAAAATGCGCAACATGTCGAAGGCGTTCGTGACTGATTTTTCTCACTGCTGACTAACCGGAGCAGGAAGATGGCACGCAAGAGCGCACTTGCTAATAAAGTGACACAGCCTGGTAAAGGAAAATAATTTTTTTCCATCTTACATACTGACAAAGACTCTGTTAAGTGAGCATTCGATACTTTACCAATATTGTTACGCGTACTGGAGAGAGAGAAAGAGCGATAATTTTATTGCGATAGCAATTATATGGACACTCAAAACGAATTTCCGCCGTCGCCATGATGTTTCATATAAAGTCGAGGTGGGCAGTGGCGTAGCCAGAAATTTCGTTTCGGGGGAGGGGGGGGGGGCTCACGTTGCAGCTCGGCCTCCTCATTATGAAATTTGTCGAGGGATCAAATACGTGAATAATGACCGCATTGCTATTGCCGAAGACGCCGCAAACGAATTCTTGAACGCTACGCACTGTCAAGACAAGTAAAATACGTATTTTTTCATAAAAGAATACACTCGTATGTCCCAAAAGTTCTGTCCGAAAAAACTGATATCAGTTCTTCCATGTTTCTGTCTATTTAATAGATTGAGTAGCCGTAAAGGCTACTCAACAATACATCATATTCACACTATCAATCAGGTGATAGAGAAATGTGCGCAATATAACCAACCCTTATATATAGCTTTCATTGATTACGAGAAAGCATTTGATTCTGTCGAAACCTCAGCAGTCATGGAGGCATTACGGAATGAGGGTGTAGACGAGCTGTATGTAAAAATACTGAAAGATACCTATAGCAGCTCCACAGCCACCGTAGTCCTCCATAATGAAAGCAACAAAATCCCAATAAAGAAAGGCGTCAGGCAGGGAGATACAATCTCTCCAATGCTATTCACAGCGTGTTTACAGGAGGTATTCAGAGACCTGGATTGGGAAGAAATGGGGATAAAAGTTAATGGAGAATACCTCAGTAACTTGCGATTCGCTGATGATATTGCCTTGCTTAGTATCTCAGGGGACCAACTGCAATGCATGCTCACTGACCTGGAGAGACAAAGCAAAACAGTGGGTCTAAAAATTAATCTGGAGAAAACTTAATGTTTAACAGTCTCGGAAGAGAACAACAATTTACAATAGGCAAAGAGGCACTGGAAGTCGTAAGGCAATACATCTACTTAGGGCAGGTAGTGACTGCGGAACCGGATCACGAGACGGAAATAATCAGAAGAATAAGAATGGGCTGGGGTGCGTTTGGCAGGCATTCTCAGATCATGAACAGCAGTTTGCCATTATCCCTCAAGAGAAAACTGTATAATAGCTGTGTCTTACCAGTACTCACGTACGGGGCAGAAACCTGGAGGCTTACTCAAATTGAGGACAACGCAACGAGCTATGGAAAGAAGAATGATAGGTGTAACGTTAAGGGATAAGAAAAGAGTAGATTGGGTGAGGGAACAAACGCGAGTTAATGACATCTTAGTTGAAATCAAAAAAAGAAATGGGCATGGGCAGGACATGTAATGAGGAGGGGAGATAACCGATGGTCATTAAGGGTTACGGACTGGATTCCAAGGGAAGGGAAGCGTAGCAGGGGGCGGCAGAAAGTTAGGTGGGCGGATGAGATTAAGAATTTTGCAGGGACGGCATGGCCACAATTAGTACATGACCGGGGTAGTTGAAGAAATATGGGAGAGGCCTTTGCCCTGCAGTGGGCGTAACCAGATTGCTGCTGCTGCTGCTGCTGCTGCTGATGATGATGATGAATAGGTAAAGAAAATATCACATGAACTTTAGAACTACATCAGCTCGAAACCAGCAAAGCAGTTAATGCCGCTGTTATGAAAAATGTAAAGGCCATGAAATTAACAATTTGAGGACAAATAGTTTAATGAAACTCTGTCAGCGAAGAACCTTGTTTACATTTTTGTACATATACCACAACCACACAAAAATTTCAATGACTCGGTCATTTGTTCCGATGTATTGCTCATGAGCAGCTATCATCGGTCGTGTACTGTTAGCAAATGGACCGAAATTATAGTCGCAACAAAGAGCCCTCCACGTATAAAAAGCAGGAATTCTGCAAAATATACGAGGGCGATTCAAATGAAAGTGAGCCGATTGCAATATATGGCAAACGGGGTATTTATTTAAAAGTAGTCTCCATGAGCATTTAGACATATGCGCCACCGGCTAATGAGTCGCGTGATTCCTGTCGCATAAAACTCCTTGCTTTGCTGCTTCAAAAGATCTGTATATTCACGTTATCGTCCGACACGAATCTGGTTCCCTTGAGCTGTTTCTTGAATTGCACCAAAATGAGGAAGTCGCAAGGCGACAGATCTGCACTGTATGACGGATGTTGCAGCGCTTCCTACTTACACTTTGCCAGTTTTGTATTAACATCATAAGCGACGTGGGCACTGGCATTGTCGTAGGGTCAAGATGACACCATTCGTCATTTTTCCACGCCGTTTGTTCTTGACTGCGACACGCAGCCGATCCGGCGTTTCACAATAACAATAATAAATAACGTTTCACAATCAGTAATGACCTCTGACGATCGAAAAAAAAGTCAACACCTTTCCGACGGAAATGGCAACTTGATTTTCTTTCCTTGAGGATGGTGAATTTAAATGTTTGCACTGTAAGCTTTGGCTTCGTGTTTCAAGCTGTAGTAGTGGCACCATAATTCGTTCCCGGTCGCAAATGCAGACAAGAAGTCGTCACCCTCATTGTGATACCGGATTAGATGATCGAGTCAAGGCAGCGCCGAACTTCGTCTGCTGGCTGTGAGTCGAAATCTAGGGCATCCACTGTGCACACAAGAGCCGGTAACCGAAATGTTACTGAATTATGGTTTGAGCCAAACCGTGACTGATGTTTACACGCTTTGCCAGTTCATCGACGCTTATCCTCCGTTATTATTAATTTTTTATCCTCCGTTATTATTAATTTTTTTATCCTCCGTTATTGCCTAATCATCTCATCAACCTTTGCAATTGTGTTGCGGGTGATTGCACGGTGGCTTTGGCATGGTCTTGGATCATCTTTGCATTTTTCACGTCCGTTTTTGAACCATTTGCTCTAACGCTTCACCACCAAGTCGCCAACGAAATGCAATGTTCAACGTACACCTTCAGCTGTAAAAACCTCACGACACCACGCTATTCCACTTTGGAGTGTCCATTATGTCACTCAACCATGTTCAACACATTGTGTGAGAGCATTAAAAATCTTTATTCTCACACTTGCGTGTCACTTTTGTAAATGGGAGATGCCTGTGTGCTACACGCATGCTTCGCAGCTAATGAACACAACCATCATTGCGCGGGCTTGGTTGGCTCACTTCCATTTGACTCGCCCTCGTACATTACAAATGCGAAGATACAGCTTGATAAAGGGCAAAAAAGTCTCACAGGAAACAAAGGTCACCGCACACATAGACAAAACCTCGCAATCAGTCAGTCAAGAACTTTATTGAGGTCCTGAGGAGGTTTAAGCCGTTGGGAGATGGCACGCGGGGAGCCCCTTGGGCCGTAACCGTAGGCGACGCTCAAGTCAGGACGGGAACGTTGTGACGCTCCGCCAGTTCTTCGGCCCTCTGGACGGCCTTGAGTTGGAGTTTGAGGTCCCGGCATTTGAGGGCTTCTTCCCATTCATTATCGGTGTCATAGGAAACGAAGATGCCGATAATGCCGCTCGGGCAGCCCTTGAAGACGCACAAGAAAAGGCCATACCACTTTCACGGTCCGACGCAGCTAGCAGACTTTGGGTGCTTGCACAGGTTATCTCGCTCTCTCTAAGGTGCACACCAAGCAGCCAAAGCAACCGGAGCAACCGTCAATACCCCCTGCCCTTTTTGATGCATCTCTGTATGCCAACTGGACTCCGCCGAAGAGAGGCCGCTCCGCTTTATCGCTTATGGCTAGGGGTGGCTTTCACGAAATCTTACTCATTTCGCATTGGAATGGCCGACAACGCTCTCTGCAATGCCTGTCTTTGCGAGGAGACGCTTGAACACATTCTGTGCGACTGTCCTGCATATAAAGTTCAGCGACAGTCCCTCGCATCCGTTCTAGCGCACGTTGACACTAGACCACTATCCCTCGAAACGATTTTCACATGCCGCCGACAAAAGACATCGCGGCTGAAGGCGACGATGGGACTACTTCGGTTTTTGAAAGAGACGACATTGGACAAGCGGCTGTGGCAGTGATATCACGTACCACGGAAAAGTGATGGACTCTAACTGACGATGTGTGTACTGTGCTATGTGCTCTCTCTCTCTCTCTCCTTTCCACATCTTTCATCCTCCCATCCCGCTTCCATGTGTAGGGTAGCAAACCGGTTATGCTAAACTGGTAATCCTCCCTGCATTTCCTTCTCCACTTTTTCTTTCCTTCGCATTCGGGCTCACTGGAGAGAGGGCCCTTTGGTACCTTTGGTAACGCGGTCCATTGCCATAGCCTGTGCGAGAGTGAGTAGTAGAGTTCTGGGCAGTCTGGGCAATTTGCCGGGATTTCTGAGTTGTAGTGGCTTAGTAGGCCTCGTGACGGATACGAGTTCGTTTGTAGCATTCGAAACGCGGCCGCCTACGCGCGTTCGAGTTTGGCGTGTGGGAGGGGGTATTTAATTCTGCCTTTTCGATAGTGTGAGGTGATTTCTTGGTCAGTTAGTAGCGGCTCATGAAACTCAATGTCCATCCCCTCGGAGGCCGTGGGTCCGTCACGGCGGGCAAGTTCTCACGCACGGTCTTGGGCCGTTTCATTGAGGTTGTGTTTTTTCGGGTGAATGTCTTTCCCCATGTGAGCGGGGAACCAGGAGAGGCATCGTTTGCTCTCTTTTGAGCTTGCTAGTAGTATATGCGCTACCTCTTTAGATACGTTGCCGCTTTCGCAAGCCCGAATTGCAGCACGCGAATCCGTGAGGATATGGGTAAATGTGGGGTATGCCATAGCGGTGGCTACGGCTATATGTTTTGTTTTAGCGCTGGTGGCCAATTCAACCAATGCGGATGATCGTAACGTTCCGTTGCCATCCACGACTGCTATCGCGACAGTTGATGTGTTGCCGAACTGGGCCGCGCCTATAAGAGCAGTGGCTTCACGATCCGCGTCGGTGCGGACGAGAATGGCGCAGGCGCGGGCCCGGTGCCTACCCATGTTGTGTAATGGGTGCACGTTTCTGAGAAACGGTGAGACTCTGTAGTTGTCTCTAATTTTGGTCGGTAGGGTAACCGCATGCTCGAGATAGGGAGATGGGGAGACATTCACATTCAAGGACTAATCGCTTAGGATTAGTCTACCGGCTTTGGGCGAGGATAGGTGAAGTATTTGCGAAAGTATTTTCGAAAGTAAAAAAAGTATTTGAGTTCGGCAGCGGTGCACCACAGCGCAACGACTAATTTCTGTATCTTCTGCAGCTTTCGGCACGTGCCCATCTACCGAGCAAGGCATTGCTTCGTCGCTGGTCCGGTGCTATCAGCGGCCGTCAGCGGATAATTGCAAGCATTACAAGCTTCGAGTGGCGGAACAGCGCATGCACAAGGACTCCCCTGGTGGACGATTCTGCCTATATTAGCAGAAGCGCCTCAGCTGAATCTTCAGTTCGGCAGCGGTGCACCACAGAGCAACGGCTAATTTCTGTATCTTCTGCAGGTGAGCAATATAATTTTCTATTGTATAAAGCCCGAAATCTTGACTGTGCACTCCTGCCGAATACAGCAAACATTGTATTTGACACAGCCATTGCTTTTGTTGGGTACTTCTGTAAGGCACTTTCTATACTTAAACGTAAATGTGTAAGGACGTGAAAGATATTGCCACGGCGCTTGAGCACCTGAGGCGAGAACTAAGGACAGATCTCAGATCATTGAAAGAAAGTGTGAAAAACTGCAACGATACCTGTGATGGTGTAATGAAATCATAAGTGAAACGAAAGAACTTAGAAAGGAAGTCCAAAGTCTTTCAAAGAAAAACAAAGAACTGGAAGCTGAAAACTGTAGATTGAATAAAGGATAGATCAATTAGAACAGTATCAAAGGATGAACAACTTAGAAATAAAAGGAGTGCCTGAGGAAGGTGACGTTGTCGATGTTGTGAGGAGGATCGGGAGTACTCTGAATGAACCGATTGCTGATTCGGACATTGACATCTGCCATCGTGTGCCCACATCAAACTCCTCCGAAAAAAAAAAACATTGTTGTCCGTTTTGTACAACGCACAAAATGGGACAAGATTCTGCAAAAAGCAAGAAAGCAGAGGATGACTACAAAAGATCTTGAATATGGTGGAGACGGCACACCCATCTATGTGAACCAGCACCTGACCCGCTCAAACAAGATAATTCTGGGTGCTGCGATCGCTCAGAAAAAAGTAGTAGGATGGAAGTTTGTGTGGGTGACTGGCGGGAAAATTTTTGCCCGTAAGGACGAGCAAACCACAAGTCACAGAATTAGCAGCGTTGCTGACATAGAGCAGATAATTGTATAAAAAAACTGTATAAGCTGTACAGTCCACAACAGCTCAAATGGAAGACATACCACAGGAATGCCACTATTATGAATGTGATCATTTCAATGAAAAATACAAAAAAAGGCGAAAGAAAGTTTTCAGCCATTCATCTTAATATCAGAAGCCTTAAAAATAAGGTTCAAGATCTTGAAATGTTTCTGCAGTCATTTAGCTTAAAATTTACCGTTATAATACTCACGGAAACTTGGCTGTCAGATGAAATGGAACCCCCTTACCTTCAAGGTTACAAATGGGGAAGCATAAGTAGAAAAACAAAAGAGGTGGTGGGATAGCCATTTACTTAAAAGATAATTTACCGCATAAGGTATTAGACAGCATGTGCCGAATGGATGAAAATGTCGAGAGCTTATCGGTGAAAGTGCTTAACACCATTGTCTGCGCCGTGTACAGGCCACCTTCTGGCTGCGTATCTGAATTCATGTCATTTTTCGAAAATTCACTTAGCTCTTTTAGCTCGGCGAATGCGCCGTTTATGATGCTTGGAGATATAAATATTGACACAATATCCGGTAACTTACATGCTAACACATTTCGAGATGCTGTTCACCAGTACGCGTGCAACAATGTGATAACACTGCCCACTAGGGTGACCGTTGACACGGCCACATCCCTTGACATCTGCGTCACAAATATAGATAGCGATGGTCTTTCCGCTGGTGTAATCTTGAATGACATCAGCGATCACCTGCCCGTGTTTTGCCTAACAAATGCATCCTACAAGAAACAACATAATGATGAAGGAAACCTCTTGCTCCGCATGGTAAACGAAACTACGCTAAACATGTTCAGCTGCCTTATCAACCAAGAAAGCTGGCAGGCTGTTTACGATCAGTATAACCCCAGAACTGCGTACAAGATCTTCTTGGATAAATTCAAGAAGTGGTACAATACAGCCTTCCCTCTGCGAAAGCAGAAAAAAAGAAATAAAAAAGTTAGAAAACCATGGATAACTGTGGACTTATACAAACGAATACGTAAAAAAATAATTTGTACCACTGTTTCGTTAGCTCTCGTAATTGTGACATATTGACTGAGTTTAAAAAATTCTGAAATAAATTAAACTTCGATTTGAAAAAGGCAAGGGATGATTATTACGAAAGAAAATTTTACAAAATTCAAAACGATCAACGTAGACTGGAGGACAGTGAACGATTTAACTGGACGAGGGCGAAAAACGCATATCGTGAATGAAATTGTAATCGATAATGCCAGTGTAGTTGGGCAACAGCTTGTTGATGAAATGAATCGACACTTTGTAAGCCCAGGGGTATATAGTGCACAAGACTTGGAAGCGGATATTTTCATGACTACAGGGCTGGTTGATTCCATTATGCTTACACTAGCGACTCCTACTGAAATTGAAGCAATTATCATGACCCTAGGAAACAAAGCTGCAGGCGGAGAAGACGAAATAAAGGCCTTACCATTCAATTATGTCGCTCATCTTATGAGTCCTGTATTAACCCATATAATAAATGAGATGCTTCCACGCGGCGAGTTCCCAGATGAATTAAAAATAGCTAAGATCACCCCTGTCTACAAGGGTGGCGATGAGAAAAAGCTTACCAACTACAGGCCGATATCTGTTTTGCCGGTGTTTTCCAAGATATTTGAGCGTCTTATTAATGATAGGCTTACGTCTTTTTTTCATAAACACAAAAAAATTACGAAGTCGCAGTATGGCTTTCAAAAGGATAAGTCTGCAGAACTAGCTTTAACAAACATAAAGGACAAAATATTTGAAAATATTGAGAACAAACGGCTCACTCTGGGGATTTTCTTGGATTTAAAAAAAAGCATTTGACACTGTGCAGCACGATATCCTTCTAAAGAATCTTGCTGCGTATGGTGTTCGAGGAGTAGCACAGAATTTAATTACATCATATCTCTCAAATCGGTATCAGTATGTATGCGTCGACAATCTGGTATCACAAAAATTGAAAGTCGAATCTGGCGTTCCTCAAGGATCAATCTTAGGACCCCTCTTATTTCTTGTGTACATAAATGATATAATGTCCATACCGAACTCCCCTGAAATAATAATGTATGCTGACGACACTAATATCTTCTTTACTGGCACTACAAAAGAGGTCATAGAATCATCAGCTAAGAGTTACCTCTTACACCTCTCCAGGTGGCTTAAAAGCAACCGGCTAAGTTTAAACACAAGCAAATCCAAATATATAATTTTTAAGCCAGCAAATAAAAAAGACCCCTATTGTGTTCATCTGCACTTTGAGGACACGTTACTGGAACAAGTTACAGAGCAAAAGTTCTTGGGCGTATGGTTTACAGAGGACCTTACTTGGAATACTGATGTTGACAAATTAAAAAGTGAGCTATCTCGAGTTACTGGCTGCATGTATAAAATACAAAATATACTATTCACCTGGTTGAAACAAACATTATATTACTCACTTTTCTTTTCAAAACTCAGTTATGGCATTTAAGTCTGGGGAGGGAACTACGACAGTTTCAAACTACAACAAACTAATCATTGTACAAAAGAAAATATTGAGAATGTGTGAAAACTATGTGGGTGATAAACGAGGACTCCGAACAAAACCGCTCTTCATTAAATATAGCATGCTTAAAGCAGATCAAGTTTATTATTTCAAGGTACTCCAGTGGATATATAAATATAGGCTCCACACAATACCTGTAGACAGTTGCACCTCATACGCAATACGTAAACCACACTATGTAAAGCCCGCTACAAGAACTAATGCTGGAAAGCAAAAATTGAATTATCAAACGATTAATATATTAAACAGTGATCACTTTAACGTACAATACACACAATCCTCCCACGGCTTCAAAAATGACTGTAAAAACCTATTAGTGGGCAGTGACATTGCATTTTCATTTTGAGTAAATTGTGCTCATCCCTGATAACAAATGTTACCTCAGTTATGTTAGATTTTTCTCAGCGCTTGTAAATCATATTTGCCATTGTTTCGGCATATACATTGTGTATCAGTCTAAACCTTCGTTTTTTTTTTCTGAAATGTTTAATGTACTGATCTACTTACTGTATGTGCTATTTATTTTCGAGAAAGTGATTCTATGGTTTTTTTTTTCTTTGTTGACTTCTGGTGTAAGCCAATTTTATTGTTATATAATACTTATTGCATATGTATCTTCTGCTTTTTCGAAATCCATCCCGTTGAAGCAAAAGTAATGCTTTGGAGACATGTGTTCTGAATAATTGAATTTTTCGTTGCTGTGTGCTGTGTGTTAAACATATGTTCGACAAATATGTATGTGAATGATATGTCATGCTGCCTTGAACTGTAGGGGCGCAGAGGCTCTGTCAGGCATATTGCCTTTACCTCTGCCCCCTACACGGAGAGAATCCGTGAAACAAACAATAAATAAAGAAAGAATACTTGCCGAAAAAAAAATAATCTGAGCCTCGATCACTTCCTTGATGTTGTTGTGCATGTCTAGCTGATCAACCTTTGCTGTACTTGCTCTTTGTGGAATGCCCAAGACCTGTTTGATGTGCTGGCGCATGAGTGTCTTTAGTTTCTTCTTTTCTATTTTCATCCAGTCGTGATCAGAGGCGACGTAATTCATGTTGCTCATAAGGAACGCCTGGTATACGCGCAGAAGGTTATCTTCCCACAGACCCTTCCTGCGCCCTGAGATTCTGTGTGCGAGTCTGATCATGTTTTTGGTTTTGGTGGTTAAATGCTTAAGCGTGTGTCCGTGGCATCCAGTGGCTTCGATTCATCATCATCATCATAATCAGCCTGGTTACGCCCACTGCAGGGCAAAGGCCTCTCCCATACTTCTCCAACAACTCCGGTCATGTACTAATTGTGGCCATGCCGTCCCTGCTAACTTCTTAATCTCATCCGCCCACCTAACTTTCTGCTGCCCCCTGCTACGCTTCCCTTCCCTTGGGATCCACTCCGTAACCCTTAATGACCATCGGTTATCTTCCCTCCTCATTACATGTCCTGCCCATTCCCATTTCTTTTTCTTGATTTCAACTAAGATGTCATTACCTCGCGTTTGTTCCCTCACCCAATCTGCTCTTTTCTTATCCATTAACGTTACACCTATCATTCTTCTTTCCATAGCTCGTTGCGTCGTCCTCAATTTGAGTAGAACCTTTTTCGTAAGCCTCCAGGTTTCTGCCCCGTAGGTGAGTACTCGTAAGACACAGCTATTATATACTCTTCTCTTGAGGGATAATGGCAACCTGCTGTTCATGATATGAGAATGCCTGCCAAACGCACCCCAGCCCATTCTTATTCTTCTGATAATTTTTGTCTCATGATCCGGATCCGCCGTCACTACCTGCCCTAAGTAGATGTATTCCCTTACGACTTCCAGTGCCTCGCTGCCTATTGTAAATTGCTGCTCTTTTCCGAGACTGTTAAACATTACTTTAGTTTTCTGCAGATTAATTTTTAGACACACTCTTCTGCTTTGCCTCTCCAGGTGAGTGAGCATGCATTGCAATTGGTCCCCTGAGTTACTAAGGAAGGCGATATCATCAGGGAATCGCAAGTTACTAAGGTATTCTCCATTAAATTTTATCCCCAATTCTTCCCAATCCTGGTCTCTGAATACCTCCTGTAAACACGCTGTGAATAGCACTGGAGAGATCGTATCTCCCTGCCTGACGCCTTTCTTTATTGGGATTTTGTTGCTTGCTTTATGGAGGACTACGGTGGCTGTGGAGGCGCTATAGATATCTTTCAGTATTTTTACACACGGCTCGTCTACACCCTGATTCAGTAATGCCTCCATGACTGCTGAGGTTTCGACAGAATCAAACGCTTTCTCGTAATCAATGAAAGCTATATATAAGGGTTGGTTATATTCCGCACACTTCTCTATCACCTGATTGGTAGTGTGAATATGATCTATTGTTGAGTAGCCTTTACGGAATCCTGCCTGGTCCTTTGCTTGACAGAAGTCTAAGGTGTTCCTGATTCTATTTGCGATTATCTTAGTAAATAGTTTGTAGGCAATGGACAGTAAGCTGATCGGTCTATAATTTTTCAAGGCTTTGGCGTCCCCTTTCTTTTGGATTAGGATTATGTTAGCGTTCTTCCAAGATTCCGGTACGCTCGTGGTCATGAGGCATTGCGTATACAGGGTGGCCAGTTTCTCTAGAACAATCTGACCACCATCCTTCAACAAATCTGCTGTTACCTGATCCTCCCCAGCTGCCTGCCCCCTTTGCATAGCTCCTAAGGCTTTCTTTACTTCTTATGGCGTTACCTGTGGGATTTGGAATTTCTCTAGACTATTTTCTCTTCCATTATCGTCGTGGGTGCCACTGGTACTGTATAAATCTCTATAGAACTCCTCAGCCACTTGAACTATCTTATCCATATTAGTAATGATATTGCCGGCTTTGTCTCTTAACGCATACATCTGATTCTTGCCAATTCCTGTTTTCTTCTTTACTGTTTTTAGGCTTCCTCCGTTCCTAAGAGCATGTTCAATTCTATCCATATTATACTTCCTTATGTCAGCTGTCTTACGCTTGTTGATTAACTTCGAAAGTTCTGCCAGTTCTATTCTAGCTGTAGGGTTAGAAGCTTTCATACATTGGCGTTTCTTGATCAGGTCTTTCGTCTCCTGCGACAGTTTGCTGGTATGCTGCCTAACGGAGGTACCACCGACTTCCACTGCACACTCCTTGATGATGCCCACAAGAGTGTCCTTCATTGCTTCAACACTAAGGTCCTCTTCCTGAGGTAAAGCCGAATACCTGTTCTGTAGCTTGATCTGGAATTCCTCTATTTTCCCTCATACCGCTAACTCATTAATCGGCTTCTTATGTACCAGTTTCGTCCGTTCCCTCCTCAGGTCCAGGCTAATTCGAGTTCTTACCATCGTGTGGTCACTGCAGCGCAGCTTGCCGAGCACGTCCACATCTTGTATGATGCCAGGGTTAACGCCGAGTATGAAGTCTATTTCATTTCTAGTCTCGCCGTTCGGGCTCCTCCACGTCCACTTTCGGCTCTCCCGCTTGCGGAAGAAGGTATTCATTATCCTCATATTATTCTGTTCCGCAAACTCTATTAATAACTCTCCCCTGCTATTCCTAGTGCCTATGCCATATTCCCCCACTGACTTGTCTCCAGCCTGCTTCTTGCCTACCTTGGCATTAAAGTCACCCATTAGTATAGTGCATTTAGTTTTCACTCTACCCATCGCCGATTCCACGTCTTCATAGAAGCTTTCGACTTCCTGGTCATCATGACTGGATGTAGGGGCGTAGACCTGTACAATCTTCATTTTGTAACTCTTATTAAGTTTCACAACAAGACCTGCCACACTCTCGTTAATGCTATAGAATTCCTGTATGTTACCAGCTATTTTTCTTATTAATCAGGAATTCGACTCCTAGTTCTCTTCTCTCCGCTAAACCCCGGTAGCACAGGACGTGCCTGCTTTGTAGCACTGTATGTGCTTCTTTTGGCCTCCTAACTTCACTAAGCCCTATTATATCCCATTTACTGCCTTCTAATTCCTCCATTAGCACTGCTAGACTCGCCTCACTAGATAACGTTCTAGCGTTAAACGTTGCCAGGTTCATATTCCAATGGCCATCTCCAATCACCATCTGGAGCTTCCCGGGCTCCAGATGGTGATGTCATCTGCCTATAGAGCGCAGTTTACGTTCGGGATGTCTCGTAGTTTGTCTGCGAGTCCCTTCATCACTATGTTAAATAGTAATGGAGAGGTTACTGAGCCTTGCGGTGTTCCGACGGAGCCCAGCGTGTAGGGGCCCGACTTAAGTTGTGAGACACGCAGTCGGGCTTCTCTGTCTTTTAAGAAGGAGCGTACGTACTCCTGAAATCTCTGGCCGAGGCCGAGGCCTGCCACCGACTCCAATAAGAAACGGTGTAAGACGGCGTCGAATGCTTTCGTGAGATCGAGAGCGAGGATGCCTCGAACGTCTCTTGTTTTAACTTCGAAGATCTGTCTATTTAGCAGTAACATGACACCTTGCGGGGGCACCTTGCGTGGACAACTCGCAATAAGATATTTAAATATACGTATAAATCTCTTATAAATTTACGTATCTAAGAAAAACTCACGGTATATAATGCGACAAGCAAAGCAAACAAACGTGTTGCGCAATCACAGATTCACAGATAAAAATCCTAATGCCTGCGCCTCCTCCCTCCACTGCCCCCTATGTATCGCGTGCGATCGTGTGCGACGGAAGGCGGTGCGCTTCCTCCCCACTATTCTCCCTTGCGCACACAAGACTGAGCCACCATCGCCGGCTCACCCTTGCAACCCCCTCCACATCCTTTCACTCGCACATACAGCATGCGGTGCGCGGTCCCGATGTTATCGCCCTTAATTGGACTTTATAATGAACATGAGGGTGACGGCGCGGGCAGGAATGCGCCTGGGGTGTCTATGTAATCGCTATCGCAAGAATAGAGTTTCAGAATAGGGGCCCCAAACATTTTGAGGCCCCAAAGAAATAGCGTCGAAACCACTACGCATGCGCGAGACGCAAACTGCGTTTGGGTTTTGCGTTGGGAACGTTATTTCACCAATTTAGCGAGAGCGCAAATAGCGGCCCCCAAAGCTTTGCATCAGCAAACATGGCGGCACCCATCGAAGCAACGGCTCTAACCTAGCACCAAACTGGGTTCGATTCGAGATAACACATGAAGTTCGGAAGCTTGGAGAAGTGACTGCGGTTATTGCTTTCTCTCAACTAACGTGCGTTATGAAGATTGATTCATTAGACGACGCTGATTCCGAATTCGATGGTGAATTTTGTGGCACGTAGGCCTAACACGGCTAAGCTTGGCTGGTGAAGGTACGTAAAGGTGGTTTGCTCAGAACTAAGCGCAACTAATGCTTTGATACTTACAGAATAACCTCTAAATTGTAATTAAACGCGAAAACAAACGAAGGTCAAAACTATTATTCCCATCATAAAATAGTTTATTTTACTGAATTATTTCTAATAGCTTTTCATTGACGCCGTAGTGGCGCTGTCAGCGCAAGACGCTATCCGCAAACGCAAAGCCCTATTCTAAAGCTCTTCACTCCTGCGTGCTCCAACACTAACACCCGCAAAGCTCTTTGGGGCCCCAAACTATTGGGGCCCGTATTCTAAAACAATCTAATTTAATAAGAACATCCAGCAACTGAAGCGTCCCGTGGCCCATTACTTTCCGCAAAGGAGTAACAAACTCTAACTTTTACCATGCGACAATTCGCTACGACGCAACAATGTCCTTTTTTTCTTTCGTGCATTGGGCGGGGGCATCGAAAGTGAAAAAAAGAACGCTAAGGAAGGCAGGCTGGCCACAATCGAATGCCTGCTTTGGGCACCTACGGTGGCTACAGAAGGGATATCGAAGAAAACGGGAGACGCTTGGTTCACTAAGAACCATACGCATATTGCTCGGTATCTCGTAGCCACCGTGCTGTGCTGCTTACGCCAATGCGTGCTGCGTCTTTCACGCACATTTGGATTCCTCTATAGTGTCGTTATCGAAGTTTCTCTTGCGTGGTGCTTTGTTACGAAGTCTGAAGAATGCTAGATGCTAGGAAGGAGATTCGAGAAACATTATCACACCGAATACTCAGTTTCTCTCATGAGCATCCACACGAGTTGTTTTAAGCTATTTTACAGAGGCACCGAGTTTTCTATTGTCTGACCTTAACATGTAAGTTGATAATACTTCATGCTGAAGTGTTAGCTTTTAGTGGTGCCAGCTGTATCATTTTTATACGTATTGAATGTGACTGTTTGATACGGGACCGCTTTTTTATGTTACTTGCGTAGATATTTTGTTTTTTCTAGCTCACTCTTTAATTTCTTGCTCTTACAAATCACCAGGTAATAGGAGTTATGCGTGGCAGTAGTGTGAATAGCAGCGGTATCCTGTAAGGATTCGGGCCACTACAATGCGGATGAAAGGCTTTTGGGCTGCACCAGCTTTCTCGTAGAAGAAAAATCGTAAAATTATGGCCTGTTAATGAATGTGTCGCTAACCAACGCTTTACGCCGGCAGATGAGTATTATATGAAAGCTCATTGCAGCTTTATGTGCCCTCTGTATACACGACGCGTCGCAAAAGCAGTCGCTACAATCATTGTTGCTGCTGTACGCTTGTCCGATGCTCCGGTATTCCGTAAACGGTAATATGCTTGCGGACACGGTAAACTCTACAGTGGTATTTGCGCCATCGTACAGAGGTTTCTTGTTTACGTTCATATAATTAGATGGCGACCTGCTAGCTGACCGTCAAGCAGAGCAGCTACAAATCTGCCAGGGGGAAATCGCTTACAGCGCAGCCTATAAGGAGTTGTCATATTAAGGAGCTAAAGCAACCCCGATAAATTGTTTCGGAATGAAAATATACTTTGATCGAGAAAGACAAAATTTTTTAAATACTAACAGATATTTCGTTCAATGAAACTAGGTTGGTAGGAGCTAAGCAATATCCGAGCAAACATTTTTTGTCCATACGCGTTTTCTGCTACATTATAAACATCTCTAATAAGAAATTTGCTAATGTATAGAAGTAACTTAAGATACAACTGGAAGGTATCGCATCGGATACAATAATTGCGGTAGTATCCTGTATCTTTATCTCAAATTCTTGTTGCCCAATGATTCTTTCTCAAATGTTTGTATCATATCTTTTCCATCTCTAGCATGTCTTATCCGTCTTCTTCGATGTGAAATAAACGTTATTATCATCATCATCAGCATCATCATTATTATTATTATTATTATTATTATTACTATTATTATTATTATTATTATTATTATTATTATTATTATTATTATTATTATTATTATTATTATTATTATTATTATTATTATTATTATTATTATTATTATATTACGACGCAATACCAATGTATCTTTGCCCAGCCCGGCTCCGCGACGCTTAACCCTTCAAGTCGATGAATTGAATAACAAACGTTATTGTTTAGTAGCTAATTATCTGCCACGTCAAAAGTAGGCAAGGATTCCATGAAAATGGCCACGTCAGAGTCGTTGTCATCCAAAGTGGTTTGCGCAGTATCCTTTTGAAGACAAGGTCTTCTTCGGTGACTTCAGGTCGAAAGTAGGTTCGTGAGATCTCAGAATCTGGCAACTTTAGTCTTGTGAATTTAGACGTTTTTCAGACCTTGTGGTGCACGTAGGACAATGAAAAATGCATAAAAATGAAGCTGGGAGAAAAGGACGCACCGAGTAAGCGTAGAGGTATGAACGAAGTATTATTCAAGCGCAATTATCGCAATAAGGCCGAAATAAAACTCGATGTGCTCGTTCGAACCGCGCGCCCCTAAAACCAGATACGGACGTAGGACTTGACTCAATAAAACATATGCGCCGACCTGGGAGATTTTTGAGTCTAAAAATTTGGGCCGGTGCCGCAGGTAGTGGAGTTAAAAGAAGGAACCACATGCATGGTACACTAATGCGCCCAACGAGATTGTTTTTGCTCAACGTCAATGGCTTTTTATTTGCCTTTCTTTAGGAAGATAACTTCGCAGCTTGGCCATCAAAATCTTCAAATAATGATAAGAACGAACAGTTCTCAAGGACTGATTGGACACATAGGGGAAAGAGAGAAGAATAGGTCCATAGTTTCAACGGCACAGTCCAGGTTGGCGTTCACATAAGCTGTTGCTTGTCAGTCAGAAGCCTGTCGAGCCTTAGTTTAAACGAACTATTTGTTTCTTGAGCATAGACATACGTTTGTATTTGGGCTAGTATCACACGCAACGAAAAAGCCAAGCTAATAGCGAAAGACGGTCCTCGCAATTTAGACGCATGCCTCAAGATACTCCCCTTATCTTTCAAGCGCGTGAATTTAATGATACTAGTACAATTATTGCCGCTTGAAGCGACACAGTTGATCAGCCATTGCAATAATAATGTCATTAGTTCTAACAGCAAGCTTTTCTGCCTAAAAGGTAAAATCATTTGACTCGTATTGTCCACTTGTCAACCCGTTCGTTTCTGGAATACCAGAAAAATTAGGATTGATCTGCGGAGGCGGTTCTCATCGTCATCGCACTTAGCCCCTAAAACTTTTGACGTGAGACGAGAGCACAGCGATGGCGCTGCTCGTGCTGCCATCCGTGTTGGAGCCTGCTGATTGATAACATCCAACTGTTGTTTCCAACGTTTCTGCACAAATAAGAAGGCGGTTGACCAGACTGTCAATATTGGACTAAAATGCACGTATCAAGCGTGTTTCCGCCAGTAGCAACGAACGAGGTTGTACAAGGTGGGCCAGAACATTCCAGGATCACTGGAGAATTACCCATCGCCTATACCAGGATTCAATTGAACATCACCCGATGTTACCAACCAAAGCCAGATAACACGGCCGCTAGAACAAGAGGAGTGTATCACCTGAATCAGATTCGCTCGAAACGGATAGAAAAGCTATGGTATGCCATTGCGTTTGCTTCTGACAAATGAAGAAGCAAAAGAGAAAGAAAAATGAGGCCTTCTGTATGTTATGCTCGTGCGTTATTGTCTGATATAAGCGCTTGCTCTACACTTTTTAAATACTTGTACGGCAATATATTTAAATTGGTCGCACAGGTGGGTATTCTTGTACGCACCGCTAGCCCTTCCATCGCACTCTTGAATCTCGAAGAGCCACTAAGACGTACATTGCTATCGAATTCGAGCGAATAATATTGCCGGGAATGTAAATATAGGATGGTGGACCATTAGCTTCCAGAATTGCATTATACACTCCCGCTAGGACTATTCTACCTCTGTTACATGTAAACAGGCGCATGTAAGAGTAATCCTCATGTGCCACCTTCTTATCACATGATGTAAGAAATATTTAGTGCTATATTCGGCTTTATTTTAAAGTCCTTCTTTTTAATCGACAATTCAAGTATCCGTGCATCGTAGTACGAATGAATTTCGGCTTTGTCGATTCTTGGTTTAATATGCAGGGGTTTAAGTACATAACTTGTGCAACGTAGACAACACAGCTTTTTGTTTGTTTCGTAATCAAGTCAAGTCTTAACTCATTCACGCTAATTACCAGCGCTAATTACCCGCCACATGAAGTCTGAATACAGTTGCGTTGAACTAACTATGCGAGTAACTGTGCCATCTTATACAAATCGCTTGAAGAAAGAATGAGGAAATGAAACGAAGAAGTAGCGAGTTACACCATATCTTATAGCGCGCAGCGTTATTTGTGAAGGTCTAGTCCAGAATTTGTACACAGTACAAACTATCTATTTTCACGTGCGTAGAAGCTCTGAATACGCACACATATCGCGTGATCTAAATTCGCACGTACGGACAAACTTCATGTGTCGCACGTATACGAACGCTATAAATTTATTCATTTTGGCTGCGCGCCCTGTACGTACGTAAATGAACGGACGCTGAGTCTCGCCCTTTAATTCCAGTGTTGCCTTAACAATGACAGGTATGTTAGGGACGCCTCAGAAGGATTCTAGTTACTTACCAGCGTTTTTTCTTCTTCGTTGTTTTCCATTTCGGCCCCATCAATATGCGGCCACCGCGGACGGGATTAAACCAGCGACCTTCAGTTCAGCAGCACAATGCCACAGCCATTGGGCTAGCTTGATGTATCACTGTAGTGTGAATAAACGACAGGACAAACGAAGCCTCACACGGACGCACACGGTGCTAACTTCCAACAGTGTTTTACTACCGAAAAGCAGGTTGTACTCGTACACTCAGCCATCAGGAGTCCGAGCCACGAGGACATGGTAAACAATCAAGATGAAAATTTGACACCTGTCATGGCGCTCTTTGGCCAAACCTCGCCCTTGTGCCATAAAACACCACACATCATCAAGATGAAAATTTTATAGTAATATCTCAAGGCATGCGCAAAAATTTATATTTATCAGACAGAGCCAAAGATGGCCTAATGATAGGAGATTCCCCGAGGGCAGCATTCTGCTCAGCTTCTAAGTTTCGTGAGTTCGCATTTACTTTCACAGTAACGGTGGTTGATCGAATGGCAGGGGACCACTGATGCTGTTTACAATGAAGGGAGAGAAACCCATCTGAAGCAACATTGCCGACTTTATTTTTGCCCTCACGCAAACTGGCATGGATGTATTTGGCCGAGTGTCGGCGAATGGCACCGAGCCAGCCGAGTGGAAACTTGCCGGTGGCTAGTGACGCAGCCTACATCTTCTCACATGATGCGCAGGCCTGAAGAACCTGTCTACGAGTTGTAGCTGAAAATCCACTCAACGTGTTTGAGCAATCCACCAGCCACGATCTCTTGGAAAAGCTGCCTATATTCGCAGTTTTTTCCCGTTAATACGCCGAGTTTCACTTTCATACTAGGTGAAGGGTTTTGGGAAAGGGCCCGCACGAACAACAGGGCATCGGCGCAGGAGAATCCGCAGCCCATTAGGTTCAGCGTCTGTAGTTTCTCGTTGGATTTCATGGCCTCGCTTATAGGGCGCACAGCGTGCATTCCCAGGCACGAATCGCGGAGACACAATGTTTCTAGCCCGCGGCTGTTCTCAACCAGGTCCCCCAAGTGCTTCCAGCAGCAACTCTTGGCCGACATCCACGCCATGTCGAGGCTCAGAGTGAGGAGTCGCAGGGTCACGTTTTGAGCCAGAGTAGATGCTAGTGTGTCTAGACAGACGCCGGCTGGGCAACTGCGTCCGAGCTCTAGCTCCGTCAGTTGCGTGTTGTCCTTCAGCTTCTCGAACAGCTGGGTCATGTCGCACGTGAGGTCGAGGCTTAGAGTTTGCAAGGAGCTGTCCAGCAGCCTCGAGACCAGTTCAGTGCGCGTCGCACTGTAGCGGATCCTCCCTTGCAGTTCAAACTCTCGCGGTCGGCGGTGCTCTTTGAACTCCTGCGCGAGTCTAGCCAGAACGGAGTCTTTCATGATTACGTTCCGAAGGGCGAAGCAGTCGAGTCCGGGATTGGTAGCCACCAGCGAAGACAGACAGGTCCCCTCAGCTTCCATCAGTGTTACCTGCAGTTCAAAGGCAATCGAAGTTGCGAAGGAACAAAAAATGTTATGAGGTGTCATACGTGACGAAAGTCGGGCTTTTGCGATCCTACCGCATTGATATTTATTTATCTTTAACTAAAATTGCACAAAAAATAGTTTCCCTTCCTTTGGCTCCACGCCAACGTTAGATGCATGCACGGTCATGTTTTCCCGAGGAATGGGCTTTCCCGGCAAACGATAAACCGCTTGCACGACGTTTCTCTAGCGCTTAGGAAAATGCGGTATGAAGCTGATGCAGCTTACGAATGAGCAACCAACCAGCATGCAGCTTACTCTGGTATCACCTCTACATTTCGAGACCTGCGCTACGCTTATACATTTTGCCTTGAAGTGTGCGCTTGTTAATATTTGGGAGTACGAACGAACAAACCCAGCAGCACGTTCTTTTAACCTCTCAGACCGCCTAGACGATAAACGATTATTAGTCATGGCAAATAATGTCAGGATTATTACAATGCAGAGAAATATTCAGGTTTCGCTATGATTCATTACGTTTCGATAACTGAAAGCGTGAACTTTAGCGTTATATTTAACAGTAGTCCATCGCTCTTTGTTCTGTTGGGTCTCAGCCTCATTACAGATAAAACTTAACTCTGAAATATTGCTTGTGTAGAGAAACACTGCAACGACATAGTGCGTCGTCCGCTTCAGCGCTTTTGCTCGTGAATGCTGTTCGTGCTGAGGGTCCGTGCTCTGCGCTAACGGTCGGTCCTAAACGCCGGTGACTAATAAAAGCCTTGCACTTGCCAAAAGCACGGTTTGATTATGACGCAATCCGTCGTGGAGGGCTACGTATTATTTTTGACTACAAATAGGATTCATTTGACGTGCGCCTAAATCTAAGTGCAAGGAGGATATTGCAATTGGCCTTCGTCTAAGTGTGGCCAGCGCCGCCGCGTTGTTCGATAATTACACATAGGCTGTTTAATTTATTGTAAGAAGTTGCTGGAATTTTTTTTGTACCATTCTCGCCAATTTTTACGTGGTTGCGGCAGGGCTACATGGAAGCCACCTGTCGCGTCGGCCAATGTGTAAACCAGCTTGCACGTATATATCGCAGTGAGTCGCTAGGAATGGTGGCACGTCTGTGTGTCTCTGATAAGAAAGCTACTGCAATGGTGGCCTGCGAGAGCATGAGCTCGATTTGCGGAAGCCACACCTCTCCGCCCAGTACACGTTGCAAGTCAAGCATAGGAGAAAGAAATGAATGCCCACAATAATCCCAGAATATACTTAATTTCTCGCTCCGACGCGACCGTGTTTACACGAATGCTGAGGTTGTTTCTAGACGAGTGTCGGCGTTCTAGAGCGATAAAAAAGCAGCTAATTTGTATGTGCTTTCTTACACATCATTCCTTGCTGTTTTATGCTTTGCGTATACAGTAACCAGCGGCTTTGTTCCCAAAGAAAGCTTCAAAAGAGAAACACCCGCCATGGTTGCTTAGTGTATGGTGTTGGGTTGCTGAGCACGTGGTCGCGGGATCAAATCCCTGTCACGGCGGCCGCATTTCAATCGGGTCGAAAACACCCGTGTAGATAGATTTAGGTGCACGTTAAGAACCCAAGGTGGTTCAAATTATTCCGGAGTCCCCCCCCTACAGCGTGTCTCATACTCAGATCGTGGTTTTGTCAAAACTTCACAATTTAATTTAAAGCTTAAAAAAATCAGTTTGCGCTTGCCGCTGCTTTGCTTCTGCAGAAGTTTCGTAGCAAGATCGCATTTCTGGACTTGACCGTTCTTTATAACGCCGGGCACTGTTACTTGTTCAGTTTGTCAAAAACAAAATGCGAGTTTGCTTTCTTCCAAACATATAGCCATATGAGGCCGTCGATAATACGGCACAAATGATTTCACCGGCTGCCCGTGGTCCGAGCACGAATGGGCCGATATGACCCATTTGCTTTGAGAATGCCAACGCCATGAGGAAGAAGGACAAGGAGGAAGGGGGAAGACAACAGCAGGATCCTCTGATGTGGGGCGCCTCAGTGAGAGATGGCACGCCGCCCTCCTGAGCGAGGCACCCGCTGACCAGGAGTGGGCCGTCTAGTGGGCCAGGGCCGTTGCCGAGGATCTCGAAAGATTTTCCTCGGGCGATGAACCTCTGGCAGCCTAGCCCCGGGCACCAACATCAACAACCGTTGGACGAATCAAGTTTATTCCTATCCTATCCTATCCTGTCCTCTCTTAGTCTTCTGCATTGTCTCAGCAATCTCAGCACGATAGGAGTGTGCCGCAACGATGGGTGCAGACGAAGGAAAATGGAGTCATAGCGTTGGCTAGAGGCAAACGTATGAGAATGGCTGGATGGGAGCACGTCGAGAGCCGCGAGCGAAGGGAACGCAGGTGACGCGCTCTGCGGTTTCCTCACGGAAGGGGGTAAGTAACAAGCGTTTGAAGATGGTGGTAGGGGGCAACGAGAGAGAGCATCGGCATCCTGGTGCTTCTTTCCAGACTTGTAGGTGATGTCGAAGTCGTATTCTTGTAAAGGAAGTATCCAATGGCCGAGACGTCCCGTTTAATTCTTTAGCGTCGCCAACCAGCACAAGGCGTGGTGATCAGTAACGACCGTAAAGTGGCAGCCGTGCAGATAAGGCCGAAATTTTTGGACGGACCAAACAACGGTGAGACACTCTTGCTCGGTAATCGTATAATTTTTCTCTGCAGCTGTTAGCGTGCGACTTGCGTATGCAACCACGCGTTCTTCAGAATTTTTCTGACGTTGCAGAAGAATAGCGCTGATACCGTGGCCGCTGGGGTCATTATGTAGGAGAGTGGGTGCGGTGTTGTCGAAATGACAAAGCACAGCTTTGGACTTGAGTACATGCTTGAGGGCGTCAAAACCGGTTTGGCATTCGTCCGACCATACGTAAGGAGCTCCAGAAGGAAGGAGTTGGTGAAGCGGCGCCGCGATATTGGCAAAGTTACGTGTGAAGCGCCGGAAATGCGAAACTAGGCCATGGAAGCTACGCAACTGTTTGTCGCGTTGAGGCCTAGGGAAGTGGAGGACAGCGGTAATTTTATCAAGGGCGGGTCGAAGGCCCTCCTTGCTGACAAGGTGTCCGAGTACTTTAATGCTTTTGCTGGCGAAGTGGTACTTTTTTGTATTCAGCTGAAGGCCAGCAGCTGAGAGGCATGTCAGGATTTCGTCGAGGCGCCGCGAGTGCAGATGGAAGGTCGACGAAAATATTATGATGTCGTCAAGGTAGCATATGCAAGTCTTCCATTTTCACCTCGTAATACGCTGTCAATCATCCGTTCAAATGTTGCGGGAGTATTACACTGGCCGAAAGGCATTACGTAAGTCCATCGGATGTGGCAAAGGCGGTTTGTCTGCTTCGTGCATGAGGATCTGCCTGTATCCGGAGCGTAGATCAAGGCTGGAGAAATACTCCGCGTCTTATAATGAATCTAACGCATCATCGATTCGGGGCAGTGGATATACATCTTTGCGGATTATTTTGTTCAAGGCACGGTAGTCTACGCATCATCGCACTGAGCGTTTCTCTTACGCACGAAAACGACAGGTGACGACCAAGCGTTTGAGGATGGGTGGAATATGCTACGTTTCAGCATGTCGGCAACATGGGTATCGATCATCTGGCATTCAGCGGAGGAAACGCGATATGGCCGCCGGCGCATTATGGAAGTTCCATCTGTGTGTATGCGATGAGCCGTCGCAGAAGTCGATCCCAGAAGAGGAGAGTGGTCATCGAAGGAGTCTTTATGCTTAGATAACAACGCCAGTAACTCCCCCGTCTGCTGTGGCGTTAGATCGGAGCTGATGGTACTAGCGAGAACAGAAGCAGGGACCGGATCTGCGGCTGTGAATCGTTGCCAAACAGCAGTAGTCGAGGATAGCACAGAGACAGGCTGAGCGTCCAAGACGCACATGAGAACAGCGCCTTTGAAAGCATGACTGGCTCAGTGGTTGTGTTGAGTACAGCCAAAGTGGCCGTGCAGTTGGTGAAGCGAACAAGGCTGGGTGCCAGAGCAATCCCTTTGGATTAGCAACGGGCTGACGGTACCACTAAAACGTCACCATCGGTGATGTCAGAGTTAACTACAAGGAGTTGTTCGTGGCCAGGGGCACCATACAATCATCGGCAGTTCGTAAGCGAAGGCGCGGTTCGTGCAGGTCGTCGGAATTGTCGGTCTCTGTCAAATTAACGAGACGTTGACGGCACGAGATGAAAGCAGACGCCGAAGAGAGAAAGTCCCACCCTAGTATAAGCATGTGAGCACAGGAAGTCAACACTGCGAACTAGATATGTTGGCGTATCCCGTCGATCGAAACTCTTACCGGTGCATTGCGCCGATAGCCGAATCACGACATTATTTGCATCAAGAAGAAGAGCTTCGCTGTAAGGTGTAACTTTGCGCAGACGAGAGCACAAGCCAGCGTGAATAATAGAAATAGCTGCTCCCGTATCAATCAATGCTATAACTGGTACACCTCCTACACACGCGAATAAAGTATTGGCCGGGCACGCTGGAGGAATTGTAGTCTGTGCGAGCCATCCAGCTTTCCCTCCAGAAACTGCACCATCTAGTTTTCCGATCGGTAGTCCGGAGTCCGTGTGGCCGGTTTCAGGGGTGATGTCAGGCATCGGAGAGAGGAGGGCGAGCGGCGACGCCCTGGACGGTAGTTGCGAAGCACTTCAGTAGGTGGAGAAAGTGAGCGTGGGGAGAGCCGGCGCTGGTAAGGACTCGGAGAAAGCAACGGGTCTCTCTCATAAATATCGTAATATTGTTCGTCCTGTTGTCGTCTTTCTCAAAAACGCGATATGTGCCCGCGAATACGGCAATAACAACAAATGGAGCGGGGCGTAGGCCGAGTAGTGCAAAATGCTGTGGCAGGCGGGCGGGGTACGAGTCGCCAGATGGTTAGGGGCAGTAGCAGGAGCAGAAGGAGCTGTCCGAACGAACGCTGGTTGCGCAGCCGCAACCTGAGCATACGAGGTGGATGGCGAAGGAGGGGCACAGCTCGCAGCACAGGTCATGGAGGACAGCTCCTCTTTGATGATGTCGCGCAGGCCAGGAACCGAAGGTTGAGGCTGGAGAACGGGAGCACTGAGCAGGCGACACGCTTGGAGCTCTTCACGTATGCATACGTATGCGTATGCTTCACGAATCAGCATACGCAGGTCCGTATCCAAGGAAGGAGGCGCGTCACCGGCGAGAGGTTGTAAACGGATGGCCTGCAGTGCGTCCAGGTGTTGGCAAGTAAGGATCACATCGTTAAGGGTATTTGGGTTCTCGATCGCCAGTGCGTGGAACGTGACGTGGGCAGTGCCCTTTAGGATATGACGAACAAGATTAGATTCCGAAATGGTGGCGTCAACACGGCGACAAAGGGCGAGGACGTCCTCGATATAAGATGTGAATGTTTCGCTGGGAA
Source organism: Dermacentor albipictus (assembly GCF_038994185.2). Classification (NCBI taxonomy): domain Eukaryota; kingdom Metazoa; phylum Arthropoda; class Arachnida; order Ixodida; family Ixodidae; genus Dermacentor; species Dermacentor albipictus. The sequence continues at coordinate 6,300,622 of NW_027225571.1, read as the reverse complement.
GTTGCGTGCGTCTATCAAGCTTGTTCTTGGTGACCTCAGAGCGGACTTTGGGAGCGCCCAAAAATCTGCCGAAGCTGTTGTTTGAATGCCGCCCAGTCAGGCAAGGTGATCTCGTGGTTGAGAAACCAAGTCCTGGCAACAGTGAGGTGGAATGCGACGTTGCGAAGCTTGCGCATATGATGCCACCAGTTAGACTCACTCACGTGGTCATAATTGCCCAGCCAGTCGTCAACGTCGTCACTACGTAGGCCAGCGAACATGGTGGAATTGCACTGCCGCGTGCTCACGGTCCATTACAGAACGGCCGGTGGGGCAGAGACGGTGACGGCGGAGGCTCCTGGAGGATCTTCTTGGAGCATCCTGGCGGAAAGGCGGAGCAAGCGGCGACCTGAACAAAGCTCCAGGGAAACTCGAAGGCGTAGAGGACCAAGCGATAGAGAGCAGCCTCCACCACTAGCGAGACAGCTGGCAAGCCTCAACGGTTTATTTCGCAGGTCGCGCGCTGCAGACGATGATGCTGCCCATGATGATGAACATATACAGATGAAGAAGATGAAGGGGTAATATAATGCTCACAACTCTTACATTTTTTTTTCTGGCCAGCCACCACCGTTATCGAACGGACTGCTCAGTTTGAACAAAGGCAGTGAGCTAGCAAGCAGACCCACTTAGTACTTCTGAAGGCTGTGAGAAGCCACGTATACAGCTTCTCTATTTTTGATTTATTCGGTTGCTCAGATTGGCAGCAGCTGCAAATCTGGCCTTTTTTTCGTGCATGGATTATAAGAAAACGGCCACCGTGGGCAGAAATCGAAGCCGCGGCCTCATACGAAAGAGCATAATCATCCAATGGCCCTCAGTCTCCAGCAGTTGCAGAGCAACTGAACAAGGCGGCGATCAAACATGTAAGGGCAGCAGAGGGTGCTAAGACCCGGACATGCCGCCACTCGGAACTGAACCTGGCAACGTTACACACATGAACTCTCTCGAGTGAAGCTAATTAGAACGACTATTTGAAGAACTATCAGGCATTGTGTGGGATATCATTGACTTTAGTGAGGTTAGAAGAACTAGTGAGGCTTATAAAGTGGTTACTTATGGCCACGTCCTCTAGTATGGCGGACTCACAAATAAGAATCAATACGGAGTAGTATTCCTAATCTATAATGACATAGCGGGCAACCCTGACGAAGTTTACAGCTTTAATGAGGCGGTACCAGTAGTTGTAACAAAACTAAATAGGAGGTATAGAATAAAGGTAGTACAAGCCCAGGTTCCAACCTCTAGTCACCATGCTGATGAAATGGAACAGTTTTATGAGGGTGTTGAATTAGCGATGAGAATAGTGCAAACTGAATACACCGTAGTCATGGGCAATTTCAATGCAAGAGTGGCGAAAAAGCACGCTCGTGAACAAGCAATTGGCAACTACGGCATTGATATGGGAACACTAAAGAAGAAATGTTGGCAGAATTCGCGGAAATGAATCAACACCGAATAATGAACACCTAGTTTAGGAAGCGTAGCAACAGAATGTGGAACTGGAAAATCACTAATGGTGAAATAATAAATTAAATAGATTTCATACTTTCTGCCGATCCCAGCATAGGGCAGGATGTAGAAGTGTTAGGTGGGGTAAAGTGCAGAGATCATAGGTTAGTGAGGTCTAGGGTTCCACTCAATATGAATGGAGCGATTAAATTGGTCAAGAAGAAACAGGCCAAGCTGGAGGCAAAGGGTAAAAGCACAGGAATTTAGGCTGGTGCTTACAAACAAATATTCAGCCTTAGAACTGAGGGATGAAAATGACAGAGGTAATGAACGAAACCGTAACTAGACTGCCTTCAGAAGCAGCAGTGGAAGTAGGAGTTAAGGCACCAAGGTAGCCAGGAGGTAAGCTCTCGCAAGTAACGAAAGACCTCATAATGGAACGACAAAGAATGAAACTGTCCAACTCAAGAAATCAAATAAAATTCTCGCAACTCTCAAAACTAACCAACAAGAACAAAATAAGGAATATTCGATACTATAATGTGAGAAAGACTGAGGAAGTAGCAAAAAATGGACGCAGCCTCAAATCAGTGAGAAGGAAGCTTGGCATCGGGCAAACCAAGATGTATGGTTTGAAAGATAAAACAGGGTCATACCATCAGCAGTTTCGAAGATATAGTAAAGGCAGCAGAAGAATTCTACACTGACCTGAACAGTACCCAGAGCAGCCGCGATATCACCATTCGAAGTAGTAAAGAAGAGGTTACAGAGGCTCTTTCTACAACTATCGATGAAGTTAGAAGGGCCTTGCAAGACATGAAACGGGGAAAAGCTGCGGGACAAGATGGACTACCAGTCGATTTAATCAGAGGTGGAGTATACATAATGCTTGAAAAACTAGCGGCCCTTTATACGAACGGTCCATCGACTTCAAGTGTCCCAGAGAACTGGAAGAATAGGAACATTATTGTAACCCACAACAAGGGAAACGTTAAAGAATTGAAAAATTATTGGCCCATTAGCTTACTCCCAGTATTACATAAAATTTTTACCAAAATATTCTCCAATAGATTAAGGGAAACACTGGACTTTAGTCAACCAAGAGAACAGGTTTCCTTCAGGAAGGGATACTCAACAACGGATCACATTCCCGTCATCAATCAGGTAATCGATAAATCCGCAGAGCTTTCAGAGATAAGGATACGGGTTTGCATTAAGGAGAGGTAGCAACAGTCATAGAGGCATTATGTAATCTAGGAGTTCAGGAAGCTTACGTAAATACTTTGGAAAATATGTATGAAGATTCCACAGCTACCTTGATTCTCCACGAGAAAAGTAAAAAGATACCTATAAAGAAAGGAGTCAGACAAGGATACACATTCTCTCCAGTGCTATTCACTACATGCTTGGAAGAAGTATTCACGCTGTTAAATCGGAAGGCTCAGGAGTAAGGATCAACGGTGAATATCTCAGCAACCTTCGATTTGCAGATGACATAATCCTGTTCAGCAACACTGGGCATGAGTTGCAACAGATGATTGAGGACCTTAACAGAGAGAATATGAGACCAGGGTTGAAGAATAATATGCAGAAGACAAAGGTAATGATTAATAGCAGGGCAAGGAAACAAGAGTTCAGTATCGCCGGTAAGCCTTTAGAGTATGCGAAGGAGTACGTTTAACTAGGTCAATTACTAACAGGGAACTCTGGTAAGACGACGGAAATTTACAGAAGAATATTTCTGTATTTCTGTAGTTGGAGTGCCCATGGCAGACATTGTCAGATCCTGACTGGGAGCTTACCACTATCATTGAAAAGAAAGCTGTACATATAATGCATTCTAGCGGTGCTAACATATGGAGCAGAAACTTGGATATTGACAAAGAAGCTCGAGAACAAGTTAAGGACCACGCAAAGAACGATGCAACGAAGAATGTTAAGCGTAACATTAAGAGACGGGAAGAGAGCGGTGTGGATGAGAGAGCTAACGGGGATAACCGATATTCTTATTGGCATTAAGAGAAAAGAATGGAGCTCGGCAGGCCATGTAATGCGTAGGTTTGCTAACCGGTGGACCATTAATATTATAGTATGGTTGCCAAGATAAGAGATGCGCAGTCGAGGTCGGCATAAGTATAGGTGGGCTAATGAAGGTAGGAAATACGCAGACGCAAGTTGGAATCGGTTGGCGCAGGACAGGGGTAATAAGAGATCACAGGGAGAGGTCTTCGTCCCGCAGTGGACATAAAATAGGCTGAGGATGCTGATGCTGATAACTGGCACAGCAATCAAACCCTGATGCATTCGTTCACGGCTCTTTGTGCTCCCACAACTGCTATACCTTTCCACTGCACTCCATATTGTCACGTGCTAGTGCCTGAAGAAAGCAGCCATACTGAGAAAGACGAAACTAGCGTTTGATTGGGCGAACCTGTGCCCACAAAACAGGCTACACTTACAGCACAACGATAGCGGCAAACACGGTCGGCGATCATCGAAAATCTGATCAGCGGGTCAAGCGCGTCGGCTTTTATACAGCAGTCGTCGAATGTTCCAGACTAATCGGTGGGACCCGCATGCCTTCCACAAAGTTCTACACCATACGCGTCAGGCGATGAAATCAGATAACGCAAGGTTCGGCGACAACAGACAGCGGATAGAAGCATCGATAACTTTCCAGAAACTTCCGACATATGCAGGCGCGTCCAGCGCTGTGCGATAACACTTTTAGGCGGCGAAACGTGGTCACCCGATAAACATAAGTAAGCATAAAGTAAGTAAGCGATAAACATAAGTAAGCGATAAACATAAACATAAACGTAGGAATCCGTCCTTTTTCTTCACTAAAACAACTAGAGACGCCCACGGGCTTTTCGACGGCCGTATGATGTCGTCGCGGAGAATTTCGTCGACTTGTTGCCTAATTACCGTCACGTTCTCGCGTCAAAACTCGGTAAGGGCTGTGGCCGAGTGGTCGAACGCACTCTTCGATTATTATGCGATGCTTTGCGACTGGCGTTTCTCGAATCCTCGATGACATTGAAAAGCAGTCTTTGTATCGTCGAAGCAGACTTCTGAGCTGTTGCTGCTTAATCACGGGGAGGCTTCATTTATGTCGAAGTCTGGCTCGGGAACTACGGTCGTCGGAGTAGATGCGACAGAATCTGAGAGGACGAACGCATTGCTGGTTTCCAGAATTTCTTCAATGTATGCGATCGTCGTACCCTTGTTGATGTGCTTGAATCTTGGCTGACGTTTGTCAGCAACACTTTCGTGTTTCCTCCGTGCAGTCGAGCGATCCCTCTTGCGACGCAAATTTTACGGTCGAGCAGTAGACGTAGTTCGCCTTCGGTGACGCCTTCTACGTCAGTGGGCGTTTCGGTGCCGACAGCAATAACAATGCTGGAGCGAGGTGGGATGCTCACTTGATCTTCGAGCACACTCAAGGCGTGGTGACTACAAGGGCTCTCCGGCGGTATCGCGTGATCTTCCGACAGCGTTATTGACTTCGAATTCAGGTCAATGATTGCGCCGTGTTGGTTGAGCAAGTCCATGCCGAGAATGACGTCTCGTCAACACTGTTGCAGGATAACGAAGAGGGCAGGGTAAGTCCGGTCATGAATGGCAATTCTTGCCGTGCAGATTCCACTCGGCGTGATGAGGTGTCCTCCAGCGGTCCTAATTAACGGGCCTTCCCATGCAGTCTTAACTTTCTTCAACTGGGCTGCGATGGGTCCACTCATGACCGAGTAATCGGCCCCTGTGTCGACTAAGGCGGTGACTGCGTGGCCGTCGAGAAGCACGTCGAGATCGGTGGTTCTTTGCCTTGCGTTACAGTTAGGTCTTGGCGTCGGTTCACGGCTGTGTCGCGTTGACGTGTGGCTGGTATGGAAAATCATCAGGTCGTCTTTCATCGTCGTATTCTTTGCTTCCACACTTCGCCGGGACGCCGGCGTGTCGTTATGTCGTCGAGGTAGTTTCTTCGGCGTCTTAGTCGGCGGCGGAGGATCTTCGTCAGTTCGACGAACAGCAACCGCACCTCCATAGGTTGCTGCATTTAATTTTCCGGATAGGGGCTCGCAGACCGGCCCCGGGCTGGGCCAGTGTACGGATGGCGCTGCGGCGACAGGTAGCGGCCTGGTGACGGCAAACGGGGCGGTCGTCTTGAGTTCCACTGAGTGGCGGCTAGGTAATCGGCGATGTCACGTGGGCGCTCCCCAAGCTGTGGACGCGGCGCGTTGACGGCGAAGCCTCTCAGTCCCAAGTCGCGGTATGGGCATCGGCGGTACACATAGCCGGCTTCTCCGCAGTGATAGCAGAGCGGGATGTGGTCGGGGTCTCGCCAAATCTCCGTCTTCTTCACGTAGGTGGGCTGGGCGACGGGTGGGCGTGCTGTTGGCGGCGGCGGCGGACGGCGGCGTTGCGGGCTTACCCCTGGCGCGGTTGCAGAGGGGTGCCTTGACGGCGTGCGACGGCGGCGTAGGTCATCGCTTCCGGCTGGGCCTGCGGCGATTCTGATTGCACGTCAGGAACTCCAAGCGATCGGTGCAACTTTTTCACAATGTCGGCGATCGAGGCCACTTGAGGCTGCGACGAAGGCAAGACCTTGCGCAGTTCTTCTCGCACAATGGCCCCGATGGTCTTTCGCAGATCGTCCGTGGCCAGTGACTGAATTCCTGCGTAGTGAGTAGAGCTTGTACGGTGGTTGAATTGCCGGTTCCGCATTTCGAGTGTCTTCTCGATGCTGGTGGCCTCGTGAAGGAACTCTTCTACGGTCGTCGGTGGGCTTCGCATCGTTGCGCCGAAAAGTTCTTCCTTCACACCACGCATGAGAAGGCGGACTTTCTTCTCCTCGGGCATATATGGGTCGGTGGGTCGGAGCAGTCGCTTCATATCTTCCGTGAAGATGGCAACGTTCTCGTTAGGTTGCTGCACTCGGGCGTCCAGCATGGCTTCGGCCCTTTCCTTGAGCACGACGCTCGTAAAGGTGCGCAGGAAGCCGCTACGGAAGAGGTCCCATGTTGTCAAGGTCGACTCCCGGTTCTCAAACCACGTTCTGGCGGCATCTTCTAAGGCAAAGTATACATGCCGCAGCTTATCGTCGGAGTCCCCGTTGTTAAAAGTCGCGATTCATTCGTAGGTCTCCAGCCAGGATTCTGGGTCTTCAGTCGCTGCTCCATGGAAGGTCGGTGGGTCCCGAGGTTGTTGTAGGATAACGGGGGACGCTGGGGCAGCCATTGGGGTAGTTTTGACCACGATCTCCTTTATCGAGTCAGGTAGAAGTCCGTGCTCTGGGGGCAGTCCTTGCAGTCTGCGGCTAGCACGCTGGTCTTGGGCTATATTGGTTTACTCCTCGGGCTTCGGGCATCGATCGTGGCTTTCCGGGGGCGTTTGGTACAAGAACGCACTGGCACCTCCACCAGAGGTCACGTGGTAGTGACTGTGAAGAAAGCAGCCAAACTCAGAAATACGAGACTAGCGTTTTATTGGGCGAACCTGTGCCCACAAAACAGGCTACACTTATAGCACACCGATAGTGGCGAACGTGGTCGGCGATCGTCAAAAATCTAACCAGCGGGTCAAGCGCGTCGGCTTTTATATAGCAGTCGTCGAATGTTTCAGACTAATCGTTGGAACCTGCGTGCCTTTCACAAAGTTCTACGCCATACGCGTCAGGCGATGAAGTCAGATAACACAAGGTTCGGCGACAACAGACAGCGGATAGAAGCATCGATAAATTTCCAGAAACTTCGGATGTATGCAGGCGCGTCCAGCGCTGTGCGATAACATTTTTAGGCGGCCAAACGTGGTCACTCGATAAAGATAAGTACACGTGTCGATATCTTTTCTACAAAATTCATTCTGGTAAGTTGGCCTTGGAAGTATCTGGTGGTTGCTCAACAAAGAATGGCCGGTCTCGTCAAAAACTTCCCTTAATTTTCGTGCCATCCAAGTGTCGAGCGAAAACGTAAACGTGCGTTTTCTGGACTGCGTTTGCCGAGCCGTAAGGAGCAGGCTCCGATGGTTTACAATTCTCTCAAAATGTACTGTCGGCCAAAAAAAAAAAAAGATGGCTGAAGGCTTAGCTTGGTTAAGCCTGGAAGATTGCGAAAGTCCAGCGCCGTCACTTGGCCACGGGGGGGGGGGGGGGGGGGGGTTACACTCCCCGTTTACGGTGGCACAGGAAATTGGTGCCATCTCTGTAATGGGCTAACGCAAAAATCCGTTTCCCTTGCATGGCCACCTAGATCGTCGCGCCCACGCTCGCCGATCCCGGTGGCCAAGCCCTTCCCCCCGCTTAACTGCGCCCTCCTCTCCCCATGCCCTCTCTCGTAAAACCCTCGCAACTCCCTCACCTTCGACTGTCCACGCGCCCGCGCCGCCGTGCCGTCCCAGCCGGCCCGGCGGCTGCTTAGTCCGCTACGTAACGCTTTATTTTTGTTATCTACTGTCATCGAGATGCGTGCGCTGCTGTGCGTTGATCGACGTGGCTTGTTTCGTCAGTTATGTGGTCCTCGGTAGCTGTGTGCTTGTGCACCGCGACGTTTCACCCGTTTCACGACTCGTACCGCTTGTGCATCGTGCAGTGGTGCACGAATGCCTCATAAACAAGTCCTGCAAGGTTGTTCCGGGTGCCTAAAAGCAACAGGTGAGCGCTCAGACCCAAGGACATCAGAAGGCGCATGTGCACGAACACAGCCCTGTCCATTTGTGTGCTCCATGAGGCTCCGGACGTCGTTGCGCCTTGATTGTGCTACACTTGCCTCTTCCCGGTAGAGAAAGCTGACAAATAGGCGCTCCTCCTCATTGTCACCTGGTATGTGACTTGCGTTTATCTGTGCCAGGTCTCATTCTGCAACTTCAATAACTTACCCACCTTTCCATACCGCCCTCAGTGCTTTTTCTTTGTATCACGTTCTACAAACCTACTAACAGCTGAAAAATTACTGTTAGTGTTTGTGTACTATCTCAGTAACCCCCGATGGGAAAACCGCGCGAACAACCTTCATGTGTAGGCATGATACGCTTTTTTTTTCTTCTGGAAAGCATGAGCATTTCATGTGTCCTACATGCATATTTTTGCAGTTCGTGTTTATTATACAAAGGAGAGCCCAATAGGTACGACTTAGTGCCTTAAGTGACGTAATTTTATTGCTAAGCATTGCATTCGGGTAGAAGGAAAAGTAGTGTTGGCTTGTTTCACCTGGTCTTTGATTGAGGAATAAGCCTTTCTGCGAATGTTTTCTATGTGCTGCTGCAAAAGCCGACTACCTTATGTTCCCCTTGCAACGGTTACTGAAGTTGTGGCCAAGTGCAAAATAATGTGATAATGTGTGTTTCAGTTTTTAGTACAATGTTATTTTTTTCTGCCATGTTTTTTTTTTTCAATTTGTTCAGCAGTAATGAACATGTCACGCATTTCATATACTTTCGTGCAGATTTATAAGTAAGCTTTCTTTAGGTATGACTCTCAATCAAACAATGTTAGCATTTTATTCTATCTTTCAGGTATTTTGCGTGTCATTGTTTTTGCCATAACCAGTGAGTTTTTCCTTTTTATAGTTGTCATGAATATGTCATACGCGTCGTCCAATTTTGTGCAATATCTTAGTGCACATATCAGGAGCTCGTCTACATTTAGGTCTTGAGGACGTTATATAAAAATCTTGTTTTTTTATGTGTGTACATGAAACGGCCTTCGCATTTTCTAGCGCTTTCTTTTATTATTTCACCATCTGTGAACTTTTGTCTTTAGTACTCTTGTATACGCCATGCACCTTTAACTTTTGCTCATTTTTTGAGCGTGTATCACACCATGTTGTAAGAAAAATCTGTTTTCGGAAATGAAGTCATTAAAGCGAGACTAAGCATCTATTGTGTTGGAAGTGGAATTTTTGTCTATGTCCCGGCGCATGCTGGTATATGTATGGGCAAGACTGCGTGCGTGCCAACGCATAGCCCACGGCGCACCACGCGCCAGCTCGCAAGCAATGCCAATGCGCGGCCTACCACGCGCATTGTTTGCGACTGGCGCGCCGTAACAAGCGCGCTATAAAAAACAAACGCGCCGCTTGCGGGTAAAAACAAAAAAAAGTGAGTGGTGCGCGCGGCATGGGGGAAAGGGAGTGGAGTGGGTCAGCATAATAAAAACAAAAAGGAAAGGAAAACGTTTGGGAGAGGAGATGCCGCGCAGCTGCTGTTGCCATGACAACGTAAACAATCGTGTGCGCCGCCATTTTGCTTCTGCGTCGCCCATTGGTTAGGGCCGTAACTGAAGGGGACCTTGGCGCTAGCGTCGAAAGAGCGTCTGCTCGAAAACGGCCAATGGGAGCCATACGGAGTGTCCCTCCCGCTCCTGGCTTGGCCGCAGCAGATCGTTCCAGCCTCGCCTTGTACACATCATCCGACATAGCGCAAGGCAGCGCGCCGACCACTGCGAGGAGCCGAGCTGTAGCCCCATTTATCCTCCTAGCGTGACGTAACACCTACGAGCGCCCTCTGTCGGTAGCGCCGCAGCAGCGGCGCGCAAGGCTTCGCTTCCACCATCGATGCCGCGAGCCATGGGGCCCCGTCTCTCGGTCTGGCGTGACGTCACACATTCACGTGACACGCAGCTGTGTAAGAGGCGCCACTGGCGCCACGACCACGGATGGGCCGAAAGTGCGAGCACAGTATTGCTTTCGCAATCAAAGCAAACGGACCACAGCTCAAGTGGCCGGAGTGGCTTCGGGGCCACACCAGGGCGCTGCTATCGCGTTCCGCGCGCTGACACCGAGAGTGCCCCGAGTGACGCCAGTCTTCGCCCTCACTCTCAGGCGGGGTATCGTCACGCTTGATAAATTTCTAGTGCACAGTTTGGTTGCTCTGCTGCTGACGCCCGCGACGAAGGGGACCGTGCGTCGCCGGTAGTCCAGCACATGGCGCTGTCGCGCAGTAGAGGGCGGCCGCAGCGCATTAAAGCGCGGGACTCAGAAGGAAAGAAGACCCGTTCTGATTGTTGTTTTGCTTACGTTCACCTTGTGTTTCATATTAGTGCATGTCGCCGGCGTCCACCGCTGCTCCAGTTTAGGCTGCATAGCAGAAGTAGCTGCAACGGCGTTGATAGTGATGCGCGCTTTTTCATGCCAAGCTGATAAGTTACAGGCGCAAAGCTTTGCTGAGGACTCGGCTTTTCTGTCAAGATTACTTTTCCGGCAGTGTCTCCAGCAGTGGGTTTACTATTTACATGAGTGACGCCTCTGAAAACTGCTTTGGATAGGTACTACAAAGCGTGGGCCGTTATGAAACTTTACAAAAGTACGCCCAGGAAGGAATAATTGGGAAGACGAATCGGAGGAACTAGTTATTCTTGAAAGTTTATTCACGGAAACATTCCATGGCTTGAAGGGGTCCTCAGTGCGATGAAAAGTTGCCGTCGACCGCGATGACTTGGCTTACTCGCCTTGGCAGCGAGTCGTAGAGCGCCGCCGCTATAGCTTCGGACGTCCGCGCAGCGCTTCCTGCTATCTAACTTATTGCGCGGACGTGAAAGAGCGCGCGTCACCGTAGCCGCCGTTGCGGCTACTTGCTTTATGCTGCTTAAAATCGAGCAGCGGTGGAGGCCAGCGACATATACTAATATGCAACACAAGGTGAATATAAGAAAAACAACAATCACAACGGGTCTTCGTTCCTTCTCAGTGCCGCGCTTTGATGCGCTGCGGCCGCCCGCCACTGCACGACAGCGCCATGTGCTGGACTAGCGGCGACGCACGGTCCCCTTCATCGCGGCCGTCAGCAGCAGAGCAACCGCACGGTGCACTAGAAATTTATCAAGCATGACGAGGCCCCGCGTGAGAGTGAGTGCGGAGGCTGGAGTCACTCGGGTCACTCTCGTCGTCAGCGCGAGGAGCGCGATAGCAGCGCACCGGTGTGGGCCCGTAGCCGCTCCGGCCACTTGAGTCGTGGTCCGTTTACTTTTTGGCCGATAGTACATGCCCATTTTTTACAACATCCTTAAGTAGTACTTTCGTGCGCCTGAAAGCGTCGTGTCTCAGCTGTTATTTTCACTAGTTGGTTCTATAAGGAATTGGGTGTTGTGCTTGGAATCTGCTCAATAAGGTTGTGTCATTTCAGGAGCGTTATATTTTCTCCAGTAATTAGACCATCCAGTTAAAACACACGCGCCGACAAATACCGATTTATCTCCGCCATTGAAATTAGACATTGTAAAACACCGGTTCAAAGGCGACAGAAATAAACACTGAATAATTATCCCCGAATTCGAAGAAAAACGAATCACGAAACCACCGTGCACTATTTATCAGGGACGCAATAATGAGGGGTATCATCGAATTAATTTTGACAGCCTGAGTGTATTCAACGTGCGCCCGATGCATGGTACACGAACGTGTTTGCGTTCAACCCCGATCGGAATGCGGCCTCTACGGTCGGGAATATAACCCGCGATCAGCAGCGCGACGCCAACGCCACTTAGCTACAGCGGGGGTTCATTCGATACGTGTGGCACGAGCAGTTTGGTAAAATTGGCCCTTCAGACGCCCGTGGCCCATGGCCTAGCCAGCCAAGCAAGCGAGCCATAAGGCACCTGAATGATCAGCACATTTAGGACTCTGGTCTGACCGTAGTACACGCGGCCGAGAGGCTTCCTTGCATGATCGTCTCGCAAGAACGTCCTCACAGTTGGCCAAGAATGAATAGTCTGGAAACAAAAACTAGAATAATAAGCAGAAGTGAGCATAGAATCCTGAGGAGTGCTGGGAATGAAACGATGCAGCGACCTCTTGCTGAGAACCAGTCCGCCATAGCCACGACCCACCACGGCGGCGGCCTTATCAGCGCTGTGACACCATTGTGCCACGTGTAATGGTGACTAAACTATCGGTACGTTCCTCATGATGCCCGGACAAAGCATGCCTTTATAAAACTCACCCTGTCGAGGCTGACGTGCGTAAGCAGCTCCGTTTGGTCGAGCAACCGAACCAGAGGGCACACCTTGAACGGAATCTCGACTCCCTCGACGCCGGTCAGGCAGGCCGTGACGATCCGCTTGGAGAACGTGATCAGTTTCATGAACTGCACCGGGCGAAATCGTGCCAGCACTGACACGTTCAGGCGGACGCCCGAGAAACAGCGATGCTCGCGCAGAAACCACAATGTAGCCAGGAAGAGCACCGCAGCTCTTGGGTCGTACGGAGCCATGGGATCGTCATGGATCATGTTGAAGTCTAGGCTGCCTTCGCGCAGTTCGTCAAAGTCAATGCCGAAGGGGTTCAGGAGCTCGTTCAACTCTTCCTGCATCGCGCGCAACGGCAATAAAGTTCGTAAGAGCTGCTTCCTGAAACGAAATGAACTGGCTCGCTTCACGGCTTGAACTCGAACAAGGTGTGTCGGCATATGTAAAGTGTCGTATATGCACAGTCCTCATTGTCTTACCTGCCTTGTCCCTTAGCTACTCTGGGAGCTGTTCTATGCAGTAGCCTTGTGTCCTATTTATATGTGTGTGTGTTTTTATGTTATACAGTCGAACCCGACTATATCGAACCCGTTTACATCGAATTATTCCTTATATCAAACAATTTATGGACACGGTATAGTTACAATGAGTATATATAGCAAAAGTTATGCATACATCGAACAAAACTAATAGCGACTCCCGATATATCGAACGTCAAGCGGCGGAAAGTGCCCCCGGAAGTTGGCTTTCCCTCGCGGTGAAGGGAAAACCCGGCGGCGCGGCTCCATCCAACCGCTCCCCCTATGCGACCGCGCTACCTCGGAGCCGCCGACACCTCCCTACAAAAAATGATCCTGGCCCGCCCGCCTGCAGCGCTTGCCCAGACAGCCAATCAGAGGCTCTTGTGCCCTCGTCATGCAAGTTGGCGAAAGTGCGAGTTGTCTCGCTGCTTATCTGATTCATTGTGTGCGCCTTCTCCCGCAGTGTTGCCGTGATGAAGCGTCAGAATTCGCCTTTCGTCGTGAAGCTCGAAATCATAAACCGGGTCGAATGCGGTGACAAGTCGGATGTCTCTGCAACGTACAAGATTCCGAGGTGCACTCTCGGCACGATCTTGAAGGGGGAAATTAGGGCTAAAGCGGCCTAACTCGCGACCCGGTGCTCGTAGTGCCCGTGGCGCCCGACGCGTATGCACGGCCGTGTACGAGTGGTTCATCCAAAATAGCTTCAGCCGTACCGACTTCCGCGTGCTCGGTGATGACTGTAAATTCTGATTAATGCGACGAAGCCGTTGTCGTTGTTGCCGAGGTTTGGAGCCAGCTGTCAGAATTTCCGGAAGCTGTTGACGAATCAACGGTGCGCGAGTTAGTGAGCGCAAATGATGGTGTCGCGACCACGGTAGAGCCCGGAAACGAAGACTACATTGCCGACATCGTGCCGAGCACAACTGAAAATGGGCACAACGAGGAAAGCAACGACCGTCTTTGGCCCACATCCTCCGAAGTGCGCTCGCACTAGTCCGGTGCTTCTGTGCGAAAGCGGAATGTTGCGGCCTCAGCTGCTCCGACTCCTTAGACAATGTGGGGAAGTGCGTGCCTCGCATGCAGCGAAATTGCCCAAGCAGAAGAAAATGCAGGACTGTTTCGTGCGAAACGAAGCTAGTTTCATCAATAAAGTGATTTTATAAATGGTATGTGCATTTATGACATCCAATTATTTAGCAGGCTTATATCGAATTATGCTCTGTATCGAACTGATAGGCGTTTTTTTGCGAGTTCGATATAGCCGGGTTCGACTGTATATATATATATATATATATATATATATATATATATATATATATAAACGAGAAGAAAGGGGGTTAACCGAGGGTCCCGGTTTTATTAGTCATATCATACGAAGCCAACAAACATTGACACCAAGGACAACATAGGGGAAATTACTTGTGCTTGATAAATGAAAATAAAGAAATTAAGAATTAATGGAAATTAAAGTGGATGAAAATAAACAACTTGCTGCGGTGGGAACCGAACCCACAGCCTTCGCATTTCCTTCGCATATATATATATATATATATATATATATATATATATATATATATATATATATATATATATATATATATATATATATAATTTAAAATTTATAATATTTATATTCTTGATACGTGTGTAATATTCCTTTACTCACTGGCCTGCACAGACAACGAGCAGAAGAACGTCATCTGCTGTCTCAGGGGCAGAAGGCACTGAGAAAAGCGTCTGTGTGGTTACCTTAACGTAAATTGCAAACACTAAACCCCTGGGGTTGTAGCCAGTGTGAGCTGTGTGTGATGCGCACGCTTCACTTTTCTGCGTGGACGTGGTTGAAGTGACGGAATGAGTTACCGCATGAGTCAACATCCAGCAGCGGGCACCTCCTTCGTTTCGCTGCGTACATGGGTCAAGCAGAAAAGGCACTTTCAGTACATCTCGGGCGACAAAGGCGGCCCTCTCGAGCAACTCGAGGTCGTCCTCGAACTGATCTTCGGCAAACTTCCAGAACCTGACTACCTGCACGTCCATGACCTGGAAAGTGTCAGAGATATTGGAGCAACATGGTGGCTAGAGCCTAAAACACCAGCAACGTTTAGAGCCTAATCCAAGAGCAGAATTATCCAGCACGAAATTATTAGTCGGTCGAAGTTTCCCGTGAGATTATCCAGGTATGTGATGCGTTCTTATCTCTGTCTCAGTGATTCCCAGCGTCACACAGAGAAGAAAATGTGGGCACAAATTGTCAAAGATGACTGCCCAAGTATGCGAATAGCTGATACGCCTCATGTATTAGGCGTGTGCTGCGGCAGCGCTCTTCTCTCGCACTTCCCTCTCGACACACTCCGCCATCTGGAGGCGCCGGTGTTATGCACGCGCATACCCTGTGGCACATGGACATTGAGCCAAGTTGCCGTCAAAGAGGTTCATTCAAGGGGGACACATACCCATGCGAACGGAATAGATCTTAGACTGCACAACCTTCGGCATCATGTATTTGGTGGCGTAGCTGCGCAGCCGGAAAGACAACTGCTCTGACAATGCCACGAATGCTATTCCCATTTACATAAAACCCACGAGTTTGGTCCCCAAACACAGATCTACATGTGGTATGGATATAGTACCACACGCAGGGCTTTTGTCAGTTGGAATCGATTAGTCGAATGAGTTAGACGTCGCGAAGGAACAACCCTTGAGTCATGTGCTCACTGCTCAACCCTGATTTTTTAACGTGCCCCTAATTGTAACTGCGAGAGTGTTTTTGCATTCCACCCCCATCGAAACGCTGCCGTCGAGGCGGGGGTATCGAACTCGCTACCTCGTGCAGAACACCATATCTAGTCACTGAACCACTGCTGTGGAGTGGCAGGGACCGTGAAGATTCTATTGAATTAGAAAAAGCATGGAGGGCCTTTGAATAAAGGAGGGCGTGTTTCATTCAACTTAAGCGAGAGTAACAGTAGGAGACATTTAACTTGAATCCACGCTCTTCCAATCAGCCACAGGCGTAAAAGCTTGTCTCGGCAAGAACATGAAATACAAATAATGCAAGCATGTTGTATTTTCAGTGATGGAAGCGGCACTTGGTCTTTTGAAGCAGCTTTCAGGGCAGGAAAATCGCAGTTTGGAGCATAAATTTATGCTTCCGGAGCAGAAATATTTACTGTTTGGAGCAAGAAAAGAATGCTTTCGAGCACTAATTTACTATTCTGGAGCAAAGAGAAGCTCTGTATAGGTTAGTACTTTCTGAAACATTGCATGCATTATTTCTTATACTAAGATGCAAGTATTATACATACCTGCATCTTACACTTATTGCATTGCATGCAATAAGAATGAACTGGAACTCCTGTTCCATTTTATTCTTATTGCATAAGAAGATGAGGATAAGCGCCTACTTATTCCTAAAATACAGCTAATTCAGCATTCCAATAAAGACTTTAACCATTTAAAAGTGCGTAATAGCCACCAGCGGTTCAGCCAACCGTCAGCGCCGGGCACGGTCTCTCAGCACGAGCGGCGTTCTTCGAGAACAGTGCTAAAGAGATTGACCCACTAGAAAGCGCTGGAGTGAATGGCCCACTATAGTGTTCCTCTTCTTCGCTACAATTACCCTCGGGTACGAAAAGGGAGCCGTCCGGCAAGCTGACACCTGCTGACTACGAGTGGATGATAGTACGGCTTCAGGCGTTTGACGTTGACAATGTCTCGTCCACGACGGCGCATGTCCGAACGCAGTTCAATGGGTTCGATCACGTAGTTAAGGGGGGATGCGCGCTCAATGATAGAGTATGGGCCTTCATACTTGGTCAAATTTGAAGAGAGCCCAGGTGCAGCGGAGGGAATGGAAAGCCAGACATGCGCTCCGAGATGGAAGGTCGGTTCAGAGGTGGTGTCACCGCGAGTGCTCTTCTGGCGCTCGTGGTCATTGGAGGTAAAGGCCCGTATGAGAGCGTGGCACTCGTTAGCATGTCTTGCCGTGGCAGAAATGGGTGCACATTCAAATGCACCAGCCGGCATGGTAGGATTGGATCGATGGTGTGCGACAGGTGCCTACCGTACAGTAAGAAAAGGGGTGAAAATCCGGGTGGTGCTCCGAGTAGCGGTGTTCTACGCATAGGTAACGAATGGCAGAATGACGTCGCAATTTGTGTGGTCGGAGGCGACGTATATTGCAAGCATGTTGCCGAGCGTACGGTTCAGGCGTTCTGTGAGATCAATGGTTTGAGGACGGCACGCTGTAGTTGTGCGATGAACAACGTGGACCTATTTAAGAATGGCTTCATCTACTTTGAATAGGATGACACGTCCGCGATCGCTGAGCAGTTCCTCAGGTGGTTCATGACGCAGGATGAATCGATGAAACAAGAAGGAGGCAACAACGCGCGCTGTAGCTTCTGGGAGGGCGGCAGTTTCGGCGTATCGCATGAGGTTGTCAACCGCCACAATATGGCCCAGCGGCTTCCAGTCTATGTCAGGGGAAGGGGCCCATACAAATTGACGCTGACGCGTCAAAATGGCCAGGTAGGACAAGTTAAATGTTGCAGAGAGGCTGGCGAGAGGAGGAGTGGGGATTTTCGGCGCTGACAATTGGGGGAAGAGTGAACGAACTTCTGAACGTAGCTGTATACATGCCACGCAAGAAGTACCGCTTTCGAAAGCTGTGATCAGTTTTAAATATGCCCGAGTGTGCACACAGCGGACCGGCGTAGAAAGGTGCGCATATGTTGGAACGGAGACTGCGAGGTACTACTAGTAGCCACTGGTGCCCGTCGGGATTATAATTGCGTCGTTGAAGCAGGTTGTTGCGAATGGCGAAATGGTGGGCTTGACGACGCAACATGCGAGTGGATAGTGGTGCTGATGAAGCAGAAAGCATGTCTATAAGAAAGGTAATCCAATTGTCCTTGCGCTGCTCAGAGGCAATGGTGGCGAAGTCGAGCGAAGAAACTGCAAAGTTGGATAGCGAGCTGCAGGCATTGTCATCAGAGAAGGGAAAGCGCAAATGGGCGTCGACGTCAGAATGCTGGCGTCCGCTGCGGTACAGCACGCGGATATCGTAGTCCTGCCGCCGAAGTACCCATAGGGCAAGATGGCCTGAGGAATATTTCAAGGATGACAGCAAACAGTGCATGGTGGTCCGTGACTACATGAAATGGACGGCCTTACAAATTAGGCCAGAACTTGGTGAGAGCCCAGTTGATGGCTACGCATTCTGTTTCTGTCACAGCGTAATGGGACTCAGCTTTCGTAAGCGTACGGCTTGCATAACCCGCGACAAATACAAGAAACCCCTGTTTGCGCTGGGTAAGAACAGCGCCGAAGCCAACATCGCTGGTACCTTTGTGCACCTTGGAAGGGGCTGTCCGGTCATAATGGCGCAAAATTGGCGGAGACGTTAGCAAATGACGGAACCTTGTGAAGGCCTCGTCGCACTCACACTACAAAGTGAGGGGCCCGTTGCTTCTATGTAGCTTCGTCAGGGGCTATATAATTCGGCGAAACTGCGAATGAAGCGTCTGAAGTAGGAACCCAGACCGATGAAACTGCGCAATTCTTTCAATGACGTTGGCTTAGGCAATTCGGCAACGGACCGAAGTTTGGCTGGATCGGAGAGAATTCCATCCTTGAATAGGACGCAACCTAAAATTGTCAACTGCCGAGCAGCAAATCGGCATTTCTTGAGGTTTAGTTGTAGCCCCACGTTTGTTAAACACGAAAACAGACGGGAGCTGTCGAAGGCGCGCGGTGACGTCAGGAGCAATAACAATGTCGTCAAGACCGCACAAGCCCGTGTGCCACTTCAAGCCCAGCAGAACTTTGCCCATCATGTGCTCAAACGTTGCGGGCGCAATACAATGTCAAAAGGCATTACGTAAAATTAGTATAAGCCGACGGGTGTGACAGAAGCTGTCTTCAGCCGATCTGCGTCTGCCATGGGTACTTGCCAATACTCTGAGCGCAAATATATAGATGAAAAGAATTCTGCGCCTTGTAGACTGTCAATAGCGTGCGCTATGCGCGGGAGAGGGTAGACGCCCTTGTAAGTGAGGTTGTTGAGGCCGCGGCAGCGACAAAAAACCGCACAGAACCATTTCTCTTCGTAACTAGGACGACAGGGGATGCCCATGGACTGATGGAAGGTCGTATCACCTCGCGGCGAAGCATGTCGTCGACTTGTTCGCTGATTACATGGCGTTCTGCAGGAGAGAAACTTTACCTACGTTGGCTCAATGGTGGCTGCGGGTCATTATCGATGCGATGTGTAACAGTTGGCGTCCGGCCCAGGGAATATTGCCTTACGTCGAAAGAAGAACGAAATTCTTCTAGAAGGCACAAAAGTTAAGATTGCTGGACCAGTGTAAGGGCATCGGCAATAGAAGAACCGAACACATCACTGGGCGATAGGTAAGACGTAGAAACAGCACTGAGCGCACTGGAATTAGCACAGTAAATGTTACTGGGCACGCACATAACTTGCACGTCTTCTGTCACTTCTATATTGCCAAGACGTTCCCCTCGAAGCAGCAACACGGGGTATGGGAACGGATTGCAAACGAAAATGGTGATGTAGCACTGTGTGATGTCCACTGTCTCAAAAGGCAGCAGCAGACGTTTCTGAGTGAGAAAGTGGTCACATGGAGACAGTAGTGCAACAGCATCTGAGATTGCGCTGCAGGACATGGGCACGTAGCTTTGGCATAGAGTGGTGATGTCTGTCATGGACTGAGGATTCTTGGCAAGTACCATGTTGAAAGCATCGTCTTCTATCCCTTTGAAGACACCTATGATTTTGTAGATCTCCGATATCGCCGCATTGACTTTCTTTTGCACAAGTTGAGTATATGTTCAATGTAGCTGGTAAATTATGCACCCGGATGCGTGGCACACCAGAGCACGGGACCGAATGAGGAGGCGCTTGCTGGGATGGAGTAGGTGGCGTTTGCTGGGATGCATCTTCAGACATAATTGAGCGTTCGGTACGGGATCCTAGTTCCAGGGTTGACGTTGTAGGCCGAAGCAACCTACACCCCTTGTAAAGGTGTTTATTAGACACCAGCGGTTGGACCCACTGTCTGCGCAGGGCACGGAGTGTGAGCACGAGAAGCGTTCCCCGAGTACAGCGCTGGAGAGCTTGACTCACCAGAAAGCGCTGGAGAGGATGTCCCACTATAGTGCTCCTCTTCTTCACTACAATAAATAATTTATTTTCATTTCAAAGTATTGAGCCACCTGCAGTGTAATATACATGTTCACGTACGTACGCAGGCAGCACGGTCACAGCTACATAAATTACAGCCTGTATGTCATCAAAGCCCCTATACGTGTTAATGAATTTCCGTGCGCGAAATAAAATGTACAGTTGGTACAGAGTTGGAGTGATTGGATGGCCGAGGTCAACAGCTAAGATTGCATCGCTGTAGGGCCAGTACCTCGCCGGTCCTATATCACCCAGCCCAGGCGATCGCTTCTATTGGCACTCATGGCGACACAGAAATGCGATACAATTTGTTTTTCACATGAAGCAATACTTAATAAAAGAGCAGTTGATGAACTATGTGAGTGTTTCGTAATGCAGCACCTAGAGCTAAACCACTGGCATGATCGCCACAATGACCCGATGGCGTTTCGTCTCACAAACGGAAAGCAAACGCCTATCAGTGAATCCGCTCGGGTGGCTTGCCTGCACTACGTTTCGTTTGCTATTCACACCGCCAAGAGAGAAAAACAGTTCATTTAAGTCCATGGTAATCATGTTGTCAAAAGTAAGCGCACTTTGACGAGCTGCGGCCAGATCGCAGGCACCGTCGATAGTAATTATTGCGGCGGTCAGCGAGACAGGCCGACAGTCTCGTTCGGCCGTATTTCGATGGGAGTGAAATGCAAGAACCTTGATTGGCTGCACGTCAAAGAAGGCCAGGTAGTCAAAATTATGCTGGAGCTCCACATTACCGCACGCCTCATATTCAAATCGTGGCTTCGGCACTCCCCCCCTTCCACCCCCATTCACCGCCTCGGCAAGCCGGGGCGGTGAATGGGGGCTGAACCTACGCGGCACTACGGGTCCAAGAATACTAGGGTGGCCTCGATGCGCTCCCCCCCCCCCCCCCCCTCGCCGCCCCCCTAGAATACTATACAATATATCGACGATCACTTCCGTTTGCAAACACCGTTAGGTCTATATGATGTAGCTGTGATGGAAAGCGCGTGAGGGTGAGTCGCCAAGAAGGGAGGCTTGAATGGCGGCGCCTTCTCTCGCGCGCAGAATATGTATTTCCAATTCGAAGGAGGTGCGGGTCGGCGCAGGCCTGGCGCAATACCTGCCATAGACGGCAATTTTGCACATGCTGTAGCAGGACTTCCTTTACGGCACAGTTTGGCGGAATTGGCGCAGCACTTCCATCACTGTAATGTTTTGTAAAGATGTACATAAATTGAAAATCTCGAACTAACTATCCTGACGAAATAATACGTCGAGACGGTTGCTAATAATTATGATAGGATACATCACCTTTTCAAGCACACGCATAAAGTGGCCCGGGTATTCACGTGAACGCACGCAACCGCGCCGCGTTTGCGTACGACGTTTTATTGCGATAGCAATTATATGGACACTCAATAGGCACATTTTTGCCGTCGGCGTCGCTGTGGAAGTGATGTTCCGTATGAAGTCCAAGGGGGATAACACCGTCGCCGTGCGCCTAATACTGTATGTGCGAGTGAAAGCGTGCAAGGAAGCTGACGATCACGACTCAATCTCGCACGCACAAGGGGGGAAAGCTGGAAAGAAGCACGCCGTCTTCCGTCGCGCGCTACGTTCCGGGGCAGGGAAGGGAGGGGGGGGGGGGCGGCGTTGTACTGCGTATTCCGCGGCCGCGCAGACGACATCTTGAAACCGATCTGCGTTGCGGGCAGAGTCTAGGTGCTTCTACGGCTTATACCTTCGTGCATTCTGCGTTCTCGCCGCTGTGTTTGCGTTGGAGCGATACACAGCACGAAGGTCACTTCGCTCGCTACTCCGCGGCGGAGTATAGGTGCACCGACGACTCGTACCTTTGCGCGTGCTGCATTCTCAACGGTCATTTTGCGTTGAAGCGATAGGTCACTTTGCGCGCTGCTGCTGACACGCTTCCTCATGCCAGCGTTTTTACAGTGAGTGTCTGTGCTCATCGAGTGTGATGTGTTCATGTATCACCCTGACACCATGGTTCTCAATTTATTTACTAAGCGAATGTTTGCAACTACATACGGCTACTAAAACTACTATCCTACTTTGTACAGCTGTCTATTACTTTGCTGTGGCAAGCTAAGCTTCGCCTTCCGTGAGAAACTTCAACTTTTTACATTGGTGTTTCGGCGCCTAATGCAGGAATCTACACGGACGCTCACATCAGTTTATAACTTATGAGGTGCGCACGTGCTTCAGCTTTTATAGCAACGAGAAAATGGTTGACGCACAACGACGCTACCATGTTGCATGAGTGCTTTGGAGCTTCCTGCTATTAGCGTTTCAGTTGGCCATTTAGCCTTGTGACCTGTATTGAAGCTTCTACGTATCATCGCAGTTTAAGTTTGCTGCGAGGGGAATGAATCAGCACGCTTTCGAAAAGGATAGTGTCAATGAGAGGCTGACTGGGGTACAATTTATCAATGAAGCTTGCTTTCTACGCGTACTTTGCCTAAAAAAATTAACAAAGTGGTAGGGAGGGGAACGCAAGTGAGATATACGAAGGAATGTTTGCGAAACAAACAAACTGCGTGTAAACCGTATATGCTTAACGGTACCTCTTTCCTATCAGTGACAGGAATGCGCCCGTCAATTTTTAAAGCAGCTGTTCAGGTGAAAATCAACATCAGTGCCTATTTAATGGAAAGCTTCTGCACAGAAATGGCTTGTTGCAGTCCATATTTAAGGAAGCATTTTGCTTGACGGAGTATAAACGTTGCACCTCAAGAAAATTCGATATTTGATAAAAAATGTCCCGACAGTTTTACCCAGCGTTGAAGATGAAGCGAAAGCCTTACATTTAGGAAAATTTGAGGCTGAAAATGCAGGAGAGATTAAGTCTAACGTGTACCAGAACGACCACGCCAACCTTGTCGCTTCAAGGACTGCTAGTGTTATGGCTGGGTGGCTACAAGCAGAGGTCGTCGTCACAGCGTAAAACAGAGTGCACATGCATATGTTCAAACATTCAACGCACAGATGCATACGCGCAAAAAGTACGCTAACGGGTTAGCGCACTTTGCATCCGGATAAAAAATCAGTTTTTATTCTCCCTGTAGACGGAAATCTATTAGCGTTTCGGCCATAGTAAAGAGGCAAACGCTATTCAGTCCTTCACGAAAAATGAGTTGAAAGCTGATCGTGTTAAGACAAGTATAACACGGTAGATTTCCTAGAGCAGCTTTCGGGTAGCAAAACGCAAAACTATCTTAACGATTGACTTCAGCACCCGAAAGCTACTGCTTGCGCTGGTGACGTCGTAATGCCTGGATACGGATTATTATCGGCCACCTAGGGTTCTTCAGCGTGAAATCTCGGTGTGAAGGCTTTTATGCGTTCCGGCGTTATTTAAGTTCTAAGGCGCGGTCAGTAATCGAATTGCTAACGTCGTATTACAACACCGCGGATTACTTTCTAAAGTTACTTGCTGAAAGGGCACATTGAGGATCGCGTAAAAGTGGGCTATTTGCTGTTCCTTCATCAAGTTGTGCGCTGAATGCAACTAGCAACCACGATATGCAACACCAGAAAAGGACGACCGAGCGGAAACCAAGGCGACATTGAGCTTAGTAGCGCAACGCCACAGCCACTGGGCTTGCGTGGCGAGTCGGCCCGCGCTGTGTCGCTTGGTATTCTCCGTACACACTTTCCACTGCTGGCGTTAAAACAAAAGGAAGCTCTCGGGGTTTGCGTGCCAAAACCACGATACAATTAGGAGGCACGCCGTAGCGGGTGTATCCGGTTTAATTGCGACCACCTGGAGTTCTTGAACTTTCGCCCAATGTACGGTGAACGGGCGTTCTTGCATTTCGCACCCCATCGGAATGCGGCAGCCATGCTTGGGATTTGTTCTCGCGCGCTCTCAGGCTTAGCAGCGCAACGGCAAAGCCACTGCGCCACCACAGCGGGTGTGTTGGCGTTTCATCTGCCCTCGCAGGTACTCAGCGTATTACACGTAGGAGCGGCACGCATAATGGCTACCAAGCTCCTTATTTGCCCGAGAACCGAAGCTTATCTCTCAGCAGACAGGTCGCTGTCGATTTCGAGGTTATTTCTCAGATATGGCGGTCGTCGGGGTCCCAATGGCCAAGATTCGATTTATTTAGCTGGATACAAAGAGCTTCGGGTAGCGGAGCTGTATAACTGGCTCCAGAGAACCAGCTCAAAGGCAGGAGAAGTCGTAGCAGGTGACAGCACTTACGTTTAGCGACGTCAGGAGCCGGTGGCTGGGTCCAGTTGCGTCCCCGCGTGCAGAAGGCAGTGCTAAGCCGCTGCGGCACGTTGCACGTTCTGGGAACAGCGTCCACGCCAGCAATGGCGCTGCAGTAGCAAATTGTGCTGCGCATTTACCGACACGGGCGGCAATTTCGTTGAAAAATAAAAAAAGAGGAAGATAATAATGCCTACGTCCAGGTTCATCATTTTAGTTCAATAAACTATCATCCAACATTAAAAAAAAAACAACCGACAAGGAGCGCTTCGTAATGTTACTAATACGGAGCCTTATAAAGAGACGGTCGCAAGCAGAACCAAGCCGAGTCCTCATTTGTGTGGTTTTGGCTCTGCTTTCGCCACGCGCAGCTTTAGGCCTCCCTTTCTTCGTCGTCGTTTAATAGGAAGCTTTAGCTCGGGTGCTCCTATCTAAATACATGTAAAAGGAGAATTCGTTTTTCTAGGCAACCACTGCACCCAATTTGACGGGGTTTGCTGCATTTAAAAGAAAAACTTAAATCTAGCGACTGTTGGTTTCTAATTTTCGATTTAGGTCGTCAATTTTTGACAAAAATTTGGCGAAAATCGCAAATTTTCAGAAAACGAAACTATCAAGTGTACAACTCCGTAACTCAGCAAGAAAAAATGATATCGCAATCCTGTGAATTGTACCTGATAGCACATCTAAAGCGGAAAAAATTGATATGTTACACATGAACCTGAAAAAATATAATAATATGTAATTACAACTTTTGCAGAACCCTTGTAAACAATGTAACAAATTCACGTAAGATGTAAAATGACATTAAATTTGTCCGCTTTGAATGGTCTAATGGATGCCGTTTACAGAATCGCGATATCTGTTCTTGATGCAGAGCTATTAGTTTGTAAACTTCATGCTTCTATTTTTTTCAAATTTCTGAATTTTTGAAAATTTTCTAACAAAATTCAAGCCCTAAATCAAAATTCTGCTTCCAACAGTCACTAGAATTTATCTTACTCTCTGAAATGCAACAAATTTCATCAAAATTGTTCCAAGGGTTATCTCAGAAAAACGTTTTTACGTTTTTACATGTATTTGAATAGGCCGCGTCGGAGTTGGGCCCGAGCTTTAGCTCGAGTGCTCCTATCTAAATACATGTAAAAGGAGAATTCGTTTTTCTCGGCAACCACTGCACCAACTTTGATGAGGTTTGTTGCATTTAAAAGACAAATTTAAAATCTAGTGACTGTTGGTTTCAAATTTTTGAGTTAGGTCGTCAATTCTTTATTAAAAATTGGCAAATATCAAAGATTTCCAAAAACCGAAACTATCAAGTTTACAACTTCGTAAATCAACCACTAAATATGGTAATACAATTCTGTGAATTGCATCTAATAGTACATGTAAAGCGGACAAAATTGATATGTTACACATGAATATAAAAAAAGTTTAATCATAGGGAAATACAACTTTTGCAAAACCGTTCTAACCAACGTAACAAATTTACGTAAGATGTAAAATGACATATTGAATTTGTCCGCTTTGAATGATCTAATGGATGCCGTTTACAGAACAGGAATATCAGTTCTTGACGCAGAGCTATGAAGTTGTAAACTTCGTGCTTTTATTTTTTTCAAACGGTCAAATATTTGAAAATCGTTTTAAGAAAATTCAAGCCCTAAACCGAAATTCCGCTTCAAACACTCACTAGAATTTATCTTACTCTCTCAAATGCAACAAATTTCATCAAAATCGGTCCAGGAGTTATCTCATAAAAACGTTTTTGCGTTTTACATGTATTTGAATGGGCCGCGTTGGTGTTGGGCCCGAGCTAAAGCTTCCTCTTAAATCAGAACTGTGGTAGGCCTCATTTACTCACCATTTTCGTGCTGCGAGGAAAGCATGCGTGAGAAAGAATTGCGAAGCAATTGCAACAGCGAAGCTTTGCAACTGCGAAGCAAAAGTTGCAGGCCACTACGGAGAACCAAATGTGACCAAATACGGAGATTATATCGAGGTGAGATGACACGTTGATGGTTTGAAGCTTGAGTTTTATTCGTGGAGGCTTTAGTGCACCATTTCTATTCCTTCAGTAGAAACGCCGCTGCTGCATTAAAAATTTATTTTAGTGAGCATCAACAAGCCCTTTTGACACGCTAATGGCTCGGATAATGTTTTTCTATTGGCGGAGATTATGTGTTTTTAAT
Source organism: Dermacentor albipictus (assembly GCF_038994185.2). Classification (NCBI taxonomy): domain Eukaryota; kingdom Metazoa; phylum Arthropoda; class Arachnida; order Ixodida; family Ixodidae; genus Dermacentor; species Dermacentor albipictus. The sequence goes on along the minus strand of NW_027225571.1, from coordinate 6,274,011 downwards.
TGCGTGAGGAAGGGTAAATTATTGGGGAAAAACTAATCTACAATGACTATCCTACGCGAATGTGCGAAACGCGTCACGTTTGAGACGTGCAATGCACCCGAGCTGCTCTCTCGCGCTTCTCTCTTGCAGATGTTGTATATGACTCCCTCCCTAATGGCAGCAACATACGGTAATTGTATTTACTTCGAACACCTTGCGACAACTAGCGTTGCCACTGCGAAGTACGCGCGAAGTCCTTTGCCTGCAGTCTCAGATGGCGTGGCATCCGAGGCTGCACCGGTGACGCGTACTGCACCGTGCACTGCAGCAGGCTCCTCTCTCGCGCGCTTCTCCTCTCTTCGCACTTCTCACATGAATGTCACTGGAACCTCCAGTGACTTTAAGTTCCAGTGAGTTTATCCCCTGCGTCCACGCTGCGGCAACTAGCGGCGCACCCGAGAAGTCCGCGCATGGCCTCAGAGAGGCGTGGTGCGCGCCGGTGCATGCGAACACCGACACATAATGGGCTCCTCACCTGGTCTGGCCATTTCGAGCTGACAAGCGCAGTGCATACAATGCGTGCTAGCCATCGCGTCTGCTGGGCATTACATCGCCGCGCGCCGCGGAAGAAGCTCGAATTTCAAACAAAACGCCGTTTGCCCTACCCCTCGCGGGCGCCGGCCTGGAGCTCCACCACTGGAAAAGCTGGCGCCACCGTCGGCGTGACGTGCTAGGAGGGATCACGTGGACATAGCGGCCGCGTCGGCTGCTTCGGGCGCGCCGACGCGAGCTGAAAACGAGTTCAATTCCCTCGTACGCTGTGGTCCTCATTTAGTGGCGAAATTTTCCCGCTTCGAGTGTCTCTTTTACAACGCTTGAAAGCACTACAATAGGTAGTGGCTGCCTTTGAAGGCGCGCAGCATGGTAGGCCACTGCTCGGTGCCGCAGGGCCGGACGCACGTAACGGAGGCCGGTGTCAGCCTTACTCACACGTAGCCGCAGGACAAGAAGCTGCGTGAAGCTTGGCTCGCGAAACATGAAACCGGCAAACAGTCATCAGCTACAACTCGGGTATGCAGCAAGCACAGACGCGAGGAAGATTTCTGCTACGGCACCCGGTCTGCGATGTTCTGAAAACGCGCACTGAGACGCTCGCCCGAGAGCGCTGCCCGACTAATGTCATGGCGGTTTGGCCTATGAACTTGTCGATGCTATAGATGCTGGCAAGTTCAGTGGAGTGGAAAGGCAGCGGTAAGCAGCAGATTTAAAAAAAAGCATGGCATATGGTCATGTTTGTGTTATGAAATAATGCACTGGATTACAAAAAAGGAGCAGCGGGAAATTGCACGCTGAGAACACCGATAAACATACAGTGCGACGCAACTCGAGAAATAATGTTGAAAGGTCAAAGAATTTAGAAGAAAAAAAAAAGATTGAATCATCGCGACGGCACATCACAGGCGTGGAAGTCTCTACAATGAAATTATTTTTGAACAGCTCTGATAGCGCCCACGCAACAATGGTTGCTTGTACACTGTCAAATGCTCATATTGTGCGGCCTAAAGCTCATGGCACGGTGCGAAAGCGCGCGCGCGGAGAACGCGAAACAGTGCGCGGACAAGCATGCGGACGCGCAGTCGGTTGCTGCGAATCTGCGCGATCGCTGCATTGAAGCTTCGTTCTATTACGCTCCATTTAGTTATACAACACTATAAGAACATATTTCACATACTTTGCTCTCAGCGTTTACCTACCTTTCACTCAAGAAGCTGGTTCGGGAGACTCCATCGCGGCGACCGTGCGCAGTGGCGTTCAGTGTACGTATTCGGTAAAGAGATAGCGTCTGTAAACGATTGTGTGCTTTCAGTTTGCCCAAGATTATTATTTAGACAGTAAGAAACTTCTCTCGTTTCGAAAGTACTTACAGAAATGTCCGGGAGAGCTCGCGCGTGGTGTTTTCAGTGAGCGCTGACAGCAAAACCTATGAGGAGCGCGCCGCGTGATCCTTCATACTACGCCAGCGAGGCGCTTCCGATAGATGGCGACTCCGTAACTCCTCGCCGCCAATATCGCACAAGTGTGGCTACGCACATGGCAGTGCTGTGACGACGCTCATAGTGTTCCGTAACTTTGAGAATTATTCGAGGGAACAGCAGTTATTTGTTTGCTCTGTTGCTTCTATAGACCAATCAAAGTTTAGAGAAATAATAAAACCTACAAACCGAATGTCTGCGCGTCTTTGTTTTGCTTCGTACCTTAGCAAGGGAGGTGTACTTCCGCTTCGTCTTCTCGTTCCAATGACGTGTAGTCGCGCGCGTACAGAGCGAAACTATGTGATTATCTACCGTGTTCCAGCACGCGATCATGTTCTGTGATGCGCTTGCGTCTGCCTCAGTGTTCGTGTAGCGGAAGTGGACCGCGCAGCAAAAAGGCGAGAAGAAAAAAACGAAGGAAAAAAAAAAGTCGTGGCCCGTGACGTGTACGTCACGCGATCCTCCGGCTGCGGCATGTGGGAACGCAGGGAAGGAATTTTACTTGCGGAGGCTGACGGGGACAGATGGAGAGGGTGTAATATTGGTGATGACGGTCCCCTCCTGAAATCATGCGTTCGCGGCACCGAAATATTTATATCTCGGCTATTCATAAGCAAAATTGAAAAATTCTTGCGCTAGAGTGCGCCCTAGAGGCCGCATAGATGGCGTATAACCAAATTTTCTATGTGACCTGGTGAGGGGCCCCTTAACCGCCTCCCTCCCCGTGGGCATCCGTCGCACAGCGTGTAGAAGTGACGGGTCTGTGCTTGAGGAAGCCGTGCGTGGCTGGTTCGATTCTGCTCAGCACGTAAGACGCTTTAAAGAGCATATTTTGTTGTTCAAGACTGCCATGAACGAGGTTAGGCTCGTATGTTTAGAGTGCACGCGTTAGGGATCGGCCCGCATTTCCTTTGCTGCACTATGTTCGGGATAGGTCCACATTATTGTTTACCTACAGGGCCGGAAAGGAAACTGGTGTGACATGGCAAGAACGCCACTAAAATTAACAGGAATTTAAAGTATCGCCATGCAAAGGAGCACTGATCTGAGATAGAGAGCACGCAACTGCTCGCTCAGTGGTATAATACAGTTCAGTGGTTGATTTATGGCTACTGCAGCATGCTGGCTATGTCTTCGGCTCTTGTTAGCTGGCAATCTTAACATACGAAATGCTGTCTAATTGTTCTGAAGGAATATACGGGCTCCGAATGATGTATGAAATGCAACAAGAGTTATTTGTATATTTTCTTGTATTCAGTGTTTTGCGAATATTACAATTAAAAAATAATCCGGCGTAGCCCATCTCTCCATTACTGTCGACGTTATTGAGATTTGTATTTAAGCAATGTAGCGACACACACTGTATTGCTGACGATACCTTAATTAATTTAGAATATGCAGTGGTTATTCAGAAATATCCACTGCTTCGCCTATAGCGACCTACAGTGTCTCCGGGATCGGCCCACATTGTTGTGACTCTCGCTTGCCAGGGTTGGCCATGGCCGAGACGGTACGACGGCTGTATGACGACCACGCAATCACGTCATAGGAACGACGAATGTGGTATGACGACGACGGCACGACGCCAACGGGATGGCGATTCCCAAATGACGACGATAGCATTACTACGGCAGCGTGACGACGACAGCGTGATGACAATGGGATGACGGCGAGTGCACGGCGTCGATGGCGTAACGACGGCAGTGTGACGAGAACCGGATAACGAATCTGGAATGATGATGATGATGGAACGACCACGACCGCGTCACGACGACTGTATGACGCCGATGACATGACAACGTCGGGAAGATGACGACAGAATGACGAATGCAATATCACGATGAAATTAGGCCGATGGAATGACATAGGCGGTTAGAGGAGCACGGCATGACGACAATGGGATGACGCTACTGAAGTGACGACGATCGTGCGATAACGACCGGGCGACGAAGTTATGACGACAAAGGGATGGCATCGACTGTATGACGACGGCATGACGAGAGTCGGACGACAAAACTGGAATGACTACGATGAAATTACGACGACGGCATCACGACCACCAGTGCTCAGTAGCCGAAGCTATAAGCAGAAAACATGGGTCACTGGGTCGGCGTTAAGGCTAGATATGTCATTTTTGCCGCAGTGGTTCAAACGACTTGTGAGATGGAGTACAGATACATGTATCTCCTGCTGTGTCCTCATGTGGGCACAGACCCTAAGAAATATTAAGAAAGCCACGTGTGGCAGATACCAGAATTTTAATCCTTCAGCTGTATTGCTCAAACAAGCGGGCATTAATTTCACGAGAAATCGATACACATGTATAATCCAAGAATTAGCAAAATTCACAGGTTAACTTTTTAACGAGCAACCTTACGGCACATAGAGCAATTTAAAAATTGTAGCCAGGGACAACGCAACGGCGCTTCAAGTTGAACCAAGTCTCAGGATGATATTAATTTCGATTTTTTTCCAGAACTTTGCAAAAAATACATTGGCAGTCCAGGTATTTTCGTGCTTCAATGCATAACACGGTTTTTTTTCTCTCGAAAAGTTGAACGACTGTGCATTTTTTACTGCAAGTTTGTTGTCGCGTATCTTGAAAATGATGGCACTCAAAGAATTATTTTCAACTGGATATTCCTTGCGGGATGTTCCTGCAATCACAGGCTGCAATTTGTAAATCGCAATTGCGATTGCAACAGAAGTTTTTTGCTGAAAACTTAATTCGTGATTTTGATTCGTTGATTCTCTATTTTGATTTCTCACTCCCGTCATGCCAGTCTCTTCGAGTAGACCACCTCAATGAGTAGAAATGTGCCATATGCCGAAGGCAATTTTTAAATATTACTTAATGTCTGCGCAAAAGCATCTGGTATATATACCCTTTCAACGTCAATGAAGATTCACTTGGTAGTTCTTCTACGTGCCGTCTACTTTACGTCTTTTCAAAACGTCTGTCAGCTGATTTTCTGAAAAGTATGAGCCAACTATAGCTCAGCTGAGAAACGTATTGCGCGGAACGGAAATCCAACCACGTCTCAGTGCTGGCCAGTTGCATGCTTCTGTGCTGCTAACATAATGGATCGCTGCTAGCTAGTGTTAGAACCACTGATAATAATCAGCCTTATAGTATAAAAATATCGCGTATATCGACACGCAGAAATTGCTAACTAGACGTCTTCAGTTGCCACATTTAAAAACAATAATTTAAATTAATAGCGGGGCTTGGCGTCTTGAAGCGAGGCTATGAGGTCTTCGGATTAATCTGACCTACCTGGCGTGCTCTTACGCGCAGGTAACGCTAAGTGCAGGAGCGTTTTATTGCATTTCGGCCTCCGTTGGGATGCGGCCACCGCGGCCGGTAATCAAACTCGCGGCCTCGTGCTCAGAAGCAGAACGCCATATAGCCGCTGCGATATCGTGACCGGTTGCATTATCAGTCATGAACCTCCATGAGCGCCGCATCCGATTGCAGTGCAAGACATACCCCCCCCCCCCCCCCCTATTGCCGACTATGGCCGAGAGAATTACGCACCTGTTAGAGAAGTCACTGACGAATTACAACACGCCCTGTGCCCAATTAGAAGAAAATCCACAAAGGCATTGTACCCTGATCGATTAGTTTTCGCGTACAAGTCAGAAGTTGGATTGTTACAGCAGATTGTATACACCTGTAATCCCATACCCGCCTCTTTGTTTCGACTGCCGGAATGAGATACGACGTAGTTAAACTGACATCTCATTAACCTAATGACAATGAAACAGCACACCAGTGTGTTGCAATACACCAGCGCGCACAATTTTACTGTCTGCTTTTACCTTCTGCTTTGTGATGCACAGTCCTTCTCATAAAAACAGCATAACCCTTATGTACGGTATCTTATGCCCCTTTACAGCCAAATCATCGTGCTCATGTCCCTCGAACTGTGTTGACCAGGTTACAACTGCTTGGGTGCTCTGGGGGCTGGCAGCTCTTGCGCCATAAAACCCCATCAATTACCTGAACTGGAAAACCTAATTTTGGCCAAATATTGAAACGCGACGGCACGGGGAGAAAGGCGTTGTAACACCGCCGCCTGTCTGAAAAGAGGCGCAAGACAATAACGGACGACAGGCTCAACACATCCTCGATATTCTCGACCTAGTACGCTTATGTGGTCTTACCTGTGGCGACCGCGGAAAGACGCAAAAGAAGACGGTGGGCGACGTGTGCCGAAGTCGTTATCGCTGTTGCGAGAGAATGGCCCGGACCCACCAAGGGCGATAGATCGACAAGTCGGTGACATGAAGTAGCAAGAAAAAAAAGAAAAAAAAAGAAAACGCAAGCAGTGAACGCTTAAGTGGACAGCCAGCCTTTCAAGTGCAGGAAGGCGCCTTTAAACATATGTTGGCCAGGGTTAGTAAAGATTTGAAATGTGAAATACAGAGAAAAGAAAAACGGTTTCTTTGGAAATTGGATATCACGGGGTAGAGGGGGTGGTTCTTCAATCCCTGGTCATGTTCTGCCTCACTGATCATCTGTTTGACCTGTATTTGCTGTTATCTTTTCTCTTTCATACAACGTCCGGTTTGCAATTTCTTTTCACTATACTCCCGTACTGGGCTTGGACCATTTTGCGTCGACAACAACGCTCCTGGAAAATTTCTTCGCAACTTCGTTACGTGATATCTCAGAAGATTCGAGGCACGTAGCGCTTGTACCGTTTGTCAGGCACAGCTTCGCCTGGAAACCGCACCATATAATATGTTATACTTAATACAGACCACATAGCAGCTGTCAATAGAGCGCGGGAGTGGTGCACTTCCGAAGCGGGGGCGCGCGTGTACGCTGCTACTGCTGATGATGATCATGACAATAATAATGATGATGGTGATAATGGCCCATTGTATTGGCACTCCTTTCGAATCGGGGCGGCGACAGTCATCTCGCCAGCTTGAGCTAATAGCATTTTACTACATCAATGTTGCAGTCTTGCATTTTGCCTCTACATTTCTTTGATGTTTCCTTTCTTCATTAAGTCCGCCATCTCTATAGTGTACCCATGCATGCAACTGCCCCAGCCCTATCAATCCCTCCTGTTTCTTTCTTTTTCACCAATGCTCTAAGTGTCCGTTGCATACTGCCACTGCTGGCCAGTTAATGCTTTTATCCGTTTTGAATCCCAGCGCTTCTAAGAGGAGCACGTTTCCTACGGGTCCTGCTGGGAGAATATTCTGGCATTCCATTACAATGCACTGAGTCGTGTTCGGACTTTTGCCGGGGCAGACGCGTGCCTCATCTTGTTGCGAATATTTGCTCCAGTATATTTTTGCCCTCAGGCAGCAAGCAAGCTCCGGCCTCAGGCAGGCGGGCACAGCCCTTTTGTACATATTATCTTTGCAAACTTATTTCTTGCCGTATTTGTAAATATTAGTGGACGTTTTTTTATTGTTTCCACTCTTTGCATGCACTTTACCGACTGTGTTCTCCTCACTTTATTTCTGATGACTTCTGGCTATCTATGTTCTCTTTCATCCTGTACTTAATTTTAAAGCATGAAACTTACACTGTACTTGGTTGCCAATTTTCTTGAGCTCTTGGTCCATTCCTTGTCTACATTATCACAAGATACAGATTTTACTGTACCCCATTTTTACTGTACAGACTTTACCCACCCATTATTTTTCTTCTTTCTTCTCAAAAATTAGCCAACCATATGTTACTCAGCACTGCTTCATTTGAAGCTTTTTCTTGGGCCCCCAATTCCGATTGGCCCGCATACCTTTGGTTAACTTCCGAACCCGATAATGTGTCTGTAGCCCCAAAGTGTTCCGTGTTTTCTTATTGCTGCATTCCGCTTCCCTTTCCTCCTAACGTTCTTCTGGCTCAACCCACAGACCCGCGTGTGGCGACTCCCTGTCCGCCAGAAATCACCAGAAAAGGGGGGCTGCGCATTCGCAACTCCCATTTCTGAGCGCAGGCTCAGAAACTAATACGCGCGTGCCAGCTTCCAGGCAGCCGGAACTAGGCTTGCTATTGTGTTACGGTTCCTATATTAGCACCTCTCCCGCCCTCTAGACAGCCGTGACGTGGCTGTGCGTCTATTTCCAAAAAAAAAAATGCTTTCCGCTCTATATTTGCTATCTTTCTTGTTTACTATGTTACTTTCTCCTTTCATTGCTCTTCCTTTCATTGAGATAGCAATTATGTGGACACTGCAAACCCATTTCTGCCATTGCGGTCGCCGTGACGTTCCCTACAAAGCCCAACGGCGATAACACCGTCGCCCGCGCGAAAGGAAAGAATGCGAAGAGGAAGCGCGCAGTCTTCCTTCGCGCGCGAGGCATACAATGTTGAGAGGCCTTGGGGGAGGGGGTGGGGGACGCTCTCTCCGGCTGCAACTCCGGCTGGAATGTGGCGGTTGTGCGTGGTCGCTCTGCCGTATCTTGAGAGCGCTCTGCGTTGGGGGCAGGGTACGTCGGCGGCTCGTAGCTTTGTGCGGGCTGTGTGGCTCAGCGCTCACTTTGCGTTGAAGCTATGGACGTCCGCAAGCCAAGTTGCATCCTAGATGTCAGCGCCCGTTTCTCCCATGGCGGCACGATTTCATCTCCAACGGGCGTAGGTTTCCGCCGCCGCTTCCCTTCAAGGTCGCGCCCGCGTTCAGTTCGCGCTGCGCGTGAAACGTCTCTTGTTTGCCGCGGCGCCTGTTCGAATGAGCGGAAATTATGATTGTGTTGTTAACTGTCACGACAGCAATGTAAACACGAAATTATTGATGCCACCAGTGAAATTCTGCCGATTCACAAGAAAATGGTACGAAAAAAGCAGACGACAGACATGGATTACTGCGGTGCGCCGAGCGAAGTAAAGAACTGGCAATCGAAGCGAGCTCGTTCATTGATCACTCCTGAGTGTATGATGATTTTTATACGTAACCCACATGAATTTACTAATTACTCGGTATATAATCCTTTTATTCATATAAAAAACTTTCAGTTGTTCGACCAGCGCTTGTCCTGTCTTCTTTCTCGTGTTTCGTTTGTGTGTGCGCTGCCCAAGCGTGGAAACCACTTCTGTTTTATGCGCAACAGTGGCCGAAGTTCACGCGTGCCACGAAATTGAATATATGTACGGTACATTGACCATGACCGGAGTTCATTCCCGCATCACCACCGCACTGGTCGATCGAGTTACTGGACGATACACGCACGCGTCTTGGTCGCACCGGCATTTTTGAAGCAGAAATGATTACTAATACTTTCAACTTCCGTCGCTTGAGCACTGTTAAAAAATGGCCAAGCTATTTACATTGCTGCCTCTTCTGTATTGTAGGGGACGTACTAGTTAAAGTTGTGTGCGCATGTCGTACTTGTGCTATGCAGCGATATATTTTATTTATTTCCGCACAGTGTCGATGGAAGTCCGTTTTCGCCATCAGAGACAACACGGATTTGTAGCAAACATTTCTTGAGAAACTGCAAAAATGACTTTAGCCCATATGTGCCGTATTTATATGCCGCATCGTATGTGCCGACGATTTTTCCGGCGGCACATACCACGCCGTTTCCAATTACGTGCTCAGCGTCACTTACATGGCGAAGCAGACGATGCCCTTTCACCGCATTGTAGCCATAAAAATAATCGTCAAGCGTAGCGATCTTCTTAAAGGCAAATAGAAGCGTGTACAGTATGTTTGACACTTAGGACGACTCCAACGAAAAGCTGATGCAACTAGGGGTGAACAACACCTTCGTCGAAATGGCGGAAGCACAGCGGAAGGCGCAAATGAAAAGACTAACGGGGAGCTACACGGGGCGAAACCTGATCGGTAGGCTGGGCTTCGAAATAGGAGACGTCGACCGGTACGAGGACGTACCGGCGGGAATTAGGAAAACTTTTAACGTAAAGCCTATACCGAAGAACATGGATCCCAGGCTCCACGAAGGCAGAAGGAAAGCTAGGGCCGAATACATAGAAAAGACAGTGGCTAGAGAAGAGAACACTCACTTCACGGACGCGAGCATAAGTGTAATAGGAAGCGAGGCGAAGGCCATCGCGGTAGTAATGAATAAGTAGGAAAAGCTTGTCTCGTGCGTCTCGGCCGAGATATGGAGCGTAGCTGAAGCCGAGGAAATCGCCGTGGCGCTGGCGGCGATGCAAGGATATAGGGGGAATAAATCGCTAAATATTCTCACAGATTCGAAAGAGACCTGTCGCAACTACATGAGGGGCAGAATATGCAAAACTGCCCTTAGGATTCTCAGAGGGAGTAACCCCTCGGAGGAGGCGGAAATCAAACACAATCTGATCTGGATACCTGGACACGAGGGCATAAGGGGTAACGAGGCAGCGGACGGTCTAGCTCGAGCTAATAGATTCCGAGCTGGGCAGCAGCAGGAGTACCGCGCTAGTTACGCCGGGATCCTCAGTGACAGTTATTCGGAATTACTGCAACACTACAGGGGGACTAGACTCAAGTACCCACCGCCCCATGAAGCGCTGACGAAGGAGGAAGCAACGGGCTGGCGTAGGCTCTAGACAAACACCTTCCCCAACCTATTCATATTCAACAAGATGTTCCCAACGCAGTATAGGGACACCTGCCCCTGGTGCGGGGCTACACCCACACTCTATCACATAACTTGGGAGTGTGAACGAAACGACGTATTCCGCGATCATAAACCCCCGAGTGTGGAGCATTGGGAGAGCCGGCTCGTCAGCTGCGAGCTCGCCGTCCAAAGAAGGATGGTGGAGCACGCTAGGGACGCGGCCAAACTCAGCGGAGCCCTGGACTGAGGGACCACCCGTGCTGAAGAGGCTTCCCTTCGACGAGAAGACAGCGTGAAGAAGAGAAGACCTCGATCCGCGAGAATTCCATTTTATGATTCAATAAATGTTTTTCTCTCTCTTTGACACTTAGGGGAAAACTCGGAACGTATTGCATCGCGATGCTGCAAGCAATGGAGTCGTGCGGCGGTGGCAGCACGAGCAGACGCAGACGCTCGAGGGGCGGAGTCGTGATCTGCGTCGTCTGCTACGGCGGCGCGCCTTGGCCGCATTGTCGGGAAGCGTGCTACTGTCAGGGGCACTGCATTGATTTCATCGGTACTGCGTAAACTGAGCTGATATTCTTTACTAAATGTTGTGCGACGCCAAACTCTGAGCCTTCAGTGGCGATAATGGAGTTCCACAAACTTCTTTTGACAGCATGCTTCGTTTGTTCTTACGAAAGGCCGGGGTACTGAGCGCGGGCACGCATATTTCTTCACTGTGTGTGCTACCGTAATAAGCAGCGACAAGACGCACCAGGATGTGCGCGCAACGTGCTCAGTCTTTATTTTTCTCGAAACGAAAAAAAAGCACTCAACAGTTATAAATATGTGGGTCGAACACGATGAAACAAACGCATACGATTAAAGGAATGTTTTAGGTTAAGACAATGAGCTGGAAGTGATTTTTCTCGACCATCAATTACTACACCAGACAGACCCTGCCCAACGGCGAGGAATTGGACACGTCACGCTCCGAACTTCAGTTAGTATCTCGTCTTGTCCCCAGCGGCAGTGATGACAGCGCTCATCATGGAAGGCAGTGAAACGTAGAGTGACTTCATCAGGGATGTGTTCATTTGCAGCACGTCTCAGTCGCTGACGATGGGGGACCGAAGCCTATCCTCGGGCGACTCATAGAGGGAATCGTGCGCCAGTGATACTTTCAATGAGCCCCAGACATTTTAAATAATGTTGGCGCCCGAGGATTGAGGCGGCCACTCCAAGAGAGTGACGGCGCGCTCTTCCAGCAGTTCTTGCACAACATGAGCAGTGTGGATCGGCAGTCTATCGTGTTAGAATATATAGTCGCCTTCCAGAAACCGGCCGTCAAGAATGTATGGAATCAGTACGTCGTCTGTGACTGCTCTGCACCTTTTAGCGATGAACTTACCTTCTAGGCGTATCAGTGGGCGTCGCACAACGCTTAGTAAAGAATACCGGCTCATTTCACGCAGTAACAATGAGATCGGCGCACTGCAACTGGCAGCAGAAGGCTTCCCGACAATGCGGCCAGCGCGCGCCGCCGTAGCAGACGACGCCGTTCACGACCCCGCCCCTTGAGCACCTGCGCCTGCGCGAGCTGCTGCCGCCGCCTGGCTTAAGCGCTCGCCGCATCGCGATGCGATGCGCTCCAAGTATTCCCCTAAGTGTGAAACAGACTGTACATCGTCCAGCGAATAAAACGTCCACGCACACACATGTAGGCACACACCGCGCGCGGTACGAAACGTACCCAAACACGCGCTGTGCAAGAGGCAATTAAGGCGGTGCGAACGAGAGATAGGAGAGGCGTACCACCCGCTAGTTGAATTTTGCCCCGAATGCAGCGCTCTCAGCGCCGGCGCAGCAGCGCCGCTCTCGGTACCGTTCTTGTCTATTAGCCCCGAGAACATGGATGCCCGAGAACGACCTAGAGGGGCGCTGCGAGCGGCGCTCGCGTGACGTCAGGGCGCGGACTCGCGCCTGTCGTCTGCTGCAGTTCGGGCTGTCCCCGGCCGCCTTCTGCAGTGTTTCCGTTTGTTCGCTCTCGTTGTCTATGCTTGTATACTTATGATAGGCCTCTCAAATATATCTTTTAGAAGTCTTCGTTCGCGAAAATGTAATCAAGGAGCGTATTTCCTAGATGACAATATATTTCTCAAAGGCAACGCTATAGTGTCACTCACCCGCGTGGTTGCTCAGTGGCTATGGTGCTGGGCTGCTGAGCACCAGATCGCGGGATCGGATCCCGGCCACGGCGGCCGCATTTTGATGCTGGCGAAATGCGAAAACACCCGTCTACTTAGATTTAGGTGAACGCTAAATAACCCCAGGTGGTCAAAATTTCTGGAGTCCTCCACTACGGCGCGCCACACATTAAGAAAGTGGTTTTGGCACATAAAAGCTCATAATTTTTTCTAGTGCCACTCGAGGGAGCTCAGACCAGCCTATTACGGGTTTTTCATGCACGGATCTACATTTTGCAGCGGTAGCTCACATGAATAATGAAAGCAAAGACGCAAAAGCACAGCACATAAGAATTCAGTTAGGATCCCGTGCCCACCACGGTGCAAAATGCTTGTCGCAATCAGACGCTGCCTATATATGACTTGTACAACATTTATTTTGATTTTAACCAACTAAACACGTTTGCTGACGACGAGTAGTTCATGGTAGAACATTGAATTGTTCTATTTCATCACAGAAACGCTCGGCAGTAACACGAGGACACAACCAACATTGCAGTTAAGACTCTGCCAGCACCACTTGCATTTTTAACTGCTTCTCAAAAGGCCGTTCTGCGCCGGTTAAACTTAAGTGGGCGTAATTTGAAGCAAAGATGATTGAGGCTTACAGCTCTTTGCAGCATACGGAAAGGAATATGTACGAATATTTATTCCCTTTCCATGCTACACGCTCAGCTCACTTGAGCAATTTACTGGTGCTACTTGCTTGAGAAACAGACGTGATGAACTTTTTTTGAGAACTGACACAGGTTGATCGGGCCAAATATTTGTGTGAAATATGCCTTTTGTGCCGTTGCAGCCACCAAGAAGCCGAAGCCTCATTCATTAGTAGTGTGGCACATATTGAAGATATCATTGTTCCTCAGTGGAGGTCAAAAGTCAAGTGAATTTGTTTGAGGCTAGTGGTGTCTTTTTATGAGGCGGGTATGCGAGGTTTTCTTGTGCGCACTGAAGAAGCGAATAGTTTTCTGTTTGTATAATTAAACAACGTAGGATCGAGACATGGTGAGGCAGAATGTGCTTGAATTTTCCATTTCAAGGGAGCCTAAGCTGCGCTGTAGTGCCTGGAGTATGCTGCAGGCATTGTAATTCGCGCTTTAAAGAGCTACTTCATAGTTTCAATTGGAAGTTGCACTGAGCGGCTCGGTTTCGCGAACAATGCGTGCCTCGCCATAAAGACAGTCGGTTGCTTCCGTTGGGGGAGGTGTGCCATGTCGTCGATGAAAGCTAGCGAGAGCCACTATGACACTATTCATCGTTTGCCGTTTATTGGTTCTCGATCTTAACCACAAAATTTTCTTTCATGTGATTGATGTTATGGTATTCGTTAAGTATACATATACAATATGTGATGCGCCGTTGTGTTACGAGCCAATGCGTTTCTGGGTGCCTGTTTCAGAGAACGGTGAAAGTAGTACCAAACCTTTTTACAAAAAATGCGCCCCTAACTCTTCCTCTTAGGCCTTAATACAGTTGCCACGTTTGACTAAAAGTCGCCAGAGTAATAAGAATCGTAATGAAAGCTTCCTTCTAACATGATTTTATAATGTTGACGCCATGACATTAAGGTTTCCTTCCATGTAAAATGCGATGTCGCTCACAGCTAAGTACTAAGAGAATGTTAAATGTTTAGACAAGCATCATACATAAGTTCGCGTGTTGAGCTTGCAGACATTCTTTTTAAGCAACATTTATGGACAGAACAGTAGACTCCTTCAGCGCTACTAGCTTGCGATATACAAATCGCAAATTTTCTCGATTCGCGCGGTTTTGAAGAAGAAACTGCGGTTCAGGCATGGCAGCAGAAAGAATCCGAAATATTCCTCAGCAAGTACGACTCGAGCTGCCAATACCCCAAGCATGCACGAAGGGATAACCTGATCGGTTTCCGTCCTGGACATTCGACTCAAGATGCAATGCTTTTATTCAAACATCACCTTATTCTGGCTAGCTCGCTACATACGAGAGCTCTTCTAGGCCTAGATGTAGAAAAGCCCTTTGATCGCATCAAGCACAGGGCCATATTGGATATCCTCTCGGAAATGGGATTGGGTAAGCGATTGCACAATATAGTCAAAGCCTTTCTCGGTGGCCGTTCTGCTTGTCTCAGGTTAAGCGAACTCCGATCGACAACTCTGGAACTTGGGAATCGTGGGACACCACAAGGGTCTGTCCTATCTCCCATGTTATTTATTTGGCAATGTCAAAAGTGGCTCGAGGTCTCGCGCAGAGTGAGGGTATCCACTTTGCTATATATGCAGTTGATGTAAAAATCTGGAGTGCCGAAGGTAATATTGGACAGAGACCAAACTACAGGAAAGCATTTATGTGGTGGAAACAACAATTGAGGGTATGGGACTGAACTGCTCTGCTATAAAATCAGAACTATTGGTATTACGGAGCAGTAAGCGTGGGCGCAAGCCGAATGGATATATCCCAGAGGAAGAACCCCTCATTGACATATACGCCAAGAATGGAGAACTGATCAGGCAGGTGGAGACTATTAGAGTGCTAGGACTTCTCCTGTAAGCAAATGGATCTAATTGCAGGACGATAGAACACATCTCTAACAAGTCGGAAGAAGTCATTAGGCTTCTGCGTAGAATTACCAACAGGCATAAGGGGCTAGGAGAAGACAGTGCCATAAGATGGGTACATGCATTCGCCTTTTGCCACTTCTCGTACGTGGCTTGCATGCTACTATGGACACAGGCTGATACGAACAAGCTAAACGCTTTAATCAGACGACTTATAAAGATTGCACTAGGACTTCCCACCAGCACGGCCAATGATAGCTTATTGCGCCTAGCACTTCATAACACACTAGAGGAGATAGCTGAGGCTCAACAGGTGGCCCACCAGGAGAGACTAATGGGGACACGACCTGGGAGGGCGCTACTTGAAGAAATTGGCGTAGAAATTAACAACCACACCAACGAAG
Organism: Dermacentor albipictus; assembly: GCF_038994185.2. Lineage (NCBI taxonomy): Eukaryota > Metazoa > Arthropoda > Arachnida > Ixodida > Ixodidae > Dermacentor > Dermacentor albipictus. The sequence goes on along the minus strand of NW_027225571.1, from coordinate 6,258,298 downwards.
GAGAATTATTAACACAATTGCAAGCGGCACTACGAGAAACATTAAAGATGACCCCGTTCCCTAGGAACATGCACCCGACACATAACCTCGAGAGATGGAAGGCAAGGGCGAAGGCACTCCTTCAAGACATAGATCAACATAAGCAGCAGGCGGTGTTCGTTGACGCTGCCTCAGTTAAAAATAAGGATGCGTGTACCTCCGTTGTTGTAGACACTCAAGGTAACATACGGCATACCACCACCGTCTATACCAAGGGCCCAACAGTAGCAGAACAAGTAGCAATCGCCTTAGCCATCCGGGCTAATCAGTGGACACATATTTACAGTGACTCTAGAACAGCGATACGCAACTTTACCAAGGGAAATGTGACACGGATAGCAACAAAATTACTAGAGAAGGTCAACAGTGTGAGGACTGAAATCCGCTGGTTTCCTGCACATCTGGGGGTGGTGGACGGAGCTCGGAGAAACCTCAATGAGGTGGCAAATGAAGCAGCATGAGGACAGCATGAAGACCGAGCAACTTACAATTCACCCGGGGAACATAGGGATCAATTATTAACATATAACAAAATCACGAAGCATTATTATTTAAGCAGAAGGGAGTACCCATTGCCACACGGTAAGCTTTCCAGAGCCCAAGCGGTCACATTACATTTGCTACAGACAAGAACATACCCGAGTCCAGATTTTAATAACAGGACCTATCCGGAGAGGGAAACTCAAAGCAACTGTAATAAGTGCAATGGCATCATTACTCTTGACCACATGCTTTGGCAGTGCCCCGCGGTCTTCACAGACTGTGACAAGGAACAAGAATGGTGGCGGCAAATGCTACACAGCGAATCACTCTCTGACCAATTACGGGCAATCCAGAAGGCCCGCGATGCGGCTGAAGGGCTCGGCCTGACAGTCCCAACGTGGGAGCGGCCCGCGTCAACGCAGGGTTGACCTTCAGGACCCAATAAAGTTCTCTACCATACCATACGAAGGGAACGAGCGCGCACGACAGCCGAGCAAGCGGGAGCGAGCGCCGTCCTGGCCGTGACGTCACTTCGCTCGCTGTTGCCTCCGCGTTATCTCATGCCAGCGTTTTGACAGCGAGTGTCTGTAGTCATTGCGTGTGATGTGTTCATGTTTGCTGTGCGCGCTGACACCATGCTTAATAATTTAGATATGAAGGGAATATTTACAAGTTGATATGGCTGTCTTACTTACTTCGTATGGCTGTCTGCTAATTTGCTGTCGCAATCAATGCTTTGTCTTCCGCGTGAAAACACGCCTTTTTATCGTTCTTCCGAATTCTCGCTGAATCATAGAATGAACCTTTCTCAATTTTCTTCCTTTTAAATCTAATTTCCATTTATCTGGACTGATTAATCAATTACTTGGTGTACTCTAGCTACTACATTTACGTTACCTTCTTCTTCGTTTCATGTATATTATTATCATTATCATCATCATCATCATCATTATTATTATTATTATTATTAACACTGCTATTATTATTATTTTATTGCGTTTTCTTAAACTCCCCCAATCTTGGCACTTTACACACTACGGGTACAGGCCACATCTGGTCTCGTAATAATCATAATCATCACGATTATTCAAGAATTCGGGCCCTGCGGAGAACGCTGGGTTTGCCGCACGCGTTCGTTCTAACACCAGCACCCGGTGAAGAGACTGCGGACGAAGACAGAAACGAAGTGAACGATGCGGGCCCGAAAGCAAACTGCCGTGCCTGCGGAGACACCGAATGTGTCCAATGATAGCGGTGAAATATACGTCCACAACGGCCCACGCGATAAAAGCAAGAGAAATGCTGTTGGACACCAGCCAGATGCAGACGAGGAACCAGGTAGGAAGACAATGGCCGCGCCCCGCGGGCGAGTCAACAGACGTGCCCGCTACGCTCGCCTCACTACTGGTGGCAAGGCAGCTTCAATGGACAATGTGCAACACGGGTCTGCAATCAAGCATCCCGCGGAGCAACCCGATTTACTCGCGCGGCAGAAACAAACATTGGATAACGACGAGCGGCGGTCTGAAGACAGAGGCCGGCGCCACCGCGAGAAGTCACCTAGAAGCGAATCCCCTGGTAAACGAGCCATGCCCAGCTGGCGCCCTTCTTACAGAGAGGCTGTCCTCGAGGAGCCCGACGCAGTCGCAACGCCACTGACGCACAAGCGACTGCTCGCTCCTCAGCTGCAGGATCAGGAGAGACAAACTACCGAAACGGAGTTGCTCAGCTCAGCGACTGAGAAAGACAAATATTCTGAGCAGGTACGCATTCCGAATAGCACTGCGGCTGACCATAAAAGTAAAAGTTTAAGTCTATTGAACGGCACACTTCATTAGAGCATCGATCTATATATGCTGATATACTGATATTTTCACGCTTTACTAATAGGCATATGAGTTAAGAATGAATTTTCTATTCGGCGTACTTGTGCTTAGAAAGACAGCATTGGTATCACAACGATAGCGGCACTCACAGTCGTCAGTCGGTCAAAAAATCTGAATGACTGTTCAAGTACGTCCAGTATTTATACATGTGAATCACAGTATGCATTCCAGATTAATCACTCGCACCAGTGTGGATTCGAGAATGTTACACAATATTCATGTCGCGTGCGCATATATTATGAGACTCAACTATTACGGTATCGAATCGGCGACAACGTTCAAAATACTTCGATACAGTTGATCAAGAATGGGGCTGACAGATGGAATAGCACCCTGTGGTATAAAGGTTGCAAATCGGGATAAGGTGCCTCAAAAATGCTTGCCAACGTTTCGATAGGAGGACCTATCTTCGTCGAAGGTGGCCTCGTCATCCTCGGCATGTTAGTTTTAACGGGTTAACCCATTAAAACTTACATGCCGAGGATGTGTCGAACCCATTGACATATCGCATTGTTTGGACGTGCTGGTCTCCCATTCTGGACTTTCGCTGGACGCCATGACACCACTTACGAAGAGCTCCGGCTTACCTACCGAGATGTTGATTAGTGTGCTGACGACAACCTTTCCCTTGAACACTGCGACGAACTTCTGTCCCACCTAGATAGTTTCCTCTATTCCTTCGACTGTACGGAAGGCGCGTTGGGTCGTACGGACAGTGTTTCCCACCACATCGACACCGGGTCCCAGCCTCATCTCAGACAACGCCCTTATCCTGTCTCAGCGGCGGAGCGTTGTGTAATCAACGATCAAGTGAATGACGTGCTCGAGCGTGGCATCATTCAACCATGCCAGAGTCTATGTTCTCCTCCAGTATTGATAGTGCGTAAAAAGGACGGTTCTATTCGATGATGTGTCGATTACCGCCGCCTCAGGAAAGTAACACGGAAGGATGTCTGCGCCTTACCCCTAATTGACGATGCACTTGATTGTTTACAAGGCACCCAGTACTTCTCGTCATTGGACCTGAGATCTGGTTACTGGCAAGGTCCCATGTCCGCGTGTGATCGTCCTAAGATAGCGTTTGTCACCCCTGATGGGCTGTATGAATTTAACGTCATGCCATTAGGACTCTGAATGCACCCACAACATTTGAGCGCATGATGAATACCATACTTCGCGGTCTAAAATGGAGCGTATGTTTGTGCTACCTCGATGATATCGTCGTTTTTTCTTCAGATTTTTCGACGCACCTCTCTCGTCTCCACAAAGTTTTGACATGCCTTAGAAACCCTGGTACTCAGTCGGATATCAAAAAGCGTCGCTTTGCAGCTCGCATCTTGACAATCTTGGGCCATCTTGTATCCAAAGATGGCGTCCTCAATGATCCTGCGAAACTTGGAGGTGTCGCCGAATTCCCTAAACCGACGTCACTGAAGAACCTTCGGAGCTTCTTCGGCCTTTGTTGTTATTTTTGTCGCTTTGCGTACGATTTCGCGACCGTTATCGCGCCTTTGAGGAGCCCTCTCACTGTTGGCACCGACATGTCTAACTGGGGAGCTATAACGTAAAACTATTCCAAACTTTTCTATTCCAATTCTGCAATCAGCCCTCCGCGATTGGTCAAACACTTTTTTGGACCAACCCAACTTCACCTGTCTCACGCGACGTCACGAAAACCGCAATAGCTGCCCATCTGATATGACGAGTACACAGTGATTATGCATAATTTGACCGAACAAAAGAAAAACAGTTATTTCTCAATCGACGCCTTCTCGCCGTTAGCCCTCGGCTATTGGTCAAAAGTTTCGGGCTGCGCCCACTTCACTTGCCTGTCACGCGACGTCACAAAACCACAAATACTCACGGCGTCAAAGTGACGTGTACGCGTTAAAGATGCATTAATATCCCGAACGAAACTGCATTTTGTTCTGAATAGCCGCATGCTGCCCCGTTCCGAAAGGAATAAAAGATGGCCACCGCCGATCGCTTAGGCACTGGCTACTCGCACCTGCGAGACAGCATGGGTTTATTTGCGTATAATAAAACGTTCTTTGCGTGGCCTTGTAACGTTTTCGAGCTCTTTCGGCACGTTTACGACCTCGTTCTGCCAACTTTTCTTTTCTGAGGATCAGTTTTAGCCACATTCTTAAGCTTCCGTTGCATGCCGCCGTGATTGTCGACGAGCTACCGCAAGCTAAGTAAGAGAAAGCGGACCAATCTTAGACGGCTGCACCACCCTTTTCATCCGGTTATCTTTCTTCAGTGCACTTGCTCGGCCCCATCGAATCTCTCTCCATTTGAGCGTGCTCCTCGTCTCTTGGGAGCCAATCAGATAAGACAAGCGGCTGAGTGTAGGCAATGGTATTCGTTTTTCAAGGAAACAAAAGTGACCTCCTATGATCGAAGAGAGCGTTTGATTGGTTTGTTCATACAACCCTGCGGATGAGTTCCCGATGCTTGCGTCGCCAGTTACGCAAATTGGACGTCAGGAGATTGGAATAAAAACATATTGGAATAGTTTTAAGTTATATGGCCTCTGGTCTCCCGAATGTGATGATGCATTCCAGACACTACGCCGATTGCTCACATCTCCTCCGATACTGCGGCACTGCGATATCCGGGCGCCTACAGAGATGCACACACAGATGCAAGTGGCGGGGGCCTTAGTGCGGTGCTCGCGGAACGCAAGCCTGAGTATTTATTCAGTTTAATATTTTACAATACTGCAGGCCCTTGTCGGGCCCATGCAGGAGTGGTTACAACATGGAATACAGTACAAAAAAAATGAAGAAGATGAAACTACAGTATCCAAAACAAAGATCATAAGCACACACAAAAATGAACCTACTCAATCAATATATACACTCTGTTTAAATGAGCGGTTCGGGAAGCAGGAGAAACAGCGTTTACCATAAGAATGCATCTACAGAAGCTGCATATGGAATACGGGGAATTTCTCCACTCGAATTTTATATTCTCAATACTGTCAATCAATGCATTGGCAGATGGGCTATAAAGAGTATACTATAACTAGTACGTTGTCTCCTATGCGAGTCGAACCCTCATAAAGGCCGCGACTAACTATTCAACCTCTGAGAAAGAGTGCCTGGCCATATTCTGAACGATTGGGAAGTTCCGACCCTACTTTACGGATGACCCTTTTACGTCGTCACGGACCATCACGCTCTTTGCTGGTTGCCAACTTCGAAAGACCCCTCGGGCTGCCTTGGTCGCTGGGCACTGCGGCTGCAGGAGTATGATATCCACGTAGTGTACAGGTCTGTCCGCAAGCACTCCGACGCGGACGCCCTTTCTCGCTCTCCACTACTCCATGATACAGCATCTCTCTCGGCACAGTACACCGTTATCTCTGCGCTCATCGTCGAGTCCATGCATTAGGAGCAACGGAAGGATCCGGGGATTGTTGCTCTGCTCGACCTTTTGTCCGATTCTACCACCATCACGCCCTCCCGCGCGCTGCGCCATGAAGCCTCTCATTTTACCTTGCGAGACAACCTTCACTACTGCCGCAACTATATACCGGATGGTCGCAAGTAACTTCTCGTCATACCACGTCACATGCGCTCCGACATCTGCGCTTCTTTTGATGCCGACCCACAGAGTGCTTACGCAGGCGTGGTGAAAATTCACGCAAGGTTGCGCCAACGCTTCTACTGGCACGGTATGTACAGCGTTGTCCTCAAGTATATCGTTGCTTGCGAAGCGTGCCAATAACGCAAGGTTCCTCCGGAACGCTCGACCGGCGCTCTTCAGCCCTTACCTTGCCCTGCGCGGCCTATCGATCGCGTCGGCATCTACCTTTCCCGCCCACTCCCGTGCACTACGTTTGGAAACCAATAGATAATCGTTGGTGTTGACTATCTCACCCGGTATGCTGGGACAGCCGCCCTTCCTGCCGCTACAGCACGCGAGGTACCTTTCTTCATTCTGCACAATTTCGTGCTTCGACATGGCACTCCTGAAGAACTCCTCAGCGACAGAGGGCGTGTCTTTCTTTCCCAAGTGGTTGAAGATCTGCTTGCCGAATGCCACGTCATCCACCGCACGTCTACCGCGTACCATCCTCAGACCAATGGATTAAGTGAGCGCTTCAATCGCACTCTCGGCCACATGCTCACTACATACGTCGCGTCGGATCACTCCAACTGGGACATGGCTCTCCCCTTTGTTACCTATGCTTACAATACCGCGACTCAAGCGACCACAGGTTTTTCGCCGTTCTTCTAGTTGTACGGACGAGAACGCTTGTGCACGCTCGATACAGCATTGCCGTACCAACCCGACGCCTCCGATTTTAGGCCCATATCAGAAGTAGCCAATTGCGCTGAAGAATGCTGCCAACTTGCCCGTAGATTCACGACGGAGGGTCAAGCTCACTAGCGGAATCTTCATGACAACGACCTGAGCGCTACCACTCTGTGTTGGCTCCCGCATTTGGTTATGGACTCCGCCTCATGTTCCCGGTCTTTTGTCTAAGCTGCTGGCACAATACCACGGACCCTATCAGATCGTCGCCGGTACACCTGCCATCAACTATGTGGTCGAACCTCTTGACTCCATCTGACGACTTGCGGCATCGCGGTCGTGAGTCAGTGCACGTCAACCGGCTTAAACCTTATTATGATCCCCTTATCGTATCGTCACCGTGAGTCGCCAGGAAGGCTACTCACGGTGGTCTCCTCACGGTACTCAAGGGTCGGTGTCGCTGTTCTCGCTCGCGCTGGCGCTTGGCTGGAATTGCTTGGCTGCTTTCTGCGCTGGACCCAATCTGACTGCGATTCCCGCTAATAGTCACCTCGTAGCAAACCTCGTAGCAACTGGAATGCCCACTGCGTTCTTACGCACATCGTGGGGTGGCTAACTTCGAAGTGGTGGTAGTCGCATGATTTTTCCTAAGCCAACATGACCTCACCACTTCTCGGGTTAAGCTTCGCAATTGCAAATCATGCCCGAAAGTGAATAATGAAAGCGTAATTGGCTAATCTCATGAATTAGCTACATATATATATATAAGTCACATGATTTTTCCTAAGCCAACATGACCTCACCGCTTCTCGGGTTAAGCTTCGCAATTGCAAATCATGCCCTAAAGTGAATAATGAAAGCGCAAGTGGCTAATCTCATTATTAGCTATATATATATATATATATACATATATATATATATATATATATATATATATATATATTCGGATTTTCGTGTGGCTTTGTTTTTTAAGTGGTCATGGGCCGACTCACCAAACGCCCAATTTTTCTGAAATGCCCTCGGCTTTTCCCATTTTCAAGTACAGCGTAGCGGAATTGGCAAATTCAGGTCATGCCGCACAAGGCTGCCATGGAGGTGGAGAGTCCAGCCGTTACTAAGACTCCTCGGAGTGCGACTGAGGTGCTGTCGGAAGAAGGCGGCTCCAGCATCTCCGCTGGTGGAGCTCGCAAGAGCGGCCAATCGACGGAGACCACGGGCCTTAACCGCACGGACATGAGCCGCGCCATCCTCGTGACTATCCTGTGCGCTGCGTTCGTTGCCATCATGGCGCTCCTTGCGCGGCTCATCGCGGCGCACAAGTTGGATGGCGCCGCTTTCACGGCTTCTACCTGGCTAAAGGTGCGAGGCGACATGTATACAGTGAATTCCACGATGATTCAGCTGCAGCGCCAAGTAAAGGGAACGAAGTGCCAAGACTATATCGCGAGATTTCCAGCCTAAAATCCCTGCTTGTTTTGCCCATTGCTATAGTATTACACTTCATACTATGCATTACACAACTGCATACCTACTTTGTACATTGGTATAGGACTTGAAGGAAGATTTTCTTCGACACATAGACGGGCTACAACGTTTCCCTTCCAAAATGGGTCAGATTGACCTAGGATATGTGGATTGAATTCGTCTACACTCCCTGAACTTGTCCGGGATGTGCATGTCGGTATTTAATTCATCAATGCAATTTGGCAGAATCTGCACGTCACCATTCGTTTTACACGGTTCAGGCTTCGTGCATAACGAGTTCACAGGCTTCCCTGTAATGGCCGCCTAGGGCGACTGCGCGAATGCGCGATGGCTCTGGGCCCGTACCCGATGGCCCCTACTAAGCCACTGGGCGGTGGCCCGCCGCAGTGGCTCAGTAGGGGCTACGAAGCTCTGCCTCGGAGCACGAGAGCTCTGGTTCCATTGCCGGGTACCACGGGGACCGGAATCACGCGCGAGTGATATGCGAATATTCGTTCACAAAACTTGCGGTGCACTCAAGAAAAAAGGTCCTTAGTGAAACTGCATCCGGGGATCCCTTCACTACGACGTCTCTCATGGCTTCTGTGCCGCTTTGAGGTGTTAAACATCCCCAATTTTTCGGAGACTGTACCTATCGGTCGCTGCGCAGTGGCGGTGATATGGGATTTGCTTACTTTGATTCGAATCTTTGAGGACCCAATTAGAAAAGCGACTTCTTCTTCGCCCCCTGTTCAGGAAATGGACGAGCATTGTAACTCTCCCGACTGCCTTATTGCCATCAAGTTCATCGCCGCCGCCATGAACGTTTCGGCCAACCCTTGCACCAACTTCTACGTGTTTGCGTGTGGCCACTGGCGATCGTTTCCGCCGGCCACGACGAATGAGTCAGACTGGACGTCGCCCGCCGATCGCAACGTATCGTACATGGCGTCACTGAGGAGCGACTACGTGGCCGCCTCCAACGAGATCCTGTTGCGCGTGGCGCAGGGATCGGCGACCTCTGACGAGCAGGTCAGTGACATGGGCAAAGTCTACGCATCGTGCCTGGCATTCTTCGTTGACAAGGTGAGTACAAGCATGGTGCAAGTTAGTTCATCCGAGTCGCAACACTATACGCAGCTGCGCTTGTTCCAGTAAAGTGTTCGGAAGACGGGAGGTCTGAGACGGTAGGTGCTTATTTGGCCCATGGTGAGGGCACCAAATACGAGCAGCGGTAAGTGTGTTGTTGTGAAATGCTGCGAGCCCCCTTGTAATAAAAAAATGTCAGCAGGATTCTTTTTGACGTGCCCTGTAGTAGTGTGCTAGTGTAATGGCGCGGACGGGAAGGCTTTGGCAATGAGATAATCCCAGCTATCGACGTGGAATTAACTGATCAATTGGCGGGCTGTTTATTTACCCGTTGGTTCATGGATATGTAGGCGAGTACCAAAGGATGATTTGCTTTCCTTAATCAGCTTGTTAATGAGCGGTGGTATCCAGTTTAGCGGCGGAAAGAGGTTAGAAGGTTTGTTCACCAAGATCGTGTCAGGTCGGCTACCCTGCATAGAGGGAGGCGAAAGAAGCATGAAGATTACGTGAAAGTACCGTGAATGACAACCTCACGCTCCCGGGAAGAGTCACCAACAAAGTTATGGCTGCCCCAGTGTCTGGCTGTCGCTAGCTTTATTTTACCGTTGTCCTCATAATTTCGTGTACTGAGAAAATTTGAATGATCTGTCTGGAGCAAAAAACAAATTGTGAAGAAACCATCGACAATGATTGTCAGTGTAAGCGAATAGAACGAACGAACGAATGAACGAACGAACGAGTGAGCGAGCGAGCGAACGAGCGAGCGAACGAACGAACGAACGTGCGAGAGAACGAACGAACGAGCGAGCGAACGAACGAACGAACGAACGAAGGAACGAACGAACGAACGAACGAGCGAACGAACGAACGAACCAACGAGCGAGCGAGCGAGCGAACGAACGAACGAACGAGCGAACGAACGAACGAACGAACGTGCGAGCGAGCGAACGAACGAACGAACGAACGAACGAACGAACGAGCGAACGAACGAGCGAGCGAGCGAGCGAGCGAGCGAGCGAACGAACGAACGAACGAACGAACGAGCGAGCGAGCGAACGAACGAACGAACGAACGAGCGAGCGAGCGAGCGAGCGAGCGAACGAACGAGCGAACGAACGAACGAACGAACGAGCGAGCGAGCGAGCGAACGAACGAACGAACGAACGAACGAACGAGCGAGCGAACGAACGAACGAACGAACGAGCGAGCGAGCGAGCGAGCGAGCGAACGAACGAACGAACGAACGAACGAACGAACGAGCGAACGAGCGAGCGAGCGAGCGAACGAACGAACGAACGAACGAACGAACGAACGAACGAGCGAGCGAGCGAGCGAGCGAGCGAACGAACGAACGAACGAACGAACGAGCGAGCGAGCGAACGAACGAACGAACGAACGAACGAGCGAGCGAGCGAGCGAACGAACGAACGAACGAGCGAGCGAGCGAGCGAACGAACGAACGAGCGAACGAACGAACGAACGAACGAACGAACGAGCGAGCGAACGAACGAACGAACGAACGAACGAGCGAGCGAACGAACGAACGAACGAACGAACGAGCGAGCGAGCGAGCGAGCGAACGAACGAACGAACGAACGAACGAACAAGCGAACGAACGAACGAACGAGCGAACGAACGAACGAACGAACGAGCGAGCGAGCGAGCGAGCGAACGAACGAACGAACGAACGAACGAACGAGCGAACGAACGAACGAACGAACGAGCGAGCGAGCGAGCGAGCGAGCGAACGAACGAACGAACGAACGAACGAACGAACGAACGAGCGAGCGAGCGAGCGAGCGAGCGAACGAACGAACGAACGAACGAGCGAGCGAACGAACGAACGAACGAACGAACGAACGAGCGAGCGAACGAACGAACGAACGAGCGAGCGAGCGAACGAACGAACGAAAGAAAGAAAGAAAGAAAGAAAGAAGGAAAGAAGGAAAGGAAGAAAGAAAGAGAGAACCGAGAGAACGAAAGAACGCTCTCCTTGCCAAAGCTCACGCTCGGCGAAGCATTATGAAACTCGCTGTACGGGGGGACTCCGGAAATTCTTGACCACTTGGCCATGGATCTTTAGCGTGCCCCCAATGCACAGCACACGGGTGTTTTTGCATTTTGCCTGCATGGAAATGCGGCCGTCGCAGCCCGTATTATACCCTTCGACTTTGTGCTAAGTTGCGCCACGCCATAGCTGCTTAGCCGCTACGGTGGGTGATTCGTTTGAGAAATTGTGCAGGTATGTAGAGCAATAAATTATCATTTTAAGCCGCATGCTGCAGAAGGAATTTCATGTTATTTACGTTTCGTCGCGGTCCTGTTCAAGTGCATACCTTTCGGCAGCATACAGTGAAGGTCTACTTAGTTCCTACCAGGCACGTACCCAGGGGGGGGGCCCGGGGGGGCCCGCGCCCCCCCCCCAAATCAAGTGGCATAACCCCCCCCCCCTCCCCAACCACGCCACCGCTCCTCACACATTCCTAAAACGCCACCAGATCAATGTTGAGACTTGACAGCTGTTCATCGGTCAGCATTAGGCTGCCTTTTTCACTCCTTTTAGACGGCGGTAGTTATCGGCACCTCTTGTAATGTGAAGGACAGGTTTCTCATAGATTCCGCACCCGCGCGATTACCTCGAGATGCCTTCAGTTGTCACCATCTATTCAACCGTCACGCGCATAGCTGTTGCTTTTGTTAGTTCAACTTTCTTTGTTTAGTCTGATCCTGGGACCAGGAGAGGGATGCGGCTGTTACTCAGCTGGTCTGTACTCTCATGGAACGAGTTGCGGCTGGAGAAAACGCCAATTGCGTTAACCTTTTCCCTTTGCTTCATTATTTTCTTGAGTTACGGCTCGCCGCGACGCTGGCAGATGCCCGGAACCATATACACGTGATATGGGTTAGATAAGGTGGGAAATAAAATAATGTGAAAGAGCGTCCATCATGAAACCCTGCAATAACCCTTAAATCCATCAGCAAGATGACTGTCGCCCGTCACCTGGTCTGTTTTTCTCTGACTGTATAGCACTTTTCGTGCAAAATTGGCAACTGGAAACAAAAATCGCAAGGAGTTGAGAAATTAAGTGATTTACTAAGACAGAGTACCAAGCCAACAACCAAACTGCAAGAAAAACGAATAAAAAAAAGTTAAGCGTTGTTTATGACACTATTTATGGATCAACATCTTTTTATTGAAAAAGGAAGTAGAGAAAATGCCGCCGGAAGTGGAGAACAATTACTTGTTTTGAATGACGCTTCTACAGTTATCGGTCGAACCTCCTCACGTAGCCACTTCTCTGCTGTGCTTATGTGGGTGTTTTTCTAACCTTTCGCGGTGAGCGCAGTACGTCTAGAATCGCAGAGTCCTGCGCTCTACGCGGTTGTATGGGACTGGCAGCCGCACAGCGTTACGCAATTCGCGGAACTGTCAAAACTGATCAACAAGGCGAAAATAACTGCTATTCGAAACTATAACATGAGAAACACTGAAGAAGCCGTAAAAAATGAATGCAGCCTGAAATCAGTAAAAAAGAAACCTGCCATAGGACAAACCATGATGTATGCACTAAAAGATAAAAAGGGGAATATCATCAGCAATCTCGAAGATATAGTAAAAGCAGCGGAAAAATTCTAAGCTGACCTGTATACAGTACCAAGAGGAGTCACGATACCTCACTTAGAAACAGTAATCAACAGGATACAGAAACTCCTATTTGACAGAAACCACATTTGAAATCCACAGAAACCCAGAAACCCACATTTGACAGCTTCTCCAGTGTATAAACACCTGGCATGTCCCTGGCATAGCGAATCCTGTTACACAAAGATGCTTGAGGTCTGCCTCACCAAATTACGCTGCCGCATTCCCTCCCTAAATTTGTATTTACACAAGTCGGGTTTGGTTCCCTCTCCCCTTTGTTCTTTTTGTGAGGAGGAGGGGACGATACAGCACTTTCTTCTATCTTGCCGCCGCTTTGCTGCGTTAAGAAAAACATTGTTGGATATACCTTTTCGAAGAATTGGCCTGGACTGGACAGAACCTGCAATTCTTTCGTTCGGGGCGTCCACTTTGGAATTCAGCCACAGGGATGCATGCTTCGCTGTCCAAACATTCCTTACAGAATCTAAACGAATGCCCTGCTAAATTCTATTTTTTATTACTTTTAAATTAATTATTCCTCATTCAACAGCACCTTCCTGATTTTATTTTAGCCGGTAATTCAACTCTATTCAATGCTATTCGAATCGATATTAGGAAATTTATGCTCTATATTATTTTGGAATAATCCACCCATTTCTTGGCCAATCCCCCATCGTGGGTAGGAGGCACACGTGCCACAGGCTACAACAACAACAACAACAACAACAACAACAAAGGAACAAGAGATCAGGATCGCCAGTCGGCCAATAGAGACTGTGAAGGAGCACGTTTACCTAGGTCAATTAATCACAGGCAACCCTGATCATGAGAAGGAAATTCACAGAAGAATAAAAATAGGTTGGATCGCATACGGCAGACATTGTCAGCTCCTGACTGGAAGCTTACCATTATTATTGAAAAGTAAGGTGTGCAATCACTGCATTTTGCCAGTGCTGACATATGGGGCAGAGACTTGAGAGCAAGTTAAGGACCACGCAAAGAGCGATCGAAGGAAGATTGCTATAGGCATAACGTTAAGAGAGAGAAAGAGCAGTTTGGATCAGAGAGCGAACGGGTATAGACGATATTCTAATTGACATCAAGAGGAAAAAATGTAGCTGGGCAGGTCATGTAATGCGCCGGTTAGATAACCGTTGGACCATTAGAATGGTTACCAAGAGAAGGAAAAGGCAATCGAGGACGACAAAAGACTAGACGGAGCGATGAAATTAGGAAAATCGCGGGCGCTAGTTGGAATCGGTTGGCGCAGGACAGGGGTAATTGGAGATCGCATTGCAGGGAGAGGCTTTCGTCCTGCAGTGGACATAAAACAGGCTGATGGTGATGATCATCATCATCATCATGATGGAGGTGGTGGGCCCCCCCCCCCCCGAAAAAAAATCCTGGGTACGTGCCTGGTTCCTACAACACGCCATGCGGAGATCTGGAACGAGTCACATCAAATATTAGTTTACGGTTGCTGAGTCAGGGACGAGCCCGTAGTAGCGTGATCATTGCTAATTAATAAGGCATTGACAGTTCCCTGCAAAGCAACCACCTCTTGCAAATGCCACGCTGCAAGCGCAGAACTCTCGTATTCCTCACCTACCGCGAGCCAACTGTATTGGCAGAGTGTGGTTCATCGCACGAAAGTGGTGCCATTTACACGACAATTGTAGCAACAACGCAATGTGACCGATTATCGCGGCACCATCTGCTGTTATAAAATTTAAGGTATGTTATCGCTTATCAAATGTGACCTTTTATTTCAATCGCAGCCACTGAATTTAATGACAGCATGGCAAGCTGCTAACATCTACACCAACCTCTGGCTTGAGGCCAAGACGTTCCAGGAGTCCTTCTTCTTGGCCGTGACCCACCTACTAAATTTCCGGCTAGACTCAGTCCTCTATGCCGCCTACAAGGCGCAGGTTGTGCACATCTCGCCGGGCACAGCCATACTGCATCACGTCAAAGCAGGGTTTCGTCGCACCATCGTGGTTCACGCCGTCAAGGCATTGCTCCCAAACTATGGCTTCCGTCAACGCTCCAATCTGGTTGACGGCGCCACGGGCGACGACCAGATGGTTGACGCTATAGTGAAACTGGACGATGTTGTGTTTAATCAGACGGATACTTCGCCTCCAGTGGAAATCGGGCTGAGTGAGTTGGACTCGTCCAAGTGGAATTGGACAGAAGTGTTCACTGCCTACTCTTCCGTAGAACTCATGGCTTTGCCCATTAAGGCGCGCGTCACAAACATCGCCGGTGTGCGAGCCATCTTGGACTCGCTGTCCAGTCAAGAGGACATGATGGCGACCAAGATCTACCTGATGCTGGTGCCGCTCGCCAAGTTCTTCGGACTGGAAGAGCGGGCCAGAGTCCACCGTCGTATACCCAAGGACGACATCAGAAACGAGCTCTGCGTGACGGCGGTGGAAACGATGTTCGGAGATGTCTATCAGCGCTGGATGACGGCCGAGTTGGTAGGCTCGGACACTGGTGCCGACTTGAGGCGCATGCTCTCCGACGTGCTGAAGGCGGCCGACAAGGTGCTAGAAATAACCCGAGGTGGCGCCCTAGACTACGGAAAGATGGTCGCGGCCACTTACCCAGCGCGAAGTGAGTACTTTAACTCTTTGCGAACATTGTCACTAAGACATTGCTTGACGCTATTGCACCGAAAAATGCGTAGACGAAAATATAATGTAGCAATGTGGGTAGGAATAGTGGAAGGTTGTACGCGACTGGAATGTCACGCATTACAAGTAGAAATGCTTTTGTTGACTACGACCTACTTCCTTCCTTCCTTTCTTTCTTTCTTTCCTTCTTTCCTTCTTTCTTTCTTTCTTTCTTTCTTTCTTTCTTTCGTTACGCCTGCGTGCTTTGCTACTCTGATAAGCAGAACATAAACGATCCGTGCAAAGCACACAAAATCGTGCTGCAAGATTAAGCATCACCAATTATCGTTGCTTTAGCAGCGTCACAGTAATGAACACAAATTTGTATCAGCCTTTGCTGAGCCACCGAAGGCGCTGCCTTTGTCTGAAATTTTTTAGCAATATCTACGAGCGCAATGGCATCAACATAGCAAGATATACAGGGTGTCCCACATAACTTGAGCCAAGAATTTCAAAATGAAAGGCGCATCGGAAGCGCATTGAACCGAACGCATACTATTCGCAATAGTGCAGGCAATGTTTTTTGTTCTCCCCAGAACTCACTACTTAAGTTTAACTACCCAACTTTCTAATTACTGCTTGAGGACCCCAAGTGTGAAACGCAGATGTGTAGAGCGCCTTCAGAAAGTACCGATCTAGTTGTTTCCTTTACGATACGTCTCACGTAGTCCTTTGTTCCGGCTTGAAAAGAAAGCCCGCGAAATGTAAAAAAAAAAAGCCACGTGACGCAGTGTTTGCGCAGTGCTATTGCGCTGCCCTCAAGCGTGCGTTCGGTGAACAAGGTCGGCTGCGTCGTGACTGGCGATGAGGAAGCAGCATGGCGTTCTTTTATGTCCTCGGCAGGGCTCGGCCAGCAGCATGCATTTTTGCCGTCGTCGGACGGGAGCCGACCTCGTTAACACCACACTACGTCTCTCAACGACGAGACCACGAATTGAAACTATGGGAAATAAAATCTAGAACCAATTTACTAAAATATTCTTTTTCCCACTCGTCATCTCAGTGGAAATTATTTTCTGAAGAGGTTGTGAATGCTGAATCTTTGTTTTACAAAGGGATCTCATATGTAAGAACGTAATTGTAATGAAATTTTGTTTTTTAGTGCTGTGATGTTGTGGTTCTTTATCACCGTGTTTAAATATGCTGTGTTTTTGCAGACAGTATTTCTATTGTACTAGTTTTTTATTACTCTTTTCTACAACAGGTGTCTTCGCTTCTCGTGGCGCCGTGTACGCCGTTGTTCTGACAAACGATAAACAACCCCCCCCCCCCCCCCCACACACACACACACGCACTGGTGCAATAATATTGAAAGGACACAATATGTCAGTTACAAAACCTCATCAATGAAGTACAAGGTGGGAAGACATGTTCCACACTCCGTGGTGGTGAAGCGGCAATGGCGCTGTGCTACTAATCCGAGGGTGCGGGATCGACTCCCGGCCACGGCGGCCACATTTCGATGGGGATGAAATGCAAGAACGCCCCTGTACCGTGAATTAGTTGCACTTTAAAGAACCGCAGGTGGTCGGAATGAATTTGAAGGCCTCTCACTACCGAATTCCTCAAATCAAATTATTGTTTTGGCATGTAAAACTCCACAATTTAATTTAAGGACATACTTAGCAATTTAGAGTCTTTGCATCAATCTGCTGCGGCACGTCCAACCTTTAACATCCCGAACGTCCGTCATTTGCTTAAATCCACACGCAAAAGAAAAACTTGATGAGGCCCAGAATAAGTTGAACGTTTAAAATGCCCCTGGGTTACAGAAAGGACAGACCTCTCTCATTTTTCTCCTTACAGTTTATCCTCTCGACAACGACACAATAACAACGGTGGAGGCCAACTACGGGTCGGACTTCGTGGTCAACGCTGTCCTCTTTACGGCCGGCGGGCGCAGTCCCGCGAGGCCTTTGCTGGACTTTGACGCGCTGTCGGCGGAGTGGAGTGACCGAGAAGTGGCTCAACGCCTCCTGATACCCGACTTCTACTACGCGCATACGGCGCAGGTCGTGCTCAACTACGCCACTGTCGGGTACTACTTGGCCAGGCAAGCCTTTTGGGCAGGATCGCCGTGGCACGGCGCTGGGAACGACAGGTAACTCCGAACATGGAAAGCATCAGGCTGAAGGTTATTGATAAAGTGTAAGTCATAAGTAGGCTTCAGTGTTTTCGGTTTTTTCTTTTCCGAGATTCGGCATACTTTTGCCGCTCTTTACTCCTGCTCTAAAATTTCTCCTTCTTCGGCGATTATGTTTTCCCATTCGAACTGCTTTCTTTTCGTTGGATCCTTGGGCCATATAACGTAAAACTATTCCAATGCTTTTATTCCAATCTCCTGCGCGAAGTTCGCGTAACGACCGACGCAAGCATCGGGTGGTCACCCGCAGTGTTGTCTGAACAGACCAATCAGACGCTCTCCTCGTTTATGGAAGGTCAATTTGCTTTAAAAACGATAGACATTGCCTTTAATGAGTGGCTTTAATGAGTGGTCATTAAGGGTTACGGACTGGATCCCAAGGGAAGGGAAGCGTAGCAGGGTGCGGCAGAAAGTTAGGTGGGCGAAGGAGATTAAGAAGTTTGCAGGGACGGCATGGCCACAATTAGTACATGACCGGGGTTGTTGGAGAAGTATGGGAGAGGCCTTTGCCCTGCAGTGGGCGTAACCAGGCTGATGATGATGATGATGATGATGATTATATCTGATCTAATTAGCTGACAAGAGGCAAGAAGCACGCTCATGCGGAGAGGGATTCAATGGGGCCGAGGCACTGCACGCAAAATCGATAACCGGATGGAGAGGGTGGTGCCGGCGTCTGTGATTTGTCCGATTTCTCTTACACACCTTGCGGTGGCTGATCGAAAATCGCGGCTGCATGCAACGGAATTAATGATGACGCTAAAACGGATCCTCAGCAAAGGAGAGTTGGCAGAACGAGGTCGTGAACGGGCCGAAAGTGCTCGAAAGTGTTACACGGTCACGTAGAAAGTTTTATTACGCGCAAATAAGCCCTTGCTATTCGACAGGGGCGAGAAGCCAGTGCCTGAGCGATCGGCGGCAGCCATCTTCTATTCCTTTCTGAACGGGGCAGCCTGCGGCTATTCAGAAGAAAATTCAGTTTTGTTCCGCATATTATTGCATCTTTATCGCGTACACGACACTTTGACGCGGTGGGTTTTTGCGGTTTTGCGACTTCGCGTGAGAGGCAGGTGAAGTGGGCGCAGCCCGAAAACTTTTGACCGATGGCCGAGGGCTAATGGCGAATAGGCGTCAAATCAGTAATAACTATTTTTCTTTTGTTCGATCAAACCATGCATAATCCGTGTGTACACGTTATATCCCTATTGGAAAATCCTATTTAAATTCAAACTGGGTTATACAGGTTTAAACTGGTTCTAACAGGGACCTGTTTAGCAACAAACAGGTATAAACAGGACCAGTTTACACATGAACAGGTTTGAACGGGGTCCCGTTTGGCATGCAAACAGGTATAAACTGGACCAGTTTACACACGAACAGGTCTGAACGGGGTCCCGTTTGGCATTCAAACAGGTATAAACTGGACCAGTTTACACACGAACAGGTCTGAATGGGGTCCCGTTTGGCATTCAAAGAGGTATAAACAGGACCAGTTCACACACGAACAGGTCTGAACGGGGTCCCGTTTGGCATGCAAGCAGGTATAGGCATGACCAGTTCACACAGAAATGGGTCTTAACAGGAGCCCTGTTTGCAACTAAACTGGCTTATACTGGATGCAGTGGCACCATATAGGGTCGCCTGTTTGTCACAAAAGCTGGTTTAATCTGGAGCTTTGTGGCAACTATACTGGATGGCATCATGCATACCAGTTTAATGCTTGAATATAACTGGGGAGGAGCTTTTTTATTGTTCGACATCCTGACAATTTAACCCCTAGTGCTAAATTGGGCCATTATCAAGCTCTACAGAAATTGCGTGAACACCTCGGAACATTCACAGACCAAACTGCGATATGATAGCTGCAAATTTCAAACCGATTCCCGGTCCTGCCCAGTTGAAAAAGACAACAGGAATTCCTGCTGCAAATACAGAAATTTCTGTTGTACGACAGAAGTTCCTAACGTTTCTGTAGTTGCGACAGACATTTCTGGCGTTACGACAGCAATTCTGACGTCGCAACAGAAACATTCGGTCGCGACGGCCAAGAGTTCTGAAGTCGCAACAGAAGCACTTTCCGTTGCGGCCCTTTAAAATGTCAGCTTCGCATCGGTGGTGTACACTGCACTTTTCTCTTGCGCGGTATTCAATCGTGCTTCTCTGAAGCCGGCAATACTGATAGCACCGACACCGGTATTAAAGTCGACGTGGCCAATTGTTATAATTGTGCCGTGACGACGCGGCACCAGCAACGCGCTACCGGCCTCCTCAAAATCGGCCGCTGATCAAAATCATACCATCTGCGGGAATGGCTGCGTATCCGCTTTGTTTTATTTGGTAAGATGGGGCACACAGTCCTGTGGACTTACATGTGCGGTTACACTGACACATTAGTTAATTTCCCAGAAATACTGCACAAGCTTATGCGAAGCGGAAAAGAAGTTTTGGATTGTTTCACAAAGTTGCGTGAAAAGCTTTCTCGCTCGGGTCTCGTTAATCTGGTACAGCGCTGCCGTGAGAAGCCAGTATACTGTCCGGATCAAGACTCACCCACGAGTGTTTATGTAGCTATTTTGCATTGAACGCACGAATTATATGCGAGCTCAAAAGTGTAAAGAGCAAGAGACAACTGTCGAAATTAGCAGTAAAAACCTTCAGTGTCCCCGGTCACCGTTGTCTATTTCTGAATTTCTTATTAAATATGGATATCGTTACAGCAAAATTGATGTTCTAGCATGCCACGATGTACCTGTCGATGGTAACAACACTTTTGCGCATATAGAGATACGGTAGTTGACGCGACCGGTGAAGTGAAAGCGCATCTTGGCTTTTAAAATGTAAATGTAAACAGCAACCCAGAAAGAGATTTATATTGCTAGCCTAGTCGAGGCGTGGGCGTGTTTGGCGTGGTGCGGTGGTAAGATGCTTGTCTCGGAATCGTGAGGTCCGCAGTTCGAATCCTGCGCGAAAGCTTTTTTTCTTCTACTTTCTTTTTTTTGTATTAATAATTTTTCTTATCCTTAAAGAGGTCTCTGTCAATTTTTAATCAAATATATTGATCAGAAGCTACAGAATTTTCGACTACAAGACGTCACACTACAGAGAACAGAACGACAGTCACAACGTCCCAAAATACGACAGACTGAAAATTTCCTGTTGTGTTATTCAAGTGGGTGAGACGTCTATACGGCGTATACGCACATTGCCGTCCTTACTATTAAAAGCAACGTTGCTGAAACACGTCGTACAAGACGCTGTACGACTCGCATAACATCGAAATACAACGCCGTCACCATCCATGAGATCACCGAAAGCACGGTCGCTTTCGGTGGCTGCCTACAGATGGCAGCACAGGTAGCGCCGGTAAAGTTACAGGTGATATTATTTTGCCGTCTTCAGCCTTAGCTACATGTGAGTGCGCGCTGCATTGACGCCGTCCGATGCAGTTGTTTAATTGTGTGTACGCTGTGCCGAGAGTAATTGTGGTGCATTTTGTATTCATTGAGAATCACAAAACCACTGGGACCGCGTAATGTAGCCCGCAGTATCCTTCGTGTGGTGCGCCGATGTCGAAGGTATGAGCCTTCGCCACTTTCTTTGTTCCGGGCTCACGAAAAGGATCTCCTCCTCTGGCACTCTCGCATCGTATCACACTGTACGGAAGAATTTGGTGAAAATTGTGCTCTTACGTCCTGTAGTTGATCCGCAATTCAACAGTGTGTGCGCCGGAAGGACCGTTGGTGCAGTCGACGCCGCGGCACCTGTGACGCTAAAAGGAGCGTTTTCCGAGTACGCCTAGAAAGGTAAGTCCGGCGCTTGCGCGCATTCTTCCTGTCTATGGTTCGTGAAGTGTGCGTTCTTGTACGTATCGCAAGATCCGTACAACAACCGAATCCGAATGAGTAAAGCAGCAAGAATTATAAATGTGCTTTTCAAATGGTTGTTCATGTCGCAGTGCACATTTAGCAAAAAGTTCCATGGAAATTGCCCTAAAACGTATTCATGTTACCAACAGCTCTATCTGTGGTTTATTTACTTTCACCTATGAAGCACGCTAGCGCGGGTGGTTCTTTGATCTGAATGGGCACAAAAATTCAAGCAAAGAAAGTTACTGTTTGCGTACATAATTTTTCATTAAGAAATGGTATAGGCATTTCCAGAAGTAGTACGTCGATGTGTCGTCTTCACAGCTAACAGCTGCGCGAGATAGCACCCGATTTCTTCGTCGACGCATGGCCAGATTTTCAGCTTGTATGGAAATTCTTCTGTTTATAGAGTGTCGTCAGATGACGTGTATTAGTGTCCTGTGTGTTTTCGTGTACTTGTAAAGGGTTCCGATCTTGCAGAGAAGCCGAAATTACAAAAGCAATGTTTCTTTTTAATCGAAAAATCTTTCTCTTTTCTGTATTGTCTCTCCAGAAACAGAGGTGGTCTGTTGTAATTTTGAGCGCATCGTCCTTTGGGAGCAGTGCTTTGTTGCGCCGCATAAACAAATTAGGTTTTGGAACGCTTTTCATGTCCTAAGGAATTTTTCGATAGTACAATTCACATTTCACGTTATACAGCTGTACGTTTGTGTGAACCTTTTCATAGTAGATTCATGTTTGCTACAGTTCGATTTACGTGTTATTTAACCGCCTGTGATGTTACGGTCAGATATTTGCACAACCAGTTGCAGCTTCATGTAACTGGTTGTATGAGACTTTTTTCAAAATATGACGTGATCTTTTTATATCACAAGTTTGCAGTTTCAGCAGGGATTACAATAAATTAAGCATTTATTATTGTTTAGGGATGGCAAGATTTTGTGAACCAGAGGCACCTCCACATATGCACCTGCGGCACTTCTGCAGCCTCAACAGCACGGCAAAGTACCTGATATGCATGCTGTGACAAGGTGTGTGCAAAGCAGTCGCTGTCACTTACACGAGCTACAGATTTTGTTCGTATCATCCATGTTTGGAAACTCTCCTGAATTTTTCGTGGGTTTACAAATGTGGGCTCATTTTACAATTTTTTCAATGTCACTTTAGAAAGACAATGAAGTTGTGTTGGTTAAGATGTTTTAAAGCTGTTGAGAGATTAAGGGCATGACATTGTTAAAATGCATGTAAAAAATTAATTGTAATGGTACTTGTACTGGTTTATTATTAGCGATGCAATATCTCTAACAAGAGCATCAGAGGGGCACTTGCTTTAGGGAAGTTTGGTCAGATAAATTCATGAAGCAGCGTAAAGCGGCAGCAGCAAGCACGCTGAGAAAGCTCTGTAATCTAAAAAAAAAAACAAATTTGTCAGTTACTGGTTTCAAGTTCGCTGCTGCTTTTTGTGCTGCACGACAAGTTAAATAATGGTTGATAATGTGTGCGTGATGTAATAGTTCTGCGCAAACACACGAGGTGGAGAGAAGTAATTATTCAAGGGAAAATCAGACATCCGCCCGCTCGTAGCATTTGCTACAAAGGAAACCCATATGTGTTCCTCAAAAGGAAAGCCGCACAGTTGAAGAAAAATTCGTCCTGGTCCGGGACTCGAACCCGGGACTACCACCTTTCCGAGGCAGCCACTCTACCATCTGAGATAACCAGGTGGCTAGCACATGGCAGGGCGAAGTCGAATTAGTTGACAACACGAAGCAAAGGCAAGGGTTTGACGTAATATTTTTTTCCCCTTTATTAATTACCTCTCTACACCTTGCGCGTTTCCGCAGAACTATTACGTCAGACCCTTGCCTTTGCTTCATGTTGTCGACAAGTTCGCCCGGCCATCTGCTAGCCGCCTGGTTATCTTAGATTGCAAAGCGGCTGTCCCGGAAAGACGGTGGTCCCGGGTTTGAGTCCCGGACCTGGACGGTTTCTTTTTTTCAGCTGTGAGGCTTTCCTTTGGAGGAATCCGTACGGGTTTCTTTTGTAGCAATTGCTACGAGTGGGTGGATGTGCGATTTTCCCTTTATTAATAATGTGTGTGTGTATGCAACAATGGGGGTGCTGAGAGCAAGCTTTAAAATAATGTGTGCTATGTCCCCAACAAAGAATTTAGTGTGTGCAGCATTTTTACAAAATATTATGTTCACAGGTTGGCAGGTATGACATAATGTACAACGATATTGTACAACACTTTTGCTGTAGATGCCATATTCATAACGTTCATTTTCTGTCTACTTGAATCGTATATTTAGAATTTGGCCCACCTTCAGTTTGATCAAGTTACATAGGTAGCCCCCTCTGAGGTAAATATAATTAGGGGCTATTGTAGATAAGCATGATATACCTACTCACTGTATTGTGACATATTTTTAGGGACTGTGTTGTGAGGCATGCCTTTTACCTGTATGTCTTGCTGCCGGTTGCCCGACAAAAGCATAAATGCTCTGCCCACCTTTATTATTATGCTTTCATGTAGACTTCTAACATCTGTGCCCACATAGACTCCATGTTCTTAATTACATTTTTCTAAGTATTCACTGTTGTGCATTACATTATTGTGTTACATTACTGTGCATTACATGCTTTTCTTTGTTTTATTTGGGAGGGGGTACTCCTTTCTATAATATTACAGAGAATAGGACTTCAAAACAAAAAGCCACGAAAGGTGGCTTCAAAGTGTATGATGCTTGGAATTCTACATTCCATCCCCTAAAGCGCTACCAGTAGTAAAACATTCCTAATTGCCTTTTTTATAAGCTAGCTGCCAGATACATAGTCCCATTATGAGAGTATGTTATTTTTCTTTCTTTGGTCTGACTTGTTTTGTTGAACGTTCTCCTGGTTAGTTCAGAATTTGTTTTCTTGCCACCTCATGCAATACTCCAACTGGAGCCTATGAGCTATGTGTATAATAAATAACTAAATTCCTAAAGCATGCAACAAACCATGCAGCATAGCATTTAAATGTTGCCAGTTTATAATGCTTCTTGAGTGCAGCGCAGCATGGAGCTTGAGGCTGATCTCTTCAGATGTAAAAAAAAATTGCAGGTTATGAAAATGTGGTCCTACAAACTGCTGGTTACGCATGTCAGTCAGCCTGTTGCAGTGGTCACAAGTGAGAATGTAACCAAAAGCTGGGCGTGCTCGGCCATTTTGCATATGGCACAGGATAAAGCTTCACCTCTGCTATTGCTTCTCTTATAATAATGGCCTTCGAGTATACATGCCGAGTTATGCTTCTGGGGACACTTACTAGTTAACCTTATCAGGTAATACCATTAGCCTTATGGGTGCTGTAATGTTGCAGTGCCTGCAGGATGGCCAGCATTACAATACACATTAAAATTATTGTACAAGTCATGCAATGGTATCGGGATTGGCCCACCAAGTGACACCCTTTAATTACACTATACCTGGGATCAGCCCAGCTCACTCAGTCAGGGAGACATCCATGCATAAGGGGAGGGGTATAGCAAATAGAGGGCGTTCAATTAATCTTTCTCACATAGATAGCTCATACATATAATCTTTCTTAAATTGCATGCTTTGTTGCTCAAAGTGAAGTTACTTATGTGCATAATGTCAGCATTTCGATCCTATTTATGCCTAACGAAAGTTGCTTTGTTCAGTGTCACTTTTTGTATTGTTTCGCTTGTGATTCTAAGCTCAGTTGTTTTATAACTGCTATAGGTATGGCTGGACCTGGAGAAGAAGTGTAAGCAGACCATGCTATGTTGCTGATCTGCGCTGATCTCCACATCCAAGTTGGTCCCGCGACCGTTGGGCGCCATTGTGCCTTGCTTCATTGACAAGGTGATATAATATGGTGAGCTTGTACTTCAATATCAGTATTGAAAATTATGTTAAGGAAAAAAGGCAAGGATTGGTCTTTATGATAGATACACTCATGTTCTTTCTTTAAGGTGTTCTTTTGACACTGTTCTGCATGGACATATTTTTAGAGAATTATAACAGTCCTTTATTGCAAAGTGCCATGGCGCTAGTTTATGCGTTAAAGTAGCACTCTTTCACCAAAAAAAGCCGTATTTAGCACACAGTTCACAAGGAAAGAAAGGAGGCAACAGGACAGAGTGCTACTAACAGTTCAGTATTAAAGCTCGCACAGTAATATTGTGCAAAAGGTGAAAGGGGGAGAATAGATCTGAATACATATTGTTCGCACAGAAACGAAAAGGACGCATCACGTGGTGAGTGTGACACTTGTTTTACAATGATAAGAAGCAGTCTCACTGTCTAGTAATTCTCTGTATGGGGAGCTAGTGCTAGGTTCCTCGTTATACATATAAGAAAAGCCTCAGATATCTCTCCAGTGCTTTTGTCTTTATATTTTGTCACGATCAAGCAGCTTTCAAACATAGGTGCATGTGCACCGAGAGTAGTGCACTACCACTGCTAACTGACCCTCGCATCAAGTTTGCTTGGTCACGCTGCCAGTCATTTATACATTGGCCGGTTTATCCGATGTAGCCTCTACTGCATGAAATGGTATGTGATAAACACTGCACCTGTGTACTGGTACGTGCTTTCTTACATGATTTTTTTCAGAGATAGTGATGCAGGCCTTTTCATTATTTACATGCCTACACAACAAACCACGCATTATCTGTGCTTAGAAAGAATTGTAGGAAAATCTAGCATGAGGCAACTGTTCTCAGCACGAAACAAACTTGATTCGTTGGTTTTCGTTCATTATTGCGATCACACTAAGGCAGACAAGCTTGTAGGCTGTGCTTCTGCAATTTGTACAGCACACTGACAGCACTGGTGTGGGCCTAATCTGTGGGCTGACTGATGGCACCTTCTACGGCGCAGACCACTTGTGTTGGGCGAGGCACCAATGTTGACGTTTGTTCCCTTGTGCAAAACAGCAGTCCTAGGTTTAGAGTAGCTGTAGGAAGACAAGGTAAACATAACTTCCATGGCTTGAGTGGGCTCATTTCTCTTGGGGCATCTAGCTTTTTTTCTTGCAACTGTGCAGAGGTGCTTCCCTAGAGTCAGCGTGAAAATGGCATAGAGTTGTGCATTCGGGAACTCCTGAACAATGATCTGCCGTAGTTAGGGCCTTGCGAAAATGCACTGTCTACCAAGTGGTAGGAGGTGCATTATTCAGCCACTGATTTCCTGTTGGCATGATTGCACTCGTGCTGTCAGTAATTTCTTGGCTTGCCGAATTATCTTGAGGCCCCACGCTGATGATGCTACCGATGTCTTCATGTGCAGATTTTCAGGATGACGTTTTTTGCTTTGCAAATGTTGTTGAAAGGTAGGTGGTGCTTACAGGTAGCTATTCTAAATATTAGTGAAATGAATTGGCCCATCTTGCTTCGTCAAACATCGTCACGCCGACATCAGTTGCACAAACAAAAAACCTGGCCTACTTGCAGCGTCGCGCACGAAGAAACAAACAAATCAGTTGCTGGATTGTCTTGACATCGCATACTAAGCTGAGACCAGAACTGCTGTAGCTACAAACCAGGCAGAAACGATGATGATGAGCAGGGATTCGCAGTAGCGCCACTTCGTGGGGCACCAAGGAGGCTCCGTTCAAAACAAAAATGGCGTTCAGCAAGTAGAACCATGCAACGGTCAGAGTCGGTGCATGGTGCTCTCGATCAAGTTGGCTCAAGGAGTGTCTGAAAAATCAGACGAGAGGTTGCAAGGCGTCCGAATATTCGGAAGTTGTTATACATTATGGTCCATGGGGAGAATGGCAGTGCCGTGAAGCAGACCAAGTAATCATGTCCGGAAAATCAGTCGGCGACTGTACCTATACCTATGTGTCTATGTATACCTAGGTGCAACAGTGTTTGCTATGATCTGTGCCAGAATTGCTGTTGCCCGTAGATGCCCAACATGTAGGGTGTCAAATTGTAAAATACCTTGCAAAAGTGATCTACGGAAAAATACCGCTTCTGCTATATTTGGCTTTTGCAAGAAATTTAGCGGCTGCTGGCACCTACCTTAAAAGGCTTTATACGGTCTTCGCATGGCCAGGGCCTTGTACTTTTGTAAGTTTGCTTATCTCGAAATTTACCCCAGTTTTTATAACTTCAAGTTGGCAGGATACCTAGTCTCCTTTAACGTGTACCCAATAGACCTTACATAGGGGTTTTGGCATTTCCCTGCCATCTAAATGCCGCCATTGTGGCCGGGATTCAATCCCGTGCCCTCTGCCTGAGCAGCGCAATGTCAAAGCCAGTACATTACGGTATTTTGCTGGCAGAAGGGTTTAGTTTCTGAATAATTTATTATCTCAACCTGTCGGTGTTGTTTTTAAAGGTATTTCATGTTTGTATTCTGTTGCTTCAATACTAGTAATTATTGTTAATCAAACGATGTGTCCATCTTTTTCCTATAAGACTTGCTTCAATCGCCTGCTAATTATGACAGCTTATTCTCCCACAGTAATCCATGTTCCCTTGAAACATAGGCAGTGCATGAAACCACATATTTTTCAATAAGATTTATTCATTATCTTCTATGACCGGAATGCTGAACCTTTCTTATCTGTGAAAACATAGGCGAATTTGCCTATGTGCTAACCTGTTGCATGAGTCAAGATAAATTATTGGCTTTACTTTTTCAGGTGGCCTGCTCGCTCTCACCCAAGCAACCCACTCCAGCGGTCTTCTCTCGGCAGACTGGATGCATCGAAATACCGTTAGAAGGTCCAATAAACAGTGCTTGGGACATTTATGACATGCTTTTATTTAAGCCGGAGGACTTCAGGCTTAATGAAAGCTCAAGTGGGTGTACAGAAATACCTACGTAAAGTATACTTGTCTTTTCCACTTACAAGTACATGCCAATACTTTGCCTGACAATTTTCACCCCAAAATTACGCTATACTGTGGATTTGTGAACAAACCATTACAGCAAAAAGCACTGCATTAAGACGAGTACAAGTAATCAAACATATACTAAACTTGCAAGAATTACATTTGCATACTTGTAGTAAATATGAAAATGAGGTACAGTCTTCTTCAGGGTGCATTTTCTTGTAGGTCATACATAGAGAACGTACTCGTGGGTCATACAAAACTTGTTCATGATTTATCACATCGGTGTTGGTAGTGCTAATCAATTTATGCCGAAAATTGTGTTCATCTTCGTATCAAGCAATGTACCAGGCAAACCTACATATGAAAGTGGCGTTCTTGTTGCGAACCTAATGCAGATCTACTTTTCTTCAATGCTGATCGCGAATACACAAGTGTACAAAATAGGTGTAAAGAGTAAATTATATTAAGCAACATCAATCCATTCTGAAAGGACCTGGTATGAATGTAGCAAAAAATAGGTCTGAACAGGGGCAAACAGGTCTGGGTTAGATAGGACGGGATTAAACGGGTCAGGATTAAACGGGATTAAACGGGTCAGGATTAAACAGGATTTAAACGGGTCAGGATTAAACAGGATTTAAACGGGTCAGGTTTAAACAGGATTTAAACGGGTCAGGTTTAAACAGGAACAAACGGGATTTAAACGGGTCAGGACTGAACAGGATCAAACGGGGTCCCGTTCCATAACCCTATTTGATGAAACCCGTTTGAAAACAAATAGGATTTTCTAGTAGGGATCAGATGGGGAGCTACTGCGGTTTTCGTGACATCGCGTGACAGACAGGTGAAAGGGCGGTGGTCCAAAAAGTTTTTGACCAATCGCGGAAGGCTGATTGCAAAATTGGAATAGCTTTACGCTATAGCGCCCAGCTTTACGTTATAGGAAGCCTTTGTTCGCATCCAGCTTACCGTGCTTTTTTTTTCTGTGAATCTCTGGCTCACTTGTTTCGTAGACTCTGAAAGTGCTACAAGACAGTAGTTTCAACTCGTCAGCGCCGTAGTCCTAGTCAATGCATTGGATGACAATGTTTTCGACAGCAGTCTAGCAAGTACACAGTGCCATACGACGGTGTGACTATTCAGAAATAAGAGACTACTTAATATTCGCATTAAATATAATGAAACTTGATTTCTAACATTATGCGAGTACCTATGTTCAAAATTATAAAAAAAAGGACTAGGTAGACACAGTCCTGCGTTACAACAGTGAATTAGTTCGTCGAACACAGTGGCCGCTACAGGGACTGGAAGAGCCCTGGCCAGGCCCTCCTAGAACCCTCCTCTTACAACCACGCTCCGCCCCCCCCCCCCTCAAGCCTTTTTTTCAGCTTTTAGTCTTTCTCACAGCGGCTAGGAAATCGGTTGCAAATGAGAAAAAAAAAGATACCTTGGGTATCATACTGTCATCTGACGCTGAGCTTGCGAGTGCCCTGTCAACAAAACGCATGTAGGCTCGCATATTCGCGCCAATCGCCATTTTTCCTGTGTGGTAAATTTAGTTTCATCATCATCACCAGTCTATCTTCATGTCCCATGCAGTACGAAGGCCTCTCCCTGCGATATTCAATTACCCCTGTCCTGCACACACTGATTCCACCTTGAGCCTGCAAATTTCCTAATTTCATCACACCACCTAGTATTATGCCGCCATCGACTGCGCTTCCCTTCTCTTAGCACCCATTCTGTAACTCTAATGGTCAACCGGTCATCCATCCTACGCATATTACATGGCCTTCCCTGCTCCATTTCTTTCTCAATGTCAATTAGAATATCGGCTATCCCTGTTTGCTCTCTGATCCCCACCGCTTTCTTCCTGTCTCTTAACGTTACGCCTCACATTTTTCGTTCCATTGCTCTTTGCGCGGTACTTACCTTGTGCTCGAGCTTCTTTGTCAGCCTCCAACCTTCTGCCCCATATGTTAGCCTGGTAGAATGCACTGATTTTACACCTTTCTTTTCAATGATAGTGGCAAGCTCCCAGTCAGCATCTGACAATGCCTACCGTATGCAATCCCACACATTTCTTGTTATTCTCTAAATTTCCTTCTCATGATAAGGGTCCCCTGTGAGTAATTGACCTAGATAAACGTATTCCTTCACAGACTCTGGAGGCTGACTGGTGATCCTGAACTCATGTTTCCTTTCCGGGCTATTGAACCTTATTTTTGTCTTTTCATACGAATCTTCAACTCCACTCTTAACACTTTCTCTGTTAAGGCCCCAAGTCATTTGTCGTAATTCATCCCTAGTGTTCCTGAACAGGACAATGTCATCTGTAAACCAAAGGTTGCTGAGATATTCACCGTTCATCCTCACTCCTAAGCCTTCGAACACTACTTCCAAGCATGCAGTGAATAGCACCGGATATATTTTGTCTCCTTGTGTGACCCCTTTCTTGATAAGTAACTGTCTACTTTTCTTGTAGAGTACCAAGGTAGCTGTGGGTTATTTGTAGATATTTACGAAGACATTCACGTAATCCTCCTGTGCCTCTTGATTATGTAATGGCTGTACGACTTGTGGTATCTCTGTGAGTAAAATGCATTTCCATAATTTATGAAAGCCATAGAGAGTGGCTGATCGTACTCTGCAGATCTCTCGTTTACCCGATTGATGACCTGGATGTGATCCATTGTAGAATATCTCTTCTTGAAGCCAGCTTGTTCCTTTGGTTCACTGAAGTGAAGTGTTGCTCTTATTCTATTGGAACTTATCTTGGTGAATATTTGATATAATACTGAAAGCAATCGAATGGACCTAAACGTCAAAATGAAGCTTGCAACGAAAAATACGGACCATACATTAGCGTAAGGCTATGTACGGTGTAGTAATGATGCGTAATTAGCGTAAACAGGCCGAAATTAAACCCAGATGGCCCAGATAGGCCGATCCTGGATAATGTGCAGTCTCTAATGTGGGCCGATCACGAAAGTCATGCAACCTAAACAAGTCACATGGTAGGCTAATGCACCCCAGAAGACCTTGTCTTCGGTGTAAACTGTTGTCCAGTCCCTTTCCTTCCCCTTTTTATTTTTATTTTGCTTTAAAACAGAAACTCTAAATTCTAGGTACAGAACCAAGCCACTTTACCATTCGCAGGTTTTGTCGGCAGGTATAGTTCATTATTATATTATAATATTTAGGGCCTTAAACCATCGCTAAGTCAACAATTGTTCACTGTCGACTCTACGGTGCCGTCGAAGGAACCACCACCCTCATATCATGCCTTATGCCATTCACGGTGCCCAGCCCAAACAAGCCTTGGGAAATGCGTCAGACTACATCAGGTTCTGGCGTCATGGCTGATCTTTTTCTTTGTCATTTTTTTTCGATAGACGTTGACTATACATTGCCATGTGGAAGTGCTTCGCTCGCAGTGTTTGCGTCGGCATAGCGCGCGAGCCTCGGGTGATATTGTTAAAGAAATAGCGCTTGCCTGGCTGACATACTTCAGTAGGCAAGGGCTGCGTATCGTGGCGCCAGCAGAGGTGTTATTGGTAAGGGAAGTAAAACAAAAGAAAAAAAACAACTTCCGTCCTGCACAAGAAAGGGCTGCCGCTTTTAGGCTTAGTTCGTTACGACTACATATAGCCAGTTGGCATTTAACAAAAGGCGCTCTCCAGGTATTTGTGTAGTATACATGTGCGAGCCAATCAGCGTCTCTCCTAAGACCTCTCCTATCATCGTATGTATTCATTAAATCGGCGCGTTCCAAAATTGTGCTACCAGCGGCAGCTGGATTTCGGTGGGGGCGAACTGCAAAAACGCCCGTGTACCGTGCATTGGATGCACGTTCAAGAACCCCAGGCGGTCAAAATCATATAAATATGCAAATTATTTGTGTCATTACAAACTTTACGTAAATGTTGCAATTGCGAAACTGACGCTGACAAATAATGAATTCACGTCTGATTAATAGAAATTATAGAAGGAGCACCACCTTCTAGATACCCTGCAGTCCCCAAAATATGCTAAAGAATACCTCGGTATTTCAACTAAGGTTGTGCTGAACTGCTAGAGGCACACTTTTAGAATGCTGCTAAGTGGCACGCCCAATTTTTTCGTAACACATCCTAAGGTCGTACATATCTAAAGTAACGCCACTTTTAAGATTTTAGGATTTTTGTACAACTGTAGCAATACAGAACTCCTAAAACGTCATATATATATATATACAGTGAAAGCTCGTTAATTCGAACTTCAATAATTCGAATTTATGGATAATTCGAACTGTACGATTTGGTCCGGCCAAGCTCCACAGAAGTCTATATATAAAAAAGTCCGTTAATTCGAACGCGAGAAGGTTCCCTCACGGATAATTCGAACTACGCTCGCCTGGCACACGGCCAGAGAAACACGCCTACTGCCTACACACAAGGCTGTATTGCCTCCGAAACGGAGAGAACGGCGAGAGAAGGCGAAATCGGAAAAAAATCTAACCTGCGCGCAGTCAGCCAGAAGGCAGCGGGGGCTGCCGCCTCTCCGTTCTACGTAACCTCCGAGACTTCTTGCCCGTTGCGAATCTCGGAGGCTTTACAAATAATATACAGCTACTAATGTCGCGCGGAGATGGCACGGCAAGCGTCAAAACACAGCGAATCAAGTACGTCGCAGCAGTGCTTGCAATCAAGAACCAACGAATCAGGGCGTTCTCCACCTTCACATGTTCAGCTTCTTTGTCTCGGCAGTCTTCATCGTTTGTGCACCTCTGTTTTCAGATTAGCAGGTATCGGCCGTCGCGATTCATTGTGATGGTGTTAAGCCTCGGCTAACGTTCGTTTTGGAGGACATCGGTGGTGGGGCACAGTCGGACCCAGAGCTTCGACTTGGAGATGGCGTGTGCCCGCGGCAAACACCATCACTTTCTGACATGCCCTACTGCTTCCAAATCGCAGTGTACTGTTGCGCTCCTTCACTTTCGTTAGTTCGAACTTTCGTTAACTCGAACTGAAGCGGCTTCCCCTTGCGGTTCGAATTAACGAGCTTTTACTGTATATATATATATATATATATATATATATATATATATATATATATAAATATATATATATATATATATATATATATATATATATATATATATATATATACATATATACATACACATTGGGTTATTAAATAAAAAGTAAATTATCAAATTTTACGTAATTGGCAGAACTATCGTTGAAAACTATCTTGCTGCTAATGTACGCCTAGACACGTAGCATATCAGGAAAAACGGCAGCAGCCTAGATATGACAGTTAAAGAAAGCATTCCGCATAAAACGAAACATTGGTACAGTGAAAGCTCGTTAATTCGTACTTCAATAATTCGAATTTATGGATAATTCGAACTGTACGATTTGGTCCGGCCAAGCTCCACAGAAGTCTATGTATAAAGAAGCCCGTTAATTCGAACACGAGAAGGTTCCCTCACGGATAATTCGAACTACGCTCGCCTGGCACACGGCCAGAGAAACGCGCCTACTACTGTATGCCTCCGAAACGGAGTGAATGGCGAGAGAAGGCAAAATCGGAAAAAAAATCTAACCGACGCGGGGTCAGCCAGAAGGCAGCGGCGGCTGCCGCCTCTCCGTTATACGTAACCTCCGAGACTTCTTGCCCGCTGCGAATCTCGGAGGCTTCGCAAATCTTGTACAGCTGCTAATGCTGTGCGGAGATGGCACGGCAAGCGCCAAAACACAGCGAATCAAGTACGTCGCAGCTGCGCTTGCAATCAAGAACCAACGAATGAGGGCCTTCGCCACCTTCACATGTTCAGCGTCTTTGTCTCGGCAGTCTTCATCGGTTGTGCACCTCTGTTTTCAGCTAAAGAGGCATCGGCCGTCGCGATTCATTGTGATGGTGTTAAGCCTCGGCTAACGTTCGTTTCATTGGACATCGGTGGTGTGGCACAGTCGGACCCAGAGCTTCGACTCGAAGATGGCGTGTGCCCGCGGCACACGCCATCACTTTTTGACTCGCCAAATTTCTGAGATGCCCTACTGCTTCCAAATCGCAGTGTACTGTTGCTCTCCTTCACTTTCGTTAGTTCGAACTTTCGTTAATTCGAACTGAAGCGGTTTCCCCTTGCGGTTCGAATTAACGAGCTTTTACTGTATTTACGTTACAGGATGACGGCGACGAAGGTATGAGCATTCGCTTTGAAAAGATGTGGTGAGATATGCAGTCGAGCTAGTAATTCTAACTATTCTGGTTTATCGAAGTCATTAAATATTTATCTGCACAAATTTACAGTATTGCACGAAAGGTAACGTTCACTTCATTGCATTTTTTCCTTTCCTTTGCGCAACCAATCTCGCAGCATTGTATCTTGTACACTGTTCGCGTATAGGAAGTGCCACATAGCGAAATATAACGACTATCTTATCGGGAAGCTATAGCTGCGTTTGTATAGGTTTGCGATAGCGTTACATCGCATTGCATTTCTAGCACATCGCATCCATGAAAACCGCAGTAAGCCCCCCGCGAGGCAATTCGGAATTGTTGCGCCAGGCGCGGTTAGGGCTCGGGTGGACACAGGTGAGTCGCCTCGCACGGTGCATGTAGACGCTGGTGCATCACATTGAGGGGGAGTGGAAAAGTGAGACGGCTGCCGACGTGCTCACTCCTTCGTCCACCGGGCAAACCAGAGCTCCAGAAAAAGGTTGTAGCTTGTGTGGCACAACCGATAATGTGCAATATGCAAATGCCGTGGTGCACCAAGGTGTAACTTTCATTTTTACAGGCCGCCATTGGAATCTGAACCTGGCAACGTTTAACGTTAGAACGCTATCTAGTCAGGCGAGCCTAGCAGTGTTATTGGAGGAATTAGAGGGTAGTAAATGGGATATAATAGGGCTCAGTGGGGTTAGGAGGACAAAACAAGCATATACAGTGCTAAAAAGCGGGCATGTACTGTGTTACCGGGGCTTAGCGGAGAGACGAGAACTAGGAGTCGGATTCCTGATTAATAAGGAATTAGCTGGTAACATACAGGAATGCTATAGCATTAACGAGAGGGTGGCAGGTCTTGTAGTGAAACTTGAGAAGTACAAAGTGAAGGTGGTACAAGTTTATGCCCCTACATGCAGTCATGATGACCAGAAAGTCGAAAGCTTTTATGAAGACGTGGAATCGGCGATGGGTAAAGTCAAAACAAAATACACTATACTGATGGGCGACTTCAATGCCAGGGTAGGCAAGAAGCAGGCTGGAGACAAGTCAGTGGGGGAATATGGCATAGGTTCTAGGAATAGCAGAGGAGAATTATTAGTAGAGTTTGCAGAACAGAATAATATGCGGATAATGAATACCTTTTTCCGCAAGCGGGTTAGGCGAAAATGGACGTGGAGGAGCCCGAATGGTGAGACTGGAAATGAAATCGACTTTATACTCGGCGCAAACCCTGGCATCATGCAAGATGTAGACGTGCTCGGCAAGGTACGCTGCATTGACCATAGGATGGTAAGAACTCGAGTTAGCCTAGACTTGAGGAGGGAACGGAAGAAACTGGTACACAAGAAGCCAATCAATGAGTTAGCGGTAAGAGGGAAACTAGAGGAATTCCGGATCAAGCTACAGAACAGGTATTCGGCTTTAACTCAGGAAGAGGAGCTTAATGTTGAAGCAATGAACGACAATCTCATGGGCATCATTAAAGCGTGCGCAATAGAAGTCGGTGGTAACGCCGTTAGACAGGAAACCAGTAAGCTATCGCAGGAGACGAAAGGTCTGATCAAGAAACGCCAATGTATGAAAGCCTCTAACCCTACAGCTAGAATAGAACTAGCAGAACTTTCTAACTTAATCAACAAGCGTAAGACAGCGGACATCAGGGACTATAATATGGATAGAATTGAACAGGCTCTCAGGAACGGAGGAAGCCTAAAAACAGTGAAGAAGAAACTAGGAATAGGCAAGAATCAGATGTGTGCGTTAAGAGACAAAGCCGGCAATATCGTTACTAATATGGATGAGATAGTTCAAGTGGCTGAGGAGTTCTATAGAGATTTATACAGCACCAGTGGCACCCACGACGATAGTGGAAGAGAGAATAGCCTAGAGGAATTCGAAATCCCACAGGTAACGCCAGAAGAAGTAAAGAAAGCCTTAGGAGCTATGCAAAGGGGGAAGGCAGCTGGGGAGGATCGGGTAACAGCAGATTTGTTGAAGGATGGTGGTCAGATTGTTCTAGAGAAACTGGCCACCCTGTATACGCAATGCCTCATAACCTAGAGCGTACCGGAATCTTGGAAGAACGCTAACATAATCCTAATCCATAAGAAAGGGGACGCCAAACACTTGAAAAATTATAGACCGATCAGCTTACTGTCCGTTGCCTACAAAGTATTTACTAAGGTAATCGCAAATAGAATCAGGAACACCTTAGACCTCTGTCAACCAAAGGACCAGGCAGGATTCCGTAAAGGCTACTCAACAATAGACCATATTCACACTATCAATCAAGTGATAGAGAAATGTGCAGAATATAACCAACTATTATATATAGCTTTCATTGATTACGAAAAAGCGTTTGATTCAGTCGAAACCTCAGCAGTCATGGAGGCATTACGGAATCAGGGTGTAGATGAGCCATATGTAAAAATATACTAGAAGATATCTATAGCGGCTCCACATCCACCGTAGTCCTCCACAAAGAAAGCAACAAAATCCCTATAAAGAAAGGCGTCAGACAGAGAGATACGATATCTCCAATGCTATTCACAGCATGTTTACAGGAGGTATTCAGAAGCCTGGAGTGGGAAGAATTGGGGATAAAAGTTAATGGAGAATACCTTAGAAACTTGCGATTCGCTGATGATATTGCCTTGCTTAGTAACTCAGGAGACCAATTGCAATGCATGCTCACTGACCTGGAGAGGCAAAGCAGAAGGGTGGGTCTGAAAAGTAATCTGCAGAAAACTAAAGTAATGTTTAACAGTCTCGGAAGAGAACAGTAGTTTACGATAGGTAGCGAGGCACTGGAAGTGGTAAGGGAATGCATCTACTTAGGGCAGGTAGTGACCACGGATCCGGATCATGAGACTGAAATAACCAGAAGAATAAGAATGGGCTGGGGTGCGTTTGGCAGGCATTCTGAAATCATGAACAGCAGGTTGCCACTATCCCTCAAAAGGAAAGTGTATAACAACTGTGTGTTACCAGTACTTACATATGGGGCAGAAACCTGGAGGCTTACGAAAGGGGTTCTGCTGAAATTGAGGACGACGCAACGAGCTATTGAAAGAAGAATGATGGGTGTAACGTTAAGGGATAAGAAAAGAGCAGATTGGGTGAGGCAACCAACGCGGGTAAATGACATCTTAGTTGAAATCAAGAAAAAGAAATGGGCATGGGCCGGACATGTAATGAGGAGGGAAGATAACCGATGGTCATTAAGGGTTACGGACTGGATTCCAAGAGAAGGAAAGCGTAGCAGGGGGCGGCAGTAAGTTAGGTGGGCGGATGACATTAAGACGTCTGCAGGGGCAACATGGCCACAATTAGTACATGACCGGTAGTTGGAGAAGTATGGGAGAGGCCTTTGCCCGGCAGCGGGCGTAACTAGGCTGATGATGATGATGATATAAATAAAGTTTCCGGGGGAGAAGATAGCCCCAAAGGTGCCAAATTTTTCCCTTAGAATGTACTTCAAAGGCGAATGGGACGGCGCAGTGCACAAGAAGTGCATGGAGCGTTCGAACACGGTGCCCCATGTGAAATTTTCGGACAATTAGCGTTTGTCAATTCGGGAACCCGCAACCGCATTGCATGAGGCATCATGCAGCCAGTCTTTCGCTAACGTATGAACCTCCTCTCGACGCAGCCACGCCAACTCCTCCGCGGCGTGGGACCTGACTGAGCACACGCACTGCCTGGCGTCCTACGCGAAGCAGACCTCCGGCATCGAAATGTCCGGCGACGAGCCGTGGTGGCGGGACGCGGTCCAGGTCCGCTGGGCCGCCGAGGTCTCGTTCAGGGCGTCCGCTTTCCGAGACGCCAACATCGCGCAGGAGAGGTCGCTCAGGCAGCTCTTCTTCCTCCGCTTTGGCCACACCTTCTGCGCAGTGCCCCAGCGCGGCCACTGGGAGGCGGCAGCGACGGCGTGTCGCGTGGCCACCATGACGCTGCCCGCGTTCGCCGGAGCGTTCGGGTGCCCCGCCATGGTGGGCATCGGGTGCTGACCACTCGGCGGCTGCACGGTAGAAGCAGTAAAACGAGAGTCACTCGCAGAGAGCAGCAGTGCGGCTTCGCACGGCGCGTCAGTTTCTTTTAAAAATGCGCAACATGTCGAAGGCGTTCGTGACTGATTTTTCTCACTGCTGACTAACCGGAGCAGGAAGATGGCACGCAAGAGCGCACTTGCTAATAAAGTGACACAGCCTGGTAAAGGAAAATAATTTTTTTCCATCTT
This sequence comes from Dermacentor albipictus, assembly GCF_038994185.2. Taxonomy (NCBI): domain Eukaryota; kingdom Metazoa; phylum Arthropoda; class Arachnida; order Ixodida; family Ixodidae; genus Dermacentor; species Dermacentor albipictus. The sequence continues at coordinate 6,219,419 of NW_027225571.1, read as the reverse complement.
ACATACTGACAAAGACTCTGTTAAGTGAGCATTCGATACTTTACCAATATTGTTACGCGTACTGGAGAGAGAGAAAGAGCGATAATTTTATTGCGATAGCAATTATATGGACACTCAAAACGAATTTCCGCCGTCGCCATGATGTTTCATATAAAGTCGAGGTGGGCAGTGGCGTAGCCAGAAATTTCGTTTCGGGGGAGGGGGGGGGGCTCACGTTGCAGCTCGGCCTCCTCATTATGAAATTTGTCGAGGGATCAAATACGTGAATAATGACCGCATTGCTATTGCCGAAGACGCCGCAAACGAATTCTTGAACGCTACGCACTGTCAAGACAAGTAAAATACGTATTTTTTCATAAAAGAATACACTCGTATGTCCCAAAAGTTCTGTCCGAAAAAACTGATATCAGTTCTTCCATGTTTTTGTCTATTTAATAGGTAAAGAATATATCACACGAACTTTAGAACTATATCAGCTCGAAACCAGCAAAGCAGTTAATGCCACTGTTATAAAAAAATGTAAAGGCCATGAAATTAACAATTTGAGGACAAATAGTTTAATGAAACTCTGTCAGCGAAGAACCTTGTTTACATTTTTGTCCATATACCACAACCACACAAAAATTTCAATGACTCTGTCATTTGTTCCGATGTATTGCTCATGAGCAGCTATCATCGGTCGTGTACTGTGAGCAAATGGACCGAAATTATAGTCGCAACAGAGAGCCCCCTACGTATAAAAAGCAGGAATTGTGCAAAATATACGAGGGCAATTCAAATGAAAGTGAGCCGAATGCAATATATGGCAAACGGGGTATTTATTTAAAAGTAGTCTCCATGAGCATTTAGACATATGCGCCACTGGCTAACGAGTCGCGTGATTCCTGTCTCATAAAACTCCTTGCTTTGCTGCTTCAAAAGATCTGTATATTCACGTTACCGTCCGACACGAATCTGGTTCCCTTGAGCTGTTTCTTGAATTGCACCAAAATGAGGAAGTCGCAAGGCGACAGATCTGCACTGTATGACGGATGTTGCAGCGTTTCCTACTTAGACTTTGCCAGTTTTGTATTAACATCACAAGCGACGTGGGCACTGGCATTGTCGTGGAGTCAAGATGACACCATTCGTCATTTTTCCACGCCGTTTGTTCTTGACTGCGACACGCAGCCGACCCGGCGTTTCACAATAACAATAATAAATAACGTTTCACAATCAGTAGTGACCTCTGACGATCGAAAAAAAAGTCAACACCTTTCCGACGGAAATGGCAACTTGATTTTATTTCCTTGAGGATGGTGAATTTAAATGTTTGCACTGTAAGCGTTGGCTTCGTGTTTCAGGCTGTAGTAGTGGCACCATAATTCGTTCCTGTTCACAAATGCAGACAAGAAGTCGTCACCCTCATTGTGATACCGGATTAGATGATCGAGTCAAGGCAGCGCCGAACTTCGTCTGCTGGCTGTGAGTCGAAATCTAGGGCATATCCACTGGGCACACAAGAGCCGGTAACCGAAATGTTACTGAATTATGGTGTGAGCCAAACCGTGACTGATGTTTACACGCTTTGCCAGTTCATCGACGCTTATCCTCCGTTATTATTAATTTTTTTTATCCTCCGTTATTGTCTAATCATATCATCAACCTTTGCAATTGTGTTGCGGGTGATTGCACGGTGGCTTTAGCATGGTCTTGGATCATCTTTGCAATTTTCACGTCCGTCTTTGAACCATTTGCTCTAGCGCTTCACAGTGGCCAACGAAATGCAATGTTCAACGTACACCTTCAGCTGTAAAAACCTCACGACACCATGCTATTCAACTTTGGATTGTCCATTATGTCACTCAATCGTGTTCAACACAGTGTGTGAGTACATTAAAAACCTTTATTCTCACACTTGCGTGTCACTTTTGTAAATGAGAGATGCCTGTGTGCTACGCGCATGCTTCGCAGATAATGAACAGAACCATCATTGCGCGGTCTTGGTTGGCTCACTTTCATTTTACTCGCCCTCGTACATTACAAATGCGAAGATGCAGCTTGATAAGGGGCAAAAAAGTGTCACAGGAAACATAGGTCACCGCACACATAGACAAAACCTCGCAATCAGTCAGTCAGGAACTTTATTGAGGTCCTGAGGCGGTTTAAGCCGTTGGGAGATGGCACGCGGGGAACCCCTTGGGCCGTAACCGTAGGCGACGCTCAAGTCAGGACGGGAACGTTGTGACGCTCCGCCAGTTCTTCGGCCCTCTGGACGGCCTTGAGTTGGAGTTTGAGGTCCCGGCATTTGAGGGCTTCTTCCCATTCATTATCGGCGTCATAGGAAACGAAGATGCCGATAATGCCGCTTGGGCAGCCCTTGAAGACGCACAAGAAGAGGCCATACCACTTTTACGGTCCGACGCAGCTAGCAGACTTTGGGTGCTTGCACAGGTTATCTCGCTCTCTCTAAGGTGCACACCAAGCAGCCAAAACAACCGGAGCAACCGTCAATACCACCTGCCCTTTTTGAAGCATCTCTGTATGCCAACTGGACTCTGCCGAAGAGAGGCCGCTCCGCTTTATCGCTTATGGCTGGGGGTGGCTTTCACGAAATCTTACTCATTTCGCATTGGAATGGCGGACAACGCTTTCTGCAATGCCTGTCTTTGCGAGGAGACGCTTGAACACATTCTGTGTGACTGTCCTGCGTATAATGTTCACCGACAGTCCCTCGCATCCGTTCTAGCGCACCTTGACACTAGACCACTATCCCTCGAAACGATTTTCACATGCCGCCGACAAAAGACATCGCGGCTGAAGGCGACGATGGGACTACTTCGGTTTTTGAAAGAGATGGCATTGGACAAGCGGCTGTGGCAGTGATATCCCGTACCACGGAAAAGTGATGGACTCTAACTGACGATGTGTGTACTGTGCTATGTGCTCTCTCTCTCTCCTTTCCGCATCTTTCCTCCCCCCATCCCGCTCCCATGTGTAGGGTAGCAAACCGGTTATGCTAAACTGGTAAACCTCCCTGCATTTCCTTCTTCACTTTTTCCTTCCTTCGCATTCGGGCTCACTGGAGAGAGGGCCCTTTGGTACCTTTGGTAACGTGGTACTTTGCCATAGCATGTGCGAGAGTGAGCAGTAGAGTTCTGGGCAGTCTGGGCAATTTGCCGGGATTTCTGAGTTGTAGTGGCTTAGTAGGCCTCGTCACGGATACGAGTTCGTTTGTAGCATTCGAAACGCGGCCGCCGGCACGCGTTCGAGTTTGGCGTGCGGGAGGGGGTATTTCATTCTGCCTTTTCGATAGTGTGAAGTGATTTCTTGGTCAGTTAGTAGCGGGTCATGAAACTAAATGTCCATCCCCTCGGAGGCCGTGGGACCATCACTGCGGGCAAGTTCTCACGCACGGTCTTGGGCCGTTTCATTGAGGTTGTGTTTTTTCGGGTGAATGTCTTTCCCCATGTGAGCGGGGAACCAGGAGAGGCATCGTTTGCTCTCTTTTGAGCTTGCTTGTAGTATATGCGCTACCTCTTTAGATACGTGGCCGCTTTCGCAAGCTAGAATCGCAGCACGCGAATCCGTGAGGATATGGGTAAATGTGCGGTATGCCATAGCGGTGGCTACGGCTATCTGTTTTGTTTTAGCGCTGGTGGCCGATTCAACCAATGGGGATGATCGTAACGTTCCGTTGCCATCCACGACTGCTATCGCGACAGTTGATGTGTTGCCGAACTGGGCCGCGCCTATAAGAGCAGTGGCTTCACGATCAACGTCGGTGCGGACGAGAATAGCGCAGGCGCGGGCCCGGCGCCTACCCACGTTGTGTAATGGGTGGACGTTTCTGAGAAACGGTGAGACTCTGTAGTTGTCTCTAATTTTGGTCGGTAGGGTAACCGCGTGCTCGAGATAGGGAGAGGGGGAGACATTAGCATCGCTTAGGCTTAGCCTACCGGCTTTGGGCAAGGATAGGCGAAGTATTTGCGAAATAATCTGAGCCTCAATCACTTCCTCGATGTTGTTGTGCATGCCTAGCTGATCAACCTTTGCTGTACTTGCTCTTTGTGGAATGCCCAAGACCTGTTTGATGCGCTGGCGCATGAGTGTCTTTAGTTTCTTCTTTTCTATTTTCATCCAGTCGTGGGCAGAGGCGACGTAATTAATGTGGCTCATAAGGAACGCCTGGTATACGCGCAGAAGGTTATCTTCCCACAGACCCTTCCTGCGCCCTGAGACTCTGTGGGTGAGTGTCTAAGATTGGTGGTGAGGGAATTCGCAGTCTCCGAACCGGAGGGGATGGGGCGACAACAAACCCCCCCCCCCCCCCCCCCGCGTGCGTTTAGTGAGGGTTCGACTGCTGACCGGCGATAAGGTCCACGCCTGATCGACCGTGAACCAGAGGCATGAGACGGGAGGCGACGTAAAACACACACATTCAATTTAATAAGATAAAATCATGTCCGAGACATAATGGGAAAAAAACATGCAAACTTCCAGTAGTGGGTCCTAGCTCGCGGAAGGCGTGCGGGTCACACAACACACGCCCTGACGCCACTCGCGCGACACTAAGCCCACCACGTGGGAACCATTAACACTCGCGAAATAACAAAAAATCCGCGACACAAATGAAAAATAGACGCGACAATAAATACGGCAAACACTACACTAACAGAACATACAAAAATTAACACGCGATGGATAAACAAATGAAAGATTAAACGCGATTAAAAAAGAGAGTCCTGCGGAAAGTTCTGAGAGCGGGCTGGAACACGAGGCTTATCTGGGGCGTGCTTGCCGAGGTCCCGATCTGAAGAGCGTCGTGCTGCTGCAACCTCGCTGCCGAAGATCCTGACGGACTTGCACCGTCTGTCGCTCGACCGGCGAAGGCTTCGGCCGGGAGATCTCAGCCTGCCGACCACATCTTCAGCTGTCCCCCGGTGCCCGACCAACCTCCTGCGTCTTCCAAACCACTCTGCCGCTCGCCGAGCCGCCTCGTCCCTCCGTTGCAGTCAGGCGAGCCACGTCACCAACCGGTCCGGCGAGGTCAGGGAAAATGGGAAGCTCTCTTCCCCATCGCTGTGCAAGCGGCGTTGCTGCTGCTGCGGCAATGGCGGCCATCTTGAGAGGGGCGTGGGCATGCACTCTGTGCCAGTGAGTCTGATCATGTTTTTGGTTTTGGTGGTTAAATGCTTAGGTGTGTGTCCGTGGCATCCAGTGGCTTCGATTAGGGGCACAAGAATGCGTATATGGTTGACTCGCGGAATCTGTTGCCCGTCTCTTGTGTGTAGTGCGATCGGAAGTTTGTCTAGAGGAGTTAGGCAGCGGACTCCTTGGCAAGACTTGCGAAATAGTAAGAGTTCCGATTTCTTAGAGGATAGTTTCATTCCTGTGTCTAGTCGGTACTCCTCCATGGCATCTAGGGCAGACTGTAATGCCGGTTCCCTGTCTGCCAGGGAGCCTCCCGGGCTCCAGATGGTGATGTCATCTGCCTATAGAGCGCAGTTTACGTTCGGGATGTCTCGTAGTTTGTCTGCGAGTCCCTTCATCACTATGTTAAATAGAAATGGAGAGGTTACTGAGCCTTGCGGTGTTCCGACGGAGCCCAGCGTGTAGGGGTCCGACTTAAGTTGTGAGACACGCAGTCGGGCTTCTCTGTCTTTTAAGAAGGAGCGTACCTACTCCTGAAATCTCTGGCCGAGGCCGAGGCCTGCCACCGACTCCAATATGAAACGGTGCAAGACGGCGTCGAATGCTTTCGTGAGATCGAGAGCGAGGATGCCTCGAACGTCTCTTGTTTTAACGTCGAAGATCTGTCTATTTAGCAGTAACATGACACCTTGCGGGGGCACCTTGCGTGGACAACTCGCAATAAGATATTTAAATATACGTATAAATCTCCTATAAATTTACGTATCTAAGAAAAACTCACGGTATATAATGCGACAAGCAAAGCAAACAAACGTGTTGCGCAATCACAGATTCACAGATAACAATCCCAATGCCTGCGCCTCCTCCCTCCACTGCCCGCTATGTATCGCGTGCGATCGTGTGCGACGGAAGGCGGTGCGCTTCCTCCCCACTTTTCTCCCTTGCGCACACAAGACTGAGCCACCATCGCCGGCTCACCCTTGCAACCCCCTCCACATCCTTTCACTCGCACATACAGCATGCGGTGCGCGGTCCCGATGTTATCGCCCTTAATTGGACTTTATACTGAACATGAGGGTGACGGCGCGGGCAGGAATGCGCCTGGGGTGTCTATGTAATCGCTATCGCAAGAATAGAGTTTCAGAATAGGGGCCCCAAACATTTTGAGGCCCCGAAGAAATAGCGTCGAAACCACTGCGCATGCGCGAGACGCAAACTGCGTTTGGGTTTTGCGTTGGGAACGTTATTTCACCAATTTAGCGAGAGCGCAACTAGCGGGCCCCAAAGCTTTGCGTCAGCAAACGTGGCGGCACCCATCGAAGCAACGGCTCTAACCTAGCACCAAACTGGGTTCGATTCGAGATAACACATGAAGTTCGGAAGCTTGGAGAAGTGACTGCGGTTATTGCTTTCTCTCAACTAACGTGTGTTATGAAGATTGATTCATTAGACGACGCTGATTCCGAATTCGATGGTGAATTTTGTGGCTCGTAGGCCTAACACGGCTAAGCTTGGCTGGTGAAGGTACGTAAAGGTGGTTTGCTCAAAACTAAGCGCAACTAATGCTTTGATACTTACAGAATAACCTCTAAATTGTAATTAAACGCGAAAACAAACGAAGGTCAAAATTATTATTCGCATCATAAAATAGTTTATTTTACTGAATTATTTCTAATAGCTTTTCATTGACGCCGTAGTGGCGCTGTCAGCGCAAGACGCTATCCGCAAACGCAAAGCCCTATTCTAAAGCTCTTCACTCCTGCGTGCTCCAACGCTAACACCCGCAAAGCTCTTTGGGGCCCCAAACTATTGGGGCACGTATTCTAAAACCCTCTAATATAATAAGAATATCCAGCAACTGAAGCGTCCCGTGGCCCATTACTTCCGCAAAGGAGTTACAAAATCGAATTTTTACCATGCGACAATTCGCTGCGACGCAACAATGTCCTTTTTTTCTTTCGTGCATTGGGCGGGGGCATCGAAAGTGAAAAAAAAAAGAACGCTAAGGAAGGCATGCTGGCCACAATCGAATGCCTGCTTTGGGCACCTACGGTGGCTACAGAAGGGATATCGAAGAAAACGGGAGACGCTTGGTTCACAAAGAACCATACGCATATTGCTCAGTATCCTACACCGGCGAGATAAGACTTTCCGGAGAGGTAGCGCTCAATCGAACGCGTTGCAATACGTCGAGTCCCCACAGTGATGGCGGCATGCGACCATTGTTTATTTTACTCGTCTGCTATCCAGAAAGTATCCAAAACTCTGCCAGGAGAAAATCCACTCGGCGACGCATGCGCTCTGGCTGGCTCTGGCAGCCCAACGATAGCGTGAACAAGGAAATTGAAGAGGATCAGTGTGTCCTGGTGAATAGAAGTCCAAGTAGAAAAATAAATAAGAGCGTAGTTACCTTTGCTGGCTTTAGTGTCTTGACATGGATGCTTTGGCACAGGTGAAAAAAAAATGTGGATATTCTATTTTGTGACATGAGCGCATAAATGAACCACCACAAAGTTTCGCTTCATCGGACCTCACTGCGTGCTTTGTCAACTTGTCTGATAGTGTGTTGATTTCACTTGTGTCGTTGTATGGTCCGGTGTACGACTTTAGAAAGGTCAAGGCACCTTTGGCGTCAAACGTTTATAACAACATTAAGCCCACAAAGTTCTCGAATTGAAAATCTAAAGCACAACTTTAGAAATGTCAATGCACATTTCGCATCAGAAGTTTCTGCGAACTTTATAACCATAACGATTTGGAATTGAAACCCATTCCTTCCGTAGATTCCGTGGCCTTCGCGAGATGCCGCGACGAGTCTGCTCGCTATCAAAACGCCCTTGAAACTTTGTGCTCGGATGGGGCTCTTCGCGTTATGGGACTACCGGTGCATGGGTGTTGCCGCGAAATCCAGCCCAATTTCGCAATGTACGCCCTGAGATGTCTTTTCGAGCCTGAAGATGACATTCTAGACAAAATGCAGAATGATTTCCTGCGCCAGCGGTTGTTTTGGTCGGCAGTGCATGGACAGCGCGAAAAAATTTCGAGGGGGGGGGGGGGCTGAAGCCCCATAAACCCCTCCCTCCTGGCTACACCCCTGTAAGTGGGATAAGATTGCTACCGAACGCCACGTTCCGTAAGTGCTAGTGGAAGCGTGCGAAGGTGAGAAGGATATACTGTATTGGAGTGGAAAGTTGGGCGAGTTGGTATACATTATTAACGGGAACAGCGCGAACAAGACGACGACGGGGTGAAAACACACAGGACGAGGGCTGACTCACAACTGACTCAGTTGTTAGTCAGCGCACGTCCTGTGTCCTTTCACTCCGTCGTCATCTTGTTCGCGCTGTTCCCATTATGGAAGGATATAGTAATTGGAGTTCGCGTGCGCATAGGAGAAAGGCAGGGAGGGTGCGCGCCGTCTTCCTTTGCGCACAAGCCAGCAGGAGGCCGTGGTCCCATCCCGATCGCGGCTGCGTACGGCGCGGCCGCGCTGGTCCTACGTCCAAAGGTATACTTACTGTGGGTACAAACGCTAGGCGCACCGATGGATGATGCTTCTTCTGCGCTGTGTTCTCGCCGGTTAGTTAACGCTGAGGCGAAAGACAGCACGACGCCTCCCGATCTGCCAGCAACCACGATTGCGATGATTCAGGCCGTGGTCAGACAGGAATTTGAGAACATGGGTCTGAACTCCGTGTGTACAACGTCTCAACCCAACGTTCACCAGTTGTCTACCGGCCCTCCTCATCCCCGACAGTCCTTTTCTGCCATATCTCGCCGCAACGCGTCTGAATGGCGTACCCGTGATGACAGGCCGATCTGCATCCACTGCTGTCGCATCGGCCACGTCGCTCGTCACTGCCGCAACCGATGGCCAGCACCTCCTCGGACATACGCCGCCACTTATTCCCGCACTTTTGGACCTTCTGTTCTCTATGCCAACCGCCATGAACCCACTGTTGCTGATGCCCCTGCTCCGAACCTTCGCTACAGCCACTCGCCCTCACCTCGACGCCATCAGTCTCGTTCGCCCCAACCCCGCCGCTTCTCTTCGCCGCCTATCGCCTCCCGGACCCAGCCGGAAAACGAGGCACTGCAGCTTCTGGAGGTGAAGCTACGTTGCCGACCCTGCCCTCAAATCCTCTGCTCACGTTACCAACGAACCAAAACCTTCTTGACGTTGACGTTGACGGCTATCCTGTCACTGCACTCATCGACACAGGCGCACATCTTTCTATTATGAGTGCTGCCTTCCGACGACGACTCAGAAAGCTCCTCACCCCGGCGTCGGCACGCATCGTCCGCGTTGCGGATGACGGTACTGTGCCTATTATCGGCATGTGTACGGCACGAGTCAGCATTGTCGGCCGCCACACCCCTGTACTCTTCACCGTGATTGCTCATTGCCCCCACGACGTAATTCTCGGCCTCGACATTCTCTCCGCGTATTCTGCCCTTATTGACTGCTCTGCCAGTACCCTTCGCCTTGAGTTGCCGATTCTCGCCGAACCTTCTGACGCACCCCAGTGCCGCCTACGCCCCACCGGCTTTATTCGTCTGCCGCCAAAATGAATAGCCTATATTGAACTCTTGTCTTCCCCACCAGTCCCTAAGTATGACGTTACCGTGCCTCACAGTATACTTACTATTACTGCGAACCGCACTCGCATACCTATCTTTAACTTTGGATTGGCAAAGAAAATTCTACCGCACGGTATTTGCCTTGCCAACGTTGATTGCCTCGGCGACCATCACGTGGCAGCGTTATCAACCGATGCTTCTCGCGAGCTTAGCAGGCCTATCGTCCCAGCCTCGGCCGCGGATCCCAAGATACAGAAAATAGTTGCGGCGGACCTGTCTTCTGCGCAGGCTGAAGACCTTTACCAAATATTATCGTCCTACAGAGATATTTTCGACCTCGACGTTCGCCCTTTAGGCCAGACACTCGCGGTCAAGCATCGGATTTTTACTGGCGATGCTACGCCTATTCACCGACGACCGTATCGAGTTTCTGCGTCGGAACGCCGAGTAATCCAAAGCGAAGTCAACAAAATGCTAGACAAAAACATCATTGAGCCTTCTTCGAGTCCCTGAGCGTCACCTGTAGTGTTGGTTAAGAAGAAGGATTGCACGTGGTGCTTCTGTGTAGACTACCGCCATCTGAACAACATTACTAAGAAGGATGTCTACCCGCTCCAACGTATAGACGACGCCCTTGACGGCCTCCATGTTTCCAGCTATTTCTCTTCTGTCGATCTTCGTTCTGGATACTGGCAGATTGCTGTTGACGATATGGACAGAAAAAAAACCGCGTTCATCACACCTGATGGCCTATACCAATTTAAAGTAATGCCGTTTCGATTATGCAACGCCCCTGCCACCTTTGAGCGTATGATGGACACCTTGCTCCGTGGTTTCAAGTGGTCCACATGTCTCTGCTACCTCGATGACGTCATCGCCTTCTTGCCCACGTTCGACACTCACCTTGAGCGTCTAACAGCTATACTTGATGTATTTCGAAAGGCGAAGCTGCAACTTAACTCGTCGAAATGTCGTTTTGGCCACCGCCAAATTACTGTTCTGGGCCACCTCACTGACGCTTCCGGAGTACAACCTGATCCCGACAAAACTCGCGCTGTCCGAGACTTTCCGGTTCCGAAGACAGCCGCAGACGTTCGAAGTTTTGTCGGGCTATGCTCGTACTTTCGTCATTTTGTTCAAGATTTTGCGGCAATTGCTATACCCCTCACTAATCTTTTGAACAAAGGCGTACAATTCTCGTGGGGTACTGCAGAAGCCGCTGCGTTCTCTCGTCTCGTTACTCTTCTCTCCTCACTACCCATTCTCGCCCACTTCCACCCTGATGTCCCTACAGAATTGCGTACAGATGCCAGAGGTCATGGCGTAGGTGCCGTCTTAGCGCAGCGTCAGCGTGGCAAGGTTCGCGTTATTGCTTATGCAAGCCGCCTCCTCACACCTTCGGAGCACAACTATTCCATTACGGAATGAGAATGCCTAGCTGTAGTCTGGGCGGTTGCGAAGTTCCGTCCTTACCTCTAGGGTCACCCCTTTTCCGTAGTCATTGACCATCATGCTCTCTGCTGGCTCTCCTCCCTAGAGGATCCTACCGGCCGGCTTGGTCGATGGGCTTTGAGGCTACAAGAATTTTCGTATTCTGTGGTTTATAAGTCTGGCCGCCTGCACCAATACGCAGACAGCCTGTCGCGTTACCCTGTTGACGACCCTGACTCCTCCAATATTACCAGTGCTGCTTGTGTATTCTCTGTGTCGCAGCTGCTTCATTTCGCCGCCGAGCAACGTCGTGACGCCAACATCAGTGGACTCATCGACCGTTTTGAACACTCTCCGGCCGACGACAATCTACGCCTATTCGTCCTCCGCGACGGTACTATGTACCGTCGTAACCTTCATCCGGACGGCTTTGAGTTCCCACTTGTCATACCTAAACAGCTCCGCTCAACCGTTCTAGAAGAGCTCCACAACGCACCAACGCCGTACGTCGTGCTACGTCGCCATTTTTTCTGGACGGGCCTTGCCCGTTTCGTACGACGTTACGTCGCCGCTTCTGAACTTTGCCAACGACGCAAGAAGCCTTCCCAGCCCCCCGCTGGTTACCTGCAGCCGCTCGACATCCCTGCCGAGCCCTTCCATCGTGTTGGGTTAGACCTTCTCGGCCCATTTCCGGAATCTGCATCAGGAAACAAGTGGGTTGCAGTCGCGGCGGACTACGCGACCCGCTACGCCGTAACCCGCGCTCTTCCGACCAGTTGCGCAACTGACGTTGCGGACTTCCTTCTACATGATATCATTTTATGCATGGTGCTTCGCGTCAATTGCTAACAGACCGTGGCCGTACGTTTTTGGCGAAAGTCATTGACGGCATCATGCGGGCCTGCTCCATTCAGCATAAATTTACTACCTCCTACCACCCTCAAACGAACGGCCTCACTGAGCGTTTGAACCGCACTCTTACAGACATGCTATGCAAATACGTTTCAGACGACCACCGTGCCGGGACCTGGCTCTACCCTACATTACCTTTGCATACAACTCTTCCCGTCTCGAAACTGCCGGCTTTTCCCCGTTTTACCTCTTGTATGGCCTCGAACCGACGCTACTACTAGACAACGTGCTTCCGTCCATCACAGCTTGAACTAGCGCTTATGCCCGTGATGCAATCGCCGGTGCTGACCATGCTCGTCAAGTTGCGCGCGTTCGTCTACAAGTCTCTCAAGACAAACAGAAGCGACGCTACGACCTCCGTCACCGTGATGTCCATTTTGCGCCCGGCACCCTTGTGTTGCTTTGGTCACCATCGCGTAAAGTTGGTTTTTGTGAGAAAGTGCTTTCCTGCTACACAGGCCCATATCGCGGTCTCCGCCAAGTGACCAATGTCACCTATGAAATTGTTCTAGCCACGCCGACTATGTCCTCCGGTGTGACAACCAGTGACATTGTCCACGTTACCCGACTCAAGCCCTACAACTCTCCACGCGCCTTGGATATTTAAAAGCACTGTGACGGCGCTTTTGCCGCCGGGGGGTAGTATTACGATATTATCGGTAGATACCGGAGAGATGAGCCGCCGCGAAAACGACGACGAAGTGGGTTTGTGCCCTTGGCGCGAGAAAATGTCGGCCTGGCGCTCTGGCTCCAGTCCAGTGTAAATAGCTTGTAAATGGCCTCTTCCGTCTGCATCTTTCTACACGTAACAATATTTTAAGTGGGGAATGAAGTTAAGTTTTGTGTCCAGGATAATACCTAAGAATTTATGTTCAGGGCTGACAGTTAGTCTTTATCCATTAAGGTTAATATCTGGTTGTGGTAGTACACCTCTCCTGTTTGAAAATAGGACACGTGCTTTTTGGGGGGTTTAATTTAAAACCATTCTCGTCCGCCCACCTTGTGAATCTATTCAAGCCAAGCTGTAGCTACCTCTCGCAAATGCTAAGACTGCATGATTTGAACCCTATCTGTACCTCGTCCACATAGACGGAGTAGACGAGTCTGCGAGGTAACACAGTGTGGAGGGAGTTCATTTTAACAATAAATAACGTACAGCTCAGTACTCCACCCTGCGGTACACCTGTCTCCTGTATGAATGGTCTAGACTGCACGTTGCCAACTCTAACACGAAATCCCCTGCCAGAGAGATAACTTTCAATTATTCTCAGCAGGTTGCCGTGAATACCCATTGCAGAAAGATCCCGAAGGATCCCGAAGCGCCACGTAGTATCATACGCATTCTCCATGTCAAGAAACACTGATAACACAAGCTGTTTGTGGACAAAGGCGCACAAGCTGATCTGTCGTCGATCTGCCTTATCTGAAACCACATTAATATGGATCTAATTTCTTGTTTATTTCTAAATAGTGGACCAGCCGGCTGTTTAACATCTTCTCAAAAACTTTGCATAAGCAGCTCGTCAGTGCTATAGGCCTATACCCATTTGCCAAAGAAGGATCCCTACCCTGTTTCAAAATGGGAATTACGATGGCCTCTTTCCAAGCAGAAGGAATTTGGCCGGAAGACGATATAGAATTGTAAAGACAAAGAAGCGTGTTTTGTGAATCAGACGGTAGGCGTTTTAGCATTTCATATTGGCCTCGAGCTCCACCACTGGGAAAGCTGGCGCCACCGTCGGCGTGACGTGCTAGGAGGGATCACGTGGACATAGCGGCCGCGTCGGCTGCTTCGGGCGCGCCGAAGCGAGCTGAAAACGAGTTTAAATTCCCTCGTACGCTGCGGTCCTCATTTAGTGGCGAAATTTTCCCGCTTCGAGCGTCTCCTTTACAACGCTTGAAAGCACTACAATAGGTAGTGGCTGCCTTTGAAGGCGCGCAACATGGTAGGCTACTGCTCGGTGCCGCAGGGCCGGACGCACGTAACTGAGGCCGGTGTCAGCCTTATTCATACGTAGCCGCAGGACAAGAAGCTGCGTGAAGCTTGGCTCGCGAAACATAAAACCGGCAAACAGTCATTGGCTACAACTCGGGTATGCAGCAAGCACAGACGCGAGGAATATTTCTGCTACGGCGCCCGGTCTGCGATGTTCTGAAAACGCGCACTCGAGACGCTCGCCCGAGTCCGCTGCCCGACAAATGTCATGACGGTTTGGTCTATGAACTTGTCGATGCTATAGATACTGGCAAGTGCAGTGGAGTGGAAAGGCAGCGGTAAGAAGCACGTTTAAAAAAAAGCATGGCATATGGTCATGTTCGTGTTATGAATTAATGCACTGGATTACAATCAAGGAGCAGCGGGAAATTGCACGCTGAGGACACCGATAAACATACAGTGCGACGCAACTCGAGAAATAGATTTGAAAGGTCAAAGAATTCAGAAGCAAAGAAAGATTGAATCGTCGCGACGGCACATCACAGTCCCCGTAGGCGTCGAAGTCTCTACATATTCACTGCAGTGAAATTATTTTTGAACACCTCTGATAGCGTCCACGCATCAATGGTTGCTTTTATGCTGTCAAATGCTCATATTCTGCAGCCTAAAGCTCATGGCACGGTGCGAAAACGCGCGCGCCGAGAAAGCGAAACAGTGCGCGGACAAGCATGCAGACGCGCAGTCGGTCGCTGCGAATCAGCGCAATCGCTGCATTGAGGCTTCGTTCGTTTACGCTCCATTTAGTTATACAAACGCTATCAGAACATATTTCACATAGTTTGCTCTCAGTGTTTACCTACCTTTCACGCAAAAAGCCGGTTCGGGAGACTCCATCGCGGCGACCGCGCGCAGTGGCGTCCAGTGTACGTATTAGTTAAAGAGATAGCGTCTGTAAACGATTGTGTGCTTTCAGTTTGCCCAAGATTATTATTTAGATAGTAAGAAACTTCTCTTGTTTCGAGAGTACTTACAGAAATGTCCGAGAGAGCTCGCACATGGTGTTTTCAGTGAGCGCTGACAGCAAAACCTATGAGGAGCGCGCCACGTGATCCCTCATACTACGCCAGCGAGGCGCTTCCGATAGATGGCGACTCCGTAACTCCTCGCCGCCATTAGGGCGCGGTCAGAACCTGGGGTAGATTTGTTGCAGCTATTTAGTGCTTCCTGAAGCGCCGCCATACAAAAAGGTCTATTGTATGCTTCGCATTTTGTGCTTTTTCGCTCTAAGGGTTCTCTTTCTATTTGCCTTTTGTACCTTTGGAATGTTTCAGACTAGTTCGACGAGCTGGATATCTGTTCGAAATGTGCGCCAAGCAAGTTCGCCTGATCTTCCACGCTGTCGCCTTGAGTATTCACGAAAGGCAGCGAGTAAGGCTGTCGACCGTTTATTCTTTCGTTTCGTATTCGTTTATTCTAAGGGTTTTTAATAACTTTCCATTTAAAGTAAGGTAGAAGAGTTGGAGATGCAATGCCAAGATCTATGGAGGAGTATGTTTTGTTTGCCATGTTATAATACGTGGGCTCCTTCTCATTCAAAAGACATGCACCTGAAGAAAAAAGGAACTGTTGACTCAAGCGACCTCTCGCGTCACAGCGCGAGTCGCCCCATTGGTCGACGCATTTGCGCATTTAAATCTCCAAGCACAAGATATGGTTCAGGTAACTGATCTAATAACGTTTGGAATTCTTGTTTGTGAAGTTGAAAATGTGGCGGTATATATAGGGAGCAGATGGTTATCAGTTTATTTAAAAGTACAGCTCGAATGGTCACGGCCTCAAGGAGCGCTTGTAGCTGCAAGTGTTGACAGGCTATAGATTTGTCAACTATGATGGCTACGCCGCCTAATGATGCGAGGGCATCATCGCGATCCTTCCGAAAAGTAACATAGTGACGAAGGAAGTGTTTATGTTTAGATTTCAAATGAATCTCTTGGACACACAGCACTTTTGGAGTTAGTTCATTAAGGATTTCTTGGACATCATCGAGGTTGCAAAGCAGGCCTCTGATATTCCACTGAATAATCAATGTATCCAAATTAAAATAAATGCTGTGCTATGTGTCAGAGAGCATGAACTTCGTTTAGCTTTCAGTGCCCTTTTGGGGTCCTGTAATTGGAATTTTGTCTTTCCTGGAATGGTCGAGAAAATCGCGCCACTCCTTAGGCATCAACTCCGCCTTCTTACTGGGTGTTGTATCCATAGCCTCTTGCGAGGCACTGGACACGCGCTCTTGCGAGTGGTGTGTTTTCCGGCGAAGCCTTGTTTCGGAAGACAAGGCATTGGAGCCCACCGTGCTCGTGGTTGATGGGCTTGTGTTGACCTCTGAGTTGTGCTGAGTGGTGCCAGCACTAGCAGAGGCCTCCGGTGGGGTAAATTCGGGAGAGGTAGGGCAGCCTTCGCTGCTCCCACCATGGGGGCGAGTGGCGTTGCCGCACGCTCGCTATTCGTGGCGTTGGCGTCCGCCAAGTGCCATTGTGGGACTGCCCGCCGACGTACCACTTCGGCGAAAGATGCGGTCTGTGCAAATGTTGCTGAGATGCGTTGCCTTGCTTCTCTGAAAGTTATGTTGTCTTTTACCTTTATCGCAATTATTTCTTTCTCTTTTTTCCAGACTGTGCATGATCGAGAATAGGCAGGGTGGCCACCATTACAAGTGCTACAACGGGGCTCAGCCTTACAGTCATCTGCAGAGCGACCATTGATGCCGCATTTCGCACAGGTTAGTCGTCCTAGGCAGCTCTGGGAAGCGTGACCAAACCTCTGACATTTAAAGCAACGTCGCGGGTTTGGGATGTACGGTCATACTCTGATTTCGGTATATCCAGTTTCTAATGTCTCTGGTAACGTGCTAGAGACAAAGGTAACTATCAGGTGCTTAGTTGGCAGTTCCTTGTTGTCACGTCTGATTTTTATTCTTTGTACACTTATTACGTTTTCATCCTTCCATCCTTCCAGGAGTTCTTCTTCGGTCAAGTCCATCAAGTCAATGTCAGAGATTACGCCTTTGGCTGTATTCGTGGTTAGTTGTGCTGTTACACTGACAGGGATGTCTCCAAGTTGTACAAGGTTGGTTAGCTTGTCATGTTGTGCTTTGTCTTTCAGTTCGAGTAATATGCCCCACTGGCCAGCTTGGTGATTTTATAGCCGCCTCCAATGGTCACTGTGAGACACTTGGCCGCGACAAATGGTGAAATCATTCTTGCTTTTTTGTCAGGTTTATCACCGTGGACAACGTGAATTTTCGGGAAAGTCTGAGTCCCTTTTAGAAAAAACTGAAATGTAGCATCGGTGCGCCCCCTTTTAGAGGGACGATCGGTTGAGAAAGGGTTGGAAGTTCCCATGAAATATGTTCAGTGTTCAGCGACGATGCCAGGCACCCACCACCGAGCCCAACAATGGGAAAAGGCAGGGTATGAGGTGAAACAAGCCCTACCATGCCAACTGTATGTTGTCGCTATAACCACATATGTTATAACCAAGGTAGGTCATAGCACACCAGGTTTACCCTCGCCGCCAGGATTGTTGGAAGTTATCAGAAGAAAAAAGAAGACAGGAAAGACTAAAAGGGAGAGGGAAAGACGAAGGTGTCCGAAGAGAGAGACAGGAAAAGGCGACTGCCGATTTCCTCCAGGTGGGTAAGTCTGGAGATGCCGTCTATGTGAAGCCAAGGCCGAAGAGGTGTGTTGCCTCCGCCGAGGGGGGCCTTAAAGGTCCGCACACCCAGCATCAGCTCAACCTCCAGGATCCTCCTTTCCCCAGACACGGCTAAGTCGCGCACGGCTACACGCGGGAGGGTCCAACCCTCGTGTGCTCGGGTACGTGGTTTCGCAACACACCAAACGCCTGCTGACGCAGACGCCCCAGCGGGGCTGGAGCATATGGTGTGGTTCCTTTAGTGGAAAGTACGTAAAGCAAGCATCCCAAACTGTTAGGCTAGTCAGGTACTTAACCTGTGTTAGACTAATGTCTGAGCATGCTAATAGCAGCCATTACAAACTAGATTAATCGGCCAAAATAAGAAATTGCAAGCAAGGTCTCCACGTACAATCTAATCTGGTATTCACGAGCGGATTGTATTAAAAAAATGTGATACCCATTTTAATTACCTGCATTAACCCAATGCTGAAAATAGGGCAGACTGATTCTTTTTCTTACTGTTAAAAAGCTGCTTGAATGTTATGAGCATACTAGATATTGTTCTATGAGAAGTGTTAGGTACGAACACTGTCACTAAGCTTTTATATGGGCTCTCTCATGAACAGCAATGGCATAAAACTGATTGTCTTTGCAAGTTTCCCAATCGAAACATTGTGAAATCTTTGAGGAGACCTCATAGACAATAAAATTGTGAATAAATACAAATACACCGACTAGGAGGCTAGGTGTTGCGTTGACGCGATAATACTTGCATCGCTTTCGAAGCGTGGACTCGCCAGACACTGATGCGTGCAACGTACTGAGACTATAGAGAGCTTTAGGTTAGGGGAGGCCAGTCGCACACGAGCAGTGGGAGACGTAAACCACAGGGCGTACAAAATAACCCGAAGTGAGCACAAAAGGGCGCGAAAGGCCCACCATAGAGTTTGCGACCCCCGACGCTTGGGGGCAGCTTGCGTGCCCTAACCTAAAGGTCTCTATTAGCAAGTTTTATAATTTGCGTACGCATATGGGTTTGGGTGCCCAATAGGTCCTTCGCGTACGCAAAGCGGCACACCCCACTTTCGCTCTTTTGTGCCTCATGGTTTCTTCTTTTTTCCTACACATTCGTGTTCTTTTGTAAGCTAGACTGTCTGAGTCCCCAACTTTGCGTACGCAAAGTCTAAAAGTGCCTAATCGATCGCGTAGTACTTGCGTATTTCTTGCTTGTCCCGGCTATGAATGTTCCCGGCAGGCATTGACCTTTTCGATAGCGGCAATTAATAACAGCACGTTAAGTGTAAAAGTGTTTCTGGACCATTAGGTGGACATAACAACGAAGCGAGACATCAATTCCATCTTTCAATATTTAGTTAAGGCAGGTTTAGGTACAACTCTGTGAGTGGGTCTTTTGAACAAGAACGTGTATATAATCGATTCCTATTGCCTGCCCTCATTACTAACTCCTTGTCTCCTATTCTTCTCTTCTCTTTCCCCCTGAGTAGAATAGTAGGCAAAATGTCTCAGCGCTTCCTCAATATATTGTACTCCTCTCTCTCTCTCTCTGTCTCTGTCTCCCTCAGTAAATCTTATTTTGTTATAGCCCAAGCTTGACAAGGACAACAGAAGGCATATCTGACACAGCGCATGGCGCTGTGTCTGTCAGATGTGCCTTCTGTGGTCCTTGTCAAGCTTCCGCTATAATATAAGATATGCCGCACCAACAAGCCCCTATTGCTACCCTTAATAAAGCTTCGATTCACACAGATTACTGCATTGCTGTTGGATCTGCGTTATTATATTTGACTGCGTGGGGCCTGAAGAACACGCGTAATCCATCAGTGCAGCTTAGCAGCAGCGTCGAGATTTTCCTTTAAATAAATTTGGGTTGTTTTCCTGTGATTATTCTTTGGATATGCTCGTGAACTTGAATTGGTTAGAACCAGTTTGAACCACTATTTCTCTGACTCCGGAGTCGAACCGGAACTGAACTGTTTTTGGTGAACCGGAACCAAAACCAGATTGAAAAAGTTTTTCGTTGGACACTTTGCCCTCAACTTGCCGAATAAAGGTTTTCAATCCGAATACCATTCCACGAGGAATAAGAACAAAGCCAAACAGGAAGATAATCTGGGAAATAGCAGATGAAATGGGGGGGGGGCGGAATGAGATGGAGTAGAAAACTAAAGAAGTTAGGAATGGCGGCATGGAAACCCTTGCATTATCTATTTATTACGTACAGACTTATTACAAGCAATGCACAAACAATCGCTCTGGGGATGATGCGTCTACTATAGAAGAGAAGAACACATCTAAATAGCTTGCGCAGGAATAAAGTTGAATGAGAATTCTTTATCTGTCGGGACATTATTTAAGAGAAGATAGGAAAGGATTATGATAATATTCCCGCAAGAGTTGGTTAACTTGCTGGGTCGTCGATTTCGCTAACACAAAGATGAAGGGAAAAGAAGCGCGGTCATAGCTAGCAGCCAAACATTCCTTTATGTAATATCACATTTTCCATACCGTAGGTTTAGAAGACCCCGCCATTCTGTGACTGCATTTCTTGATCGGTAAGGTTTTTAAAGAAGTTGATATAATGCATAGGTTAGGAAGCACTCTGCATACATTACATGCATGTTTGTAGTTCAAACGATTTTTTAAAATTCCGTCGTTCAAAATGCCGAATTACATTCCTGGTTTCTTGGGTCCCTGCACTTATGTCTATATAATAATTTACAATCCGTAAGTCCACGTCAAAAGCATCTTGTCATTCTTTCAGACGCCTTAATTTCGTATGTTTCCCGACGTTTTCTTTTTTACAGCTGATGCCGTGTATATCGAAATCTTCACACGGTTTATAAGGTGTCTGCACGTGCGTAGCTCCTTGAAAAGCGTTCTTCAAAACTGACTTCTCCTTTACCTAATAAGCCAATTTCGCCCGAAAGGCGAAGCATCGACTGCGATAGCAAATTAGCTGTCGGCAATACGAAGTGGCGATAGTACTTCTATCGGCCGTATCAACTTGTGCACATTCGCTCATTAATTAAATCAAGCAGACATGAACTAGGAAACATGAACACATCACACTCGATGACCACGGACACCCGCTGTCAAAATGCTAGCGTGAGGAAACGCGGCAGCAGCACCGAGCAAAGCGACCTTAGTGCTGTCTATCAATTCAACGCAAACTCAGCGCTGAGAACACACAGCACGCACAAAGCTGCGAGCCGCCGACGCACCAACGCAGATCGCTCTCAAGATACGGCCGCGCGCAGCCGCCACATGCGCACTTGCAGCCGGAGTCCCCCTCCCTTCCTTCCAACCGGTGCCTCGAAAAGTTGGGTGCCTCATGCGCGATGGAGGACGGCGCGCTTCCTCCCCGCTTTCTTCCCTTTAGCGCGGACGAGATGGAGCCGCGATCGCCGGTTCCCCTTGCCCGCTTTTACTCGCACATACAGCGTAGAGCACGTGGCGACGGTGTTCTCGCCCTTGCACTTCATACGGAACATCGCGGCAACATTGACGGCGACAGGAGAAACGCGCTTCTATTGTCCATGTAATTGCAATCGCAATATTAAAATAGCAGGTGGGGATGAGTCAGAGTTTAATCTATTCCTCTTTCTCAATGTTATCGATAGTAAGAATTTATTGATGTTTGGGCTAACGTTATTGAAAGCGCTTCTTTAGGCAGTCCCACATTTTCGCATTTTTTCACGTTATTGACACGGGTTCACAAATGATGTCACAGACAACGCTAGTTCCGTATCGATTCCGCTTTTAAAAAATCGGAGGGCGCTAAAGCTTCGCCTTTATGAGTGGAACACGCTGGCATTCAAAGATGCTTGACTGCTTCTCACGCTTCCCGGCAACTACTGCTTATGTAACCGTAATGTTTACCGGGAAACCCTGGCTGCAAAGGCTGTGCACGAAGGTGAGCGTTCCGGTAGAAACGCTGCCTCCTGCGTGGGGCGTGATGCGTCGGAGACGAGCGCCATGTGGAGGTGTTGCAAAGAACTGGGCGCGCCGCTTTATGGCCTTTGAGATTTGAGCGCGCAAATATGGGAGACCATAGCCGCTCTATGAGTGGCAGAAAGGCTGGAAAAGGGGTTTGTGTGTTTTTTTTTAGTTTTAGCGTAACATCATTGTTTTCTCGTATATTTAAATTACAGTCCGACATTATCATGTCTGCGTGTTGTGTGTAAGTGGTACTTTACGATTTTCATACGCATTTTATCCTGACAAATTCAATTAGTTCAGTAACTTCCTTGCACCACATGGAGGGCTTGGGTATGCGAAGTTGCAAATTCCTTTTGGCCGAACGACGTCCAACGCTGACGCGGAACGTGAACGCCGACGCGAGACGCCGACGTCGCAAGTTTCGTCCAGTGATAAGTGGGGTGCGTTTGGCAGGCGTTCTCAGATCATGAACAGCAGGTTGCTATTGTCCCTCAAGAGAAAAGTGTATAATAGCTGTGTCTTACCAGTACTCACCTACAGGGCAGAAACCTGGAGGCTTACGAAAAGGGTTCTACTCAAATTGAGGACGACGCAACGAGCTATGGAAAGAAGAATGATAGGTGTAACGTTGAGGGATAAGAAAAGAGCAGATTGGGTGAGGGAACAAACGCGAGTTAATGACATCTTAGTTGAAATCAAGAAAAAGAAATGGGCATGGGCAGGACATGTAATGAGGAGGGAAGATAACCGATGGTCATTAAGTGTTACGGACTGGATTCCAAGGGAAGGGAAGCGTAGCAGGGGGCGGCAGAAAGTTAGGTGGGCGGATGAGATTAAGAAGTTTGCAGGGACAGCATGGCCACAATTACTACATGACCGGGGTTGTTGGAGAAATATGGGAGAGGCCTTTGCCCTGCAGTGGGCGTAACCAGGCTGATGATGATGATGATGATGAAGTGTGCTTTTCGAGTGATCGACCAATGTGAGCAACGCCCAGGCGTCGCGCGTCCCGCCGTGTTAGCCACGGCAACACCTAGCCGTCCAACTCAACGAGAACGGCGTTCCGTGAACCCCGACCCAAGGCGCACTGCTTCACCTTCAGCTCGTCAACGGGCAGCGGCACCTATGAAATAATCAATGCCATCGAAGAAACCGCAGAGCCAGGATGCATTGAGACCTTCCAATACCAGCGAGCAGTGAAGATCATCGCAACTGTCGTGTCCGCAGCAGCCGCTGTCAAACTGTGGTCCCGGGGCTCCTTCGTTCTGAATGGTGCCTCGGTCCCAGTCACCCAAGTCGGACTACGAGTCCTCTACATTTCCGCCTTACGTGTCCCCCTGTACGTGGGAGATGCCGCACTTGCGACAGTCTTGTCTCCGTATGGTAAAGTTCTTGCAATTCAAGAATCACAGTTTAAAGGAAGACCTAAAATCGGCACAGCCGTAAGGGTTAGTTGCAGGGAAATGGCGAAGCCCGTGTCAAACTTATGTCAATACAAGGCCATCGCATGATGTTCGACTATTGAGGAATTTGGAAGGCCTGATCACAGTGTTGGACGGAAGGACACCTAGGAAAGTCATGCGTGGCACGCTGTTGCGAAAGGTGCGAAGTCTTTGGTCACGAGACCGCCAAGTGCACGTTCCCTTGTCGCCGCTGTGCCCGGAACCACGTTAAAGCGGACTGCTTCTTGCGCAGGTCCTCATGGCAGCCAAAAACACTAACACCCCTGTCAGCAACGAAGACGGCGACCAACAAGAGCATGATGAGCTCCCCAAAGAACAACTCAAACTTACTTTTGTAAGTGAAACAAAGAGACTAGCATGTTAATTTAATTGTTTTACTTTCCTCAATATAAAAAATAGGTTATTAAATTTAAGTTTTCAAATAATGCAGCTTGAAAACTGATAATAACGATTAGTATTTATTTAATATCATTTTTAAATTACAAAATTCCATTTAAGTATTACTCCCTTCTTACCTTGTTACGAACGGCCTGAGAGGGTACCAACCTACAAAATTTTTACAGCCAGACACAGGTGCAGAGGTGGTGAGCTTCCCAGAAGCGACCTTGGAACCCTTCCCTACCTGCTGCGCCGACTCGTTTTGTAGGGACGACGATGTGCCGCATCAACACCCCTTCGGCGTCGCTATGACTAAACGCGGTCGGCGAACAAGGTATTGTTAGTGGATTCGCCGTGGCCGTCAAGGCTTGTTGGAAGCGGTGGAACTCCTGGAAGATGATGTCTTGCGGCCGTCTCACGGGGCCTAAAAGTCATGGAGAGACGCGGTGGCCATTGTCTGCGGAGTAAACACTGGGATGAAAGACGCCTGCTCGGGACAAGACCCGAGTCTGGGAAAACCCTCACACCTTGGTGTGGTAAGTGAAACCTGTGCGGAAGTGTGTGTAAACCTTCTCCCTCAAAGGCGGGTCGGCTTCGATGACTCTGAACGCTCCGAATTGGTAGCAGGTTGAACGGCCGTTTTTCCCTCACCTTGGGGTCTAGGGAGGACAGAGTGTATTTAAGGAGCCCTTAGCGGCTCCTCAGTGTCCATTTCTCTTTCAGTACTGTTAAGCTGATGAACTGTAACGTTCTGATGTAAGTACAGCAAATAAATTCCATATTCCTCGTTTTCGATGAGAAGAAGTCTCTACCTTCAACAACGTCCTCAGCTTGGATAAGTTGGACGACGGCATGGGCCAGCTATCATCTATTTCATGCCTGACCCCAACCATCACAACCTACTGCCACCCGATTCATGGCCGATCCCAGGTTGTAGGTCGAGCCATATGCGTAGGCACCAAACCAAACCAAATCAAAAGCGACCGGGACTCCAATGTACAGGCTTCGTCTGAAGAATCCCGCCGCAACGAAATTTCCGAACTCTTGTCTTCCTCGGAGGCTTCAGACAGCTCGGGAGATGAGCAGCTCCCACCACTACCCTCTTCTGAGAAGAGCACTACCGAAGTCATTGCAACCGAGGCAAGCTCAAGCGACATGACCTCTCCTCCACAATTTATAATCGACGAGTCAGCGGAGCTCATATTGCGCGAAGACGACGTGCCAGCTGGCGCGTTCACTGACAGGCCGCGTCATCCGGTATAGTCGTTGCAACCGACCCCGGCTCCGGCGGACGCCGACACCTGGATCCACTCGAGAGATGGTACTTGCCCAAGCCAGCGGAGTCCATATACCCTGAACAATGGACTCTTCGTTAAACAATCCAGTAAGTCAAGCTGCCGACCTTGTCCTTATGGCAGAAGCAATAGACACTGATAAGCAGGACATAAATAGAGCACGCGAAACAGAAACTGGTTCGAGCAGTTCGTATAAAGAGAGGAAATCTAAAGTCCCGAATAAGTTGCGCGCACCGAGTTCCGCCGTGGGCGGAATCCTTTCACGCGGCCTGTAAACATGGCGGTGGTAGATTTCCTCTCACTGAATGTTCAAGGGTTCCGGTCGGTCGACAGACAGAGGTGCTGCACTTCGCGCGAACGCGAGGCGTCGACATGCATTCCTTTCAAGAATGTAAATTCCGGACATGCCTTGATGTGTCAAACTTTAAGACGCGTTTTGCTGTTGGTGCCTTCTTTTCCGCGACAAACGCCGTCTCTTGTGGCGTGAGGGTAGCGCTTTTAAACCCTGGTTTAGGAAGGGAGCGCACTGTACTACGTACGGTTTAGACTGCTGCACGTTAGCAGTCGATCTTCTGTTGAACACAAGACGGGTTAGGACACTAGTGCTATGTGCACGCGCACGCCAGTACAATTCAAAGGAATTTTTCGAATCACTTGACAAATGCATGTTCGAGCCTTACCCGACATTTGTAGTCGGTGATTTCAACTGTTGCCTAAACGAGGACCGCGACTGTAGCGAATCCGGACGGTCCCGTCACTATCGAGAAATAGGAGCGTAGCGCCGGCTTGCCCAACAGTTTCGTCTCTGCGACGCGTTGCACAACGGCGTATTCGGGCCAACTTGGGAAAGGGGCCGCTCAGCAAGCAGGCTAGATATATTTATTTTTCCCCGTGAACTTTGCGGCTATCTCGAAAGCTGCGAAATTTTGTCTTTCCTACGGGTTTTCCACAAGCTTTATCCCGACACCTATGCCACTAGTTCTTGAAGGCACTGCAATGACATCGCTAGCCTAGACCATATGCTCTGGCGTTGCCGCTCGTTACGAGGCACAGAACAAATCAATGAGGACAGGTGGCTCTCCGCTCTCAAGAGCCCCGATGCCGGGGCGCAACTATGGGCTGTCCAGAGGGCCCACGATGCGGCGGTCGGGCATGGCCTGACTGTCCCAACGTGGGTGCGACCCGCAGCGCGCTGAGTCGCGTATCTCAGAACCTTTATTAATGTTTTGCATCCATCCATCCATCCATCCACGGGTACACCCCGCATTTCCGATAATCACGCTTTGTCCGTGCGTCTGGATCTTGGCGAGACCGCCATGAAATGCGATTTGTGGCGAATGGACGTTGACAGACACCGAGAGAATCACTGCTTAGGCGCTGCATTAGTGTAGCTTTGTGTGAGCGCGACGCGGAGTACCGCTCTTGGGACGTCTTGAAGGCGGCCTGGCGCCCGCTACACACCCGAGCAGGACGCGATCGAAAACGCCAATTACTCGCGAATTAAATGAAGTACTTAGGTGGATGCGAATCGTCCGCAATGCAGAGATGATTATGTTTGCAATGCAAGATTATCTCGACTCGGTGAAAGCCAAGTACGAAAATTTACTCAGACTATCGTCTAGAGCTGCCAGTCAGGCTGCCACCCAGAGTATAATCCTCCGTCTGACCCTGCCGTGCTCCGGTACGTACAAGCGGGCTCGACAGATTAAAAAGGCTCTACCGAAATCCCTGATGTCACGCTTCCGGATGGCACTCGCAGGCACCACTCGTCAGACATTTACGCAGTCTTTAAAGAGCGTGTCAGCGATGTGGTTACTGCCACTGAAGGCAGTTGGTGCCGGAATGTCTACGGCGAAAGACTGAGAGAATTCTGTCGAGCCCTGCCCCAAGTATCAGACAACGTCGTACAGCATTTGTGCGAGCCAGCGACATTCGAACAGCTTCGAGCAGTAGTAAGACATGAATGCCTCTTCTGCGCTGGCCTCGACGGCATCCCAGTCCTGTTTTACGTGCGATTTTTCGATGCCATCAAAGAAGCGCTTTTGTCCATGGGTAATAAGCTCATATCAGATGGCATTCGGCCAGATTATCTCTGCGATAGCCGTATCGTCCTCCTCCCCAAGTCAGGCGGCCAGGCATGCGAGCGTCGTACGCCTGGCGTGATCGGCTGCCGATTACGCTGTTAAACCCGTACTAAAAGCTACAAGACAGTCTCGTCAATGCTTGCGAAGAGAATAAGCGGTGCTCTTCAGGACATAATCAGCCAGACGCAGATGTGTAGCGTACCAGGCCCGACCAATTTTTGAATCTCTGTAATCCGTTCCATACATAGCAGTCAATGCTGTGGAAGCTACTCAAGAAGTTCCACTCCGTGCGTTCCATCCACGGTTCGCTGCGCGCCAACAGCGTTTGCACGCGCGAGCATGCACGGGAGGCTCCTCGCGATGGGTTCAAAAAAGAAAAAAGAAACCCGAAAAGAAGAACAAAAATATAAAATTATCTAAAACAACGCATTAGCCGCCGTATACCACAGTGTGCTTGTTTCGAAGGATTAAAACTTGTGTCATTCAGTACTGAGCCTACATTAAAAAGCAGTTAAGCACAATTACGGTAAAAAGAAACATCGAACTGTATCCAAGTGGGAACGAAGTCACTGAAAGAAGTCGCTCTAGCCTCCACAGCTTTGACTGATATGTATGAAACGGAGTGTAG
Source organism: Dermacentor albipictus (assembly GCF_038994185.2). Lineage (NCBI taxonomy): Eukaryota > Metazoa > Arthropoda > Arachnida > Ixodida > Ixodidae > Dermacentor > Dermacentor albipictus. The sequence goes on along the minus strand of NW_027225571.1, from coordinate 6,191,922 downwards.
CATTGACAAGGGATGTTTTTACCTTCGCTCCTCGGACACAAATTCCAGGCTGCTTCGTTTCGCTGGACCAAGCGAATGCTTTCGATCGTGTTCAGTATCGGTACCTATTTGGCGTGCTGGCAGCATTCGGTTTTCCTGCCGAATTCGTAGATAAGATCAGCCTCTAGTATTTGGATTTATCAGCCAAGCTGCTCCTGAAGGCCGATCCACACGACGGACCAGATTGCACTTTTTGGACTGCGGTCCGCGCATCACGTGACAGGACGTCACCAGTACGTCCGTACTGCCGTTGGCCCGCGCAAGACCGCGGCCCTCGCAGTCCAACAAATCGCCGAGGCTTTTCCCGCTTCAGTTTTGGCGGCGGACTGCACGCAAACCGCAGCGATTTTGGCGTAGTCAACGAATGTTGTCCGGTAACAGAGTGCCTTCAGCCAAATCCAATCTAGTTTTCGGCTCAGCAAAAGCCAGCCAAGCCAGTCGTCTCATGTCCGCCGTTCCGCCTACACGTGCGTGCAGCAGATATATTTTTTAAACACTATGTCCACTCGGAGTTACGAGGTGGTTTTTTATCTTGTGTCCCTCGTTGAGCAGTTCGCGGCTTTGTGGGGCTCGAGCCGGAATGATTACAATAACGTGAAAAAGCGTTAGTGTAGCTGGTTGGTCTGCTCTGCCGTCTGCTATGACGGTCCGCCGTGTGGATGTGCCCTGGGCGGGACCGGACCTCGGCGGGCCGTGACGTCACATCACGTGACTGATCGGCCCGAAGACTTGGTCCGTCGTGTGCATCGGCCTTGAACGGTTGCCTAAGCGATTCTTAAAGGGCGATCCGCACGACAGACTACATTGCTCTTTTGGACCGTGGTCCGCGCATCACGTGATAGGACGTCAACAGTTCGTGCGTACGGCCTACGCTAGTTCGCAAGTGGTCATTACACTTTCAGTGATACACAATTGTTTATCAGAACTTTTTTCCCAGTAAGTCGCCATAGGTTGCAACGGAACTAGCCACTTTGAGAACTAAATTATGAGGCAAACACCGTGAAGAATTTAATGAAGACACGTTTCTTTATTTACAGCACTTATGAGGTGGACACAGAGAAAAAAAAACTCAAAATGGGCAAGCACAATCAAGAGGTACACGCAAACAGTTCGTTATTGACAAAGTTCAATCCCTGCATGATCCCTGCTTGCTTAGTTCTCCATCTGCAAAGCTCAAACTAAACACGCAGCACCTTGCGGTGCAGGTGCCTTACATAGCAGTTTTTCCTGTAAGCAGCTCGATTTGTTACCGTTCTCCCTATGTTAAGAAGGTACGGCCTAACAAACTTTTCTATGATTCTTTTCGCCTTGTCAGTGGCGTGATCATCTCTTGCTGGACAAATGAGAAGGGAGCACCTCTCCAGGTACGGCAAAGTAAGCTCTGTTATTCTCTTTAGTACAATTTCCTTTCCAACATGAGGTACAGCAATGTGGAGAGCTTTCTTCAGAATTGAAAGCATAGCAACAAACAAAGTTAGTTTGGCGCGTACTGAATCTTACTGCGACAAGTTTGTGACAATTTTTATGGTGCCGCAACAATTTAATTAAGCCTTGTTTCGGTACTCGCGCTTGTCGAAGACGCGATGAGCAATTGCCAAGTGCGATAACACGGGAACGTGTAGCCTGCGCCGGCAGAACGCGCAAACGATAATGCCAAGGAGCTCAAACGCCAGGAACTTGTAACTCGAAAATTCTGTCTTCTGATCGACTGAAAACACGCTTTGCACCCACGCCTTGAGTGTGACTAGAAGGAATTCTGCGAGCATCCGCCATGGTCTGGTCGAGGGCCTTTGTTGTGGCCACCTCTGTGTATTCGTAACGGAGTATCGCGTCGGTTGTAGCCAAGTTCTGGAAACGCGCAGTAGCCCATGTATTCGTGCAATTAAAGTGCAGGAAATAAGGCCCAGGAAAAGGGGAATGGTTGGAAATAGAATGTCTTCGCGGTATGTACGGCATTGTTTGGGATGAGTCGGGTACTTTCGACGCCGCGTATGTAAAAGTGAACAGCTTTCGTTTGTAATGCCCTTTCGCACGCAATGTTCTTGCAAGTTAATACAAAAATGGCATTCGTATGTAAATCAATTTTTTTTTCAGCTGACGTCGTCTAATAGAGCTTTTTACGGGAACTACTGCTGCTTACCTGGTGCCACAACGTTGGATGAATGCACAAAAAGCCCGCAACGATCATTAGTAAAATAAACATTTCCTCATTTCACAGGGCGTCTTGCGTCTTTATGAAATTGCACGTGGCACATATTTGATGGAGGCTTGTGAAGCTCGTGCGCAATCAATTTTACTTAATAAACGATTTCGCACGAATGACGCGCGTGGTCGAGCTATAGAAACAAAACAACAACAACAACAAAAAAAAAACAGCGCAGCCGGCGTGATGCATACTAGCTTGCATTCAAAACGTGCACGCACAAAACCGAAAGCGGAAGTGTGGTTAAGGTATTAGCGCCGGCGGCTTGGTGCGCTGCAGTCAATTAAACCGCAGGGTCCTATGGGAGTGTCCGCTCTTGTATTCCTTTCTCTAGGGTCGCGCTGTTGGAAACTGCTGGCGATAGTTCTCGGAATGGTCATTCATACTACATCGCGCGCTGGTATATGCGTTCAGACCACTTAAACGGTGTTGATAATTGCATATGGCACGTATTTACGCCTTAGAAATAGATGCCTTTCTTTCTCTTCTTTATTTCATCTGATTTTTTTTAAATGCCGTTCGGTGATAGCGTGTGCAGTGCGGCCGCTTTCATTCTATTGTATTATTACGCGGTTCGCTTTGAAGAACAAATATTTTTCTTGTTCTTCAAGTAGCATGTATCTGTCGTGTGTATTTTTGCGCATATAGTTTTCCAACAGTAGGCCTTCCGAAAAACATATGTAAACTTCTTGCTTGCCGCTCCAAACAAATGCCTGCCTCATTTGGCTCCCTGTACTTAGATTTAGGGGAAGTATTTTTATACAAAGAAAAAAATAAACCCGCAGTGCAACATTCCATTCATGTTTCCGTCTTCCTCGCGTAACAGAATCCGGAGTAATTGGTACGGGTTCTTTTACTGCAGTCGGACCTCGGGCGCCGAAAACAGTTTCAGGTAGCGATTATATATGCTCTTTGGCCCATAAGTCGTGTAAAATTTTTTGTCCAGTCAATGCTTAACAAAAGAACAAAAAAAAAGAGGCGCAGTAGCCTAATTAGTGGCTTAATATGGCGGTACGCTAATAAAGTCGAGCTCACAGGTACAAACCAAAGGTCGCGGAATTTGATGGGAACGAAACGGAAAAACACTCGTGTACTTCTATTTAGGTGCACGTTAAAGAATCCCAGGTGGCGAAAACTGAACGGGATACCTCATAATCATATCACCAGACGTAAAACGCCAAGATTTGTTTCATTAAAAAGATTAAACATATAAGAAAAGAAGGCAGCTGCGTTCGTGGTATTTTTTCTAGGGGTGTAAACAAAATGAATTATTCTCGAGTGTGATTTTTGAAAATAGCATGCTACGCTTATTTTATGTTTCATACCTAAATGTATAGCCGTTTCGAACTGTACGTCCATTCAACTAAGCAAATTCTGTATTATAAACAGTTGCTCTAAGTTATCCGGTGCACTATCATAAGGACAACAATGAAGCAATTAAAGAAACGACATGACTCACAAACATGCAGATATATATGTAGACCTACTGTGTTCGTTGAAGAAGATAAGTGTAGTACGACATTGGTCACCCAGTTTTAAAGGGCTGCAGACATGGTGAGACTGTCAAAAAATGTTTTTCCTTGCCTGAATCAACCTAGCGGATTTACAGGCTGCCCGAAAATGGGGCGTTCATATTGAATGACAGCTAGGCAGTTGTTCAGCAGAACCAATTAGCACCCATGCGTTAATTCTCTCAGGAACTGGTGCGGCTCTGCGCAACAGTCACGACTCTCCAGCAGCACAATAATACGAATAAGACTCCTCACATGTATTGGTCCCTCACCGTCGAGACTTCAAAACTGCTGTTATTCGTTACATTCGAACACAAACGGCTGCTCAGTAAATTTAATAGTGAATTCTGAAGTCGAATAGAGTATGAATATACTCGCCGTGGTTGCTTAGTGGCTATGGTGTTGGGCTGCTGAGCACGAGGTCGCGGGATCGAATCCCGGCCATGGCGGCCGCATTTCGATGGGGCGAAAACACCCGTGTACTTAGATTTAGGTGCACGTTAAAGAGCCCCGGGTGGTCGAAATTTCCGGAGTCCTCCGCTACGGCGTGCCCCATAATGAGAATGTGGTTTTGGCACGTAAAACCCCATAATATTTTTAAAGTAAGAATAGCAAATACCATCGATTAGACTACATGTTTCTACTTCATTTCGCCTGATGGCACGTTGAAGGAGATCGCCAGACAAGCCAAGGAGATTACTTAGGTAAAGACATCTCGTTCTCCCCTATTCAGACTGAGTACATAGGCAGTATCTTCTCCCTAACACTGTTGTTCATATTCATCATCATTATCATCATCATCAGCCTCATTACGCTCACTGCAGGGCAAAGGCCTCTCCCATATTTCTCCAACTACCCCGGTCGTGTACTAAATGTGGACATGTCGCCCCTGCAAACTTCTTGATCTCATCCACCCACTTCACTTTCTGCCGTCCCCTGCTACGCTTCCCATCCCTTGGAATCCAGTCCGTAACCCTTAATGACCATCGCATATCTTCTCTCCTCATTACATGTCCTGCCCATGCCCATTTCCTTTTCTCGATTTTAACTAGGATGTCATTAACACGCGTTTGTACCCTCCTCCAGTCTGCTCTTTTCTTATCCCTTAACGTTACACCTATCATTCTTCGTTCCCTAGCTCATTGCGTCGTCCTCAATTTAAGTAGCACCCTCTTAGTAAGCCTCCAGGTTTCTGCCCCATAAGTGAGTACTGGTAAGACGCAGCTGTTATACACTTTTCTCTTGAGGGATAATGGCAACCTGCTGTTCATGATCTGAGAATGCCTGCCAAACACACCCCAACCCATTCTTATTCTTCTGATTGTTTCAGTCGCATGATCCGGATCCGCGGTCACTACCTGCCCTAAGAAGATGTATTCCCTTACCACTTCCAGTGCCTCGCTACCTATCGTAAACTGCTGTTCTCTTCCGGGACTGTTAAACATTATTTCAGTTTTCTGCAGAATAATTTTTAGACCCACCCTTCTGCTTTGCCTCTCCAGGTCAGTGAGCATGCATTGCAATCGGTCTCCTGAGTTACTAAGCAAGGCAATATCATCAGCGAATCGCAGAATACTAAGGTATTCTCCATTAGCTCTTATCCCCAATTCTTCCATATCCAGGTCTATGAATACCTCCCGTAAACACGCTGTGAATAGCATTGGAGAGATCGTATCTCCCTGCCTGACGCCTTTCTTTTTTGAGATTTTGTTGCATTCTTTATGGAGGACTACGGTGGCTGTGGAGCCGCTATAGATATTTTGCAGTATTTTTACATACGGCTCGTCTACACCCTGATTCCGTAATGCCTCCATGAATGCTGAGGTTTCGACTGAATCAAACGCTTCCTCGTAATCAATGAAAGCCATATATAACGGTTGGTTATATTGCGCACATTTCTCTGTCACCTCATTGATAGTGTGAATATCGTCTGTTGTTGAGTAGCCTTTAGGGATTCTAGTCTGGTCCTTTGGTTGACAGAAGTATAAGGTGTTCCTGATTCGATTTGCGATCACCTTAGTAAATACTTTGTAGGCAACGGACAGTAAGCTGATCGGTCTATAATTTTTCAAGTATCTGGCGTCCCCTTTCTTATGAATTAGGATTGTGTTAGCGTTCTTCCAAAATTTCGGTACGCTCGAAGTCATGAGGCATTGCGTATACACGGTCGCCAGTTTTTCTAGAACAATCTGCCTACCATCCTTCAAAAAATCTGCTGTTACCAGATCCTCCCCTGCTGCCTTCCCCCTTTGCATAGCTCCCAAGGCTTTCTTTACTTCTTCCGGCGTTACTTGTGGGATTTCCAATTCCTCTAGACTATTCTCTCTTCCATTATCGTTGTGGGTGCCACTGGTACTGTATAAATCTCTATAGAACTCCTCAGCCACTTGAACAATCTCATCCATATTAGTAACGATATTGCCGGCTTTGTCTCTTAACGCACACATCTGATTCTTGCCTATTCCTAGCTTCTTCTTCACTCTTTTTAGGCTTCCTCCGTTCCTGAGAGCCTGTTCAATTCTATCCATATTATAGTTCCTGATGTCCGCTTTGTTACGCTTGTTGATTAACTTCGAAAGTTCTGCTAGTTCTGTTCTAGCTGTAGGGTTAGAGGCTTTCATACAATGGCGTTTCTTGATCAGATCTTTCGTCTCCTGCGTTAGCTTACTGGCATCCTGTCTAACGGAGTTACCACCGACTCTATTGCACACTCCTTAATGATGCCCATAAGATTGTCGTTCATATCTCCATCACTAAGGTCCTCTTCCTGAGTTAAAGCCGTATACCTGTTCCGTAGCTTGATCCGGAATTCTATTTTATCTCTTACCGCTAACTCATTGATGGGCTTCTTTTGTATCAGTTTCTTCCGTTCCCTCCTCAAGTCTAGGCTAATTCGAGTTCTTACCATCCTATGATCACTGCTGCGCACTTTGCTGAGCACATCCACACCTTGTATGATGCCAGGGTTAGCGCAGAGTATAAGATCTATTTCATTTTTAGTCTCGCCATTCGGGCTCCTCTACGTCCACTTTCCGCTATCCCGCTTGCGGAAGAAGGCATTCATTATCCGCATAATATTCTGTTCTGCAAAGTCTACTAATAACTCTCCCCTTCTATTCTTAGTACCAATGCCATATTCCCCCACTGCCTTGTCTCCAGCCTGCTTCTCGCCTACCTTGGCATTGAAGTCGCCCATCAGTACAGTGTCTTTTGTTTTGATTTTACCCATCGCCGATTCGACGTCTTCATAAGAGCTTTCGACTTCCTGGTCATCATGACTGGATGTAGGGGCATAGACTTGTATTACCTTCAATTTGTACCTCTTATTAAGTTTCACAACAAAACCTGCCACCCTCTCGTTAATGCTATAGAGTTCCTGTATGATACCAGCTATATTCTTATTATCAGGAATCCGACTCCCAGTTCTCTTCTCTCCGCTAAGCCCCAGTAGCACAGGAGGAGCCTACTTTTTAGCACTGTGTGTGCTTCATTTGTCCTCCTAACATCACTGAGCCCTATGATATCCCATTTACTGCCCTCTAATTCCTCCAATAGCACTGCTAGACTCGCCTCACTAGACAACGTTCAAGCGTTAAACGTCGCCAGGTTCAGATTCCAATGTGGGCCTGTTCGGAACCAGGGATTAATTAGCACCCTCTGCTGCATCGCATGTCTGACCGCCACCGTGGTCAGTTGCTTCGCAGCTGCTGGGGCCTGAGGGCCGGGGTTTGATTGTTGTAGTCATATAGGAGGTTGTGGCCAAGTACTGCAACAGGGTGGCCAATCCTGCTCTGGTGTGGGAGTGCGTTACCGGTTCTGGTCACTGGGATCAGGCCGCAACCTAGGCCTGTTTATGCATTGTTATCAACACGTGCATTGTTTGTTTTAATCCGTTGGAAAATTGCGTGGCACCGGTATTAGAACCATGGTCCTCTTGCACGCAGGGCCGATGCTCTACCTCTACGCCACCGCTTCACCCATGTTGTTCATATTAACGTTCTTTAATTGCCTTAATTCCGTTTCTCGGAAAATTGATTGGTTCAGCTGGGGCTGGTGCAGCTTTTAAAAAAGAAATACGTTTATTCCGGTGAGGAGTTCTCACTTTTTCAGTCAGAGCATTTACAATATTTGATCGTTTTTCTCTTACGTATATTTCCTGGATATATACGTATATCTATGTGCCCTTAGATTTACTTTTAATTGCATTGGTCTTCTGCATCTCTTCGCGCCATGCACTTAATGAACCTTGTTTATTTCACTATAATATTGTTTTCTTTGATCATTTGTCTCGGATCAATATTCCGCCAACAAGAAGCGCGCGTACACTGACGATATCAATAGATTTTTTTTTACGTAGCTTCATGTTGTAGATAGGCGGACTCTGTGGCAAAAATTACGCGTTACTTTTAGAAAACAATGTTAAAAATAGCAGTTCCCTTGGCTTAAACTACAATTGGTACCAGATTCGCCGGCGCACCGAAGTTTCGAAGAGTATTGAGCTTCCCTTTGAGTTATCATAGATTGTCTCTTTCCTGATTTTTTCTTTTCCTCTTAAGTAGTTAGCCATGGCAGGTTTCTCTTCCATTGCCGCCACCCATGAGATTATTTCTGTCTCTCTGGCTTCCCGCTTGACGTTCTTTGTTGCTGCGTTGCTCATCCTACACGCCGCATACTTGCTGGTAAGCTTCCTAGTTCTTTTCCTCCACTGTGAATCAATGTGTTTCTGTACAAGTATGGCTCTTCCACTGCCTTCATTCCGTGATGAAGTGCGTAGCGCGACGATTTTCCAGTGGAATGCCAGAGGACTTAAATCACGGATTTCATGTTTCCGCCAATACGTTTTCACGCACCAATTTCCTGTAGTGGTAATATGTGAACCGAACGTGTCCAAAGCGCTAAGACTCTCTGGATACGAAGCCTTTATGGCGTCGACGTGCGGGCAATCCAGCAAAGTAATTGTTTACATCCGTACAGAACTGACTTACATTCCCCACTCCGTGCAGCCTCATGATGGAAACCAATACGTGTGTCTCCGCATTACAAAGAATAAAGTGGCCTTCACCCTTATCGGCGCCTACATATCCCCATATAGTCGGTTCGACGGCGACCGATTGCGAGACATCCTGACGGCGACTACTGGACCCTGGATTATCACGGGAGACTTTAATGCTCATCACTTGGCTTGGGGAAGCTCCAGAATAGATTCGAGGGGCCGGAAACTTGTGGAATTTGCTTCCGACCATGAACTTAGCATTATGAACGATGGCAGTCCGACGTACTTGCGTGGTTCGAACTACAGCAGTTGCTTAGACTTGACCTTGGTGTCACGGCAACTTGATCAAAATGTTCGATGGTTCTCTGACATCGAGACTCATGGTAGTGACCATATTCCCACGTACTTAAGTATCACTGGATTCGGAAGCTTCTCCTCTTGTACTTCCCGACAAGTATATATAAGGTGGTCAACGTATAAGACAAAGGTGGAAGAGGCATGCAAAGAAGGATTTACCGGTACCATTGAGAATCTTATTACAAGTGTACTGGAATCGTCTAAGTACACATTTACATCCGCTAAAAAACGTACGGATTTTGACATGGAGCTTGAGCGACTTCGAACCATTCGCAGAAGAGCCGAGAGGCGATACAGGCGCACGAAGTCAATTCATGACCTTAGAGTCGCTCGACGTATACAGAAGAAAATCCAACGTCGTATGGACAGGCTGGAGGAACAACGGTGGAAGACGTTCTGCGAATCACTTGACCCCCGCAAGCCACTGTCTATCATATGGAGGACGGTGCGCGGCCTTGGCTCGTCTCCACAGCAACGACACCCATTCTCATCCCTAGCCCTCTATCAAGGCCGCTCACAGGTCGACATAGCCGAAGACTTCTGTGTGAAGACTGCGGGCAGTGTGGTCACCATCAGTGGCGAAATTCTGGGTGAGGTTCCTGCGACACGCTTCCCGGAATTGAATGTGTCCTTCTCACTTGAGGAATTGGACGCTGCTCTGGCCTCATGCAGGCGCTCATCGTCGCCAGGACCAGACGGCATCACCTACGCTGCTTTATGCCACCTAGGTGAAGATGGCCGAAGCAGACTTCTGGAATGTTATAACCAGTCATGGACTGATGGCGTCGTTCCTGAGCGGTGGAAGTCCAGCCGCTTGATACCACTCCTGAAGCCTGGAAAGTCGCCACTTGACCTAGCGTCCTACCGACCCATTGCGCTGTCCAGCTGTGTTGGGAAGGTCATGGAAAGAATGATTCTCACCCGCCTAGAATGGTATCTTGAGCGCCACAACGTATACCCCGATGCCATGGCTGGTTTTAGAAGAGGCCGTTCGTCTATTGACAACGTCATCGATCTAGTCACGTCTGTACAACAAGAAAAACACCACAAGCGTATACCGGTTGCACTATTCCTCGACGTGAAAAGCGCCTACGACAATGTAACGCATGAAGCCATCCTTGATGCCCTGGAAAATAATGGAATTGGTGGACGCATGTTTCGGTGGATTCGGAGCTATCTATTCAAAAGATCCTTCTTTGTGCACTGTGCAGATGGCCGAACTACTGACCATTACACTTATCGTGGCGTCCCTCAGGGTGGGGTTCTTAGCCCCACTTTGTTCAACCTTGCAATCCTTGGCCTTGCCGACGTTCTACCGCATACAGTAAACCTCTAAATATATGCTGACGACGTATGCATATGGGCCACTGCAGTTACACGTCTCCAGGTGCGTGCACGGCTCCAAAAAGCAGTGACTCTAACATCATCGTACCTGCGTGCGCAAGGCCTAAGCATTTCGACCGAGAAGTGCGCCTTAGTCGCCTTTACCCACAAGCCCATGACCTGGTACCCCATTTCTATTGACCACCAACCAATTTCGTACGCAAAAACTCACCGATTCCTAGGCGTTATTATAGACAGAGACCTTTCATGGAGCCCCCACATCTCATACTTGAAGAAGAGGCTTACTTCTATCTCCCATATACTAAGGTTTCTTGCCGGTAAAACGTGGGGCACATCCGTGGCATCTATGCTTCAACTATACAGGACGCTCTTCCTAGGATACTTGCGATACAGCACACCAGTGCTGTCCAATGCTAACAAAACTAGCATCCATGTCCTACAGAGCATTCAAGGCCAAGCCCTTCGAACATGTCTGGGGCTACCTCGAAATGCTTCAACCGTGGCAACAATTGCCCTCGCGAGAGACAACCTAATAAGGACCTATATAGATATCGACACACTACGGGCGCATGTTCGCCATATATCCAGAGTCCCTGACCACCATCTCGCTCACTTGCCTGAGAAAAGACCCAAGGCAGCGTTCTCCAGATCGATTGCGGCTAACCGGCACTCTTTGTCTTTGAGGCACTCACCCGCAACAAGAACGCCATCCCCTATGTGGTGCTTGAAGAAGCCTCCTGTGTACCTTGCTGTTCCAGGAATAGTGAAGAAAGCTAGCCTTACCACCGCGGCTCTCAAGCAGACCACATTGGAACTTCTACATTTTTCATATGCTAACCGAATTCATGTTTACACGGATGGTTCCGTGTCCGAAAATTCTACGGGCGCCGTTGTTCTACCATCTCAATCGGTCGTCATCAAGTTCAAAACTTCTCACGTAACGACATCTACAGGTTCTGAACTGGCCGCTCTTCGCGCTGCTGTCGAATACATTGAAAAAGAACCGCCCAACAAATGGGCAATATTTTGTGACTCGAAAGCAGCCCTCCAGAGCTTGCGAAGCTTACGACGTGGTAATTATGAACAGCTGGTGTCACAAATCAACGAAACCTGCCATTGCGCATCTGAACGAGGACATGACATCATATTTCAGTGGCTGCCGGGACACTGTGGCATCGTTGGTAATCACCTCGCCGATGACGCTGCCCGACGTGCCCAGGCTGGCTCACCGACAGTCCTTATTCCTTTATCCAGAGTCGACGCTGCAAGAGAGCTTCGCAGTCTTGCTCGTGCAATCACGTTAGGTTGCTGGCATACACCACAGAACTCTAAGTGTCGTTTACACAGTCTCGACCCATCACTAAAACTTACATTACCAGCGAACCTTCCACGACGTGACGCAACACTGCTGTGTCGGATGTGGGTAGGAGTAGCTTTCACCAACTCCTACAGCTACCGCATTGGAATGGCCGATTCACCAATGTGCGCTAAGTGCAAGTGTGAAGAGACCATCAGTCACCTTCTGTGCCACTGTTCTCGCTTCGATAATCAACGTGAGACTCTCCAGTGTGCATTAAATAGACTGGATGACAGGCCATTCACGGAAGCGAAGATCTTGGGAGCCTGGCCTCACAGCTCATTGGCCCAAAAAGCAGTTAGAGCGCTTTTTCGCTACCTGAAGGCAACGGACTTGAGTGCCCGACTATAGACAACCTACACTTAAGTTCTCTCTCTTTCTCTTTCACTCCCCATTCCCCTCCCCACGCGTAGGGTAGCAAACTGGACTCAGTCTAGTTAACCTCCCTGCCTTTCCGTCTTCCCTCCTCTCTCTCTCTCTCTCTCTGTACAAGTACCTCAACACTCCCCAGCCCATTCACTTTCTTCCATATTCCTCTGTCGTTCATCATAATAAATTTAACTGTGAGCTTGCCACACTTCAAAACTTGTCCAGCCCATATCACCCTGCACAGCTTCATTTGTAGACTTCCCTTGAGCGCCTAATGCGAGGCGTCCCACTTCGCGATTGGCTTCGAAGCTCAGGATGCATGACGCGTTGCGCAATGCCGGTTCCCAGAAGTTGGCTTCTCTCAGCACAGTACTGCTACACGGTGAAGCATATGCAAAGTACTGCGGTATAGCATAACAAGCGTGGGAAGGGGCAATTGTCGCGGGACACATCCTGTATTACTTTATTATACACGCGTGCACCCGCCGTCTCCTGTCACAGTACGAGCACCGATGTGCCTAATAAGTGTACCGGCAGGCCTTGAGAGCTTTTTCGGAAGTATCTTTGATGATTTGAGCCCTTAAGGGGTAGTAAAAGACATGCATTCATTTTTTCGGACTGCCGGATTTTCCGGACGTTTTCGGGGCCTCTTGGGAGTCCAAAAAAAGGATCTTGGCTGTACACCTGACCAAGAGGATGCTTCAAGTTTTCCGTGCGGCGAACGCATGGCGGAATGAAGATCAGAACAGAAAGGACCGACGCGTTGAAGAATGAACCGGGAAGGAAGTGGGCCACCGATTTTTGAAGGAGCTTGAGCTCAAAATACGAAGTGTTGGCTCACGCCGAAATGCAGGTGTCCCTCATCCAAACCAAAATAAATTTTTAAGGCAGTGAAACACAACACTGGGGCGCTGTGCGCAGGCTGAGAACATGTAAGGACAGTTGAGGTTGACTTTCCAGCTGCTCGGAGAGAGTTTCACTTGTGACAAAGTTCGGACCTCATACCAATGTGTTCACTGTCAGTTGATAGAAATAGCTCACATTCGAAAATGTTTGCTTTTTATGCATCAATTTTTCATACTCATTTGAGAATGTTCGACCGGATTTGCAATGGGTTGCATCATTTATTTTTTCGAATATATTTCATTCGCTGTGCATTTTAGTAACTCCCCTCTTCTGTTTTCTTTTTGAATAAACTAAAGACTACTCCTTACTATTCAAACTTGATTAAGCCGTTTTCTTCGAGCAAGTCTCGCTAGCCGCCTGTTCTGACTCTTATAACTGTTTCTCCGCGCGAGCGGGAGGAAATGCTGTGAAATAAACGAGACACGTGTGTAGTAAGTGCCCTGCAGTATTGGCAACGGCAAAACGGTTTGTGCTGAAATACTCCAATTTGTCGGCTGGAAGCAGAAGAAAGTAGGATTGCATTCAGCACTTTGTTATCTGCAACTATAGTCACGCGTCTTTCTTTAGGGAAAGTGAGTTTATGGAAGCGACTTCATCGGGAAAGTGCATGCGGTAAAAACTTATACATAGAATATTTTGTAATGGCAAGGACAATTTTACCAAAACGCTAGGTGGTAAGTACCGCTGTACGGAATTTTTTGTACGAAGGAGTTACCCATGCACGCTCCTTTGCTCTTTGTGGCACGCCACTCTAGATTGCAGTAGAATATATTGCAATTATTGCTAACACCACAAGAATGAATGAATAAAACGTTTATTGACTGAAAAAGCAGGCCTGGTTCTTTTTGTCCTTGCCCGCACGAGGGGGTGGTCTCTCTAGTGCTTACTGCCAGCTTCGCCTGGTTGACCAGTGTTCTCTGATCCTCCAGGCTCCCGCCAGTGAGCAGCTCGTCCCACTTTTCAGGGTGGTTGTCGTCGGTTCTTGCTGCTGGCTCCGTTGGTTCTTCGCTTGCTCGGGTCCTGTCTTACTTCTCAAGCTTCAGGTGGGGGCTGTTCTGCTGAACCATCTTTGACTGTTTCATTCGCGGTGCGAGTGTTGGCACTCAATGATGAGGTGCGCAAAAGTGTCGGGTACGTTTCAGTGAGCACAGAGGTAGTGAAATGACATCGCGTAGATGCGTTGGGATGTGCATAGGTGTTGGTTTTAATCGTCGGACCATGAGGAGTATGACACTGGCTTTGCTGAACTGTGGGTGTCATGGGGGATATACTCGCCCTTCAGCTTGTAGTGTTGTAATATGGCCTAGTAGACGGTGGGTGTATCTTATGTACTCGCCGTGGCCCGGATGTTGAGAGGCAGGAAGTCCTGCCTGTTATGTTCGCGCAACGTTGCAAGAGCCGCTTTATTTCCTGTCGCTGCCTCGTACCTCGGGATTCGCGTGACGTGAGTGTCGCGAAGAGGACAAATGATTTAGAGAAAGTTGAATGCCGTCGTGGACACCCGACTTTTCAGGAAATTTGTGCAGGCTGCCTGTTAGTCAGAGAAGGTGAGGGTGGTTTCTGTACAGGTAGTGGTGGCCAGGGTGATTGCTCTTTTCTCCACTGTTTCGGGGGTCCTTGCAGTAGGTCGCTTAGGTGAATTTCGTGCCTTGAAATTCCTGGGTCTTATTGCGTATGCGTCGTGGTTGGGGTATAGGGCGGCAGAATTGAAGCATGTATTGAGGTCATGTGAAAATTTTCGTTGTGGGCCTTCGGTTCTTGCTCAGCGTCAGCCTTTGTCGTAGGTGGGATGAATGTTACGTGAGATGGGTGCGACGGTGATGCTTCCTCAGAGCTCGGGTGGCAGTCTTGTCTTGTGGACAGTGTCTACGATGTAGGCTTTGCTGTACTGCACGTAGCGAAGAACTGCTCTGCCGGTACGGGTATAAGCTTGAGGCGCTCCAGCTGCCTGGTTTTGTGGGCTTCGCCTATCTCTTCCCATGTGTTATGGGCGCCTAATATGAGATGGCTTGTGTTCCATGCCATTGGGGTATGCCCAGGGCGACTTTGGTGGTGGCTTTCCTGATCAAAATGTGTAGCTTTTATAGCCAAACTTTCTTCGCCTACCATGCCATGGTTTCGGCTGGGTCGGTCTGTCGCTGGTCGGGTTCTCGTCCAGTACATTCAACTTCACATGACCCACGTTGGCGTGATAGAGGCTCGTTGAAGAGCGGCACGCATGCAGGCATTGCCATTTTCTAAGTGATACAAGTTGGTTCGATGGTTTGTTTCGAATCCTCTTATCTCAGCACAGCAGCCCTATGCGTTAGCCATTCGACCACTGACTGCACACTGACCCAGGTAGGCGGGAAAGCGTTTACTTGTAAGCATGGATACAAAGAAGCATAGAGACAAACATAGATACACACAAGCATAGATACAATGAAACATAGATACAATGAAACGCAGACAGACAGACAGACAGACAGACAGACAGACAGACAGACAGACAGACAGACAGACAGACAGACAGACAGACAGACAGACAGACAGACAGACAGACAGACAGACAGACAGACAGACAGACAGACAGACAGACAGACAGACAGACAGACAGACAGACAGACAGACAGACAGACAGACAGACAGACAGACAGACAGACAGACAGACAGACAGGCAGGCAGGCAGACAGACAGACAGACAGACAGACAGACAGACAGACAGACAGACAGACAGACAGACAGACAGACAGACAGACAGACAGACAGACAGACAGACAGACAGACAGACACAGACAGACACAGACAGACAGACAGACAGACAGACAGACAGACAGACAGACAGACAGACAGACACAGGCAGACAGACAGATAGACAGACAGACAGACGGACAGATAGACACAGACAGACAGACAGACAGACAGACAGACAGACAGACAGACAGACAGACAGACAGACACAGACAGACAGACAGACAGACAGACAGACAGACAGACAGACAGACAGACAGACAGACAGACATAACATAAGAATCTAACGCATAAAAACAACGACGAGAAGCGTGCGCGATTACGGAATTCTTACCGCGTCCGTCAGCACAGCAACCTAGAACTCAAACCATTAGGTCGCAAATGCACCTGTACTTCTCTCTTTTTATTTATAGCGCACGTGTACTTCTCGCATGCCACCACCTACTGGCTATTTCATATGGTCGCTACTACTATGGCACGCACCGACAACGGGGCAAAAAGTCTGTCTGCGTGTTAATAATAATTGATTTGCATAAAATGGCACATAACCAAGAAGCATGTGATACAATGGCACATGCCCACAACAGTGTATTGGCCAAGAAGCGGGCAGCACATGTGCCAACACCAGCTATATGTTTGAGATGATCACCGCGTGTTGATGGTGGTGGTGGTTTCTATACTAAGGTACATACTGCTGCGGTATAGGGTGGCGTTAGGGCAAGGAATCCACCAAGCCCATCGATGGCTGCGTCAGGTTGTAGGAATGAAGGAAAAAGGGTTTAGTGGCTTAGTTACACGGCTCCAGTTACGGAAGTTCACTCCATGCAGGAGCAAGATAAACGTCCGAGCTCACATCAGGACCCTCACTCTCAATGCTCGAAAAGTCCCCGCTTTTAATACCGTCGTCTACCCTAGGCAAGTCGATTAGGGAATCTCAAGACTGTCGAGCAGTAAATGACAACCGTCGGATTCGTTGCGATACGCCGTCTATGCTCGCAACACTCCGAAGTAACTCCGCCTCGCAAGCCCAAAGGTATAGAATATGCAGTAGGAAGGCAACCAGCCAGTCCGAATCGCCATCGTTGTTTGGTAGCATTGGATGGGGTTACCCCTTTCATCCTTAGTTCAGGCTGTCAGGTAAGGGTGAGGTTAGTGGCCTTTCGTGGACCCTTCTAGAGTAGGCATCCACGCTGCGTTTACCTCTGGATAGGCGCTGATGGATAGGTGGTGGTTTGCCTCGTGGCAAACATCTCATTGCCTGTGAATCCCAGGTCGCAGTCATTGTTCAGTAGCATTGGATGAGGCCCCCCTTTCATGCTTAGCTCAGGCTGCCAGATAATGTTGGGGTTGTGGCCTTTTTTGGGGACCCGTCAAAAGTCGCTGCCCCGCTGCGTTGACGTCTGCATAGGCGCATGGATAGACGTCTGGATAGGATGGGTGGGTGTCTGCCTTGTGGCAAACGTCCAATTAACGCCTTTGTGGTGTTGACACGTAACAATACCCACAAAAGTGGATCGGCAAGAAGCGTGTCCACGCGCTGATTCTGAAGTTCATTTCCATACTATGTCACCAATTTAAAACATAGGATCGGCAAAGAAGCGTGTCCACATGTTATGATGACTATTTAAATAATATGGCACATTCCAGCAGCGGGCGATTGGTCAAGAAACGGGCGGTACATATCGTACCACCAACTAGCTTTTTGAGATGATCGCCGCGTGTTTATTATAATTTCGCATTGAAATCCACCTTAATCCATTTTAATTTATCTTCATTCACTTTACTACACGCTAATTCAGTTTAAATCACCTCAAGTCGCCTAACTCGAACTTCACAACTCTACTTTAATCCACCTTGCTTTAATTTGTACCACCTTCACTCACTACACCTTAATTGACCTTACTATAACGTGTTCTAACTTTAATGCACTTTACTTCGCAGTTTTTCTCAGTAATTGCCAATTACTACTAATTAACGTTGTTAGCCATTTACTATCTTCTGTATTACTACTAAGGTCATAGAACCCCTTGGGGATGACACCTCCTCCCCATTGGCTGCGCTGTCACGTGGCCAACAAAGCACGCGCTATAGGCCACACGTTTACTCAGCAAGATAGCTGTGACGTGACTTGTGCATTGACACACGCAGTAGGCACAGCTTTAGTCAACAAGAAGCGTGGAGCCGCCGTGGCGTAAGGGAAGCGTGCTCGTCTCGCACCCCGGAGGCCTGGGCTCCATTCCCACCCTAGCCGAAATTTACCAAATTTTCTTTTCAATGGCTTTAATTTACTGTGCTTACAGGAACCTCTTTGAGAAATGTGACGTCAGTCAGAGCATTTCTTTACGTTTTTATTCTTTCCGCCTTCGGCCATTTTTTAGCCAAACCATCACTTGATCACTCCGGATTTTCTGCCTCATGGGACATATGCTTTCGCATTTATAATGGTTTTCGGTTCAGATTCAGCACTCTTTCTGGACCTTGCCAGTGATGCATATGTGGCACTTGTGGCTAAATTATGCTACATTTGTGAAAACGCGTAATCTTTCAGTGATTTTGAAAGTCGGCTCAGACATTTTAGTAATACACTCGTAAGCGTTTAAAATTCGTGAACGTAAAATAGCTCTCCGTTCGTTATAGAGCAATGTATGGTTGTTGAGGTAAAAATTGGGAGGACGCTTCTAAATATCCCTGGCTGCGTCGCACGCTTCCCCGCAACTGCAGCATATGTAAACGCAATGTTTACCGGGAAACGCTCGCGGCGAACGCTATGCGCGAAGGCGGGCTTTCTGGTCGAAGCACGACCTCTTGCAGAAGCCGCGATGAGTTAGCATTCCTGTATACGCTCGGAGCAGAGTTGCGTATAACTTTTCCGGCGCCGCTCGCATCGCTATTCGCCGGGCTCTATCACGTGGTACAAAAATGACGTCAAATGTCCAACTGCGCCGCTGCGAAGCCAACTTTACGGGTGCGGCGCCGAGTCGTTTTTGTCAGTGCCATAGAAATTGCAATCAGTGGACCATCGAGCGGGCGTTGGACCGATCGGCTCCGGGTTGCAGGTACGGTGTTCGACAATATTAGGTTAATCATTTTGGTGAAGTGGTACGAAACACATCATTTTGAAACTTGTATTCCAGTATGACCGGGGTGCAGCGCACCAAACTACACAAAGAGCACTTAAGGTGGCAAAGCGATTTACGTGGTGCCGTGCGGACGGACGAGACCGGCCAGCTCCGAAAGGGACCAGGATATGCGAGGTGCGTTCGCCTTGTTTACAGAGGTGAGTTCGGCTTGTTTACACTAAAGCAGCATTTATCTTGGGTAACACTCCTGTACACGCTGAGGTGCATACATCTGGCATGAGAGGATGTACAGTTGTGCAATTTTAGGAGTATATGTGCAGCGTGATAGAGACGCGGGACAAATAATGGACGACACGTCTGTGTAGAGCTGCACATATACGCCAGGAATGTTAACTTACCAACTCGCCCAATTCGCTGTGTTGCTTGTACAATTGTTCTGACTATGCGGCTCTATAACAGTGTGCTCAAAACAGAGCAAATATTGGCAGATACGATTTGCCCGGTGCATCCAGGCTTTTCTCTACTGTTTTTTCTGATTCTGGTTTTACATGCAAGGTTGGTTAGTGTACTCGGGTTCATTGTTTTGTAGTGTGCGAAAACATCCTGCGCTCCAGCTGATGAGACAGCTGTGATAGCTTCAGCGTTTGCCGCCCGCAATATGTTGCTTGTTCGATCAGCCTTAGTCGACGTGAGGAATGTGAAATTATTTTTGTACGTTTAATAAGTGCTGTGTTATAGTAAATTACCCTAAGTAGTAATAAGAGATAAACAAAACTGTGTTGTCATGTTACAGTCTACAATGTATGAATAATTACTTTGCAAGTTTGCCAGCTTATGTAATTATTGCAATAAAAATAACCTTTTGTTACTTTTAATGACTTGTTTCCTTTCCAGTAAGTTTGAATTCTGCCCCCAAGGCTCCAAGCACCAGCACTCATCCTCTGCTGCCACCAGCCATTGCTCAGCCATTCCCCTGTACGAAATAAATTTGATTTAGAAGCTCATGCATCTTGAATCTTTTTCCACTCGCAGATTTGCTGCTACGAAGCCGCTGTTAAGTTTGCGGTATGGATCGTAAACGTAAGCGCTGCATAAAATGTGCGCATGCGAACATTTGAAATGCGTTTAAATCTACGTGTCTGTACCGCATATGTCGAAAACGTGCAGCAGCTGTGAATGACGCTTAGTGATGAATGACGGTCACGGTTGACAGTCACTGACATAACTGCAGGCACGATAGTTCTCTTGGCCACGATCATTATTCGTCTGGTTTCGGCAGCCAAAATGTGCTAGCATAGTTGTCCACCACACGTGTGCGAAGTTTTTTCCGGCCTCCACGAGAAAGCTTCATATACATGCTGAAAAACATTGCACCACTTTTTGTTGCAAGTTAATGCGTGTTTGCACAAGAATTTTTGAGCTGTTCGAGCCACGGGCGCAGTCAGGATTTTATTTCGAAGGATGCAATGGGCTGCTATACGTACGATCGTGAGTGTGTTTGTATATTTGCGTGTATATATGCACATACCAACTAAAAATTTCGGGGGTGGGCACCACTCCGGCTACGACAATCGTTCGAGAGTAGCCTGCTTTAAAAAGTATCATCTTACTCACCGCTTGCGAACAATTGCCGCATGTAGCTCGCGATCCGCAGAGAAGAAAGTAAATGGTACACCGCGCTGCATTTGCCTCCTGCGCGCTCGAGGAGTTGCTTCACTGCAGAGCTGGAACACAACGGCGCACCTAAGCGTAACTCTGCTCCCTGCCGGAACATATACAGGGGCACTACGATGCGGTAAAACCCCTTGATAATTTGAAAGTAGCGACACTCTCGTCCACTCCCGCGCTTTCCTCCTCGATTCTCCTCGCCCGCCGGCTGTGCGCGCTGCGCACGGCACGCTTCGCAGGCCATCGCGCGCTCGCCAGCCCGATGCATTAGCTGGCACCCGTGATCGCACCTAACTTCGGGATTTTTTTCTCGCTCTATTATTAAACGAAAGCACTAGAAAGGGATGCAGTGTGCTTGACTCTATCATGACCCACATTTATCACCTTCTCGTTTGAACAATGAGAGCGCTAAACGTGCGCGTTTGCGGCATGAATTAACAATCGCAGCGTACTGTATATAGCCCACATTGGCTTTGATATCTTTATACTGGTCACTTCAACAGGGCAGAGCTTTAATTAGCACAGTATTTAATTTAAATTTGTACATTCTTTAATATTTTTCGACGCAGTTGCGCTCCGTTAAATCCAATTTCAACTAGCGCTGCATTTTCGCGGAAGTACTTTTTATGACACTATCTTTTTGCAGTCGAGCCAGGCAGAGATTGCGGTAATTTAGTTGGACGTCATTGCGTGCGTGAAGCTTCAGAAGCAGGGCAGTGGCCGCAAAAATGATGCGAAATTTGCTTTAACGTGATTATGGATTTTTTAGGGGGGGGGGCATGGGGGGAGGGGTTCAGTCCTAAAAGGCTTGGGGCCTCGGTGTAATGCATATGCCGCGCATTTAATACCTGGGCTATAGAAATTTCATTCCTGCTTGAAAGAGAACCATTTTTTTTCTAGTTTTTCGTGCTCTCAAGAGAGATATATTTTTATTGACTACTGTAGAAGTGAGCGTAGCCAAGGGTTGGCTTGAAATTTATGAATGATTGCTGACGGCAACGGACGACTAGATTAAGAGATGGGAAGGTGGTGCTGTCTTTGTGACTTATTCAGTGTAGCCCATCGAATGCATTCAATTAGTGCCTCAGACGCCCGTGGTGATGCAATATTCAGCGCTATAAAGGACGATAAGAAAGGATTTAGCCATTCTGTGGCTGGGTCGGTTTCAAGGAAACAATTCGTACTATTTTAGAAACAGAGCTTAAGAATCTGACGTTATTTTGATAGCATAACTAAATATAAATTGTAAAGATTGCACCTATGGCGAATGAAAGTCAGCCTTAAAAGGCATATCTGCTGACTCGCTCCTCTCGTGCCGCTAGACCTCGGTATCGCGGTAGACTTTCACAGTCGCGGCGGTCAGACGAAGGCCTTCAACGCTCTAAAGATCCATAGCAGGCAAGAAGATGCTCAAAGCTTATTTGCGCGAAGTTTTGGTCCTCCTTTGCACATTATTCTTCCAATCTGTGGCATTAATGACTCTCCCAGATGTCATTCCTTTTGCAATTTGCCAATAAAGCTGTTTCGTAAGAGCTGGAAAAGCTGCCAGCCGCAGCCATTACCATAGATCTGAGAGGGGGGCAGGGTTTTGCCAGTTTTTTCAGCTACTTACTGAAAACATCGCGCCACCCCAACACAAATTTCAGACGCAGAGTACAGGTCTGGAGCATAGAATACACAGCCGCTGTGACACACCAGCACATATCTGGTCAGACGCAATTTTTATTGCAGGTGACTCTTGAAACGTTACACGGAAAACGCACAAAACATCCAGGATAGCACACACTCAGTATCGAAATGTAGCTGCAGTGTTATGCAATATTGTTAAGAAAACCCGTGCTAGCAAAATATACTCGCACAGAAAAATTCACAAAACGCTATAAAGTTAATTCCAATGCACCTCAGGGAGACTTTCGCTTGAATCAATTTTTAAAGCGTAGCTAATACTCGGCTGCGTAATTTATTAAGGCCCACTCGAACAGACGCGTGATAAAGAAGGGTTTCAGGGTTTTTAGTGATCAAATAAACCAAACTGATAAGCCTAAATTAATATTTGAGGTCATGTGTACGCGTGCTAAGAAACTTCTAACGCTGCCGTATATAGTGCCCAACGGCATTGTTTTTTTTCGACCCCACCAAAGCTCTTGGGCACACGGGAGATAGTCTGCCTTACACGCTACGAAAATCGACATGCTTCCTATTCTGCGCCACCGTTAGAAGCACGTGTATATACTGAAAAAAAAAATACGTACGCCATGGAAACATTTTAGCGGGAAACCCACACCGAGACTCGGAAATTAAGGCGCAACACACAGCAATGCCATCAAGTGGAAATGATAACATTCGAAACGACACACAATGACGAGCGAATTAAGCAAGATTGTCAGCCTCTTGACGAGCTCGCAAGAAGTTTCAAGTATACAGACTAGTTTATGTACCAATCAATGCACAGTACCTCGCAGAGGACGGTGTGATTCGTCGGAGTGAACTCCTTACGTCCGATGTTGTGAATCCACTTTTTTCTGCGAGTGATGTCGTTCTTCCCTCGAGGAATCGTGAAAAGCATGAAGCCATTTTCACGCCGGCTTGTGCACTGAAATGCGCAGCAGCCCGGCATAACGCGGTGCGAAATGCAGAGAGAGAGAGAAAACTTTTATGTTTGCGCCAGCGTCCGGCGCTCACGAAATGCAGAGTTCAAATTAGATGAATAAAGCTCGACCCGCGACAGAGGAACACGGCCTGCCCATGGCGCTGAAGAAAAACAACAACACAAGCAAAGCGACGCTTTCGCGCGCGTTTCCAAGGCGACGGCTGGGGCAGGCCGCAGCGGCCAATCATCGGTCAGAAAAGCGCTGAGTGGAGAGGCGGGCGAGGAGGATGTGCGAGGGTTGGCGGCGCGGCGGCAAAGTTCACAGAATGGCGCTACTTTCAAATTATCAAGGGGCTTTACGATGCGGCGGAGGCGAGTGCCATCTGGAAGTCTTTCAATGAAGCGGGCGCCCTGCTCCGTGGACTCGGATATTTACGCGCCGGGGTGCGCAAATGGCGCACGCCGTCTCCAGTCTGTCCTTTGTAGAAACGCTGGAAAAGGTGTTTGCTTGAGTTTTTGCGTAACAGAATTATGTTTTCTCGTATATTCAAATTACAATCCGAGAGCTATTATGTCTGTACATAGTGTGTAAGTCATAGTTTACGATTTTTTCATGTATTTTAACTTGAGAAATTCAATTAGTTAATGAATTCCTTGCGTCATATGAACGGCCTGGGTATGTTTTTTATTGAAATGAAAATAAAAGGAACAGACGTAGTCACCTTACAATGGTGACAGCTACTCCTTTTCTCATAGCGGAAACAACAATGTAAAATATATGTAGGAAAATGACAAGAAATCACTTCATACGATCAGAAATCCACAGCGCAGTCGTATACGCCCATGAAAATAACGGTATAAAAATCAAATACAAGTTGCACCACAATGAGTTCGTAAACAAAGTCACAAACACACAAACGGCCGTGATGTAGACTTCGATAAGCATATAAACAGATGAGGAATTACACAGTGTGAAAGTAATTCACGCACAGAAAAAAAAATGTATAGCACGTAATATACAAGCACTAATAACTATACATAATAGAAGAACGTTATAGTAACATCGTGGGATTATTCAGTACAATGCCTAGTACTTGTTAAGGATGCCTGTTTCTTCATAAAAGGCTTCAAGTGGATTCAATGCTTTTCGCTGTGCTATTTTCGATGGCCATGGGCCCAGCAATTTAGCGAATGCGAAAGTCCAGTGAGGATCAGTGGAGTGTAGCTCTTGTTCTACCTGCTATCTCTGCATCTCGTATATGGGGCATTCGAGGAGTAGATGGCGAACATTCTCATCGTCGTGGCCGCATGAGCAAGTCGGGGAAGGAGCCCATTTGATGTGATATAGGAAATGTTTGGTGTACGCTGTCCCAAGGCGCAGTCGATGAATTAGTGTCTCGGTACTTTAAGAAAGTTGTACACCCAGCTGGTATTTGACTTGAGGGTCCATTTCACAAAGTATTCATTCCTTAGTGTTTTCATTGACCCATGTTGACATACACAAGTCTTTCTTTAGTAATCTCAATATCCATTCTGTGTACGTTGGTGATAAAGGGATGAGTTGAATTTCTGCGTCTTTATGAGCCGATTTTGCCAATGGGTCCGCTAGTTCGTTGCCTGCTATACCAGCATGGCCCGGGACCAGGCACGTACCCAGGGCCCCCCCCCCCCCCCCCGAAATCAAGTGGCATACCCCCCCCCCCCCCCTCCCCACCCACGCCACCGCTCCTCACACATTTCTAAAGCGCCGCCAGATCAATGTTGAGACTTCGCAGCTGTTCATCGGTCAGCATTATGCTGCCTTTTTCACTCCTTTTAGATGGCGGTAGTTATCGGCATCTGCTGTAATGTGAAGGACAGTTTTCTCATATATTCCGCACCCGCGCGATTAACTCGAGATGCGTTCAGTTCTCACCAACTATTCAACCGTCACGCGCATAGCTGTTGCTTTTGTTAGTTCAACCTTCTTTGTTTAGGCTGATCCTGGGACCAGGAGAGGGATAAGGCTGTTACTCAGCTGGTCGGTACTCTCATGGAACGAGTTGCGGCCGGAGAAAACGCCAATTCCGTTTAACTTATCCCTTTGCTTCATTATTTCCTTGAGTTACGGCTCGCCGCGACGCTAGCAGATGCCCGGAACCATATACACGTGATATGGGTTAGATAAGGTGGGAAATAAAATAATGTGAAAGAGCGTCCATCATGGAACCCTGCAATAACCCTTAAACCCAAAAGCAAGATGACTGTCGCCCGTTACCTCGTCTGTTTTTCCCTAACTGTATAGAGCTTCTCGTGCAAAATGGGCAACCGGAAACAAAAATTGCAAGGAGTTGAGAAATTAAGCGACCTAAAAAGGGAGAGAGCCAAGGCAACAACCAAACTGCAAGCAAAAGCGAATAATAAAAAAGTTGACCGTTGTTTATGAGAATATTTATGGATCAACATCTTTTTATTTAAAAAGGGAGTAGAGAAAACGCCACCGGAAGTGGAGAACAATTACTTGTTTTGAATGACGCTTCTACAGTTATCGGTCGAACCGCCTCACGTAGCCACTTCTCTGCTGTGCTTATGTGGGTGTTTTTCTAACCTTTCGCAGCGAGCGCAGTACGTCTAGAATCGCAGAGTCCTGCGCTCTACGCGGTTATATGGGACTGGCGGCCTCACAGCGTTACGTAATTCGCGGAACTGTCAAAACTGATCAACAAGGCGAAAATAACTGATATTCGAAACTATAACATGAGAAAAAGTGAAGAAGCCGTAAAAAATGAACGCAGCCTGAAATCAGTAAAAAAGAAACCTGGCATAGGACAAACCATGATGTATGCACTAAAAGATAAGAAGGATAATATCATCAGCAATATCGAAGATATAGTAAAAGCAGCGGAAAAATTCTAAGCTGACCTGTATACAGTACCCAGAGGAGCCACGATAGTTCACTTAGAAACAGTAATGAACAGGATACAGAAACTCTCATATAACTAGCGACGAGGTCAGGAGGGCCCTGCAAGACATGAAACGATGAAGAGCGGGAGGAGAAGGTGGAATAACAGTCCATTTAGTCAAAGATGGAGGAGACATAATGCTTGGAAAACTGGCGGCTCTTTATAAGAAGTGTCTATCGACTGCAAGGGTCACAGAAAACAGGAAGAATGCAGGCATTATACTAATCCACAAAAAAAGGAGACGTTAAAGAATTGAACAATAATGGGACCATTAGCTTCCAGTATTATATAAAATATTTACCAAAATGATCTCCAATAGAATAAGGTTAACAATGGATTTTGTCAACCAAGGGAACAGGCTGGCTTGAGGAAGAGATACCTTACAATGGATCACATCCATGTCATCAATCAGGTTGTCGCGAAATCTGCAGAGTACAATGAGCCTCTCTATGTGGCTTATATAAATTACGAAAAGGCATTTGATTCAGTAGAGATACCAGCAATCGTAGAGGCACTACGTAATCAAGGAGTACAGAACGCTTACGTAAAAAGCTTGGAAAATATTGCTACATGCGTGAGGTATTTGTTTGTTTAAACGAGGCGCGTAGGCGCCATCACTCCAGAAAATAGGAGGAAGAACGAACTTGGCTCGCGCTGTGAATCTAACCGGTCAGCGCTGCAACCGTTGTTGTAAATATAATCTGTAAATAGTTTCTCGTCTTACTGACTCGTCCTTCACGTAAGAATATCTACAGAGGTTCTACAGCTACCTTAATTCTACACATGAAAAGCAGGGAGATACCTATAGAAAAAGGGGTCAGACAGGGAGACACAATTTCTCCAAAGCTGTTCACTGCGTGCTTAGAAGAATTCAAGCTATTAAACTGGGAAGGCTTAGGAGTAAAGATCGACGGCAAATATCTCAGCAACCTTCGGTTTGCCGATGACATTGTTCTATTCAACAACAATGCAGACGAGTTACAACGAATGATTGGAGACCTTAACAGAGAGAGTGTAAGAGTGGGGTTGAATATTATTATGCAGAAGATGAAGATAATCATAAATAGCCGGGCAAAGGAACAAGAGATCAGGATCGCCAGTCGGCCACGTTTACCTAGGTCAATTAATCACAGGGAACCCTGATCATGAGAAGGAAATTCACAGAAGAATAAAAATAGGTTGGATCGCATACGGCAGACATTGCCAGCTCCTGACAGAAAGCTTACCATTATTATTGAAGTAAGGTGTGCAATCAGTGCATTTTGCCACTGCAATATGTCCAGTGCCAATGCATTTGCCAGTGCATTTCCCAGTGCATTTTGCCAGTGCATATGGGACAGAGACTTGAGAGCAAGTTAAGGACCACGCAAAGAGCGACGAACGAAGATTGCTAGGCATAACGTTAAGAGAGAAAGAGAGCGGTTTGGATCAGAGACCGAACGGGTATAGACGATATTCTAATTGACATCAAGAGGAAAAAATGTAGCTGGGCAGGTCATGTAATGCGCCGGTTAGATAACCGTTGGACCATTAGGGTTACAGAATGGGTACCAAGAGAAGGGAAACGCAATCGAGGACGACAAAACACTAGGTGTAGCGATGACATTAGGAAATTCCCGGGCGCTAGTTGGAATTGGTTGGCGCAGGACAGGGGTAATTGGAGATCGCAGGGAGAGGCCTTCGTCCTGCAGTGGACATAAAACAGGCGGATGATGATGATGATGATGATGGAGGTGGTGGGCCCCCCCCGAAAGAAAATCCTGGGTACGTGCCTGCCCGGGACCCACAGTAATATCCCTTCATGTTTCCTTTCGTTAGCCTGAGTTAAACTGTTCAGTACCGCGTATGTTATTCGTGCGTGTGGTTGGCTGTCATCAATATTTTCAAGACATGCTAAAGCCGATGAGGAGTCCGTGCAAATTGCCCACTTTGTTGGTGTCCCATATCCTTTGATAAAATGAGTGGCTTGGAGAATTGTCATTAATTCCGCTATTGTTGGTGATGACGTGTGTCCCAGTCGACAAGCATACTCTACCTCTAAGGATGGTATAACATAAGCTGCAGTCGCAGTTTTTTTATTAAAGAGCCGTCCGTGTAGGCGTGAATACATTCCTGGTACTTGTGATATAGGTGATGTAACGTTAATTGTTTTGCTGCTAATGTGAAAACGTCGCTTTTATTTTTAAGCCCTTTGATTGACATTTCTATTTTTGGCGCTTGCAGAAGCCATGGTGGGTAGCAAAGGTCTGAGTGCCAAAAAAGTGATTGTGGGAGTCGTGATTTATGCTCTTGAAACATGGCGTGCATTTGTGCACCTGGACGGTTCTCTATCAGAGAGAGAAGGGGATGTGCAGAATGCTGAGTAGAAATTCTGAAGAGATGGCATGTTTCCAGGCTGCGAATCACCGCGAAATGCGGTTCCCGCGCTTCTGCAATAGTGAGGTGACTGGACGTAGCTTGCGGGACTCCCAGGCACACTCGTAAACTCCGAGCCTGCAACAGCTGTAGTCGATGGAGGGACGTCGCAGACAAGTTGTGCAATGTAGGGGCGGAGTAGGCAATTCTCTGACGCACAACTGCTGAGTGGACGAAAAGCAGGGATGCAGTTGTTCCACCCCACTTCGTTGCTGCGATTCTGCGGAGGACATTTATAACACAACTAATTTGGTCCTCCAGGGCGGTCAAATGATGAGTCCATCAAAGCTGGTGGTTTAAAATCAGGCCGAGAAATCGATGTTTCCGAACCAGCTCGATCTCATGGCCATTTGTTGACAGACCAAAATTTCTCAACTTTTTTTTCTTGTGAAAGGCAGCACCGCTGATTTGGCATAAGATACCTTCATGTCCCCTTCTCTTTATTAATCACCTATTCCGTTCAAAGCTTCCTGCAGCCGATGCTTGACAACTTCTAGAGACTTGTTCGATGTCTATATGCAAATGTCATGTGCATACATATACATATTTATGTCTGCTGGAAGTACTGCTGGTAAACCTGCTATTGCTGCATTGAAGAGAAGTGGACTTAATACACTTCCTTGTTGAACTCCTTTTTTATGGTGTATTTGTCGCTTTGGCGGTCGTTTCTATTTATATATACCTCTGTCTCTCAGGAAGTTAGCGATCCATTTGAGTACTCGGCCATGCACTCCGATAGTTGCGAGTCCAAGCAGAACGTGAAGGTGACTATCCGAGTCAACGGCCTTCTTAATATCAATAAGCACAGCAACAGCAATGTTCCCACAGCTAATCTCGTGGTCAACAAACGTTACCAAGTCAAAGATGCAGTCCATTGTACATCTGCGTTTTCTGAAGCCAGCCATTTGATCTGGTAGACAACTGATGGATTCTCTCCACCATTGCAGTCTAATATCGATCATCTTTTCCATCACCTTTGAAACACAGCTCGTTAAACTAACAGGACGGAAGGAGTCAAGGGACAGTGGCGTTTTGCCAGGTTTTAGCAATGGGACTACGTTAGCGATCCTCCAACTCACAGGAACATGTGCTTCCTCCCACATCTTGTTGAAGACGGGTAGGAGAGTGGACGTACCTGTTGGGCCAAGGTTTTTCAAGGTACAAAAATAGATGTCAGGACCAGTCACTGTTCTTTGGCGTGTCTTCGAGAGAGCGTGCTGCAGTTTTTTTAGAGAGAACAGGATGTCCAACTGGGTATGAGGTAAATTGCAAGCATTTTAAATCTGTTGCTGCACCAAGAAGATAGATTGATCTTGAATTGATACAGGATTTGCGAAATTTACCAGTGTTGCGGAGACCGTGTTTGCAATTTCGCGTTCAGATAAGCCAAGAGCTGTAGCAAGGCTTTTGAAGGGACTACATTGTGATACCGGATGACCAAGGGCGTTTATTAATCTCCCGATTATCGGCAAGGGAGTGAAAGGGGTAAGTGACGTAGAGAACTCATGCTAGCGGTGCTGTCCCAGTTTTTGCATGTCCCGGTTAGATTGTCTGTGTGCAGCTTGACTTTCTTGGTAATCTTCAAGCCGTCCGGAACGATGAAACCGACGCTCTGCTCTCTCTCTAACGGCTCGGAGTCGTTCATTGTCTGCGTCGACACTGTATTGTCCTTCCGGAACAGTGGGTGTGTCGCGTAGCCCTAGAGTAATTGCTTAGTACCGATGAGAGGAACGTGTCCAGGTCATTTACTTGGTTCAGTACCGCAGAAGTATATTCTCGAAATAGTTGCCAATTAGTGAGTTTGGTTACTCTGGGAGATCTTGCCGGATGCATAAAGGAATGCGCTATGAGAATTGGGTAGTGGTCACTACCCCGCGTCTTATAATCTGTGCACCATCTAATACCGCGCGTAAGGTCAGGGGAGGCTATAGCAAGATCAAGACAACTAGCGTAATTGTAGCCTGTTAAAAAGGTAATCGATCCGCACAAGGCCGCATGAGTCTATAGCCTTTTCTAAAGACCTGCCTCTAGAATCAGTGTGGCTACTGCCCCAGGTAACGTTATGAGCAATGAAATCCCCGCAGAATAGGACTGGTGCTTGAATCCTTTGAAAGAAATGCATGAAAGTTGACTCAGTAACGCGCGATGCTGGTTGCATGTAAACGCAAACAATGGTCACTAGCAGCTTTCTAAACTGAACTTTGCAGGCAACGAACTCAGGCACATCAGAGTCCGCGGAGAAGGGAAGACCTGAAGGTAAATCCTGTCTGACGCATAACATAATTCGGCTAGGGTTCGGAATTCGTGAAGATGAGTACATTACATCGTTCGAAAGACATGAAATTACGGTCTACACTTGCTTCTTAGGACACACAACAGGGAACCTGTATTGCGACATAAGCTTCCTGAAGTTTGCACTCTTATACCGAATGCCATTTGCATTCCATTGAAATACGGTTGTGTTTCTAAAAGAGCTATCCATCTGGCGAGTCATTATGCTATGTTGTAAGCTACTTTTGTAGTACCAGCGGTTCTAACATAAGAACAGCGCTCACCTCTGAAAAGTTGCTTGCCATAAGAAGCGCCCGCAGAATTGCTTTTAACGTAACAAAGAGCATAGACATCACCATATGCTGCTGAGATGATTCCGCTTCACGTGAGACGTGCGTAGATGCTTGTGTTCTCAAAGGGATGAATGCCTGCTGAGACTCATGTTGGCCGTCGACAACACTTGCCGACGTCTTTCCCTGGCTGTCTTTCCTGCTTAGTTTGCCCTTCATCGCCACTAAACTATTAGCCACCATCGCATACGTTTTCTTCCACTCTGCTGATTGTAACGAAGGAGCTGCTTTCATTGGGTTGGCAGCATCTGAATTCGGAGGAGGCAAGCCTCGCTTCGGGGTCTGACCATGTTATATTTCTTGTCGCCTGAGTAATGAAGGCACTTGATGCTTGGGACATCTAGCGTAGGAAGCTGTGCGGTCTCCGTTGCAGTTGGCGCATTTGGGTTGATTTCTAGAGGTGCAGGCTTTGTAATCATGCGCTCCTGCACAGATCGTGCATCGCAATTGGCCTTGGCAGGACTTACCAACGTGGCCAAATCACTAGCATTTGTAGCACCGAGTTGCAGGTTCTAAATATTCTTCGACTGGATCACTCGTGAATCGAAGTAGGACGCGTGTTGACAATGGTTTGTCAGGCAAGAATTGAAGGATGACGCTCCCAAGTGTATGTGGTTCCACTGTTCCATCTTTTGGCCGGAGCCATCTGGTCTGCCCCTTAACGGAAATGACGCCGCTAAGTTGTAGGTACTCAAATAGTTGGTAATCAGCGTATTGAATTAAGCATGTCTTATTTTTCCTAGATGTTTTGTGTACGATGGTGGTACGTACAGTTCGACTGCAAGGCCTGCAACATGAGTTAACTCGAGTAGTTTCGCAGAGGCAGAGAGAGAAGACACATTGACGGAAAAGCTACCTTCCCTCGTTACACGAAATGATTGTACCTTTTCTCTTGAAGTGGTAATAATCTCATAGGCCAACTTGTTTGGATTCACTTTCCAAAACGACGCTTCCGGGTCGGTGAGCTTGAAAATCACTGGTATTCTCGCTTCGCGTGATTTCTTGTACGTGACCGCGGTGAACTATCCGTTTTCTGCTTCCATGTCGGCGGTTTCAACTATTGTGGCATCATTGCACGGCTCATGATCGTCACTACATGCCCTTTTGGGAACGTTCATCTCGAGGTCAGCACCCTTTGTCGCACTTGGGTTGAAGTGGTAACTGCCAGCCGGCTGCACAGCGGGCACTTGCTGTTCTGCCAACTCCTTCCGTTGCCGTGGGAGCCTCTAGTATACGGCTTCGAGGCCAAAAAGACCTCCACCCACCGTGGTTGCTCAGTGGCTAAGATTTTGGCTGCTGAGCACGAGGTCGCGGGATCGAATCCCAGCCACGGCGGGCGCATTTTGATGGGGGCAAGATACCAAAACACCCGCGTGCTTAGATTTAAATGGAGGTTAAAGAACCCCAGGTGGTCGAAATTTCGAGAGTCCTCCGCTACGGCGTGCGTCATAATCAGAAAGTGGTTTTGGCACGTAAAACCACATAATATTTAAAGAGACCTCCCACCTGGTGAGGCGGGAAGTCGTCGACCGAATTTTGGCTACTGAGTGCTGAGGTCATGCGAGGAAACTCACAAATTAAGACGAAAAAGCGGGTCCCTGAGAAACTCACGTCCGGTGGTGGCATACTTTCTTTGTCTATGCGACGTCTGACGCCGAACAACGGATTTTCTGCTACACGAGCTCATTGCTGGGCTGTGGCTGTTGATCACACTGCTGTGTAAGTTGACGTAGGTGCAATAGAAACGACATATTGCTTATGATGTGTGCATCCATAACCAAGTTTTCGCCTGCTACTCCGCCTTGCTCATGCAAATTATTTATTTATAATGCGTGGGTACCAGGTGACTGACTGTCTGGGAAAGGACAGGAGAGGGAAGTGGAACTAGGAAGGGGCAGGATGGCCGGAAAAAGATGCCTGCCGCTAAGTCCGCAAGGGTCCAGGCCAGTGCTCCTACAACCCCTCTGCGTACCCCTCTCCCAATTTTTTGTTTTCGTGGTAGCCTCAGGGAAAACTGGTGCAATTAAGAAACAAAAATTGTTTGAGTGGTATGCTGTCGCGTCTTGGACCCCGCCAGGCTCCTTGTGCATGTACGGTACACGCTCGCAGCTGCTCGCCGACTGCCGGCTTAGCTTTCAGACAAATTACTTTTACTGACCCTCCTCACTTATTGGAAAATTCCAGGGAAGAAAATGCGGTGTAGCTTTTT
Source organism: Dermacentor albipictus (assembly GCF_038994185.2). Lineage (NCBI taxonomy): Eukaryota > Metazoa > Arthropoda > Arachnida > Ixodida > Ixodidae > Dermacentor > Dermacentor albipictus. The sequence goes on along the minus strand of NW_027225571.1, from coordinate 6,158,588 downwards.
GATTATACTTCATTCGGTTTAGGCCTAAGCCGGTAAACGTGCGGGAAATGGGAGCGGCCGGGTGTACATAACACTTTCAACTAAACCGCTGGTTGTTTTCCTCTGAAATTTCGCACAGAAGAAGCATGTTCAAGTCAGCTTGGCCTAATGCCAATATTTCGGGAATTGCTTACCGGATATGTCCACAGTACATCATGATAGGATGTCACCTGCGCGATGCCACTCCCGACACGTCCGTTCGACTGACGATGATGATGATGGTGATGATGATCAATGAGCACTCTTTGTAGCGGCCGAGTAGACTGCTGTAACGGAACAGTCGCACCATCTTTCACAGATACGGTGAACAGTGTTTTCACCGTAGCAGCACCGGATGGCACAATCGTTCCGTTGCCGCATAAATTAATATTTGGGAGTGGCATCTCCGCAGGTGACACCAACTATGGATTTATTGTGGACGAAAATTTTGGGGTGGAGTAGGAGGGGGAGGGACAAGCAATTCGCGAAGACACGGCAATAAATTAAAGTCGTTGCATAATCTTGCCTCTGTGCGAGATTTGAGCGGGAACTAGCCCACTGTTCAGTAGGAAGCCATGTGTACCTAGCGCTACTATTTATGGAAATGTTAATAGTTTAGCACTAAAGATTTGGTTGGTTTTCTCAGCTTCATTTCATTATCAAAATTTCGGAATCCATTGCAGGTGCCTTTGTGCTCAAAAGTAAGATGCCACTTGAGTCTACCCTAGACGAAGGGCTCATCCACTAGACCGAGTCTCCACAATGTGCAATGAACATAAGCGAGGCCAAACAGCTGTAATAAAGGAAGCGCAGTTACGCAATACTCGCTGCGAGCTGTTTCTTATTGCTTCTCAAGCTAAGAGGGGAGACCCAAAAGAAAACGAACTTTTCACGCCTTACACGGGCGTGCTTCTATGTCCCGTCAAAGGGTGTCGCTAGCTATAGCCCTTTGCTGTCAGTGCCTTGACGGAAGCCATATTAGAAGAGAGTCGTTCTGTGCATCGCTTTGTTTTTAAGAGGTTAAACGTGACACGTCGGTGAAGCCATCATGTGTGGTCGTAAAGAGTAGCGTGCCTGCATTGCAGTTTATTTTATTTCGTGTGAAAACGTTCACGCAAGCTCATGAAATGCTTCAAGAAGCCTTCAAGGAAAAAGCCAAGAACCTCACTCAAACCTACCGTTGTTATCGCCGATTCGAAGATGGCAGCATGAGGGTTGAAGATGAACCTGGTTCGGCTTAGCCTTCAATCAGCTAGACCGACGAAAATGTTCATTTGATTCGTGAAAAGTTCTACCAAGATCGCCGAAGGACAACCGACGAGTTATTAGACAACAAATGTTGCTGTATGCTTGCATGCGAACGAATTTTGACGCGTAAATTAGCAGATGAGGTGAATTGCAGCGAAATTTGTAATCAGACTGCTTCACAAGGGAACAAAAGCAAACTCGGTTGTCGATGACAGAAAAACTTTAAAAAATCTAGTTACCGCAGTCCGAGATTTTCTGTCGAAGGTGGCAACGAAAGATGAGAGTCGGCGCTTCGGCTATCACCAGGAAACGAGACAGAATTCAAGTCAGTGGAAGACCCACAGATCAGCACGAGCCAGAAAAGCAAGACAAGTTCGGACAAGCGTCAAAACAATGATCGTCTTTTTCAACGGCTGGGCCACTGTCCATCGTCAGCCCGTCGAGCTGGACAGACGATTAATCAAGAGTTTTGCCTAGGAGTTTTAAGGCTCCTGCGAGAGGACATCCGAAAGAATCGACCGGATCTGTGGTGGAATGGCGCCTTCATCATGACAATGCCCACCCCTACGCACACACTATGCGCTGAGCGTGTGGCAGTATCTGATATCGCAGCGATGGATGGTCTTTTCCACCCACCTTACTGGCCGCACCTGGCAACCTGCGACTTTAATTTTCATTCGCCAGGATGAAAAAGAAAAAAATTGAAGGGGTAGCGTTTCCATAATGTACTGGGCGTAAAAGTACCTTCGCGGATGGCTCTCGACAGTGTCACAAACGAAGAATTCTTATAGGATGCAAAGAATAGTGGGGGAAAAAGGAGTTAACAAGTGTATTTCGGCTCGAGGAAACTACCGTAAAGGTGACGAGTTTGCTTTTCCCTTGACCTTGAGCAGAAATGTTTATATATGTAAGAACGCTCTGTTATTTATGAGTACCCCTCGTACGTACAAACCACAGTGAATAAATACATACACCTCGCCGCCAAACCAGAGCCATTGTTCTACGCACTAGGCCACAAATGCTTTATTTTTGTTCATGACATTTACTACAGTAAATTGGCATGCGCAGGTAACAGCACCTGTTTAACAAACTGACACCAATGGCGGTGCAGTCAAGTAATAAAACAATCGCCAGATGTGCACACTAGTGACATTAAGAGTGGCCGGCACAATAGCACAGTCACGCACACACGCACACACATATTAGGGACAACAGTAAGTACACTGCTCGTGACTTCCAGGGGAAATAATTTCTTAAAAAGTCACATCTTGCAATAAAGCAGTGGTAAGGGTATCTAAGAACCCCTCAAAGGTTGAATACGATTACGGTCAAACGCCATCATCATAAATATTTTTAGGCTTACAGCCATTTGAGTGAAATGCGCCCTTGGGGGAACGATCGGTTCGGCGTTCCAGTCTATCACACACATTTTTCGCAATATAAATAAAAAAGATATGTTGAACGGTACATCCTTATCACAAGTTGGCAGGAGATACCGCGAAATACGAGGATTGATGTCGAAGTCGTTCTTTAGGGGTTGGGCGCATGCCCCAATGGCATGCCCCCACAATCTTCCCTCGTGGTAGGTAGCGCTTTGGGACGCTAATTGAGCTTGCACCGCCTTCTAAAACGGCTCAGGTCATCAGCAAAGAGGACACGCCTGGCGTTGCGCATTGTGTAATATGCAACGCCAGAGACACGTTTGTGACAAAGTTCACGGGCAGCCAAACATCCCATCTGCATGTCTTCGCTGGACTACGAGATGTAGCCGTGCAACCACAGCCCAAAGCCACGACGCTTCAACTACTGACAAAAAATAAGCGCCCAAGCACGCCGCACAGATGGTTAACCAGCGAAGCTGAAATGTGCGGCCCCGGTGTTTATCACTGGTTTAATCCCGACGGTTCATTAAACGACCGCTTGGTAGACTGCCGGATCCTCGGTACGCAGTTGCTGCCTACACTCGGCTTCACGAGCGTTCTTGTGCCCGGGCTGCAGCATGGGCACGGAGTAGACGAGCTCATTCCCGGTTCTTCTCGCGATGTTGCTGATTGAAAGCTGCCTGCTACTCAGGAGTACGTATGACGCATGGCCTACACATATCGGAGCTAGAGGGAGACTGCTGCGCGCACGCTCGGCTGCGACGGAGAGCAACGACGTCACTACTGGCACAGCCAATCACGCGCCTCTCTTTTTTTTTTTCGTGCATGCGCATGGGGTTGCGCCGAAGCAGTTTTCGGCGTACAGGTGACAGGCGGATGTGCGGACAAATCAGCTATCCATGTACAGCTTCTCTGTAAAAACACAGAAAAGCACCGTTTTTGGTATAAGAATAAAAGCTTTGCTTACATTGACAATCATGTTTGATGTTTTTCGCACAATTGTTTTGTATTTGTTCCAGAGCCATAGTACAGTTCATAGCCCGATCTTTTGCAGAAGCTAGTCTACACACAAAAAAAGGCAGAACCCAAACTGACAACTCCTTCAGTGATGTTGTGCGCGGCTGTGGGTGGAATTCTCGGTTATAGAAGTTGTCCCTGATGCAACAAAAAGCGGCTCACCGCTCCTTGTCAGGCAGAATCTGGCTTCCTTAGAGGCGCTGCGTGGAGCTTGAATAAACTGAATTCGAAATTTCCCTACCCATCTTGACTTCAACACCCGAGGGAATGGTTTCACGTTCCCTGCACCTGCGTTTGGCCAAAGGAACAAAACGTTGTGAAATTTATCAGTGAGACGCAGTCAGAGGGGCACTCAAGGCAAACAAACCGTCAAGCTAAATTGATAGATTAATGCTCGAGAACGTTTAAGGCGTCAATGTTATCGAGAACACGCTCTAATATTCCAGATATTGAGGTAAATGTAGCACACCATTTCACACTCCAATGGGATATTCAAGTACTAGCCCCAATGACGTGGCAACTCCTCATTATAATTCTCTCACTAGTACTCAACCACGAAAAAGAAACCAATCATTCCATTATAAGACGGAAGAAAATTATACTGGTCTACTTCGATTCTTAAGCCCCAACCAGACGTACGCGTTGGAACGCGGCCGCACGCGCCGCACCGCGTCTGGCCACGTACGGCGTCAGGAGCCGAGGTGGCGTCGCGTGTCGACGCGCGGCGGCGTGGAGACCTTGCACTACTAGGATTTTTGCGTTCGCGCCGGAAGCTTGCGCCCGCGTCACCCGCTCGACACGCCTTCTTACGTCACTACGTTGAAACAATGTGACTTCCGGGACGACACTTCGCGCGGCGTGCAGGCAAGCGCGAGCAAGCTGCGTGCGCTGTGATCGCCGTTCCGCGCGCGTTTTGGTAGTTGATGATGTCAGCCGCTGAAGTTTTTAGCTTTAATGGCTGCATTAATAATGAAATAAGCCGAAGTTCGAGATCTGACGAAGCGTGCAGCTCGCGTAGGCCACGTAACACGCGAGTGTTGCTATGCCGATGTTGCTGCAGGTTTCACCGGGTTTACAATACTCGTCGCGGTTGAGCTCACTGAACCACTAAGAGTCCCGCAAGATCCTTTTAAAATATAAAAAACAAATTTTAGGTGTTTCATTGCCATCTTTAACACATTGTTTAACGCGACCATTAGGCGAAGGTTAGACTGCCTTGAACATGACAACCTAGCCACACAGCGCCGCCACGAAGAAACGCGCGGCGACGCGCGGTAACTCGTGGATCGTTTGGGAGCGCGTACCCTTCCTTCGTCGGGCGCGATGCGACGTCGAGTGAGCGCGGCACGTGCGGACGCGTTACAACGCGTACGTCTGGTTGGGGCTTTAGGAAAGCATAACTTTTTTTCGACGTTACCCTTGGCAACGACCCGGGCGGTCAAATGTTTCGTTTACGCTCGATTATGCGCCGCCCGGGCTTTCGTAAGCGTAATTTTCTTAATCGCGTAATGCTGCATTGGTTTTGCCGGCCCACGAAAGTCACACAGACTGCAAGTTGCACAGAACGAGGCCCATCGCGACGAGCGACGAATATCGGGTTTATGATTTGGTGTTCGCTTTCCCTTCTTCTATCGCACTGTCGGCTCTCTAGTGGCTCGGCTTCCGGCCGCGTGTTTTGGCGTTTTACACGAGAAACTGTGGCGGCGGCTGTTGGATGCCGTTAAGGCCAGAATACATGGAGCGAATATGCGACGAATAGTCGGCGTTCGACGCCCGGCGGCGTACGCGCGACGCTCGGCGGCGGAGAAAACGTCGTTCGCCGCCGATCAAGCTGGCGCAGAAAAGTTCGTCGGGCGTCGACGATACCGGAAGCGGCAAACGAGCGGCGCCCCAAAGCGAGCCAATCAGGTCTCACTATCCGCCCCGACTTCCGACCTGGCTTCCCCGCTTGTCCGTGTATCCCGATCCCGCTCTATCGTTCACGCTGGTCTCCCGCTTTTCGTATTCATGGTATCCAAAGAGGCGCGGTAGGAATGTAACGACAAATTAATTTCGGCTGTTCAGAAGCGTGCCATCCTGTGGGACATTTCTAAACAAAATTTTACGCGTTTTTAGAGTGTTCCGCAATTTACAAGCAATAATAGTTGTCGTTAAAGTTTATGTTTTTTGTCATGTGTTTCACTACAGCGCTTTTGCCTCGTCTAGCCACACTGATAACAACGCCGCGACTCGCCGCGGCGGCGGCCGCCGTGTCTTCGCTCCATGTAGCGCAGCCCGACGAACATCCGGCGTCGCGCCGCGGCAGATTTTCTGCCGCCCGAACTTCGTCGTGAAAGTTCGCTCCATGTATTCTGGCCTTTATGGAGTGACACTTGGGCGTGTGATATGAATTCCGCTATAGAGGTGTGCTGCTCCTTCAGACGCGATTTTCACTGAAACGAAGGGCTGGTTTGAAAGAAGCGCTGCGAGGATTCTGGAAATGTGTTTTAAAAGTCCAAGTTGAGTTAATGTTCGCCTTTAGTGTCCCTGAACTTTTACGCCCACTTTAAAATTAGCCCTGCCGTAGAGGCAAATGTCGTGCTTTATTTTGTTTCTGATACCCTCTCTGCCGCAACATTTGGAAGGCATCTAGGCACTGACTCTCCAGTGCAGATGCACTCTGGCTCCCGTTTAATTTCCCGCCATGGAAAATTTTCCACCAATCAGCGGATACGCACGCACGGCGCATATCTTCAGCCAGCTCCACGTTCTCAGTTACTACAGGTGTGCAATGAATAAACAAGCACTCCCATGAGCCACACCCACGATATAGATAACCTTTAAAAAAAGTTAGGAGCAAGCACGATCTTACGATCTACGAACAAGGAATTTCACCTGAGAACTAGAGGCATACACAGGTACAAGCAGTGCATAGCACAATGCTGGACTACCATATATGACTATTATTTAAAGAAATCCGCAAGGTTTACACCAGGTAACGAACCCCTGCGAGAGCACCCGATTTGCATCATCACTTCAACTATCGGGTTGGAGCTTGGGCTGGTCTGGCATCGAGAACAACGCATGCAGTGGGCACTTGCGTTCCATATTACAAGCCGCCGTGGCCGTTCACTCTGTCCAACGCACCGCGTTTTTTTTTTGCGAGTTCTGCGTGATATCGCGGATACCGCTGCCTGACAAGCACCATTCGGTGGAACCTTGTTGTAGCCATATACGGTGACCGAGTTATAGTCACAGATAGCGTCTTCAGCACAGCGCGTCGATAAAGGTGCTTTACTCTCGCTGATCGAACCACACTCAGCAGGTAGCAGCATCGGCGGCAGCTTGCACAGGACTGAAAGCCTGATCAAGAGGCCGTGTGTTCAATCCCGGAAGCGGCAGCCACATTTTGGTGCTGGTGGAATGCTAGAACGCTCGTGCACCATGCTTCGGGTGCACGTTAAAGAAACCCAGGTTGTCAAAGAAGTGAATCAGGAGCTCTCCACTTCGGCGTCCTTCATAACCCAATGTGTAGTTTCGTGACGCCGAGCCCTCTTAGAACTAAGAAAAGTTACAGGGCACAGCATCGGAGGAATCAAACGGTCAGTAGGCCTGCGATGACAAATATGCCATTACGTGGATCTCGACGCAAAGTGGGCTCAAGGGCCGAGGCGTTTGGCGCATGGTGGAATTCGGCATGCTGCTCTGGGGGTCCGTTACTATGGCGCAGGACAGGCCACTTCCACCCGGAGAAAGCGCGTTAAAGTGCGCTCTTGGGAATTAGCGCACTCGCAGCGTCGCACGCGTTGTATAACGAACCTCATGCTATAGTCAAGCGGCGTCCTAAATGTTGCGGTGTTAACAGTAACATATATTTCGTGTGCGTGGCATAAAAATTATTTTCCTTATCACAAATATTCTCTTACGACTTCTCTAGGCACGAAACTCGACCAGAGGGGAACGGCAAATGCGGGTGCTTCGGTAGCGTCGCTGTATTTACGGCACATCATTCCAGAATTGCAGGGCTTAATGTGCGAGTAAAGGTAAGAAAACGCTAAGACGTTCGACTTTCTTATTCTATTAAGTTACGTCACCGCATACCTTTAGAATCTTCCCGTCAAGCCGAGAAAATCCGTGAAGAATACGTCCAGGACCGTATCCGCCACAAAGCGGAAAATCTGCGCGCAGAACTCTCGCAGGGTGGGAGTCTTGCGTTGCTGAACGCAAGTAGGCGGCGGCAGCGAGTATCCTGCAGTCGATCCTGCACCTTGGGTTGGCCCATCTTCGCCCAAGCCAGCCGGGCGCACAGTTGGCCCTTCTCCTGCAGAGTTTCCATCACTTTTCACGCCGCACTGCGGTAGAAGCAACGCTGACGCCAGGAGGACCAGGAACAGCCACGGCGACGAGAGGACGGTGCGGGCAGTCATGCCGAGGCGTGGGCGCGATCCAGCGTTAATGAAGTGTTGCGATGTGTCTGTGCTTGGTACCTGCACTCGAGGGATCACAAACAATAAAACGTACATTGAAAAGGCTAACGCGATATTCGCGAAGTGTATCAAAAGTGTATCGTAACATTTTTACTAGTTCCATGTGCGCACGATGAAATCAACTGATTCATGAGGTTTACACGTGCCGCCGCCTTATTCTTAAAAGCACGTGTCTCGGGAACTGTGAATGAGTAAGCCTACAAAACACACACACACACGCACACACACAGACAGAGAATAGACAGTTTTAGTTACACGTACGTAGAGGCTTCACGTACGCAAACGTGAAAAGCCTACGTACAGCGATGAGCACAGTTAGGGTGAACACGCGAGCGCGTGGCCGACGACACTGTTGGCGCCGTGTCACGACAATCACTGGAAGCACTGCACATGCGCAGTACACGTGTAGTGAGGCTGTCTTTCTACCGCGCGCATCACGTCACTGGAGAGGCCCCTCCATCGTCTGCTAGCCGAACTTTTGCCTTGCGAGCTGATACTTTCAGCATTTAAAGTGATTCAAGAAAACAAAACTGAAAAAAAAAACGCACATAGCTATGTGGGGCGTGACTAATATCTTCAGAGTTGTTCCGCATGCAAATGCAGCATATAAAACACCGAGCATTTACCGCAGTCGTTCAAATCTGTCGCCACATGCTATTATGGCTAGAGTTCCGGATCATCAAAGACGCTCTATCGTTGACCTTTCACTAAATGGTTATTCCCAGCGATACATCGTCTCTTTAGTAGGTAGGCCTCTCAAGACTGTGAACCGAATAATTCAGGCATATAAGAACGAAGGTCGCATTCGGGATGCGCCACGTGCACCTCGTCCTAGGGCTACCACAGATGACGAAAATGCATGCATAATTGCAGCTGTTGTCGAGAATCCTTTTTTGCCTGCCGCAGCAGTTCGCGAGGAGTTGGATTTAGACGTTTCGGACACTACTGTTCGACGTCGCCTGCGTATTTCAGGCCTTCGAAGTTACGTCGCAGCACAGAAGCCGCTATTTACGGCTGCCAACAGGGAAGCACGACAGCGGTTCGCTGAGCAGCACGTGTCGTGGAACAACCGAAGACTGGGGACGTGTCATCTTTTCGGACGAGTCCGCGTTTTCGACGCGACAAAACCAAAGAGTGCTTGTGCGGAGACAGCCACGAACGCGGTAACGCAAACTTTTTCGTTGAAGAGTGGGTTTCTTACTTTATTTAACAACGCCATGCAGGAACGATCCAGACAACGCGCTACGCGTCTCTACCAGCAGAAGAGCAAGTGTGAGCGTGTGGGGTGCGGTTTCACAATATGGTTTAGGACCATTACACCGCATATGTGAGCACTTATCGTCTCAGCAATACTGCAGTATTTTGAACGATGTGATGTTGCCATATGCGAGCAGTTTATTCCCCGACGGCAACTATCTTTTCCAGCAAGACCGGTCACCCATCCACACGGCCAGGGTTGTGAAGGACTTTACAGGCAGAGCAGCACATACCCGTACTGGAATGGCCATCGAAGGGGCGGACCTTAGTATTATTGAAAACATGTGGGGCCGCCTGAAAGCTGCCTTGGCAAGAAAGCCCCTTCATTCCGCGACTTCCGACCAGTTGTGGGCCGCAGTCAGCCACGAGTGGGAAAGCCTAAAGGCCACTCACGAATCTGTGCAGGCACTTTATGACTCGCTACCGTCCAGGACAGCGGCAGCCGTTGCTGTCAGTGGTGACGTGACTCGGTTCTAGAAATTCTAATATTTTATTTCCCTGTAGTACGTCTGTTCCACTTACACTGCGAGCTTGCAGTTTAGTGCAATAAACAGTTGAAACACAAAGTGTCTTATGATGATTTATTCATTGACGCACCACATTTTCTACCAGATGGGCAGGCAAGTACTGAAAGTGTCAGCTCAGCAAACAAAAATGCGGCTAGCAGACGACGAACGAGCGTCTCCAGTGACGTGGTGCGCGCGGGGGAAATATTCTTTCGCAGAGCGCATACTGCGCATGTGCAATGCTTCCAGCGATTACCGTGACGTGGCGCTAATAGTGCCGTTGGCCACGCGCTCGCGTGTTCACCCTAAAGGCCTGTTTATAGTCCGACGTTCTCGGCGCGCGGGCGAGCGTCGTTCGCGGTCAGTCACGCTGCGTCGGTTGCGCTGCGCCAGCCGAGATGCCATGCCCTCTATACTTCAACGCGCGCGCCGTAGGCTGCTATCTTCGGAGCATGCGCAGAAGGTTCACCAAGTCGCGCGCCGTCCGCAAAAGCCGTCTGCGGAGTTGTGTTGGCGCCTTTTTCTTCGCGCGCAGTGCATTGTGGTGCGAGAGTTCCGCCGACTTCGACGCGCGAATGGCTCCGGAGCCAAATCGGCGCCGGGCCCGCCGGGGCGCGTTGGAAGCCGCCGGTTACGTTAGCTGCGCCGGTGCGCCCGACTATAGAGGTGTCGTTTTCGCCGACGTGACGTAGCGTGCGCGCGCGTGCGTTACGTCGGACTATAAACGGCCCTTAACTGTGCTCATCGCTGTACCTTACGTGCACGCCATCTGAAACGCTTTTAGCTACACGTACGCGACGCACGCCAAGAGGGACCCCGTAGCCCCATCTATAGGGAAATGTGAACACGGCGGTAGCCAATTCAATCCTGTCGCCGTGTTTCGATGCGAGCCGTCTGCGCGCGCGCGGCCCGCTATCACTTGTTCGTGATCTTGCGGAACTCCAGCGTGAAGCTGTCTACGTGCGCAAGAAACACACGCAAAGAATTGAATCTCACGTACGTCCGTGAGACGCGCGCGCGCCCGCTACGTTGTACGCATGCGCACTGCTCACTCGTAGACGCTCTACGTACGCAAAGGCTCTACGTACGTGTAACTAAAACTGTCTAATAATACTGGTCCAATGCATGCAACATGTTTTAATCGACGGCGATGCGAAGCTTTAGGGAAATGGTAAATAATTGCTACACAACTTGGTGCGTTAGTTGCATACAATTCCCTATATTTTTGTCTGCAACGCGTAATCTCATGCAATGTTTCTTTACGCACTGTACCATCAAAAAGCGCTGCAGAAATGCAAACACAAAATTAGGCGGGTGCACGACGTGAGATGTTGACGCAACGATGTCATGACTATGCCACAGTGACGCATAACTATTCTGGGGGATGTGCCTAGCTTGAGCACATTGTTGCGACTGGGGGTTCGAAGAGGTACAATTCACTTTGCTCGTGGAGGAGTAAAGGAACGTGGGGCTGGGCCCGATATCCAGGACGCATTACAAACACGCCTATATTTACATATTTACAAGAAAATTGAAAGTAGTACAGAAACAGTTCGTGAATAAATTGTAGCAGCCGCTTACTCCCGCCGTCCGTTGCTCTTTTTATGCCCTGCGTGGTCATTGTTCAGTACCTTCCCCCAATCCGGCGTCAGGAGTCCGATGACATCAGGTCCCACCAATCCGGAGGTCTGTTGCACTTTCCCCCCAAAGGAAGCTTTGTCGGAAACGCACGCACATCACTGGGCGCAAACAGGGGAAGGGGGATCGTACACTGACTCCAATCGTACACTTACTCCGTCCCTGGCGTGGACGTGCCAATTTGTGCGGCTGACACGTGATGGAGCGTATCCTTGCACTATTTACCCAAACCTCTTCTGACCGAGGCACTCCTGTGCTGGCTGTAATTATCTGTTTTGAGAACCATTTTGACGAGGCCGTCGGCCCGTTCCCCATAATCGCGTTAGCCGTGACCGGAGGTCGTCGCGAAGTGAACGGCCGATCACAACACGCGTTCCAAGTGTCCCAAGAGTGGGGTAGGCCAGGTAGGAAAAATGCAATGAAAAAAAGCACGTTGAATAAAATGTGCCATTCCTTTAAATGGTTTGTGCATTTAGGTTTACCTATGAGGACACCATACGTACATATTTTATTCGCTATATCTGTAGTGTTTTAATACGCAGAGCAGAGGTACACTCACTGTTACTACATTATCGATCAGCATGCAGTACTGTATAACACCGAGCATCCTGTGGCCCCATACCCACACTGTAAAGAATATACGCCATCGTTTTTACTTTTTTTTAAATTTCCCGGCAGCATAGGCTGCCAACCATTCCCCGTAAAATATATGGACGTCCGTAATTTCAATGCACAGCACTGCAATGATGCGCCGTCATATTTGCAGCAATTTTACTTATAAAAATACACACGTCTTCTATCGCTCAACCTACTCTCCTCCAACATGAAGCAACTGGAATTAACGGTAGGCAACGTTCAAGAAAGGCTATCTTCAATGGAGAAAGAGCTTGGACGATTACAAAAATGTGAGAAGAAGCTGGCTGAGTACGAAGTAAACTACAAAGAGACGAGGGAGCTAGTGAATGAGTTATCGAATAAAGTTGACGATCTTGAAAACCGTAGTCGAAGAAATAATGTGATCACTTATGGATTAAGTGAAGACACAAAAGAGGATAATAAATCCTTGCAAGACAGAGTCAAACAAGATATATTTAAGGAGTTGCTTGACATCGAAGTGAATTCAATTGAGCGCATTCACAGGGCTGATTATAAATATGCTGGGAAATGCCGACCAGTTATGCTGAGGCTCTTTAATTTTTCTGAGAAAGCTAGAATAATGTCATCATGCTATAAGCTAAACGAAACGCAGATTTCAATATCAGAGGACTTTTCTAAAAGGATTCGTGACTTGCGCGGTAGACTGTGGCATTATGCAACTGTGGAAAAGGACAATGGAGGAAAGGTTTCACTTGTTTTTGATAAATTGAAAATAGATGACAAAATTTATGTCTGGGACCAGCTTCTAAACCGCCGAGTGTTAAAAAAATTACGGGGTTTTACGTGCCAAAACCACTTTCTGATTATGAGGCACGCCATAGTGGGGGACTCTGGAAATTTCGACCACCTGGGGTTCTTTGACGTGCACCTAAATCTAAGTACACGGGTGTTTTCGCCTTTCGCCCCCATCGAAATGGGGCCGCCGTAGCCGGGATGTGATCCCGCGACCTCGCGCTCAGTAGCCTAACACCATAGCCACTGAGCAACCACGGCGGGTCAAACTGCCGAGTGTAAATCACACGATCTGATGCACAGACGCAGCGTGATTCCGATCATCCTGCTTCTGCCCGTGTGACCACACGAAGTCGCGATAAAAAATGACAATCTTCAAGCAAAGTTCTCCGAGTTGTTTCGCTCAATGCGTGCGGCGTCGTAAATAAATCTGGTTCGCTCGAAGATGTAATCTCCTGTTGTCATCCACATGTCTTAGTAATTGCTGAAACATGGTTACATGTTCATGTACAGGATTCTGAAGTCGTACCTTCTACTTATAAGCTTATCCGTAAAGAGAGTGAGTCACGAGGTGGTGGAGTAGCTATCGCCATTAAAAATAATCTTGTATTCACACTACTGGATGGCATTAATTACCATAAAAGCATATGGTGCAAACTTAAATTCCGGGGCAAAATGTACTTCTAGGGGGTGTGTCACCATCATCATCATCATCATCATCCTGGTTACGCCCACTGCAGGGCAAAGGCTTCTCCAACTATCCTGGTCATGTACTCATTGTGGCCATGTTGTCCCTGCAAACGTCTTAATGTCATCCGCCCACCTAACTTTCTGCCTCCCCTTGCTACGCTTCCCTTCCCTTGGAATCCAGACCGTAACCCTTAATGACCATCGGTTATCGTCCCTCCTCATTACATGTCCGGCCCATGCCCATTTCTTTTTTATGATTTCAACTAAGATGTCATTTACCCGCGTTTGTTCCCTCACCCAATCTGCTCTTTTCTTATCCCTTAACGTTACACCCATCATTCTTCTTTCCATAGCTCGTTGCGTCGTCCTCAATTTAAGCAGAACCCTTTTCGTAAGCCTCCAGGTTTCTGCCCCATACGTGAGTACGGGTAAGACACAGCTGTTATACACTTTTCTCTTGAGGGATAGTGGCAACCTGCTGTTCATGATTTGAGAATGCCTGCCAAACGCACCCCAGCCCATTCTTATTCTTCTGGGTTATTTCAGTCTCATGATCCAGATCCGTGGTCACTACCTGCCCTAAGTAGATGTATTCCCTTACCAGTTCCAGTGCCTCGCTACCTATCGTAAACTGCTGTTCTCTTCCGAGACTGGTAAACATTACTTTAGTGTTCTGCAGATTAATTTTCAGACCCACCCTTCTGCTTTGCCTCTCCAGGTCAGTGAGCATGCATTGCAATTGGTCTCCTGAGTTACTAAGCAAGGCAATATCATCAGCGAATCGCAAGTTGCTAAGGTATTCTCCATCAACTTTTATCCCCAATTCTTCCCACTCCAGGTCTCTGAATACCTCCTGTAAATATGCTGTGAATAGCATTGCAGAGATCGTATCTCCCTGTCTCACTCCTTTCTTTATTGGGATTTTGTTGCTTTCTTTATGGAGGACTACGGTGGCTGTGGAGCGGCTATAGATATCTTCCAGTATTTTTACACATGGCTCATCTACACCCTGATTCCGTAATGCCTACATGACTGCTGAGGTTTCGACTGAATCAAATGCTTTTTCGTAATCAATAAAAGCTATATTTAAGGGTTGGTTATATTCCGCACATTTCTCTATCACCTGATTGATAGTGTGAATATGGTCTATTGTTGAGTAGCTTTTACGGAATCCTGCCTGGTCCTTTGGTTGACAGAAGTATGAGGTGTTCCTGATTCTATTTGCGATTACCGTAGTAAATACTTTATAGGCAACGGACAGTAAGCTGATCGGTCTATAATTTTTAAAGTCTTTGGCGTCCCCTTTCTTATGAATTAGGATTATGTTAGCGTTCTTCCAAGGTTCCGGTACGTTCGAGGTGATGAGGCATTGTGTATATAGGGTGGCCAGTCTTTCTAGGAGAACGTTCCCACCATCCTTCAACAAATCTGCTGTTACCTGATCCTTCCCAGCTGCCTTCCTCCTTTGGATAGCTCCGAAGGTGTTCTTTGCTTCTTCCGGCATTACTTGTGGGATTTTAAGTTCCTCTAGACTATTCTGTCTGTCGTTATCATCGTGGGTGCCACTGGTACTGTATAAATCTCTATAGAACTCCTCAGCCACTTGAACTATCTCATCCATATTAGTTATGATATTGCCGGCTTTGTCTCTTAACGCATACATCTGATTCTTGCCAATTCCTAGTTTCTTCTTCACTGCTTTTAGGCTTCCTCCGTTCCTGAGAGCATGTTCAAATCTATCCATAGTATAGTTCCTTATGTCAGCTGTCTTACGCTTGTTGATGAACTTCGAAAGTTCTGCCAGTTCTATTCTAGCTGTGGGGTTAGAGGCTTTCATAAATTGGCGTTTGTTGATCAGATATTTCGTCTCCTGCGATAGCTTACTTGTCTCCTGTCTAACGGAGTTACCACCGACTTCTATTGCGCACTCCTTAAGGATGCCCATAATATTGTCGTTCATTGCTTCAACTATAAGGTCCTCTTCCTGAGGTAAAGCCGAATACCTGTTCTGCATCTTGATCCGGAATTCATCTAGTTTCCCTCTTACCCCTAACTCATTGATTGGCTTCTTATGTACCAGTTTCTTGCGTTCCCTCCTCAAGTCTAGGCTAATTCGAGTTTTATCATCTTATGGTCACTGCAGCGCACCTTGCTGAGCACGTCTACATGTTATATGATGACAGGGCTAGCGCAGAGTATGAAGTCGATTTCTTTTCTAGTCTCACCATTCGGGCTCCTCCACGTCCACTTTCGGCTAACCCGCTTTCGGAAAAAGTTATTCATTATCCGCATATTATTCTGTTCTGCAAACTCTACTAATAACTCTTCCCTGCTATTGCTAAAGCCTATGCCATATTCCCCCACTGACTTGTCTCCAGCCTGCTTCTTGCCTACGCTGGCATTGAAGTCGCCCATCACTATAGTGTATTTTGTTTTGGCTTTACCCATCGCTGATTCCACGTCTTCATAAAAGCTTTCGACTTCCTGGTCATCATGACTGGATGTAGGGGCGTAGAGCTGTACAATCTTCATTTTGTACCTCTTATTAAGTTTCACAACAAGACCTGCAACCCTCTCATTAATGCTATAGAATTCCTGTATGTTGCCAGCTATATTCTTATTAATCGGGAATCCGATGCCTAGTTCTCGTCTCTCCTCTAAGCCCCGGTAGCACAGTACGTGCCCGCTTTTTAGCACTGTATATGCTTCTTTTGTCCTCCTAACCTCCCTGAGCCCTATTATATCCCATTTACTACCCTCGAATTCCTCCAATAACACTGCTAGACTCGCCTCACTAGATGGCGTTCTAACGTTAAACGTTACCAGGTTAAGATTCCAATGGCGGCCTGTCAGGAGCCAGGTATTCTTAGCACACTCTGCTGCGTCACAGATCTGACCGCCGCCGTGGTCAGTTGCTTCGCGGCTGCTGGGGACTGAGGGCCGGGGTTTGATTGTTGTATTCATATAGGAGGTTGTGGCGAAGTACTGCACCAGAGTGGCCAATCCCTCTCTGGTGAGAGAGTGCGTTACCGGTTCTGGTCACCGGGATCAGGCCGCACTCCAGGCCTGTTTGTGCAAGTTTCTCAACACACGTTTCTTTTGTTTTGTTTTTCGGAGGAGAATTGCACGGCACCGAGATTCGAACGACGGTCCTCTTGCACGCGAGGCGGATACTCCACCACCCCCGCAGGAGTTGTACGCCTCAGTTAACCTACAGTGGTAACTTATTTGATCAGTCAAGGTGGACCAATCTGAGCTCGGTTATACCGCGCGGATGGCACTCAACTAGAGAACCTGGTATTTATGACCTGTACATGTGTGGCCATACATATTAAAGGAGATTGTGTGTGTGTGTTTTTTTAAGGATGGTCCCCGTACAGTGATAAACTAAAAGAAAAGACATATTAAAAAGGGGGGGAAAACGGAAGAGAACAGGTGATTTGAACTCTTGACCCTTGAATGTTGCCCGGAAAGATAGCTCAGTGGGTTGGTCCGTCAGGCCCCAGGTTACTTCAAAGCGCCAAAGCTCCTGTTCCAAGCCTCATACTTGCGTGGAAAGGGTCTCATATTGTCCGCGATGGATTCAGAGTGCTTGGAAGGCATACTTTCTTCGAAAAATGGCCGCCCGTGGATAAGAGTGAACTCAAGCGGCTTTAGAGACTAGGAAAAGCTTGATCACGTGCTAGGCGAGCGCGGCACGCTTAGCGAGGGAGCTAGCCCGAGTAACTATCTCAAGGACTGCGGCTCACGAGGGCGAAATACCTTGGTGTAATTAATATAACCGTAATAAGACTACTTTTTAAAACAGAACGGCCCAGAGGGCTATACTACGAGTGCTATGACTGATAATTATATATATATATATTAATCTCATCTATCGGATCGTATGCGAGCGCTGTTGCTCTGTCTCTGCGTGTAGTAGTTAAGAGAGTCAGTTTAAGGGAGGTGAAGAAGGAAGGAAAGGAAAGTCTCTGAAGCAAAATTGCAGCGCTGTGGTTTTAAATCGCACCCGCGGTAGAGAAACGGAAGGAGATATAAGCGTGCGCGGCCATGATACGCACATGACAAACTGCCTTAAAATATTTAGAGACTTGAGAGAAAGTTTCGTGAACAACCGATAACATGGTGATGAGCACTCGAATGCGAGGAGAGAAATTATTGAGACGTGGGGGAGTGTACCGACCCCCAAATGCCCCATCGGAATATTTGGAAGCCATGCACGACTACCTTGCAGATAATACGAATTCACGGTCGAACATTATAGTAACGGGAGACTTTAATCTACCCGGAATAGGCTGGTCTAATTTTTCTCATGATGTCAAAGATTCTAAAAGGGTTCATGCATTGCTCACGACTTTATTCAAGTTTTGTTTACAACAACTAGTTTCCGACGATGCCAGGGTCAATAATTCATCATCTTCACCCCTTGATTTAGCCCTTGTTAGCAGCTCACTTCAAGGGTGTACGGTTAGTGTTGAAGACGGCATATCTGACCATTAGTTGCTGGCCTGTCATGTCCGGTTGCTGGGAGGCGTTCTTTTACTAAGCCTGCAGATACTTTCGTCAGAGATTACACACAGGCCGACGATGTCGCTGTTTTAAACTATTTGGAATCACGCTTGGCTAATTTAAAGAAAATCAGTGATGTTAATAAAATGTGGTCATACTTTAGAGAAACTCTTCTCTTTTGCGAGCAAGAATATGCACCGTAAAGAAAGAAACGCACAAATACGGAATACCTGTGGTTCACGCGACAAATGGTTCATTTAAAACGTAAAATAAAGCGACGACGTAAACGCGGTAATACAAATTAGATTTCAAGCCTTATTTTTTACCTGCGGGAGCAAACAAGATCGGCGAAGAAAGTTTTTTTTTCAGTCACTTTGCAGTCATTTATGAACAAAGAACTCCAGAAGTTCTGGCGCTATCTATCAAAGGGTAAACCGTGTATATCAGAGATAAAAGTTTCGGGTGAAAGTATTGTTGACTCGACTGTCATTTCTAACAAGTTTAATGCAGTTTTCCAATCCGAGTTCACGCGTAAAGTTTCGCATGCACTGTTACCATCATATGGCTATGATAGTCCTTTGCCCCAGGTAGAGATAACAAAGGACGGGGTTCTTGCCCTCTTGCATAGGCTAGATGTGAAGAAATCACCTGGTCTTGACCAACTATCCAATACCTTTTTGAGTAGATATGCTGTATGGGTGGCCAAATATTTACATCATATTTTTGTTATATCTTTAAACACTGTAGTCATTCCTGATGATTGGCGCTCGGCAAAAATCATTCCGGTGCATAAATCTGGCTCTCCTCTTGAAGTTAACAACTACAGGCCCGTGTCTTTAACTAGCACCTGTTGTAAAATGTTCAAACACATTATCTTTAAAGCCATTATTACTTACTTAGAAAATAATAAATTGCTTTGTCCGCAACAGCATGGCTTTAGATCTGGTTTATCTACTGTAACCCAACTTGCTGAAATAATTGATGAAATAATTAGTACACTCAATATAAAAGACCACACATACGCTAATTTTTGGTTTTTTCAAAGGCGTTTGATGTTGTCCCTCATAAAGATTTATTAACAAAACTAAATGCAATTGGCATTGAACAGAAAGTAGTGGCATGGATTGAATTTTACTAAAGACATAGAAAGCAGTGTGTTGCTATACATGAGAGTGTCGCCGAAGATTTGGATGTGTACTCGGGTGTTCCGCAGGGCTCGGTCCTCGGGCCTCTCCTTTTCTTGGTATTGTTAGGAATGGCCATACGGGGTGGCATCGTGCCACCTTTCAGCCGGCTGCACGTGTTCCAAGCCCACCAGATGGGGAGCCCTTCCGAGAACTGCGGATGACCGACAGCCACGTGGCGCGCGGTCAGCTCAGGAATGTGGTACAGAGCAGAGTTCCACGAAGCCCTCTGACGTCAACACCGAGAGCTGTGCGGCACTGAAACCTGTGTGTGTGTACAGGACGAACATTTGCGTCCACGGGGCACTCGAACGTGCGAGCCTTTGTGTGTGTACGCTCGAATGTGTGTGCCTTTGTGTGTGTAGGCCGCACTGCGGGGCGGCGGCTAGTTTACAATGACAACACGAACATTTCCGTCCACGCCGTCCACGCCGAACGATGACGTCGAACTATGACGTCAAGCGGAGAGCTTATAAGCAGCGTTTGCCGGCTGCTAGAGTGTGCTCGTGTCGTGCTCGTCGTCGGGAGCTGAGTGCTCGTTCTCATGCTCGAAATGTAGTAGTGAGCTGTGTGCTCATAAACTGTTTGCTGTATGTTAGTTTTGCGGGCTCCATATGGGAGTTGCGCTAGACCGGCCAATGTACCTCATGTTTCAAATGTAAAGACTGCCATTAAATCCTGCTCGCCTAGTCCTGTCGTCCCAAGGTCCTCGCTACGACTACGACTGCCAATTCTAACATCTGGTTGGCAGCGGTGAGATCAGCCTACGGCTCCTATATCGGCCTACGGCTCGTAAATCGGCCTACGACTCGGAGACAGCAACGGCAGCTGACGGACGTTGGCACTTGGTGACCGACCGGCATCCTGATCAAGTTGGAGGCGGCTTGAGATTGACCACCTCTTGGAACTGACTGGATACGGCGGGGAAGGACTGGTGATATGGTGCTGCTTCAGTGGGTAAGCGTTTGGTTTTGGCTGTAAGATTTACCAGGCTTCAATTTCACTGTGTTTTTGGATTTGATTCGCTGGGATCTTTTACTTGTATTTTGTTTTGCGTGGGTATCGCAGCAAGTATTGTGTGACAGCAGAGCCAAAGCTTAAAGTAGCGACCATGGTCCTAATGTGTTTGACGAGAGCTGACCTGTTGTGGTTGTGTGAGGAGGTCGAGGTAAACGTAGAGGAGGACTTGACGGAAGCAGAAATTCGTAAGGCAATTCTAGAAAGTAACAATGATTCAAAATTCATAGAACAAATGGGTAACCGAATTCTAAACAAAAACGGGAACAGGAAGCAATTAGGCAAGAGCAGGAAGAATTTAAGCAAGAACAGGAAAAAGCTAGGCAGGAACTGAAAAGCATTTCACAGGAAGAAGGCCTAACAGAAGTAACAAGGCAGTACATTGAGGCATTGAACAAAAAATGGCTGTGGCTTAGCTAAGGTTAAGCCCTGGATGCGAAGCATACCAGCCTTTATTTTAGTTGTTGAACCACTGTTTAGCCTGGTGAACTGTTGTTGCTTGGCTATATTTGGTTCGGCTAGACGAAGAAACAACTCATGCGTTACTCTGCTTCGCCTTCAAGAGTGGAACGCGACAGCGTTCCCGTCGACCCCCCAAGGGGTGTAAGACAATGGGCTACGGCGCAGCGACTACGCGCCCTGCATTGGACGCGGTGAGCGTCGAGCAACGCAGCGTTCGGCGCGGCAACGAAATGTGCGCCTGAGCAAGCGACGCAGGCCTGAGCCTTAGAAACAGCTCGTTTCCAAGGCAACACCGCATTCACTAGAGGGGCTTTTGTACCGCTTTGAAGCAACGTACTCGTGGCTCAGTGGTAGCGTCTCCGTCTCACACTCCGGAGACCCTGGTTCGATTCCCACCCAGCCCATCTTGCAAGAGTTGAGCCAAAGCCACCTAGAAACAAGCGCAGCTGCTTATATACCGCCGCGACGCCGCGAGCGACGGCGCGAGTTGGAGCCCCGTTTCTCATCTGTCGTGACGTCACGGTGTCACGTGGTATGGCATGGGGTCAAAGGTCATTGAAGGCGACACCGCCGCGCCTGAGGAGCTGGGTTGAGCTCTCGTAATATGCTTCGCATAAAAGATTGAAGGTTTCGAGCAGCTAATCGAACAAAGTCAACAGCGGCTTGAAAAATCTGTAGGCTGGACGCAGCGAAAGTGGCAGGATGTCGACAGCAGATTTCAGTCGAAAGCCGAGGGTAGTAGTACCTGTGAGAATAGCAACACGTTCATAAGTGAACTCGAAGTGCTAGCAGCTAACGATGCCTTAGCGGCAGCAGAGGCCGTTCAAGGCCAGAGTGAGAGCGACGAGGTGCTGTGCCAACAGAGGACTGTAGAGACAGCTAGGCCAGCTGCGAACAATTTGGCACAGTTACCGCGTGTGTGCGTCGCATCTCATGGTATCAAGGTCGTTAGCGAGGTACAGGGTACTGTTGACTTGACAGACGCGAGCGTCCATGTCGAGTCAGATCTGCGTACCGAAGTAATGTGCCAGCTGGGCGATGCAGTTGAGAGTAGTTCTCTGGGTGGCGAGCTCCGTAGTTCACGAGAGAACAACTGCATTGTTCAGGGATCGGTGCGGCTCTCAGTGGCGTAGCTAGGTCGTCTGGCACCCGGGGCCCTTAGCTCTTCTGTCACCCCCCCCCCTCGGGTGTAGTCGAGGAAGGCGGGGATATCGACAATTTTTGGGTGTCTTCAGACGTATATGACACCCCCCCCCCTCCTCCTGGCCCCGTGCACCCGGGGCCCACGGCCCCCCGGCCCCCCCTGTTGCTACGCCACTGGCGGCTCTCCGCCTGTCTAGGTAGCCTAGAGAGGGATGATTTAATTAGGAATCATTCGGACTGTGTGCGTGAGACAGCGATCGAGACCGACGGGCTGTGTGTCGATGCACAGCGTTAGCTGGGCAATGCAGTAGAGGGCAGTTCGCAAGAGTGCGAGTTGCATAACTCGAGTAAAGCCTGCTGCATTGTGCCAGAGTCGGTTGAGCTGTCTGCCAGTCGAGGCATAGAGAATGTTGATTTAAATGAAAATCAATCAGACTGTGCGGGTAAGAGACCGATCCGGGCCGACGAGATGTGTAACGGCCAGCACGAGGCGCGAGATGACGGCATGAAAGAGAAGTCAAAGAGAAAGCGCCGCAGAAACAAGCGCCGAAAAGATCGGAATGCGGTGACTAATGTAGCGCCCCCAAAGACAGCGAGAGACCCAGAAGGGCAGGGCGCGGAGAAAAGACAGCTGCGGTCGTCACGGACGATGTTGACGCATCGAACAAGTTCTAGCCACCGGTCAAAGGGGGACCGAGAAGCATGTTCTGCACGGACGCGGACAAAGGGCACGGGGCAGTCAAATTCCTCGTCGTTCCGTCCTTCTCTTCGAAGGTCAGCGTGCAGTACAAAGAAGCGCAAAGTGGCAAGACGAGACCAGGTGGGGAGTAGCGACGCGGTCAGTCGAGGTCATGTTGAAAGCGGGCGCGGGGACGCAAATTGGAAGGAGACCGTAACGTCTTGGGGGAGCTGATAGTGAGTCAGCCCTTTTGTTG
The DNA here is from genome assembly GCF_038994185.2 of Dermacentor albipictus. Taxonomy (NCBI): domain Eukaryota; kingdom Metazoa; phylum Arthropoda; class Arachnida; order Ixodida; family Ixodidae; genus Dermacentor; species Dermacentor albipictus. Next base: position 6,135,727 of record NW_027225571.1, on the reverse strand, counting down.
TTCGTCCGCAGCCAGAATAGCTTTCAAACCGCGGCCACCTCGGGTACGGCTGAAAGTATGAGTCAGTCGTAAGCAATCGGGAACGGGAGGCCAAAAGAGCTTCCGTAGTAGGAAAACGTGTTGTTTTGTTTTATTTTTGAACATTTGCAAATTTTCGCGATTTGAGACTAGGATTTCTTTCAATATGTAAGGTATGAGCTCTGTTTATGTTTTGTTTGAGAAGCTCGAGATTTGAAAGACGCGTTTGCAGTAAACCTGTAGTCTCGCGAGGTGTTCAATAATAAGTATATAGGCTTTCTTTTTTTTGTGTGTGTGCGTGAGTAACCTGAAGGTCAAGGTTATCGTTGAGAGGCCTATCGTAACGCACATGTGTGTTATTTAACCTTCTTTATTTTTAAGTGTTTTTGAATTTTCTATGGTTAAGCGCGTAGATTTTCAGTAAGTGCGTGATTTGCACTGAGAAGAGCTCTTAGCTCCATTAACGCGTGTCCTGTGCGGACGGAAAGAAGCAGAACGTTGATGACTGGGTTGCTCCAGTGTGTCGAGGGCAGCCGTATTCTGACTTCTCTAGTACTATCGTGAGCAATATCAGCAGGAACACGCGAGCGCGTGGGAAATGGCCTCGAAACCGACGTGGGGCGATCCGTTGCGGCCGCTGTAGGAAACAAAGTGGAAAGGGCGCCGCGGTTCCGCCAACTGTCGGCACTCCCGCCTCACTAGCGTTACTGCGTAATGGCAGCTGATTGCGTGTCACCGGGCGCTAGCGATGATAAGGCGGTTTTGTCATGCAGAGCGTGGACCGTGCTGTCTGTAGCTGAGCGCAAAATATCTCTAGGTCTCTTTTTATCATACTTGCGGAACGTATCGCAATGATACCGGCGTGATACTGTGGCGCCTGTAATAGCGCTCGCACGCAGGAAAAAGCAGGGTTGTTTTGTTATGCGTGTTTTTCTATGTCTCGGTTATTGTGAACAAAGAAAAGTTGTACACAGCAGTAAATATAAAGGTTTTATTAGACGATTGCTTAATGGTAACAAAATTTTCATCCACACAAAAACTATCCCAATACATCAGTGCTACAGCTTGACCTTTCCTTGCAGGCTTCATGCGTTAATAACGGGTCATGGCTCCGCCTGCTTGAATGACGGCCTCCATTCTTTTTGGCAGAGACACGTAGAGAGCCTCGATGAAGGCTTTGTCATCTTGAAGATGTTTCCACTCGCGCTTTATGGCTTCCCACAGTTCATCACTGGTCGTCCAGTCCAAGGAGAGTCTTGAAAGGTTAGCCTTCATACGTGCCCAAACATGTTCTATGATGTTCATGTCTGCACCCTTCGCACACCACTCCAAGCTCCTTACCCCTAGTTCGCCTAAAAGACGTGCCACGACCGTTGCTGTGTGAACGGGAGACAAGTACTGCTGGAATAGATAATACCCATCCGGGTGTGGACCATTCAGTGCATAGGGGATCATCTCGTGCTCCAGCAATGTGCAATATGCAGAACTCGTAAATCTCCCAGGGATTCTTACAATGGGACTTAGGCCATCCCGCGAAATAGCCGCCCACACGTTTACTGACGTGCGTCCACTTGCGGCCACCTGCTTGACGTTCTACGGAGAGAAGCGCGTATTCTCCATGCTTCACACTCTTCTCTGCTGGTCCCAGCGGCTTGAGAACGTAGATTCATCAGAGAAGATGACATATTTCCAATCCTCGACCTTCCAGCTGCGGTGATCGACAGCGAACTTTAGGCGAGCAGTCTTGTTGGCAACTGTGAGAAGGGGCTTCTGAGCAGCGATACGACTACGGAGGGCGGCTTCCCTTAGCCTTCGCCGCACCGTGCTGTCGCTTACATGTTCCAGGGCAAGAGTACTGCGCACCTCCTTCGCGTTTAGAAATGGCTTCTCGTTGACTGCAGCAACAATTCGTAGGTCTTGATCCGCCGACGTGGCGCGAGGTCGCCTCTCGTGCGGCGCATCCTTAATGCGTCCTTCATCTCGGTACGCCTGCACTATCCTGTTGACTGTGTTCAACCGGCAGCCCGTCAAGGCAGCAATGTTTCGCTGCGAGTAAGCTTTCTTCCACAACTCAACGACTTCTTCCCGCTTATTTAACGGCACTCGAGACATCGCAGGACGCTGAAACGCACTTCTAACCGCGGGCAGTCGTGGTCTCCCTTATAAGCATTTGCCACGAAAAAGAAATTAAAGATGCGCGTCGGCCGTGACGTAGCGTTTTTACTTCTTTTCTTGTTCATCAAAGATTCGAACGTTTCCATGAAAGGTGCGACTGGCCTTACGATAGACCTTTTAAGAAGTCGGCCAGCAAATATTCCCTGTCGCATGCTTGCAAATATCTAATGCTATCTTCGGCTGGTCGTTTCTGAGCGCTCTGGAGCGCTCTCGCGAGCGGCGTTGTCTTCGGCTGGTTGAAAGAGGGCGCGCGCCCTGCGTTCGGCTGGTTCTTCTCGATTGCTCTCTTCCATCTTGGAGCGCTCTGAGGCGCTCCGAGCCCTGTCGTCGGAGCAGTCATCGAGATTGAAACGTCATCGCAGGGCCGCGTCGCTGCTGTTGGCGACGGCCCACCGTAACCTTGGCAACCTAGGCCACTGCATGCTGGCGTCTCGACGAACGCTCGTCCCGCCGGCACGTCCACCCGTTTTTCCGGCAGCGCCGGGAGCTTTGAATAGGCGAATCATCCGACGTTGGCAGTAGTCACGTGGTTTCGCATCGGCAATTTCCTCCTCCGAGAGCGAGTCACACGTTCGGCTTGCACGCTTGCCCTCTACCTTTGAGCTCGGGAAACGCCCGATCTGCCCGACTCTGCTTCGGGCCGTACAGGCGACCAGTCGAAGATACCATAAAAATCGGGTCTGACCGCTCCACATACGCACACTCAGACAAAGAAAAAAGGAACAAAAAAGGTTAACAGCGGTATTTTGCGCTGAACTACAGACAGCGTGGTCCACGCTCTGCATGCCATAACCGCCTTATCATCGCTAGCGCCCGGTGACATGCAATCCGGTGCCGTTACGCAGCAACGCTAGTGAGGCGGGAGTGCCGACAGTTGGCGGAACCGCGGCGCCCTTTCCACTTTGTTTCCTACAGCGGTCGCAACGCATCGCCCCACGTCGGTTTCGAGGCCATTTCCCACACGCTCGCATGTTCCTGCTCATATTGCTCACGATAGTACGCGTGTGAAGAGCTAGTTAGTAAAAGACACATTTGTTCAAAGGTGCCTCTGTGTTGCGTAAGTTACGCAAGTGTGGTTGTTTGTTTAAGGAACGTGTCCTGTGTGGATTAAAGGAACAAATGTGAGTCAGCGTGATGAAAACTTTGTATGATGCAAGCACGTGTTCGGAATAGAGACCACAAAGCCAGCGCGATTGTATTGACGTACCTGTGGAGTTGGCCAGACGGTTCAGTGGCAGCAGTACATGAAATAAGTACGCCACTGCGATAGGGTAAGAACAGGCTGTTCGTGAAGTTAAGTTGCTTAAGCTATGTTTGGGTATTGGTGTTTGAAAGCCTTCGGTTTAATTCTGCGTAAACCTTTACTCTTGTGCAGCGCGATGGTCGGGTTTGGTCGAACTCAGGAGGAACGTGAACGCTCGCTTTGGCGGCACGAAATTTTGGGGCAAAATTTGGGATTTCCAGTTGAGTGACTTGCATGGAAATTGTGGTAGGAGGCCTGGTGGGTTAGCAGCTAATTCCGGGCGTTTTAACGCTGAGCGGTATTGTGTTGCCGGGTTGACTCTTCTGTGCCAGTTGTTGTGAGATAGTTGAAGGCATTCCAAGTACGCAGGGGTTGCAGAGAGCAAAGCCGTCATCTTGCTCGCCAGCCATTCTCTTCCTGCCCAGCTGTTGCCAGCACTGGCCAGGCGAGATTTTCCGGGCCATGGAGGAGCTGTTAGGAATGGCCGTACGGGGTGGCATCGTGCCACCTTTCAGCCCGCTGCACGTGTTCCAAGCCCACCAGACGGGGAGCCCTTCCGAGAACTGCGGATGACCGACAGCCACGTAGCGCGCGGTCAGCTCAGGAATGTGGTACGGAGCAGAGTTCCACGAAGCCCTCTGACGTCAACACCGAGAGCTGTGCGGCACTGAAACCTGTGTGCGTGTGCAGGACGAACATTTGCGTCCACGGGGCACTCGAACGTGCGAGCCTTTGTGTGTGTACGCTCGAATGTGTGTGCCTTTGTGTGTGTGGACCGCACTGCGGGGCGGCGGCTAGTTTACAATGACAACACGAACATTTCCGTCCACGCCGTCCACGCCGAACGATGACGTCGAACTATGACGTCAAGCGGAGAGCTTATAAGCAGCGTTTGCCGGCTGCTAGAGTGTGCTCGGGTCGTGCTCGTCGTCGGGAGCTGAGTGCTCGTTGTCATGTTCGAAATGTAGTAGTGAGCTGTGTGCTCATATACTGTTTGCTGCATGTTAGTTTTGCGGGCTCCATATGGGAGTCGCGCTAGACTGCCAATGTATCTTGCTTAAAATGCTTAATATGTAAATAAATCCTGTTCACCGAGTTCCTCTCTACGACCATCAACTCCTTCAAATGGTGGCAACGGCGAGTTAGTCCGACGACTCCTACATCTCCTTGACAGCGGTAGGATCGCCCGAGACGAATCTAATAGTATATATTAATGATATTCACCTTTGCTTCGAACCACCAATCCAGATTAGACTATTCGCAGACGACTGTGTTGTATACACAGCCATAAATTACCGAGACAACCAAATTAAATTGAACATTTCTTTACACTCCATTGATGCATGGTGCGCAAGGTGGTGCTTAAGAATAAACACCTCCAAAACAGCTTCCATTACGTTTAGCAACAAAAAGAAGCCCCTTGACTTTACTTACTCTTTAGGTAACGTTACCATCACAAGAACTGACAAAGTTAAATATTTAGGCATCACACTTACCAGTAATTTCAATTGGAATTCGCATGTTGAAAATGTCTGTTGGGGTGCACTAGAGAAATTGTCGTTTTTGAAAAGGAAACTGCGTAATAACCCTCTTGCAGTAAAACTAAATGCATACAAAGCGCTAATACGACCGAAATGGGAGTATGCATCGGTTATTTGGAGCCCTTGCCAACAATACTTGATCCACAAAATCGAAAGAGTACAGAATTTAGCTTTGCGCTTTATTTATTCTGTTTACTCCCGTCACTCTAGTGTCAGCAACTTATGTAATACGGCCAACCTAGAAAAACTTGAGCAGCACAGAATAATATCTAGATTAACATTTATTTACCAACTTTATCACGAGAACTTTAAGCTATCACGGGAACGATATCTTCAGGATCCTTTCAAACGATCAGAGAGAACGAACCACAGTAAAACTACTAGACAGCCAGTCAGCCACATCACTGCTCACAAGTTCTCTTTATTTCCTCGCGCAATTTTATATTGGAATACATTATCTGAGGAGGCAGTGAACTCCACCTTGTTGGAATCATTTGTTCAATGTATTAGTAATATCAACTTTTGTTGAAATTCGAGTCCGTCCAACTAGTGTACACTCTGAGTTGATAATATTGCCTTGTTTGAGTATTCATTTGTCATCTATGTCCGGTATATTGCTATGTTTCTTTTCTCACTTTTGTGTGTATTATATCTTGGCAATTATGTCAAGTAATTAGCTTAAATTTACTTCTCTTGTTTGTATTCTTAGTATCCACTCCTGCATGGGCCCGAGAAGGGCCTGCAGTATGTGTAAATAAAGAAAAAGAAGTTCATTCCACGGCACCACAAGAATAATGGCGTAACATTTGCCGCATTTCCCCGTAAAAATACAAACGCCTTCAACTTCGTTTCACGGCACCACAATAACAGGCCGCCATATTTACAGCTTTTGCTAGTAAAAAATACTGGCTTCTGAAATTTCATTCCATGAACCCGCAATAACCCGCCGTCATATTAGTGGCAATTTTCGCAGTTTTCCTGAAAATTCTCTAACGGTGATTTTCGATATTAACGAGACCTCTAACTTTATTATTCATGTTTATTGGAACAACCAGTTTGCTCGAAAAGCGTTCTCTATTACCCTTGCTGCTGAGTCTGTCTGCTTTGCTAGTTACTTTACAGTTTAATAGTTGAACATTGTGCGACGTTGCCGATGACAGTCGCATGCGCGGCCACGTCGGGTCGGGCGTAAGCGTCAGCAGGTTTTGGGGAGAGGGAGAAACCGTCCTTTCGCGGGCAGAGCACGGGAATCGCAAGTTCTGTCAGAGCTGCTGGGCGTTTCACGTGACATCCCTGCGACGGGGCCGGAGCCTTTTAAAAGGAAGCTTCAGCTCGGGGGCTTCTAGCTACATACATGTAAAAGCAGAGTTTGTTTTTCTCGGCAACCACTGCACCAGAATTAGCGAGGTCTGTTGCATTTAAAGGAAAAAACTTAAAAATCTAGTGACCGTTGTTTCGAATTTTTCATTTAGCCAGTCAATTTTTTAATAAAAATTGGCGAAAATTCATAATTTTCATAAAACAAAACTATGAAGTTTACAACTCTGTAACTCAGCAATGAAAAATATTATCACAATTATTTGAATTGCATCTAATAATACATGTAAAGCGGACATATTGATATGTTACACATGAATCTCAAGAAATTTAGTAACACGAGAATACAGCTTTTGCAGTACCCTTGTACAAAACGGAACGAATTCAGGTAAGCTATAAATTGGCATATCGAGTTTGTTGGCTTTGAATGATTTAATGGATGCCATTTACAGAACCGCGATATCTGTTCGTGATGCAGAGCTATTAATTTCTAAACTTCTTGCTTCTATTGTTTTTCGAACTTTCGAATTATTCAAAATTATTTTAACAAAGTTCAGGTGCTAAATCGAAATTCCGCTACCAATCGTCGCTAAAATTTAGCCTTCTCTTTCAAGTGCAACAATTTCCATTAAAATCGGTCCAAGGGTTATCTCAGAAAAGCGGTTCTGCGTTTTACATGTATTTGAATAGGCCGCATTGGAGTTGGGCCCGAGCTAAAGCGTCCTTTTAGGACCGCTTCTTATGATGCAATTTTCATCGCACGGAAATTGGGGTTTCAGTCGCACGCATGCGACGGAACTCGCAGTCACAGGAATCGATCCCCTTTTGCGACTGCGACCAACCAGTTCACCGCGCATCGCACCGATCGATCTATCCTTTGGGTGGCAACATAAAAAAAAAGAAAACTAAAGAAAGGGTAGAAAAGATCATTTTTTTTAAATTCTAGGAAGCTATTTGGCATAGACATCCCTGCCTTCTCTTGATTCTCTTTCTCTATCTCCTCTAAAACACATGCAACAACGTGGAAAGCATTGTTGCTTTTAAGAACAGGTAACACATTGAACAAAATAAAATCAAAATCGTGCAGGGACGTCAGCCAGTTGCATCACTTTTCGCGATTGATAGCAGGAAAGGATGCGAATAAGCTTGTTTGAGTTTGCTACTTTTTGACGCGGGCGGACAGGTAGTCACGTGATATTACTTTTTTTAATTTTCCGCGGGCTCAGCCGCAAAACATAAACGGGCAAAAGGTACCCGGCTGAAAACATGCCAGCTTTCGATTTCCTGCAAGTTCATCATTGACAGCACGGCTGTCAATGATGGACTTGCAATGATGAATAGGTAATTGAAATTTATTCGAAGATTTTCAACCCGAACATTCTTTCGTTTACTTGAAAATATTCAAATGGAAGACAGCTACGCATCATTTTAATTCGTACAGTCGCAGAACGTCGCCAATTGCTCTTTTAAGTTCTGCAAATGTAGAGTCCTTACAAATAAGACGCTATCGTGAAAGGCTCAACACCTCTTATCTCATATATTATTACGATATCATCGAGCGATGCTCAAGGGACGAGCCGCCGCGAGAACGACGACGAAGTTGGTCTGTGCCCTTGGCACGAGCGAGTGTCAGCCTGGTGGTATGGCTCCAGTGTAACCAGCCTCTATATAGCCTCTTTCATCTGTGTCTTTCCACACGTAACATTCTGAAGGAGGTCAGCGATCCCCGTCCTCACCACGGAACTCTGGAGTGGTCGGTACATCAAACTTGTCACCATGCCTCCCGGTGACGAGACCGCCTCTGCAACGGCTTCGGCTTGTCCGACTGCTCCAATCATCACGGTTGCCCAACATCGGGACCCTGGTGTGTTATCTGGCCTTGAGAGAGAGGACGTTGGCGAACGGATCAACCTCTATGAACACGCCATTGCTAATAAGAGGTGGAACCCAATGATCATGCTCTCCAATGTCATCTTTTATCTCGGTGGCACCCCACGCATGTGGCACCAAACGCATGACGACGAAATATACAGTTGGGACAGTTTCAAAGAAAAGCTCAGGGTAATGTTCATCGACCCCATTGGGCGCAAGGCTGCGAAAGGCACTTGCGTCTCGTGTTCAGACATCTACAGAGCCGTACGTTTCATACATCCTCGACGTCTTGGCTCTATGCCGCGAATCCGACAATACTATGTCTGAAGCAGATAAAGTGTCGCATGTGCTAAAAGGCATCGCCGACGATGTTTTCAATTTGCTTTTTTTCGACCACGTCTCGACTGTCGACGCCATGATCAAAGAATGGCGTCACCCTGAACAAGCTAAGAGCCGCCGTATCACACATCACATCACGCGACTACCCAACACTGCTGCTACGTCGACATGTGAGGGTCGACCGCGCCAGACCACCCCCAGTGACGACGTAACCCGTATTGTTCGCCGCGAGCTCGAGGCCACCTATTTCGCCAGCTTTCTCCGCGACGCCTCCCAATCCACCAGCAACCACGATTGCGATGATTCCTGCCGTCGTCAGACAAGAATTTGAGAACATGGGACTCAGCTCTATGTGTTCATCGCCTCCACCCACGGTTCCCCAGTTCTCTAGCAGCCCTCCTCGTCCTTGGCAGTCCTTTTCTGCCACATCTCTCCGCAACCCGTCCGAATGGAGTACCCCTGATGACAGGTCGATTTGCTTCCACTGCTGTCGCATCGGCCACGTCGCCCGTCACTGCCGCAACCGATGGCCACCACCTCCTCGGACATACAACGCCGCTCATTCCCGCCCCTTTGGACCTTCTGTTCCCTATGCCACCCGCCATGAACCCATTGCCGCTGATGCTCCTGCCCCGAACCTTCGCTACAGCCGCTCGCCCTCACCTCGACGCCATCAGTCTCGTTCGCCCCAACCCCGTCGCTTCTCTCCGTCGCATATCGCCTCCCGGATCCAGCCGGAAAACTAGGCACTGCAGCTTCTGAAGGTGAAGCTGCGTAGTCCACCATGCCCTCAAATCCTCTGATCATGTTACACACGAACCAAAACCTTCTTGACGTTGACGTTGATGGCTATCCTGTCACGGCACTCATCGACACAGGCACACATCTTTCTATTGTGAGTGCTGCCTTCCGACGACGACTCAAAAAGCTCCTCACCCCAGCTTCGGCACGCGTCGTCCGCGTTGCGGTTGGCGGTACTGTGCCTATCATCGGCATGTGTACGGCACTTGTTAGCATCGCCGGCCGCCACACTCCAGTACTCTTCACCGTGATTGCTCATTGCCCCCACGACCTCATTCTCGGCCTCGATTTTCTCTCCGCGCATTCTGCTCTTATTGACTGCTCTGCCAGTACCCTTCGCCTTGAGTTGCCGATTCTCGCAGAACCTTCTGACGCACCCCAGTGCCGCCTACGCCCCACCGGCTTTATTCGCCTGCCGCCAAAATCAATATATAGCCAATATTGAACTCTTCTCTTCCTCACCAGTCCCTGATGGGCAGTACCTCGTCACTTCTCTGCCCCACATTCCACTACAGTATCATGTTACCGTGGTTCACAGTATACTTACTATTACTGCGAACCACACTTTCATGCCTATCTTTAACTTTGGATTGGCAAAGCAAATTCTACCGCAAGGCATTTGCCTTGCCGACGTTGATTGTCTCGGCGACCATCACGTGGCAACATTATCGACCGACTCTTCTTGCGAGCTTAGCAGGCCCATCGTGCCAGCCTCGGCCGTCGATACCACGATACAGAAAATGGTTGCGACGGACCTGTCTTCTGCGCAGGCTGAAGACCTTTACCGAGTATTATCGTCCTACAGAGATATTTTCGACTTCGACGATCGCCCTTTATGCCAGACGCTCGCGGTCAAGCATCGGATTCTTACTGGCGATGCTACTCTTATTCACCGACAACCGTATCGAGTTTCTACGTCGGAACGCCAAGTAATTGAAAGTGAAGTGAACAAAATGCTAGACAAACATCATTGAGCCTTCTTCGAGTCCCTGGGCGTCACCTGTAGTGTTGGTTAAGAAGAAGGATGGCACGTGGCGTTTCTGTGTAGACTACCGTCATCTGAACAACATTACTAAGAAGAACGTCTACCCACTCCCACGTATAGACGATGCCCTTGACTGCCTCCACGGTTCCAGCTATTTCTCTCCTATTGATCTTCGTTCTGGATACTGGCAGATTGCTGCTGACGACATGGACAGAGAAAAAACCGCGTTCATCACACCCGATGGCCCATACTAATTTAAAGTAATGCCGTTTGTATTATGCAACACCCCTGCCACCTTTCAGCGTATAATGCACTCCTTGCTCTGAGGTTTCAAATGGTCCACATGTCTCTGCTACCTCGACGACGTCATCGCCTTCTTTCCCACGTTCGACACTCACCTTGAGCGTCTAACAGCTATACTTGATGTATTTCGAAAGGCGAAGCTGCAACTAAACTCGTCGAAATGTCGTTTTGGCCACCGCCCAATTCCTGTTCTGGGCCACCTCGTTTATGCTTCCGGAGTACAACCTGATCCCGAAAAAACTCGCGCTGTCCGAGACTTTCCGGTTGCGAAGACAGCCGCAGGCGTTCGAAGTTTTGTACGGCTATGCTCGTACTTTCGTCGTTTTATTCAACATCTTGCGGGAATTGCTAGACCCCTTACTAATCTTTTGAAGAAAGGCGTGCAATTCTCGTGGGGTACTGCAGAAGCCGCCGCCTTCTCTCGTCTCGTTACTCTTCTCTCCTCACTACCCATTCTCGCCCACTTCGACCCTGATGCCCCTACAGAATTGCGTACAGATGCCAGTGGTCATGGCGTAGGTGACGTCTTAGCCCATTGTCAGCGTGGCCAGGATCGCGTTATTGCTTATGCGAGCCGCCTCCTCACCCAATGGGAGCGCAACTATTCCATTACGGAACGAGAATGCCTTGCTGTAGTCTGGGCGGTTGCGAAGTTCCCTCCTTACCTTTACGGTCGCCCTTTTTCCGTAATAACTGACCGTCATGGTCTCTGCTAGCTCTCATCGCTAAAAGATCCTACAGGCCGGTTTGGTCGATGGGCTTTGATGCTACAAGAATTTTTATATTCCTTGATCTACAAGTCTGGCCGACTGCACCAAGCCGCTGACAGCTTGTCGCGTTACCCTGTTGACGAGTCTGACTGCTCCAATATTACCAATGCTGCTTGCGTATTCTCTGTGTCGCAGCTGCATCATTTCGCCGACGAGCAACGTCTTGACGCCTACATCAGAGCACTCATTGACCGTTTTGAACACTCTCCGGCCGTCGCCACTCTACACCTCTTCGTCCTCCGCGACGGTACTCTGTACCGTCGTAACCTTCATCGGGATGGCTCTGAGTTACTACTTGTCATACCTAAACACCTCCTCTCAACCGTTCTCGCAGAGCTTCACGACGCACCAATGACCTCGGCGTATCTCGAACCTATGACCACGTACGTCGCCGTTTTTTCTGGCAGGGCCTTGCCCGTTCCGCACGGCGTTACGTCGTCACTTGTGAACTTTGCCAACGACGCAAGAAACCTTTCCAGCTCCCCGCTGGTTACCTGCAGCCACTCGACATCCCTGCCGAGCCCTTCCATCGTGTCGGCTTAGACCTTCTCGGCCCATTTCCGGAATCTACATCAAGAAACAAGTGGGTTGCAGTCGCGGCGGGCTATGCGACCCGCTACGCCATAACCCGCGCTCTTCCGACCAGTTGCGCAACTGATGTTGTGGACTTCTTCCTGCACAATATCATTTCAATTCATGGTGCTCCGCGTCAATTGCTAACAGACCGTGGCCGTACGTTGTTAGCCAAAGTCATTGATGACATCATGCGTGCCTGCTCAATACACGGCCTCACTGAGGATTTGAACCTTACCCTTACAGACATGCTATCCAAGTACGTTTCAGACGACCACCGTGACTGTGACGAGGCTCTACCTCACATTACGTTTGCGTACAACTCTTCCCGCCTCGAAACTGCTGGCTTTTCGCCTTTTTACCTCATGTATGGCCGTGAACCGATGTTACCACTGGACACCGTGCTTCCGTCCACCACAGCTTCAACTAGCGCTTATGCCCGTGATGCTATCGCCCATGCTGACCATTCTCGCCGACTTGCGCGCGCTCATCTACAAGGCTCTCAAGGCAAACAAAAGCAACGCTACGACCTCCATCACTGTGATGTCCATTTTGTGTCTGGTACCCTCGTGTTGCTTTGGTCACCATCGCGTAAAGTTGGCCTTTGTGAAAAACTGCTTTCCTGCTACACAGGCCCATATCGCGTGCTCCGCCAAGTGACCGATGTCACCTACGAAATCGTTCTAGCCACGCCCACTACGTCCTCCGCTGTGACAACCAGTGACATTGTGCACGTCGCCCGACTCTGACTCTACAACTCTCCACATGCCTTGGATATTTAACAGCACCGTGACTGCGCTTTTGCCGCCGGGGGGTAGTATTACGATATCATAGAGCGATGCTCAAAGGACGAGCCGCCGCCGCGAGAACGACAGTGAAGTGGGTCTGTGCCCATGGCGCGAGCGAGTGTCGGCCGGGTGGTTTGGCTCCTGTGTAAATAGCCTGTATATAGCCTCTTTCATCTGTATCTTTCCACACGTAACAATATTATGATCAGCTTGGATTCAACCAAAGCATAGATTTCAAACCATTTGTACAGCGCCCCACCCGTTGTTTTCATTCCAGAAAAGTAAGTGACTTTTCTTGAAAAACTAACGCTTCTAAGAATTGGTTCTTTCCCCGAACCACTCACGAATGGAGCAGCTTACCGAGACATGGTGTCGAGTGCCCTTCTCCTTCCGCTTTCAAGACCGCACTTGATAATATGTGAATTGAAAAAGCCCTAATCGCCATGTATCGAGCAACGCGTTATCTAGATCGTGACGCGTTTTGTCTTTCGTGGTACCTTTTTCGATGATGATTCTGTTTGTATGCTCCTTTGCATGCTTTCTTAGACTGTTCTTTTTTCTTCTGAATTGTAAAATTACCGTATCGTGCGTCATGTCTGACGTGTCTATCGCAATCCACAGATTTCCCACAACTCCATTAAGTGTTTCTATCGTTATCCATATTCGTCGAACCCGCGTGATCTGGATTGATGCAATTTCTCGATTACCTGATGCTTTTCTCGATGACGATTTCGAGTGTTATACATGATTTTCCCTTTTTCATTCTGTTTTTTCCCCTCTCATTTGCGGATGTTATCACATTGCGCGCCGTGCCTAACAGGTCCATCGCATTACTCAGCCTGCACTGATCAGACCTGCCTTTGTATGTCTATTCTTATGTGTTTCAAATGCACCATATCACATTTTGTAGGCCATTCTGTAAAACCAATTCTTGCTTAAGGCCCGAAATACAGGTTAACAGTACCCAATAAATAAATATAATAAATATAAAAATTATTATTATTTTATTTCTAGGGTTTTACGTGCCAAAACCACGATTTGATAATGAGGCACACCATAGTGGAGGACTACGGATTAATTTTGACCACCAGAGGATCTTTCACGTGCCCCAATGCAAGGGACCACAGGCGCTTTTGCATTTCGCCTCCATCGAAATACGGCCGGCATGGTTGGGATTTGATTTCGCGACCTCGTGCTTAGCAGCGCAACACCATAACCGCGAATTTACTTCGGCGGGTAGAAGCACCCGAAGGAGGTGCCACGCATTGTGGCGCCATCTCTCGAGGCGATGCAAAACCCGCGCTGCGGAACTCACGGACCGCTCGCGTTCATAAGAGCGCTCAGCGCCAAAAGATGACAATGAAGTGTATGGTGCCCTCTGTCTGCCTTCCGAACGCCTATTGGAAATAGCAAATAAGAGTTCAGCGTACTATATAAGTTCGAGCTTGAGTGATATTGTGAACAAACATTAGGAAGAACTCGGAAGCAATATTTTTGTAACTTATTTGGGCAGTAACTAACGTGTGTTGCGCGGTCCTGTAGAAAGGGCTGGGGGCTAGAAACCGCGTTTCTAAAGTTTACTGGTTACCAAGATGCTTTCGTTTTGTTCTAGCAAATTGCCTGGATGTTCCTGTTTGGGTGCCCGGGTGACGGCTCTGGCTTTTGGCTCAGGGTCACTTGAAGGTCGCCGACAATGGGAGCTAAAAGCATTTCATGCTTAACATGGTGAGGCCTGCAACCGGTTATTGTAATAAGTCATTCTTCAACGCATGGGTGAAGAGTATATCTAAGTATACCTGGTCAAAGATTATGAAAAAAAATTCGCAGAATCTCCTCTGGGAGTTATCTCATTGGTGCGTAAGCATTTCGTTGTACTGATGCATGTGGTGTTTCGTGATGGTATACTGGTGTGTTTCGTATACTTGCGAGGACGACCGCGAAAGGTTCGCGGAACCAGGGCCGGTTTAAGAAGAATGGGGGCCCTGGGCTGATGCGCATACAGGCCCCCTTTCCCTATACTGACCTCCCCCCCGCTGTCGCCTGCTACGCTACTGGAAATATGCCATGTGTCATTTTAATTCCACCAAATTAAATAGAATGGAGTGCGATCATCGAGATTATTATTATTGTTATTATTATAAGGAAAACAAGAAAACTTGCTTGAAACGCGTGCTGTTGTAAACGCCAACACATATGTTCACTTTTTGATTAATCTGCACTCTGTTTTCAGCAAAACCTAGGCTTTAAGGAAAAGTTTAGTGCACTCAACACGAACAAGAACGTAGAAAAGACAACACAGCTCAGATGTCGATCCTCCTGAAGCTAGGCTTTGCTTGCATCACTAAGTTTAATCCCGTGAGGAGACGCATGGTTGTATCCAAAACATACCTTATTAAAAGTCAAGAATCATACTGCACTAATCGTTATACACGTTACTCTACAAACATGCAATAGATATATACAATACTTAAGGCAATACAAACACCATAAAAATGCGCTAGAATACAGAGGAAAATTACCAACTGTAATTACAAAACATTATTTGAAAATATTTTCGTTAAAGGTAAAACAAGCAAGGACGACACCAAATAAGTGTCGCACCATCAAAAACAACAAAAATACAGTTCTTTATAAGCACGCTAAATATCACACGAAGAAGAAAGAAGAGATGAACCACCAAGATTTGCATATCTTGAATTACACTGCTCAGCGTTTCATTGGCAATGTGGAGGCTGGGAGGAGACACAAAGAACTTATTGGAACTATCCATGTATAGCGCAAACAGTCCTCTTTTAAAATGGCATCTTTCGCGCCTTCGCTTTAGCGAAATCAGATATAGTGTATTCGAAGGATAGATCGCGGAGGAAGTCACTCTCAATGGACATGATAGCAAGTGAGTTCACTTTGTCGTCAAAGAGACTCGAACGAAGGCGATTTTTTATCAGCGACAACTTGGAAAACGATCGTTCGGTCTCACAGTTTGCCATGGGTATGCTTAAGTACATTCGCAAAGAAATAGAAAGGTTCGGAAACACATCAATAAGCTGTCTTTCGTGCAGCAACTTCATCATTCCCAGGAGACTCATGTCCTGGCACACAGAGTTGTGCAGAAAGTTCGCAAACTGAACGATTTCAGCGGAAAATGCTCACTCCAAATCATTTTTGTAGGTTTTCACCAACTTCTCAGCCTACTGTGCCAGAGAGGCCTCGCTCCAAACTTCTGTCAGTAATTTTAAGAATCCGAACCTTTCGCAGAGTTCAGTGTAGGCAGCCTTTCCCACTCGCAAAGCAGAGCCCAGACTGTCAAGTACAACATTGTAGGTCTCTACGATAAACTTTTTTCTACCTTGTAGCGCACTATCGCTTTTTCCATCCGGGTGCTTACCCAAAACGATGCGTTTGCCCTCATCCTGATAACATTGACTGGTACTTAGCGTGCGTGCTCTCTCTTCGAAGCTATCAAAGAGAGGTCACAAAGAATTAACAAAGCCTTCTAGAGAGCTCAGGAGGTCTACAACAGTTGAAATGTCTAGGCCTGGTTTCTGAAGTACTACGCTCGTTTTGTCAAAGCGCTCCAAGATTTCAGTGCAGAAAAGCGCCATGAATGCAGTCTCTAGTTTTGTAATTTTATTGAAGAGAGAGTGTGCTTCGTTCCTAGTGTCATCGTTTTCTTCCTCGTTCTTTGATATAGCTTCAATGCAACACAAGACTGCATTGAAATTTTTCAGAATGGCCTTAGATGATTCAGCGTGTCTTGACCACCTGGTCTCGGAGAGACCTTTCAAAACAAGCTGCTGGCCAGTTCCGCCTATGCTGTCCAAAAGATACCTCCATCGCTTAGGTGAGGCAGCAAGGAACACATACAGCCTCTCAATTACAGTGAAAAATTTGACTACCTCAAGGCAACTGTCAACGCTACAAGCGCCAACTAAGTTCAGTGAATGACCAGCACATGGGTCATAGACTGCCAATTCGTTCAGTTGTTTGATTTGAGCTTGCAGTCCTTTGCATTTTCCTGACATATTATTCGCATTATCGTAAGCTTGGCCCCACAGTCATCAAGTGAGGTGCCATTTGTCGTCAAGAGGGACATCACCGTATCGAACAGATACAAGCCGGTATGCGATTCAATTGAAACAAATCCAAGAAAGCGTTCGTACACTTTCCCACTTAAATAGTATCGTAAAACAACTGACAGCTGATCAACGTGAGTAAGGTCTGGAGTAGAAACAATAATTAAAGAGAAGTATTTTGTTCGTTTCACTTCGTCAACGAGACGTTCATTGACAGCCTTTGCCATATGCTCAAAAACTACATCACAAATTGTTTTTGACAGATACGGTGGGTGACCTTTTCCTTTGTTCCCGTAGCGTTTGATGTGCTCCTCTAGAAAGGGATCAAACTTGGCCATGGCCTCAAGCACTCCCATATAATTGCCATTTCTCGGTGAATCTCCTCACTGCCCCTAAACGCTAGGTTGCGCTCAGCCAGAAGCTTACCTACAACGACTACGCGCTTCAACACCTCTGTCTAGTAAGCGGTCTCAGTGACAAGATGCTTAACCAGCTACTCGTCAATTGTGCTGCTCGAGTTAGAGCGGGCGAGCTATGCTGCCACGTAGTTCCAGAAAAACCCAGAAAAAGAACAACCAATTAGACACGCGATAATGTGGACGCCGGGTCACACGGACGTGGAAGGCACCCGTGAGGTCGACAGGATAACTCGAGGATACACTGCATACCGAGCACCCTCCGCCAATGACCTCGAGGAAACCGAGCCAGTCCCCAGAGAATAATCGGCTATCCTAAACCACTATAAGGGCAGCAGGAAGCGGTACCCCCCGCCGCATAGCTCTCTCACTAGAGAGGACTCCAGCTTGAAGGCTGCTACAGACGGATGCATATCCGAACTTAAACACCCTCAGTAAAATACAACCCACACAGTACACTGACCAATGCCCATGGTGCCAGGAAACACCCACGATCTACCATATAATGTGGGTCTGCCAGAAAACAAATGCGCCACCAATAATACCAAACCAGAGTGCGGAGTAATGGGAAGGAATGCTCTCCAGCGACCGTCAGGACGTCCAAATAGGGCTGATCCGACGGGCCCAGCTGGCAGCGGCATCCAGCGGAGCCCTGGACTAGGGGCAGACGGCGATTGCTAAGAAGATGGAAGACAGCATCTGACTCCGCGAAATTCACTAAATTTTCTAGAGCTCAATAAACGTTTTTCCTCCTCCTCCTTCTCCTCCAGTGCTCGACGCTATTTTCATGTGTGCAATTTTTTTCTTCTGCTGTGCGTGGTGAATGTACTGGGTTTGCTTGAAATCGAAAATAGTTTGCACATGAAACAGTAAACGGAACCTTTCGGCTCCGAGTACATTAACCAGTGTCGCTCGTACGCCTCCTCATTTACAGCCTTTCGTACGAAAAGATGAGGTGACATATAGTGTTTCTGAGTTTTGTATTGCCTTTCAGAAGACGGAACATTTTGTGCCCGATTTTGAAAATACAATGGCCCTTTCTCAAGGCATACACTCCGGAAGCTGTCAGGAATAACGTCCGGCCACTTAACAGGGTCACTTCGGAGAATCTCGCAACGTACCTCTTGCTGCGGGGGTGTTTGTACTTCTATGTTGCCGCAACGAGAAGCCGTCTCATTGGTCCTCTCGAGGCACACTTTGTGGGTGGAAACATGATTATTTGAAGCCAAACTAACAGGAAACAAGTGAGCCGGTTCTTGGAGTGTCGTTTCCTGGCGCTGGTCAGTAGAAGGAGGCTCATCGTGGAGGTTTGGCACCTGTTGATCAGCAGTAGTAGAAATCGGGCGTGGCGGACCGGACACCTGGAGCTCTGTGGCAGGGGCCCGGCCGAGTAGCATAGACGTTGCTCACTGAGAAACAGGACAGGGCTCGGTTAGCGACGGTTGCTCAGGAATATGGACGACCGAGGTTGGCACCATTTTCACACGATCCAAACAACCAAGATGAGTCAAACTTTGCTTTTTGCCAGGAAACCGCGGTGATGGAGTTGGCAAGTCCTCCACAGAAGCGCAGTCGGTACTAGTGGGAGTTTGACACGGGCTCTGGGTAGAGCGATCATACTGCTCCGCGGAAGCTACATTGAGCAGGTACTTTGTCATCTTTTGTAGCCTCTTTTCGCACTCTTCTGTTTCTAACTTCGCCTTTCGTTTAGACGCACCACTTTGATGCTTCCGACCAAGCATTTTTGCATGAATGGATGCTAAATGTTCACTGGGCACTATGTCAGTCCGACGCGACCGCAGGTGTCCAACGGTGGCCGTCCCGATGACTGGCGCACGCTGCCTGGATGGTCCGTGGCTGGCCGAGAGTGGTGCGTCGCCCGGGAGCTCCTCAGCGGGCGTGCTTATGCAAGCTTAACCGGCGGCTCGGGGCTGAATCGCAGCCCGCGATCAACTTCCTTTTATTGACGCGCGCCGCGTCTGTCTGTTACTAGCGCCAAAGCAGGCGTTCACATAAGCATAGAGTACAAATCCCCTCCTTCTCCGTACAAACTCACTCCTTCTCCCGTTCCGGTCTCGTCTTCCTATTGGCTAGGAGGAATCGTCTATTCTGAGAGGTTCTCGATTTTCGTTTTGCCCCGTCGACGCCGAGCGTGAGAACGAAGGGGAGAGGGCTACTCCTAGCGCGGGCGAAGTTACGCGCCCTCTGTCGCCTCTGAGTCATCTTTTTGTACTTCTTTCTGGAAAGTTCGGCCGCCAGTCTGACCTACTTTTCCCGTCGAGCGCGCGCGAGGGTGCGCATCCGCTTGGCAGGAATGGGCCCTGGAGACAGGCTTTGTGTCCAGCTCTGCAACTTCCCTCTTCAGTCTTCCAGAACCCTAGCTCGAACAGTGACATTCCATGCCCCACAGCACGCGGACAAAAGCACGTGTGACGTCTTCTTTCCTTTCCTGCCTAGACTCTGCCATCAGACTCATCATCATCTGCTATCGGACTCATCCTCCCCCGCCCAAATTACTATCACGGTAAAGGAAAGTCTAATGGGAGGCACTGTTGGGTACTGCAGCACATCAGTTCTATGAGAAGGACAGCGGCGGAAATATTTGAGAGGTGGAGGGTGGCGTGGTGGTGATGAGGGGCAAGGGAGATTGAGGTCCTCATCCCAAATTACATGTTTTAAGTGTTTCCCCCTTGCTCCTCCTCTCCAGACAGCACTGGACAGACGGACTGACAGGAAACCACGAAAACTCTTCCAAGCAAACGCACCTCGCTTCGTAAGTGAGGGGGCCCCGCCGGGGTGGCGGGGCATTCCTGTTTTTGCAGCTCGACAAATTCTCCCCAAATGATCAGGCTAAACGCATGCTGTTACATTAGGCGGGGGGCCCCGTCTGCTCGATCTGGTTTTCTCGCTTCATACATGTCGCTCGCAGTTCCGTTGCCCATGGTTCCACATGCTAAGCAGGTCAGAATAAATAGGCCCCCTTCTCCTGCTGTCCGAGGTCAGGCCCTGGGCTGCAGCCCCCTTAGCCCCGCCTCTAACCCCCCCCCCCTAATCCAGCGCTGCGTGTAACGGAGAAGCGCGGTTGCAACACCGAACTGTTAAGTGAAACCTGCACGAGACGGCGTAGAAGAGGCGACTAGAAGCAACGTTCACTGTTGTTATAGATAGCCCGCAGCAGATGTGGATGTGGGATGAAATGACGAGGGAGATACAGCAACTGAAGGAAATATATGCAACATTTATTAGGTACTCTGAACGATTATGAACCGGGATAAACCATGCTCCGGCGGCGGCTACGTCTGGCGTGGCGGCGGGGTCCGTATCTTGAAAGCAATGCGCGATACCGATAGAGAGTACCGAGTGCTCATAGGTTCGCGCACTGTGTTCTCGCCGCTTACTTAGCGTTGAAGAGAGACGCGCGGGCCCGTATCTCGAAAGCGATCTGCGAAAGCTGCAGGGTGCGGCTTGTGCGGAGAGCTCCGTGAGCGCGGTGTTCTCGCTGCTTCGTGGCGTTGAAGCGAGAGGCAGCACCCATG
Source organism: Dermacentor albipictus (assembly GCF_038994185.2). NCBI lineage: Eukaryota > Metazoa > Arthropoda > Arachnida > Ixodida > Ixodidae > Dermacentor > Dermacentor albipictus. Next base: position 6,114,977 of record NW_027225571.1, on the reverse strand, counting down.
TGAATTCGTTCGCTGCTGCTTGCAGTATTTTGAAAACGATTGTCTCGCGGGAGAGACGGGCGGTTTTTCCATTGGGTGAGCATCGAAATGCTTACGCATTTAACAAGAATATTTTTAAGGGCGTGACGCGGGCATAAGATGGGAAAGGGTAATAAGCGGAAATTATTCAAGAGCATGCATCTTGCACGATTCAAAAACTGCCGCCTTACTCGCTTCCGCACTTTCGGTACAGATGGCGCGAGGGATACCGCGGATGATTGAGGGACTTTACGTGGAGGTAGCGAACCTTGATCTAGGCAAACTCGTCCAGAGGCATAGAATTCACTGTATGGTCGGAGGCGTGCCTACGAAGGCTCCGTATGGGGTGGATTCAAGCATTGCTAAATACAAGAGGAAAGCGCGCCTGGAGTTGCGTTGAGCAGTATCAGACATGTGTCCATTGATGCCCTGCACTATTCAGAGGTCGCTAAGACGTTTTCATTTTTCATCCCAGAGTCGCCGACACCGGCTGCTAGAGAGATGATGAAAATGATACGCCATTCCAAACGATAGCGGCCAATCTTCGTAGCTCGTCTGAGTGTTACGCCGTGCGCTTCGGCGAGATAAAGTTAACGACTCTTCACGCTTCTCACCTAGATCGCAAACATGAGCAGTCATATGAAGACCATGCGCACTTCGACGTTTTCACCACTCGGACAGTCTAGCCTGGCGATAAGCGATCGAAAGTGTCGCGGCGAATGCATGCACCGTCTCTCCCGTTTTAACGCGATAGCGTTAAGGAGCTCGTGTCGCAGAAAAGCCGGTGTCGTCGGCGTCGGGTGTCGGCGTCGGCGGCGTTGACCGTGAGCGATAAATCACGGCAGGCGCTTCATAAATAAAAAGCAACTTCCAAGATTGGCCCGGCGGGAATCGAACCCAGGTCTCCGGAGTGTGAGACGGAGACGCTACCACTCAGCCACGAGTTCGATGCTTCCAAGCGGTGCAAACGCGCCTCTAGTGAATGCGGTGTTGCCTTCGAAACCAGCCGTGGAAAGTTATACTGCGGTGTATATCGGTAATTATGAACATGTAACGTACAGAAGTCACAATTACACGAGTTGCGAAGTGCGTTTCCGCTGCATTTCTTTTGCGCTTTCCGCACACGCAGAGCCATCTTGCGGCAAACACAGAAGACCCCCTCCTCTCAATGTACGGCGCTGCCCCGACAGGAGGCGCGCCGCGCGCGCATTGGGACCGCTGCCAGGCGCGTCGCGGGACTCCCTCTCCCCTGACGACGCTTCGCCGGGCTCCCGGTTTAGATTACTATCTATCTCTCTGCCCGTGCCGATCACGACGTTTGGATCGTTTCCCCTCCGAGACACCGAGTTCTTTGGTTCGTTTCGTTCGCTCAGGCGCACGTTTCGTTGTCGCGCCGAACGCTGCGTTGCTCGACGTTCACCGCGTGATAGGTGGGCGCTAAGTCCGATGCGGGGCGCATCGTAAGTGATTGCTGTGCCGTAGCGCATTGTCTTATACCCCTTGGCGGGTCGACGGGAACGCTGTCGCGTCCCACTCTTGAAGGCGAAGCTTAAGCGTCCTCCAATTTTTTGTTTCCACCACTCGTTAGGCTGTGTTCTGGCGCGACTGTCTACTCTGAAAAGTTTCAGCGCGATGTGCCTATGGGCACTATCTTAACCTACTATTCAGTTATATTGTACCTGTATTGAGATACAGACAAAAGCTGAGTATCAGTTTCTCTATCCGCATTCTAAAAACCATGGGGCGCGCCTTTGTCGCATAAAGCATAATAGTCTATCTTGCGTGCCTTTTCTTTCTTTAACGATGCGCGCCCGATACTTCCAGATCATGAACGACAGGCTCGTTATTATCGTGACTGCCTGACATAATATTCTGGATTGGGAAGTAGCGAGCGCAGCGTTTTCAAGAAAGACAATGCAAGCCAAACATCTGATGGATAATGTCGTGGCAAAAGGTACGCCACAAAGGGCGTAGATTGTGTTTAGAGTGCTAAAGTTATAATATCCATAATTTATATCTCAAACTATATCTACAGCAACATTGTGTACAGTGTGTTCAGAGTAAATTTAACAATTGTAGGTGAAAGACGAAAAAAGGAGGCCATAAATTCAATAAAGGGACGTTAATTGGACACGTGGAAAAGGGACTTAAAGTTGAAAAGGTGGCAGGGACATCCCTCACTGAAGCCACCCTCAGCACCTGAGGGTGGCTTCAGTGAGGCGATTTCGGAACCAAACTGCCCGAGGCGGTTTCGAGATCTGGCACACGTGACCTTCACGGTGTCCCGAGGGAGAGCTGCAAAAGCTGCGCCAATCTTGTCGATCAGCGGAGTCTGGCTGTTACTGGCATTGCAGTTGGTTAACCTCGCCTCACACGTGATTCACAGGATTGCATTCAGTGTAGTTAGGGGGCCAGACGTCGGGAACGGTGAAATCGTAAAAATTATCGGACAACCACTTCTGATTTTTCCCAGTGGTACGACGGAGAGCCGAGTCTTGCTCGTATACGTATACGCACGTATATACGTATGCGGTTGTCTAGCAGCCGCCCTCTCCACCCAAGGCTTCACAACAGTGTACAGCAGGTTCACATACCAATTAGAATTGAGCACGCGGGTCGCTGGGGAAAGACGTGTGGGGGCATTACATTACCTTCATTTTAGACCTATCCAAACACCATCAAACATTAAAGAAGTTTGGTCTTCATCACACGCGGAACAAACAACATTATCTTCAGCCACAGCTTTATAGTCGCCTTTGCATCGCAGCGTTTCATGTCGTATCGCTTTTACGGTGTTCAAGGTGCAGTGAGCAGCTGTTTTGATGACGCAATTTGGCTGCCCGTCGTGAATCATCATGATGCAAGTAAGTGTTTCCATAATGTACTGGCGGCCTCCTCGCGTTCATTCCGGTTCCGTTTGATTTGACGAGTTTATCGGAAGCCAAAGATAAATATTATATGTAAATTAAAGCAATATGCATTGACAATGCGTATTTCTATCTTTCTATGTAGTTACATCAAATTTCAAATTTACCCGAACACCCCGTACAGGAAACTGGAACTGCTTCATGTACCGCCTGGCATCACGACTTTCTCTACGCTGCTCGCCTCCTCCTCATGCCAGTTCCTTCACCAAAGACGCCCCCCTTTTGGAAGGACTCCGTGACTGCTGCAATTTCGTGCCTGTCGCTGTCACGTTTCCGTTCGATAATTTTACCTTGCACCAGAAGCGTAAAGATCAAGTGTTCTGGCGCGTGATAAGAAAGAGTTGCCTGTAGAGGCGTTTCACTTCCGGTGACTGCGGCTGCAAAGACGTACTGTGCGTCCGTAGAGCCTGCGCTAAAAGGGCAGCTGGTTACTAGGTTCCGAGGTAGTTCCTAAAGTGTTTACCGCTTAAAAAACTTGACAAACCTTGCATCTAGCTCGTTCGCGTGGTCTTCGTGTTGAAGGACTCCCTGTGTGCGGTTCAGCCTGCTTGACGCTCCTGTCACGCGTTGAATCATGCAAAGTGTGCGCCTCTGCCGCCTTTGTTAGGCTCTTAAGGCAGATAATGTAGCGAAAGGTTGCCCCAGCGAATTTTCCCCGCGCACAGTGGCAGCTGCATATGTGGGCTGTGAACTAGGCGCGCTGCCAAGGCCTTCATAGATATAGATAGGCGAAATAGATAGATACACGTTAAATATAGATACACGTTCATAGATATAGATAGGCGAAAATATGCACCACCTCTTTCTCAAGTGCCCTACATACGAAATTGCAACACGGAATTTCAAGGCATATTTAATACTCTTACATCGATGAATACACACCCTAAAAAATATACTTGGCCCATGTCTAACAGTTGGGCTTCATAGAAAAGCGCTTAGGACACACCAGTATCCCAGGTCTATAACAAATTTTAGTATTCGCCGAAAGATACATGTATGATGTAAGTCTATGCACGTTAGGTCGTCAAATGTTTATGTAGTATTTTATGTATGGTTGCACTTACAGGGGCCTGTGCACTCGTCCGTGAAACTGAACTTCATGTGTTCTTGGACAATACGAAGCACATGTATTTAGATGTGCAACTATATACATATTCATCTTCTGTGCGCTCCTGGATTCATGTACAGAACCTTGGGATATTGCTGACTGTTTCTTTTTGCGATAGTTTGATGCTACATATTCTGACAAAAATTTCTTTTGTCAAGTAAGGAGGAGTAGCAGGCGTCACCTAAAGGTGATAACATGTCCTATTACATCACGTCAATAAAATAACGGACGGACGGATTACATGTGTTACCTGCCGTAACTGAAATCATTGTGCCTGCATATACACAGCACTAACACATATTCACCTGAGCAAAAGTATGCGCACCAGGGATTGCGTGATAGAGCTGATTTTTCTCCACCTATGCGTGTAACCTGAAATTGAAGACTATAGTCTAAACGTTTCGTCCAAAGCTTTCTAGTACTCGTCAATTTCAGTTTGTGATTCTCGATTATGAATAAACTCAGTTTTGTCGTCGGGCCTGTCCATGTACTTTCGCTCACGGGTGTGCATTCTGTCACCCTTCTCCACCATTAATCCGGAGTCCGTCATTTATATCCTGCTATCCATCTCATTATTGCGATAGCAGTCATATGGACACTCCAAGCGCATTTCCGCTATCGGCGTCGCCGTCGCCGTGAGGTCCCTTCCAAGGTCGATAACCGTCGCCACGCTCCCTATGCTATATGTGCGAGTGAAAGCTTGCGAGGGGAGCCGACGATCGCTGCTCAATCTCGCCCGCGCGAGAGAGGTGAAAGCAGAGAGGAAGCGCGCAGTCTTCTGTCGCGCGGAGACACCCAACGTTGCGAGGCACCGGGAGGAGGGAAGAGAGGCGGCGGCGTTCTACTCCAGCTGCAACTGCGGATGTCGCGGCTGCGCACGGTCGCGCGGCCGTATCTTGAGAGCGATCTGCGTTGGGGACAGAGCCTAGCTTCGTTGGTGATCCGTAGCTTTGGGTTGTGCATTGTGTTGTAGGCGCTCACTATGCGATGAAGCGACAGACAGCACGAACGTCACTTGACTTGCTGCTGCTGCTGCTGCTGCGTTTCCTCGCGTCAGTGTTTAGACAGCCAGTTTCCGTGGTGATCGAGTGATTTGTGTTTATGTTTGCTTGTGTGCGCGTGACACCATCATTGTTAATTTAGTTGCTATGCCTATGTTTACAAGTTTATAAGGCCGATAAAACTTATCTCCTTACTTCGTATAGCTGCCCACTAATTTGCTATCGCAATCGATGATTCGTCTTTCGGGTGACGCTGCCACTTTTTCTCTCGTGATAGCCTCATCACTACATTGAAATTCGTCTATTTGCGGCTGAGGGGCATTCACAATTACAGCTCAGTCACTGTCACCTAATCATATCTGTTTATTTCGGTTCGTCGCATCCAAACCTAGGAATGGAGACAAAAAGCGGTACACCGCCTGACTAAAGCCTTCACTTCCTATGCAACAAAGAAAAAAAAGGATGCTGAAAAAATTGTTTGATGGGCCATTGCCGGCGTCGGCAGTACTGCCGCATCTGAACCTCTTTTCTTTGTCCACCGTGTAGTAGCACACCCAGTTGATATCCTGTAATTTGATTCAATTTGACCTAATATGACCGCAAAAGTCCGCCACCTTAGGGTTTAAAATTGGAAATCCACTTCTGTAGCGCGCAGGAGCAGCGCGCTCGGACATCCAGCGCTGTTAGCGACGCAGGTTTTTTCATTGCGACAGTAAATATATAGATATTCCAAGCGCATTTGTGTCGTCGCCGTGAAGTTTCGTATAAAGTTGACGGGCGATAACATTGTCGCTGCGCGCCGTATGTGTATGTGCGAATGAACGCGTGCGAGGGTGAGCCGGTGATGGTTAGCCGATGATGGCGGCTGAATCTCGCGTGCGCAAGGGAGGAAAGGAAGGAGGAAGCGCGCCATCTTCCGTCGGTCGCAAGGCACCGCAAGGAGGGAGGGGAGGCTTTCGACTTCAGCGGCTGCTTTCAAGATAGGGCCCTCTTGAAAACGATCTGCAATGGGGACAGGGCACGCTGATTTCTCATAGCTTGGCGCGCGCTGTGTTTTCGCCACGTAGTTCGCGTTGAAGCAAGAAGCAGCACGAACGTCGATTCGCTTGCTGTTGCTGCCGTATTTCCGCACTCCAGCGTTTTGACGAGTTTCCGTGGTCATCGGGTGAGATGTGTTCATGTTTGCTTGTGCGCGCGTGGCACCATGCTTGTTAATTTGGTTAGTATGCCTATGTTTACAAGTTTATACAGCCGATAAAACTACTTTTCTAACTTAATATAGCTAGTTGTCCATTAATTTGCTGTCGCAATCGATGCTTCGACTTTCGGACGAAACTACTACTTTTAACAGCGGAGCTGTTTAAACATTTGTTCCACGGTGGAGCGTTACCACACAACTCAGCCCAGCTGTGCGCTGCCTCGCGTTTCCGTGCAACCCCCTGCGAGAGCACCAAGCCACGTAACCTCCTCGCAACCGACTCGCGTAGGGCGTAGTCGTGACGTCACAGGCGAGTAAACGCTCGGAACAGCCGGCGTGGCGACACACCTCTCGCCTCCTCTACTCCGTGCGCACATGCTGCTGCCATAGGAAGACTGAAGAAAGTCCGGAAGCCCGAAGAAGCATCTTACCAGAAGGGGCGCCGTACTGCCAAGCGAGAAGCGATGCGTCGCCGCCGAGCTGATCTGGAACACCGCGCCGAAGCTGCGGCTGAGAACAGGCGACGCCGAGTCGGGGATACCGAGTTTCAGTCCAGGGAATGCGAGAGTCGGCGCCTAAAACCTCGACGTCGCCGAGAAAGCGATCCCGGCCTGCGACTGCTCGAAAATTTGTAGCGTCAAGCCCGCCGAGGGAACCTTTTAGCATAACTTAGGATAACCTCGCAAAACCTAGAAACGACTTAGCCAAGCCTAGCAACACTTAGCAAAACCAAGCATGACCTCGCAAAACGTACAAACAACTTAGGCAAGCCACGTAAAAGTTGGTGATCACAAGCTCCGCTGTTGACTCCAGCCGTGCACCACTAGTGCAAGCTGCACACGTCTTTTTTTTGCTTTTTTATGTGAAGCGTCTTTAAAATTGATCAAAGGCAGTCGCTTGCTGAAACCGCATGCAAAAAAACATGTCATACTATTTTCGCTTATATCTTTGCAACCATACTACCCCCGCACCGTATACTTTGGTATCATTGTATGAAGGAAAGTATCCATTATTTGATCATACATGTATCGCGTGCACAGATGGCTTGTCGTCGCACAATGCCTGACGCAATCGGAGCTAAATTTAGCATGGCGTGTTGCTTTCAGACATGCGTATAGCTCGGCAGTACGTTTGTCCATGCGAGCAGAAACGGTCACGTTTTAGAGAGCTGACTATGCCATACTAGGTATAATTTATCAAACTCATACTGGTGCTCATCAGGAGTCACAAGACGTTAAAGTGCGCAATTTGTTGCAAAAATTTGAAGCTTGTTCGGCTGTGGCCCCCTAGGTTCCACACGTATGGTCCGGAAGCGATCTCAAGCGACTCGTGCAGCAAGACAGAGGACCAACCCCTTTGACCATGGTGAAACGTGCACTTCTTCATAGAGGTCACAAGCGCAGGAGCTTCAACCGTCTACGGCGTGCTTGCGCAGTGCATGGCTGTCTCGGGCGCCTTCAGTATGGCGGTCATTTCTTTACCCTACGCTCCAAAATCGTTCGCACCTTCGGGGCTTATTTTTGACACACAATAATAGTTGTTATCGGTCTGTTTGGCTCGTTTCTTTTCTTGAAAACGCTGCGCTTGCTACTTTCCTGCCAAGAACGCTGTCACGTTGATAGCGCGCGTGCCGTTCGTGACTTGGAATTACAGGCGTGCAGCGTCAAAGAAAGAAAGGCACGCAAGAGAGATAACGATTATTGTTAATGTGACAGAAATACGCCCCAATGGAGCAGCTGTTTTTAGAGTGTAGTGTCCGAACACCCTACGAATAGGGAGCGAGCCTGATTGCAAAATTAGACCGTAAGACGCCCGCTATAGCCGTAACATAGGTTAGGCATGTAAGCTCTCCGGTGCGTGAATAGATGTTAGTTGTGCATTTGGCTGCGCCATATCTGCACCCCATGTGTATATACACTATCTGCAGCACGCACAATACGTTTCAAATATGCCCCACTGCAGCTGCGTTCCTGATACAGCCTACCCAAATTCAGCACTCAATATCTCACCTCTCGTATAGGTGCGGTATAGGTGCGGAAACAACTAAACATTCAGCACACGCTGAGCACATATGCCGGCACATGATGGCATCGTCTATGAACGTTTAAGATTTCTATGTAGCATAATACCAACCTTTCAGATAAAAACTAATTTTCATCAGGTATATGCATGTTATCGGAGCTCGTGGCAGCTGAAACGCGTGAAATTCCGCAGTTAAGGTCTAGAAACAGTGCTCCAATGCTCCCTAGCTTTGCGGTTTCAATTGGACACCTAATCAGACCCGGATGATTTAATAACGCGAAGAAATACATGCATCCATGCATTGCCCTGAACCAACCATGCTAATAATATTTCGAGTATAGTTCCCGTATGTGAATAATATCCAACGCCGCGTCTAGAATTTACTCGCATTGCGAGCCACATGATACACTCGTGCACTGAAGCAGCATGCCTTACGGATTTACTGCAGGAAAAGAGCTCTCGCGCGGTGACATTGTATTGTGCAACTTCTATGGTAATGCGCTTAGCTCACCGTCGCTTACATCAAATGACAGAGGCCAATGCTTCCTTCCAGACAGTGGTCGGTGGCGGTGCATGGCAGATTCTAGTATATCATCATCATCATCATCATCAGCCTGGTTACGCCCACTGCAGGGCAAAGGCCTCTGCCATACTTCTCCAACAACCCCGGTCATGTACTAATTGTGGCCATGCCGTCCCTGCAAACTTCTTAATCTCATCCGCCCACCTAACTTTCTGCCGCCCCCTGCTACGCTTCCCTTCCCTTGGGATCCAGTCCGTAACCCTTAATGACCATCGGTTATCCTCCCTCCTCATTACATGTCCTGCCCATGCCCATTTCTTTTTCTTTATTTCAACTAAGATGTCATTTACTCGCGTTTGTTCCCTCACCCAATCTGCTCTTTTCTTATCCCTTCACGTTACACCTATCATTCTTCTTTCCATAGCTCGTTGCGTCGTCCTCAATTTGAGTAGAACCCTTTTCGTAAGCCTCCAGGTTTCTGCCCCGTAAGTGAGTATTGGTGAGTACTGTTATAATCTTTTCTCTTGAGGGGTAATGGCAACCTGCTGTTCATGATCTGAGAATGCCTGGCAAACGCACCCCAGCCCATTCTTATTCTTCTGATTATTTCTGTCTCATGATGCGGATCTGCCGTCCCTACCTGCCCTAAGTAGATGTATTCCCTCACTACTTCCAGTGCCTCGCTGCCTATTGTAAATTGCTGTTCTCTTCCGAGACTGTTAAACATTACTTTAGTTTTCTGCAGATTAATTTTTAGACCCACCCTTCTGCTTTGCCTCTCCAGGTCAGTGAGCATGCATTGCAATTGGTCCCCTGAGTTACTAAGCAAGGCAATATCTTCAGCGAATCGCAAGTTACTTCGGTATTCTCCATTAACTTTTATCCCCAATTCTTCCCAATCCAGGTCTCTGAATACCTCCTGTAAACACGCTGTGAATAGCAATGCAGAGATCGTATCTCCCTGTCTGACGCCTTTCTTTATTGGGATATGCCAGGATATGCCACGGCGTAAGACAATTTGACGGTTTAATTGCGCTTATGACAGTTCAGTACCGGCCAGTGGTGCAGTCACTGCATCGTACGACAGCAATTTCGCAACTTAACCGATAAAGTAGCAGTTTTACCCGAAAAGCGAAGCATCGATTGCGATAGCAAATTAGTGGACAGCTTTACGAAGTAAGGGTAGTAGTTTTGTCGGCTGTATAACGTGGTAAACGCAGGCGTACTGACTAAATTAACAAGCTTGGTGTCACGCGCGCACCAACCAACATGAACCCGTCTCACTCGATGACCGCGGAAACTGGCTGTCGAAACGCTGGAGTGAGGAAACGCGGCAGCAGCAGCGGCGAGCGAACGGACCTTCACGCAACCGCTCGCATCAACGCAAATTACGGCGCGAAGGCACAGCGGAGCGCTGGCTCTTTACCAGACGCAGATGGCTGTGAAGATACAGCGGCCCGGCCGGGCGCACGCGGCCGCCTCAGTAGCCCGGAATAACATGCTTCCGCCCCTCCCTTCCCCCCTAAGCCTTGCGCGCGACGACGAAAGGCGGCGCGCTACCTCCCCACTTTGAGCCGTTGCGTGTGCGAGATTGAGCTGATTGAGCCGCGATCGACGGCTCAGGCACAGTTTCACTCGCACATACAGCATACGGCGCGCGGTGACGATTTTATTGCCCTTGTACTTTATAAGGAGCTTCACGGCGACCCCGACAGCAAAAGTGCGCCTGGATATAATTGCTGTCGCAATAAAACAGACACAATCAGTGGCACCGAGGCAGGAGCTGACCTGGTCATCATAACAACGACAGTGTCAGTTGCGCTTGTCGATCGAACCGCAGCGGCGGCGAAATGGTTGAGCAGCCGCCTCGTATGCGAGAGGTATTCGGATCGAATCCCAACGCCACCGGTAATCCACCACTTCTTTTTTCTACTGGGCAAAGATATTCACTGAGCCAGCGCTCGGTTCTTTGTATAGGGGTTTTTCATCTCGAAATGGAGCACTATAAGGCTTTTCAAAGGTCGCTGAGTCCTCCTTGTCCCACCACAGCGATGGGGAAATGATCGAACATCCGCCGCCGATGCATGGGGGAGCCATGAGGAGGGCTGCCGCAGGTATACCTGCCGATAAAGTAAGTATGCTTATCTTATCGGGAGCGCCCTTGTATACAAGCGTGCTCCCAGTCCAGTGTTCGGCGAATGCGGGAGTTCCACGCTTGCGAAGGACACCCACGAAATGGGAAATTGCCGAGATGGAACCGGCATCAATAATTTCAGATATCTATAGTGCCTTCTTTCGAGTTGAGAACCCCTACAAACAACCGAGCGCCCGGCCAGGTGACATCTCTACCCATTAGAAAAACCATTGCATTCGGCTACTTCATTCTTACTGCTGACCGATACGCATGAGGATTCGAAGGAATGTGAGAAGGGCTGCGTGGTTCAAATGACTTGGGTTATAAATGCCGCTGACCAGGTTCTTTTCCTTTTCCGACCTTTGCTTTCATGTTTACCAACCTTAGACAAACTGGAGCGATTCTGTTATTGCTGCAATTTAAGAGCGCGCACATCACCCTCCTTCCTTAGTTCCGACATTACCGTATAGCTCTCCATGCAGGCTAGCAATGCGTATAGGGCTTCCTAAATATACGTTTTGTGCTGCGCAGCAATAGTTTTCCAGATGCAGGTAGCTAGATACGTAAAAGGGAGGTGGAATAAATACCAAGCGAGAAAGGCACAAAAAAAAAGAAGACGGAGAATCGCTAACGGAGCGTTGAAGATATCGCGTTCAATGGTGCCACTTTCTCGACACTAATGTGTGGGCTGATCTAAAATTTACAGGTTCTTTTTCATTGTGTTAAGTGTTCATCTGGATATACAACAGCAACAACGCCACCGCCAACAAGAGCAACAGCAAGAAGGGGCGCTTTTCTGACACAAGCCGTCCTGTCGCTCTCCCCGTTTATATTTAGGCGGGCTCTCCATGGGCGCACCGCACTAATTGGCGCAGAAAGCGCGTCCGTGGCTCACTTTTCCTTCGGCGGCCAGAAGTAGGTGAGCGCCCGCAGACGACGCTCAAGTGAGACATCAGCTGCCGAAATTGCGAACGACTTTCTCGCCGCGGCAATTCACGGATGCAGCGCTGCTAGGCAAGCGACGCTTGCGAAGTTGCCCACAATGTCCCTTTGTGTAGGATCGGAGTAAGTGCACATTAAACGCCATCACATTTAGGGTGACTGTGATGGCCAATGATTGCGCGCTCTTAAATACAATCCGTGCACGCTACGGAACCATTTCTGAGACGAGTAACGCCGGGAAAGAGATTTTATCAGATTGCGTGTGCCGCCTGGCACCGCGTCTCAGTGATTCTTTTTTATAGGTTAGGTCAGGTTAGGTCAGATTATTTTTCGTTTATGGCTCCCGCAGGGAGGCACAGTGGTGCGACTGTCTCCCGCCCGCCGCTGGCGAGGGATCGGTATTAAGCATCAGCTTTAAAACGATGTGGTGGCACATGCAGCCAAGCTGTTTATCTTTACATAGCTTCTGCGTTTATTGTAGCCTCTTAAGTCTCATGGTTCGTGTTAAGTGCCATCGAATCTGATAAAAACTTATTTTCTGTGTTCTCTGTTCTCTGCTTTTACTAGTACCACCGCCCAAGATTTATAACCCTTTCCTGTTCGATTCCTAAATCCCAAGGCCTCGGGCAGCACAACCACGTCCTCATAGACTACTGGTTAGATACGGCTACATGGTAACAAAATGCGCCAAATGCTTTCTGCTATGTCCACACGTTATACGCATGCATAGTCGACTTCGGCAAAATTTCTCCTTTAACACCGCGTTCTTAGACATTCTCATCTGGCATTGCCTATATGCGCCGCCGAGGTGCCACCGAGCGCAGCCGTTCGCCGAGTACCATCACGTGGTTACAAATGGTTTCCATTACATTTCGGAGAACTCGACTCGTCGGAGCCGACGTCAAGACTTCGCGTGATCCTGCTGATCAAGTATAGGGGACATCGTCACTATTGTTTGTTTCGTTCCTCCATGTTTGTATCTTCAGCTTTTGTCTCGGCCCCAGGGGTCGCAAGCGTTTTCTTGGCTGTCGTGTGATGCGCCGTCAGCTCTTTCAGTGTGACGGGACGCAGCGAGCTGAACTGTCATAACCACAACATAAAGAGGGGAATTGACTTACGCAGTGCTACGCGGGAAATCTCACTTGCACCACTAACTGCAAGAATGAACTTACTTCTGTGCGTTCATCCAAGCGTTTCAAGGTGCTTCTGAATTCGAAGCCCCCATGAAAACTTCATTTTCTCCGTTATGTGAATCCGGAAAGCATGCAGCTTCAGTCTCTGCGTGTGTCTCCTTACTGAATATGCTTAGATCTAAAGCTTTCATACTAAAGCTCTAGAACTAAGGGCTGTCAGAAACAGCGCCATGTCTCGTGTCTTTAAATTCAGACATCCTCGCACTCACCCTCGCGCGTCTCCCTAGCACCCGTAGCATACGGCGCACGGACCACTCATTCATGTCGCACTTGGATTTTATGCGGAGCATCACGGCAATTTCAACGGCGAAAATGTGCCTGTTGTGTCAAATAATTACTATCGCAATAAAATATCTGGGCTGTTGACAGCGCCACGGGGGCGTGCGATGGCCAGTTTTATGGCTTATTTGAAACCCAAGAAGGGGGACCTTAGGGAAACTGTGACTCGCTACAGAAGCCATATACAGGGACACGAGCTTCGCCAATCGCTAACTGCTATCACGTGGTTAAACGGGTTCCATCGCGCTGCGGGGAAGCGGATACGTCAGACACGTCGCCACGACTTCGGCTGCAGGTTTTACAGACAACGGGTCCCCATAGTTACTATATAACATACCGCATCTATCTAGATATGTATTACAAAAATGTCTGAGTGATTACAGCTAGTGCTGGCAAGGTCTGCACATTAGTGTAATGAACTTATTATTTCCGCCTGAGAGCTAAACCTGAAAAACAAAATTCCAGTTTCTGACGTTGACACACACGCACACACACGCGCGCACACACACACACACACACACACACACACACACACACACACACACGCACACGCACACACACACAGTTCCTTAATTAGGCTGGAACATTTTAAAGTCATTTGGTTGTGCAGTGACGTGAACATAATTTTGTAGTCGCTGGAAGTACAACATGTTATTTCATACTTGGTTTTGATTTTAGAGAATATTCACAGATCTTGAGAAGAAACCTTCTGCGGCAATTGCAGGTGTCTCGTGAAATAGCTGGGATAGGGAGGTTTTAGACAAACGAATATCATGGGTCTGTGACCTTTGCAATCCAAGTGCAGGTATTACACTCATATCTCTGCGAAAATCAGTTTGAATACCGACTATGGCACCTCCGGCTGTTTAAGCGTCGTTTAGTTCTTCTTGAAACCTATTATCTGAGAATGCGATGAACTAGTTGGCGCCAGCCTACACTTTTTAGATCATATCTGAGAGGTTTACATACTTCGGTATCTTTGCATGCGAGCAAGAATACGTAAATAGTTCTCACACTGGGTCGGAAGGTTAGAAAAACACATGTTACAACGACACACTCCATACTGATTAGTAATAAAGGGAAAGTCACATGTCTTAACGGCTATAAGTCGTCGAACAAGGCATGTCGCTTGAGTCAACGTTTCGACGAGTTATTCGTCTTCGTCAGACCAACAAGACTTGTGGAAATGTTGACTCTAGCAGCATTCTCTGGTTCGACCACTGCTATAACTTAGTCTCCATTTTCCTCTAAGTCTGCTTTATTTTTGCGAAAGACTATAACGATGGTAAAGACAGTAACAAATAATGCGGGGCTTTTCCTGCCAATGAGGTGAACGAGACGTAGCACTGGTGATGGCGATTGGTGTTACTGTCTCAATTTCTTAGTCGTCTTGACGCCTGTAGGTGTCCGCCGCCGCTGACCGCTGCTGGAATCCGAGATTGATTTCCCGGAATTTGGTAAAGCAAAAAAAGTTGCACTTCCCCGCGAGTATGCCCAGAGATTGCCACTCGAAGACTCTCTCAGGCATTCTACCTATACTACAGCTCGGAATGCTTCCTCTGGCCTAGTTCTTGGACGCTCTTTAAATTGGTTGGCTGACGCCACACTCTGCAGCTTGTCCATACTTATAAACCATAGCTAGGATGAAACAGTATAAACGATGCCAGTGGCAAGAAGCGAAAGGCAGCATACGTTATAGGTGGAAGAAAGAATCGCGTATCTCCTCTTCTCGACCGACACGTGCTGCGCCACCTACACAAGCGAAGACGATTCGGACACGAAACAGTGCAATATTTACTATGCGTAGTGTTCCTCTAGCTACTGAGTCACTGTTTCGCATTATGGGCAATACTGCAACTTTTTCATTATTGTCGACACCCCAAGAGAAAGTTAATGACGTCAAGGACCGAATGTGATCTCTTTATTAGTTATCGTCAGTGGGATACAGATGTTCTCGAAGGTGCCTTGGTAGTGGGCATCTAGGTAGTGGTAGAGTACATCTGTTCTCTCGGCATGCTTTAAAATCTTTTGGGCATTGCAACCGGTTATGCTATACCGCTTCTTTAGAAAGATACTAAAGAGCAAAAGTAAATCGGTTTAGATGTCACAGCATTATTTAGAGAATTTTTATTTTCATTCATTTGCTAGGAGAGGGTTGGTCACTATACACATAAAATTGAAGGCCAAACTTTTTCATTTGGTGCCGAAAGTGTGACGTCACGTATTTCAACATATTTTTCGTATTTGGCCCATTTTGGCGCAGGAAAACTCTCGCAGCCTGCCAGTTTGAGCTTGTGAAAGCCTTAGAAAACAATGTAGACCTTCGTCACCGATAAAGAATTAAGTAGGCAGGTGTATACGATGCCGAAATTGATGATATAACATTGAGCTGTAGCGGGAACTTCAAACCGAAGTCGCTGCACTTCTTTTGTCCTTGTCCATATACTTGTTTAGCAAGCCTCTTCTCAGGGTAAGAATGACAACATTCATATTGCGGATGGATTATTCATAAACACAAGTTTATGCAATATTCGTCTTCACTTTCCCAAAATAACAATTATCAGAAGCTGCAGTACGCAGCCTCTCGGAAACATTCCGGCTAAAGGCAACATGTTTCTTTGTTACCGAAATTATGTGTCCTTCAGCTGCTTTAATTTGTAATACTCATGACTTCCGCCATAGCACTAAGCAATCAGTGCAGTCAAGATAAGGGGTACACAGGAAGACAACTGCTTAGAGGGATCATCAGTGGACGAACAAGGGAAGCCTTCACCTGGAATCAATCTTTTGACAACGGCATTTGTCTTCGTCAGGGCAAGCAGTTGTGCCCTGACGAAGACAAATGCACTTGCCGAAACCTTGGCTCTAGCTTGCGACACGCCATGTTTACACTCTGCCAATAAAACGGAGTGACTTTCACAGTCGCCAAAGGTTGCTCTCGAGTTTCAGAAGCGCGGAGGTTATCTTGCGGCTTTATGGTAAACAAGGACGATTGGTTTCTCTGCCTGAAGCAAAACCAACGCTTTCTTTTTTCCCCAGCTGATGTCATGCGCGTATGTTAAGGCGTATATGCTTTCGAGAAGCAATGCCTAAATCATCTCCCTACGCCTTGAATAAATTACGAGGTTGTTTTCGAGTCATGCATTGCACAATTTTGCACCGCCATTCACTATTCACAATGGTACACGGTGATGCTATGTTTTTCGCAGGATGCATTGCACTCCCCACTTTATATTTTATTGCCCGTGAGTACAAAACATTTTGTCACCGTAGTGAGAATCTTACTGTAATATTTTGGAGGCTAGCTCAAAGATAGTCGGAATGGTAAAGAAAATAAATTAACGTCTATCGTGCCCACTCCATGAGTTGGAAGGTTCATTGGGTTTGTGCGGATCGCGCAGGCATTTCTTTTTAATACGATCCGCTGCGTACATAAGGTGACGCAGTCGCTACAATGCAGCATCCCTTCCCCCCCTTCTGCATATATGAATCATGAGCCGATTAATGCGAGGCTTATTTGTGTCCGCCAAATTTAGCATGATAACACTTATGTTGTGTCCGAGCGCAGCGCGCTCACAGCTGGCCGGTCAACGAAGAATGTTGCTGGTGCAATCACCTATAGTCGGGTACAACTTTAGAAAAAAGGGGCGTTCGCTCCTCCAAGGCGGATGCACACAAGCCTCCACCAATGGGCGCGCACTCTATACTGACATCATGAGCCCGACGGCCGGTGATGGAGACGATGACTACCCGGGCTTCGAACTGGGATCAATCGCGGCAGTCGTATGCGTCTGCACCTCGTCAGAGTGCATTCCCAAACTGTTCGTGGTTGTCTACCAAGCCGGAAATATTATCGCGAGATGACGATGCAACATTCGTGCTGCATGCGTTTATTCTGCGCCGTGATCCAGCGACAAAAGATTGCAACGAGCATCAGGGACGCTGCGCTACGCTTCGTCTGAAAACAGTATCCCGCGGCGGCATACCGCTACAAACATCCTGGGCCGGTATTTTGTAGCGATGCCTTTTCCGATTCTATGCTTTTTCAGGCTTTTCGCGCTTGGCCAGTGGTCAGAGCGACGCTCGGCCCACATTATCAGCGGGATCAGGCGGCCGAGTATGGCGGATGATAAGAATAGCGTAGAATAAGGCATAAGGCATCGCTACAAAATAGCGGCCCTGCATGTTTGTTCTGTGGTGTCTTTAAGTACTGGGTAAAAAGGAAGTGATTCATTTTAAGCTTGGAAAACGAATAGTAAATGTGTCATGTACAGTCGCGGACAGAATATTATGGACCATGAAATCTAAGAAAAAGCTGAATATCTCCGCAACCTCACAACGCAATCTGGTATTTGCATTTTGGACCTCGACTAAAATATGCTAACAACGTTGTCGTGGGCAGTTTTACTGCTTACTGCTACAGAATGCTCGGGAATTGAACGTTTTCGGAGATCCCGTGGTCCATTTTATTCTGTCCGCGACTGTACATGTAAACCAACGCAAAAGCCATGCAGAGCTGCTCCTTCTTCTTTTGTCCCTTGCAATGAAGCTAAAAAGCAGACGACGCGCAGCGTTGTAGAAGGCACGGGGTTATTTTTCTCTCGCGATACGACGTGCTGCAGCGTTCAAATCACGACAGCTCTACCAATCCAGTCATCAAAATACGAAAGTATTTGTTTATATCCAGAATTACGCATTTTCGAAGCACAGTTTCTTGAGCGGGACTATTTTAGTCACGGAGGCAATAGGGGGTGGCTGTCGTGCTTCGGTCATCTGGGCGGGGGGGCCTCTCCTTTTTTCTAAAGTGGTACCCGACCATAGTCAAGTTACTCGTGTAGTATACTGTTCCTGCTGTTCATTTATCCAGTAACAGTGAAAAATGAAGCAATTCAATTGGACAGGTTCATGCCGCAGCCTGTTACCTCCTCGACAGCGCATATGCGAGCGGGAGGGCAAAGCAAAAATACACCAGGTTCAATACTCGCTGAGACAGCGGGCTACAATTGTTCCGGCACACATAACGACGCATGACTGAAAACTTTCACAGACAACGAAGAACGAAGGCCCTGCCATACTCGCATTTTGTTCGTGTTCGAAAGAGTATTGCAAAGCCGTAATTGTGTCAACTACGAAGGGAGTCGCGCTTGCGGTCAAGCCCAAGCATGCAGGCGTGGCACCGACGTCGGTGTGTTCACCAAGGCGGGTGACTCTGCTACACATGCACGGCTCGGTAACGTTTACAACGTGCCGTTGCAGAAGATAAACGTAACATTTTCTTCGTGCCATTGTTAATGAGATCAAATTCGATGTCCGCCATGCCTATATATGAGGAACCATTAAAATAATGTCGCGCTGAAAAGTGGACCGATCGAAAGCTCATACTTGCGACCGCCCTTCAGCTATCGAGTACAATTTTAAAGAGAAAGAAAACGATAAATCTAGCGTCTTAATAAAAAAAAATACGAAACTCGAATGCACGCGGACACACTTGCACACCGTATGCAACGTCTTCAGAGCACTGGGCTTGCCCCTACAAACTCAGTGGTGCAAGAGCGGCGTAGCAAGCAGTGCGTCGATATCGCAGCACTATATCTGCAGTGCCGCCCCTCCAGCGCATTTCGGTATCGGAAAAAAACTACCCGCCGTACCCGAACGCTGCAATTAGGTTCTTGCGCAAGGCCACAATTAAACAACGACGTTGCCTGCCCAGCCCACCGACACGTTTCCATGTCGCACCTTTGAGGCTAGTAGACATACTCTGCTTCAATGGTCGATGGCCTGACAATCAGGGACAAATCCTTGAGACAGCCTGAGAAGTCTGTATCTAACTTATTCAGTCGGGATCGCTGTGTACGCGAAGGCTTTTCTATTTTGTTTTGTTGTTCCTATAACCGAAGGAAATAGTCGGTTGCTTGATATCTTCCTCGCACATTTTCCTTCTCCCGATTCTTCGTCTATCGTACGCACGTCTCATATGTGGTGCTTCACATTTGAGATACCCAGAAACTATAACGAACGCCCATAACACGAAACGGAGCTTGATTGCCGTCCTGGGAGTTCAAATGCGGGACCTCGAAACGAAATGCGTGCTGCTTAAAGGGCCACAAAATAACACTACATCGATTTAAATTCGTCTAGTATTCCTTCAAAACTTTATTTTTATTATTTTCGCAAACTAATATTTGATTACTAGGGAACAGAATGAAGGTCAAAATTTCGTTTTGATGATAGCACCGAAAGCTCAGCAGTGGTACGTCGGTGTGACTTCCGAATTTCAACGCAATCTTGTATTTGTGCGGTTGGGGCACACGAAATGATATCGAAGCTTCATAGCTAGGTTGAGTCCTTGGTTTCTTTAGAATGCAATGTAATCTAGAGTTGAGTAGACGCTGTCAAAATCCATTACGCCACGTCTAGCTGGGCCACGCCGAAACATTGCAGCGAAGCCGGCGTACCTCCGTGCACCCTTGTGACTTTTCTGGCTTTTCTGCAGTGGGCGAATTGTTAAAAAAAAACGTAATTTACTGTCACAGCTTAACTCCGGTATTCTGCGTCAGTGTCGCTTTGAAGCGTACACCTTCTAATAATAAAACATGTATAATGACTCGCGCTTTGTCGCGGTGCGGTCGTCGATTACATTGGCCTGCGTGATAGTGAAGTGGCATTTATAGTCTTTAATGTTTTCATAACGCTATCGATGCCGGGGATCCCAGCAGCGCAGCAAGGTCTGAACTCCGCATACCCTGGCTATTTTCATTGTGGGCTACACCGTTTTCAAATATATGGTATTTGTGAGGTGTGGCTACCTGTTGAGTGTTTCTATGTACTGTGAAAATTCCCAACTGCAAACCTTTCAGCTTGTCGCTGTCATGACATTGGCAGCTACACGCCCCATTGTCGATAGGTTCGGCGCCGGGCTGAAACCTCACCTTTATTCATTTTCACTTGTCCTAAGCCTCAATCATAAACGCTTAAAGGGAGCTTGAAAAAATGGGCACGGCTTCGACTCACTATAGGTGGATGTTACCGAAGGTTAAGAATTTCGAACTCTACCTGCACTTCCCGATTTCGTGTTATATTTGTCTCGTGTGCTGCATTTATTTGTGTACATGACAGTGGCACTGTTGGGATACTTGAATTAATTTGTGGGCAGCCGCAAATTGCTTAAGATGCTCTGCCTCCTCCCACGGGGCAAGTGCGAAGTCATCCGGGGCCATTCCGCTTCGCTGACTAAACAGGGTGTCCTAGCTAAGTTTAGCCAGAGTTAAAAAAAAATACGCGAATGCCACGTAGCTAGACAGAACAAAGGTAATGTTGTTTTCCATCGCTTGGAGATACACAAACAATTTTTTTCATTCCGCATAATTAGATGATTAGCCTTAATAATTAATCACCTTCTATAATATTATAATTAGATTAATATTGTAGGGCGACATTAAAAACTCCCGATACAACTTTCTGTTCCTCAATACGTGCTACATAAATGTGTTTTTCTGAGCGTGAAAGAAGCCCGCGAATGCACGCAAAATGCCTCGAGTGGCCAGTCCCCCGGCAATTTTATTGATTAAGACTAATTATCTAATTACGCGAAAGGAAAAAAAAATAGTTTGAGTATCTCCAAGCGACGGCAAACAAAATTACCTTTGTTCTGTCCAGCTACATGGAATTTGCATATATTTTTTAAACACTGGCTGAAATTAGCTGGGACAGCCTGTATATAGCTGCGCAGCTCTCATTGTCACTCAATGTACACCGTCGTCATCATGCTGCAGAGCCCGAACTCAATTCCAACATCAAACAAAGGGGACGGCCCATCTTTCGCATATAAAATTAGTTAACTGAAAGTAAGTAATTATTACTTGTAATAGCACCAACGACAAGTACCCGGCAGCGACCATTAGACAAATTCCAACTAGGAAGATGGTACACGCTTCGCTGTCGTAGCTGCTTTGACAGGCTTTCCCGCGCTTCTGTCACGATCACCTGTAATTTCTGAGCACACCATCTTTCGGAGCTTCTCTCGACAGCACTGGTTGGCTTATGTGAGACGAGCTTACTGTTGGTTGGTTGATGGCTGTGGACATAAGCGACTAACTTTACGACACTGCCGCTTCAAGTGCTTCTTATTTGGTCCAGTTTCTTTTGCAAGGCAATTGACATTAACTCATCGCGTTTCATGGCACCAAATCAAAGATGAACTAGCGTGGTAACAGTGGACTATGGCAGCGCGTCTGTGTGTTTTGTGCATCAAGCCTCAGTCTAGCTAGGACCGCAAATACAATACATCCATCTTCAACAGTACCACTATACATGCAGAACAGGGACGGCCAATGAGAATGCAGTACATGTGCTGACTTCGAGGTCGCGGGATCGAATTCCGGCCACGGCGGCCGCATTTCGATGGGGGTGAAATGCGAAAACACCCGTGTACTTAGATTTAGGTGCACGTTAAAGTACCCCAGGTGGTCGAAATTTCCGGAGTCCTCCACTACAGCGTGCCTCATAATCAGAGAGTGGTTTTGGCACGTAAACCCCATAATCTAATTTTAACATGTGTTGACTATTGTCTGAATTTTACAACGAAGCTGTCTATGGCTATAGATCCTGGGGTTTATTCGTGGGATAACGTCAACAAAAAACTATCATCATCTAAGCCTCATACGCCCAAATGCTATGGCTCATACGCAATGGCTCATACCTCCGCAAGGCAGAGGCTACAAGCACTCAGCAAAGTGAAGCGAACAGTGCATGCATTCTTGAATCACGCATTGTTAGGTATGGCCGGATGCCAAGGGCCCCGTGGTTCTACGTCATTCCCTTCCCCTCTCATGGTCGGGGCCCGTGGGTGCTGCGTCATCCTCACACTACCGGAGAGGTCACTCACCCGACGCTCTCCCCGGATTCGTCGAAGAGAGGATCGACTTCTCCTTCCCGTGCCTGGTATTGCAGGAGGAGGGGCCTTCTCTCTGTGCCTGTCACGTGTCATCGACGAAAGCAAGATCCCGCCCACACGACTGTAGAGAGCCTATTTAAGGGGCTCCGAGACATACTTCAGACTTCATACTTCATACATATACTTCATTCTCTTCTTATTTTCTTTCAACTCCCTTTGAATAAACAGTGCAAGTTTCGCACTAGCAAAACGTCGTCTCGCCCTTGCTCGGTCGCCATGGTCTACCGGATGCCTGCAGCTCGCCGACAACGCCACGCTACCCAATAAGTAATGTCGGTGGAGCTTCGAGAAATGCAACAATCTGGAGGCAGCGGTAGGATCGCCCTTCTGAAGCACAACAGCATGCAACATACAGAACAACATACGTTTCAACAAAGAACAAGCTCAAGACAAGCACCTGAACCACATAATTGATCATAAGGCGATATTGCGCCTACATGCAATGTGAAGCGCGTAGCCATCCCCGCATACGTTTCCCGGTAAAGTTTACTGTTTCGCAAGCTGCCATGGCGACGGCAGCTTGAGTGTAGCGTAGGAAGAAGGCAGTGATGTAACCACACATTCGTGCGTAAAAGGAGAACCCGCCTAGCAAGTGATTTGTGTTGTGACAGTGCTAAGCGAAGGCCACGTATAGTGAGTGCTCCTGAAGAGTAGTGCGAATACGAGCCGTGGCGAATTTCTCTTCTCTCTGGCCCCCTTTTTGTAGGTGCACGAAGTAGTGGAGTAAGCCAAATCGCAGGCCATCGAGACGTCTTAGGCTAATAATTAGGTAAAGTACATGTGAACGTAGCAACGCGAATAATTTCAATCTACGTCAGAATGAGTTCACGTTGCAGTTATTTGCAGCTTTGCGGTCCAACAACCTTCGCAGCGTGGATTGGAGACCATCTTTATTACGTGAATTGTGGCAGCTTATATACGCCACTACGTCACTCCTGCAACCTGCGCCTGCGCACACGTAGTCTCCAACGAGGCACTAATAATTTCCATATAGTGGCACAGCGTCAGAAGCGAAATTCACGCAATAAGCCTACCTTCCAGATAGTCCATTTTTCCATTGCAGAAAGCAAGGCAAGGGTAGCTATACTACACGTGTCACCATATTTTATTATTGCGATAGCAATTATATGAACACTCCAGGCCCACTTCTGCCGTCAGCGGGAGGTTCTGTATAAAGTCCAAGGGCGATCAAATCTTCGCCACGCACCGTATGCTATATGTGTGAGGCATAGCGTGAGAGGGTGAACTGGCGATCGCGGCTCAATCTCGAGCACGCAAGGAAGGGAAGCGGGGACGAAGCGCGTCTACTCCGGGCGGCCGCGCGCCCCTGCCCTGGTCGCTGTGTCTTGAAAGCCATCTGCGACGGGGACACAGTCCGCCGCACACTGTGTTTCCGCAAGTTAGGTCGCATCGTTCCGAGACGCAGCACGAACGTCAACTCAGTCGCTGCTGCTGCCATGCTTCCTTGCTTGAGCTTTTTGACAGCGATTTTCCAAGCGCGAGGTTGCGGGATCAAATTCCGGCCACAGCGCCGCGCATTTGGTTGGGACGAAATGCGAAAGCATCTGTGCACTTAGATTTATGGGCAGGTTAAAGAACCCCAGGTGGTCGAAATTATTCCGGAGTCCCACCTTATGGAGTGCCTCATAATTGGGTCGTAGTTTTGGCACGTAAAATCCCACAATTTAATTTATTATAATTTAATTTAATTTACACAGCTAATTTCCGCGGTCGTCGAGTGACATGTGTCCATGTTTCCTTGTACGTGCCCGCGTGTCACCATGCTTGCTATTTTAGTTGGTATGCCTATGTTTACAACTTTATACGGTCGATAAAGCTGCTATCCTTACGTCAATAGCTGTCCACTAATTTGCTGTCGCAATTGATGCTTCACCTTTTGGGCGAAACTGCTACTTTTTTGTTTGTGAAATTACTCGTGAAATAGCCGAGGCGTGTAAAACAATAAAATAAGCCACGAGCTCGCTTTACGGGCTTTACACGATATTTGCTTATGCTAGTAATGTGATGAAAAAAGCTGTGTTGTGTGCCGGAAACGAGGGTGCTGACATCAGGTCCATCTGAAGCCAGCTGAAGACGTGCATCCACCGATACATGAATCCGTTTCTTGCACTCTATTTTAATCAATGCGAAGTACGCAGCTGCACAACAATAGGATGTCGCGAATGGCTCGTGTGATCCTTTCTACGAACGACTTCTATCAGTGGAGCGTCTTTGTACAAGCAGTTAACGTCAAACCTGCGGCCTGAGCTGCGCTCCACAGAAATCGGAGCTGCTCATGGTACAGCCCGGAAGACCAAAGAAAGAGCCGCCGCCGAACATAGTTATCACCATCGACGGCACAGAGATCAAGCCAACGCAGCAGATCCGGATACGGGGCCTGCTGTTGCGCAGCGACGGCAAGGCGCACGCAGCCGGCAACAAAATCAAGACCACTTCAGAGCAAGTCCTGAGCATGATCCGAAGAGTCACCAACCGGAGCAGAGGAATCAAAGAAGAAGACGCTCTGCGCCTGGTGCAGGCATTCGTCGTGTCACGCGTAACGTACTCCGCCCCGTACCTCCAGCTTACGAAGGTAACTGCGAGACGCTGAACACGACGATAAGGAAAGCAGACAAACTCGCCATGGGCATCCCAGTCTACTCGTCAACGCAGAAGCTACTGAAAATGGGTGCCCACAACACGGTGGAAGAGCTGGTGGAAGCACACCTATCCCACCAGAGAGTAAGGCTGAGCCGGACAGAGCACAGTCGGGCCGTCCTACGCAAGATAGGATGGCAAATTGAACAGCAACCGACAACGGACCCACTCCTCACAACGTGGAGATGCATTATTAAGACCAAGCCCCTACCCCGGAACATGCAGCCGCGCAGGAACGACGAGAGACGCTCTGCACGAGCCAAGGCCCTGGCTCGACAGCTGGAAGAGGACCCCGAGGTTCTCTACGCGGACGACTCGCTTCCCAAGCACGGATCCAGAGCAACGGTGGTCGTCACCACCTTCGATAAACTGGTCACAGGCGCGTGGATACGGACGACGAATACAGCCGAAGTAGAAGAAGTGGCCGTGGCCCTCGCACACGCACTACCGGGAGTGAGGACCATGGTCACAGACTCTCAGACCACCTACGCAAGCTGCCGCAAGGGGAACATCTCTCCCGCGGCACTAGCGATCGTCACCAAATGCAAATCACCGGGACGGGCCGTTGAGCTCGTGTGGTTCCCGGCTCATTCGCAAGTGGAAGGCAACACACTCGCCGACCACTATGCACGAGAACTGTCAATCCGGGCCGAGGACGAGCCAGAACTACCGCACCCCGTGACAAGTTACAAAGAAATCACGCAAATGTACAGAAGCGGCAGATGTAGGCTTCCCCGTCCGCATCCGCGACTCAGCCGAATGCAAGAAACGATCGTGCGACGCACGCAAGCGGGGTCGCTAGCGCATCCCGTGCTCTTGCACAAGATGTTCCCAACAGAGCATGACACTTCATGCCCGTTTTGCAGACGGTCAAAAGGCACTCTAGCACACATCCTTGCAAAGTGCACTAAGCTCAAGAACCCCCCACCATTACTACCCCCCCCTCCCCA
Source organism: Dermacentor albipictus (assembly GCF_038994185.2). Classification (NCBI taxonomy): domain Eukaryota; kingdom Metazoa; phylum Arthropoda; class Arachnida; order Ixodida; family Ixodidae; genus Dermacentor; species Dermacentor albipictus. The sequence continues at coordinate 6,089,071 of NW_027225571.1, read as the reverse complement.
GCCCCTACTCCCCAGAGCGATGGGAGACCTTGTTGTCCAGCCCCGACCTACCGACCCACCTGGCGCTGGCGGCTAGGGGCCAGGAACTGCTGGACGCATATGGGACCTGAGAAGAAGTTTCCACCCCATCTGGTGCCAGCGCGCACCAACCGTTACTAAGCGCTCAGTACAAAAGTTGATTCTCTCTCTCTCAAACACTTTGAACCAAGGGCTCAAGCACTGCACTTTGAGAAACACTCTCCTAAAGGGACACTAAAGGGAAACAATAAATCAGTTTAGACTAATAAAGCATTGTTTGAGAAACCTGCAGGCAGTCATTTCAAGAAAATAGTTTGAATATTAGATGAGAAAATGAAGGTCCAAGTATCCGTATTTGAATTTCGCGCCGAAACGCCAGCGCTGGTACGTCAGCGTGACGTCAGGGATTCCAAAGTTTATTTTCGCATTTGGGCCGCGTTGGCTGAATAAAGGTTCCCGAAACTTGGCACGTTTATTAGTTGGTTCCTTTAGAACACAATGTAGTCAATCTGTACCGCTATATATAATTAGTAGGCCCTAGAAGATGCCATCAAAATCCAAGACGTCACAGCCCCCAGGCGCGGGAACTCAAGTAGGCGTCGCCACCCGCATTTCGTTCTTGCGCTTTTTCTGGCTTACCATACGTCTTATCGTTGTAAGAGTGGTGTTTATGGTGTTGTAGAACGGTGATTTACTGATGCAGAAGAAATCACTTTTCACTTTAGTGTCCCTTTAAATCACGACTTCATGATCACGGCAAGTGAACTTGAACTTTTTGATCTGGACTGAGGTCTAGCACTAATAGTCACTGGCTCGATAGCATAGCCTAGTGTTTCATTTTATTCTACCGGTCTTGCGCCGCCCACAGCGTTGCAACAAAGCTCATAACCTTGAAGAAGCGAGAATGTCCGATATAGCGTAACAATCTGCTTGTCTTATATCTCGCCCTATATTGTACAGCCTCCATCCATTTCGCAAAATATGTATTACATCATTCATGCGCTGATCGAAGGGGCTAGAATCCACACGCGTCTAGCCCGTATGGGAAATCCATGCCGCACATGGCGGGGCATGGGCGAACAGCTCTCAGGCACGTCTACTGTAGTCGTTATCGGCAGTGGAAGACTGACGCAATTAAAGCGCGGCGAGCGGCCGTCGTTCGGGACCGCCCGGAGCTCGCACTGGCCGACACGCCGGAGCCGCGTATGAGGAGATAGCGGCAGGCGGCGTGAATAGCCGTCCGAAGTCGCAGAAGGTCACCGCGGTTCCCGCAACGGCGCGAAGGCTACAAACTGTCCGCGCGTGTATGAGAAGTGCTTACTGGCGCGCGCGCTGGCAATCCTCCACTAGCCGCTGCCTCTGGCGGCGAACACATAAATGATCTCGCGTCCATGCGTAGATAAGCATCTGTAGCCGATTATAGGGCAACGCATGCTTCCTCGTCTAAGGAAAGAGCTGAGTGAATGCACCTTCGTTCCGTTTTGCAGCTGATTGTGGCGAAGTCGGCTTTGTCATGTCGATCGAGGAAGAATTTCGTCATTGCAATGGTTCGTTAACGGTAACCGAATAAACAAAATACACCTCGTCCGGCTTCGAAGCTGTGCCCTCAGTCCTATAAGGGTGGCTCTCTGAGCGAGTGCGCCATCAGGAGAGACCGTAGTGCAGTAATGTAGGCCGGAGTGCCGGCTCGCCTGATAAGGCGGTCCAGCTAATGTCCTGCCGATTCAGGTTTCGCGGATAACACGTAGGCGCACGGAGTTGAAATTTTTTTCCATCCCTATAATCAACTTGCAACTGCCAGAAGGCGCTACGACGCTCTCACATATAACCCCAGCGTCGCGGTTACAAGGCGCTGCGGGAGCGAAGAAAACAAAAGATTAAATACGACGAATTAAGACCCACGCTTCAATTATCGTCTGAATGTGAGACGCCAAGCTTGGTCGAGCTAGAGCTCGGGCATGTTTGCGCCTCTGATATTGATCGCAAGCGGACCTAATCAGGCGGAGAATCTGCACTTGGTCATTTTCAGATCTCGGACACACTTGTTTCGTTATAAGCGACCAGAGATGTCCCAGAGTGACGTTACCTGCATCCTCTTTGAAATTCGACGATACCAACAACAACTCGCCAAGGTGGCTTAGTGGCTATGGTGTTGCGCTGGTCAGCACGAGGTCACGGGATCGAATTCAGATGGAGACGAAAAACAAAAACGCCCACGCCCTGCGCATTGGGGACACGTCGAAGAACCCCAGGTAATCATTATTCCGGAGTTCCTCACTACGTTGTTCCTCATAATCATATCGGGTTTTTGTCACGTAAGAACCCCATAAATTAATACCAGTAACACCGCGAGTTCTTGGCGCAGGAATGGGACTATCGTGCCTTCTTTTTGAGCTTGAGCTGCACGATGACGCGCTGCAGCATTTGGATGGCCACCGTTTCCCGTGTTCATCCTCGGATTATGCAATGTCGCCATGGTCCGACTGGCCCCGCTCATTTCTCGCACGCATTTCTCTTGCTCCACGTTTAAGGATTACAAGGTGCGGAGAAAAAGTGTAGAGGGCCCGATACACAGGCACAATGGAGAAAAAAAAAAGGGTGAGTGGCGGAAGAAAGCTGCGTGGAAACCTATAGGGCCAGCGCATCATCGGGGCGCAGGGACAATTAGTTGGACGTTCCAATTGCCACTGTACGAAAAGGGCGCTTTTGTTAATAGGACTCCTGTTAATAAAACGCGTTAATTGGACGCGTAATTACGACTGAGGCCTGTATTCACAAAAAAGTTTTCTTCCCTAATCCACGATTGGCTATCGCCACAGTTGTCGTCATACGACGAACACTGTCGCAAGTGGCTCGCGTGCGAATGGTAACTAACTAATGAGAAAATAAACGCTGTTGCGTAATACAAATTTCCTGGATACGGGTCTTTGTATGCTTCACGGCACGGCCACGCGGTACGCGCTGCAGGGGCAGTGAGAAAGGCCTGCATATAAACGAAGCCAAATAGCGTCAGAGCAACAAAGCGCAATACGCTCGAGTGAAAGAAACGTAAGTGGTGGTTCTTCCGGGGCAGCAGTAAATAAAGGAGGCTTCCAGGGAAGCGCATATGCACCCCGGAAGTAAACGTTGAGTTTGAACGAAAACGTGCCGCTGCTCTCCAACAGTTACGAGCAAAGCCGGAAGATGAGTGCACGCGCGACGTACGCGGTAGTACATGCCCCACTTTTAGAAGCTTACGGCCGCTCACGTAGATGTAGATACTGTCGAGCGTGTTTGGATTTTATTCCTTAATTGTTATTCCATCTACTTTTATATTTGAGCCAGTGTATGTTTGGGAATGCTGGTATTTCAATTTATCCATTAGCACGTAGAGAGGCCTAGACGTAGCGCTTCGTCCACGTCTGTATACACTTTCCCTGGGCGTTAAAAGCTGAAACTAATTTTAGTGTTGTTTATCGGAAGATTAAATGTTAGTATTTTCTTCTTCACTGACATACTTGTTAAGATGAAATGAGTTGTTCCATTCTCAGCTGTTGCTTTCTTTTTCTTTCTTTTCTAAGTGAAGCAGTGTTCTGTACAAAGAGTTCGTGGTGCTGAGTGCGCTCGACAAGGAGACGCTTCCGATTCCTGTGTAACTTTTTCGCAGTCTTCGCGATCCCTCCTGCGGGCCTTACTTTTTATCTATTTGTTTTCATTTCATAATTTTAATGCCAAAGCCCCACTACGCGAAGACCCGGCGTTGTAGTCGGCGGCTCGACCGAATAATGGTACCAAAAATGGCCGACGGCAAAGAGTAAAACCACAGCAGGAAATATTCTAATGGACGTCAAGTTTTTTAGGGAGGGGCATGTAAGCAAAATAAATTACTGCCTTTTTTTTAAGATTGTTGGGTCAATTTCGGTATGGGTGAGAATCGAACCCGGGTCTCCGGAGTGGGAGACGAGCACGCTTTCCCGATGCCTTGGCGGCTTTTTTTCTTTATTTCCAGACAATCAACAAATACATCAATACACACCGCTACCACCATCTGACAATATTCACTTTCCCACCGCTACGCTTGGAGTTTGCGGTTGCGATTACAAAACTTTCATTTCGGCAAGGGCATCCATCAATAACAAGAGTTCATCGTCATACGTTAACTTCTGAAACACTTCCCGTAGTTTACTGATATTTTCAGCAAAATAGGAGTTTACTGTTCTCACATTTATAGAACAATTCCTTACAGCCATGCGGTTTCTCCAGATACTGTGAAGGCCGAGAAGAAAGATGTCATAAGGTATACTATCTTGCATTGTGGATAGGTAACGGATACCATGCGTTGTTAACGGCAATTCTTTTTTAATAGTTCTTTGCATAATATCCCAAAAGAAGACCGCACTCTAACTGTCTAGAAAAAACGTGCTCTATAGCTTCTGGTTCCTTGCAAATCAAACAATTAGCCCCTCATGGTAAATAATCCCCTCTTTCTTCTAGCCGTGTTTTCAGAGGCAATGTATTAGTAAGCAGTTTAAAAAATAATGTTTTCGCTCCCCCTGGTACAATCATTTATCTTGGTGTATCGTTAGGCACACATCGAGACACTAAAGACTTATAAAATAGCAAAGTGCAGGAATTCAAAACTCAAACTGATAAGTGGGCCGGACGTGACCTCTATATATTCGCACGTGCGGCTATCTGAAGAATCTTCTTGGTGAACAAGCTGTGGTATCTTATGCAAGTCCTGAGCTGTTCCCGATTCAACTTTAAGAAATTCCATACAGCATTTGCTGTTCTTGTGTGGCAGGCTGAATATGAAAGAACAAGCAGGAACAATATGTTTGGCAAGTTGGGTCAGGGGGGCTTGTCATTACCGAATTTATACTTAAGGAAACTGGTTTCTAGATTTTTGTTCTTACGAGACACGACAAACGATTTCTTGCGAACAGTTATTCAAGTACGACTTAGCAATGTCTTACCTTTGTTGTCTCGATAAGGGAGGGTGGGTGTTACGCAACGAGTAGGTTTTTACGTGAAGTAGTCGTAGCATTTAGATTTTTAAAGCACCACTTTTCCATAGAATATTTGGCTACAGTGAGCCGTAAGCGGATAAGCTCGGATTTAATAGATATTATGTTCCCAGAACCATTATATCGATGAATGTACCGCGAAGGCCAAGGGAAAGACGTCCTCAAACGTGTGAAACGAATGATTGACGCCATGGCGGCTACCGGGTTCTAGTTGATTAAAATGTATGCCTAGTGCGTGCGTCATTGCGCAGGTCACGTGGCAGCCATCTGGCTGACTAAGCGTGTGGCGTAGTGCGTGACGGTGCAGTCATTGGGTAAGAGGAGGCGCCACGTCGTGAGCGTATAAAATAAAAAGCATTCGTGTCTAATTGAACGCTGCTGAGGGGTCCTTCAAGTTCTGAACTCCTCGTGGGCAAGCGAGCACGTTGAGGCACTTGGCGCGTTTTCACTTTGGCCTTACCGGACAAGGAACGCGCAGAAAGAAAAAAAAATATTTCATCAAAGCGACTGCTATGCTTTCGGATCCCTACACGAAAGATGTCTTAAGCGTCTATGTCGAATTTTCTTTTCTTTAATTAGATTTGACAAAAAAAAATTGAGCCACAGAAGAAACAGGAAATAGCCGGCAAGGATTGAATGTGCAGGTTCCGCATGCCGCACCGGTGACTGTAATCGTTTCAGCAGCGTCTATCTTTCACGCTAGTTTATCCATTGGCTACACTGTCTGAAAATGCACGCTAGCCTTGCATGGAAATGCGTCGGCTATTGCCGCTTCGAGTCGCGGTAGAGGACGCAGAATAACGCTTAAGAATAACGCCACGCACATAGGGAACTATTCACATTCACTGCTTTATCTTGCTCTCTCTCTCTCGCTCGCTCTCTCTCTTTCCTTTTTGTTCCCTATCCAAGCGCAGGGTAGCCGACCGGACACTTTTCTGTTCAACATCTATCTCTTCTCTACCTCTTTCCTACTCCGCCTCTTTCAGCAGGAATTTCGCTGTCATCCATTTTTATGATCTATGTATCTTGTATAGCTTGGCTATACACCGCCTCAAAAAGACAGCATCACAGTCACCTGTTCAAAACTTCGGTCTGAGTTCGTCTCCTACTGATCGCTCTGGTGTGAAAGGCATTAGCACATGAGATAATCGTCGCCAGATGAATACCGAACGGCGTGCGATTCAAATGCGAGTTCCAGAAAGGCGGCGCGAAGAGGTAGCCGCTGCGGAAACGACTTATTGAAGCCGACCAGCCATGGTGCCGATGATTTCCGGCAGCAGCAGTTGAACGCGACCGCTCGGGAGGAACGCTCTAGCGTCTTCTCGCGTGGAAATGTGCATGCACGCGGCGTCCGTCTTCCTCGGCGGAGTGATAGTCCATGGTTGCATCGCTACAGGGGCACCATTAGGAAAATTAAAGGGTGAACTTCGTGAAATACACTGCCCTTAATAACGACTGCCAGCTGGACGATCGAGTCTCTACGTATTCATCTTATACGAAAGGGGCGATAAAAAAAAGAAAGAATGAAAAAAAAGCAGCGAAACCAGTGACACTGGGACATCAGACATAGTTGTGGTATCATGTTTTTCTTGCGTTCAGTGTCCCCGTTTCTTGTTGTTTTATTTGAAACCAAGCTGAAGAAGAAAAAGCGAGGAAGGTGGTCCCGAAGACGAAGTGCGGGTGAACGTCGCGCAATGCGTTTACGGTGAAGAGCGGTCCTGTTCGGGTGAGAGCTGATCATATTGAATTATTACCACCGCAAGCTTGAGTAGCCGAAGTGGAATGCTGGTCAGGGCTTCCAAGGTTGCCATGAGTGATTCTCAGGATGACCGAGACATCGAGCGTTGTTGCGAGTTTCGCGGTTCCACCGTAGCCAATCCCGTCTTTAGCAAAATGGAAATATAGCCTCTAATTACCTTGATTTAGAGGACCACAGGGGAAGCGCGCTAATGTATGACATAATAAATTTGGAAGAAACGAACAGCCAGCCGCGACTGTTGGATATTTTACTGCACGCGCAAACTTTCCGCAACAACAAGGCACCTATTCAATTTGTCAGGCCGAAGGTCTACGACTAGTCATACAGAGGAATTGCCCAGGAATGGCTTGATTCTTACGAGTACGCCTGTGACAGGAATTGCTGACGGGAGGACAAAGTTATGAGCATGCGGCTGTACTTTGGGGGTAGTGCAAAAATTTGGCATGAACTTCCAGCTTCTGAAAAGCTGAACGCCCATGGAACGACTAAAAATAAAGCTTTTTAATTTAATTCGGTGAGGACAAGCTTCCAAGCTGGGATAAAGTTGTATCTTACAAGTAAATCTGTGGGCCCGTTCTTGCCTATTCCTTTGAGGAACGAAGACTGCTGCATTTAGCTGAATCTGGTATTTCTGCGGCTTCACTGGTTCCACTCGTTATGCTTGGACTCCCGGAACTTCTGCGATGTCGTGTTTAGCTTCGAAAATAAAACAACATAGGAGAGTTACTGCAGAATATGAAAGAGCTGTGTTATAATGTTGAGCAACCTGCGAGGAATTATGATAGTGTCAGCAAGGTCGACAGATAATAATTATAGTGCGAAATGCCAAGGTGAACTGGTTTCACCGAATAAACGAGTCGCATAACAGGAGGCGAGCAGGAAGGCAGCTAACTAGACCTCTGATTACAACTGACCGCGACCACAGCACAAAATATGTCTTCTAGAGCGTACCATGTTGGTATATGTTCCGGTGCTTGTAAATGGAAAAGTAATCACCGCGTTGGTTGACAGTGGAGCTTCCATCAGCATTGTGAAGAAGAAACATATTCCGGACTTGAACCCAGTGAAAGATTTTCCACTCAGTGGGTATGGATACGACGGCAAAAAGCAAGTGCAAATTGAGTGGGCGGAGGTAATCGTCACGTGTCAGAGCAAGAGTATCAAAACTAGAGCGTTGGTCTTCAATGGAGTAAAATATCAAATAATTTTGGCACACCCAGAAATGCAAGAGCTATGTCTAAGTCTTTAGTGGGATGGCCAAGTTACTACTCAAGATGATCATCAGTTATCATCGTTCTCCCTATTTATTGAAAGCCTTCGGAAGCCCGCTACACCTGATGACGTCACATGTACCCGGAGATCCTGTGTTTAGGAAGTTATCCTAAGGCTGCATCCAAGTTTTATGTACCGTTTTATCTACGAGATAAGTAGTTGTGAAATGCAAGCCTTACAAAATGTCGCGGGACAAGAAGCTATGGCTGAAGGACAAACCGTAGACGGTGCTCGGCACTGGTGTTATCCGGCCGGCCACGTCTACTTTTGCATCACCCATGACCATAGCACCGAAAGAAGACAGAACGTATCGACTTGGCCCCGATTACAGGCAAATTAACAAACTGACATGTTCTCGTTCTCGATGCCACACATCGACAAAATTATCAACGAAACTGGTAGCTTCAGCGTATTCTTTAGCTTGGATCTTTGCAAGGCTATTGGCAAGTGCCTTTAGAAGAGCAGACCAAAAAGTTTTCAGCACTTGTGACACCTTTCGACATATATGATAGACTGCCTTTTGGTTGGAAGAATTCGCTAGCTTGGTTTCAAAAAATGATGACTAATGTTTTGAAGCCACATCCTGGACTTTTCTGTATCGTCTACATTGATGATCATGATATTATATTCTACTCGAGGTCTGGAAAAGAGCACTCTGAGCACATGACCACTGTTCTACGAGCGCTTAGTAATGCAGATCAGAAGATAAACGAATTCTTCAAGCCTCGGGTAGTTTTTCTTGGAAGGGCGTTTGATGGTGCCCCCAAGAGCCTCAAACAAGAGTCCATTCAACGAATCTGAAAGCTGACGAAGCCACACTACCTGCATTGACTCGGAGTTTTTCTTGAGCTTGCTGGCCACTTGAGAGCACTTATCAAACATTTTGCTAAAATGGCGAAGTGCTTGAGTGAACCGCCCAAAAATTGCGTCTTCTTTCTCTGAACTGAAGAATGCGAGGCAGCCTACAAGGAACTCGTACATCGAATATCGTACGAACCAGCGATTACGTTACCGGACTTCAGCTTGCCCTTTGAGATGATTACTGACGCATCTAACTATGGTGCTCGAGCAGTCTTATACCAAAGAGACACACGACCTTCCCCGAGTCAAAAGCTACGAGTGATCGGTTACTATTCCTTTATCGTCAACCCTCTTCAGCCTAATTAAACTACGACCGAGAAAGGAGACCTGGCTGGCTTAAAGGCGGTGTTCAATTTCGGTCGTATATCGATGGGAGAACGTTTAAATTACATACACATGATAACGCCCTGATTTACCTCCTGAACACGCGCCGCGGTTGCTTAGTGGCTTTGATGTCGCACTGCTAAGCACGAGGTCGGGTGAGGCGGCCGCATTTCGATGGAGGCGAAATGCGAAAACACCCATGTACGGAGATTTAGGTGCATGGTAAAGAACCTCGGGTGATAAAAATTAATCCGGAGTCCCCCACTAAGGGCTGCCTTATAATCGGATAGTGGTTTGGCAAGTAAAACCCCATAGGCAAGTAAAACCCCAAGTAAAACCCATAGGAAAACTCCAGTAAAACCCCATATTACCTGTTCAACATGTCGGAACCAAGAGGAAAGCTTGCTCGTTGGATAAATGAACTACGAGAGAGAAAGAGAGAATAAACATTTTTATTGGGTGAATGCAGGTTTGGAGAGGCGTCCTCATTCCAGAACGCATTGAGCTCGGGCCGCGTCCTGGGCCCTCGCAACCAGCCGTTGCTGATCCTCGAGTTCGGAGCTGGCCAAGGCTCTCTCTCAAAGCTCGTTGGTGGGGTAAGGGTTCAGAGGATTTAATGATGCCGCTCTGCAACCCCCCACTATGCACCTGAGGGACCCGGATTCTGCGCAGAAGCGTCATTGCGGAGAGAATTGTGTAGGGGCTATAAGGTGATTTCTGATTGGGCGGGGGAATGTATTAACCTGTAGAGCTCGGAGGAATCGCTCCTGCTCTCTAGGTAGTGACTTAGGGGCGGGGGGGGGGGGGGGGTACATATGTTCTGCGGGTTAGCTTGTAGTGTTGTGTGATGCCTTGGTACGAGACTAGAGGGTGCATGCGCTCGGGTTCAGATTCCTCGGCGTCGGCTCGGTGGGTCCAATATCGAGCCACGTGGTTGGCGACCTCGTTGCCAGGAATGCCATGATGAGCTTGCGCCCAGATGATCATGACTAATCTCGTTGGCAGCTTTTGATGAATGATCTGGAGCGTAGTGGTATGAATTCGGCCACTCGCAAAGTTGCGGCACGCCTGTTGAGAGTCGGACTTCAACCTCTGTTTGGGAGAGCGCGAGGGCTATGGCCGCTTCCTCTGCTTGGAGGGGATTGTATCGTGCTAGCGAAATGCTGGTCCGATGCTCTTTGTTGACGACTAGGGTGGCTGGTGTGGCTGCGCGTCTGGGATGAGACCCCTCATCCGTGTAGGCTGCAGAGGGTAAAGTCCCGTATTGCTTGTGTATGGCCAGGGCCCGGGTCTCCCTTCGCTGTGCGTGGTGCACTGGGTGCATGTGGCGAGGTCGAGGACGTATGGTGATGTTGCTCCGGATGGCATGGGAGAGAGAGAGATGCAAATGAGAGAAAGGCAGGGACGTTAACCAGACTTAAAACGCCCGGTTTGCTACCCTGCACTAGGGGAAGGGAAAGGGGAAGTAAAGAGGGAAAGAAGAGTGTGACAAAAATAAAAGAGTGAGAAAAAAATTGAAAAGGGACGAAAAGGGGTCATTCAAAAGGGGTCAGTCAAGGAAAAGGGGTCAGTCAAGGTGCAGCGGTGGCGTAGAGGTAGAACACCCGCCTCGCGTGCAAGAGGTCCGTGGTTCGAATCCCGGTGCCGGCAATTTTCCACCGGATTAAAAAAAATACCGCCTATGTGAACAACACAATCAAACACCGGCCCTCAGTCCCCAGCAGCTGCGAAGCAACTGACCACGGTGACGGTCAGACCTGCGACGCTGCAGAGGGTGCAAAGAATCACTGTCTCCGGACAGGCCGCCATTGGAGTATGAACCTGGCAACGTTTAACGCTAGAACGTCATCTAGTGAGGCGAGTCTAGCAGTGCTATTGGAGGAATTAGAGGGCAGTAAATGGGATATAATAGGGCTCAATGAAGTTAGGAGGCCAAAAGAAGCATATACGGTGCTAAAAAGCGGGCACGTCCTGTGCTACCGGGGCTTAGCAGAGAGAAGGGAACTAGGCGTCGGATTCCTGATTAATAAGAATATAGCTGGTAACATACAGCAATTCTATAGCATTAACGAGAGGGTGGCAGGTCTTGTTGTGAAACTTAATAAGAAGTACAAAATGAAGATTGTACAGGTCTACGCCCCTACATCCGGTCATGATGACCAGGAAGTCGAAAGCTTCTATGAAGACGTAGAATCGGCGATGGGTAGAGTGAAAACTAAATACACTATACTAATGGGTGACTTTAATGCCAAGGTAGGCAAAAAGCAGGCTGGAGACAAGGCAGTGGGGGAATATGGCATAGGCACTAGGAATATCAAGGGGGAGTTATTAGTAGAGTTTGCGGAACAGAATAATATGAGGATAATGAATACCTTCTTCCGCAAGCGGGATAGCCGAAAGTGGACGTGGAGGGGCCCGAACGGCGAGACTAGAAATGAAATAGACCTCATACTCTGCGCTAACCCTGGCATCATACAAGATGTGGACGTGCTCGGCAAGGTGCGCTGCAGTGACCACAGGATGGTAAGAACTCGAATTAGCCTAGACCTGAGAAGGGAACGGAAGAAACTGGTACGTAAGAAGCCGATCAATGAGTTAGCGGTAAGAGGGAAAATAGAGGAATTCCAGATCAAGCTTCAGAACAGGTTTTCGGCTTTAACTCAGGAAGAGGACCTTAGTGTTGAAGCAATGAACGACAATCTCGTGGCATCATTAAGGAGTGTGCAATGGAAGTGGGTGGTAACTCCGTTAGGCAGGATACCAGTAAACTATCGCAGGAGACGAAAGATCTCATCAAGAAACGCCAATGTATGAAAGCCTCTAACCCTACTGCTAGAATAGAACTGGCAGAACTTTCGAAGTTAATCAACAAGCGTAAGACAGCTGACATAAGGAAGTATAATATGGATAGAATTGAACATGCTCTCAGGAATGAAGGAAGCCTAAAAACAGTGAAGAAGAAACTAGGAATTGGCAGAATCAGATGTATGCGTTAAGAGACAAAGCCGGCAATATCATTACTAATATGGATGAGATAGTACAAGTGGCTGAGGAGTTCTATAGAGATTTATACAGTGCCAGTGCCCCCCATGACGATAATAAAAGAGAAAATAGTCTAGAGGAATTCGAAATCCCACAGGTAACGCCGGAAGAAGTAAAGAAAGCCTTGGGAGATATGCAAAGGGGGAAGGCAGCTGGGGAGGATCAGGTAACAGCAGATTTACTGAAGGATGGTGGGCAGATTGTTCTAGAGAAACTGGCCACCCTGTATACGCAATGCCTCATAACGTCGAGCGTACCGGAATCTTGGAAAAACGCTAACATAATCCTAATCCTTAAGAAAGGGGACGCCAAAGACTTGAAAAATTATAGACCGATCAGCTGACTGTCCGTTGCCTACGAACTATTTACTAAGGTAATCGCAAATAGAATCAGGAACACGTTAGACTTCTGTCAAGCAAAGGACCAGGCAGGATTCCGTAAAGGCTACTCAACAATAGATCATATTCACACTATCAATCAGGTAGTAGAGAAATGTGCGGAATATAACCAACCCTTATATATAGCTTTCATTGATTACGAGAAAGCATTTGATTCTGTCGAAACCTCAGCAGTCATGGAGGCATTACGGAATCAGGGTGTAGACGAGCCATATGTAAAAATACTGAAAAATATCTATAGCGGCTCCACAGCCACCGTTGTCCTCCACAAAGAAAGCAACAAAATCCCAATAAAGAAAGGCGTCAGGCAAGGAGATACGATCTCTCCAATGCTATTCACAGCGTGTTTGCAGGAGGTATTCAGAGACCTGGATTGGGAAGAAATGGGGATTAAAGTTAATGGAGAATACCTTAGTAACTTGCGATTCGCTGATGATATTGCCTTGCTTAGTAACTCAGGGGACCAACTGCAATGCATGCTCACTGACCTGGAGAGGCAAAGCAGAAGAGTGGGTCTAAAAATTAATCTGCAGAAAACTAAAGTAATGTTTAACAGTCTCGGAAGAGAACAGCAGTTTACAATAGGCAGCGAGGCACTGGAAGTCGTAAGGGAATACATCTACTTAGGGCAGGTAGTGACTGCGGATCCGGATCATGAGACAGAAATAATCAGAAGAATAAGAATGGGCTGGGGTGCGTTTGGCAGGCATTCTCAGATCATGAACAGCAGGTTGCCATTACCCCTCAAGAGAAAAGTGTATAATAGCTGTGTCTTACCAGTACTCACCTACGGGGCAGAAACCTGGAGGCTTACGAAAAGGGTTCTACTCAAATTGAGGACGACGCAACGAGCTATGGAAAGAAGAATGATAGGTGTAACGTTAAGGGATAAGAAAAGAGCAGATTGGGTGAGGGAACAAACGCGAGTTAATGACATCTTAGTTGAAATCAAGAAAAAGAAATGGGCATGGGCAGGACATGTAATGAGGAGGGAAGATAACCGTTGGTCATTAAGGGTTACGGACTGGATTCCAAGGGAAGGGAAGCGTAGCAGGGGACGGCAGAAAGTTAGGTGGGCGGATGAGATTAAGAAATTTGCAGGGACGGCATGGCCACAATTAGTACATGACCGGGGTTGTTGGAGAAATATGGGAGAGGCCTTTGCCCTGCAGTGGGCGTAACCAGGCTGATGATGATGATGATGATGAATAGGCCTCTCACGTAGAAAAGTCAACAAAGCCTTGACCGACTTTTGCTGCTACGACAGTCTGAGGCGGTGGATGGCTGAGAGGGGCAGATAGTCCCAGGCGTAAGAGGATGGACCTCCCCGCTTCCGTAACCGCCAGCCTTGTTCGCTGACTGGATAAATGTGCCTCGGTCAGCTCCTCGGCCGTGTTGTGCACACCTAGTCGTAGTAGGCGTTCTGTGGACTTACTGATCGGCAGGCCCATCGCCTGTTTGTATGCCTTTCTGATCATTGTGTCGATATTCTTTAGTTCCATCGCGTTGAGTAGTGCGTATGGAATAGCGTAAGTTATTCTAGATACAACAAAGGCTTGAACAAGCCGAAGCGTGTCCGCCTCCCCCATGGCTCTTGTCTTCGTTGTTATTCGCCGGATTATGTGGGTAACTTGGGCGGTTGTATTCTTAAGCTTGTGAATTAGTATTGTGTTGCTGCGATCCGACTGGAAAACAATTCCCAATATCTTTACGCTCTGAGACGAAACGATGGTGTGTCCCTCCAGTTGTATGTTGATAGTGGGTGAGTCGGATGCGCGCTTATTTCGCGGTGAGACCAGGAGTAGCTGGTCCGTAGCCCGTAAAACCCCATAATTGAATCTTTTAATGTCATTGTACCAGAATGGTGACGGCATGCATGGCCCGATAAGGAAGATGCAAACAGTCTAATAGCCCTCCTTGAGAGAGGAATATTTTCCAACTTGAAGGTTGTAATTTTGGACAATGGGCCTGTATTCCTTAGAAGAAAGATTCAAGAGTGCGCAAAAAGCTGTAGCGTTACACTGCGACGCTCTGCGCTCTCTCACCCGCAGCCAGATGAAATGGGCGAGAGAGTGATACGAGATTCAAAACAATTCATGTCGATGCTTCCAATATTTAACGGCCCGGCTAGAAATATATTACCCAGAAGCGGCTGTTACCCAGAAGCGGCTTGTTACGATGAGCCCATCGTAACAAGACACATAGAAGTAGCCTTTGGTACAGTGCATATTTTGCTGTATATGGTGAGGTTCTCAAGCTAAATACAGACAAAGAGCTTGGAATTGCAGATGGGCTAATGCTGACTGGGCATTGCAAAACATCCGAGGAGCGATACAGATGTAGAAAAGCCATGGAGTTTCACTTTGACAAGTGGCTCCAAGACCATATACCAGATGTTGGACTTCAACACTTCGTGCTCGTTAGGAAAGGTCTACTGGCCATTGAAGCAAAGATTATTGGGCGTGTTGAGGTAGTGAAGTTATCGGTCCAACAGGGTGTACTCGAGACTGTTGGGTACATGAATAATGGACAGCTGGAGTTTGCGACCATAAGCAACTTTCTTCTTTATCACCCCAGCAGGAGCGACACAGAAAAGGGAGGAAGTATAACCTAGCCGATGACGGAGAAGCTAGGAAAGTGCTCCTGAAGATACAGGTGTGTGTGTGGGGGGGGGGGGAGGGGGCGCTTTTAGGAACAGATATAAACAGTGATGGCGACTTGTTGGCATGGACACTTGTATTGTTGAATTTTTTTTGTGTTCTTTTGTTTCAAGCTAAACAATGCTCTTTATAGATGTACAGTAATAAACCATCATTTGACACCCGGCAACTAAAACGCAGCTTTTCTTCGCACTCTCCGGCTCACGCTCAACTGTTTGCCGATAGCAAATGTAAAACGGCGTCAAATAATCGTACATTTGCCTCACGCTTGTGCAGTTTACGAGCTTTCGTAATCATTCGTTTGTTTTGCGCGGCTACTGCGGTTTCGCAGCGGCGTTGCCGCTGCCTATAGTGTAATTGTCCTTGTTCGCTATGGAAATAGGGCATGCCGCAGCAACGGTGCGGCGTAGTAGATTGCACGCTGCGGAGATTGTGAATGGCACTCCATGCATCTGTAGCCGGCAACTAGCCTCCGTGTTTTTTGTACTTCTTTCTTGGCGCCATTGTTCTATTTTCTACGTCACGTCCTTTCCGGTCGAGAGCGTATCTGGCGCTTTTGTTTCCGCAGTGCTCTCCAGCAAATTCTTCCATTTTTTATTCTTTAATTCATGTTTGGCGCTGGTATCACGCGGTCCGAGCCACCAAGCGGCGCTCGCGACACAAACATCCAAACTTTTTTCTTCTTCTTTCTTTTTATTTCACAATGTTGTCCGTAGCGTTGTGGTGAAATAGGCCGCGCAACAGCTCTTGCCATAGGAACTGCTTTCTTTCTGCGGTTTGTACGTACCCCCACGTCAGTGAAATCGTGTCGCCAAGCTACAGAGATAGGCGCTTGAAAAGGAGCACTTGGTGAATGTGTAACGTCTGCGCTATCGGGCATGCAGGGAATGTACCACGCCGTCCAAATTTCGGGGTAGTAGCTCATTCGTATGCAAGCGTTTATAGCACCTAAAATGTTGCGTGAAATGGGACAGACCTAATATCTCATTAATAGATGTCCCAACTGGGCGCATTATAACACACGTTTCTGCAGCATGAACAAAAAGAAATGCTGAATTGATGCTGGCTCCTGAGCTCCACCAGATTGTCCTCAGGTTCGCAGAACTCATTCTCCCCTTTCCTATCTTCCGAGCTCCTTTCATTCATACCTGATCCCACCAACTCCCATTCAGTTTTGCCAACTATAAACAGAAAAACCCGTTAGTCGGTACCCCAAGAAACTCTTAAACCTAATAGGAGAACCGCAAGCCGCTAAAAACCCGCGAAGTGCAAACAATCAGAATCACGTTAAAAATATGTTTTATTGAGTCTACGTAAAACTCAGTTGAAAAAAAAAATCTCTACACTGGGCAGAAAAGTGTTTGTTTTCATCCATAAGGAAATGAAAGATAGAAATTATCAGTAATAAAAAGCGATTTTTGGAGCGACTGTGAAATGTGAAGACTTATTTACGAAATAAACTAAAATCAAATGTCTCCGTGAATTACAATCACTGGCCACAAGATAGGTTTAACTAGCGGGTAGTGATTAAAATTACAGAAAAGTGTTCCTTTTTTCTTTCTGATATGGTCGCGAGTCTTCTGTGCGCATTTGTGCGCTGGCATGGCTCGATGTATAGGGCCAGTGCCATCGCTAGCCCAATAGGCCTACATTGTGCCATTCTTTCAAATAACGTGCACGGGGCAGCGCCTAATTGATGCAGAATTTATTGTTTCTTCGGAGACCTGCCCACACGGTAAGGATGGCACTTGTCATGTCAGTGAACATCCTATTTCTTGAACTTAGATTTGATCACATTCAGCTAGCTGAAACACACTCAATGTCCTCTTACTTCCAAAGGGCCATGAGTAAGTGACATATTTTCACACGAGAAGCACAAATTATTCTAAAAAATGTCTCTACCGCCAGAAAAGAAGCCATCATACCACTAAATTTGCTAAAAGCACCCGCCGCCCATGAGCGAAATTTTCCCGCTGCCGCGCGAAAAACCACTAAATTTAGCTGAAAAATCCCTGAATTCACCACAATGCTGCCATCCTAAGCCTCCTTTCTCTACTGCACGAGTATCTCTTTCTTACTCTCCTCCTTTTATTTACACCGATCAATATGAGAAGACACGTTCAGGTAATTAAGCGCGAAGAGAACTAAGAGACGTATGCAAGGTCTCGATGTACTGCGATATATACTTATCAAAAGGAGCAGTTTACCAGGTATCATGCTCATTGGTTTTATTATTATTAAATTACGGGGTTTAACGTGCCAAAAGCTCTTTTTGATTATGAGGCATGCCGGAGTGGAGGACTCTTGAAATTTCGACCACCTGGGGTTCTTTAGCGTGCACCTAAATCTAAATACACGGGTGTTTTCACACATCGCCCCCATCGAAATGCGACCGCCGGGGCCGGGATTCGATCCCGCAACCTTGTGCTCAGCAGCCCAACACCATAGCCACTGAGCAACCACGGCGGGTTGCTCATAGGTTTTAAAAAAAGACGGGTGATTCTACGCGAACAAGACCTAGGGCCCTATAACGTAAATCTATTCCAATATGTTTCTATTCCAATCTCCTGACGTCAAATTTGCGTAACCACCAACGCAAGCACCGGGCGGTCACCCGCATGGTTGTTTGAAAAGGCCAGTCAAATGCTCTCCTAGTTCATAGGAGGTCACTTTTGTTTGCTTGAAAAACGAATAACATTGCCTGCACTGAGCGGCTTGTCGTATCTAATTGGCTGACAAGAGGCGAGGAGAAGGCTCAAGTGGAGAAGGATTCGACGGGGCAGAGCCACTGCACTGAAAGTCGATAACCGTATGAAGAGGGTGGTGCCGTCGTCTACGATTGGTCGGCTTTCCCTTACTTAGCTTGCGGTGGCTGGTCGAAAATCACGGTGGCATGCAACGCAAGCTCAAGAATGACGCTAAAATGGACCCTCAGAAAAAAGAGTTGGCAAAATCAGAGGGTAAACGTGCCGAAAGTGCTCGAAAACGTTACACGGCCACGCAAGAAGTTTTATTATACGCAAATACACCCATGCTCTCCGGCAGGTCCGAGTAGCCAGCGTCACAGCGATCGGCGGCAGCCATCTTCTATTCCTTACGGAACGGGGCAGCCTGCGGCTATTCCGAAGAAAATTCAGTTTTGTTCGGCATATTAATGCATCTTTATCGCGTACACGTCACTTTGACGCGGTGAGTTCTTGCGGTTTTGAGACGTCGCGTGACAGGCAGGTGAAGTGGGTGCAGCCCGAAAACTTTTTACCAATAGCCGGGGGCTAATGGCGAAAGGGTCGAATCAGAAATAAGTATTTTTCTTTTTTCCGTCAAATCATGCATAATCAGTGTGTACACATCATATCAGATGGGTAGGAATCGCGGTTTTCGTGACGTCGCGTGACAGACAGGTGAAGTGGGGGGGGTCGAAAGAAGATTTTGACCAATCGTGGAGGGCTGATAGCAGAATTGGAATAGAAAAGTTTGGAATAGTTTTACGTTATAGCGGCCCTAGTCTATTTTGTTCAGTGTCGTCTTGATAAAGCGCCAGTAACTTTAGTCCCTACCATTCATATATTTAATCAAAATTAATTATCTAATTGGTTAATTGTTCTTTTCATATTCAAGATGTCAGTTAGGCAGTTGTAACGAATCTTAAAAGTTGTCAAAATTAGAGCTTTCTAACAAGATACACATCGCGTGTTCCTTTATTTTTTCTCGCTGTGAGAAAGCCCCGGAATTATGCAAGGTACAGTGACTGTGCATTCGTGCACATTGTGAGCAGCGCCATTAAGCAATTTATGCTATGTGCCGGTACGGAATGTAATATTTTTACTTGCTTTCTTTTGGGGAGACCGAGTTAGGACGTTTCAGCGAAATGTGCCAACTCGCCATTTGCAGCATCCTTTACCCTTCACTGCGCCTTTGGCTGCTACCTGGCATCATTCTAATGTGTGGTGTGTGGCTGGGTACCGATCGCTCTGGCAAATGAATGCAGTGTTCGTATCGCATGATGCATGGTTGGTGAATCGGGTAATTTTTATCATTGTGACATGACGAGACCACAGAAGACATCCTCATCCAATGGCATTAGTACGAGCCGTGGTGGCTTAGCGGCTATGGTGTTGAGCTTCTGAGCACGAGGCCGCGGTATCAAGTGTCGATGGGGGTGAAATGCAAAAAGGCCCGTGTCCCGTGCGTTGGGTGTGTGTTAAGATGCCCGGGTGATCAAAATTAAACCGGAGTCCAGCTGCGGCGTGTCTCATATTCAAATCGTGGTTTTGGCACGTAAAACCCCAGGATTATTTCATTCACTGGCATTATATTAAAGAACAAAGACAATGTCTGGCCAAAGACAGCCTGTGGCTTCCCTCTCCCTTAGCGCATGGTAGAAAACTAGGTGCAACGTGGTAGCCTGATTGACTTTGCTTCTCTTTTTCTGTGTTGCTTAGTACTTCTTTTTCGTCGAGTCTTCTTTTTTTTTCATCCTTCAAACACCTGGGCTAGCACGCCGTGGCATAACGATGGAGACCACCGTATCAGCCTTCGTCGAAGCCTTCCCTTCGCAGTCATGCAAGCTGTGCGATACTTAACCCCACAACTACACGGACTAAGCCCACAAGTATGCTATATGCTGCTTGAAGACCACCATGCGCTCCTTTCATTTTTTTCCCTGCAGGACTCTATCACTAAGACGCCTGTGCTGAACAATTAAAATTCGCTTCTTGACAATACGGTCTCGGGCCTTTAGCACTCAGTTGTTCGTATATACGTTACGCTATCACACCAGCGTAAGCACCACAAACTAAAGTCTTCTCGCACAACGCCCATTCATTGTTTGCTCTCTCAATCTTTTTCGTGAGTGTTGTTACGCCTATAGAATCCACCGAGATGTGCTGTTCGTGTATACGCGGAACGCGGTTGTTCTCTCTCTGTCTCTTTAAATTTTGTTTCCAATGTCTTGCCTGTAACGGATATGACCTGCGTACTTTTTCTCGTGCTTTTTTCTTTTCATTGCTAATTGTAGCGATTTTACTCTAAACGTAGAATCGCGACGCCATATAGTCTCTACCCAGCGACAAATGCCCCAATATCGTTCAGACAGCGTGTCAGCTTGGGCACAACGCAGCCATGGTGCCGGGTGCTGCGCTGGAATCCCCGTTGCACTCCTTGTCTTTAGATCGTGACACGCCCATGTATTACAGGGAAAAAAAGAAAGAAGTGGGCAGCCTCAAGGCGCCCAGGACTGCCGACGGCCACGCCTTCGCTTAGTCAATGACCTTCATCGGCGCCCCGCTGCGCCGGCGGGCGCCAGAGGCGAAAGTCACTCAGCAGCGCTGCCCCGGCGCCTTGTTTTATGGAGGTCGACTGCAGCGGCGAAGACGGCAAGCAGCCAGCTGCCGGCAACGAACGGAGATTTAGTGTATATAGCTGCCTTCTTGCATCGTCGGCGCCTCGGAACTGCTTAAGCCTGACATTTGCTATTTCATATTAGGCGTGTGTTCTCTTAGACGTCTTCGTGCGAAGACGAAGGCGTGTACACTACCTAGGTACTTCTCGACTGACCCAAGCACATTACACAATACATAGACGGCGCCTCGAACAAGGTCCGCTTACTTGACTCACATCGGCCTTTTTCTCTTGTAAGATGTTAGGGCGATGGTCGTAAAGATAAGTTAATCGCAATACAATGAAAGCACTCGAACGCTTCTTTGAAGACACTGGTGCATGTGATAAATATTGACTCCGCAGCACTGTCCCGAAATGAGTGTAGTTTTGTGTGTATGCATTGGGCGCAAGTTAAAGAACCCCAGGTAGTCAAAAATTTACCGGAGTCCTCCACTACGGCATGCCTCATAATAAAATCGTGATTGTGGCATCTAAAACCCCAGAGTTTAATTTATATGTATGGCAAATAAATATGGAGCGCCCCGGATCCCTTTATTCTTGTCGCGCATTGCATATTAGGCGCTTCTAATTAGACAGCCTTGGTTCCATGAGGTAGTGTACGAGGGTTTATTATTCGGGACCATACACCACGGATAAGCATGAGCAACAACAACACGCAGTCAGTCATGTAGTTACAAACAGCCAATAAAAACAGTGACCACACTATAAACCACCTTACACCCTGAGGGTTCATTAAGGGGGCAAATCGGTTTATAATTCGCGCCATTACACCCGCAAATGCGGAAGTGTCTGATATAAAGAGAACTCCTTTAAGTGTTCAAATTAATTTACCGTGCGCAAACCCATTCTTGTGTCTAATAACACGATAATGTGAAGAGTTAGTGATGCTGAAGACCGGCAACTGATACAAAATGTTAGATTTTTTGTTAATCGGGCACGAAATAGTACCCAGAAAAGCTAGCTACTTTCAAAACTATAACGGTGGAGGCGAGCGTGGTCGTCAGTCATCGAATCTGATCCCACGGGGCAAGTCCGTCTGCTATATATTCGTATGACTGCAGATTCCAGAGTGCGATCGCTGGAACTCCCGTACATTTCAGGATCTAAAACACTGTTCGCGCCATGCGCAATCTGTTTAGTCAAGACTCTTTCGGTATAAAATATGCGACAGCATTCAAGACATTTCGAATACATTGTGCGTTTCTTCTACATAACAGTGATAATCAGGTGAAAAACGGCCACCGTCAAAAATGTCAAATATATGCATATAATGGCCTCTCTTAAAAAGCGTCGTCTCGATGCTGCGAACAGAGCATGAAAGCAAAAAAAAAAAGACAACTATATTCTAATCTGTGAAGATGGAAAGGCAGCAAAAGATGACAACAGTCAAAGCTCTACAACGAAAAGCAAAGTGCTTTCGCTGCCATTCCATCTTCACAGCGTGGAATGGTTGCCTGGGCTCGCGATTGTCGTTTTCGTTCAGCATCGCGGGAGGGTTCTTCGTCGGTGGTCGTTTCATGCCGGCGCCTTTTGCATTCTCGTTGCTGTTCCCTCCGGCGCCCCTCGTACGCATGGTATTCTTCGGGTGTATGAACTATACGTGCCCACCCCATCGATAATGCAGCTGTTTTTAGCGCTGATACCTCTCCTGGGCGATATAACGTAAAGCTATTCGAAAATTTTCTATTCCAATTCTGCAATCAGCCCTCCGCGATTGGTCAAGAACTTTTTTCGACCTCCCCCACTTCACTAGCCTGTCATGCGACGTCGCGAAAACCGCGATAGCTCCCAATCTGACATGACGTGTACGCACTGATTATGCATGATTCAACCATACAAAAGAAAAACAATAATTTCTGATTGGCGCCTTCTCGTCATTAACCCTCTGCTTTGGTCAAGCGGTTACAGGCTGCACCAACTTCATCTGTCACTCGACGTCAGAAAACCGCGAAAACTGATTGCGTCAAAGTGACGTGTACGCGTTAAAGGTGCATTAATATGCCGAACAAAACTAGATTTTTTTTCCGAATAGCTGGAGACTGTGCCGTTCTGAAAGCAATAGAATATGGCTGCCACCGATTGCTTAGGCACTGGCTACTCGCATCTGCCGGAGAGCTTGGGGTTTATTTTCGTATAACTAAACTTTCTGCGCGGCCGTATAGCGTTATTGAGCACTTTCTGCAAGTATACGATATCGCTCTGCCAACTATACCTTGCTGAGGATCCGTTTTAGCGGCATCTTAACTGTGCGTTGCACGCCGCCGCGATTTTAGAGAAGCTACCACAAGCTAAGTAAGGGAAAGCGGACCAATTTTAGAAGCCGGTAACTCCCTCTTCATCCGGTTATCCATTTTGAGTGCGCTGGCTTGGCCCCATCTATACCGTCTCCACTTGAGCGTGCTCCTCGCGTCTTGTCAGCCAATTAGGTAAGAAGACCCACTCAATGTAGGCAATGTTATTCGTTTTGAGAGCGAACAAAAGTGACCTCCTATAAACGAGGAGAGCGTTTGATTGGGCTGTTCAGGCAACGCTGCGGGTCATCGCCCGATGCTTGCGTTGGCGGTTACGTAAATTTAACGCAAGCAGATTGGAATAAAAACATACTGGAATAGTTTTACTTTATAGGGCCCCTGCTTATATACTGTGATAACCTTGACGTCACGCTATTTTTCATGGCGAGCGCTCTAATCTGTTCCGAATTTTGACATCTGCGCCGCCGCACTGCACTCTACGTGATCAACCACAGGACAAACAATAAAACCCATTGTGCATGGGTTTGTTAGAAATCGCTAAGTCCGTTTCTGTTGCCTGACTCCGAAAAAACTGCGGAATGTTAGTCATATACAGCTTTCGCTGTAAAAAAAAAGGCCGTGCAAAACAAAATGAAAAAGAAAAAAAAGATCCGTGGAAGACACGCGCTGTTGGAATCGGCGTAAGGCAAGTTGTTATTGGTGTTTCTGAAGAATGGTGTCGCTGCTTAGCGACCATTTGCAAATTGACTTAGATGAACGTTTCCACTGGGAACCAACTTGCTTAACGTAAACATGTTGCGCTCGATCATACACCTGACACGCATGACGATGAAGGAATGACAACGTTGGAAGGACAGCGAGGGCATGAAGACGACGGTAAGACGATGAGGCAATGACGACAATGAAATGCGGACGAAGACATGACGAGAACGGTACAACGACACTAAAGTTACTACGACAAAATGACCACAGTGGAACGACCACAGCGGCATGATGGCGACTGCATGACGATCATGGTTTTGTCGACACTGGAGTGACGACGACGGTGTAACATTCACGGCGTGACAGCCATGAGATGGCGATGACGGTATGACGACGACAGCTTGAATACCATGGATTGACGACGATGGTATGACGAGGACGGTGGGCCGATCATGGGATGACGACGCTAGGGTGGCGATGAAGTACGATGACGCTAGAGCGACGACAACGGCATAAAGACGATGGTGTGACGAAGACAGTGTGACGACCATGGGATGACGACGCTATTGTCAATCGTGGTATGACGGCGCCGATGTAACGAGGACTGCATATATAACAACCATGGGATGACGACGCTGGATTGACGAAGTATTACGACGGTGATGTGACAGCCACGGGATGATGACGTTGCAGTAGCAACAATGGCATGGAGACTATGGTGTGACAATGGTGCACGGATCACTGGATGACGACACTGGAGTGACGACAATGGTATGACAACGATGGTGTCACGAAGGGGATCATTGAGCTAGAATGTCGACGGCTTAGGGACAAAAGCATGAAGACAGGGGAATCACTACGACGATGGAACGACTACGATGGCATGTCGACAACCCTGTGAAGACGGCGTAATAAAAACAATGGCGTGACAACGATGAAAATATGATGACGGAATGGCGACGACGCCCCGAAGATGGCGCCGGGATCACGATGGCGTGGCAACGCAGCTACAGCGACAGAGTGGAAACGGCGAAAAATGATCACAATGATGACAATGACATGAAAGCAATGAAATGACACAGAAACGGCGAAAAAGGCATGACAACGAACGCGTCTTGGCGTTGGCGCTCACGTCCGCACTCACCTGCATCAGTTGCCACCCCGGGCCGCCTTGATCCTTAGTATATTCGCTACTTTTTTGCACTATATCCGGTACCGGCCAATCGGGCCACCCTAACTCGCGTTATAGCTGATGTTTGTTTACATTACGTCCAGTGTCGTGGGGCCGCCTTAAATTGCACTTGATCCTTTGTATGCTTACAATATCTGTAGTACCGGCCAATCGGCCTTCCTTAATTCGAACTAGAATTAGGAAGGAACAGCGCCAACTAAGACGATCACAAGAGAGGAGAACGACACAGGACAAGCGCCAACTTCATCTAACTTTATTCATCGAACATTCAGCAAATTATATTTGCTGAATTTTCGATGAATAAAGTTAGATGAAGTTGGCGCTTGTCCTGTGTCGTTCTCCCCTCTTGTGATCGTCTTAGTTGGCGCTGTTCCTTCCTAATTCAAATATGCACCACCTAGCCCAAATGAATGTTCTCCTGAATTAATTCGAACTATATCCGGTGTTTGTTTGCCCCATGTACGTTTTTTTTTTGCACTATGTCGGTTACCGTTGGCCACCTTAATTCGCATTATATCCGCTGTTTGTCTGCACTATGCCTGGCACCAGGTAATCAGGCCACCCTAATTCTCACTATAGCCGGTGCTTATTTGCACTAAGCTCCGTACCGGACAGTCGTGTACGAGCGAGAGAGATAGAAAGGATGTATAGAAAGGCAGGGAGGTTAACTAGAGGTAGTTCCGCTTGGCTACCCTGCACGGGGGGAGAAGTAGGGAGACAAAAAGAGAAAGACAGCGAAAGGGGGGGGGAGAAAAACTGTAACCTGCATTCATTCATGGTTCAATGATGACATTACTTTATGGGGTTTTACGTGCCAAAACCACTTTCTGATTATGAGGCACGCCGTAGTGGAGGGCACCGGAAATTTCGACCACCTGGGGTTCTTTAACGTGCACCTAAATCTAATGTTGAATTCCAATGGCAGATCCAGATCAAGTTTTTCTGCTCTGTATGGAGCAATCCTATTCCCATGGCAGAATGGGAGTGTGAGCTGTGTGTTCCAATGGCACATTGGGACCAGCCGCTGATCCCAGATTGCTCTGTGGAGCAAAAATATTTGCTCCGCCGAAATCGGCAGATTTGACCGGAAGTCCACGTGACGTATTTGCTTCACCCGCCTCTGCTTCCTGTCACGGTCGCCTGTTTCCGGTCGCGGGCAGCTATGGACGACATGGAAAACGTGGACGCCGCTTCGCGCCGTGCGATTTTGTTCGCGCTCCTAGACAGCTCCGGCTCAGACCAATTTTTGTTGGAAACTCTATGACTCAGACAGTACAATTTCCAAGTCGAGTGATGATTCTTCTGACACGGACAGTGAAGTGGGGTGGTGAGTTGCGCATCCAAGCGCTTGTTCCTCTCTCTATTCTTGGCCCTCTCACTTGATTTTCCTGTACTAAGTGCCCCCGCGGGAGCGCACGCATTCCCTTCGCAGATATGGTGAGAGCAGATGAGAGCGATCTCGGTCGGAGCGACGCGCTCCGTTCGTGATCCAGCCGAGCGCTCGCGATCTACCATTGGAATTCAACATAAGTACACGGGTGTTTTCGCATTTCGCCCCCATCGAAATGCGGCCGCCGTGGCCGGGATTCGATCCCGCGACCTGATGACATTACTTTAGACTAGCTAGAACAGCGTCATCAGTTTATATATAT
The DNA here is from genome assembly GCF_038994185.2 of Dermacentor albipictus. Taxonomy (NCBI): domain Eukaryota; kingdom Metazoa; phylum Arthropoda; class Arachnida; order Ixodida; family Ixodidae; genus Dermacentor; species Dermacentor albipictus. Next base: position 6,062,533 of record NW_027225571.1, on the reverse strand, counting down.
ATATATATATATATATATATATGTGTGTGTGTGTGTGTGTGTGTGTGTGTGTGTGTGTGTGTGTGTCTGTGTGTGTGTATTGCCATCTTGCAAGTACAGGCTATGCACGGAAGGTCCACAGGCTGTCCCAGCTAACTTTAGCCAGCGTTAACAATATGCGAATGCCACGTAGCTGGTCAGAGGTACTCAAACACTACTTTTAATAAGAGTCAGTAGGCACGATGGTATACTTATTCCTGGATGTTGACGTCGAAAAGGACCCCAATGAATATGTCCAGTTTTGTTGGAACGATCGCAAGGGGGTTCAATAGGCTGTAGCAATCCGGTTGGCTTTGCCGGTGGTGTCTTCCGTCGCTGACAGTCTCCGCATGTCTTAACACAATTGGCAACGTCGGCGTTCAGGCGCCACCATGTAATATTTCGCTTGTATCCTCGCGAGCGTGCGGGACAACTCGATGTACCCTGCCATTGGTCATTATGCAGGGTGTGCCGAGCCTCTAGCCACACTGCCGAGGGCACAACGAGAAAGTAGTCGGTGCGGACTGGTGAAAAGTTCTTTACGAGGACGTCATCGCGCAACAAAAACGAAGGCAATTAGCGCTTAACCAACCTGACGGAAAAGCCTATGTTGCCTTCCAAGTGTTCAAGAAGGCTTCCTAGTTCCGCGTCTACTAGCTGCATGCACACAGGAGCATTCATTTTAGTGGAACAACGACAACAAAAAAGAAAGAAAATTTAGGGCAAATCGTGACGTTCACGATAATTAAATAACCATACTTATGGCAGGCTATCAACCCTGCATGTGCCAGCATTTATCACAATCACATAAAATGGATAACTAGAATGCGAAAGGGAACAGATGAATGTCGGTATTCTTCAACTGGTTGGAGACTATAAGTATCGGAGAGCCAAAAAAGAAAAAAAGGAAAGAAAAGAGAGGGAAAAAAGCTCAGCCCATCCCGGATGTCTGTTGTTGTAAGCGAAGCTTTTATTGTTTTGGAGAATCGTGCCTTGAAACACAGCCCATGGTATTTAATATGTGCAGGTATCTTTATTTACAGATTATTGTGGGCGCCGCAGTACGATGAGGGACTTGCAATAAATTTCGGCGATGATCGCGTTCCGTCAGTTCTGTCTTCATAACCAGCTGCAGATGACGCGCGCGATTACTTTTTACAAGTAAACTTGCTACGCGGCGCAGCTAACCAGCCAAGGGTCCCAAAGCGCTGGCTTGCACTAGGAAAATTTGTAAGGGGGTTATATTCCGCCGTTTTAGGCATGCATTCATGTCCTGATCGTTAGCATGGGTCTTTTGTGCTGGTTGAACAATGGATGGAAACCCTACCATCAGAAATATACATTACATATTTATTTCTTGCGGCACGATTTCCATGAGTTGTCGGAGCGCGTCGTTTTGATGTCAGTGAACTCCTGAGCAGTCGATAGCGGATAGATTATCGACACCTCCAAACTGCAGGAAGAGGCTAAGAAAGCTTCGCTCTGAAAGCGCTTTGTTCGTTTCTCTGTTCGCATTCGCTAACAATATGACAAACATTAGGATTGACTGGCATCTCATCTTGCGAACAGATGCAGCTAAGAGCTTTCTTGCGAACAGATGCAGCGTAAGAGCTTTCTTGCGAACAGATGCAGCGAAAGAGCTTTTTCTGCGAATACTTGCCCAGTTCTGCAAGTCAATTTCAAAAAAGCGTGCAATGCAGCGTGCTTCTCTCAGTCAGTGGCGTCGTCATTACAAAGGCAACATAACTTTTAAATCATGACTTTTGAATGACGGTCGTGGCGAGGCTCCTGTAACTCTGTTTTTACAGCTAAAGGCTGTGTGTCTCTCCGAGCACGAACGCTTGTTTCTGCACACAAAAGCGAAGGCAGTGGAAGCTGAATGCAGCTCCTTGCTGCACGAGAGTGTTGCTCCTCGTAGTGGCATGACTGGCGTTAGGCGTAGGCAAGGCGTAACAGCTCACAGGGCTCCGGTCTTCCGGCGAATGTAGGTGGACAATTGTACGCGCGTCCCGTGCAGCGTGGGCAACTGGCTTATTGGAGAGTTTTAGCTTGTCTGGAAATGTATTGCAGGGGCCGTATAGCGTAAAACTATTCCAATATGTTTTTATTCTAATCTCCTGATGTCAAAATTGCGTAACCGCCGACGCAAGCAGCGGGCGGTTACCCGCGGGGTTGTCTGAACAAACCAACCAAATGCTCCCCTCGTTCATGGGAGGTCACTTTTGTTTGCTTGAAAAACGAGTAACATTGCCTGCATTGGGTGGCTGGTCTTGTCTGATTGGCTCACAAGAGGCGAGGAGCACGTTCAAGTGGAGAGTGATTCGATGGGGCCGAGCCACTGCACTAAATATCGATAAACGGATGAAGAGGGTGGTGCCGACGTCTGCGATTGGCCGCTTTCTCTTACTTAGATTGTGGTGGCTCGTCGTCAATCGCGACGGCATGCAATGGAAGCTTAAGAATGACGCTAAAACGGATCCTCAGCAAAGAAGAGTTGGCAGAACGAGGTCGTAAACATGCCAAAAGTTATCGAAAACGTTACATGGCCACGCGAAATGTTTTATTACACGCAAATAAGCCCATGTTCTCCGGCAGGGGCTGTAAGAGTTGTAGGACAATCTCACCGCTGGCATCCAGTTGCAAGGGTTTTAGTCGGGCATGAACTATGTGTTAGCGGGCCCATGCCGTCGTCCAACTTACTCACGCTTGGGACGTGGTTGTAGGGAGGAACTTGCTGTCATCGAGAACAAGGAGTACAGGATTTATTTACATATTTACATTAAAACAAGAGATACATTCGACAGTCTAGCGTGACTCCCAAAAGTAGCACGCTAGACGAAGCATACAGCACACCAGCACGCAGCTTGTGCTAGAGTGTGCTCGGGCTTCATGAGCACGAGCACACTCTAGCAGCCGACAAACTGCTGCTTAAAACGCCTCTGTCCTCCCTAAATCCCAAGGGGAGGGAAAACTGCTGTCCAAACTTCGTCCAATCGGACAGGCCACAGTCGTTGTGGCGTAGTCGACCCGCCGCCCTTGAAGAGGAGGGCTCCCACACTCACATACGCACTTCGGTTTCCCAGAACCCGAGTTGAGCGGGTCCTCGTAGCCAGATCGTCACGCTTGCCGCAGCCGGCGCCTCTTGATTCCAGAGCTGGCTTTTTTCCGGTAGTCACCACGAGTGTCAGCAGACTGTGACAAATCCTGGGGCCCGAGGAAGCTCTCTTGCCGCAAATAGACCATGAAGGCCGTGGCAAATTAACCAACAAAACAGGGTCCGCCAAGCGTGGCCAGCCCTGCTGCCGTCGCCGACTCTCCGAAGCAGGCGCGTGGTGGATTAACGTTGACGTAGCCTCATGTTCTCCGAAGGAAGTTCATGGTCGGTCGTCTTCACCGCTGTCATCTTCACCGGTCTCTGAAGGACGCCCCCCCCCCCCCCCCCCCCGGGTCGATCGAAGCCCATGCATCGGGATGAGATAGCTTGGCAGAGCAGTGCCCCTGCAGGCTGATCGTAACAGGGTGAGTAGCCAGTGCTGAGGAGTTCGGTGGCAGCCATGTTTTATTCCTTTCGGAAGGGGGCCGCCTGCGGCTATTCAGAAGAAAATTCAGTTTTGTTCGGCATATTAATGCATCCTCAACGCGTACGCGTCACTTTGACACGGTAAGCTTTTGCAGTTTTGTGAGGTCGCGTGAGAGGCAGGTGAAGTTAAAACCCCTCAATCTCCCAAAGTAGCGCCATTCACTTCCCTCCTCCTCCGCTCGGCGCGGCCTCGACGGTGGCGCCGCCGGTGGTGGGCCTGACGTAGCAGACGACGGCTAACACACTACGGGAGGAAATCCGCAGAAAAGTTCGTTCAAGCCCTGCGGAGCAGTTTTTTCCATCGAGATCTTTCTTCGTCAGTCGGTAACTGGCCTTTAGAATTTCGTGTTGGAATTGCGGAAGAAATGGAGAAAAGGACCATTATTCAAGGCGTATTTAAGGCGTAAAGCGCGCGACGTTGAGAGTTCGTGTTGCTGAAACACGATGCAAGCATGCGGTGTACTCAAACACGCGCGTAATTACTAAAGTTTCAGGTGTTGACAGCGTGAAAGTATGTGTGCTTGGTTTCGTAGGTTCATTTATGTACCTGCAGGATACTTTTGTTCGGCCGGCGCGTGAAAGATTGCTGACCGCTCACAGCCGGAATGGCTGTGTGCGGCCAGCAATGCCTGGCAACAGGGCCGTTTTTTTCATTGCGGGGTGCTTTGGTAATCGTGACGATATATTGTTTTTTTTTACAAGTACTGCTCCAGGAGGGCCCATGTAATGGCTAACGGAGGCCTCTGAAGAGCACGTGACATTACAGTAATGCAGGCGTCGCAGGGAGTGTTCGCATAGAAAATTGGCTGTCCGCGATCTTATAGCCCCTTGTCGTGCACAGGCTTCGGCGAGCCCCATCCAGCCCTGGTTCTAGCTTTGGTGTTCCCGTTGCCGCTTTGGTGCCCTGGAGGCGCCGTCAATAATACGAAATAATGACAAGGTGTTACAACTAGTAAATAAAATTTATTGAAGAAATACAATCGCGCCGAGGCGCCAACTTCTATTGGCCTCGAGATCGAACAGAGTCGGCTCCTAGCGGCGAGGTGACGAAGCTCCTAAGTGTGGATGCCGGTGGCCCGTCGCCACTCCAGCCGCAGTGTGCAGCGATCGTTGTTCGCGAAATCACGATGGATGTTGACGAGGACGGTTTGTTCGATGGTTAGTAACCTCTCAACCTGTTATTCTTTCTTTTTTGTAACGGAAATTCGTAAAGTAAATCGCTGTACGTTTTAGTGTACTGATGCGAAAAGCATTTGCTTAACGCGACCACACCATGTGCGCTCGTCTCCTTTCAACGTGTTGTGAGGTTAACATGCGTTCTTTTTCCGTTTTACAGCACCCTTGCCTCTAAGTACAATTCTCAACCATGTTAGGGACGGTGTCAGGTGTCTCGTCGAAGGCGACCAAGTCGTTGCGGCGGGCCACATCATTGAGTGTAGTGCCGTCGCTTCCACCTGCTGCTCTGACGGTCCTGTGCACGTTATCGCATTCATGCTGCAGTCGTCCGCGCTTAGTAAAGACCCACACCGAGTCGACCTGAATTTGACCGACGAGACAAAAATTGCAGAATTGAACTGCACATGCCCTGCAGGGTAAAGTATTGCCTCAAGTTGTTCGGATGTAGTTGATCGCGGCGCGTATCGCGATTTGTTTACATTACATCACACTAAGCTGACTCGCTGATTTGCGATGAGCTTACGTTATGCGATAAATTTAGAGAACTTATGTTGCTTTATCAATTTTTTTTTAGCCAGACCTACGAAATCGCGAGTTAGTTTCAGAGTGTTACTACCATTGTAAAATGTTTTCGAGTCGCTTTATAACCAGTTGCAACCGTTACACGAAGCTCAAATGAAGCATGCAACGTATAATTTATGTTGTATCATAATCATTAGATCCCTTTAATTACTTTCGCATGCAGGCACTTGAATTTGCAGTGGTGCTTGAATGCAGTGCATCGGGCTTCAATTTTTTCCGCCCCCCTATAAAAGAGAGAAAAAAATATATCAATATAAGCAGTAGCAATAAATTCGCTCGCGCATGTTCGTTCATCGCTTAATGGACCATCCGCTGTTGGCTCGCGAAACGACACTGTTTAATCTGTACGAGATCATGCGTACACCCTTGCCGTGTTTCGGTGCTTGTATTTACACTTCTGAACACAGAGAACAGTTCCCGTGGCTGAGGAAAGACGACGGAAAACGTGACAACTGGTCACGCTCGGTGACGGTCGTTTAAACGGACTCGCAGCTGAGCGTGAACCTTGAATTCACTGCGCAGGCGACGCATGAAGTTTATAAAATAAATTGCATGCGTGGACACACGGTTAATTTACTTGCGGAAGTATATAAAAGCACAGGCAACTTTACTGGCATCCCAGGCCACGCCGACTGCAACGATCTTCACACGCACAGCAACCACACAGCAACTACGCATGCAGCAAACATTAATGCCCAGATTGCCGATTAGGATTCCCAAACGTGATATCATAGTGGACTACTCGCCATCCTTTTTCGTCAGCGAACGCTTGAACGCACCATCGTCGAAGTGCTTACTGCACACCATCGCATACTTGGACGGCGCCTTGCCGTTCCGAAGACTGACGAGCCATTCTCGGCGACGTGCCGCGTCAACGGGATAGCAGTGAAAGCTTATCCCTGGCTCTGTGCAATATGTGCTGCATTGCGAAACCGAACAAAATCTCACGATGGTAAACGAAGCGTTTTCTGCGGGCACGGAGCACAGAATCGCGAATTGAAAACAGTAGCTCCCTACACTTCCACACATCGCACGGGCGACGCATCCACGCTAACGGCGCGACGGTGCTGCCACCTATAGGTCGATCTCGCGGCCAATAGCAGCGCTAGCGCGCCCGCGCGAGTATTATGAAACGCCAACGAGAAATTTACCGGCCCACGTACTCTACGATCAACGTGCACGTTAAACATCCCCAGGCGAGCTAGATAAAGTTATCCGGAGTCATCCACTATGACCTGCATCCTAGCTTTAGTCGCTTCGGAACGTTCAAAACGTTAATCACCACAAACCAAATCAATACATTCGGGCGTACATTCGAAGCTAAAAGACTGCATCGTAAGTCATTTTGAGCCTAGCAAAAGCGTCGAGAATGTGCCAACTTCTGGTGGAGCTCAAAACACACCCTGAATAAAATCGCTTTTATGTCACAGGCCAGCTGCAGATGCGTGTATTTCACCGCAAGACGAAACTACATGAAACAAAGAGAGCACATTCGAAAAAAAAAAGTCAAACAACGCGCTGAAACCCACGCAGAGCATGAACACACACGTTTTCGAAGCGGAAGGCGTGAAATAGGCTCGAAATAAGAGGTTGTGAGTAGCCGTGGCCCTTATTTCACTAAGCCGTGCGTTCTTTGCCACTTCCTCGAAGTCAGCCCGCCCGATCCTGCGAATCTACACTTCTCTTAAGCGTTGCGCCCGCCGGACGGCAAAGCAAAAAGCTTTTTGCCCTCGCTGTGTCTGTTGCGGCAACCGAAGGCGTAGCAGCATGGCATCGCAATTGACGGTTTGCAAAAATACTGTTGCGCATGCGCGAACACGGCTGTCACGAGCGCCCTCTACATGGTTAGGTACGAGAAGCAGACGAACAGCCAACGCAGCTATAGCGCGCCTTGAGACGACGGTTTGTGGTGGTTTTGATCGCGGTATTTTCGTGAAAAGGATGGCTCGTTGTGTTGCGTATTGTGCACAAAGAGTTTCACTAGCAGACGGAGCACGAGTTTATTTCGGTTTCCGTCCGAGAAGAGCTATCCGGCGAGGAAAGCAGCATGGATAAGCGACGGCCGGAGATGCCATCACAGCACACAACTTGCTCGCTCCTCGCAGAGCCGGCTCTCATCGCGCTATTATCCGCTACTGAATTGTCATATGCCAGAGCTGCGAAGTTATTTCGGCCTGCAAGCTTCGAGACACCCTTAAACGCAGCCGCATTTTGCCGGAATAGGGAAAGTTCAAGATGGACGGGGACGGACAGCGCTTGCGAACGCGCCGTGGTGTCACTCAGTTGTCGCTGACATGTTATTATACTAAATATTATAAAGTGACGTCGAAAGTGTGTCTCATATGACAATCAGCGCCTAGTACTACGCCACTGAAGTGATCGAAACACACCATTCGAGGGCAGTTGGTGTGACCGACGGGCAGTTCGGCTGGTTTGCTCTTTTCTGCTGACGGTGTACAGATAGCCAAATGTATTTCTTATTTAGCCTTTTAATATTGATGCATGAGTTAAAGAGCTAGCAAAAAACTATGCGTTCACTTCCTAGCAGAAGCTTCTTCGTAACCGGCGACACCCACGGCCAGCGAGCAAGGCCTATCGTCTTCATCGATGGCAATTAGTGCGTCGAGAGAACGGCGCGTCGTTTGAGACATTCCCGTATTTGCCGTGCGCGAAAAAAGGACCGTCGTAACAAGTCAAACAGCTCCGTGAAGCTTTGCTTTGTTCCAGATGGGCCATATTAATAGGATAAACTCTCCTAAGCGGAACATCCCACTCGGCGCGCTGACTTGGTCGGCAGCCGCCGAACGCTCGAGCCGGCAGGCCTAGCTCCCAGTTGTCGAAGCAGCAGCCGACGGCGCTTGTAATGAAAACGGAGCGGGCCATAAAGTGTTTATTTTCATGAGCATTTTAGCATCTGGATGATCATGTCGCTGTTAAATGAACGCAGAGTTGGTTCTCTATACTCCATCGGCAGCAAATAGCAAATAAGGCTAGCCGCCTTGCACGGTGGTCGCTGCGCGCGGCCAGTCTGCGAAACCAAGTGAGGACACTCGGCGACACATCGGCAGCGTGTTTCGACGACGCGCACTCTGCTCTTTGTTGAAGGAGTGTATTTCGCACGCATCAGTCCCGTGCTGGCATCAGCAGCCCCAAATATACGATATCTTTAACGTAATTGTCATTCAGTGCCGAGCCTCGATGAGCCTGGAGAATAGTGGCAGTTATACAAAGCAGATATTTCCACACGCGATCAGTTTGTGTGGTACGCTTCGAGAAGTCGGAGGTCTATGACATGCACGAAAACTGGAACGGAGTGACGGCGTCTTCAATTATTTTTGACGTCATGAACACACGCGGTTGCCGCGGCAGAGGCCAGGCAGCAGCCGAGAAACGAAACTCGCTCTCTAACCACATACTCTCGCACGCAGAGCACTGCAGCTTTGCCTGTTGTGCGCCAGGTGGCGCTCACTATTTTGCAAACCGTCGATTAAGTTCTCGGCCCTAAGCATTCTATTACGCTAACGAACTCCGTCAGTCCGCCTGCCGTACTTTCGTCGCGCAGGCCCAACAATGGAGGTCGGCGCACGCTGGAAAGAAAAAAAATATACAAAAGCGCGGTGCCTGCTGCGCGCTGGAAAGAAAAGATATACAAAAGCGCGGCGCCTGCTTCCACGTGACGCAGATTGGCCAATGGGGGAGCGGAGGAGGCTGGGGCGACAGGAAGCGTGGAGGAGGAGGCGCCAGGGTGAGCGGGGTGGCGGAAAGATCTAAGAATGGCGCTACTTTTGAAAAATTGGGGGGCTTTAGGTGAAGTGGGGGCAGCCCGAAAACTTTTGACCAATAGCCGAGGGATAATGTCAAAAAGGCGTCGAATCAGAAATAACTATTTTTGTTTCGTTTGGTCAAATTATGTATAATCAATGTGTACACGTCCTATCAGATCGGAAGCTATCGCGGTTTTCGTGACGTCGCGTGACAGGAAGGTGAAGTGGGGGTGGTCCAAAAATGTTTTTGACCAATCGCGATGGGCTGATTGCAGAATTGGAATAGAAATGTTTGAAATAGTGGGCGCTATAACGTAAAACTATTCCAAACTTTTCTATTCCAATTCTGCTATCAGCCCTCCGCGATTGGTCAAAAACTTTTTTCGACCACCCCCCACTTCACCTGTCTGTCACGCGACGTTACGAAAACCGCAATACCTCCCCATCTGATATGATGTGTGCACACTGATTATGCATGATTTGACATAAAAAAGAAAAACAGTTATTTCTGATTCGACCCCTTTTCGCCATTAGCCCTCGGCTATTGGTAAAAAGTTTTCGGGCTGCACCCACTTCACCTGCCTGTCACGCGACGTCACAGAACGGCACGAACTCACCGCGTCAAAGTGACGTGTACGCGATAAAGATGCATTAATATGCCGAACAAAACTGAATTTTTTTCGGAATAGCCGCAGGCTGCCCCGTTCCGAAAGGAATAAAAGATGGCTGCCGCCGATCGCTGAGACGCTGGCTACTCGCACCTGCCGGAGACCATGGGTGTATTTGCGTATAATAAAACTTCTTGCGTGACCGTGTAACGTTTTCAAGCACTTTCGACACGTTTACTACCTCATTCTGCCAACTCTTCTTTGCTGAGGGTCAATTTTAGCGTCATTCTTAAGCTTCCGTTGCATGCCGCCGCGATTTTCGGCCAGCCACGACAAGCTAAGTAAGGGAAAGCCGACCAATCGCAGACGCCGGCACCACCCTCTTCATCCGGTTATCAGTTTTCAGTGCACTGGCTCTGCCCTAGTGAATCCCTCTCCACTTGAGCGTTCTCCTCGCCTCTTGTCAGCCAATTAGATACAACAAGCCGCTCAGTGTAGGAAATTTTATTCGTTTTTCCAGCAAACAAAAGGTACCTCCTATGAACGAGGAGAGCGTTTGATTGTTCTGTTCAGACAACCCTATGGGTGACCGCCCGGTGCTTGCGTCGGTGGTTACGCAAATTTGACGCCAGGAAATTGGAATAGAAACATATTGGAATAGTTTTATGTTATAGGGCCCAGTTTTACGTTATAGCGCCTCAGCTTACAGAATACCGGGTTGCCGGGCACGTACCGCGAACCGAATTGGTGGCACCATCTTGTGATGCAGAGTTATGGTGCAGTACGAGAACTATGGGGGCACGTATGCAATTCTTATGTGTAAACGCAGAGAATTACTCGTTGCTGAGTGTGTCGCTGAGTTATTCGCTCAGTAGAGTTTTGTGGCGAAATGTTGCTGAGTTTAGTGCGTTATGTTTCCGAGCGTAATGCTGCTGCTTATGAGGTCGCAACAACGCAAGACAACAAACCGGTCATATTGCGATCTCTCAGCCCAATTTCACATGTGGAGATCTCGTCAGTGTTTCGCGCACGTTGCTTTGAGTGTTCGTTCTCCATGACACCACTTTTCAGCACGATGGCACCAATTTGCCGAGTGATGACGGCACGTTTCCGAGCGGCGCCATGGTGCTGGCGCTCGCTCTGCCTTTCGCGTTATAGGGTACTTGGATGGTCAACGTAGTTTCGACGCATCACCTCACTTGGCATCATTTGATGCGTTGCGGTGGCCTCGTACTTCAACGGCTGCGGACGGGCGCCTCCGGCCACGCTATGTTGTCTCGCCTGATGGTGCGTAGATGCGAGCGATTAAACTTCGGACGATGAAGACTCCGTAGCGCCGACAGAGGAGGTCGCGAGAGCCGGCGCAAGGGTGAGGCATGGGAGCGATTCACAGCAGCCGCCGCTGAACGACATCCCAGACGACGCGCGCTACTTACAGAATAAATAACTTTCAGAATAAAGTCAACTCGAAAGAGTTCGTGTTATAAAACATTGTGCGAAATAGTAAATCGTTAACGTGATTTCTACTCGGACGCGGTCAGCGCAGACCCGCCAGCAATCTTCTATATACGAAGCGGCTTGCCTGACTGGCGTGTTTACTCATCGCTACTAACGGAGCCGGGAAAACTAACCGTATTTTCACTTAAGAGAAACATAAATGTTCGGGTATTGATTGCGCTGACGAATTTAGGCGCTTTATTACGAGCTGCGGACGCATCGCAAGGGCCCTCGGCCCCGGATAGACGGCCGGTGAGCTAGGCCTACACCGTCACCTAGCGATCGCAAGCTCGCCTGGCGTGCTCGTTCGCTTCCGTCGGCGCCAATGAGATAAATGGGCTGCAGCTTAAGCGTGACATAACTGTGTACACGTTGTGACGGCTAACAGAGGCGCTTCGTTATACGAGCTGCAAGCGATCGTGTCACAAGCGCCACCGGTGTCGGATTCGACGGCCGAGCGAGCTATGCCTGCCGGCTCCCAGCCATCGGCGGCTGTCAACGGAGCCGATACAGCTAACGCGGCCTTGCGGAAACACGTGTGTAGTGCTCGCATATAGACGTGTTTATATTGTCATCGTTTGTTTCAAACAAGAGAGCTGTGCAAATACGTTTGCTTTCACTTTCTGTTCGAAGTTAGCATTCCGAGCTTCCACGCAGGGTAATGTAACCAAGTAATGCTCTCGTGCTTTATTGCAGCGAACAACCATGTTATACTTAACTGCTGCTGTAAAGCGTCGCCAGTGACATAATCGTTAACATTATTCTTTTTTATTTTCCTTCGACGAGAACATTCATGTAAGACAAAAAGCTTCCGACGCGTTGTGGCTCAAGGAGGTTTCTCGGGAGGTCGCCACCTACTCCCCCTAGAGCGGCGTAGTACACTGTACTGCCGCACATGTCTCCGGTAGCCGATATTCCGGCCGCAAAGGGTACTAAGTTTACGGGCACGCATGTTAGCGTTCTTGTCTTAATGGGCATATTTCTCCTCGCCCTCTCCGTAAGTAATTGATTCTAACACAAATGCCCTGTCGCAACAGTTTTGTTAATCCAAATTGCAAAGCGGTCGGCTCGCAAAGATGATGGTAACTCTGATATTACGTGCACTTATATTGTTAAAACTAAACTCAATTACGAAGGACGCAGCAGATCAGCAGCGTTTAGCAGTTGCCTAAAGAACCGAACATCCCTATCTCGATAAATGATCCTACTCGTTGACAAATCTCAAACACTCCTAGGCGCGAATCAAACAACAAAATTTATCTGGCGCGTCGGCAAAAGCAACTGGCCCACATGCTGTTACTCACATACAGCTGTAGCGTGAGTCTTCCCGTTCCTCGCCTATATCTCGGCGACACGGACAGCTGAATAAACGAACAGAAGCTCTTTAGCATTTCTTGAATTGCATTTAAAAACACACAAACACAAAAAAAGGGACGACAGTTCCGCGTTATGCCATGTTGCGAAACAACTAGCTTTTTTTTTAAAGATTGTATCTTGCGCTAACGCGATTATGTAAACAAAAGGAAACTACAATCCTGCGCAACCGACTCGCTTTTCTTGTCAACTGGAGCGCGGTTATCGCGTTTCCGCGGTGGTGACCACGCAGCAGGACTCTGCAACCTCTTGGAGCCGAACGTTACGCGTGTTCAATTACAAGAACGAACAAGGCGCCCGAGTAATCTATCCACTAAGTTGCTCACAGCCACGAAGCTAAAAAAAAAAAAGACAAGCCTAGAACCACGCTGAATGGCGAGTCGGCACGCCGTAACCTGATCCCTCCAAGCACCCGGGCAAATTTGGGACAAGCGAGTCGGAATGAGCGCGCCGAACGGCGAAAGCGCGCGCGGGGCTACCTCAGTCCGATTCAAGGCCGAACGCAGGCTAAAGTGGGAGCGCTCTTCATGCCGCGCGGTGGACTCCCGCGGCCACGAAACTGCACGCTCTAACAAACCGGGATACACGTCCAAAAAACAACAACGAGTAGATACAGAGCGCCACGCGGGAGTCGCATCTGCTTGTCCACGCCGCGTGCATACGTATGTATGCGTATATGCACGTACAGGCTAGGAATTAGAACATGGAGGGGCGCAGGGACGATTACCGAACGCATGTAGCGTCCAGACGAGCCTGTGCGCGCCTGTGCTTAGCTCTCGGATAAATGAGCTCTCGCTGAAGAGGAACGCCTCGGGGAGCACTGGAAGTAGGATGCGCGTTGCGAGGGAACGCGAAGCGTGACAGCCACTGGGCGCGCTAAGTTAAGGCGCTCGAGCGCGCTCTTTTAAGCTTAACGGCTAAAAAGCGACTTCCGGTGCGTGATTGCGGAGCGCGCTCTACGCGCACCATCCTGGAAACGGTGCGCGAGAGCGCGCGCCTGCTACGGCTTCCGGAAAAATGACGTGTTTCCTACTCTTTCCACCAATGCAAGTCCGTTCTCCTTGCCCACTCGTTCCTCTCGCCGCCGCGCTGCCGGGCGTCTGAAGCTGCTGTCAGGCGAGATCGGCAACGTGTAGGCGCGCTTTGAGCTTGCATCGCATCGTAAGTCGCTGCTGCTGCCTCCGTCGCCGCGCGTCAAGTTCTTCTAGCTCTTCATCGTCTAACAAGGACTGCAGAAGTACGGTCGGCGGGGCCATATTCGAAAAGCGCGCGAAGTGCAATAGCGGATGCGGAAGCAACATAACATTCGCCAGAAAATAGTCGGCGAAAATGGCCGTTAACGTAAGCTCCGAAGGCGTCGCACTCGAGCGCACTCGAGCGTGCTCCTTTGGAGTTCGGAGTGCGCTAACTTAACGCGCCCACTTTCTTTCGCACTGCTGGTATGCGAGTGCGGCCGCGTGGTACTACACATCCGCGTGCCGCTGCGGCGAATACTTCAAAGGCTAAGTCCGCGCGTAATACGCGCACTGATCGCGCATGCAGGCTGGTCACGTAGGCATGTATTCGCGGTTGATTAGCCTCCCGTGTCTCCGTTTCCCGTGTTCATTATTCGGTGTGTTCTTGTTTTTCTTTTTCTTTCTTTTTTTTGCGATTGCTTTTAGAACGTGTTGCCTGGACTTCATTGCGGCCGCCTTTGCATATGCGAGGCGGCGCGACTTCCCTCGGGAAGCACTTGAGCGTTTAAAATTGAGTCGTTTCTCGTGCGTATAACGGCTATAGAATGGACGTGTGCTCGTTAACAGGAGATATAAGGAGTTGCGGTTGGTTTTGGTGTCGAGTGAAAGGCAGCGAGTGGAAGCGGGCATCGGGAACAGCGCACATGGTCGCGAGACGCCAAAGAACGCGCTTGAAGCGGTGGCAAAGCCAAAATAATGTGACAAGAATGAAAAAAAAAGAAAAACAAATTGGGTGCTTAACTTCCCGAAACTTCACAATGTAGTGGAGTAGTATTAGTAGTGAGGTAGCAGTGGAGTAGTACTGGAGAGCTCCGCAATAATTTTGAACAGCTGGGGTTCTTTAACGTCCGTTCAAACCAGGGTACAAGAACGTGTTTGCATTCCGCCTCCATCGGAATGCACCGCGGCCGGTATACAAGAATTCAACAGCGGATTACCTGCTCCCATACGCGAGGTTGCGTTCACTCTTTAAATGCGTAAGTATTTCTATGTCGACTCACTGAGGAAAACCATTGCTGACGCGTGACACTTTCACTGCATAAAGAAATTGTATTAATAAAAGTAAACCAATGAAACAGAAAGAAATCGGTGTTGAGTTTCGAACCTGATGAGTTTCTGCGGTAGAAAACAAATATCAAAAAAGAAAAGTTTCTATGACGGTTTTGTTAAAAGTTCTGTGACGGTGCAATAAAATCTCTAAGACCACATGTAAAGCCGACTTAGAGTCTTCTAGACATCAGGAAACTTCCAGTTTTGCCAAAAGTTAATGGCAAACACGTCACACACCCGATGCGTTTCGGTTGTCGTAGGATGCGCCTTCCCTTGGGGCGTTCCTTCACCTAGCGAAATGCCGCCGATCTCTGAGGGCTCATGCGCTTCGCGCCGCGCAACACAGACAGATAACCAGTCAGTGGGTTCATAAGAATGATAAAGAGTGATGAGGGGTTATATGGGTCTCATCATGGTTTACAATAGTTCGACGCGTATGGATAAGGTGCTAAAGAGCGATAAGGGTTTATAATGGCCGGATCAATTTTGATAAGGTTGATAAGGACGGATAAGGCTTGATGAGCATCGCTTGAGATAAGGATGATAATAACACCTAAGAGTTAAGGGTCGGATTGAGCCCGCTAAGGTGGATAACGGCCGATAAGGGTCGGACAAAATGTGGTAAGGTTGATAACGGTTGATAAGGGTCGAGTAGAGTCCGATAAGGTTGATAACGACCGATCAGGATTTATAATATGGTCGGATCAAGTTTGATCGGACTGATAATGACCCCGGGTGCGTGGAGATGAGCAAGTGGCACACTGCTTATGCATACTTACATAACTCGATCTGGTGGACTTTCTGCATATTTTTTCCTTCTTTGCTTGCTCCGTAATTTAAAAGGACACCAGAGAGAAATGTTAAGGTGTATTTGTAAAATACACTCACTTTTTATCTCTCTCTCCTCTCTCAAGCAGCGACTTTGTGTGAAGGATGAAAAAAAAAGACAGGATTCAACCTAGAAGGTGTTGAGAACATATTCAGCGCTAAAATGCAGATATACGCAATATGTTTAAACGCGTGACATCACACAGACAAATGGGTGCGCTTAAGGTGCGAAAGTCAAGAAAATGAAAATTGTCTTTTTTTGCCCACTAATTAACCATATTTTGCAACATAAATAGAAAAATAAATTGAAATATTTATTTCGCAAGCCTAAGCTCATTTAGTGTAGCCTTTTAGTGGCTGTTTAAATGTACTTCATTGGCACTTATAAGCTACTGAAGGCGCAATATGGATCCACCCTTCATTTAACCTATGGCGCTGAAACCTCACACGGAACGCTTCTCCTAACATGTTGATTTACTCTAACAATGTAGCCAACCGGAAAGTTTCTCTGGTCAACCTCCTTGCCTTTCCTTTTCCTTTATTTCTATAGCCAGCACGAACTTTAATACGCACGGTTGCCACTTAACAGCGCGCAAAGAAGACCAGTTGTAATCACTAAGATTTTGTGTGACCACAAATTTGTGTATATACTTCAGCTTTATCAAGCTATCCGTCGCTGCTTGAAGGGCAAAGTTTATCTTGCTGTTCTGGCGAATGATCCAATTACCTTATGTTACGATGAAACGTGGCGTGCCATCAGTTCGCCGTGATGTTCATTACTCTGTTTCATGCTTCTTTTCCTCTTGACCACCTGTCTTTAGCCTGTAAGCTACGATAGTCGCCTTTGGCCGTCCACCCTGTGTGAAAGAAATCATTGGAGTGTTTTTGCTTGTCCGGTATTCGGGTAAACGCTGGCGGACTGGGCGTTAGGGCCGAGGGGCGGAGACGTGAACTACCATGCTACTTGCATGAAAGTTTCACACCGCGATTTCAAAAAAAAAACTGCATTTAAATTATACGCAATATGCAGTTTATTCAATAAACGGCCACGTGAAGCTTCTTTTGCAAATACAAATTCATTAATTGCAATTTTTACTTAAATACAGGCAACAAAAATAACCACATCTGTGAAGAGCGAAATTGTTCTTCAATTTATTCATCTGCCACTGCGGTTATGTCAACCTGCTGCTAACACAAGGTAAGGAGTTGAATTGCTTGTCGTGGCAATGACATTTAGATGGGAGTCACAGGTGAACATATGCTCTTGCATTTAGATTTAGTTCTTCACTTATTGACCCCTTCAACTTCTGAAGGCTATTGCATAAGAGGGGGGGGGGGGTCATATATATGCAAAATATAACAAGCAACGCTTACAACTTAAAGCAAAGGGCACAATTGCAAAACAAGCATCTTTCCGATACTTGGAATGTGGAAAACATTCACTGCGTCAATATGTATCGTTCAACAGCGCTGCACAAACAATCACGATCAGGCATAGTAAGTACTCTATCACGTAGCTGGTTCTACAGATCTATAAATGTCAAAACACATGAATGCTCATAATACATGAATGCACACAGCAGAAAGAAAGCCTTTTTCAAGGATTGTTCCTTGCGGCAGATCTGAGGGGGCGGGAAGCAGCAGAAACTTTGTTAGATGGCATTGTGTAATATTGATTACGAAAGAATGAAGAGAGTACCCTTCAGCAAACATTTGCAGAAAGAGCCTTCTGAACAGCAGACATTGCGAGGCCTGATATAAAAGGCAAGAATAAAATGGTACCCATCGTGGAGGCTTAGTGGCTATGGCATTGCGCTGCTAAGCATGAAGTGGCGGGATGTAATCCCAACCGCCGCGGCCCTATTTAAATGGGGGGAAACTGCAAATGCACCCGTGTACTGTGCATGGAGTTGTTAAGTATTGCACCATAAACAAGTGAGATGAAGCGGTGCTCGTTACACAATATACCACTGCACCATGAACTTAGTTGGTATATATCACGCAATCATCGATAAACTGGTGCGCAGTGGATGAAGTGACATCGGGGAGATCATTCATACATAGACAAAATAATAAACATGATTGCCTGAGGAGCTCCTTAGTTCACTCGAACATGAGAGGATGCTCTGCTCTTGCTTACAATGCATTGAAAATGGCTCCAAAGAAAAGCTGCTGCGCAGGTGAACAGCGAGGATACAGTGGCCAGTGCTTTCATTTCAAAGATGGAGCGTTTCTGTTGTACCTTACCGAAGGCTTAACAGAATCACCATGTAGCGTCTAGACGTCTACAACAGAATGTGTGCTAGAATGTAAGTGAGTGAAAATATTGAATTTCACAGCGGTAGTTACATTCCACGTTCAGTAATCACATACCAGACCATTTGCGGCTTCTTTCACTGGCACACGTGTACTTTAGGGTCGGTGCTTGCTGCTGCGTTTGATGCAAGAATATGGCTAGGAACAGGCACCGCTTATGCGCAATGACGAGCAATATATACGCATCATTCCTTCAGAAGGTGACGCTGAGCACGAGTAGCGCGAGGATCTGGTTGCGCTGACGGGGCAACTTTACTGCAGGCGAATACTGCATATGCGGTGAGGGTATGCCTATATGGCCCTGTTGATAGGTCATATTGTAATTTGTTGTAGTGCAAGCAGAACAACGTGGACATGGAAGGTACATGAGACAACGCAGTGATGAACAACCAGCTGCGAAGAGCCGTTTACGTATGCCGTGTCTCTTAGCACTGAACATCAGGAACCGCCGTTGTGCACTCCAAAACAAATTTAAACTTAAAAACGTTTTTAAATTACAAAACACGCATTTTATTCCCTCTCAATAAAGACATGTAAAAAAATTATGAGGCACACGTTTGTATTCATTTCATTAAAATAACTTACCCACGTTTGCCACAAAAGCTGGCAAGCAACCCTGAGCGTCGCACCAGTCCCATTGTTGAAATCGCAATTGTGTGAAACGAGCCCTCTAAAAATCGCATTTGGATGCGTGTGATTGCACCAATTCTTTTCGCTCTAGTCGGATCATGTGAAACAGGGTGATCCCTCAACTTATGATTGAGTTCACGGTGTCTCATTCTTTTGTCATGCTACGGCGTATTAAATAGCTATGCGGGCCTGTGTTTTCCCTAAGCCAACGACACACCTTGAAGGTGCGTCGATGATTTCCCATCGGTCTTATCTCGTGAACCACCGAGATGCAACGATCCTGATCACGACAGCTTTGTGGGATGCGTGGTAGCTACAAGGGCGCTGTATCTTCTGCCCAGCGGGAGTTAATTGCCTTGCGTGCTGCGTCGCACCAGCGTGTCGCAACCGTGTATATCTAAGCACCGTCCAAGCTAGGAGTTAAAGCACAATGCGCAACTTTGCTATAGCTGTCAATGATTCACCTTTCCATCGAAACGACCAAATTTTTGGCATAGTTAACACGGAAGTCGCATCTGGACGTGCACCCACGCGCAGAACCAAGATCCCTCTGTGCTGATTTTGCATGTAGGGGAACGCCGCACGGTAGCTACACTGGAAGGCACTCAAACCCAGATGCTGCTTTGCACTTGCGAAAGGGTCCGTCCGTCCGTCCGTCCGTCCGTCCGTCCGTCCGTCCGTCCGTCCGTCCGTCCGTCCGTCCGTCCGTCCGTCCGTCCGTCCGTCCGTCCGTCCGTCCGTCCGTCCGTCTGTCTGTCTGTCTGTCTGTCTGTCTGTCTGTCTGTCTGTCTGTCTGTCTGTCTGTCTGTCTGTCTGTCTGTCTGTCTGTCTGTCTGTCTGTCTGTCTGTCTGTCTGTCTGTCTGTCTGTCTGTCTGTCTGTCTGTCTGTCTGTCTGTCTGTCTGTCTGTCTGTCTGTCTGTCTGTCTGTCTGTCTGTCTGTCTGTCTGTCTGTCTGTCTGTCTGTCTGTCTGTCTGTCTGTCTGTCTGTCTGTCTGTCTGTCTGTCTGTCTGTCTGTCTGTCTGTCTGTCTGTCTGTCTGTCTGTCTGTCTGTCTGTCTGTCTGTCTGTCTGTCTGTCTGTCTGTCTGTCTGTCTGTCTGTCTGTCTGTCTGTCTGTCTGTCTGTCTGTCTGTCTGTCTGTCTGTCTGTCTGTCTGTCTGTCTGTCTGTCTGTCTGTCTGTCTGTCTGTCTGTCTGTCTGTCTGTCTGTCTGTCTGTCTGTCTGTCTGTCTGTCTGTCTGTCTGTCTGTCTGTCTGTCTGTCTGTCTGTCTGTCTGTCTGTCTGTCTGTCTGTCTGTCTGTCTGTCTGTCTGTCTGTCTGTCTGTCTGTCTGTCTGTCTGTCTGTCTGTCTGTCTGTCTGTCTGTCTGTCTGTCTGTCTGTCTGTCTGTCTGTCTGTCTGTCTGTCTGTCTGTCTGTCTGTCTGTCTGTCTGTCTGTCTGTCTGTCTGTCTGTCTGTCTGTCTGTCTGTCTGTCTGTCTGTCTGTCTGTCTGTCTGTCTGTCTGTCTGTCTGTCTGTCTGTCTGTCTGTCTGTCTGTCTGTCTGTCTGTCCGTCCGTCCGTCCGTCCGTCCGTCCGTCCGTCCGTCCGTCCGTCCGTCCGTCCGTCCGTCCGTCCGTCCGTCCGTCCGTCCGTCCGTCCGTCCGTCCGTCCGTCTGTCTGTCTGTCTGTCTGTCTGTCTGTCTGTCTGTCTGTCCGTCCGTCCGTCCGTCCGTCCGTCCGTCCGTCCGTCCGTCCGTCCGTCCGTCCGTCCGTCCGTCCGTCCGTCTGTCTGTCTGTCTCTCTGTCTGTCTCAGTTTTCCTGCAAAAGCAACTGAGTATAGCAAGAAAACAAACCAGTCTTAACGACTGCTCTCCAACTAGAGCAAACAATGGTGGTAGTATTTAAACTTAATTCTTTATCGGTAAAGATCGACTTAATCGTATTCCGAAAGGGCCACAGACTGAAAACATTTACTTAGCCAATGAGACCGAAATACGAAAAGGTACCTCGAACCTGGGACGTCACACTGATGCATCGGCGCTGGGGTATCGGTTCGAAAAAAGAAAACGCAGCCTACTGCAGCAAAATCAACGAAAATAATTTTTTAAGTAATATCTTATTAGTCCAAACTGATTAAGTGTTTCGCTTGAGTGCCCATTTAATGAAAACTGAACCTCTCCTGCATTGAGGGTGTGCGCTACCACTTATATGACTGGCGCTGTCGTCGGTGTGACGTGATATGAAGGATCACGTGAAAATAGATGCCATGTTTTCTGTGTCGGAAGTAGAGGAGCTTCACTGAGAAAGATTTGTAACCACGCTGTGTGAGGCCATGGCCATTCTGTGGTTCGCAGCGCCGCTGCGATCTTGAGCCATCGTATGATTTAAAGAAATATTAGGATCGTTGCGAACGGCCATCTCATGGCCCCGTACGCAACCTAGTTACTATAGTTACATAACCAAAGTATTTTTGAAGTGGAGGAGGGAGTATATTTTAACGAAGAGAAAGGCGGAGAGTTCGGCCTGGAGAGCGTATCTCTAACTTGCTTCTCCTCACTGGGGAAAGTGGAAGTGGGAAATACAGGGAAAGGTAGGTGGCAGGTGATTACGTTATGGTACAATGAGCTACTATACATACGTTGTCCAATACACGGATACGCACTGTAGACACAATACACGCAAGAGTAACATTGTCCACACAAAAATATCGGGCAAATACATTTCATACTGTCTGCACGTCTCACAGGTTCTGGAGGCGATCGTCTAAACCAGTCTCACGTAGAAAGTTCAAGAGTGACTTCATGGCACGTTGGGCACAGTCAACTCTTCTCCACGTGGCTAAAATCTTTTCTTTTGGAAAGGGGCGGGAGTCCAAGCAGTCAGCACTATACTAAAGTGGTCTTCGTTTGGCAGCATATTGTGGGCACACGCAAAGTACGTGAGGTATTGGCTCGGGAGCGTGACAAACGCTACAGTCAGGGTCCCGGGCTTGCTCACTCTTGTGAAGGTATCGGTGAGTGTTTCCTGGCTTCTCCGCAACCGAAGTGGAAGCCGAAATCCTAAATCATCGTCGAGTCTATGGAGGCGCTCTTGCTGATGTTCGGGGTTGTTCCATTGTCGATGGAGTTATGGAGCAAGGCGTTGATGTCATATCGGGAAAAATGAATTTTTATAATGTTTCCGTCAGTGTGCGTCTTTTTTGCTTTCGCGTCAGCCTGTTCACATCCAGCTATTCACAATGGCTAGAAATCCACTGCAGCACGATAGTATGCCCAGATTGAGACGCCTCAGCTAGCAGAGACATGATATCATAAACCACATGCGGTTCTGTGATTCAAATAATTGCTGATGAGTTGCAGTGCTGGTTTTGAGTCACAGGATACTGTCCACTTCTCGAGGCTTTGTTGTAGTATGCAGCGAAGTGCTTCTCAAACTCCGGTTAACTCAGCTGCTGTAGACGACGTTCTGTGTGCTATCTTGAACCGTTGTGCGATGCCCATAGCAGGTACCGCGTAAGCCGCCGTGGAAATGGTGTGTGTCAGAGAACCATCCGAAAAAACATATTCGGTATATCCATACATGTAAGCAATGCAGGATAACGCGAAATGCTTGAGCCCAGCAAGCGGAATTTTAGACTTCTTCGGTATTCCGGGGATCGAGAGTCTCAGCTTTGGCTTTGTCAACGAACAGCTCCCGGAAGTGTTCGCGAAAGGATCATTGTTCAGGTCCCGTCAAATCGTCATGTGCTGCCACCTGAAGAACACAGTAGTGTATAAATACGTACGTTACGCATAATATACCACATGTTCATTACATAAAAAATGGAAAAACTGGGCAAGAAACGGGACAAGACTGGATAGAGCAGTACTTTTTCTTGTCATCACTTTAATGTTCAGCTTTTCTATATGCATAGCTTCCCGGCGCGAAGTCATGTCAACGTTATTAAACTTAGACGCTTCTGAAATATCTCGTATTTCATGTATATTTCTATAGTTAGAGAACACTTATTTTAAAGAATCACTTGTGAAACCGCCATGCAGCTTCTTTCAGGCTGATTATGCCACGATGCGGACATGCACACTCAATCGTAATTTACACACATTAATTAAACATATTCGCTAATTAACTTTATAGTTATTCCCATTATATTACATGTTGGAATCGTGAAATCGAGCCGCAGTGAAATCATGACTGCTTGGCAGTAATCCTAAGGCAAGCGTCATTCCTGCTATACTCATATTCAAAATATGGTACGAAATACTGTTATGCCGTTAAGTCTCTTCAGAATCTTTCTCTTCAGTCAGGACTATTAACTGGAACGTCAAAGCATATTTTGGCGCGTTTTAAGCGTTACCTCGAACATTATGCTAGTCTCAGGATTTCTGCTAATCATATATGACTTTTAACTGTCCTCGGTTTCAATATCGTTAACTTGATAACATAATTATTTAAAAAAGTATATTCGTTGATCTTTTTATTTAGCTACATGCTATTTTTTTCTTGCTTTAACACTGAGAACAATTTTGTTGGCCTTTATTTACCATGACAAGTTACCGTAATCTCTGTCACTCCAATAAAACGCCGGGTGATCTTGTCTGACAAAAAAAAAAAACGAAGGAGAGGAATTCTTGCAATACCTTCTGTCGATTCTGTCGGAATATCGTGCCCGCAGACAGACGTGTGGTATGCGGTTTCGAAACTTCTCTGGCGCGGTGCTTTCCCATGCGATCTAGCTTGTTTGCATCGGTTATCGACCTTCGCGTAAAGCACATAAAACACACGTGCGTAACAAAAAAAAAAAAATCACAGCGTTCACGGTACTACTATAGCCTCACCATCGCGACGTTCAGTAAAAGCCAACAAGTATTCAACAACAACGTCCGTGCAAGTTGCCAGTACCAACATTCGGAGCGGCCTCCATTTCTGACGCGTCGTTCGACAGACCCGGTGGTTTGGACGCAGGTGCGTTTATCGCTGCATGCGTGCCTGCGCGTACGCGCAGTGGTAGCCGTAGTGTCGTGGACACGTCGCTGCAGGATTCCGTTCTCGGCCTGTGGCTGTGTTGACGCAGCAGCGTGAGAGGCAGGGGCCCAACAAAAGTAAGGACAGGGGCACAGTTCCCCGGCAAGCTCAGGGACCCGCGCACGCGAGTGAGAACGCGATGTCGGCGGCTGCGCACGCGGAAGGCTTTCGCGTGCGCCGCATCGCCGGGCCGTCGGCCCCATATAGTTTATTGCGGCCGTATGCAAACTAGCTGGCGCGCGCGCGTGCCTTGCATGCCGCCGTGAAACGACATACTCCTTTCATTTACACGACACTTCCGGCTTGAGGCTGTGGAGCGTCGCTCTTCGCGCTTCCGGTGGCGTCGCGTGGCTGGCGGCACCATGTGCGGGAACATGTGAGAGTATAGCCCTACGCACTGTTCTCACACTTTTCTTTCTCTAAGGTTTCGCGTGAACGACACTGGCCTAAAAATAACTTGGCGTGAGCTGCGTTATGTCCCAATCACTGGCACGCGCCGAAGGGTCAAATGCGTCAGAGCGTCGGTCGGGAACTCGGCGAAGCGGAACGTCGCGCAGCGATTATGTCTACTGCCGATGCTAGAAGTTTGCCGACGCGCGGCGAAACTGCGCCGGCGTGCACCAATGAGAGGCTGCGACGCCTCGCAGGCGTCAACCAATCGGAGGCTGCGGAGCCTCCGGCTGCTAGGCCTGTAATGGCCGACCGTGCGAAAGGCACCGACACCAACGATCGTCCAAGCTTTTTGGACGCACGACGCGCGCGACAGTGTTCCTGAAAGACAGTGTTGTAATAGTAGGCCGACACGACCGACCGACCGACGACCGTGGTTTGTGGCAGTGCGACGTGGATCCGAAGCGACATCGAACGACGCCGACTAATCCAACCTGCCCACTGGGTTCCGCCGGGCTCGGTACGATCGTCTGCTAAAACAGCCAACCGAATCACGATTGCCGCAACGTCTGTGCTTGTTGTATGTGCATTTTGTAGTGCTCAAAACGAATGGAAACACGTTTACGAGCTCCGAAGTCTGGATAATCAACACTCGCATATCGCCGATGTTGTTTACGTTATGCGTAGGCCTAGCGCGTCCATCGAGTTCGTAACTGGCGAGTGAACGAACTCACCCGAGAAACTCTGTCGAAGGAAATGAATTTTCAGGTCCGTTTGGTGCTGCAGTGATTTAAAATATGGCACTCTTGACTTCGTGTGACCTGTGATGTGGTGAATGAACCGTGTGGAAGTTGGGTTGGTCAACCGCGGCGTGTTTCGTGTGGTGTCGGTTGACTCAAGTTTAACGGGCAAGCTCTGCGCTGTTTCCAGTGGCAAAGAAACTTCCGAAAGCGAAATACACTAGTAGCCGAACTATTGGAAGTACTTACATAATCAGCCATGCCGCCTGTTTCAGCGGACACTGCGCTCTTCTATTCGGCATGTGAATCCAGTTCAGTACAAGTTAACTGTACTCATTCACTCACTTCTTTCTAGTGTGTCCGTCTTTTGGGCTAGTTGAGCATAAATCGCTCGTGTAGTAATCAAGAACACTGACGCACTGAAGCATACGTGACAACGCAGTCATGTTTGAGTCAGTGTGTCGTTATAGTTGAGCACTGCAAAAAGAAATTATTTGTTTGCAACGTGTGCCCTGTGTGCAGTGCATAGCAGGACCTGCATCATGCAAGACCTATGCATGTAGCAGCGTATACCACGATTGCTTCGATGCCCGCTTCAGAAGCAGCAAGTACTGAGTCAATGAAACTGTAATTGGTTTTTTATCACACTTTTTGCTTATGGAAAGTGTAGATGGTGTGAGTGCATTGTGGGGAAGGTGAAAAGGTGTCATCAGTGTTTTGTGCAGTCGGTATGCTTAGACTGCTGGAATCCCTTCAGCTTCTACTAAAATGTTTCTTGCTGCAATACTATAAATTGTAGTCAGGACAAAGATCTACTCAAAACCAAGTTACTAATGCATCTGCGCAGAATGTGTTTGATTAACAAGTTAACACTTACACAACAACAATATGCCGATGCACAGCATATGTGCTTACAATAAATACATTCTGTAAAGGTGAACGACTGGGCCTACAATATCAAACTTTGTTGTAGCACTGTAAAAGGTGCTGCCATGCGTATCAGCCACAACGAAGCTGCTGCATGTCCAACCTTCTTCCTTGGAGGCACCTCTATAAAGACTGTTCGGGCCCTTCCCATTCTGGATGTAACATTTAGCTCTTCTCTCAACTTTTCCGCATATGTCACCAGCACTGTATATAAGCAGCGGCCCATTCTTGGGTTTGTGTCCCGTGTCTCCCTTTCCTGATGACCTAAGGTTTTCCAAGCACTCTACACTTCTATCATTCTGTCACGACTTGAGTACTGCTCATTAGTATAGTTCCCGTAGCAAACTCGCAACGCTAAAGAACTTAAGCTTGGTCAGCGCCGGACAATACGCACCCTTTACTCCCGCCTTTTCGGTTGTCACAAGCTCATGCCAGCCTACGAGGATTGCCTCAAACCCCTCAGGTAGCACACCCTGCAATACCAGCGCAACATTGCACTAGTCTATACTGCAGGGTGCTTGACGACTCTCTGGACAACACTAATATTTCTTCAGTTCATCTGAACAAGTGGTCAGCACAGCCTGAGCCCTCATCGCGCCTCTATGGCCCGACACCACAACTCCATGATTATATCTGGCACGCAGAGCTTTCTCTCCACCCCCCTGGCGATTTGGATTTTACTTCCTTGGAACCACACTGAATTGGCACTCCTGTGTGTTGTGCACCTGTCGAATGTGTGCCTGTGTGCCGTGCTGTGTTATTGAGCAAGTGTGTGTGCACGTGCAGGGGAAGGAAGTGTCTTCTGCATCCTGCCAATTCCTGCTCTAGATGGCGGGTTATCAGATGCTCTAACATACAGGCATCAGCCTTCTTTTTAGTCTTGTGTGCCAAGTTACCACTAAGATTATTATTATTATTATTATTATTAGAATCATCACTTTGACCACATTGATTGTGTTGAAGCCAGCGTGACATAATTCAAAATATGTCTGGAGCTTTGTGGGCTCTGTCTTCTAAAAAGAGTGCCAAAGATGTACGTCTTCTTCAAGAAAGTAGTGGTGTTGTCTCGAACACTGCTGATGCCTTTGCAGAACATTTCTGTTTGCTATATGGTGTGAAATATGCTTCAAGTAACCTTCCTTCTCAGTCCTGCGCAGCCTATGCTAACAGTCAATGAAAACCTTGCTTCCAAGTATATGAAGTGCCTTAAACATTCCCTTTCTTGTGGTGTTGATGGTATTTCCTCCACAGAGCTTAACCCTTTGAGACGCTGTCTACACAATTAGGCACAGCAGGAGCGTGCATAAATAGCAAAAGCACTGGTGAAAGTAATGGTATTTAAAATGTGTTTCATACAATTGCATCTCTCGCGACCTCGGCGCAGTTGGTGATGGCATCGAGTACGTCATGACTGAAGTCCTCATGAACCCACCCAGAAAGGGCCTCAGAAGAAACAGCCTCTTTATCCTCAACGTATACTGCAGCCCCAGCTACCGCAGGCCGAGGGCGAACTCCCTCCTCAAGAGAGCTGTCAGCCTGGCCGGTGGGCACCCCCTTGTAGTCGTCGGGGATTTCAACGCCCCACATAGGGTGTGGGGGTACACCCATGACACGCCCAAGGGACGCGAACTGTGGCAGACTGCGATCGAAGTGGACTTGACCCTTATCACCGATAAGGATTTCCTCACTAGGGGAGGCAACTCCGCATGCCGGGATACTACCCTAGACCTCTCTTTTGTCAAGAACGTAGGGGAGGTCAAGTGGGTAAACACGGCTCTAGACATCGGAAGTGACCACTACGTCATCGAAGTCTCCCTCCCGATTGCCCGCTATAAGACAAGGAAATTCAAGTTGATCGACTGGGACGTTTTCCGCAAGGTCAGAGCCGAGCGCACACCGATGGCCGGGACAGATTTTGAAGGTTGGTGCAAAGGGATCAGGGATGACGCCGCGGCGGCAACCAAGGAGGTCGTCACTGAACTCGACGTCGACAAGATAGATAGCAGGTTGGCGCACCTGCTGGAAGCCAAGCAAGCCCTCCTCACGAGATGGAAGGGGCAGAAGCATAACAGGAGGCTCCGCAAGAAGGTTTCGGAGGTTAACAGGGAGATCGAACATCACTGCAAGAACCTGTGTAAGCATTCTCTCATTTGGTTTCCCGCTCACTTGGGTTCGATTGAGGGTTCTCTCTCTAACCCTAACGAGGGCGCACACGAGGCCGCGCGAGGACTCACTGACCACGCCACCTCAGCAGTCACCCAGCCCCGCGGGGAACCCTTGCTTACGTTTAATGAGATCACCACGCACTACTATCTGTCAAGACGGGTCTTTCCCCTCCCGCACCCCGCCTTATGTAGGGCGCGGGCGGTTACCCTTCGACTTCTACAAGCCCGTGCATACCCTAACCTCGCGGTCCTTCATGCCATATACCCTGAAAGATATCCCAGTGTGTACTGCGCTGCCTGTGGACTAAGGGCAACATTGGACCATGTGTTGTGGGAGTGTGAAGCCATCGGCTCCTCCTTCAGCGAGGATAGGTGGGCTGCGCTCTTGGGCAGCCCCGAACTCAACGACCAAACCCTGGCCGTCCAAAGTGCCCGCGATCGGGCCGTTAAGCTCGGCTTGGCGGTCCCTACGTGGGACTAGCCGGGTGGCGCGGGGTCTTCCCTGCGTCTTCTCTGGACCAAAATAAAGTTACTTCACTCACTCACTCACTCATACATCTTGAAACACTTGTTATTGAAACTGTGCTGCTATTTTGAATAATGGGCTGAATGTTTTAACAAAATGAGCGGGAAGGTAGACGGCTGGGTGTTGTTACTCTGTGCCAGTATGTTGTATGTAGCGGGTTCACTTCTTTCGTTGTTTTTTACAATGTCGTGCACCAGGCATAATTGTCAAGTGGCTGGATAAGTGCTTTTCAAGCTTTTCAAAACACGAAATAGTACATGTTTTCATATTTTGTGTTCCTGTAGTGAGTTTTTGCATGGAGTCGAAATTTTGTAAACTTGACAAAACTCGCTAAACCATTGAAAATTCTTAATATTTGCTGCAGCTGTACACTTTCTATGATTCTAAGGAAGCAAGAGATGTGGTGAAAGCAACTTTTCAATCAACGGGATAAAGTGGTGTCTGAAAGGGTTAAGACGTATGGAAGCATACTTGTTCCTCGTTCTCACAAGCATCTTCATTAGTTCCCTAAAGTCTAGTACCTTTTCTAGCACTCGGAAGGTAGCATGAACATTGCCCATGCACAAATCAGGTGCTAGATGTGCAGTTACTAACTGCCGACCTATATCTATCCTCTTCAGTGCGTCAGGTGTTTGAATCGATATGGTATTCCTCACTTTCTGTTAGTGCTAAGAGCATTTTAATAAATGAACAGCATGACTTTGTGTGCCGAGATTTCAGACTTTCAGACTACTTCAGACTGTCAACAGTGTTCACCACTGCATCGACTTCCAAAAAGACATTTCTTCACTCTCAAACTGGTGCAGAAGCAATAAGTACTCTTAGATGCTTCCAACACTATGGCATTAAGTTATGTGCACAAAACGCACCATGTGAAATTTTGATACACCCTACGTGATGCTCCACTCCTTAGGGTCGATGAAATGAAAGATCTTGGTGTGTACTTCGACAAAATGCTAAGCTTCTCTTCACATAGATAATTACACAAGATGCCCTTCACGCTCTTGGAATTGCATGCCGTATATTGCATGATTTCCACTCACCTGTTGTGTTTCTGAAATTCTGCTGTGTGCCTACAACTACTAGAGTATGTCTCTGTAGGGGGGGGGGTGCAATGAGCAAATCTAATTCTGACCTCATTGAACGCATCCAGAATAAATTGATGTCTAACTTCAAGCACCACTTTTGCCATTCCGGCGACCACAGTTGAGCCTTCCCAAATATACTTCAACTCGCACCTCTAGATTCAAGTCTTAATTAATCGCACCTTTTGTTCCTGTATAAGGTGGTCCATGACATTATACATTTCTTAAAGCTTCTTGATCATATGCATTTTTTTGTGCCGCAATAGTATACCAGGTAGCATTCCACATTCGTTGTCTGGGCTTGTTACAAGATTGTGCTAATAAGACTTGACTCGAAAACATACTTCAGAGTTCATTTCCTGCGTTTTGTGTATCTGTAGATAATCACGTAGGATTACCTCCCTTTTACGTTTCCGCGTTTCCTTTTTTCCCTATTTGTTTCTCTATCTTCCATTTTTTTGTCTACTACATTCATGTTTTCTCTACATTTTGTCTCACATAGTGCTCGTTAAGTGCACCAGTACAAAGGCTCTCTAGCTGTTTCTGGGCACTACAATAAACATTTGAATGATTGATTATTATCGTAGTATAAAATTGTGCTTTTTAAGTATGTACTAGTATACTATTTTAGTGCAGTAGAAGAAAGGGGCATCAATTAAGAAGAGAGAGAGAAAATGATAAATGAAAGGTAGGGAGGTTAACCAGGACTGAGCCCGGTTGGCTACCCTACACTGGGGAAAGGGAAAGGGGGACGGAAAGATTAAAAGAAGAGAAAGTCCACTGGGGATATCAGTCGGTCGCTCAGTCTCGATCACAGACGCTGACTCAATCCGGTATCTTTCAAATATCGCAGCAGCTCTTTTGTGGCCTTTTGTAGCTGCGATATGCGAGGCCATGGTCCCAAGATCTTGTTCAAGGTGAACGGCTTTCCATCTAGCTGATTGAGAGCTCTGCAGAGGTCTTGCCTTTCATCTTCAAAAGATGGGCTGTAGCACATTAGGTGTTCTATGATTTCCTCGACACCGCAGGCATTGCACTCGGTGCTATCAGCCATTCCAATCGAAAATGCATATGCACTGGTGAATGCGACGCCCAAACGTAAGTGGCACAGCACTGTTTCCTCATTTCGCAGAAGACCTGGTAACAGCCGCAGTTGCATAGAGAGATCGTGGGAATGCAATCGATGTTGAGTGAATTCAGGTGTGTGCCACTTTTCCAATGTCAAAAGAGTGCGCTAGCTTGCCTAAGTGCTGGGCTTCGTCGGTCCGCGATAAACGTACAGAAACAAGGGTTGCTCCTTCGTGGGCTTTCCTAGCAGCTTCGTCAGAGAGGTCGTTGCCGGAGATACCGCAATGACCAAGCAGCCACTGAAACACGACGTCATGTCCATTCATGATCATGTGATGGTGCATTTCTCGTATGTCCGACACGAGTTGTTCACATGACCCGCGACGAAGAGATGATAGAAGACATTGTAAGGCCACCTTTGAATCGCAGAATATTGCCCACCGATTAGCCGGTTGGTTATTAATATAATCAACGGCACCTCGGAGGGCAACAATCTCCGAACCGGTCGATGTTGTCAAGTAAGAAATCTTGTATTGGATGCTTAGTGATCGTGATGGTATAACCACTGCGCTGGTGGAGCTGGTCTGAGTAGAAGAACCATCCGTATATATGTGGACTCGATCAAAGTAGAAAGTGTGCAAACAATCCAGTGCTGCTTGCTTCAAGGCCAAGATAGGCAGGACGGTCTTCTTTCTTATCCCTGGAACCGTAAGACGCACTTGAGGTTGTTCTATACACCACAAAGCTGAGGTTGAACGTGCTGAGGGTGTGAAGCCCGATGGTAAGGAGGCACGATGGATGCTGACCTTGTTGGAGAAGGACGCCTGTGGTCGTCATTCTGGCATGAATTAAGAAAGTGCAATAATATGCTATGTGCCTGATCATATGCATTGTGCTATTAATTTCTTCTGAGTTTTAATAATGGCTGGCTACTGTATGCAGTATTGTGCAATAAAATAATATGCCACAGCAATTATTGCGTGCCTCGCAGAACAAATTGAATATATCTTTCTCAGTCAAAACATCATAGCAGGCTGAAAACAATAAACTGCAATTTTTCTTTCTGTGGTGACGAAGTGTATAAATTGTGAAAATAACCTGTTTATATATTTCTTATACTATGCAAATGAACTGCTCCCATACATTCGAATAAGTGCTTCAATAGTACGACTTGGCAAAGGGCAACGAAAGACTCCTATTAAAACCCTCTAATTGTCAAGCTTGTATTTTCTGACGGTATGTCATTTCATTAATGTAAAGAAAGCAAACTTGATATGTGGAAACCAGTTACAATAGAACATGGCCCTTACATTGTGAAAATGTTTTGTAGCAATACACTCAATGTGAAGGCCTCCGGATGCGGTGTTGATGCATCAAAACAACCTAGAATAATAGAGGTGCTCCATGGGCTAGATTTGGCAGAATCAAGAATTGGGGGGAGACAAGATACGAATTACATTTTAGCTATTCTAGTTTTTTTTTTTGAGTGCTACAGGTGTATCAATTCTGTTTTGCTGATTTTCTCAGAACCCACTTTTTCACGTTTCTCTCATGCACCAACAAGCATAATTATATTGACAGGGATGCTTTATCTGTATCCGGTTACCGTATTTCACCGGCTAAAAAATGTTAAACGTTATCGCTCGGTGCAGGATGCGTCTGAACGTATCGGAAGTTTCGCGAATGTTATCTATGTTTCTGTCTGTTGTCGACGAACCTTGCTAATCTGATTGCATACGCGACACGAATTGTGTTGTAGTTTCTGGAAGGCGCGCGGGTACCAGCGAATGGGCTGTAACGTTCGACGACTGATGTATGCCAACCGACGCGCTTGACCCGCAGATGAGATTTTCTACGATTGCCGACATTGCTCCCCGCTATCGTTGCGATTGAGCCGGCACTATTTATTTGCCGTAACTACTACGTGGAAATATTTCCAATACAGATTTTTTTCATTTATACATTGCACGCCTAATTCTTACATAGTTGGCTGTGCAATAAGCTATCAAAAAATGAAATGGTACAACAGTTTTTGATATATGGCATCGTCGTGCAGGTGTTTGCAAAGCGATCTTGCAGACAGACGACGCGCGAGCGCTTTGTCGATATTTTGTACACTATTGTTACTTCAAAAATAAAAAAACTGTTGCGGCAGGTGTATATTCATTATTCAAATGTGTTTGTTTATATCTCAAAGCACATACAGATCACTAACTTATTGTTTCAAGATTAGTTTACAGCAGGCTGTTTTAGGCCGGACTTTGACGGATGAAGACGGAATAGTCCAGCAACAGTGCGCCGCAGCCGAGGAGCGAGCTTCGGCGCGCGTCGGAGCTTGTCTCCAGTGGTTGCGCGCCCTTTCCCTCCAGCCGAAGTGAAGCGACGCGTTCGCTTGCCAGCGCGCGCCGAAGCTTTCGGCGCGTGCCAGTGGTTGGGGCATTACTCGAAACAGGGTCGAATGGTGCGACAACTTGTAACGACGTGACACCGCGTGACACTGAATGTCGCTGCAAGTGAATTGGCAATTACTGTGACTATGTGGCTCTTTGGCAAACCAGCAGGATGACGGCGCCCGCAGTAGTATGTCTTTGTTCCCGTTTTTCTTTCTTTCCTGTATGTGATCTATTGTACCGCAGTTCTGCTTCCATGGTGCAGGGTAGCCAATCGAAGATATGCTCTGGTTAACCTTCCTGTCTTTTTCCTTTATTCTCTCTCACTCGCGCTGTCTCGCATAAGGATGTTGGTTTTTTTTCTACGTAGAAGAACCCGCCGTGGCGACACTGTCGCATATAGTGGAGTCGGTTTTGATTCCCGGCCACGGTGGCCACATTCTTCACCGCAGGACCGACGGAATGCAAGAACGCTTTGTGTACTGAGCAGGGTGGTTCTTTCCGGAGCCCGGTGATACAGTGTCTGCCATATAAAGGCTCGTAGCCCCTGCGTTACTTTGGCACGTTAAACTCTAAACTGAGCCTGTCTGAAAGAGAGAGAGAAAAATAAACTTTATTGTTAGACCAGGCTTCTTGAGCCCAAAGGTGGGTGGCCTCCTCAGTCCAGGTAGCCATGGCTCGCTGCCGTCGCCCGAGCCCTGTTCACCAACCGCAGCTGGTTGCCAGGGTCTTGCGTCACTAGCTGAGCCTCCTACTGGTCTTCCAATTCTTCCTCTCAATCCGCTTCTTTCGGCATGTTATTGCCTGGTGGTGATGGTGACGGTGGTACTTCTCGGTTATTCCTGCACCCCAGCACCATATGGCGCAAGGTGTTGGGCGTGTACGGCGGGCAGAACTTGCAGTCTCGCCCGTAGGTGCCCGGATACATGGCGTGCAGCAGTGTTCCATGCGGGTAGGTTCCAGCCCGCAGTCTTGTTCAGGTGACTGCTTGTTCCTTACTCATCGTCTTATGCGCGGGCGGGTAGCGACGCCTCTGCTTCCTGTAGTGCGCCAATATATCCGAGTACTTCTTGAAATCCGATCATCATCCTCGTCACAGTCATTGGTCCGTGTTCTCTGCGTGTCGGAGATGGCTCGGCGTGCATGATATCGAGCAGCGTCGTGCGCCGCCTGGTTTCCCGCGAGACACTCGTGTCCCGGCGTCCAGATTATTTGTGCTGCTTAATAATATTTGGGGTTTTACGTGCCAAAACCACTTTCTGATTATGAGGCACGCCGTAGTGGAGGACTCCGGAAATTTTGACCACCTGGGGTTCTTTAACTTGCACCTAAATCTAAGCACACGGGTGTTTTCGCATTTCGCCCCCATCTAAATGCGACCGCCGTGGCCGGGTTACGATCCCGCGACCTCGTGCTCAGCAGCCCAACACCATAGCCACTGAGCAACCACGGCGGGTAAGTGTGCTGCTTCTATCTCGGTGTTGTTCAAGACCTGAAGTGCTGCCTTTCCGATGCTTCCGTTCACACACCTTCTGCATGCTTCTTGCGAGTCCGTCACCAGGGTAACCAGGGTCATCTTGCACGTTGCGATGGCCAGGGCTATGCCCAACTCTTCCGCTGTGCTCGCGTCCTTGGCACGTATGAATGTGGCTGTAAGTTGTTCGCCCTTCTCGTCGACCATGTTGATTGCAAATCAGTCGTTTGTTCTGTACGCAGCTTCGTACGTGTATCTCACATTTTCTTCTTTGCTGTTGGTGCGTTCGAGTATGTGCTTGAGCACCTGTATTCTCGCCTTTCTCCTTTCCTTGTCGTACTCGGGATGCATGTTTCTGGAAATGTTACTTATGTGTAGCTTGTCTCTGATCTCGTGTGGGATACGCTGAGGTAGGTGCCTCTCATCCTCGACTCGATAGCCCAGATCTTGGAGCATCTTGGAGGAGGGCTTATCTCGTCTTTGTTAGCTTTAGTCTCTCCAGTTGGGTGACGTTGTGCGCTTCCGGGAGCTATACCCACGTGTTGCGGACTCCCATTTTGAGTAGTTTCGCTGTGGACGTGGAGAGGGACAGACCCAGGGCAATTTTGTAAGATTTTCTGATGAGGGCTATTACTTTGTCTCGTTGACTGTTCTTCATGTCAACGTATGTGGTCCCATACGTGACGATGCTCGTGAGCAGCGCCTTTATCATTCTCGTGCAGTCTTCTTCCTTGAGTCCCTGACTTTTGCTCGTCACTCTTTTGATAAGGTTGGTTATTTGTTGCACTGTTCTCTGAATTTTTTTCCAACTCTGCTCCCCCGGTCCCGTCCTTTTGGATCAGGAGTCCGAGGATGCGGAGCGTCGTAACCTGCGGAATCATGATACCTCCCACCTTTACTACCGGGTCTGGTATCTGCTGTGGTTGTCAGCCTCTTGTGCGCTTTCTTAGCACCAAGAGCTCCGACTTTTCAGGTGCGCATGTCAGTCCACGTGCTTCCAGGTACTTTTCCGTTGTGTCAACCGCTTCTTGCAAATCGTCTTGCTGTTTACCTGTCGACCCTCCCGTAATCCATATGGTGAAGTCGTCAGCATATATTGCGTGACCAATCCCTTCTATTTGCTTCAGTTGCTTGGGTAGAGAGGTCATCGCCAGATTGAATAGCATCGGCGAAATGACGGAGCCTTGTGGCGTCCCCTTTCGGAGTATGTCAAATTTCTCAGAGCGTAAGTTGCCTATCCCCAATGTGGTTGTCCGTTCGTTCAGAATAGCTTTGATGTAATTATATATTTTTTCGGCATACGTTGAGGTGTGGCAGTATGGCTTCGTGTGACGCTTTATCGAAAGCCCCTTTCACGTCAAGTGCGAGGATGGCTATTTTGTTGTGCGTGTCCAGTTTGTCGATGACATTTCCCTTGATCTGCAGTAACGCGTCTTGTGTGGACAGGTGAGCTCTAAATCCAAACATGGTGTTTGAGACGTGTCCGTTTTCTTCGAGATGTTCGATCATGCGGTTGTGCACCATGTGCTCGTAGAGTTTTCCAGCACATGAGGTGAGGGATATAGGCCGAAGGTTCTGCACGCTGATGGGCTTGTTGGGTTTAGGTATCATGTTTACCTCGGCATGTTTCCATTCTGGTGATGTTTTACCGTGTTCCCAGCACTCGTTGATGTATTTTAAGAGCACGTCTACAGAGGGTCCATCAAGGTTCCGGAGTGTCTTTTTGTTTATTCTGTCGCACCCCGGCGCCGTGTTGCGGGTGAGCTTGCTCAAGGCCCTCTCGATTTCTGCTTCTGTCAAGGGCCGATCCAGTTCTATATTTGGGTTGCCTCGATAGTCATCAAAGTGCGAATCTACAGTTATGTTCCGCTCCGTACAGAGGAACTTCTCCTTCACTTCTTTGATAATGTCTTCCTCCTACCCCGGGTGGTTGTGTATGAATCTCTGCACTTTTTGTTTTGCGGCGTTCTTATTCACCTTCTTTGATAGGAGAGTCTTGAGTACCACCAAATGCGCTTGCTGCTTAAGGTCCCTTGAAGCTTGTTACATGTTTCACGCCAGTTCTTTCTTTCAAGTTGCTCAGAGTACTCTTGCGTTTCCTTGATTAGCTTAGAGATTCAAATTTTGAGTTTCCGGTCGCATTTCTTACGCTGCCAGCGTTTCGCGAGCACCCTCCCCGCCTGCCACAGGTGGAATAAGTGGGGGTCGACCACGGGGGTGACTTGCGACAGTTGGATTGTCTTCGTATGCTTCTTGGCTCTTTCCGCGACTCCTCTGATGCATATTTCTATGTCGTCTATCGTCGCATTAATGGCGATCTCGTCTTTGCGGAAGGCCTGCCAGTCCGTGACCTTGGCTTTTGCGATCTTCAACGTTGCTTTGTGGTGAGGGATGATCGTTTGCATTATATAATAGTCGCTACCCAGATTCTCGTCTATGCAGCTCCATTCATACTGTTTAAGTCTGTGCGCGAATGTGAGGTCGGGACTGGTGTTTCTAGATACAGTGCTGCCGATGCGGCTGGGTGTCTGCGGGTTGTTGAGTAGCGTGAGGAGGCGTTGTTGGGCTACGTTGCGCACATCTTCCCTTTTTTTCCTTGAGGCTGCATAACCCCAAGCCACACGGGGAGCATTAAAATCTCCAACGCTGGCCTCACGCCATCGTGTTCGTACCCGAAGAGCCCTCAAACAACCTCCGACTGCTAAACAGGCAAGAACTATCTGTTTTCTTGGAAGGGGTCGTGCCGAATGAAATTAAGGACATTCGGATAAATACACGCAAAAATGTCCTCGCAATCGATGTTACCAACGGGAGTGCGCTCGAAAAACTGAAGCAAATCTCGGTGCTAGGGCGCATGAAAGTGCGTTCATATATCCCGATGGATGACGCATCCACAGCAGGTGTCATTTATGACATCGATGTCGCCATTCCCAACGCGGACTTGCCTATCCTCGTCAAACCAGCTAGTGAGGGTGTTGTCATCACGCGTGTGAGCCGCCTTGGAACATCGCGCTGCGTCAAACTGATCTTCAAAGGAGATTGCTTACCAACACACGTCAAAGTCGGTCACTTCCGACACCGTGTTCGGCCCTTCGTACAAAGGCCTCTTCAATGCCATCAGTGCTTTAGGCTAGGACATGTCAAGGGTGTCTGCCCAAACTCGATACTGTGTCCCCGTTGTGCTGAACCTCACGCGGAGGAGACGTGTCGGGCTACTGTCCTAAAGTGCGGCAACTGTAATGGGTCCCATGCTGCCTCGTCTAGGGACTGCCCTCGCATCAAGAAAGAGGTCGCTGTTCTCAAGCAAATGGTTCGGGACAATTCGACACACAGGGAGGCTGCTGCAACGATCCGGCGTCGGCGTCGGCGTCACCGAACCTCCTCAAAAAAGGCAGAGCCGCGAAAGGAGAGGGCCGCTTCCATTGTAGCACCCACATTCTCCAATCAGGCCAAAAAGGGGCTGAACAGCACAAGGAAGACACCTGAAAGGAATTTGTCTCAAGAAGAATGGCCTGCGCTTCCGAGCCAGCAATCTCCCACAGAAGTACAGATTGTCAAGCCCGCTCGGGAGCCTACTCCTGCCGCTGATGCCACGCCCAAAGCAGATCAAGTCCTTTCAATGCTGCGTCCCCTCATAGATGCCATTCGAGTAATTCTGTCGAACCTTGGAACTACGTCTGCTCAAAATGCACTGAAAGTACTGGACGCCTTAAGCCCAGTGCTTGAGTCCCTCGAATAGAGACATGGCCAGCCATCGCCCATCGTTTCGAGAGGACGTCAAGGCAGCGTCAATCATACAGTGGAACGCAAGAGGACTAAAATCACGCCTTTCGGACTTTCGTCAGTATATATATACTAATTTGTTTCCGATCATTGTCATATGTGAGCCTAATGTGTCAAAACCATTCAGATTATCGGGATACGAAGCTGTTATATCCGCAATAACTAATGCATGCAGCAAAGTCATCGTTTTTATTCGTCGAGAACTGACCTATGTTCGCCAGCCGATTCCGCCTCATGATAAAAATCAATACGTTTGCCTCACCATTAAAAAGGGCAAACTCATGTTTACACTTGTAGGCGTTTATATATCGCCTTCAAGTATCTTTGATCCCAAACGATTAACGAACATCTTGTCTGTGTGCCCTGCCCCATATATCATCATCGGAGATTTTAATGCGCACCATATAGCATGGGGCAGCGCAAAAACAAATGCAAGAGGGCAAAGACTTGCAAACTTCGCCTGTAACCACGGCCTTTCACTTCTGAATGACGGCAGCCCAACGTTTATACGAGGCGTGAATTATGGCAGCTGTCTTGACCTAGCTTTCGTCTCCAGCACTTTCACAAGATATGTTAAATGGTTTTCGGATATCGAGACACACGGGAGTGATCATATTCCCACATACCTTGTCATCAAAGGAATGTCCAGTCCCACCCCACGGAACACCATTCGATTAATTGATTGGACCACTTTTACCTCCACCATGGAGGATGCTTGTCGAGAGGGCTTGTCCTCTGGATTAGAGGAAGCAATCAAGTCTGCAATGCTACACGCCACGCGCACGGTCACGGTTTCGTCGAAGCACACGGAATTGGATATAGAGTTGGAGCGACTTCGTGCGCTCCGTCGTCGTGCGGAGCGGCGTTACCGGCGTACGAAGTCCATCGAAGACCTCAGGACAGCCAGACGACTACAAAAGAAACTTCAACGTCGCATGGATAGATTGGCATCTCGACGTTGGGCAAGATTTTGCCAGTCACTAGACCCCCGAAAGCCACTTTCCCACATCTGGAGAACCATACGTGGTCTACGTTCCTTCCCTGAACAACGCTTCCCATTCAAGGCGCTGGCGCTCTTCCAGGGGCGGCCAGAGGCTGATGTTGCAGAAGACTTTTGTGCAAGGATCGCTGGCCAAGCAACCGGTCCAGGCTTTCCAGCCCCCAGTCGCATCCCTGTTTCACGTGACGGCCGCATGGATCTTCCATTCATAATGGGGGAACTAGAAGCGGCTCTTGCTCTATGCAGGCGTTCTTCATCCGCGGGACCAGATGGAATATCCTACCGCGCCTTGAACAACCTGAGTGATGGCGCACGGAAAGAACTGTTACATCTCTACAACTTATCTTGGCAGGATGGCATGGTTCCCGAAGAATGGAAGATAAGCCGCTTGGTCCCTCTCCTGAAGCAAGGCAAGTCCCCACTTGAAACCACCTCATACATCCCAATAGCGCTGGCCAGCTGTGTGGGAAAGATAATGGAAAAGATGATCCTTGCCCGCTTGGAGTGGTACCTGGAGCACTACAACATGTTACCGAATTGCATGGCTGGTTTTCGTCGAGATCGCTCTTCCATAGACAGTGTTGTTGATCTCGCTACGTACGTCCAGCTTCAAAAGTCACGCAAAAGACTATCTGCAGCTCTGTTCTTGGATGTCAAGGGGGCATACGATAACGTATCTCACGAGGCTATCCTCGATGCTCTTGAGATGGTTGGCCTAGGTGGTCGAGTTTTCCAATGGATCTCTCATTACCTTTTTATGAGATCGTTCTTTGTCTGTACCGGTGATGGTAAAACCGCACTACACTACACGTACCGAGGTGTACCTCAAGGCGGTGTACTAAGCCCTACCCTATTTAACCTCACACTCATTGGTCTCGTTGATCATCTGCCAGCAGCGATCAAGGTATCAATGTACGCCGACGACATATGTATATGGACCTCAGGTGTGACACGTCTTCAGATACGTGCAAGACTTCAAAAAGCTGCTACTCTAACAGCTCTATACCTCCGCAACCAAGGTCTTGAAATCTCGTCAGACAAATGTGGACTGATGGCGTTCACCCGCAAACCAATGACACCCTACGCCATATCAATAAATGGCCAGATAATTTCTTATGAGAAGAGTCACAAATTTCTTGGCATAATCATTGATAGAGATCTCTCATGGAGCCCGCACGTTACCTACTTGAAAAAGCGTCTGACAGCAATCTCCCAACTTTTCAAGTTTCTGGGAGGAAAGACTTGGGGAATGTCAGTGCATACAATGTTGGAATTGTACAGGGCTCTTTTTCTGGGCTTCTTGAGATACAGTTTGCCCGTACTGACCAACACCTGCCAGACAAATCTTCGTGCTATACAGGCTATTCAAGCTCGGGCTCTCAGGGTTTGTCTTGGTTTGCCAAAATGCACATCGACAGCAGCGACTATTGCGATTGCTCAGGACCAACCTATACAAACGCACATTGCGGTAGAAGTGTTGAGAGTGCACATTAGGCACGTTGCCCGTGCCTGTTCCCACCATCTGGCAACACTACCATCAGAAAGGCCGCAGGCAGCTTTTTGTACTACGATTTCGGAGTATTACACTTGCCTCCCATCAGGCTACACCCCCGCAACTAAGCCATCGATTCCTCCATGGTGTTTGGCTCGACCCGCAGTGCATCTCACCGTACCAGGAATCAGGAAAAAATCTGAGCTGTCATCACCAGCTCTTAAACAACTAACTCTGCTTCTTTTGCACGAGAGGTACGCCGAACACGTACATATTTATACTGATGGATCTGCAACTCTCCAGTGTTCCTCTGGAGCCGTGGTCTTCCCAGCGAA
Source organism: Dermacentor albipictus (assembly GCF_038994185.2). Lineage (NCBI taxonomy): Eukaryota > Metazoa > Arthropoda > Arachnida > Ixodida > Ixodidae > Dermacentor > Dermacentor albipictus. The sequence goes on along the minus strand of NW_027225571.1, from coordinate 6,021,497 downwards.
AGCCACCACCATCAGTTTCAAGACATGTCACCCAACGACACCGATGGCCGCGGAACTTGCAGCCCTTCGCGCTGCACTTCGTCTCGTCAACCAAGAACAACCTCGAAGGTGGTCAATATTCAGTGACTCCAAGGCTGCACTGCAATCTTTGCTATCGGCCCTGCGGCGCGGACCACACGAACAACTGGTATTTGAGATTAGAGAACTCATTCATACCTTAACTGAGAAAGGACACCACGTGACATTTCAGTGGCTTCCAAGTCACTGCGGAGTCATAGGGAACGAACACGCTGATAACGCTGCTCGGTCGGCTCTTCAAGGGGACGAAGAGGAGCCGATACCGTTATCAAGGACAGATGCCGCTCGAAAACTTCGAATGATCAGCCGTCACATCACGTTATCCTTGTGGAACGCTGGAAGTTTTCACAACTACCGACTGCACCATCTTGACTCCTCCCTACGCCTTTGCATTCCAGCTGGGCTCTGTCGTCGCGAAGCTACCCTGCTTTGTCGTCTATGGCTAGGGGTGGCTTTCACCAAGTCTTTCGCTTACCGAATTGGATGGGCCGACGACGCCTCGTGTGAGGACTGCGGTAACGAGGAGACTTTCCAACACCTTCTTTGTGACTGTCCTCGATATACTTTACAGAGACATTCACTTGCAACCGCGATAGCGCGCTTTGACCAAAGACCTCTCACAGAGGAACTCATCTTCAGATACCGCCATCATAAGCCATCGCAGCAGAGGGCGACGAGGGCACTGTTGCGGTTCTTGAGGGCGACAGAACTGGACAGGCGACTGTAGCCTGAACAGATGTTGATAGTGCACCAAGTGTCAGTGTGCTGTGCGATGACAGTGTTCGGTGACAGTGACCGATTGTGATTGTGTGTCTATGCTCCTTCCTTTCCTTTCCTTATCTCTACTTTGTTTCCACTTTACCTCCCCCTCCCCTCTCTCCCCAGCGTAGGGTAGCCAACCGGATCTTTTTTCTCTGGTTAACCTCCCTGCCTTTCCCCTTTCCTCTCTTTCTCTCTCTCTTCTCTCTCCAACGACTATGAAAGATATCAATATTGTTGCTTTACGGCACATGTTCGCAGCGGTGGCGGCGGCGGGGGCAAAGAAAAATAGCTCTCTCTCTCTCTCGCTATATGTATGTATATATATATATATATATATATATGAGTAGTCCATCTGCGAATGCGTAACTGCGCCATTTCCCAAAAGGGAGTATTCATAAATATATGAGAAAAAGAGAAGGACCTATAACAACCGGCTCAGACACAATTGTGAATTCCAATCGGGACAGTGCTTTATCTCAGGTCGTTATTTTCTGTCCGGAACTTGACGATATCTGTAGACGCCCATTATTCTAAAGTAACATACGCGTGGACGAAAAAATTCGGCCGTAAGGACAGTCGCCGCTGTATATGTAGGATGTGCGGCTAGCCTAATTTGTATTGGAACCAGTTTTTTTTCTGTAATTTTCGCTTCGTTGGTTGTGTGATTATAGCCTGTCTCACAAAGTGTGTGCCGTACTTCTAATGGTATACGGCTCGTCTCAGACAATCGGGAACCAAAGTGGGCTTCGTATTGCAGAGGAGGGAGGCAAGTGTGCTTATTTTATGCTGGCAAAATTCCCTCGTTCATTCACACAATTTCACGTTGCGCAGAAACCGTCAACATATTGTACTTGTTGCCGAAAATTCCGGTCCATAATTCATTATTGATACGCATTAATAATTATTAAACATTTAATGATTGGTCCATGCTTCCGGCTTAGGGCCACTATATAAGGTGCCAGTTCATGGCCAGTGTGTCCGCTCTCGTGTTTGTGGTGTCCATCCTATAATGGTCCTTGGTTATATCGTAATGTTGAGGAAACGTCTATTTAATGAGGGTGGGCAAATATTAGAATTTTCGAATAGAAATCGAATATTAAACATTATACCTATCCGTATTCGTATTCGAATAGAAACTATTCAGTATTTTCGAATATCGAACCTACCCAAACATTTTGTAACCACCGAGTGTTAGTCTTTATACTATTCTCCGTCTGCTGAACAAAGTATCGCAAATAATCAGACTGAAAAAAACAACGACAAAGGTTTTTGAAGCACTGCAGGAATAAAATAGATAATGCAAGTTTTGCTTTTGGTTTCTCGGCTGAGGCCTACACGTGAGTTTTGCAAGTATTTTGTAATTTAGTGGCTTTGAGTGCAGCTCTTAGCCGCTCGTCCATGCGGCGTCCCTCGTCCCATCTCGGCGTAACCGAGCGAACGAGTACCGCGAAAGATGAAAGCGAACGCGGAGCGCACCGGCGGTGAAAGACGAGAGAAGGAAAGCATAGAGGGGGGTGCAGCGGAACCATGAAGTGTAGAGCGGAGGAGGGCAGGGCGAAAGCGGGAGAAGAAAACCGTAGTGTTGCGACGATTTCTACGAGATGGCGCCAGCGTAGCGCGCGTCGTCTGGGCAGGGGGGGGGGGGGTCTGTCGGCCGCGGCTGCTGTGAATCGCGCCCACGCGTTGGCTCTCGCGATCGCCTGATTAGCGAGGCGATCGCTCCATTTGCAATGTACCGCACGAGACAAATTGCCCTGGCCAGCCAATAGAGAGTTTTAGAATAGGGGTTCCAAACGTTTTGCGGCCACAAGGACATAGCATCGAAGACACTGCGCATGCGCGAGACGTGAACTGCGTTTGGGTTTTGCGTCGGGCATGCTATTTAAACAATTTAGCGGGAGCCCCAAAGGCTGTCCCAAAAGCTTTGCGTCAACAAACATGGTGACACCCATTACGACGGCTCTAACCTAGCACGAAACTGGGCCCGATTCGTGGTAACGCGTGAAGTTCGTAAGCTAGTAGAAGTGACTGCGGTTATCGCTTTCTCTCGACTAACGTGTCTGATGAAGATTGATTCATTTACACGCCGCTGATTCCGAATTCGGTTGTCGATTTCATGGCTCGTAGGTCTAACACGGCTTAACTTGGTTGGTGATGTCAGGCAAAGTTGGTTACTCGTAACTATAAGGCAACAAATTGCTTGCTGCTAATGAATAACCAATAAATTATTATTAAACACGGAAACACTCAAGTCAAAATTGCTCTTAGTATCACAAAGTGGTACATTTAATTATCTAAAATAGCTTTTCTTTGCGCCAAGGACCTTTCACGTTTGCGGATAGCGCAAAACGCTATCCGCAAACGCAAAGCCCTAATCTACATCTCTTCACTCCTGCGTGCCCCAACGCTGACACCCGCAAAGCCCTTTGGGGCCCCTATTCTAAATCTCTTAATATATAGCGAAAACACATATAGAGCTGCGCTCAAATTTTGCATTATGGTTTATCGTAATTGTCGTAGACATTTTAGAAGTCCAGTCATGTAGTACCTCCATCTACTTACTGAAGTCTTTATTGCAACTTGCCCTTCTCTTTCTTTCAGTGTCTTCCTTTACTACCTACAAGCCATTTATTCAAGCCGTTTTCTTTTTTGCTTCTGATCTTTTTCGGCAGCCATTTATTTAGCGTTTTGGAAAGCGGCCACCCCATACAGCAGTCATTAATTCTTGGAAAGATTGTTTCCTACCCGAGTTTAAAGACTTGAAGAGGCTATTAGTGATGTTTTTGTTGAGAATTAGTGATCTTGTGTTAAAGCTGATTCGTTTTCCCTGGTAGTTAGGTTACTTTCTTGCACAGGTCATCGTAGGCGTGGTACCTAATTACGGATAAATAAATATCCCTGCTGTAAATACCTATATGCGTCTGTGTTTGACTATTCGATATTCAATACTTACTCTTCGCATTCGATTCGTATTAAAAAAGCTGATAGTCCCCCGCCTCTACTATTCAGTATAACTTCTGTGTCATATTATCGACGCAATGAGGACCCAGGGGTGTCTCTGCCATCCCTGTAACATTGCGAAAGATCGAAGTGTTCTTCCTTTTCTTCCGTTCTTTTTATCTTTAGGGAAAGGCAGGCACTTCCTTTACAGCTCCATGGGCGTTTCCACGGTACGGGTGCCTCCGTTCCGTCACCTGCGTTTTCGCACGTGCGAGCGGTGACTGTCTGTGACGCAGCGTTCATGGGAATGTCCTGTCGCCTTGTGAGAACGGGGCGACGTTCTCACCTCCTGCGGCGCGACCACTGCTCACTGGGTGCCTGCGCAGCTGATTGAACGCGAGTACATATCCGCAGTGAGATCAGTTTTCCTTCCTCGTCTGCGCGTGCGCAGAGGCACGCAGCGACGTGACAGTCGTGCAAACTATACCTGGCCTCGCCACGGGAAAAATCCGCTCTTGCTGCTCACATCATTCATGTGCGCTTCTGACACCGCTCTCTCGGTGCGGTTAAGCCGCGAGGAACACAAGATAAATTCAAAGGCCTTTATAGCGTTATTGATGGACGTGCTTCATTCCTTGTTTCCTGTAAACGAGATAGCGCCGAGGTTCTGCCATAACATTTAGCGAAACGCTTACAGGGAACGCTTCGATAAGGATATTTTTCAGGTTGCACGTTTTGCCGGTGGAGTGTGTACGACTGCCTGTCGAGACCGTGTCAACATCATTAACGATGCCTCTAAGACAGGCGTGGCATATACAGGGTGTTTCACGTAATTTGAACCAAGGATTAAAAAAAATGTGGTTAGCCGCAGCTTAATGAAACTAACGGCGTATAGTTTGCCCTCATGTGGTACTCAGAGTACTTTTATATTCCGCCTAATTGGAACTAAGGGGAATTGTGCAAAATTATTAATATTCACTTAGGGCCAAGTGCGTTTATCTGCGTTGTAGAGGGAATTCAGAAACTATTGGTTATATTTTTGTGGCAACGTACAAGCTGTGTGGTTATTTTTTCCCGTGTTTAAAGAAAGTCAACGAAATTTGAAATAATACCACGTGACTGCGCTCATGCGCTATCGTATTGCAGCGCTCTCAACTGGGCTTCTTGCGAAAGAACTGTGTGCTCGGACCATGGCGTAGTCAGCAGCCGCGGCTCTAGGCATCGGCTTCAAAGTGCGTCAGCATCTTTGGCGGGGGGCATACGGAAAGGAAGCGCCGTCGGCCCTTATAAGCGACAAGCGCAACGCACGGGTGAGAGCGCTGCAATACGATAGCGCACAAGCACAGCCACGTGGTTCAATTACATATTTCGCGGGCTTTCTTTAAACGCCGAAAAAAATTGCCGCGTAGCATGTAGACCCCTTCTAAATGCAACGAAACGCACTTGGCCTTAAAGTAAGTATTATTTTTTTTCCATAATTGATTTTAGTGAACCGATTAAGCAGAATAAAAAGATACTCTAAGAAGTGCCACATGACGGCAAACCATATGCCTTTGGTTTCAGTCAGCTGCGGCTTGACACTTTTTTAAAATTCTTTGTTCAAGTTACGTGAACCAACTTATAGAAATGTGCTATGACTGCCCCGAAAAAGCCTGAGGGATGCGAAACATACTAGAAAGTGCAATCGCTCAACGTGCAGTCCGGTGTTCCAGAAGCATCTGCGTAAGCCGAGGAAATATTTGCACTGTGTGAGCCTCGATCTCTCACTGTAAGCTTCGACAAAGAAGAAATTAAGTTTTGGATTGAGGTGGCCGCATTCCGAAACATTTCTGTGGGAACTTGTGCCGTTCAACGCCACCGCTGTTTCCGTGACGCACTATTTGCATGTCGAATAGGAAGACCAAGGGTGGACTAGCGTTGTTTTGATTTTCCCCTTCGTAGGGGGAGATTCAGCTTTCGCATTTTTCTGATGGGAACATTTATTGAATTAATCAGAAAAGAAGGCAAGGAATGGCTAGAAAATTGAATACGCTGAAATAAGCAATAGTCCATACACGGCTCTGATATAATACTTTGAGCTCTTTGTGATTGCTGGTAGAAGTATCGATGCATAATGTTAAAGACTATCGACGACAGTCGCTTTATACATAAGGAAGCTGGACCTCTATTCACAAAGCAGCTTGTGCGTTGGCCTAGTCTGTAAGTAACTTTTCCAGCGAATCGTTATAGCGAACAAATCCGCGAAGGTGGCCAGCCTGTAAGACAACAGTAGTTAGTGACAAAAGCCTTTGTTAAATCTCGCTACGGTGATAGCAGCGATGGGGTTCGCCACGTAATAAAGTCCTAGGCTCTGATCGACTCGCCGTTCGTACGCGATACCGGCTAATAACACCACCCTACTGTGGTATTTAATTTGTAACGTCCTTATTACAAAAAAAGCATACGAAAAAAAAAGCCCCGACTCCCTTAAGCATTAGAGGTGTGCGTAGATGCCCCCTACGGGGGCCTCGGTTGTTCGTGCCTTCATAGGCGGTTCCCTAGAAGATGATGACCCAGTCCGTATTAAGCGTGAGATGCTTTTAGCTTCCGTTTTCGGCGGCCTTCAGGTGACCTTGACCCAAAAGCCAGAGCCGTTATCCGGGCAAGTTGCGAGAACGAAACGAGATCATCCGGGCAACCCGTCAGAACTGTAAAAAAATGGTCACTGGCCCCCAACCCTCTGTACAGCACCGAATTTCATACGCTAATTACTGCTCAAACAAGAGACATAAATATTGCTTCCGAGTTCTTCCTGATGTTCACGTATCATTCAAGCTGTAACTCCTAGCACGCTGCAGTTTTGTCATTTCTAATAGCGACGTTCAGAAGGCAGATAAGTACAGGGCACCATGCACTTCAGTGTCATCTTTTGGCGCTGAGCTCTTTTGAACGCCAGCGGTCCGTGACTTCCGCGTTGTGGATTTTGCATCGCCTCGAGAGATGGTGGCACGCTGCGCGGCGCCCCCTTCAGGCGATTTTCTTCTTCTAGCTTGGTAGTGCACTCTGTCTCCCTGACGTCTTTCGATGCTTGTCGTGCCACCTTCAGCCGGTTTTCTTTTTTCCAGCTTGTCAGCGTCCATATGGACCAGTGCACAATATGGTGTGGTGCGGTGTCGTACGGTGTGATGGGCTGTGCCGTTGCGAATATGCACTACACCTATTTTGAGATTTGGCTACTATCATCTCCATCCAATCTGCTTTGCCGGTTGCCATTTGATGATTACATGTACCCTCGATTACGGGAGAGCAAGGAATTTTCATTGCGATTTTAGCTTCGTAACGTAAAAAGCGCCCAGCATCGTAGCATACGGCTTGGAGAAAACGGCGCTTAGAGTGTCTTTCTCCGCCTGCACAGTGTTCCTTCAATTTGTTTCCGCACCTCGCGAAGCTCCAGACGGCTTGCAATGTCTAATGAAGAAAAACAGGCAAGCACAGCGCTCTCTAATCTAGGCACCTCGTACGTGCAGCACGTATTATAACATCTTCAGCAAAGAAAAATTATCAGTGTCTCATTGCTCAAAAAAACGAACAGGAATCGATGATATGTAATACAATTTCCGTCAGCAGCTGCGGCTGTGCAGAGGTAGCTTCAAAGTTTTTACACACCACAGACAGATGTACCATTCCCGGAAGACCATATAGCAACTTCAATAGGGTTTGTGGCTGTTCGCTGCGTAACGACTGTATAAAGAGCGTGCTTACCGGTCAATCTCTAGGAAGTGGAAAAAAGTGGCCCTGCCATGCCTCCCGGTGTTTGCCCAACAATGAAGCGGCACAGAGCACCTTGGGGTCCTTGTTTTGTTTTCCTTACATTTCTGAAACGCTGGCCGGTACAGAAATAAAACGTTGCAGCGCACAGTATAGACTGCAAAAGCATGCACGTGTTCGCATACAGCGGCAGCACCAGACGAACAGAATGGCAGCCGAAGCTCTAACGGCGAAAGCGCCCCCTCATTGGCGCGAGTGTTGAGGCGCCGACGAGGGCCTCAACGAGGGGCCGCAACACAAAAAAAAGTATGCCAAAAAGAGAAAATATAAGGAAACATTTTACTTCTACATATAGTTCCGTCCTTTCAGTTTCATCATTTGTAGGCTCCAAAGATAGAGCCAAATATGCAAAAGGCATTTAATTTTCCGTTGAACACCAGAAACATGGTGGCGCTAATTGACAGACCACTTAGTGGTATGAGCTGCCACGCTAGGGCTGCATGAGGGCCGGCGCGCCGCTTTCGTGTGGGCGCGCGCCCAAGGACGACAGTACAAGGCTCGGAAAAAAACTCGCGTGGCCAGCTCTCCGATGATGATAATGATTGTAATGACTTAGTGGCATCCCCTTGGAAACCAGGTGGTGACAAAGAGTCACCTAGTCTGATTGAGTTACTTAGGTATGTTATACTTGCTTTTAATTCTAGCATTTTTCTAGACATCTCATAAATCTTTCTCCATCTGAACACTTCTCTATCGACCTTATACCGCTACCTTTGCCTGTAACGGATCCGTCCGGTCGCATCAAACTTCTCCCTGCATTTTTTTCCACCAATACTGCAAACATCTCTAGCTTATCTTGACTGCTGACCGGTTGATGCTGCAGTCTACTTTAAATCCAAGCGCTCCTGGAACGTGTACGTTACCAACGGGTCTCAATGAATGAATCCCTTCGCATTCCATAAGTATGTGCTGAGTGGCCTCCGGATTTCTGCGGCAGCAAACACATGCCTCATCTGAGTTGCGAATATTTGCTCCGGTATGTTTTTGTCCTTAGGCAACCAGCTCGAGCCTCAGATATCAAGGCAGTGCCCTTCGTTTTATGGTACAATTTTTTCCTGTCTAATTTCTTTCTTCCCATTCATGTAAATGTCCGTGGTCTTTCTTGTTTACATTCTTTGAATCCAATTCGCTGTCTCTGTCTTTCTCACTTTCTGATTACTCCTGGTTGTCCATTTACAGTTTCTCTTAACCTGTACTTGGCTGCCAACTTTCTTGACCTCTTCCTGCATTCTGTGTCCACGCTTTTGAGGCAGTGGTCCTTGTTCACTTTAGCCGCCCATTAATTTCGACCCATGTTCCTGAGCATTTCTTGAAAACTAATTTTGCTCTGCGCTTCTCCGACTTCAAACGAGGCCCAACCCATGTCACCCTGCACTGCCTCATTTATCGTTTTGCCATGGGCCCCCCAAGCCAACTGGCCTATCGATCTTTCGTTAACTTCCAGCGCCGACCAGATATCCAATTTTAAGCACAGAATGACATTTGCGAACGTTAACGCTGGCACCATAACTCTTTTCCGGATTCCACGCGCCACCTCATAATTATTGTGGCCGCAGCGTGCTCTATGTTTCATTTTTTGTTTATTGAATGATTAATAGGAGGCGGCGGTGCCTCTATGGCAGCAACAGCTACTCCTTGTCACTTAGCAAAGGAAACGAATATGCACAAAAAGTGTGATTAATGTTATAGATATAGCACTCAGTAGAATACCAGATGTACAAAAACAATGCCGTCCAACAGTTCATGAATCACGAAGTTTTGTGCATAAGTCAGATGATGCAAAGAAGACCTGCATCACCTGTTTTATTATTGCTGCATTCCGCTCTCCCTTCATTTTCAGATTATCTTGGTGTGTGCTTGAATAAGTCCTTCCATCGTTTATGTATACGCCGAGGTACTTATATTGCTCATTTGTCCCTAACTCTCGCTTTCTGACGGAATGCCCGGCAGTTAAGTAAGATCACACAGGGTGGCGGCACGGCAAAGAGTGACAGCGACAAAGGACCTTACATCCCTCTCCATTTATGTCTAAACATTATCATGTTTCATTATATTCTGATTATATACTTAGTTACTGACTATTGCTACGTATTCTCGACATAGAGAGCTATGAGTTCATACAATTTTAATGTTCATACGACATCTACAAGTAACCTAAGGGACTGTTTTTTTCTCTGTAAGTGGTTACAAGATACCCAGATCGCAGATACGCTAAAGCCGTACGAAGTGAGGTTGGAAGGCATTGTCTTCAAAACGACAGAAAGGAGAAGGAGCCATACTGCACCAGTGTAGGTTGTAGAATTCTGGGAGCTTTACGGCGCCGCCAGCTGCCATTTACGCCGCTCTGTTTACTGCGCTGTTGTCGGACGGCGCGGTGGAAGGCGAGTGGAGAAAGAGGCTGCGTCGCAGGTGCTGCTGAGAGCCACAGGCAAACTTGTACGCATGGGGAATTATGTATGCAAAGTACTGTATTTTACATACTTTTGAGAATGCTTTGATATCTTGCAAATTGGCCAAGAATTATTTAGTACTTCAACTTGAATAATGTTTGGGCCTATCGCGTATTTACCCGACTTGACTGGTTGAAGGCTATAGGAATGCATTGTCTCGTTATTTACTTGACCAATGACTTGTACAGGCATTTTACAAATAATCGTCGTGGCACTATCGTATGCCAATTTTGTAACGTCTGTCACAAAATCGGCAAACAAAAAAAAGCAGGCACGCCGCCGTGAATCATTTATGATGGCTCTTTGCGACTGTGTTGGCATGATCACGTCCGTCGAGGCGGTGGGCTTTGCTTTGCAGTGGACGTCTTCTGCACTTCAATGAAAATGCTCAACGAGATCCAGCACAGGGCAACGGCTTTTCATTCCACAACTAGCCGGCGGACAACAGTAAAAACACAGTTGCACAGAAACTACGTGCCTATCTCGAATACGACAGTGGTGAAGACCAAGAGGTGATAGCTATATTCAAGTACACCTGCCTTTCACAGATTTTATCTCAAGCCCAACGTTGCTCATGAAGCGTACTCGTAAAGTGTATTTTCACTCCCTCACAGATCTTCCAATGGAAAAAAAAGAGAGATGGATAGAGAAAAAGGTGGGATGCCTAACGCAAGTTCTGAATAGAAGCTCTTTCTGAGGGCATTCATTTGGTTTGTTTGACAAAATAAATTGCTTCAATGAAATATTGAAATAAATTCTGGGGTGTTATGTGCGGGAACCACAATATGATTATGGGGCACACAGCAGTGGGGGACTCTAGAATAGTTTTCACCACCTAAGGGTTATTTAATACTCACCCAAAGCAACGTTCATGGGCAATTTAATTCCAGTCCTATCGGAATGCCACCGCCGCGGCTCGGATCGAACCTGCGACCTCGTGCTCACCGGTGCAACGCCATTGCCTCTGAATTACGACGACGGGTAAAGTGCCTCAATGATGCAGAACTGTGTATTGTTTGTGCAGTGTCTTTGAGTTTCTGGAAAGTAACGAGATACTTTTCGCTGTATCTTGTGCTCTGCTGCGATACTTTCCGAATTTGGATATTGAGTGTTCGACTGAGTAAATTTACTTCTCACCTAGCATTTAATATCTTATCTCAGATTCTTTATTTACTGGCCGTAGGTGCAATGGCAAAGTTGATAGAAGGCAGTGTACTTCCAGGACGCCCAAGCAACGCACTACTCGTTTCGAAGCAGTCGAGGTGGTATAGAAGCGTTGACGCAGCGAAAACGCCACAGATGAAGCGCGTGCCTCGCTCGGGTGTCAAGATGTTGAGGCTAAGCGATAGCGTCAATAACAAGAACCGCGTTCGGATAGCACCATGAAGGTAAAGAGCGGGGCCATACTCACTCACGCTACTGCACCTCAACCAAGTCCAACATGAGGAGATATGTGTGCACTACACCATATTTCTGTCCTCGTTTACATGTGCTCCGAGGAACCACCTGCTTCTTGGCCATCGCAATGACCAAGTTCTGGCCGAATAGGGATTCAGAGCGATTAAACGAAAGCAACAGAATGAGGCGTTATGTGCTCGACTAGTGGGGTTATCACGGGAACATAAGCTTTCGTCGCTTTAATTGTCCATATATTGTATAAAACATGCGCTTTGTATATTAATTTCACTGGCATAACGACTGCTTATTCAATGTAAGATACCAGTAATCCTGACAGCCAGCGCCCAGTCCCGCAGTCTCGTTGCCACTGTATAGCGCGGCGCTTTCTAAAAGAATGGAATAAAAAGGCAGTTTCGCCCGCAGGGCGAAGAACTAGCTGCGAATGGAAGGTTTAGCGTTGCCCTCGTACTCCTGCCGCAGTGTGCTAACTATACGCAGGTCCGACTAACGCGGGCGCGAAATACGCGGCTGTGCCAAAAAATTCTGGCACCCTTAGAAGGTTTAACACGCCGCGTAAGGCCTGTAATACATCGCACAGGTACCATTTCGCCGCCCTTAAAGAGCCGAACCAATGAAATTGTATCACTTTCAGCTTTCAGCACTAATATTGTTTTGCACTTGTAATAGTTAAAGGGGTCCTGCAACACCCCTCGGGCTTGGCGAAAAAACAAATACAGTCCGCGGATAGCATACGCTGCTGTGAACATCTCAGCCGAATTTTGCAGACGAGCATGCCCCGTGGATTTCTCAGCGGAATCACCTTTCTCTTAAACATCCTTCCCCAACGAAGCCTGCTGTTCACTGTTTTCTTGATGCTTTATTTCGTAATATAGCAGATTCTTATACGCGGTTGCTATTGGCCAATAGCTGACATCAATCAAGAAGGGTGTTTGGGTCAGTGCGCTTCTTCTACCCTTGATGTGTATATTTGTTGACGTAGTTTCATAAAAAGGCTGAAGAAAGCCAAAAGCTCCTTTCGAATTTTGATAGTAATTGCGTGCTTCCAGAAGAAGCCGTCTGTCGTCTGCTCACACGCGGCCGAGGCCACAGGCGTAGGAAATAAAGTTTGGGCACCCTGCTTATCGGTGTCGTATCCATCGGGCCTCACTAATTTCGACTAGTACTGAACCCTCAATGAGTCTCGAACCACGCAAAACTTAGTCAGGCCACACTCGCGCTTGCCAACGCGCACTCACTCCTGGCCGCTCTTGGTTAGACACCTTGGCAGGCTTCGCTTCGTAGTGAAATATTCGTTGCATTTCAAAATGCGCAAGTTGGATGCGGCTACTATCGGTAGGTCAAGCTGCTGCAGGACAAAGCGGGTCCGCGCTAGGTCACACGGCCAGACTGAAGCATGTGAGCGTTAGTGTTCAATCATGCCCTGCCGTGCTCAAAGCAAACGCTGCGCATACGCGCTACAGTAGCATGTAGCTGCGGTCAGCTACGTAGCGTTTATACCGCGGCCGTCGCGGGGTGCCGCGACGAGTGCGCTGGCTGAACGCACAGCGGCTCGCTGAGAACAAACACATTTGGCGCTGCGTCCAAATTGGAAGCAGCGGCGTCTACGTTAACATCGAAAGTCAACTTTGATCGGTTTGAACTGCGCGCCGAGGTGACGTTCAGTAGGCGGAACATTGTGGCCACGCCTCACTCCGCCACAGGCTTCGCAGAGCAAGGCATTGAAGAAGCAGCGGAAGCACCGCTTACGAGATGTTTGATTGCCAGTAACTACGCTTATGCTGAACGCACTAAGGTACTTTCCGCGGCAAGGTATTTCTGAAATATAGTCTATTTTAACTTCAAATGCCTTTGTCGATTTCGAAAAGTGCTTTAGGGCCCCTTTAATAGTCTGAGAAGTTGTCAGAAAAAAATCCACGTGCTGTGAATGGTATTTAGTGTTATATTTGTTTATGGGCTCCCATTGTAAAGCGTTCGGAGTAATAATTCATTCAAGAACGTACGACCTGATTTGAGCAACTTTGATGGTGTACCGATCAGTGTATCAATCTACCTTGCATATACGGCATGCATAAATAAACAGTATAAATATACCTATATAAATATATATATATATATATATATATATACATATATATATATATATATATATATGTTCTTATATATATATCCTATATATCCTTCGGGGCGCCGCATTGATTCAAGAGCTCTTTGCTGCTAGAACGGTGGAATAGGAATACCAAAAACTGCCATACTTATTTTAATACCATGGAGGGCTTTCAATTTTCTTTTATTTTATTTGTGTATCCTAAACGCGAGTGTCATAACTGGCAGGAACATGTGCATCAGGGAACTGTAACAGAAGTTATGTGAATATGAAGATCTAATATCTTTTTAAAGCTCCTAATATCAGTCAATGAGAAGTAGGGCAACCGAGGGGCCCGATTTTTTTAGGCGGAACCATGCATTGGAAGCCTACAGTTAACGAAGCCAAGGAAAAGATACACTGTTCTCATTGGCTTCCTTAGCTGTTGGCTTCTTATAGTCATGTATCAGTTACCGTCAGATACGAAATGCGACGCTCGCGATCAGCGAGCGTTGCATTTCGAGCAGCGGATTTCATTAGATTACAACTTAAGGAACCGGCTGTACTTTGGTGCTGTGTGGTATTTTTTTTTTCTTCTATCGCCAGCGAACTGGGCGTTACGTTATCTGATATTATCACTGCCACGAAAATTCACTCGCGCCCACTGCGTGCATCTTTCGGAGTTATTTCGCTCGATAGTTCTGCATCCGCGAATACTCGTACGAGGAAGATCGGTACAGCCAACGTGCTTCCCCCGTATGCTTTCGCAAGTTCCTTAAAGTGAAAGTTAACAAATTCCCGAAGATAGCAGGGCGGCCACCCAGCTGATGGCCAGCAATTTTCCTATGGTCGCAGCTGCGTTATTCCGTGCGCGTGCTCCGTCCACTTATCAACGCGAAGGAAAGCCGCAACGGGCTCTGCGCCGGCAGCGCCCGCAACGCGGCTTTGCATGCGCACTCGACTCCTCCGACGAAAGATGTAGGGGTGATAAGTGGTCGGTGGATCGAAACGTGCTGGCAGCACGATTGTCTTCGAAGACCGAATATTTTTGGCCATGATATTGAATGCTTTCCTATATACCTTCCCTGACGCCGCAAGCCAAATTACTTAAGTTCGGTCGTATCTCTGCTCTCGCCGTAACGTTTATGCGCATGGTACGAGGAAGGAATGCCTCGAAGATCGTTTTTCTTTTTCGACTGCGTTGAAGCATGCAGTGAGCCGTTATTTGTTCGCTGTATATTTGTGACTGCATGCGGAATGGGTCACTCCATTCGGAACAGCTTCGCTTTTGCCGTGTGTGACCGGGAAGCCGATTTCGCGCGCAGGTTCCGTGCGAGGTTACGCTCTTGGACTTCATAATTCGTGCTCTGCTACCGAACCATGTAATTACATGTATACGATTCGTTGCGACGATACATCTGAGGGAGTTTTACTCGATTATGTGCTGACTTCTGAGAACTTTGATTTTATGGCGAACAACAGTTACGAACGAGTAAATGTGCCGTTCTTGTCCAATAATTCAGTCGCCAGACTTTTGCTTAAGCCGGACGTAAGGTAAAAGAAAATAAATACAACAACAAATTGTACGAGGTGGTATGTAGGCATCGCATACTGGTCCAATGACGTTGCGGCTGTTGCAGCTTCTTCCGAGTGCTGCCGATGCTATCCGCTTGGACTAGTACACAAATGCCACCACACTCTGAACCGCAACAGACCGGCGTTCTTTTCACAGCTTGATTGAACTTGAGAAGTGAAGCCTTGCCTGGTCCACGTTAGTGTTCGAACGCATGGTTCGTGGGCCTTCATCATCCTGTTCTCTATAGTCATGCATAGCATGCATGGTGGTACTATGTTTGTATGATGTGGATACTTCTGCCTTGAGATAAACAATGGCTAGAGGACACTGCATGGACGCGTAACGTCTCCTATAAGATACGCTTTTTCCACTCGCTATTGGCTGTGATTGGCAGTGCTGTGAGCATGGAAAGCTTGAGCGCAAGGTGGCCTCATACCGGAGACTGAACTACCTATCATTACATAGACTTTCATTCAAATGTGTCTAAAACATTACTGCAGGGCCGCTTTGTGCAAGGGAACGGATATGTTGACTATTCAACCGTTGTTTCAACGCGGACGAATTTTAGCCAATTTAGTAGGGTGTTCTCAAATTCGTTCAACGCGGACGAATTTTAGCGAATTTAGTAGGGTGTTCTGAAATTCGTTCGGCGTATCCTTGTATGAAGCGAATAGTGTGTATAGAATACAGCGAAGGATTCTTCTCCGCCATAGTGAAGTTCTACAAGGGATATAGCGTTGGTTTAAAATATGCTACTCCAAATATATAAAACGCACGAAGGCCTTGCTGTTCCAGCAGCAATAGCGCAGTGCACCCCGCGCACATCTTGCTATGGCTAGGTCAACGCGCCTATAGGGCCGACGACTGCTGCAATCACTAACTGCCTTAAGGAAATAATAAACTCACAAAGCCTATTTTGTTTAGTTTCCTCCCTTCCTTTTTTAGTTATCATGTGAAACGCACATGAGAATCCAGCTTCTTCTCATTACCCTTCGTTTTCGTTTCAAGTTGCGACTCTCCGCTTGTGCAAATTAGAGCCAAGAGCAAGCACTGCCGAAAGTCCGAAACCGATGCTTCATGGAAAACGGCAGCACTACGTTGAGCATGCATAAATAATAACAGGCTAGCCATCGCAGTTCTGGACTCTCGACGAGGCCGTCATTTGTGATCATATTAAAATCTTAAAATATGGGGTTTTACGTGCAAAAACCACTTTCTATGTATGAGGCACCTGGTGGTTTCGACCACCTGAGGTTCTTTAACGTGCACCTAAATCTAGGTACGCGGGTGTTTACGCCATTCGCCCCCATCGAAATGTGGCCGCCGTGGCCGGGATTCGATCCCGCGACCATTTGTGACCAAATGTTCACTGTTCAGCATTCGGTATGAAGTTGGCGCACGTACATGGGCTGTCCCATTCATAAGTTAGTGAAGCAAATCACCTATAAGGATTGATGACCGGTATTCACCGACGGGAGGTTAGCAGCGCAGATTCCTCGGCGACCTCAACCTTCCGTACCATTCATATGTTAACTTGCGCCTACAAAATTCGTTTCATCACCCCAGTTAATTTTTTGCCATTCTCGACTGCGCTTCCGTTCCCTTGGCACCCATATTGTAATTCCAACACCCCACCGGTTATCTGCCCTATGCATTACATGACACTGCCAGCTCCATTTTTTCTCTCCTAATCTCAACTAGAATATCGGATATCGCCTTTTGCTCTCTGATCCACACCGCTCTTTTCCTGTCTCTTAACGTTAGGCCTAAAATTTCTTGTTTAGTGGCTGTTTGCACGGTCCTTAACTTGTTCTCAAGCTTCTTTGTTAACCTCAAAGTTTCTGCCGAATATGTTAGCACAGGTAGAGGGCAATGATTGTACAGTTTTCTTTTCAATGACAGCGCTAAGCTTCCAGTCAGGATTTGGTAATACCTGCCGTATGTATTCCAACCCATTTTTATTCTTCTGTGAGTTTCCTTCTCACAGTCAGAGTCTCCTGTGTGTAATTGAACTAGGCAAACTAAAACCAGGGTTACCTGGTCCAAAAAGTGAAAACTAGCCAAGAAATCGCGAAAAGTAGCAAAAACAAAAAGTTGCCAGTTCATTGCAGATGCTTAAAAAGTAGCCAAAAATGTCGCCATGCTGCCACCATGACCAATAACTTAAGAAGAAAACATTGCTGTAGCCGATTATGAGCTGCTCCTTTTGGAGCTCTTATGTTTAGAGCCCTTCCACTTATCAAAAATGTGACTGGGGGTAACGTTAGAATTAGTGTCTTCGTATTCGTATTCGGGAATTGTTACACCTGTATAAATTATTAAGCAAGCGTAAGTACTCGTCACTGAACTCTAGTACCGGTGAATGTGTCGTGTGAGCAATTCTCTTCCTTTAGTCAGTCGTCAATGTATCCCTGTTCCATATCTCAACTTTGCAAGGAAATATCATATACTAGTCAGGATTTCTTATTACCTAAAAGTGTTTTTTTGTAGTTTTTATAGCCATGTATCGATGTGTTCTCACATGGCTTTACTCAAATTCATCAAGAAATCGTTATAAAACTCCTGTTTTGACGTTATAATTTTCAGAGCACTCAACTATAAAAGGAGACGTTCCGTGGAATGAAACAAAAGCTGTTCTCGTTTAGCGAGTTTCGTCGTTTGTGAGGTGGACGCTGCGTCTTCCTTTCCAAATACCTATGGTGAGGATGGTTGTTTAAGATCCTGTGTGTCATAAGAGGCGTAGTACAGCGCATTATAGCGTATATTTGTAATAGTGTTACGGCGCAACCAAGAGTGGTGCCAGTCAGAAGAAGGCGATTTAACGTGTGTAGGTGGAATCGTTCTCGACAGCTATCTTGTTTATGCATCGTTGTCTCTCTCGTAGATGACGTAAATACATCTTTTATGTGACTTCTACAACGCAACAAATTGGTGGAGGTGCTGGGTACGCCGCACCAATTTGTAACAATATTTTGTCTTGTTTGTATGCAGTTCATAGACAAAATGTAGATTTTAAATGTAGCCAGAAAGGAGCCAAGGAGCCAACCCGAAAGTTTTTCCGCCACAAGCCTTCAAAAGTAGCCATACCTGGCAGCCCGGACTAAAACCCATGAAACTTCGTCAAGTATGGCGACACTCTCCTCCTCCTGTTTCACTCTTCCTCGTTTCTCCTGTTTTCCGCACTCCCTCATCGACCGTGGCGCCGCCTATAACGCTTGAGCGTAGCAGACGACCTCAAGCAGAGTGAAAGCACGCATAGCAAGGGAGTGCATTTTAAGCGTTCGCGTTGGCTTTCTACATCATAGTACCTTTGCGTACAGCATAGAATTTCTTTTCGGAGGGTTACACAAATTCAGTGACGGCAGCTTTCTTTTGAGTTTTTATAACTATCTTTTGAAAAGGTATCGCCGTACTACGACGACTCCGAACGTATCACGTGCGCTACAGTTATGTACGCAACATTTGTCAAGTGCGTGTTGCAAGTTTTCGTTGCGAATTGTTGGAAATAACATGTTTACGATCGAATGCCAACATCCTGGCCTGCAGCAAGCCCACAGAACCTAAATAATTCGCGCCGTCTTTACCATGCTAATTCGCGGCGCGTACCATCTATGATGCACACAGGCTGACAGAGGGCACGAACGATCGCTGCTCTGAAGGTTCGATAGAGTATTACAAGCCAGAGTGCCGCCAAGTTGCGTGCTTGCCAATCTTCTAAGCACGCGCAGAGGCTCAGAGGTGGGCGCTGGTGCTATTATGTTTCTTGTGCCTCAAAGTCAACAGAAATACGCGCGGCCGATCATCGAGTCGGGGCTCTGCACACATAGAAAATGAAATCAGTTTTTTAGCATTCGTTCGCGAAGCGGGAATGCGATAACAGCGTTTCATTCAGTCTCAATCAAGAGCTCGTTGAGTAAATTTTTTTCAGGCTAGTGACTTATCACGAATAATATTTCATCATGCGTTAGCTCATCCGTTCGCGAAGTGGCGTACTTGCTACGAACCGAGTTGCACTAAGGTACTACATGCGTTGAGGACGCTTGCGCTTGCTCTGAAAGAACTTTTGCGATATATGAATTTAATGAAGTGGTGACCGCACAAAGGACTGCCGCGCTATTACGCGGCCGAAATTTGGGTCAGTGAAATCATGCAATCGTTGACATTAAGTCACCACTTTTTTTTGTCCGCAGGGCCTAAGTGCCCTGCAGCAAGTGCGTCTCAGAGATATAGTGGTCTTACAAACTAATAGTTGAACGAACGAGCAAGCAAACGACTAAACAGGCGTGAAAATGAGTGAACGAACGAGCAAACGATTAAACGAAAGAGCAAACTACTAAACCAGCCAGTGAACGTGCGGGTGACAACACGTTTTCTTTGCGAGTGCTCCACCGTAGCATCTTAACCTTCACACACTTTAAAGCTCGCGCGAATTAGCACGTACGTCTCAAAGGCATATGATGCTGTCGTTCGGCGACGAACGCATCCCGTAACTCAGTTTCGGGAGAGCACGCAAACTTTTCATAGGTGCCTTTGTATCGCAAATCCACCAGGCGACCGCCAACGACGAACATGAACAAAAGAGGCAAACAAATCCATTCGCTCTAAGGAAGGCTAGTAAGTAACCACAAAAGGCAGAGTGTTTCCTAAGATGAGTTTTCACGCTCGAGCCTCAAAATTGTCAAGAGGGCTGTGCTGAATCTTAATCTAGTTTCTTAATCTCGTTTTCGCACGCAGCCTCGCGAATTCAAGCCTGGTGGCGTACAAAACAGATAAGTCTTTCACTACCGCTCCCATTAGGGCATTGTTAGCCCGCTATCGATGGTTTTAAACGCGGCTTTTGATACTTCCACGCCAGTCACAGACACACTGCGCTATCGGACGCGGAGAACTATTTTTTGTTCTGAGAACTTCGCCTTTTTCCTGCCAGGCAGCGATTTTCGAACACACTCCGAAGTTTTCGCGATCGTCAAATAGTAATTAAAATGGCCACCTGCTATCGATGGTTTGAAACGCCACTTTGCAGATATTCCGCGCCACTCACGGATAGAACTATATTTTTGTTTTATAAGCAGTTCGCCTTTTTTCCCGCCAGGCAGTAATTTTCGGGCGCGCTTCGAAGTTTCGCGATCCTCAAAGTAGGAAGCGAAATTGGCCGTATCCGGGAGCGCCGTGCGTGCTTCGAAAGATCGCAGATCTCGCGATTCCACTGCGTCTGCGGCTGATTCTATCTACGGATCGAGCAGCAGTGAGTCTTAGGATGCGGCCGTCATCGTCGCTCTGAGAGCGATGACGACTGAAACCAGCCCTGAACATCGGCGGCAGCAGCCCGGCACGCCCAACTGTAGTGCTTGCAGTTAAATTTTTGTAGTAGAATACCTCCTCGAAGAAAAATTTTGATTTTTTCGGAGGTAGTGCCTATTAGACGGCAATACATTTTGTATATCTCATGGTTATTTTTTCATTTTTTTAGTGGATACAAAAGAGTCATTACAAACTTTGTTCTATTTTATCCCACAATCTTGATTCTGGCAATCTATATCTTTTTTATGACAATCATCTCGTTAATAAAATTGTTATGCATGAAAAGTGCATTCATATTGCTTTTTGTTTATGCATTACATAAAATATTGAGTGCAATAGTTCCTTCAGAAAAACAAATCTGGCGTAACCTACAAAAAACACCTATTTTCCGCACGGTTGGGAAAGAGTTAAGAGCACCAAATACGACCACGTATTGCTTATACAAACAAACACGTCGCGTAGTAATCATGTTAAAGCATGCAGACAAATGGCAATAGGCTCAGTGAACTGTGCAATCTCTACTGTATTATGGCCCGCAACAAATTACAAGGTAAATATACGTGGTAGCGAAGCTTCCATATAGGAGCCCATACGTTCAAAACATGGCGGTCCATCGGCGGTTCATGGGGCTTAGCGCCATCTGTATGTGGTGGGAACACTTCCGGCGGAAGAAAAAATAATGTGACGCCATGTCCATTAAAAGCAGGAGTGACGCCATTTTGTTTTCGAAGGCGCGAAATTTGTTTTCTTGTCCTTTATTTGGAGCTATATATTCAAGTGCCCCGCCATTCGACTTGATGGGCGTTTCGAGCTTTCAGCATGGAAAGCGATGCAGGAAAAGGCCAGCCGCCCGGTTGTCGAAATCGCATCCCTGCACAGAACATACTTTCTTTGGAGGCCGAGGAAAGCTTTAGGTGTAGAGTGCTGATGCTGTTGTCGGATGCCAGGCCCATCGGCCAGCGCGGTCGCACGAAAACAACTACACAATTATCTGGCGGTCGTAACTCACTACTTTTAACTGAACAGATTAAGAAGCGATGAAGAGACTCACGTCACCAAATTCAGACAAACTTCGGCAAGCAAGAAAGCACAAACTGAGGGGGCGTATTTCAACAGGTGAACTTTACGAGTGCGCCTTTCTGCCCATTTCAAGACGTGCATTGCACTACGAGTGATAGTGGCGTCAGCGCCCCCTGTAGCGGTGGGCGCTGAAAAGGAATGCATTAATTAGTATTAGTAAATAAACTTATATTTTCTTAACTCGCCACGAATATATAAAATTGACAATGTATTTTATTTTTGTTGAATGAATCTAACTGTGTCTCGTTTGAATTAAAAAACGAGTTTTTCTTTCCCAATGTTTGTTCCCTCCAAACATAGTCGCGCTTCAATCACTGCTCCCATAACCCCCCATCCTGATGTCGGTGACAATCTGTACTGAACCGCTTTTCGCCCGAAGCTTCGCGACCTATTTGAATTGACCTTGCAAATTACGCAAGCCTTAAGAGAACTTCTTGCTGGGCAAGTTGGTATTGATTCATTATACCTATTATTAAAGTGCAAAAAAAAAACACACAGCACTCAAGAGAGGACAACGGGACAGAGCGCCACTCACAACTACTTTATTTTCACAGAAGACGCGTACATATAAACCCTCAGTCAGCGCCTGCGCAACAAACACACTCAAGCGTCAAGTACGGTAAGATAAGGCTCTTTCAACAAACTTTTTTCTCTGGCTAACCGGCTAATCGATGGGCAATATTCTGAGGCTCAAGGCGGCCTTACTATGTCTTCTGTCATCTCTTCGTCGCAGGTCCTGTGAACAACTCGTGTCAGAGATACGAGAAATGCGCCATCATATGATCGCGAAAGGACACGACGTCGTATTTCAGTGGCTGCCAGGCCATTGCGGTATCTCCGGCAACAACCTCGCTGACGAAGCGGCTAGGAAAGCACACGAAGGAGCAACCCTTGTTTCTGTACCTTTAGCGGGGACTGACGCAGCCCAACACTTAGGCAAGCTAGCGCACCGTATGACATTGGAGAAGTGGCACACACCTGAATTCGTCCAACATTGATTGCATTCCCTCGACCCATGTATGCAACTGCGGCTGTTATCGGGGCTTCCGCGAAATGAGGAAACAATGCTGTGCCGCTTACGCTCGGACGTCGCATTCATTAAAGCATATACGTGTTTGAATGGAATGGCTGATAGCGCCGAGTTCAATGGCTGTGGTGTCGAAAAGACTGTGGAACATCTACTGTGCTACTGCCCATCTTTTGAAAATGAAAGACATGACCACTGCAGAGCTCTAAATCAGTTAGATAGAAAACCGTTCCCCTTGAACAAGATCTTGGGACCATCGCCTCGCATATCGCAGCTACAAGAGGCAACAAAAGCATGGCTGCGATATTTGAAAGCTACCGGATTGAGGCACCGTCTGTGATCCTGACTGATTGACCGATTGACATCCCCAGTGGACTTTCTCTTCTTCTTTTAATATTTCCCTCCCTTTTTCCCTTCCCCAGTGTAGGATAGCCAACCGGGCTCAGTCTTGGTTAGCCACCCTGCTTTTCATTTATCATTTGCTCTCTCTCTTTTCTCTGATTTATACAATGAAAACGACCTTTCACTAACACACAATGTACATTTCTTAGTAATACAAAATGCTTCCATTAATTCCCTGGCTTTCGTATTTTTACTTCTGGCCAGAATCCGCGCGTCAGGAATGTATGCCTCACAAGAACGCGAGGAAGAGTTTCTAATATGCGTTGGTATATTAGGGCCCTCTTTATTTTGCTCAAAGTTTTGTTCATGTTCCCTGATCCGATCATTTACGCAGCGCTCAGACTGTCTGTCCTATATAGGAACAACAACAGGAGAGGGGAATTTCATACACTACTCTTGCGGCACATTTTATGAACTGTCGCCCACGCTTGGTTCCGCAGCCTCTTTCTTTTTCTTTTCCTTTTTCTATCCGAGAGAAAAGGCCTCCGAGCTTCGTAGGAGCTGTAAAAACGAGCGGAACACCATGCCAGCTCGCTACCTCCTTCACACTGTGGGACAACTTGCGCACATAAGCCACCGCCACCGGTCTCCCTCCTTCTTGGAGAGATCTCAGCCCCAGCCCTCACAGCCCTTCTCTTCATTTTTTGCAGAAGGCTTTCCGCAACCTCCGTTACAAGCTAACCAGGGAACCCAGCTGAAGCCAGCCTGGCCAGTTGGTTTTCGAAACTCCAATGCATCTTGTGAATACAGGATTTCCTGAGCGTGGATGTAAGACAGACTGAAGCAATTCCTCTTTTTACTTGTTTCGAATGGGAGGAGTCGAATGGCTGAAGTCGTTTCAAGCTTGACACATACTATACTTTGAGAGTCTCGCAACTTACCTAACATATTCGGGAGGAGGATGTCGGTCTGAAGGTCTCCTTCCTAATTCGATGAATCGTGCTTACCAGACAGTATCAAGAGGAGCTTCTTGCCTTTGCTGAAACTATTTTGGCATCCGAAGGAACAGCAGGTCATGCTGAGGAAAATGCCGTGAAGTGACGTAGCACTTGCCACAAAGCTTAATTCAAGGCGTTCGCAAACGAAAACAAATCAAGAGCAACGGCGCCAACATGCACTTTAAGCCAGTGGATAGATGCTTCTCAAGCGAAAATAGCGTAGGAGCGCGACTGTAAACGAACGAAGGCGGCAAGAGGGTCCACGTGATTCCATTAGGCCAATAGCGACGCGGCGTCGGCCTCGGCAAAGGCGCGCGAGGAGGAGGCGGTGTTCTTCAAAGCGTGTCAGTAGTTTACGAAATTTAAGGGGTTTTAAGGCAAACGTACTCTTGCAAAGACTTACTGGCGATCATGAATTCTTGTTCCCTTGCCAGGCTATTAAACATTACGTTTGTCTTCTGCATAATAATCTTGAACCCTAGTCTTACACTCTCTCGATTAAGGTCCTCAATCATTCGTTGCAATTCATCCCCAGTGTTACCGAACAGGACAATGTCATCTGCAAACCGAAAGTTCTTGAGAAATTGCGCCATTGATCCTCACCCCTAACCCGTCTCGGTCTAATAGCTTGAATACTTCTAAGTATGCAGCGAATAGCATTGCAGATATTGTGTCTCCTTGCCTGACCCCTTTCTCGAAAGACAATTTTCTAATTTTCTTTGTACATAAGCAAGGTAGCTGTGGAATATTTGTAGATATTTCCCAAGATATTCACGTATGCCTCCTGTACTCCTTGATTACGCAATGACTCAATGACAGATAGTACATCTACTCAATCAAATGCCTTTTCATAATCTATAAGGTTGATACACCTCAGAGTTCTCAATTACGTGATTACATGACATAAATGTGATCCCTTGTAGAATATCCCTTCCTGAAATCAGCTTGTTCTGTTGGTTGATTGAAGCCAAGTATTGCCCTGGTTCTGGTGGAAATTATCATTGTGAATATATTGACACGTGTAACTTGACTTTATCGGGCGACCACGTTTCACCGCCTAACAAATGTTATCGCACAGCGCAGGACGCGCCTGCATGTAAAAGAAGTTTCTGGAAGGTTATCGATGGTTCCGTGCACTGTCTTTCAGCGCAACTTGTGTAATCTGATTGCATCTATGAGTGTCGTGAATAGTGTAGAACTTTTGGAAGACACGCGGGTCCCCGCGGTTAATCTGGAACATTCGACGACCGATCTATAAAAGCCGACGCGCTTGACCCGCTGATCAAATTTTCGACGATCCCCGACCGTGTTCGCCGCTATCCTTGAGCTATATGTGTAGCCTGTTTTGCGGGCACAGGTTCGCCCAATAAAAGTTAGTTTTGTCGTTCACAGTATTGCTACTGTGTTCTTCAACGTCACCACCACGTGACATCTGGTGGAGGTGCCTTACGTTGATGTACCGGACGCCCCCGACAAGCCGTAATCCAAGCCCATACCGCAAAGACAACACCAAGGTCGTCCAAGAACACCGAGCAAGCCGTCGGCTACAGCAGCTGCCCCCGGAACACGGTCTTCTACCAGATACGACCAAGAAGACACTCCAAGAAGATCGTCCAGAAACGACCAAGAAGACATCCCTAATGGCAGTCGCAGTGGCCCCAATAATTCTTCAGTAGCCCAGGGAACCACCGATATTCCGCGGTTCCACATTTGAGGACCTGGAAAGCTGGCTGGAAACGTATGAGAGGGTGGCTACGCTTAACAGCTGGGAAAGCGACAAGCTGCGACATGCCAATTTTGCATTGGAGGACGCCGCCAGAACTTGGTTCGAGAACCGAGAAGCCACCTTAACGACCTGGGACCTGTTCAGAAGCGCCTTCCTGCAGACATTCGCAAGCGTCGTACGCCGAGAACGAGCCCAAGCGCTATTAGGAACCCGAGTGCAGCTACCTAATGAGACAAGCGCAATCTTCACGGAGGAAATGAGCCGTCTATTCCGCCACGCCGACCCTGAAATGCCCGAGGAGAAGAAAGTCCGCCTACTCATGCGTGGTGTGAAGGAGGAGCTTTTTGCCGGAATGGTACGAAGCCCACCGAAGACCGTCAACGAGTTTCTTCGTGAGGCCACCAGCATCGAGTTCGCACGAGGACTTGCTAACCGTGACAGTCAGAACCCAGCCGTTCACCATCAAGCCAGGGAATCTAGAGATCATTTATTAACATACAATGATGTTACCAAACATTACTATTTAGGACGCAGACAATTCCTATTGCCACATTCAAAACTGAACAGGGCTCAGGCAGTCTCACTGCGCTTATTGCAAACGGGTACATATCCCACACCGTAAACCATTAAAAAAGTATATCCAGAGAGGGAGATTAAGATGGGCCGCAATGATTGTAATGGCATCATTGGAATCAGACATATGCTGGCGGGGTGTCCCGCGACTCTCCCCAACCTCGTTGAAGAATGGACACAGTGGGAGAAAAGGATCCAAAGCCCATTGTTTCAGGACCAACTAAGGGCAGTCCAGAGGGCCCATGATGTCGCTGAAAGGCTTGGCCTGACAGTGCCAACGTGTCGAGCCTCCGGACCTCATTACAATAAAAGTTTTCACACACACACACCAGCATCGAGAAGACACTCGAGATGCGAAACCAGCAATTCGACCACCGCACCAACTCTACAAACTATGCCGGCGTTCAATCACTGGCCTCCGACGACCTGCGCGAGGCTATTAGGGTAGTCGTACGAGAGGAGCTTCAGAAGATCTCCCGTCGTCGAAGCCTCAAGTGGCCTCGATCGCTGACATCGTCAAAGATGAGGTTCAGCGGTCGCTTAGAGTTCCGGAGGTGCAACCTCAATTACCGCAACCCCAGCCAGAAGCGATGACCTATGCCGCCGTCGCACGCCGTCAAGGTCCTCCTCCGCGACCGCGCCAGGGCCCTGTAACGCCGCAATTCCGTCGACCACCGCCGTCGCCGCCGCCAGCACGCCCACCCGTCACCCAGCGCAGCTACCCGAGGAAGACAGACGTTTGGCGCGCTCCTGACCACCGCCCGCTCTGCTACCACTGCGGAGAAGCGGGTCACGTCTACCGACGTTGTCGATACCGGGAGATGGGACTGCGAGGTTTCGCCGTGAACGCTCCGCTCCCGCAGCAAGGTGAACGCCCTCGCGACATCGCTGACTACCTCGCCGCTACTCAGTGGAGCTCTCGACGACCGTCGCGTTCGCCATTACCAGGCCGCTACCTGTCACCGCAGCGCCGACCATACACTGGCCCAGCCCGGGGCCGGTCAGCGAGCCCATATCCGGAAAACTAAAAGCAGCAACCGATGGAGGTGCGGTTGCTGTTCGTCGAACTGACGAAGATCGTCCGCCGCTGACGATGACGCCGAAGAAACTACCTCGACGATATAACGACACGCCACCGTCCCGATGAAGTCTGGAAGCAAAGAATGCGACGACGAAGGACGACCTGACGACGTCGCATACCAGCCACAGGTCAACGCGACGCGGTCGTGATCCGACGCCAAGACCGAACTGTAATGCAAGACAAAGAACCACCGACCTCGACGTGCTTCTCGACGGCCACGCAGTCACCGCCTTAGTCGACACAGGGGCTGATTACTCCGTCATGAGTGGACACATCGCCACCCAGTTGAAGAAAGTTAAGACTACGTTGGAAGGCCCTAAAATTCGGACCGCTGGAGGACACCTCATAAAGCCGACAGGAATGTGCACGGCAAGAATTACCATTCACGACCGGACTTACCCTGTCACCTTCGTTATCCTCCAACAGTGTGCACGAGACGTCATTCTCGGCATGGACTTCCTCAACCAACACGGCGCAGTCATCAACTTGAAGTCGAAACAATAACGCTGTCGGAAGGTCATGCGATACCGCCGGAGAGCCTTCCTAGTCACCGCGCCTTGAGTGTGCTCGAAGATCAAGTGAGCATACCGCCTCGCTCGAGCATTGCTATTTTGGTCGGCACCGTAACACCCGCTGACGTAGAAGGCGTCATCGAAGGTGACCAACGTCTACTGCTCGACCGCGAAATTTGCGTCGCAAGAGGGATCACTCGACTGCACGGAGGAAACACGAAAGTGTTGCTGGCAAACTTCAGCCAGGAGTTCAAGCACATCAAGAATGGCACGACGATCGCATACATCGAGAAAATTCTGGAAAACAGCAATGCGTTTGTCCTCTCGGATTCTGCCGCATCTACCCCGACGACCGTAGTTCCCGAGCCAGACTTCGACATAAAACCAAGTCTCCCCACGATTAAGCAACAACAGCTCAGAAGTCTACTTCGACGATACAAAGAGTGCTTTTCGACGTCATCAAGGATTCGACGAACCCCAGTCGCAAAGCATCGCATAATAACCGAAGAGTGCCCTCGACCTCTCCGCCAGAGCCCATACCGAGTTTCGACGCGAGAACGTGAAGCTATAAGGCACCAAGTCGACGAAATGCTGCGCGACGACATCATCCAGCCGTGCAAAAGCCCGTGGGCATCTCCTGTAGGCTTGGTGAAAAAAAAGGACGGAACCCTACTTTTCTGCGTCGATTATCGTCATCTGAATAAGATCACGAAGAAGGACGTATACCCCCTCCCACGGATAGACGACGAATTGGATCGGCTCTGCAACGCTAAATACTTCTCGTCGATGGAGCTCAAGTCTGGCTATTGGCAAATAGAAGTCGACGAAAGAGATCGCGAAAAGACGGCCTTCATCACCCCAGACGGCCTCTACGAGTTCAAGGTTATGCCATTCGGACTGTGCTCGGCGCCTGCAACGTTCCAGCGCGTGATGGACACGGTTTTAGCAGGATTGAAGTGGCAGACCTGTCTCGTTTACTTGGATGACGTCATCGTCTTCGCCGGAAATTTCGACGATCACCTGAAGCGGCTTGCTACAGTACTAGAGGCCATCAAGTCATCAGGGCTCACTCTGAAGCCGGAAAAGTGCCGCTTCGCTTACGATGAGCTTCTGTTCCTAGGCCACGTAATCAGCAAATCTGGTGTCCACGCAGACCCCCAAAAGACAGCTGCCATCGCACAGTTCCCGCAACCCATCGACAAAAAGGCAGTGCGTAGATTCCTTGGCATGTGTGCCTACTACAGGCGCTTTGTCAAGGACTTTTCCCGCATCGCTCAGCCGTTGACACGTCTAACTAAATGTGATGTTCAAGTGGGAAACGCTGCAGTCCGACGCATTTGAAGAACTCAAACGACGCATGCAATCGCCGCCGGTACTTGCGCAGTTCGACGAGAACGCCGATACAGAAATCCATACTGACGCTAGTAGCCTAGGCCTCGGTGCCGTTCTAGTCCAGAGTAGAAACGGAGTCGAACAGCTGATAGCTTATGCTAGCCGGTCACTGTCAAAAGCGGAAGGCAACCATTCTACGACTGAAAAGGAATGCCTCGCCATCGTTTGGGCTACAGCTAGAGAGAGAGAGAGAGAGAAGGGAAGACGGAAAGGCACGGAGGTTAACCAGACTGAGTCCAGTTTGCTACCCTACACGTGGGGAGGGGAATGGGGAGTGAAAGATGAAGAAAGAGAGAACTTAAGTGTAGGATGTCTATAGTCGGGCACTCAAGTCTGTTGCCTTCAGGTAGCGAAAAAGCGCTCGAACTGCTTTCTGGGGCAATGAACTGTGAGGTCAGGCTCCCAAGATCTTCGCTTCCGTAAATGGCCTGTCATCCAGTCTATTTAAGGCACACTGGAGAGTCGCACGTTGATTATCGAAGCGAGAACAGTGGCACAGAAGGGGACTGATGGTCTCTTCACACTTGCACTTAGCGCACATTGGTGAGTCCGCCATTCCAATACGGTAGGTGTAGGAGTTGGTGAATGCTACTCCTACCCACAGCCGACACAGCAGTGTTGCGTCACGTCGTGGAAGGTTCGCTGGTAATGTAAGTTTCAGTGATGGGTCGAGGCTGTGTAAACGACACTTAGAGTTCTGTGGTGTATGCCAGCAACCTAACGTGATTGCACGAGCAAGACTGCGAAGCTCTCTTGCAGCGTCGACTCTGGATAAAGGTATAAGGAGTGTCGGTGAGCCAGCCTGGGCACGTCGGGCAGCGTCATCGGCGAGGTGATTACCAACGATGCCACAGTGTCCCGGCAGCCACTGAAATATGATATCATGTCCTCTTTCAGATGCGCAATGGCAGGTTTCGTTGATTTGTTACACCAGCTGTTCATAATTGCCACGTCGTAAATTTCGCAAGCTACAGCTAAATTTCGCCCTTATCTATATGGCAGGCCATTCAAAGTCGTCAGCGACCATCACGCGTTGTGTTGGCTAGCGAATATAAAGGATCCTTCAGGACGACTGGCGCGGTGGAGCCTCAGACTACAAGAATACGACATCACTGTAACCTACAAGTCCGGACGAAAACACTCCGATGCCGATTGCCTATCACACGCCCCCATTGACCCGCCGCCGCAAGATGACGAGAATGACGACACATTCCTTGGAATGATAAGCGCGGAAGACTTTGCTGAACAACAACGGGCAGACCCGGAGCTAAAAGGCCTCGTCGAATATTTTGAACGGCACACCGACGTTGTCCCCAGGGCATTTAAGCGCGGATTATCTTCCTTCACGCTTGAAAACAATCTACTCGTGAAGAACTTCTCACCAGTCCGTGGCAACTACCTTCTTGTTGTTCCGTCGGCGCTGCGTCCAGAAGTACTGCGCGCCCTACATGATGACCGACGCCGGGCACCTCGGCTTCTCCCGAACGCTATCGAGGATACAAGAAACGTATTACTGGCCGCACCTAACAGCCGACGGCGCCCGTTATGTCAAGACATGCGGAGACTGTCAGCGACGCAAGACACCACCGACAAGACCAGCGGGACTACTACAGCCGATCAAGCCTTCTTACCGATCTTTTCAGCAGATCGGGATGGACTTGTTGGGACCGTTTCCGACACCAACTTCCGAAAATAAGTGGATTGTCGTGGCGACGGACAATCTCACCCGCTTCGCTGAAACTAAAGCTCTACCGAAAGGCAGCGCAGCCGAAGTGGCGAAATTTTTCGTCGAGAACATCCTGCTGCGACATGGTGCTCCAGAAGTCCTCATCACCGACAGAGGAACGACATTTACAGCAGAGCTCATGCAAGCCATTCTGCAATAGAGCCAGACAAGTCACAGGAGGACAACTGCCTACCACCCGCAGACGAATGGTCTCACGCAGCGCCTGAACAAGACCCTCTCCGACATGCTTGCAATGTACGTCGACGTCGAGCACAAGACGTGGGTTGCGGTCCTGCCGTACGTAACATTCGCTTACAACACGGCAGTGCAAGAAACAACACAGATCATGCCATTTAAGTTGGTTTATGGCAGGAATCCGACGACGACGCTCGACGCCATGCTACCGCACGTCACTGATGAGGAAAATCTTGACGTCGCTACCTATCTCCAGCGCGCCGAAGAAGCCTGACAGCTCGCCCGCCTGCGGATCAAGAACCAGCAGAAGACCGACAGCCGACACTACAACCTCCGACGACGCTTCGTCGAGTACCAGCACGGCGACCATGTTTGGGTATGGACCCCTATACGCCGACGAGGACTCAGTGAGAAACTACTCCGACGCTATTTTGGACCCTACAAGGTCATCCGACATATTGGCGCTCTGGACTATGAGGTCGTGCCAGAGGGCATTTCGCATTCACAGCGGTGCCGCGCATGATCTGAAGTTGTCTACGTGGCGCGCCTTAACCCCTTTTACGGACGCTGACGAACTTCCTTATTTTTGTTGTTTTCTTTGCTACGAGTGCTTTTGTTTATTACTTTCATTTGTTTGCAGCATCGGGTCGATGCTTTTTAAGAGGGGGTTAATGACACGTGTGCTTAACTTTATCGGGCGACCACGTTTCGCCGCCTAACAAATGTTATCGCACAGCGGAGGACGCGCCTGCATGTAAAAGACGTTTCTGTAATATTATCGATGGTTCCCTCCACTGTCTTTCACCGCAACTTGTGTAATCTGATTGCATCTATGCGCGACGCGAATAGTGTAGAACTTTGTGGAAGACACGCGAGTCCCAGCGGTTAATCTGGAACATTCGACGACCGATCCATAAAAGCCGACGCGCTTGACGCGCTGATCAAATTTTCGACGATCGCCGACCGTGTTCACCGCTATCCTTGTGCTATATGTGTAGCCTGTTTTGTGGGCACAGGTTCACCCAATAAAAGTTAGTTTTGTCGTTCACAGTATTGCTACTGTGTTTTTCAACGTCACCACCATGTGACAATATCATACAATACTGAAAGCAAGCTAATGGGCCTATAATTCTTCAATTATTTAACGTCACCCTTCCTATGTATTAGTGTAATGTTGCCATTCTTCCAGCTTTCTCGCACACTGGAAGTCGTGAGGTATTGCGTGTAATACCTCACGACGTGCTTCGCAAGCATAATATCTCCTCCATCTTTGATTAAATCGATTGTTATTCCTTCTTCTCCTGCCGCTTTCTGGTTATTTTCCTATAATACGCGGAGCCGGAGTGGATTCGGATGAGGGAGGCCATCAGCGAAAGGTTAAAAATTTTAAAAAGAAAGAACAAGGGATCACCCCCTCCCAGTGAAATCCATGCAAACCGATACTTAATTTCCATTATAGCACCGGCTGTAGCAAAAATGCGAAATTTTGTACTGATTGACAAAGTATCCTAACTAAGTGCAAGTACTAAGTTATGGCAGCGACCGTCTTGAACTTCGGCTTTCGGTGAACGAAAGTGGAATGTCCGACTCGTTGAGCACGGCCTGACTCGATATTCTATGGAACACAAAACGGCCTCGAATGTTAGCAGATGAGGCAAAGATTACCGATCGCGGTTTCCGGAAAGAAGAATTCTGGCAGGCAATCGTTTAATTCTGTTGAAGACGAAGAAGCACAATAGTTTTATTTGCCCGTGATGCGTGTTACGGAAAAGTGCAATGAAGGAAGAGGTATCATAGACCGGAATTGGGCAGGGACCTCGACGGCAGTGGAACTCACCATGTCACCAAAACGCAAGCCATCTAACAGAAAGTTTATAAATACCGTACATACCAAAGATAACAACCAGAGTTGAAGAGCACGCAACCGCATTTCGACCACATCCGGAAGCCCCATTATCCTTTAACCTGTTTAAACAGGTCGTATTCCAAAGCACTTAAATGGGAGAAATACAGGCTGTAGTGGCTTCCGCATGCAAAGCCAAGCCACTCATTCAGAATAAATCAACGCGCGCGGCTCAAAAGACATGCGCTGTAGGAGCATTCAAGTGGACTGCCCGCGGACCCGGAACAACGCTTGCGGCCCTTTCGTGCGCTGCCCGTTAGGTGCGGCGAAATCTCTTAACCATAACGCCATGGAGGTCTATAAAAAACTTCCTGCATTGCATAACCGGACAACTCGGACCGTGCGCAGTCGTCGCCACGTGGAGCTAAAAATGATTTTCTGTGCGGTTCCTCTCTGCCTTCGGTGCAAAGGGTTGGTCGCAAAGGTCGAGAAAGGCCCGCGGTACATGAATTGATTTATCCAGTCTAACGTGCATAGCCATGTGTAGAAATAGAAATGAAAGTACTCGCCCTTCATAACACCGGATGGGTCACCGTTTTAATTTAATTCTGGGGTTTTACGTGCCAGAACCACGCCATCATACTGAGGCAGGCTGTAGTGGGGGATTCTGGTTTAATTTAGACCACCTGGGGTCCTGTAACGTGTACCCAGTGCACGGTACACGGGCGTTCTTGCATTTCGCCCCCATCGAAATGCGGCCGCCGCCGCCGAGATTCGATCCTGCTTCTTTGGGCTTAGCAGCGCAGCGCCATAGCCACTACACCACCACAGCGGCTGATGGGTTATCATTGTGGTCGTGTAAATTCCAGCGCGTATAACACAAAGAAAGAAAGGAAGGAAGGAAGGAAGGAAGGAGACGACAAGGAGGCTCAACCTCGCCTATATTGCGCTGTGCCCAGGACAGCTGTATGACGTTCTATTGCGGTTTAACTGACAGAAGAGTTTTTTTACACGTTCAACTGTGTCGTGTGTTTTAAATATCGAACAAGGTGTCTTAAGCGTAAAGACGGGTCCGAGACATCAGAGCGCAGTGCTGGAAGCAGCCCTATATTTTTGTTATGTCTTGTCTCAATCTTTTTTAATGGTTTTCTTTGTTTGAGCCAGCTTCATTTTTGATATACCGTTTGCCCAAGCGAGAAGGAACAGCGGGCACCACCAATGATGGTCAGCTCTCGTTCGTAAACATGTAATGGAAGAAAAAACTGCATTGCGTAGCCTGGTACGCATTTTTGTTTTCTGTGTACAGAATGATCCATAGTGTTTTATTTGCACACGTAGCGCGAGTTTCACCCAGCTATTTCACGGCAGCTCAGTATAATGCAGTGGATCACTTGACCCGCTGTGCTGAAACAGCCGCTCTGCCGACTGCCACCGCCCGCGACAATGCCTCGTTTCTGTTACATTTCATTCTGCGCCACGGTGCCCCTCACAAACTTTTGAGGGACAGAGGCCGTGCCCTTGCTTCCGACGCTTTGAAGGCAGTACTTGACGAATGCCGAATCGCCCACCGCACAAGTACAGCGTGCCAACCGCAAACTAATGGCATGACAGAGCGCTTGAACCGTACTCTTGGCGATATGCTCTCAATGTACGTCGCCTCTGATCATTCTAATCGGTATCAAGTTCTCCTTTTCGTAGCGTAACGTAAGATAATTATTAGCAGCGGACGCAGGCGAACGGGCAGCAGTGACAAGCGTTCGGTGAAGCCCCACAACCACGAGCTCATGCCGGTGGCGATGCTGCTGAGGTGCAGGCTGCTCTTCTTCGTTACAGTGAGTTGTTGTTATTGTTGGTTCATAATGCTTTAGATTCTTCACCAAAGACCGGCAAGGATGAATGGCTATCGACACGGACAACCGCAATCTGTGTCGATAGCCTCTCGTCCTTGTCTATCTTTGGCGCAGCATGTTAATTATTTGCAGAAGAATTGGTCTGCATGCATGACCGAAGGGTCATGACCGAAGACTGTTCGGTGCATTTATGAGTAACGCTAACACCGCAGTCGGTGGCTAAAATTTAAACCTTGCGACAGGTGCAAAAAAGCATAAAATAAACAAAACAAAACTCGGTACTTTTCTGTCGAGAATGCTGTGTCACGCTGATAACGCGCAAGCCGTTCGTGACTTGGAAGTGCCGGGTTTGGAACGTTAAAGTAAGGAAATGCGAGCGAGACCGATGACGATTATCGTCGTTGGACAAGATACTACCCAAAGGGTGTAAAATTTTTTTAGAGTGAACCCGATACTTCCCAGTAACGAACGGCATGCGCGTTATCAGCATGACACAGCATTGCCGACAAGAAAGTAGCCGGCGCGGCGTTTTCAAGAAAGGAAACGCATGCAAGCCAGATGACCATTATTGTTGTGTGGCATATACACACCCCAAAGGGTGTAAACTTGTATAAGGGTGTGTAAGCAAAACGAGACTAATGCTATGTTCACACTACGGTCGTAACGCGCGTAACAGCTCTTTTGGCGTATCGAACGTAACGGCTGTAAAAAACGTTACGGCAGTTACGCCGGCACCTTTGTTCACATTTACTGCTGCTTAAATTACGGCTTTTACAACAGGCCAATCAAAGTTGGAGCTGCAGAATCGACGTCACCAGCGGTCCAATATGGCTCCTGCCAACATGCGAGCGCTGGCCGAGATCGAAGAAATTCACGCTCAAAACAAACTTATAGTCATGTATTCAATCGCCCAAAGACGACGAAGGCTACGCAGAAAGGTTTGGGAGCGGCAAGTATTTCTCAACAGGGCCGTGGACGGCGATTTTCACAACCTTTTCGCCAAGCTCCGAGTTGGTGATGCTGCGATGTTTCATAGCATCATGCGCATGTCGCCCCAGCAGTTCCGCTTCCTTGAAAACCTAATGAGACCACTCATCGAAGTTCGGAGCACGCATCTGCGGCCATCGATTTCCTCGGCGGATAAACCAGATGAACTGAAAACAGTCTCGCAAGGCGCACTGCAAAAATTTTCACGAACACAGCCAATCGTGCGCACGGAATGGCACTTCCCGCGCCCGGAGCTGTCTGCAGACGGGAGGACGGAAGTGTCGTCACCGGTTGTTGAAAGCCGAAAGCTTATCGGTCATTGGCTGTGTCGCAACGGTCGTAACATAACAGTCGTAAATGTTGCCGACCCTTTAACACTCTCACCCACGATTTTTGCGAGAATTGCGCACGTTGGTACCTTTACGTTCGCAGTCTGAACGTTCGCAGCCTGCTCCGAACCTGCTAGACCCGACCAAGACGAAGGCAACACATCGGGAAACCATGCGCAAGCTAATACACACACACACCAAGGACGAGGAAGAAATCCTTTCCGACCTCTGCGACAGATACGCCCCGCACAGCCCGACTATTCAACACGGCGAATACACGGGAAATCCCAATTTCTCTCTGGACAGAGACTTTGGCGAGGCGGAAATCCGGGCCGCTTTACAAAAGCTCAACAGCAAGTCGGCCCCGGGACCGGACGGCGTAACAAATAAGACCCTTTGTAACTTGGACAACGAGACCATCTCCGAACTCACCAAGTACATCAACGATTGCTGGACCCGAGGATGCATCCCTGACCAGTGGAAAAGAGCAAAAATGGTGCTCATCCCCAAACCAGGGAAACCCCCATATCTGGCCAACCTTCGACCAATATCCCTTACGTCGTGCGTCGGCAAGTTGATGGAGCACGCCTTCCTCACCCGTATCAACGCACACTTGGACGACGTGGAAGCGTATCCAGACACCATGCTCGGTTTTCGAGCTCATCTCTCCACGCAGGATGCAATGTTGCAAATCAAGCACCAGATACTCGACAACAAGACAAGAGGTACCAGGGCCATTCTAGGATTAGACCTCAAGAAAGCCTTCGATAATGCAGCTCACGCAGCCATACTACGCAGCATTGCCGCACTCAATCTAGGAAACCGTACGTACAGCTATGTTAAGGATTTCCTCACAAACAGGAAAGTCTCCTTAACGCTGGGCAAACTCGCATCCGAAGACAGGAACATAGGCAGCGTCGGCACCCCGCAAGGCTCGGTCATCTCGCCGATGCTCTTTAATCTCATTATGATCGGCCTCCCCGAGCGCCTCAACGCCATCGAGGGAGTGCATCACACAATATACGCGGACGACGTTACGATCTGGGTGTCCGAGGGAAGCGACGGAGAAATCGAACAGCGATTACAGACCGCGGTCGAAGTGGTGGAGGAGTACCTCGTCGGAACCGGTCTCGTCTGCTCGCCAGAAAAATCGGAACTCCTCCTCTAACGCCCGACGCTTAGGGGAAGACCCCCCAAGGCTTACATCCAGCATGCTGCATACGAAGAAATTTGCATACGCACCAAAGACGGACAAGAAATACCCAGGGTGAAGCAGATTAAGGTGCTCGGATTCATCATAGAATCGAACGCCAACAACGGAGAAACGGTCAGGAATTTGGAGACTAAGATCACGAACACGATGAGGCTGATCAGAAGAATCACCAACACACATCAGGGTATGAGGGAGGCCAACGTCGTCAGACTCATACACTCCTTCGTTATTAGCCACATTACCTATGTGGCCGCCTACCACAACTGGTACGCGGCCGAATATGCCAAATTGAACACCCTCATTAGAAGAGCATACAAGATGGCACTGGGCCTTCCAGACAACACCAGCACTGAACTGCTGCTACAGCTGGGCGTCCACAACACGCTTGAAGAGTTAATTGAAGCACACCAAATCTCGCAACTCGAAAGACTAGCGAAGACACGAACGGGCAGGAGTATCCTGGACAAACTCGGGATAAGTTATCACAAGCAGCATGGCGACAAGACATCCCTTCCAAGCGCGATCAGGGAAAAGCTGCAGGTGGCTAATATACCCAAGAACATGAGCCCCGAATTCAATCAGGGTCGAAGAGAGAGCAGAGCCAAGGCTTTACTCAAAGCCTTCGGTAGGGACAAGGAAGCGCTGTTCGTAGACGCGGCAGAATACGAGGATCGACGTGCTTTTGCAGTGGCCGTCCTTAATACCGAGAAACAATTGGTCAGTTGTTGTAGCATACGTGTAAAACACCCCGAGGTAGCGGAAGAGGTGGCGATAGCCCTAGCCATCGTTAACCCCAGTTGTAGATACGTAATCAGTGACTCGCAGACGGCGGTCAGAAACTATGCACAAGGCAGAATTTCGCCGAAGGCTGAGGCTATACTCAAACCTAACGCGAACTATGTCACCTCCGAGGAGACGGAGGAACGACACATTATATGGTTCCCGGCTCACACGTCCCCCGACACCCCCGTACCCAACCTCAACGAGGAGGTCCACCGCGTAGCGCGAGGTCTCACGTTCCGCGCCCGCGAAGAAGGATCCTCTCTTGGGGTTGGAAATCCAACGGAGGCATGGACAGAGAGGGACAGAATGACCAGATACTGTGACATTACAAAATTTTATCAAAACTCAAGGCGGGTTTATCCGCCCCCTAACCCCAAACTCGACAGGGCCCAAGCGGTAGACTGGCGGCAGCTACAAACAAAGACCTTCCCCAACCCCGTCCATCTCAGGAGGATATATCCGGACGTCTACTCAGATGATAACTGCAAGCTATGCAGCAGGGCTCACGCAACTCTTGGACACATTCTCTGAGAATGTGACGTTATATGCGAAGAAGATGCAGTTTCCCCAGATGACGCTGCGGCGCGATGGACGGCCGCGTTGTGCAGCTCAAACCTCGAAAATCAACTATGGGCCATCCAGCAAGCCCGTGAGGCGGCGAGGAGACAGGATCTCCGGACCTCCTCGGGGGCGGCCTAGGCCCAGGCCACGAATTTGCCGGATTGTTAATAAAGTTGTTACCACCACCACGAACGTAGTCTGAACATAGCATAACACGTAGCACCCGACTCGAATGTGAGCGCGAGCGCGGCCTAGTTCTACAATATGCCTTAAAAGAAGCTTCCCCAAAGCGCGACCAAAGTGACTCAGAAAGCGCTCGTTTCACCGCGTATGTGGATGTATATACTACACATCCCAGATATAGGAAAGAAGAGAAACTCTGTGGAGTCATTGCAAGTTTCACGCCAGGCGACGCCGTGAGCCAGTCACGAGACAAAGCTGCGTCACGGAACAAGGTACGCACCTAGTTTCTCCTTCTTACCCCCCCCCCCCCCCTTTCATTCAACTGTGTACCCTCGAGCACACTGGAAAAGGGGGAAGAAGAGAAGGGTGGCAAAAGGGGCCATTATTTTTGACGTCGTTCAAGGCCATCGCTAGAGGATCTGTACATAGAGGCGGGCTGCGGAGGCGCTACATAACGTCCACTTTCCTGGACGGACAGCGAGCTCCCCGAGCGTGCGCTACAGCACCCACACACACAGCGCGGTTGATGCACGCGGTGCGTCTTCCGATGTCGGCCACCAGGGCATATTTTGGGGCGTTGCCGCTTATCGCGACCGGACGATTGCGCACCGATGCGGACGCGGAACGCCAACCAGAGATAGAGAGAGAAAGAAAAAGTGAGCCCGTGAAGCCCATCCATGTGGGGGCGAAGCAAGAGAAAGGGAATAAATAAATAAATAAATAAATAAATAATAGCAATAATAAAGAAAGCTCACGACGCTATAGCGGGCGTCTTCCGCGCGTCGCTTTCTCTCGGTACGTGCGTGTACACCAGACACGACTGGAATCCCTCTTCTCCGTTTCATCCGAGTTTCGAACCGCGCCCACCGAAACCTGTATAGAAAGCTGCGTGGACGGACGCGCGCGTTTGTTTTCGCGTAGCTACGATTTGCTCACAATAGGCGGGGCAGATCACCTCGTCGACTCTTTTCTGGCGCACCAATCTATAAGACCGCTTAATCACTAATTGG
Organism: Dermacentor albipictus; assembly: GCF_038994185.2. Taxonomy (NCBI): domain Eukaryota; kingdom Metazoa; phylum Arthropoda; class Arachnida; order Ixodida; family Ixodidae; genus Dermacentor; species Dermacentor albipictus. The sequence goes on along the minus strand of NW_027225571.1, from coordinate 5,981,670 downwards.
TGGTTCGGCTCTGTGCAATTAACCGCGAAGTGCAAGCAGTCAAGTCGAGTGTCTGCGTCTCCAGGATGTGCTGTACAGCTAAAGATCTATTCAGATGTACCGGTGCAATCAATCTACGGGCATGAAACTGAATACATTTTCCGAGTCAAATTACACATCTCAGGATATCTGTTTCTGTATGTGCGTGCATGCGTGCGTGTGTGCGTGCGTGCGTATGTGCGTTTGTCGTGTGTGTGTTATATACCTAATCAAGTTATAGGTAAATTAGTTTAGCCATCTTAATCTTTTACTGCTGTGCCAATTTTTTTCTTACCTAATGAGTTTTCACAACCATCTTATTACAGTTCTGCTGGACTCAATAACGTTAGCCGTTCAGAAGCACCGATGCGGACGCGGAACGTCAAACAGAGAGAGAGAGAGAGAGAAAGAAAAAGTGAGCCTGTGAAGCCCATCCATGTGACGGCGAAGCGAGATGAAGTAAATAAACAATAATAATAATAAAAAAGCCACACAGCGTTACCTTAAATTTAAATATTAGCGCTGATGAACACAGTTTATCAAATTTCACGTAAATATATTTAATTTTGTCGGAGATGTCATTGCTTGTTTCGCAACCCTGATTATGTTCTCAAGTACCTCGCGTACAGTATTCGTTTAAGGGCCACCCTTGTGTAAGACTCGCGCTTCCATTTTTCAGGAAAAGAAAAAAAAAGTAAGCTCAGGGGAAAAAAGTGAGGCTAACTTTACCGGCCACAATGATTACAGAACGCATAACGACCACCTTTCAAAGTGTGCTGATGCAGTGTAAAGCAAGCTCCTATGACAACGGGAGCGACATCGTGAGCGGGAGCGATGAAGAATGAAGTAGAACATCAGCGGTACTGAATCTTCATGTGTAGTGTTGTATCCAGTATTTGCGTTCTTAACATCATTTGCGACATCATCCGCGGTTTAGTCAAATGCCTGACTCGTGTAAGAGCCACCGCGTTCTCCAAAGATTCCGAAAAAAATAAAGCGTGGACTGTAGCTTTAATAAAGTAGGAAAAATGACGCTGTAATACAAGATGTTTTCTGTGTCCTTCGGATAGTGTCTTCTTGTTCTTCTTCCTTCGAAGCGAAGCCCAAATAACGTGCTACCAATACTCGTCCTTTCGTCACCGCTGGAAAGTGGGGGTATTGAAGAAGTCTCCGTTATTTCCGTGTGTTTCGACGAAGAGCGGCCGTGCTTTAATTAAAATTAAATTATGGGGTTTTGTGCGCCAAAACCACCGTTTAATTATGAAGCGCACCGTAGTGGGGGACTCCATCCGGAATAATTTGGACAACCTGGGGTTCTGTAACGCTGCATGGAAGTACCCGGGTGTTCTTCGGCATTTCGCCTCCATCGAAATGCGGCCGCCGTGGCCGGGATTTGATCCAGCGACCTCGTACTTTGCAGCCCAGCACCGTAACCACTAAGCAACCACGGCGAGTTGGTCGCGCTTTAAACTGTATGTATCGATGCCGTTACACGAAATATCTGTGGCCTGCACGTGTTAGCGACGAAACGAGAGATTTGCGCTATTGAGGAATTTCACAATTTATTCAGCAGTTCGGGCAGCACCGTTTAAGTTTCATTCCGGCCTCATAAGTTCGAAAATAGGTGTCGCTAAAAGGAATGACAACGTGAGAAGCATGCAATGGACAGGTCTGATACCTGGCTTCTTTTTTTTTTTTTCACTAGAGGGAGAAATCAAAGCGACCACTTACCGAAGCGGAAATGGAGCGTCTTGAAGGCATGGGAGATCATGCCAAGAAGCTAGAGCGCCTACTTCCTGGTAATTCTGTACAAGTCAAACAGGAAGCCAGCGTTGAGTAGTTTTACGGAATACGTGGCGGCGCGATGCGCTGCGAGTCAAACAGAACCCGCCCGAGAGGCCTCCGATGGCAACTGTTTCTTGCCTGATGTTGCGTCACTCACGTCGCGGATATGTTCGGGAAGGTATCACTCGTAATAACAATGCAATTAAAGGTACTGAAAGTCAGTAGTTCGCAGTTCAACATTTCAGTATGTCAGATAAATGCCACAAAAGAACAACGCGATGTTGTTAATGTTGCGAATAGTGTTAGCACAGTCTCTATCTGAGTGGCTTTTTGAGGCATCCGTTGCAGGCATCCGTGCATTGTGAAGCGTTTTGCAGCGCTATCCAGCGCCGTTTGGGGTACGGCAAAGCGTAAATTACCAGATGGCCGAACGTCTTCGTCTACGTCAAGCAACTGTGCGTGAGTGGATGCGCGGGCTTCTGTGTGTTGTATGGCGGCGAAGAAACATTATATAACCCGTTTCTGCGCGCCGCTCGCGAAGGCAATGACATCTACCACAGCATAACATGCTACAATGTGTTCTATATGCTATAATGTAATTTGAGACGCGCCAGCCGCCTAAAACAGCTAGTGTTAAGGGTTGGCATCTGGCACCACGTGCAGAAAGAAATTTCAACCGACCTTCTCTCACCCTGCCTCGTCGAAATGAGGCATGATTTCGCCTGCTATGGTTGGCGTCCCGCACATGGGGTAGAAAGAACTTTCTCCTACCCGACCTTCTTCTACCAGGCCTCGTCGAAATGAAGCGTGACTTCCTAATTCGCCATGACCATTTCGAGTGCCTGCCGGTCTGGCGGAAGCCCCGCAGTGTTTACAGGCCTCGTTTGTGTGTGCGTGTGTGTGACTTTAGAGGGACCCGTTCTTCGAATGGCCACAAGGAGAACTTCCACGAACCAGCAACGCGCAAAAGAGACGGACAAGCGTCTACAATTCCAGGAGGCGGGACGGCCTCCTCCTTGCAGCAGGCTTTCTGTGTCGGTCACGTGACGTTGACGGAAGCAAGATCCCTCCCACGATTGTAGAGAGCCTATTTAAGGAGATCCAAAATGCACTTGGAGATCACTTCATTCTCTTCTTATTTTCTTTCATCTACCTTCGAATAAACCGTGCAAGTTTCGCACTAGCAATCGTCTCGCCCTTGCTTGGTCGCCTTGGTCTACCGGATGCCTGCAGCCCGCCGGCAACGCCACGCTACCCAATAAGTAACGTCAGTCGAGCTTCGATAGGCAGGTGCCGCTACAACTCGGCAGCAATACGATACGCTACCCTGGAGTACGCAACACTCGCTCGCGTTTAGCACGCTACAAGCATGATGGCCGCTTCTAGCGTTGGAACCGCTAGAAGTGTGAGAGGATAGCCCTTCGGACAGCTCTATAATAATAATAATAATAATAATAATAATAATAATAATAATAATAATAATAATAATAATAATAATAATAATAATAATAATAATAATAATAACTTCTCTATTTCCATAAGTGATGGAGGGCACTCGATCACGGGCGTTTCACAGAAGATATTAGGACCGTGGCCTCGTGCGTCTTCTATGTACGGAGCCACAAAAGCGCTGCTGCATTTCTGCATGCACCAGTCTGTATGGCCGCTTGTGACTGACTCAGCGATTAACGTTTGATCATGTGTGTACCCGTGCAAAATGTGAACTTCCTCCTTCCTTCTCCTCTTTGAATCCCATTCCTCACTGGAGGGTAGCCTACTGGGCTCAACCTGATTAACCTCCCTGCCTTTCCCTTATGACTTCTATCTCTCTCTTGCCTGGTGGCTTTAATTTGGTCGGGATAAGCGAAGTAATTCGAAGCGTTAAAATGACTAAGGTTCAAGTACAAGCAGGCCGCTTTACTCTCATCAGCCGCTGTAACTCTATATAAAGACATCAGAGCTAGACGCTGTAGCATTCGTAACCACTGCCGCAGCTCAACTCCATGATGGAACAGAGCAGGCGTCATACCCAGAGCGCGAGTTAAAGTCACGCCAGCAGCATTTTATTCTTTCCTTTGCTTTCCTTAAAACAAAAATTTGAATATACGAAACATAAAAGAGCGGCTCTTCATGAAATAACGCTCTGGTTTCCCTCTGCGTTCCTCGAGGAAAGTGATTGCTGACTTTTCCAGCAGTCACATATAGCTATAGATAACTCATAAGGTTTTTCATAGAAAGTGTCTGGATGCAGACCTCTTGTCGATAAATACATAGTACTTAAGCGATATGCTTGTCAAATGACTTGTGAAATCCTAGGGTTGAAAGGATAATGATTGGGCCGAAACTGTCAGAGCACCTTCAGTTGACCTAACTGAGAAAGAACATGTCTTCACTCTGATCATGGTAGATGACGACCGACAGTACTCGGCCAAAGGGCACCAGCAGTGCCCATGCATTGTTCTTTAGCTAATGCAGGTATACGAGTGTAATGTGGGTAAAATAAAAAGAACGGAAAAGTAGCGATTGTGTCTTTTCGTTGTCCACGTCCCCGTATTTCCCGTAGTGTGTAGTCACTGCATCTGGATGAACAAGCCGTGACCGAGACGCGGCAAGAGAAGTCTGAACCTGCGTTGACGTTACTTTCATTACGTCGTGTTTGTTTTCTTTCATTTTGCGCCACGGTGAGTGCCGCGAATGTGCAAATTATATGGTCCAAGCGGCGCACCTGAGTATACGAGGGCGGACGTGGTTGCGGCCAACCCACGAGCATGGGTGTGGTTCGACATGCATACTTCGGACTCTGGAAACCATTGTTGCCAAATGGGCGCCAAGCACCTTCTTGTATTGCTAATGAGTAGCTCGTTGCATAGGAGCGCGCTCATATTATATCTAGAATCTACGTGAGTAATTGTTCTACTACGCTGCCGCAAAGCGTTTTGGCGTTCTTCGTATACTTTCTCGAACAGATAGCGCTCTATCAGTCGCTATATATTCCATAAATCTCAGCGGTACGCTCCTTCTAGGAATATTTTGTATGCGATCATAGGAACGCCTTTGCGGCCCTTGCGCTCGCGTCCACGTCCTCGTCGTTACAAACTACACCATCAAATGAAGACAAGAGAGAGAAAGGAGATGGCAAAAGCAGATGGGTTAACCGGGACAGAAGCTTCTCGTTTGCTACCCTACACTGGGGGAAGGGTAAGGAAGAAAAAGACAGAAATAATAGTGAAGAAGGAAAGCAAACGTGCGAAAGTTACATGAAGAGGTGGGCAAAGTCTGGGAGAATCACTCCCGTATTCAAGAATCTTCCTCCACTCAAAGTCAACCTCTAATCGATGAGGATGATGATGATTTCTATTGACCTCCCCGTCTAAACGGCGCGGCGACAAATACTCGCCTGGCCTGCTTGAGATTATCACATATTTCATACATGCAAAGCAGTCTAGCATTTTGACTATATCTGCTCCATTTTTTCTGTCTTCATTAAAACATATATCTCTATATTCTGTACTTACTTATGTCTGTGACGACTGCGGATCTATGAGTATCTTCCCTGCCTTTTTTTTCACCACTGCTCTAAATCTCTTTTGCTTATCTCGACTGCTGACCAGTCAATGCTTCCATCTGTTTTGAATTTCAGCACTTCTGGAAGGTGGACGTTTCCTACGGGTCTTGCTGGGGGAATACCTCGGCCTTCCATTACCGTACGCTTAGTCTTTTCCGGACTTTTGCTGCAGCAGACACTCGCCTCATCCTGTTGCGAATATTTGCGTCGGTATGTTTTTGTTCTTAGGCAGCCAGCTGGAATCTCAAGGCAAAACACTGCGTTTAGTGTTATTGTGCAGATTTTCTCTCCTGATTTCGTTCTTGCCGTATCCGTAAATCTGCACGGTCTTTTGAAACCAGTTTAACGTATATATTTATCTAAATTTCTTTTTGTTCCCTGCGGGTTGCCTATATACACTTTCAGTCACTTTGTACTTGCTTGACAAGTTTCTTGAACTCTTTCATTTCATGTCCATAATATTTAGCTACAGATATGTTTGCGCCGTAGCGGCCCGGTTCTTCTGATGCATATTTGGGAGACTTTCATCGAAATTAATTTTTGCTCTGCGCTTCCCTGACTTGTCCACCCCACGCCACCTTGACCTTGCATCACTTGTGGTTTCATCGTGGGCGTCCAATGCCATTCGGCCCACCGACCTTTGGTTAACTTCTGCAGGCCCGACATGATCTCTCATTCTAGGCACAGAATGGCATTTGCGAACATTAGCGCTGGTACAGTAAAAAGAAAAAAAAGAAGAAGAAATAACTTCTGTCCAAAGTCCTCGCACCACCTCATAATTCTATAATGATGAGGGTGATGAGGCTGACGATGACGATAATGATGGTTTATTCGCATCCCCTTTGCAACGGGACGGTGACAAATAGTCATTATTCAAAAGACTAGCGCAATATAGCAGGGACAAAGACAGAGAAGACGACAGGACGAGCGCTAAACATCAACTGGTTTTTTACAGCGAGAGAAGGTACATATATACAATTTCCTTGGTGCATGCGCACACAGTGTTAAAATAGTACAAACTCATTCTAATCAAAATGTGGCAGACTGTTCTGTAAGTACATTTTTTCATTTCTGGACAAGGCAAGTGAAGCCGTGCTGACACATTTATCACCCTCCCTGTCTATGTGATATGCCTCACAAATCTCGCGCCCCCACCTTGTGCCTCCCCTACCAAGCACACACGTGGCGTCAAACGCAGGCACGCACCCGCATCGCTTACAGTGCATGGCCAAATGGCCGCCCCCCGCTAATGAATCTACTAGCGTTCGGTGTTCTCGTAGCCGTTCATTTAGGCAGCGTCCACTCTGCCCCACGTAGCATCTACCGCATGAGAGAGGTATGCGGTATACGACCCCAACCATGCAGGGTAGAAACTTGCATTCATGTTTTTTGGCGCAGACCGGTTTATGCTTCTCGTTTACGGCTTTGCACATGCGCACTAGCTTTTCTGGGGCAGTGAATATCACGTCCACGCCGCACTTTTCACCAACTTTTCTCAGCCGGTGCGATAGCTGGTGCACGTACGGAATAGCTGTACGTTTCAGCTTCTTGCAGCTTTTTTCGGGTGCTACGCCAGGACGTCCACCTGCTCTGATTTCTTTCAGGAGGCATTCCGCCACAGCCGTCACGATCTCTTTCAAAAAACCGGCGTTCTGCAACCGGAGCACTTGCATCTGCAAGCTAACCTCAATCTTATGGTGGCAGGACTTTTCGAGAGCACCACGCAGGCAATTTTTTGCAATGCCCCTCTTAACCAATTTTGAGTGAGCCGAATTATATGCTAGAATTTCCTTTTTAGTGCGAGGCTGATACAACCAGCAGATGTGCCCTGTGCCAAAGTGCAAACACAGCTCGAGGAATTGGAGACATCCGTTCATCGGCACTTCATGCGTGAACCTTAATTTGTCAGAACAATCACCGAAAATTCCTAAAACACTTTTTACAACCTGTGGTTTGTCGCTGTCATTTTCAACATTCACAAACACAATAAAATCATCAACATATCTAAAACACCTCACAACACGTTTATCCTGTTTTATGCACGCTGCCACGCGCTTGTCAAATTGGCCTAAAAAAATTTCACTAAGTATAGGAGCTATGCAGGTGCCTATGCAAATGTCATCTTTTTGCACGAACAACTTGTCGTTAAAACAAACGTAGGTGGACGAAAGGTAGCACTCAACTAATGCTACAAAGTTGTTTACGGAAACCCCGCTACTATTTTGGAACTGGACAGCCCCCCAATTTTCAATCCACTCTTTTACTGCGTGTAACAACTCTGGCTGGGGAATGGAATAAAAGAGCTCCTCAATATCATCTGAAAAGGCAAAATTGGCTTGTGAAGCACCATCTTGCTCACCCAAAAATTCAATCACATCCTTTGAGTTGCTTACACGAAAAGGATCTTCTATGTCTATTTTGCTAAGATGCTTTTGTAGGTATTTTGATACCAGACGTTGCCAGGCTTCTTTCTCGGATACGATTGCTCTGAGAGGCATGCCTTCCTTGTGGGTTTTTGCAGAAAAAAATACGTTCAGCCCCGGCATATTCGCAGCTTTTACAGACTTGTGTAGTCCTGTCAAATTGATCTGTTCCCACAGTTTGAGTGCCTCTGCCTTTACTTTCCTGCCAGTTCTTTCCAAGGGAACAAAATTCTTTTCAATAGCCTGCTTAGCCTTTTCAAGATACATCATTTTGGGCAACACGACGAAACCACCCTCCTTATCAGCAGTCAGCAAAGAGAGATTATTCTTCCTGAGGTAATGAATAGTTTTGCCCACCGCTAGCGTTGCCCCAAGTGAGCATGGTTTCCTACTTGTCAGGCAGTCGACACCTTCAGAAATACATCTAGCTTTCTCTTCTGCATCTGCACATTGCCCAACTTTCCTAACCATAGTAAGGAGCCCAAGCGGTGTCTCGTTAACCTCATTGCAAAATTTAGGCCCGCAGCTCAAAACCCTTTCAACATTATCTGGGAGACCACATTCCGCTAAACACAACACGTTTTTCTCATGAACATCTTGGGAATCCTCTTTTGCTTTTTTCCAAGCACACAAAGATGGTAGGCCAGAAGACCACAGAAACTCGGTAACATTTGCTGCCTCCCAAGCCCAAATCCTCATCAAGGCGTCACATGTTACCTGGCAACTTGTCCTAGTCGCGGCATGCACACGTAGGAACGATTGGAAATACCGGATGGGTCTCCAGAGTTCGGCACGGAAGATCTTGGTGATTCTTCTAGTATGTCGCACGGACGCTTGGCAGGGATGGAACAAGGCTTGCACTTCTGGCGGTACCAGTCCATTCTTCAGGGCGAAGGATAGCACTCTTGCCCGGTAGGTAGTTACTGCTACTAGGTTCACATATGTAATTGAGGGATCGAGACAGATAAAAGAAGGAAGGACAGGGCCCGATGTACGAGAAATCAAGGCGATCAAAGCAGAAAGCTGGGCTAGTTGGTGTATCATCATTATTCAAAAGACTAGCGCAATATAGCAGGGACAAAGACAGAGAAGACGACAGGACGAGCGATAAGCATCAACTGGTTTTTTACAGCGAGAGAAGGTACATATATACAATTTCGTTGGTGCATGCGCACACAGTGTTAAAATAGTACAAACTCATTCTAATCAAAATGTGGCAGACTGTTCTGTAAGTACATTTTTTTCTTTTCTGGACAAGGCAAGTGAAGCCGTGCTGACACATTTATCACCTTCCCTGTCTATGTGATATGCCTCACAAATCTCGCGCCCCCACCTTGTGCCTCCCCTACCAAGCACACACGTGGCGTCAAACGCAGGCACGAACCCGCATCGCTTACAGTGCATGGCCAAATGGCCGCCCCCCCCGCTAATGAATCTACTAGCGTTCGGTGCTCTCGTAGCCGTTCATTTAGGCAGCGTCCAGTCTGCCCCACGTAGCATCTGGAGTAGTGCTTCGATACACTTCTACAGAACTCATAGAGTGACGCTAAAGTTTGTCCAAGGTTTCTGAATTAAGTTTCTACAATTGCTAAGCGTGTCGTAGAAAATCTGCAAGACTTTGTTTATTATCACGTCCTGCACATGTTCTTTAATTTATATTTTGCAAACAATGCAGCGTGTGTAAACATAGGCGGTTAAAATAGTGCTGAGAATCTCATTTGCGATATATATATATATATATATATATATATATATATATATATATATATATATATATATATATATATATATATATATATATATATATATATATATATATATACACACATATATACCCGCCGTGGTTGCTCAGTGGCTACGGTGTTGGGCTGCTGAGCACGAGGTCGCGGGATCGAATCCCGGCCACGGCGGCCGCATTTCGATGGGGGCGAAATGCGAAAACACCCGTGTGCTTAGATTTAGGTGCACGTTAAAGAACCCCTGGTGGTCAAAATTTCCGGAGCCCTCCACTACGGCGTGCCTCATAATCAGAAAGTGGTTTTGGCACGTAAAACCCCAATATATATATATATATATATATATATATATATATATATATATATATATATATACATGTGCATGTATGTATGTATGTATGTAAGCTTTATGTCCACATAAGCTAAATATAGCTTTGCGGGCGTAAAGTTGCGGAAAAAGCTGCTCGTAGCAGCTTGACCAGCCCCAAATACCCGTAATACAAAAAAAAAAGAGGGAGCAGCAGAGCGGAAATACAGTTTTCCCAAGTACTTACATATTCAAGCACTACAGCATATCATGCATACGCATCGCAATTGAGGCATTTATATATATATATATATATATATATATATATATATATATATATATATATATATATATATATATATATATATATATATATATTTGCGTCGAGTGGACTCTAGACCGTTTTAGAAAATGAAGATCCTCGGGCCATGGCCGTACGCATCGATGGCACAGAAAGCTACGAAATCGTTAATTCAGTACGCCAAGTCGAGAAGTCTTGGCGACCGTTTGTAAACTCGGCGCAAACATTCAAATGTGCGCGATACTGTGGTCTCTCTCTCCTCTCTCTCTTTCTTTATATCCCTATGCCCCTGAACCCAGTGCAAGGTAGCAAACTGGACGTGCGTCTGGTTAACTTTCCTGTCTTTCCTCTCTTCTCTTTCTCTCTCTATATCTCTCTCTACTGCCGACACCGGCTTTGCTGTGCAGTTAGAAGGACTGACAAATGAATCTTACTGCGAAGTACAACAACTACGGACACGAGCTGGGCGCATGGGGCACGTTGCTTATATCTGAACACATCAAGAACCATGTTCTTAAAGTAAACTATCGGACAAAATACTTATTTTTCCTTGGCTAACTTCGCTGTCAAAAATGCATGAAGCGTTCTAAGGGCCCGAACACACTGCTGCCACAGCACGACGGAAATGTACGTTCACCGTAGCAACTTTCGACAGGCATGGTTTGCCACCGGAGTTGGGTACCAAGTGCGCAGCGAAATGCTGCCAACGCCGCATAGCTCTCTTCGTTTATTCCTCGCTTCCGAAATGCCAATGCTCTCGTGCACTTTCCGTAACGGCGCTTAGCGTACGCGTCTTGCTGCACAGCGCACCTAAGCCACGTTGAAAACTCACGCACATCTTACGCAAGCGCTCAGCGCGCTGTAAGGGCGAGTAAACAAGGCCCTGAAATATCCTTTCGACGACCAGCCGCGTTGCGCAACTCGACGTCAGTGCGAATGCGCAGCCGGCAGCGTGCCGGGCTTCAGCGCGTGACGTACGTCGTGCGCGTTGAGAAGATGATGGCTTCGTGGGGCGCAAGAACTGCACCCGACGGAAACCCCAGAGTGTGTGATCGCCCGTATGACGTGAGCGTGTGGTGCCCTATGAGTCTTGATGAATGCGTCTCGCCCCATTCGCGCGGGTCGTATACGTGCAACGCTCCGTGACGGGCCAAGACGAAGCACGGCTGTGGCACGTCAAAGCTGCAAGAATTGAAATGAGCAAATTTGTAGGTTTTGATTTGCAGCTTCACGAAGGCTTTGCTTCACAAAGGCTCCAGTATGTGCGTTGGATCTAAATAATTTTTTTTTGTAATTTTCCTGGCCCTCCAGCTTGCGGTGAAAATGTATTTTCATATAATCCTCTAACGCAGAGGGAACTCGGAAGTTCAAAAATGCTAAGCTGCATCAAAGGTGAGAATACTCATTTTTATTTTTCTTTATTTATAATGCCTGAAATACCCCCTTGCTGTAGGGGTTTTACATGAGGCGTGGGAGACTACACAAATTAGCAGAAACGCAATACTAATGCAGTAAGCACTGAAGTGAGTTACAAGAGCAGCTTGGAAGAAAAAAGTAAATGCTAAGAAATTGTCCCATACATAGGCTAAGAAAAAAGGAAAAAACACGATTAGGAATTAAACGCGAAAAATTATGAAATATAAGAATTTACAAATATTAAACGTAATGTGTAGAAATAGTGGCAGTAACAAATCTCTATGTATGAAGCGTGGCAAGTGAAAAACGGCAGACTTCTCGATAAACTCATAAAGAGGTCGACAGAAACATGGCAGAGAGAATGCTACAGATACTACAAGCAGATGACTCAATCAGGCAAGTGATTCAATGGCAGACCTAAAACGCGCAGAATCAGCGTGAACAATGACGCTGAGTGGAAGATTATTCCAATCGATGGCTGTTTAAGCAGAGGAGGATCGAAGAGGAGCAGTTGTCCGAGCATGTGCTGGATAAACTGCTTTATAGTGGCTGATACGGCTTGAAAGACGGTATGCTCATGATAAGGGTACTGTCGGAAGGGAGGGTATGATAGTGTTTATGGTAAAGGCGAAGTCTGAACGTTCTGCGGCCCCCACCTAGTTCGGAAAGATTAGCTTTTGCTTTTAATTCAGTAACACTTGTGTGATATGAGTAGTCCGAAAAGATGAATCTGGCTGCACGATGTTGTACCGACTCGACGGTCAATTGCTAAGGTTGTGTTTATGGGGGCCCCAAATCACGCATGCTAGTCTAATAACTTCACGGATGAAGGGGGAAGTGCAATTTTACATAGTAGACAGGCAAAGGTGCGGTTAGCTTTGTTTGTGATACGCGTTACGTGAGAGGACCACATGAGAGCGTCGTTGATTTTAAGTCCTGAGTACTTGAGGGAATCTACTGAGGAAATGACTACGCCATTAGGCATGCACGTAGAAGTTTGATATATCCTGTAGGCTATGAAAATAAATTACGGAAATTTTCTGAACATTAAGCACCGCGAGTCATGTTCGACACCAAATGTCAACGTTTAGGTTGCACTTTAGCATTAGTTCATCTCTGTAATTAGTGGTAGAACGATAAATGACAGAATCCTCCGCGAATATACAATTGTTTGAGGATATGAACGTGGCGAGATAATTTATGTAAATTTAAAGAAAGTAGCGGGCCAAGTACTGTTCTCTGTGGGACGCCCGAGGCAACAGGGGACATGGTGGAGTTGACTTCATTGGCGGAAACAAGCTGCTGCCAATGGATGAGGAACTATCTTATCCATTCTAGCGCTAAGGGGTAAAAGTTTAGATGCGATAATTTTAGCAAGAGTCGATGATGAAGTATTTTATCGAACGCGCTTTCATAATCGAGAAACGTGGCATCTACTGGAATGTTATTATCTAGATTAGAACTGATATCGTTAATTTAAAAAAAAGCGAATTGAGTTTCGCAAGGAAAGCGTAGCCAGGATTCATGTTGGTTAGAAGTGAAGAAATGGACAGAAGTTAAACAAGGGGCCGAATTAACCAAGCTTTTCTTGGCGAGTGCTCATTGCTATTGGCTGGCCGCCTTTGCTAACATACGTCAAGTATCAAGTTGCATCGCTGAAATTTTCTATTATGAACAATTCTAACGAAAAAGGTTTTTGCCAATACGTGTTCAGAACTCGGAATGAGGCTATAGGAAACTTAATTCTGACTCTTCTCGTAGTTCCGCTCTCATTCAATCACCGAGGACAAAACAGGATGACGAAAGCGAGGCACTCGACAATCATTCTGGACCATCGCGTCTACTGCCGTTTGTGTTCTGCATGTATCTCGGCACGCATCTCCTCGCAACTCGGCATACACCACAAACGGAAGCAGAGGCATGTAAGGAAGGAATATAGGGGGTGACGCTAATGAAAACTTTCTCGAGGGCACGTCTGGCAGCGACGGCGGCATCAGCGGCGGCCGCCTCCAGGAAGCGGAACGGTCAGCATAGCGACAGCGACAGCGAGGACACCCATGTCTACTCTCTCAGGAGGGAGGACACTTCCGATGACGACTTCCAGCTGGTGCAGAGCCGCAGAGCGAAGAGAAGAAACACCAGGACGTCCTCATCGTCAAGCACGCAAACAGTAAGACACACACAGAGGCCGGACGCCAATACCATCATATTTGAGCCCTTGCTTCCCACCGTCAACATGAAGCTACTCAACAGGCAATCTGTGTCGATGTCACTGGAAGCCCTGGTGCCAAATAAAATATCGGACATTCGAGTCAACACTCGGAAAAATCTAATGGCGGTTGATGTCCAACATGCGGCTGCTCTGAACACTCTACGCAGCGTAACGGACATCGATGGCATTCAGGTGCGCTCTTACATCCCTCTGGGATCTGACGTAGTCAGTGGCGTTATCTACGACGTAGACGTCGCCATCCTTAATAACGACTTGCCGATTCTTATCAAGCCAGCCAATGATGAGTTCATTGTTGATGTTAAGCGGCTAGGCAGTTCACGCTGCGTGAAGATTGCATTCAAGGGTAAATATATACCCTCGCATGTTAAGGTGGGACACTTCAGACATGCAGTGCGGCCTTTCATTGCGAAACCTCTTCAGTGCCGCAAATGCATGAGACTGGGACACGTGAGCAGGGTCTGCAAAAATCAGGCAGCATGCCCCCGTTGCGCTGAGCCCCACGCTGCAGATAAATGTGGCGCGACTGTGATGAAGTGTTCACACTGCGGAGGGTCACACGAAGCTTCCTCGAGGAAATGCCCGCATATTAGGAAGGAAATGGCTATCTTGAAAGAGATGGCGAGAGATCATTCATCTCATCGCGAAGCCGCCGAAAAAGTCAGGAAGCGACGTTCCCATCGCCGGCGCCCCTCAAGGAAGGCTGTTGTCTCTGCGACGCGCATGCCACTTCCTACAACACCTCCTCCTCCTCTGCCACCCGGGCCAGAAACTGTCGAAAGGACCGCGAAGAACAAGGCAACTGAGAACACCACACCTGCAGAATCTTGGCCGGCTCTACCGAAACGACAGCATCCACCGACAGAATCACAGCAAAATTTTGCTGGACAACCCCCGAAGTCTACTGTCAGTGATTTGTGCGACCAAGACAAGCAGGTGGCTGATATGCTGCAATCGCTAATTAATACAATGCGCATCATACTGAACAAGCTGCAAACCCCAGCAGCTCGAAGTGCTCTGCAAATACTGGATGCACTAAATCCAGTGCTTGCTAGCATCGTTTAAGCATCATAGCTCGACCAATAGTCCCCTTCCGCACTGAAGTTAAAAGTGCGTCGATCTAAGGACCCGCATAGCAGACTTTCGCCAATTCATTTTTACAAATCGCTTTCCCATACTGGTCATTTGCGAACCAAATACGTCAGGACCACTCAGACTGTCCGGTTACGAATCTTTCGTCTCGTCCACATGCGGTGCGAGCACGAAAGTAATCATCTACATCCGCACGGACTTACATATGTCGCTAACGCGGTAGAGCCTCACGACGACAACCAATATGTCTGCCTGAATATCCAAAAGAAAGATGTGTCATTCACACTAATTGGAGCCTATATATCCCCAGCGGGTCACTTTGACGGCGAACGATTCAAGAAAATATTACCGATGAACAATGGCCCCTGGGTTATCACAGGTGACTTCAACGCGCATCACCAGCTATGGGGAAGCACTAAAATTGATTCCAAAGGCAGGAGTCTCGCCTCCTTTGCTGCCGACCATGATTTGTGCTGTGTGAATGACGGCAGCCCTACGTTTTTGCGAGGCACCAGCTATAGTAGCTGCTTGGACTTAACTTTGGTGTCACGGCGCTTTGCCTCGAGCGTCCACTGCTTTACGGACATTGAAACACATGGAAGTGACTATATTCCAACATACATAAAGATTAGAGGAGTTGAGCAACGCTCCTCTACTGTCTTGCGTACAGTTGATTGGACAAAGTTTAAGAAGGATATGGATGACGCATGTCGAGAAGGCCTTTCACACACCATCGAAGATGCAATCGCAGAGACATTGAAAACATCCATCTGCTCGCTCACAAGGTCAGCAAAGTGAACAGACTCAGATATGGAACTGGAGAGGCTTCGTGCGGAACGCCGATGGGCGGAGAGGAGGTATCGGCGCACGAAGTCCGTCTTGGATCTGAGGGCTTCACGACGCATACAGAAGAAAGTACAGCGTCGTATAGATAAACTGGATGACAAGCGATGGAAAACATTCTGTCAGTCGCTTGATCCCAGAAAATCGCTCTCGCACATATGGAGAACTGTTAGGGGACTTCGCTCATCTCCGCATCAAAGGAAGCCCTTTGCTGCTCTGGCCCTATACCAACTCCGCTTGGAACTTCAAGTGGCTGAAGAGTTCTGTGCGCGGGTTGCTGGGTCCGCGGCCACCATTACTGACGCAGCATTGAATGACATCCCTGAGGCACGTGTACCAGAAATGAACGTGCTGTTTTCACTCGAAGAGCTCGATGCTGCGTTGGCGACCTGCAGGCGTTCGTCGTCACCAGGACCTGATGGCATCACGTATGCTGCCCTATGCCACCTTGGACATAACGCACGTGATGAGCTGCTCAGCTACTACAATGAGTCTTGGCGGAATGGCGCCGTTCCTAGACAATGGAAATCGAGCCGTTTGATCCCCATTCTGAAACCTGGAAAGTCTCCGCTTGAGCTCTCATCATACCGTCCGATTGCGCTTTCGAACTGCGTCGGTAAACTGATGGAAAGAATGATTCTTGCTCGCTTGGAATGGTACCTAGAGCGATTCAACATCTATCCGGACGCCATGACGGGCTTTCGTCGAGGTCGCTCGTCCATCGACAACGTCATTGACCTTGTAACCTGGGTCCAAAATCAAAAAAGCCTCAAGCGCCTATCAGTGGCACTTTTCCTAGATATTAAAGGAGCATACGACAACGTCGCCCATGAGGCCATACTGAACTCGCTTGAGGCTGTTGGAGTTGGTGGCCGGATGTATCAATGGATTCGGGACTATTTAACTGAGAGGTGCTTTTTCTTATAGACTGAAGACGGCCCAACTTCGGAACATTACATCAGGCATGGTGTGCTGCAAAGTGGAGTGTTGAGCCCCATTCTGTTTAACCTCGTCTTGGTAGGACTAGCGGAGTACCTACCGCGGTCAGTTCACGTCTCAATATACGCGACGACATTTTGCATCTGGGCTTCTGCGGTGACTCGACCTTAGGTACGAGCCAGGCTTCAGCGGGTGGCAACCATGACGGCATCTTATCTACGAGAACAAGGCCTCAGCCTGTCTACTGAAAAGTGCGCATTGGTTGGCTTTACGCGCAAACAAATGTCATCGTATCCTGTTTCAATTAAGGGTCAAGCGGTATCCTATTGTAAGACACATCGCTTTCTGGGTGTAATCATTGGCCGCAACCTCTCGTGGAGCCTTCACTGCGTCTATCTGAAGAAGAAGCTAGTCGCCATTGCTCAGGTCTTCAAATTTCTATGCGGGAAAAACTGGGGTACACCAGTCTATTCTATGATGCAGCTCTACAAGGTACTGTTTCTCGGACTCCTATGTTACAGTCTACCAGTGTTGTCAAATGCATGCAAGACGAACTTTCGCGCCTTGGAGAGCATACAAGGTCAAGCCCTACGCACGTGTTTAGGGCTGCCTCGGTGCACGTCAACAGCAGCAACAATTGCCATCGCTGGGGACCATAATATCCAGACACACGTAGTTGTCGACTCTCTCAGAGCGCACATTCGCCATCTGTCAAGGATCCCCGACCATCATTTGACCTCCCTACCAGCCGAAAGACCTCAAGCGACCTTTTCATGAGTGATCAGCGCTCATCAAGAGTGCATACCGTGATCTTTTACACCGCGGACAAAGCCTTCATCTCCCCTATGGTGCCTACGACAGCCTCAAGTGAATTTTGATATTCCTGGAATTACAAAAAAGTCCAATCATCCATCGCCGGCTCTGAAGCAACTTACGCTCCTATTACTACACCAGACGTATCATGACCGCATACATATATATACCGATGGTTCGACCTCACGTGCCAGCTCAACTGCCGCATTCGTCGTTCCAGCCAAGAAGGTTACAGTTAAATTCAAATTGTCGCACACGACTACATCGACATCGGCAGAACTTGCAGCTCTCCATGCCGCTATTATGTACGTCACCGAAGAGCCCACAGAGGAATGGGTCGTATTTTGTGACTCTAAGGCAGCCCTTCACAGCATCAAGTCTGCATTACGTCACAGAGTATACGAGCAGATGGTATCTGACATCAGGGAAGTACACCACCATGCTCTGGAAAGAGCGCACACCTTACATTTTAATGGATTCCTGCTCACTGTGGCATTGTCGGCAACAACCTAACAGACAAGGCTGCCCGGTCTGCCCACGAAGATGCCCAGATGCGTTCCATACCTTTGGCGAGGTCTGATGCTGCCAGGAAACTTCGCCTAAATGCACGCAGAAAGTCGCAAGATCTCTAAAGTTCAGGCGCCTTCAACTGCCGATTATATAAACTGGACCCCACGCTACGGCTACAAGTGCACTCTAGCCTTTCCCGCGGTGAAGCAACCTTGCTGTACCGCTTGTGGCTGGGAGTAGCATTCACAAACTCATGTTCCTTTCGTTTGGGAATGGCCGAGAGCCCGATGTGTGATTCCTGTGGGTGCGAGGAGACCATCGAATACCTATTGTGTACCTGCCCTCGCTACGATGTACAACGCCTCTCTCTGCAGGAAACTTTACACCGACTACACTTACGACCTTTCACCGAGTCAAAGATACTCGCACCGTGGCCACACCCGTCATTGGCACGAAAAGCGAATCGGGCATTACTGCAATACTTGAGGTACACCGGTTTAAGAGACCGTTTATAGTGTCCCTGTGCATAGTGTCCCTCCCACACGTACTCTGTGCGTACTCTCTCCCTTTCTTCTTCTTTCTATTCCCCTTTCCCCCACCCCCAGTGTAGGGTAGCAAGCCGGATACTCTTCTGGTTGACCTCCCTGCCTTTCCTGTCCTTGCATTTCTCTCTCTCTCTCTCTCTCTCTCTTCTCGAGGGCGCACTTCCCAGGATGATGCCAGCCATCCCTGTGTCAGCATAATTTTTTTTTCTTTTTCCTTTTACACGTAGCCGTTTGCTGAGTACGCGAGGCCGGGCGCCGTGTGTTTCGGAGATGGGGCAGGCGGGCAGCACGTGTTACCGCCGACACTGAAGGGGGTGTGCGTGTGTGTGTGCGCTCGCACGCACGAAATAAAAGTGTATTTGATGGGGTGGTCAAGCTAGCTTGACGCACGGCTGGCCAGCGGGTCCGAATGACCCGTCGGGTGGTCCGCGGGGCGCGGCTCGCGTGTGACATCAGCGTGTCTTATTGTGCGGCCGGCGCGGAAGGCCGCAGCAGCTATTCAGGTCGAGGGCCGATTCGTCCGTTTGTGTTTCCTTGCTTTCACTTTCTGTCTGTATTTTTTTTTTCGTTTCGCCTCCTAACACTGTCGCGCGAATATTCGGTGCGCACTCCGACGGCATATGTATATGAGCGCTAAGTGCAACGCCTATGGCGGTGATGATGCGACGAAGAACTAGTGATTATAACCCATGAATTGCCTTTCAAAACGAGACGATCAATGTGAGACGGGAAACTCTAGGCAAAGGAAAGCGGTGGAGCACAGTTGTATGCAACAGCTAATTTTTGCGAGTTCATTATAGGTTGTCTTGGTTGAAGAAAGTGCAGCGTCGATTACAAAATAAAAGTAGCTGTTTCGCCCGAAAGGCGAAGCATGGATTGGGATAGGAAATTAATAAACAGCTGTACGAAGTAAGGACAATAGTTTTATCGGCCATATAAACTTGTACACATTCGCTTACTAGCTAAATTAACAATGCATGGTGTCACACATGCACAAGCAAACATAAACACCTCTCAGCTCATAGCCGTCGGCCCTGGCGAAGGCACAGTTGCCGTCAATGAGAGCAGCGGCCGTAGTTGTCCATAGGAGGACAACTTAAACGGAAAATGTCACTCGCATGACTGTGTTTTTTGGTATGACGTGCCCCTTGTCAGCTGGACGTTTGCAGTTGTACGTGTTTCTCGTCCCTGTTCTCTAATCAATTTGTGTGCTGGATTCAATGGAGCACCAAGCAGCATAAACCTGTGCGTTGTTGAACCTGTTTTCTAGTTCTAGCACGAATAATCTGACTGATTGTGCACTCAAATAAACAAACAGGTAATGAAAACTAAGTTCATCAGAACATACCATTCATTTTCCGTACTACATCGAAGCTGTATATGGCTAGCCGATTTGTCCATCCGTCCGTCTGTCCCCTGTATGCCAAAAACTCCTCCGGCGCAACCCAATGCGCATGCGCGAAAAAAATAATAAGCAAGAGAGGCACGCGATTGGCACAGCCTACCAGGCCATCTTTTAATCTAGCGTCGCGATTAACCCAGTTATAAAGACCGGGGCGGCACGTCTCAGCTTCGCTTCTTAACCATCTCTACGGAGTATTTGGACGTTTTTTTTAACACGTCATCGTACGTCAGGATGGCGACCGATCGGGTGGATAGTGCTGCAAATAATCTTGAGTCCCATGCTTCTCCTACTCCCTTCACGCGAGAAGTGATGCGAAAAAAATGCGGTGCACAGTGACACCGCCCCCATCTCGCCCCCAGCTCGCTCAAGAAGATTGTCTTTCATTGACTCCAACTGGAAGATTAATGGCCTTCCAACTTGTTACGTCATTTTTTTTTCTCATTGCGTTCAAAGTAAAGGTAAACAATCGACCCACATGGTGCACACAATATCGGCAGATCGCAAATGATGCCTCGCTTTGTTAGCGTGACCTACGCTGCAGCGACCCGTAAATTGAAGTCCTACATGCATGGGTTATTCACCAGTCTTGTGGATACAACTACAGGTAACAAGGTATAAAACTACAAGTATAAGTATTGGATTAGAATTTATGGAGAAACATGCCGTATCTAAGCACCCAAACTTGCAAGGTATTGAATTGAATAGAATTTATTGACAGGGAAGACAGGGAGGTCGACCTGAGCTAGTGCGCTCTAGTCTGCTACTCTGCACAGGGGAAGAGGGAAGGGGAGTAATAGAGCAAAAAGAGTTAAATTGCAGCGAATGGGTGCAATAAACAGAAGCTGTTAAAAGCATCCTCCAAAACAGTAGGCCAGTTTATTTATAAAGTTATCAAGAAATACCGTAAGCTGTACGAATGCGAAATTTCTAGCTGTGAAGAAAACCATACGAGCATATTCTTGTGCCAACCTAAGAAAAAAGAGAGAGAGAAAAGGAAAAAAACAAACAGAAGAGAAAAAAGGAACACGAATTCATTTATTATTTATTGATACGAATCATGGCAAACAAATTTTTGAGGGGTATTTAAGCCTGTAATTTCAGAAGAGTGTTCTGATTAGCTATCACTTGGACAAATCCAAGCAGCTGTCCAAAGGGTGCATATGAATTGTCTTGTACATTGTAGATCGTAAGGCACAAAACTAAGAGCTTCTCCAAAGACTTCTTGTCAGACAGGCGCACTTTCTGGCTTGGTATATTGGTGTAAACGATGGTCTTCTCATCTCCCTCCTTATGCATGGTCCGGGAATATTCTGGGGTAGCGTCTGCAGGAAATCGAAACAGAAGCCCTTCGCACCACAAAAAAAAATTTTTCATTCGGTGAGGCTGTTATAAAATTCCAACTTGCTCATTAGAGACAGTCATCTTTTTCTGCTTATACAGGGTGTCCTAACCATCATGCACCAAGATTTAAAGATATGCAAATGCCACGTAGCTGGATAGAACCAAGGTAATGCTTGCCGGCGCTTTGAGATACCCAGATTATCTTTTTTTATTGTGTCTATTTACATAATTAGTCTTGCTTAATTAACAAACTTCTCAATTCTTATAGTTAGATGGAAAGGGCCAATGAGAAAATTGTAGAGCATCGTGACAAACTTCCGATACATTTTTCTGTTGCTCAATACGTGCTACATAAAAGTATTTTTCCGAGCGTGAAAGAAGCCAGCGAATGCACTTGCGTGTATTCGCGGGCTTATCGGATCGTAGGATCGTAGGCTTATCGGATAGTAGGATCGAGTCGCGCGGTTATATTGCGCGACTTTTTCGATACTTAAATGACGTTTAGGAGTTAGTGTAAGCGTGGCGAGACTCAACAAGTGTACTTCTGGCAGCCGACGAGAGAAGCTGCTCGGGGGAACCACCTGCATCTTCAGTGAGTTGGGGCCCTCGTTGTTGGGTCGCGCACTAATATAAAGATCAATTTGTAACCTCCAGCTTGTCCAAAGCGCTTACATTCGCAATAGGTGGCTTAGGCTACCTCGCGCACGCTGAAAC
This sequence comes from Dermacentor albipictus, assembly GCF_038994185.2. Taxonomy (NCBI): domain Eukaryota; kingdom Metazoa; phylum Arthropoda; class Arachnida; order Ixodida; family Ixodidae; genus Dermacentor; species Dermacentor albipictus. The sequence goes on along the minus strand of NW_027225571.1, from coordinate 5,959,687 downwards.
AGCCGCATGCGCAAAAGTTGTTACGGCATCACCGCTATGAAAAACTCAACTTCCTCTCTGCAGAGCAGCAGAAAAGGTCAACCACAACTCATCAAGGGGAAGCTTTATACCCAAGCAGCTCCTATCGAAATGCACGAGAAAGGAGAAATCGCTTCACTCGCCACCCACGCATCGAATCGGATTCAGGTTATTTGCTGCATAAATAATAATAAAAGATGTTAATATTTTAGTAGGAAGTACGTGCTGCATTCACAATGCTTCTCGTTCGTAAGTGCGCTTTACTATTGGCTGGCCGGCTGCCTTCGCTAATTATATGGCCACCGTCAGGATTGTCTGAAATTTGCTCTTACGAACAGTTTTAGCGTAAGAGCCTTTTGTGAATACGAGCTCAGATTTTTTTATCATGTAGCAATCAACTGTTCCTCGTTTAATTGGGCTCATCCTGTGGGCCTGTTCAACACGTGCGTGAATAAAGTGAAATTGGATTTGAAATTAACATGTATACTTCAAAATATTCCTGAACATCCTGATATTTCACAATGCCTAATTGTTAAGTTTACAACGTCCAAACTCAGAATTATTAAACGGTATCACAATTCCCTAAACTGTACCTATTTTGAGACATTCAAAACGGACAAAATTGACGCATTCTTCGCCACTCTGTCATGTCACACTCTTTTGTTCGCGAGGTTTTCAAGAAACCCGTTAAGTTTTCCCGTAAGCTGCAAATTCGTATTTCACATATGTCAGCTTTATATGCTCTAGAAGAAGAAGCTTACGAAACTGTGGTATCTGTTTTTGGTACTCAGTTATGGATTTGTAAACGTTATACTTAGTTTTTCTTGAACGTTGCTGATATTCAGCAATTTCCGTAATTAATACGTGGTGCTATATCAAGGTACCGCTTTCTACAGTCGGCACAATTTATATTTCTTTCTTCAATTAAACAAAATTCATTGAAACCGGTTGAGCGGTAAGTTTAATGAGAGCATTTCTGTTTTTCTCTTGTATATTGGTAAATTGTAGTTGACCCCGAGACAACTTCCCCTTAAAAGCGACTCTTCGAGGGTCTGCGGTTAGCAGGACATCATGAACGCCGCTTAGCGTGGGTCGCTCATCCTTCGCACATTGTATTCAGTTGGGCCTCGCATCTCATCCCTTCCCGGTGCTACCTTGTAATCTTCCCGTAGTCTTTATTATCTTTTTTTCTTAAGCTCAAGTGATTAAGCATGAGCGCTTGAAACCGTTTGTTTCCTCTCTCCAGTCTCCCAAAGACCATTTCACTTCGCGAGGATTGTAGCACATACGAACACAAATGCATTACATAACTGCACATAGTTCGTCCTTGGTAGTGTCATTCCTCGTTTGTATTCAAGCTGTGTTCGCCGCTTCTGTCTGTAAGCATAATGCGCCTCCCTCCTTATTCTTTCCGCCCGCCTTGTGAGCAGGGCGGTACCATATACAGAGGCACCGCCATTCCGCAAGAACGCTTAAGTGCATATGACGTAACGCTGTTCGCCTGACACACCAAGCACTAGGCGCGGCGCAGAACCGTTTATTCCTGCAGTATATGCCTAAACGTCCGAGGACTCTTTAGAGTAATGCATGTGTGCGTATGTGTGTGCGTGCGTGTTACGACTCAGCTACGATGATTAAAGCAACAATGTCTTACGCTTAAAATTCTGTTGTGAGACACGCATAGCAAAGATACGCTATTACGCATAGACGGCACCATAGCGCCAGCTTCCAGCCATATCATAGCCAATTACGCAACCATGACCATGGAATAATTCGGCATTTCCTTTTAGATAATGTCTATCGTACAGAAACGTACCTTCCACATAACGTCTTTGAACAGCTTGAAATAAATCGGAAATTGGCGTTCAGCTTTCGAATATATTTCAAAGGCGGCGACGAGATCGAAATCGGAGGAACGCGCACATGAGGGCCAAGTATTAAAATAAAACGAGATCTACGAAAGAGTGCCACGTTATATATGCGAACGTGAGTCAGTTCTGATAGTCTGATGCATGTACATGTGAAAACTTTATTAGGCGTTTCTTTTCTGGCCTGATGATTAACTGATCATTCCCAGAAAAAAACTGCAGTGCCATGGAGGCGGGACGAAGGTTGCACACTACAAGATAAGTCTCCTGGACATCTATATACTTCGCATCATGGCGTATTCCAACTTCGTCCACTAGCTGTGTTCCTTTTCGACGCATACGTTAAAACCCATCAACCAAAAAACCACTTGCAGTTTTGTTTCCTGGCACGCTAATATCGTCCTGTCATATCGCCAAGTCATAGGCGTGGGCAAAACCGATCACCCCTGATAGGTAATAGGTGATTATGGGCGTAGGCGATAATGGGTGTCAAGTTCTGCCGAAGCCACCTGCCGCCCGCCCATATGCACATTACAAACAAAAGTATTGAGCGGCCACTTTACATGACCGCAGATTACTGTAAAATGTCGTCCATTAGAACCCATAAATTTTATTTTATTTGCGCCTTGTACAGGTGCGCAAAATAATATAGCTCCTCGCAAAACTAGCAGAAATCCTCGCAAAACTTACCCCCTTTTCGTGGTTTTGGTTTGGCTCTGGTAAGGCAGGCTAAAGCCCGCATTGTCTTGCTCGTCTCAATGAGGCCCGGCGTAGCTGTTAGGACAGACCGATACGGCGCTTTCGTTTCGGTCAAGGCCACGCCGCTTCGGTAGCACAATGGCCGCCGCGGTTATCCTTAGCCGCGGAGCCCATCAAGTCGGCACGAAACGTAACACGAGGAGCGCACGAGTATTTCCGCGGGAATATCGCTTTCTCTCTTTGTTCTGTTCTACGCGTCACGACGCAGTCGTTCCGTCGGCTATACGCATTAGGCGCGCTGGGAAAGCCTACTCAGTTAGTGTATAGTATATGCACACATGTCCCTTCCTGCGTTAGCCGTTTTCTGCAGTGCTCACCATTCAGCGGACGACGCACCGCGAGCGAAGACGTTGCCCTCCGAGCGCCAGGTGACCCTCTATCATGCGGCGAACGTATATACCAGATCCGCACTACCGTTCTCCGCTCCTTGCCGAATCGACGCCTCTCTTCCTCGCATCAAATGTTTCAAATGTCGTACAAAAGTCAGGCTATTTAAAACCACAGTGGCATTACAGAAGAATCGCGACGTTAAATAAGAGCTCCGCTCCAGAAACGGAAGGAAGTTGGTGTTTAGAAGGCTGCGGTTGAAAGTTGCGTGTCTGATGTCTTCCGGCCGCCACTTGCCATTCTTTTGTATCTGGCAGTTGCTGTACCATAATGCGGGTTATTACGCTCGGTATAGAATATAAGAGTTGTTCTCTGGGGCGAGGTTTAGGTGCTCACGACCCAGCGATGGTTGCAGACGGATCTTCCTCCTGCTGTTTTCTTTCCACGCCGGGACGACAGTTAACGCAAGTAAAAGCGCATCGACGCGCGAAGCGGTTGTCTTCGTTGCGAGGCTTGCGCCGGGTCGCAATCGTCGGGTATTAATTAGCCAAAGGCGAGATGACAGTTTGGCATGCGTTCGTCATTAGGGTCAGGCGCAGAGAGGAAAAGTGGCGGGGTCATTTGGCAGGTCTCCATGTCGCAGACGATTAAGACCTTCGACGAAGCAACGCCGCGCACCTTCTCGGAGTACGCGCTTTCCCACGCTCTTTCGTCGGCCCCGCCATCCGTAGATTACCCTTTCTTTGTGCGCTGAACAGGCTCACCGCATGGAAGTCCCGTGGCACGTTCAAAAGCAATGCGCTCTGCAAGGGGTCTGGAGGTGACATTGTTTTACATGTATACGTTAGTTAGAAAATACCTTAAAACTCGTGACGTCCCACTGACGTATCCCGGCGCTGTGGATGCGGAGCGAATACAAGAAAGGGAAGTTTGGTTTTCATCTCGTAGTGTGACATTCAACCTCTCTACGTAAAATAGATAGGAGTTTCGAAATAGTATTCTCACTGTCTAAACTAATTTATTATTGCTCATTAGAACAGATTTGTGCATACGGCTCTAGTACAAAGTGATGTCAGTGAATACGTGTGTTTTCATGGGCGCATGCAGTGTATCTCTCTGTCTCTCACTTACTCCCTCTGTACACCCTTGTATCTTTATCTCCTCCTCTCCAGTCCGCCAGTTTGTGTGTGCGTGTTGCGAAGTTGGTTGCTCAATACTGTGTCACAAACGGCGCGAAAGACTGCCACTGGCGCGTTGAAGGGCAACTCCGGCGATTTTTTGATCTCCACACCCACGTTGCGCGGCGATGAAAGCAACACTTCTTCACGCTGGGATGCGGTCCTACACAGTCCCAACCTCGAAGAACGGTTATGGGCTGTCCAACGGGCCCGCGATGCGGCAGAGGCTCGGCCTCTCTGTCTTCACGTGGAAGCGGTCCGCTGCGCGCTAGTGCGCGCCCTAAAGGACCCCAATAAAGTTTTTCATCCATCCATCCATCAACTGATCTTAATAAAATTTTGAATAAACGTTCCTTTTGCACTCTGATGGTATGTGCCAAACAATATGGCTGCAAGTCGTTTAGTTTTCCAGAAAATGAATTTTAAAGGTTTGTTGCGTTCCCGACTCATGACACTTTACTGGCTATCCTGTGTTGGCGACGTCAGAGCCTACACCGACACTGTAGCTATCTAGTTCGCAGTAAAAGCTCTCTGTGTCGTTAGAATACATCACCAGCTTCGCTTCTTTGGCGTTAGCGCACGTGTACTGTGTGTTTAGCACGTTGTTCTGCGTACGTGTTTACATTATGCTAGTGTAGGATCTGATGTCATGGACTCATCCTGACACCTCATGATGCAGCTACCCGTTTCGGTTTCGGCATCTAGTTTATTGGTTATTTAAAATTATTTATGAATTTCTAAGCAAACTGAGCCACCCTACCGGTGACAAAACTGTGAATGCCATTTGAAAATGACAGTACCCTAATATGGTTAAAAAGATGACGGAGTTACCCTTTTACTAGCGTGATTGTGTGAATTATGAACACACTCCCGTGCATTTTGTTGTATATAAAGAGTGTTCATTTATATTTAATCTCGTGGGTACGAAAAACAAGCGAAAAAAGAAACGCAGTACGTCCACCATAATGGTGCCGTTAGCAACAATTCAAGCTATGTTTCGGGTTCTGTTCGGAGACTTCATTCACTTCTCGAAACGGCGAGCCAAAGCACCTTTTACTAACCAGCCTTGGCAGCGCGTGTATATGCAAGCAGAAAGCTATCGTTGTGCCAGAGTGAAAACTGTCGTTGTGCCAGCAGTCAGAAACTGGAAGCTGCATTAGGTATATCCGCCCGTGCTTCTAGTTAACGCCGTCGTTGTCGGGCTACTTTCTCAAGTTCATCCTCGTAATCTGAGATCGAGAAAGGAAACGTTGTCCACGACCGGTGGTCGGACTCATTCGCCTATACGGCAATCAACAGTGGGGAGCAGGGTGCGCCAACATCCGCGCTTGGAAATTTGTTCGGAGTGTTGTGCGCTACACAGACTCTGATAGTGGTGACATCTGTCCAAGTAAATTGGGGGCCACGACAGGTAAGACTGTAGAAGACGAGGCCGTCACTGTGTACATCGAAAAAAAAAAAGGGAGTTGCTCTTCTGAATATGGCGGCATCTGCGACGTTAGCCTGCTGTTCTTTTAGCGAATGAAAGGCAGAGGAATCGCTGAAATCTGCTCACATTTTCTGTTAATAAATACAAATAGGGGTTCAAGATATCGATTTACAGAGCTGTCCACTGTTGGAGGGAACACCGGAGCGCATGGCGTCTGCTCGGCCACCTAGACCTAAGGCCTGCGCAAGTCCTCCTCTGCACCGCGCCTACGTCACCACTGTGAGATATCCGGTCTTTCGGCAACAGCATCGGCGCAGAAAAGGCAACATCGCAATAAAAAAAAAATGTCCGGCACGATTTGGCCGACGATAGCGGACGATGAAAAAGCCCCGCCCACGTCGCTCACTGCGCCTAGGCGATACTAGTTGCACCCAGCGGTGGCGCCAAGCAGACCCCAGGCGCTCCGGCGTTCCCTGTAACAGTGGACCACTCTACATATTATCCATCTGAGCAAGAAAACTAAGAAAAAAATTACCGACGATTACGTTACTTCCTAATGCGAAATTTGAGCGCAGCAAATAAGCTGTTTCACCTTTTCGATAGATTGAGGCAAAGAAATCGAGCAACACATGTATGCGCTATCACAGAATTTTTTTTTAATTTTTCACACGTATTCCTTTAACAAAGACTCCACTAACAGTTCTTGAGAGTCATGAAGGAAGCTTTGTGGTCGGAGAAATAGACTGATATATGTTCGACTTGGTACACCAATGCTTGATTCTCAAAGACGAGATCTATACAAGTGCCTCGCGAGGTTGTCACAGCCGTGGGACGCGTTACGAGCGAGAGGAACGGGATGTTCTCCCGCATAAGTGTTAGGAAATTGCTGTTTGTCTTTATGTCAACATTAAAGTCCCCCACTACTAACATCGGTGTGGATCGATGGACGGTTAATGCGAGTTGCAGGAAGTGCACGACGTCCTTCGTGAGTGCGGTAGCGGACTCACGAAAGCGGTATCAGTCGGTCGCTGCTAGCGCTGGGGTGATGAAAGGGGGGCGGAGCTGGTTACGAGGCCGACGACAACGCCGACGCGAAACCCAGGAACGGACGCCAAAGAGCCATTTGTGTAGCCAGCCCTCCTCCACAGTCTCTCCTCCTCCCTTCCATCATCCTCCCTCGCCCGGAGAGCCGACAGCGCGCATGCGCGGCGGCGGAGCAGATTCGTCGGCGAGCTGGTTACGAGGCCGACGACAACGCCGACGACGACGCCGACGACGACGCGAAACCCAGGAACGGACGTCAAAGAGCTGCGCTCTAAAAGATGTCGCAGTTACGCTTGAAAAGCGAAGCCTCGATTGCGATAGCAAATTATTATACAGCTCAACGAAGTAAGGATATTGTTTTATCGGCCGTATAAACTTGGAAACATTGGCTTACTAACAAAATTAACAAGCACGATGCATGTGCGCACATTTAAACATGAACACATCTCGCTCGATGACATTGGAAACTCGCTCTCAAAATTGTATAGTGATAAAACTCGGCAGCAGCAGCGAACGAATTGACCTTCGTGCTATCTCTCGCTTCAATGTAAACTAAACGTCGAAAGCACAGCGCACACGAAGCTACCGGCACTCGGCGTGACGTACTTTATCCACGTCGCAGATCGCTTTCAAGATAGGGTGGCCGCGCCGTAAGCTGCTGTCACCGGAGTCGAACTCCGCCTCGCCGCCCCCCTTTCCCGTCTCGCACGCCACAGAAGACGGCGCGCGTGCATCCGCATTGTGTTCCTCCCTCGAGCGCTCGAGAATGAGCCGCGATCGCCGGCTTCACCCTCGCAAGCTGTCACTCGCATATACAGCGTAGGGCGCGCGACAAGGATGCTATGGTGCTTGGGCTCAATGCGGAACATCATACCGACGCCGACGGCAGAAATGCGCTTGGAGTGTTCATGTAATTGTCATCGCATTAAAAGAAAGCAGCACATTGAACAAGTCAAGGAAGGGTCGGTCTGTCGCTTTCCTACATTTTGGCCATAAAGCCGCTTTCTTTATCTTGCTCATTTAATGAACCAACCGGCACAAATGTAATTCAGTTACTTTCCTTAGCCATCACAAGAGTATCGCCCGTAATGCATCTTAATGGTTTGTGGCGATAGCACGCGCACAGCGGGGTAGAATGTGCTGCGACGTATCTCACTTTATGTTGGCTTGATGGTATGCGCTCCGACCTCTCTTCTTTCGCTCGGTTGCTGCATGTTTTGCAGCGCTGAACATGTGCGTGCGCGCGCGTGTGTGTGTGCGTGCGTGTGTGTGTGTGTGTGTGCGTGTACGTGCGTGTGTGTGTGTGTTTGTGTTTGTGTGTGCGTGTGTGCGTGTGTGCGTGTGTGTGTTTGTGTTTGTGTGTGCGTGTGTGTGTGTGTGTGTGTGTGTGCGTGTGTGTGTGTGTGTGTGTGTGTGTGTGTGTGTGTGTGTGTGTGTGTGTGTGTGTGTGTGTGTGTGTGCGCGAAACCATGTCCAGCACTCGTACAATGCAGCGGCCGCGGCACCCTTCGTGTACTGAAAACCGTGGCGGCGTCTCCCTATTACGGGCTGTCCAACGGGCCTCGTGCATTTGGAAGCATATATGAAGCAAACAAACAAAGTCACGACCAAAGGCTGCCATCCTCACGACGTGCAGCGGCTGCACATGTACTTCTATTTGTGATATGTGCGCTAGTTTCATTTCCTTTTAAGGAGGACGTTAAGGAGGACGTTCCACGGTAATTTCCGAAATAGCCGGCTCTGGCTCGGTAGCACATCGGGTGAAACATATTTCGCATGTTTTTTTTTTCGTTTTTTTACACTATCGGAGCGGAAAGTGCGCACAGACACGTCCGTTCTATATCCGCTACGCGCAACGCTACGCGCATGCTATATTACGCGACCTGTCGTGAAGCGATCGGCGACGCTCGCACTCCTAGTTTTGTCCTGTCTTGATTGCTTTTCAAATTTTAGATTTTGTTTTCGTTTCGTTTATCATTTCCTTGTAAGAACGTGGTATACCAATGGACGAAACTACACCCCGTGTGCACTTGTAGAGTAGATAAGGCTTTATCTTGCAAGCAATAAAGAATGCTGTGCAGCTGCTATACGTTATAAATACCAGATTCGCCTCAGTGCTTTAGGCATGCCTTTAATTTCGCCATTCTGCAAAAAACAATGTCCCATAAGCTTAGCCATATTTATGTATACTTAAGCATCGTTTGAAGGTGCATAAGAATGGGCATCTCAGCAAGCAAAAAAGAAAAGTCAATTTAGTAACGCAATATTGTAGTTCTGTATTATTTATTGGAGAACAATTTCAGACGTGTGTGCACATTGTTGCCTACTGGAAATATACACTGGTTTGAACACTTTCAACTTCCAAGATGACGGTTTACCCATGACGAGTGAAATTCATGATGGGTAGAAGGAGAAGAAATGTTGTTGCGCAAACTCATGGTTCTTATGTGACACCATCCCGGCACAACACATCGCGGCGTTTATGGTCCAGGAATAGCAGTAAAAATAATTTAGCGACACCATATACGGCGCGCGCTGCATTTGATGCAGCTTCGACGTCTGTATAAGTTTGGGTTGACGTAGGAGCGCTTGGGTGCAATCCTGTCCATTCCTTGGCATTGGCCGACTTACCTTGTGTGTGAGGCATGATGTGTTTTTAATGACAATAATTAATATGCATTTTTTGTCAAAAAGAATCTGTGGAAAGAGACTACCGTTGCTCAGTACGCACTGTGTTCAGTCCAGTCTTGAAGGTTTTGTTACCCGTACACACGATATACCGAGACAAGTTCACCTCCGTTTTCCGAAGAGGCCCTCCCTCTTGGAGAGCACATAGTTTGGATGCAGAAAACACTTTCTAGGTCAAGTGCTGGACTAAAATGGGGGTGCACCGTCGGCTGGTAATTCATCTCTGACTGCCCGATCATGTGACATCCTTCCGCAATAGGTGTGGGCCACGTTCGTCTTAATGTCTTGCAGGTACGCGGTTAGTAAAGAACACCACAGCCTCCGATAAGCCGCATCACGGGATCGCGTAGCTACGCCACCTTTAGGGTCGTTTCCTCCGAGAGTGCGCTGATGCAACGGGCATGTCCAGTTAGGCCAACATTGCTAGTCCACCATGACAGAATGCCTTCAACTTATTGAGTCCAGTGTGAATCAAACGTGCACCCTCCCTGTACACTAGATCGCAGGTGCGTCCAAACACGCCCCAATTCCCCCTCCCGTCTGGTACGTAGCCCCAACAAACAGCGACTCCATCAATGTGGGTTCATGGCGATTTGCAGTACACAGCGGTGGCCGATGAGAGAAAACCCTAAGCGGGAAGATACACATAGTGCGACATAGACCAACCAATTAGCTTCCGCTTAAATGACAGGCGAGTGCCTTCCACTTCTTTCATCTGTTAGGGCAGGGACGCGCTTACGCCACACATATTTGCTCCCACTGTACTACATATAGTGGCCTCTATAACCAACAATATTTCCTTCGTAGTGTTTCGTGTACATTTGAGCCAGGAATTCCTAAGTCAGCAACGTCTATGCTACTCGGCCGGGCCTCTGTCACAGAGCTCCAGGTGTCCGGTCCGCCACGCCCGATTTCTACTACTGCTGATCAACAGGTGCCAAACCTGCACGATGAGCCTCCTTCTACTGACGAGCGGCAGGAAACAACATTTCAAGAACCGACTCAATTGTTTCCTGTTAGTTTAGCTTCAAATAATCGTGTTCCCACCCACAAAGTGTGCCTCGAGAGGACGAATGAGACGGCATCTCGTTGCGGCAACAGAGAAGTACAGACACCCCCGCAGCAACAGGTACGCTGCGAGATTCTCCGAAGGGACCCTGCTAAGTGGCCGTACGTTATTCCTGACAGCTTTCGCAGTGTATGCCTTGGGAAAAGGCCATTTTACTTTCAAAATCGGGCAGAAAATTTTCGTCTTCCGAAAGGCAATACAAAACTCAGAAACGCTATATGTCACCTCATCTTTTCGTGCGAAACGCTGTAAATAGGGAGGCGTACGAGCGACACTGGTTAATATACTCGGTGTCCAAAGGTTCCGTTTACTGTTTCAGGTGCAAACTATTTTCGATTTCAAGCAACCCCCAGTGCTTTCACCACGCACGGTTTTTCTAATAGGAAAAAGCAGAAGAAAAGGTTTGCACACAACAAAATAGCGTCGAGCACCAGAACTACGTGGCAGCATGGCTCGCCCGCTGTAACGCGAGCAGCACAATTGACGAGGAGCTGGTTGAGCATCTGGTCACTGAGACCCCTTACTGGACAGAGATGTTGAAGCGCGTGGTCGTTGGAGTTAAGCTTCTAGCTGAGCGCAACCTAGCGTTTAGGGGCAGTGAGGAGATTCACCGAGAAATGGCAATTATATGGAAGTGCTCTTTCTAAAGTAGTGCATCAAATGCTACGGGAAGAAAAGAAAAGGTCACCCATCGTATCTGCCAAAACCATTTGTGATGAATTTATCGAGCATATGGCAAAGGCTGTCAAGAAACGCCTCGTTGACGAAGTGAAACGTGCAGAATACTTCTTTAATTGTTGATTCGACTCCAGGACTTACTCACTTTCATCATCTGTCAGTTGTGTTACGATACTATTTATATGGGAAAGTGTACGAACGCTTTCTTGGATTTGTTCCGATTGAATGGCATACCGGCTTGTATCTTTTCGATACCGTAATGTCCCTCTTGACGACCAATGGCATCTCAACTGATGATTGTAGGGGCCAAGCTTATGATAATGCGAGTAATACGTCAGCAAAATACAAAAGGACTACAAGCTCAAATCAAACACCTGAACGAATTGGCAGTCTACGTCCTGTGAGCTGGTCATTCACTGAAATTAGTTGGCGCGTGTAGCGTTGACAGTTGCCTTGAGGTAGTCAAATTTTTCACTGTAATTCAGAGACTGTATGTGTTCTTTGCTGCTTCACCTAAGCGATGAAGGTATCTCTTGGACAGCATGGGCGGAACTGGCCAGCAGCTTGTTTTGAAAAGTATCTCTGAGACCAGGTGGTCAAGGCACGCTGAATCATGTAAGGCCCTTCTGAAAAATTTCAATGCAGTCTTGTGTGGCCTTGAAGCTATATCAAAGAACGAGGAAGAAAACGGTGACACTAGGAACGAAGCCCACTCTCTCTTCAAGGAAATGACAAAACTAGAGAGTGCATTCTTGGCGATTTTCTGGAGTGAAATCTTGGAGCGCGTTGACAAAACGATCGTAGCACTTCAGAAATCAGGCCTAGACATTTCAACTGCTATAGACCTGCTGAGCTCTCTAGAAGGCTTTGTTAATTCCTTGCGACATCTCTTTGATACCGTCGAAGAGAGAGCAGGCACGCTAAGTACCAATCAATGTTATCAGGATGAGGGCAAACGCATCGTTTTGACTAAGCATGCGGATGGAGAAAGCGATAGTGCGCTACAAGGTAGAAAAAAGTTTATCGCAGAGACCTACAATGTTGTACTTGACAGTCTAGGTTCTGCTTTGCGAGTGCGAAAGGCTGCCTACACTCAACTCTGCGAAAGGTTCGGATTCTCGAAACTGCTGACAGAAGATAAGAGTGAGGCCTCTCTGGCACAGCAGGCTGAGAAGTTGGTGAAAACCTGCAAAAATGATTTGGAGCAAGCACTTCCTGGTGAAATCGTTCAGTTTGCGAAATTTCTGCACAACTCTGGGCGCCAGGACACGAGTCCCCTGGGAATAATGAAGTTGCTGCACGAAAGAAAGCTTATTGATGTGTTTCTGAACCTTTCTATTGCTTTGCGAATGTACTTAAGCATACCCGTGGCAAACTGTGAGACCGAACGATCGTTTTCCAAGTTGTCGCTGATAAAAAATCTCCTTCGTTCGAGCCTCCTTGACGACAAGGTGAACTCGCTTGCTATCATGTCCATTGAGGGTGACCTCCTCCGCGATCTATCCTTCGAACACACTATATCTGATTTCGCCAAAGCGAAGGCGCGAAAGATGCCATTTTAAGAGAAGACTGTTTGCGCTATTGGCCTCGAGCTCCACCACTGGAAAAGCTGGCGCCACCGTCGGCGTGACGTGCTAGGAGGGATCACGTGGACATAGCGGCCGCGTCGGCTGCTTCGGGCGCGCCGAAGCGAGCTGAAAACGAGAGTTTAAATTCCCTCTTACGCTGCGGTCCTCATTTAGTGGCCAGATTTTCCCGCTTCGAGTGTCTCCTTTACAACGCTTGAAAGCACTACAATAGGTAGTGGCTGCCTTTGAAGGCCCACAACATTGTAGGCTACTGCTCGGTGCCGCAGGGCCGGACGCACGTAACGGAGGCCGGTGTCAGCCTTATTCACACGTAGCCGCAGGACAAGAAGCTGTGTGAAGCTTGGCTCGCGAAACATAAAACCGGCAAACAGTCATCGGCTACAACTCGGGTATGCAGCAAGCACAGACGCGAGGAAAATTTCTGCTACGGCGCCCGATCTGCGATGTTCTGAAAACGCGCACTGAGACGCTCGCCCGAGTCGGCTGCCCGACTAATGTCATGACGGTTTGGTCTATGAACTTGTCGATGCTATAGAAACTGGCAAGTTCAGTGGAGGGGAAAGGCAGCGGTAAGAAGCACATTTAAAAAAAGCATGGCATATGGTCATGTTTGTGTTATGAATTAATGCACTGGATTACAAAAAAGGAGCAGCGGGGAATCGCACGCTGAGAACGCCGATAAACATACAGTGCGACGCAACTCGAGAAATAGTATTGAAAGGTCAAAGAATTTAGAAGAAAAAAAAACATTGAATCATCGCGACGGCATATCACAGTGCCCGTAGGCGTCGAAGTCTCTACAATGAAATTATTTTTGAACAGCTCTGATAGCGCCCACGCAACAATGGTTGCTTGTATACTGTCAAATGCTCATATTCTGCGACCTAAAGCTCATGGCACGGTGCGAAAACGCGCGCGCGGAGAAAGCGAAACAGTGTGCGGACAAGCATGCAGACGCGCAGTCGGTCGTTGCGAATCTGCGCGATCGCTGCATTGAGGCTTCATTCTATTACGCTCCATTTAGTTATACAAACACTATAAGAACATATTTCAGATAGTTTGCTCTCAGCGATTACCTACCTTTCACGCAAGAAGCCGGTTCGGGAGACTCCATCGCGGCGACCGCGCGCAGTGGCGTTCACTGTACGTATTCGGTAAAGAGATAGCGCCTGTAAACGATTGTGTGCTTTCAGTTTGCACAAGATTATTATTTAGACAGTAAGAAACTTCTCTCGTTTCGAAAGTACTTACAGAAATGTCCGGGAGAGCTCGCGCGTGGTGTTTTCAGTGAGAGCTGACAGCAAAACCTACGAGGAGCGCGCCACGTGATCCCTCATACTACGCCAGCGAGGCGCTTCCGATAGATGGCGACTCCGTAACTCCTCGCCGCCAATACATGAATAGTTCTGATAAGTTTGTTGTGTCGCCTCCCAGCCTCCACGTTGCCAATGAAACGCTGAGCAGTGCACTTCAAGATATGCCAATCTTCGTTGTTCGTCTCTTGTTTGCTCTTGTGATATTTAGCGTGCTTATAAAGAACTGTATCTTTGTTGTTTTTGATAGTGCACGTTTAATTGGTGTCGTCCTTGCTTGTCTTACCTTTAACGAAAACATTTTCAAATAATGTTTTGTATCTAGAGTTCGTAATTATTATCTGTATTCTAGTGCATTTTTATGGCATTTGTACTGCCTTAAGTATTGTATATATCTATTGCATACTTATACAGTAACGTGTATAACGATTACTGCAGTCTGATGCTTGAATTTTAATAAAGAATGTTTTGTATACAACCATGCGTCTGCTCACCGGATTAAACTTAGTGATGCAAACAAAGCCTAGCTTCAGAAGGATCGACATCTGAGGTGTGTTGTCTTTTATACGTTCTTGTTCGTCTTGAGTGCACTAAACTTTTCCTTAAAGCCTAGCTTTTGCTGAAAACGGAATGCAGATTAATCACAAAGTGAACATATGTGTTGGTGTTTACAACAGCACGAATTTCAAGCAAGTTCTGTTGTTTTCCTTATAAAAATAACAGTACCAATTATCCAGTTGATCGCACTTCGTTCTTTTTAATTTGGCGGAATTAAAATGAAACATGGCATATTTCCAGTAGCCTATCAGGCGACAGGGGGATGGGAGTCAGTATAGGGAAAGGGGGCCTGCATGCGCATTAGCCCAGGGCCTCCATTCTTCTTAATCCATCCCTGGTCGCAATGGCGCTAGTTTTTTTTTGACATCTGTAGATCTAGCTGATGTCAAGTTGGATGTCTGATTTGCATAGAAATGATGGGCCTCCAGTTTGTGTCTCAGAACAAATGCATTCACGAAATGCAGCAACAACAGACGATATCGCTCTGCTACCTAGCGAACAGACAATGTACGAAATGATTATCATGGCCACCTGTTGCAGACATCAATAAATCGTTGGTCCCAGCCTCTTTATGACCACGCACATTGATCAACAGCCGATCGGCGGTCTGGTGGCCGTTTGGTAGTGCATGCATCAAATAGTTTCGTGCCGCGGTGGAAGTAAATATGACAGGAGCGCAGCGCGCCCATGTACATTGATTTTTTTATCTCGGCGCGTTCAAAGAGACGCTGTTCTGAGTTCATCGAAACATCAGATCTGCTCGGGCAGCATTTCGTGCAAAAGAAAACAAAACTATCTTGAAAGCTGAGTCACGAGCAACGATATACTGCGTGCGTACAGGTGACCCACTGAGCGCCGCACCTTTTTTCTAACAAACGCCCTCGTTCCACTTGGTGATGTGAGAAAAAACCGGTCACGATCAAGCTGCACACAAGCACACTTTGAGGGGAAAAACTTCGAGCGTATAAGCATTCTGCCTTCCGCGGACAACGTATCGATAATAAATGTTCCTGTTAACTGTTTATCGTTTCCAAGACGACAGCGTTGAAGGGCCGCGGTGTCAAAATGGTATGCAACAAAGAAAGCGCAACGCTGCTCACGCAACGCCAGCGAGCCGATTTTGAACAAGAAAAATGTGCGCACGCTCGCGTAACAGAGCGCCGGGAACTGTATGTTGCAATGTGTTGTGCAGCTGCTCGCCTCTGCGCCCCACTGCTGAGAGGGTCGTGAGTTCCGTGGGCCAGCGACCAAGGAGCTGGAGCACACACAGCTCGCATGGCGACTTCACAACAGTCGAGCACGAGCACCGCTATTAATTGTCTCAGGAGAGAAAAGCTGAACACGGGAAAATAATATAAAAAAGTCACGCACACCATGTGTGCACAGCCTTGTGTCGTGACTCGCTCGCTGTGGCGCACGGAGACGATTCTCACGACGCCCCTTAGGCAAGCCGGGGTTCGTGCACCTCCCCTCACCTCTTCCCGAAAGCTCCGTAAGGGTAACGTAACAAGTTGAACGGCTTCCGTTATTTTTAAGACGCAGATGTAGAGTGTGCGTGACGTATACCGTCTTCGTGCAGAAGCCAGCAACAGGAGCTTCTGAACTGCTTCTCGTCCCTCCATGCTTTTTCTCTTTTGTACGGATTGCTAAAACGGGTTAAAAATGGGATTTAAATAAATAGTGCACGAGCCGCGAGGTACTACTCATCTGCGGTGCGGCGGAATGCGGGGATAGAACCGCGATTCGCATGCTGCTGGTATACAGGACTGCCGGAAGTTACGCTGCCAGCACGCCCACCTACTGCCCGCCTCCTTCACCTTATTTCCTTCCAGCCTTAGCCGTGACCACGGCAGTGCTAAGTCGGCCTAATTGAATTTGAAGCGAGGCCTCTTCAAAGACACGAGAAATTAGGCCTCAGTAAACGCGCTGCCGAGGAGATGCATATGTTACCACTGGGTCGCCGAAGCCGTGTAGCGGCAAGACGCCGTGCTTCTCGATGAGGCTGACTGTATACAACCCACACTGTCTGCCGCCATGACACTGAGCTCCTAAAATAAGTAGCCTTTCGCTGTTGCCGCTTTCGTTGATTGCTCATTGCTTTCGTCGAAGTCAAGGCGTCCGCAGTTCAGCGGTCCTTTCACCGAGTTTGCACTGCAGCGCAATATCCAGGCGTATAGTTCAGATTACGAGGTCATGTGCCGAGTGTAGCGGCCGAGTTTCTCAAAGCGTGGGTCAGCTAACTAGTTTCGCGCGCAGAAGCATTGTCTTATGTGTACACGCCTGCATGTATAAGGTTATAGCGCTGGCAGTCACTAGGACGTGCTGCTGCTGCGACTTGCTGCTGTTGCTGTTGTTGCTGCAGCTGCTGCCGCTGCTGCTGCCGCTGCTGTCGTCGCTGCCGCCGCCGCCGCCGCCGCCGCCGCCGCCGCCTTGTCTCCGTAACGGAGTTGCAGTTATTGCCAGCTGCTCTTATGGAGGAGTTTGGCGAGTTTGAGGCAATATTTAGTGGAGCAAACTCAGTGTTTCTTATAGGTTGGCTATATTAGTAGAAGCTTGCTAGCTGTACCATGGTTTGTGATAAGAAAACATCGCAATAAACGAAGACAGGCCGGAAGAGAGAACAAACACTTATACTATATAGATGGCGTGCAAGCGATTCTTCCCATAGTCATCCTACTTGCGCTTGCCGCGGGCGTATATACTGTTTTATCTACCTAGTGAGAAGAATAAGGGGAACAGGGGAATTTGATTTTAATGCGTGAGCCTAGGGGCGTCAAAATGGAAAAAAGTGTGTGTGTGAAGTGTGGGAAGCCGGTCACAGTACACACACAAACACACACACACACACACACACATATATATATATATATATATATATATATATATATATATATATATATATATATATATATATATATATGTGTATATATGGATGCTCCGGGGTGTTCGCTGACGCAATGCGCTGGCTGCCTGCACTGTCGCTAGCTGCTGCCCCTCCCAGTTTCGTTTTCGCGCGTTCCGATAACCGAATTTCATCGTGCCATTGTTCCGCGGGTAAACGCATTCTTCCAGATCCAAAAGTTGATATGGATTGTAACCATATCAACTTTTGAGCTCACTATAATTTCTCAGTTAGGATGATCCCTACTGAAGCTGAAAGTTTAAAATGTAATTAACGGTCTTTTTAATTAGCGACTAATTCCTACAGGTCACTCGTCACCCTGTGGTCGTCACCATGGACGCCATATCTCCGAAGGAACCATTCTTCTATTTCAAAATGAATATTTATAAAAATAACCTAAAAAATTCGTAGAAACACTCGGTATAATGTAGCTGTAAAATCTCCGCCTCCAACGTGGTAAACACGAGTTTAAATCTCAGGTCCATTTCTTTACTTTAACGATAACGCTAGAGTTTTAAAAAACGCTGTTACCAGCGCGCTTCATCCTGATCATTCGATATAAATCCGGTGAAAGTTTGTAGGAGCTGCTGTGAGGTGACAGTACTTGGCTTTTCCCGCCGGCGGCCTGCAGCAAAATATGTTCACAAGTGAAATGAAGATGATAGATACAGTGTTAAACGGTACGGCCATGTTGAAGTAATTCCGAATGATGTAAAACGAGTAGTATAAGTAGACACGTTTCCCATTTACTGAAAACGTTTACACCGTCTGGTCTGTGGTCACACTCACAACAATGCGGCGAACGCGCGATTGCTTCTGTCTTTCGCCCCATAGCGCAAGCCGGCGAACGTTCTGCGTCGTGTCACAGCGTATTTTCTTCTGCCGCACAAACTTCGCTGGGAAAATTGGCTCTCCCAGAGTCATTACACATAGCGTACGCCTAATGATTGCGTGCTGCTCATATCGATAAGTCAACGTGCATGATTTGCGGTGGGTGCGAAGTACAACCACTAAACGTCGATAAACAAAAAATCCCCCTGCGTGTTCTGCAGGAGCTGGTGGGAGCAGTAGCCCACTCCCAGAGTCTGTGCGATCGGAGGGGTTTGCGAGTGGGAACGAACTGGTTTGCGACCGCGAACGAACGCACGAAGCGCAACTCGAGTTCCTACATAGCACGTGTTGGCGCATTCGTAGCAAAAGGAAAGTGGCGTAAGGGTTGTCAAATAACCGATCACACCTTTACCACAATAAACTAGAACAATAGAAACAAGGACTTTGGAGGGGGTTATATGAGACCAACAAAATAAAGGAGCCATATTCACAAACGATGACTCTCGAGACTTGCTAACGTCATCGTTCTCATTACTTGGATTTCTAGGCTCAGATGCAATTTTGTTTCTGTACGATTCTCTTTAAAAATGTATGTTATTCACGCGTTCCTTGTCCGCGCAAGCTCTTGCCTGCGTTCTAACTGCGCCTCGGTAAGGCGAAATCAAAAGCTGCCAAGCCAACGCCTGTTAGATAGCAGGCCTGCGCACTCTGCGTTACAACTTCATATTACAACTTCACACGAAACGGTGACGTCAAAATCAACGCAGGAGCGTTCCCATTAGATTCTATTCCAGTTGGGCAAGGTAGTATGACCTCACGGATCGAAGCGCACCAGCCTAGTACAATCTAGGAAGCATTTGTCAGGCGTCTCAACGCACTCACTTAACCGCGAGGGGTTCATAAGAAGAAGGACCGCTCTGCGGTTTTCAAATGGACCCTAATGCTTTCAAATTCACCTCATAACAAGTGCTTAGGCGTTCTGGGATTTTTTTTTCTTCTGTTCGTATGGCCCAGGAAAGTGCTCCGCGATAAATAAAAGGAACACCCTTTGCAGCTGCTTTAGTTACATGCAAAAGTATGGCGTTGGATGCTACTTGTCGGTTTAGAGCGTCGCGATTGGAAGCCTGACGCGACTTCGCAAACTTACTGGCGACACTATATTCCACGCACTGACAGATGCAGAATGTATATTAAATAATCATCAGCTAAACGTAGGTGGCGTGGAGGTAGAGTATCCGCTTCACGTACATGAGGACCGTGGTTCGAATCTAGGTACAGCGCAATTTTGCACCAGATTTTAAAAAAATCCGCGTGTTCATAAAATTGCATAAACAGGCCTAGAGTGCGGCCTCATCCCGGTGTCCAGAACCGGCAACGCACTCCGTCACCAGAGCAGGATTGGCCACCCTGGGGCAGTACTTGGCCACAACCTCCTACATGAATACAACAATCAAACCCTGGCCCTCAGCCCCCAGCGTCTGCGAAGCAACTGACCACGGCGGCGGTCAGACCTATGACGCAGCAGAGAATACGTGGGTTAAGAATACGTGGGTCCAAACAGGCCGCCATTGGAATTTGAACCTGGCCACGTTTAACGCTAGAACGTTATCTAGGGAGCGGGTCTAGCGGTGCTATCGAAGGAATTAGAGGGCAGTAAATGGGATGTAATAGGGCTCAGTGAAGTTAGGAGGACTAAAGAAGCATGTACAGTGCTAAAAAGAGGGCACGTCCTGTGCTACCGGCGTTTAATGGAGAGACGAGAACTAGGAGTCGGATTCCTGATTAATAAGAATTTAGTTGGTAACACACAGGAATTCTACAGCATTAACGAGAGAGTGGCAGGTCTTGTGAAACTTCTTAAGTTGTACAAATTGACGGTCGTACGAGTCTCCGCCCCTACATCCACTCCTGATGGACAGGAAGTCGAAGGCTACTATGAAGACGTGGAATCGGCGATGGGTAAAGTCAAAACACAATAGACTGTACTGATGGGTGACATCAGTGCCATGGTAGGCAAGAAACAGGCTGGAGACATGTCAGTGGAGGAATATGGCCTATGCTCTAGGAATAGCAGAGGAGAGTTATTAGTAGAGTTTGCATAACAGAATAATATGCGGATAATGAATACCTTCTTCCGCAAGCGGGTTAGCCGAAAGTGGACTTGGACGAGCCCGAATGGCGAGACAAGAAATGAAATAGACTTCATACTCTGCGCTAACCCTAGCATCATACAAGATGTAGACGTGTTCGGCAAGGTGCGCTGCAGTGACCATAGGATACCGGAATCTTGGAAGAAGGCTAACATAATCTTAATCCATATGAAAGGGGACGCCGAAGACTGGAAAAATTATAGACCGATCAGCTTACTGTCCGTTGCCTTTAAAGTATTTACTAAGGTAATCGCAAATAGAGTCAGGAACACCTTAGACTTCTGTCAACCAGAGGACCAGGCAGGATTCGGTAAAGGCTACTCAACAATAGAAAACATTCGCACTATCAATCACGTGAAAGAGAAATGTGCAGAATATAACCAACCCTTATATATATCTTTCATTGATTACGAGAAAGCGTTTGATTCAGTCGAAACCTCAGCAGTCATGGAGGCATTACGATATCAGGGTGTAGGCGAGCCATATGTAAAAATACTGAAACATATCTATAGCAGCTTCACAGCCACCGTAGTGCTCCATAAAGATAGCAACAAAATCCCAATAAAGAAAGGTGTCAGGCAGGGAGATACGATCTCTTCAATGCTATTCACAGCGTGTTTACAGGAGGTATTAAGAGACCTGGATAGGGAAGAATTGGGGATAAGAGTTAATGGAGAATACCTCATTAACTTGTGATCCACTGATCATATTGCCTTGCTTAGTAACTCAGGGGACCAATTGCAATGCATGCTCACTGATCTGGAGAGGCAAAGCAGAAGGGTGAGTCTAAAAATTAATCTGCAGAAAGCTAAAGTAATGTTTAACAGGATCGATAGAGAACAGCAGTTTACGATAGGTAGTGAGGCACTGGAAGTGGTAAGGGAATACATCTACTTAGGGCAGGCAGTGACTGCGGATAAAGATCATGAGACTGAAATAATCAGAAGAATAAGAATGGGCTGGGGTGCGTTTGGCAGGCATTCTCAGAACATGAACAGCAGGTTGCCATTATCCCTCAAGAGAAAATTGTATAACAGCTGTGTCTTACCAGTACTCACGTACGGGGCAGAAACCTGGAGGCTTACGATAAGGGTTCTACTTAAGTTGAGGACGACGCAACGAGCTATGGAAAGAAGAATGATAGGTGTAACGTTAAGGGATAAGAAAAGAGCAGATTGGGTGAGGGAACAAACTCGAGTCAATGACATTTTAGTTGAAATCAAGAAAAAAAATGGTCATGGGCAGGACGTGTAATGAGGAGGGAAGATAACCGATGGTCATTAAGGGTTACGGATTCCAAGGGAAGGGAAGCGTAGCAGGGGGTGGCAGAAAGTTAGGTGGGTGGATGAGATTAATAAGTTTGCAGGGACAACATGGCCACAATAAGTATATGACCGGGGTAATTGGAGAAGTATGGGAGAGGCCTTTGCCCTGCAGTGGGCGTAACCAGGCTGATGATGATGATGAAAGGTACGAAGGCTCAATTAGAAGATCGACAAAGATTGAGCGGCACAGAGACGGAATTAAACGAAAATAATGCATGCGCATTGATGGAAGAAAGAAAGAGGGAGAAGCGGCCTGACAGAATATACATTGCTTTAATTACGTTTCGCTGCTTCGAAACACCACGGAATGTGGCGGTCAACAAGCCCTTGCAGATTCATTTCCTTTAAATATTCGCTGGTTTTTATGTGTCTGTGTTGACGGTGTTGCGGCACATTTCTTGATGGGAAGTTTTACGCAGACATTGTGCCAAAAGCTGCTGCCCACAAGAAAAAGTCTTTTTTTTTCTCCATATCTCTAAGTAGACATAAGCATAGAATGCGACTTTATTGCACAATCGCGTGAGCAATATGAAAAAGAGCATCTGAAGACCGTGCTGCTAGAGTAACAAATTGTGTTTTGCAATGCTTCTGCGGCAACATGGCAGAAACGTTAATGACGGTTCTTTAGAATATTGGGATTCGAAGAAACAAAATTTAATAGTACATGAGGACAATGTGTTTTAGCGTATGTAGGCGCGATAAATTTGCTTTTTAGAAGGTTGGAAGGAAACCTGCATGCGGTTTACCAGCAGTATAGGTGAATTTTTTAAATACTTTATTCGTGGCTTTTTATGAGTCTAAACCGCGATCTGACTATGAGGTACGCCGTAGCAGTGTACTATGCAATAATTTTGACCCTTGGGGTTGTTTAAGGTGCGCCCAAAGCACTAAAAAAATTGTGGGGTTTTACGTGCCAAAACCACTTTCTGACTCTGAGGCACGTCGTAGTGGGGGACTCCGGAAATTTCGACCACCTGGGGTTCTTTAACGTGCGCCTAAATCTAAGCACACGGGTGTTTTCGCATTTCGCCCCCATCGAAATGCGGCGGCCGTGGCCGGGAATGAACCCGCGACCTCGTGCTCAGCAGCGCAACGCCATTTATATACCACTGCGCGTAGCGGTTTAAGTAAGTATTCGGAGTCAGATGGAGCACAACCGACTCAATATTCAACATTGGCACTATTAAGCACGAACAGCTACTTTGTTCATTGAGCAGCCCGAGACGACCGGCGAAGGAAGAGGATGGCATCGTAACGGGGTTTTCACATGGCCGCATATGATGTTTCCCCACTTTTATACGAGTTGTAAAATACCTGAGCAGTATACTTGTAAGTATATTGCAATAGTTCTCTCGAATTTCTCATTACTGGCCCTTTTCTAGTGACTTTGTGAGGTGGTTCTTATGCACTGCGCGTGCCCGGCAGTCTGGTCGCGACCCAAGGGGCAAGAACACGACGCACATACGACATGCGGCGGACTGCGGATCTATCGGGAGGTTAGAGCGAAGGCGTTCACGGGATTCGGCGCAGTGGTATAATAACTGGACCTTATAATGTACACCGTTCACGCATTCTAGTTTGTCTTTTCTCGCTCGCAAAGAGTCACTAAAGAGCAATAGGAAATCAGTTCAGACTGGTTAATTATCCGTTCGACGTTCTAGTTTCATTCATTTCACGAAGAAAAGGTTCGTTGTTGCTAGAAGAAATAAAGACAGAATTTCCTCCTCGTGGAATTCCTGCAGAAAGCATCCGTTGTACAGAAATTCGCTTAGGCTGAATCGGTTACAAATGAGTCGCTTACACCGCTGAAGTAATCCTGGCAAAACCGCAGGGCTGGTTATTGTATAATTTCCTTATTAGCTCACCGCGCCTTAGAAGACATCACGTGCGCTTGGTGGTTAGCGGATATGCGTGAGTCTCAGTAGCACATAGCCTCCGAGATTTTTCAGCGCACCGCGTGCGTGCCGGCGCCGCCAATTCTTGGAGGCCATTGCTTCTAGGTCACGCGTCTTACGGCGAGAGGTAATGCATGAGGTAATGCGAGAGGTTTGTATTCGATTTCTGTATAAAGACCGCTACTCTTTGAGAAATTTTTGCGACGCTTCTGCTCGTATTTCAAACGTAAAATTTTGCACTGAGGTTCCTCCATATTTCCAGTATTGGCCTCTAGCTCCACCACTGGAAAAGCTGGCGCCACCGTCGGCGTGACGTGCTAGGAGGGATCACGTGGACATAGCGGCCGCGTCGGCTGCTTCGGGCGCGCCGAAGCGAGCTGAAAACGAGTTTAAATTCCCTCGTGCGCTGCGGTCCTCATTTAGTGGCGAAATTTTTCCGCTTCGAGTGTCTCCTTTACAACGCTTGAAAGCACTACAATAGGTAGTGGCTGCCTTTGAAGGCGCGCAACATGGTAGGCTTCTACTCGGTGCCGCAGGGCCGGACGCACGTAACGGAGGCCGGTGTCAGCCTTATTCACACGTAGCCGCAGGACAAGAAGCTGTGTGAAGCTTAATAATAATAATATTTGGGGTTTTACGTGCCAAAACCACTTTCTGATTATGAGGCACGCCGTAGTGGAGGACTCCGGAAATTTTGACCACCTGGGGTTCTTTAACGTGCACCTAAATCTAAGCACACGGGTGTTTTCGCATTTCGCCCCCATCGAAATGCGGCCGCCGTGGCCGCTTGGCTCGCGAAACATAAAACCGGCAAACAGTCATCGGCTAAAACTCGGGTATGCAGCAAGCACAGACGCGAGGAAGATTTCTGCTACGGCGCCCGGTCTGCGATATTCTGAAAACGCGCACTGAGACGCTCGCCCGAGTCCGCTGCCCGACTAATGTCATGACGGTTTGGTCTATGAACTTGTCGACACTATAGATACTGGCAAGTTCAGTGGAGTGGAAAGGCAGCGGTAAGAAGCACATTTAAAGAAAGCATGGCATATGGTCATGTTTGTGTTATGAATTAATGCACTGGATTACAATAAAGGAGCAGCGGGAAATTGCACGCTGAGAACGCCGATAAACATACAGTGCGACGCAACTCGAGAAATAGTATTGAAATGTCAAAGAATTTAGAAGAAAAAAAAGATTGAATCGTCGCGACGGCACATTACAGTCCCTGTAGGCGTCGAAGTCTCTACAATGAAATTATTTTTTGAACAGCTCTGATAGCGCCCACGCAACAATGGCTGCTTGTCTGCTGTCAAATGCTCATATTCTGCGGCCTAAAGCTCATGGCACGGTGCGAAAACGCGCACGCGGAGAAAGCGAAACAGTGCGCGGACAAGCATGCAGACGCGCTGTCGGTCGCTGCGAATCTGCGCGATCGCTGCATTGAGGCTGCATTCTATTACGCTCCATTTAGTTATACAAACACTATAAGAACATATTTCACATAGTTTGCTCTCAGTGTTTACCTACCTTTCACGCAAGAAGCCGGTTCGGGAGACTCCATCGCGGCGACCGCGCGCAGTGGCGTTCACAGTACGTATTCGGTAAAGAGATAGCGGCTGTGAACGATTGTGTGCTTTCAGTTTGCCCAAGATTATTATTTAGACAGTAAGAAACTTCTCTTGTTTCGAAAGTACTTACAGAAATGTCCGGAAGAGCTCGCGCGTGGTGTTTTCAGTGAGCGCTGACAGCAAAACCTATGAGGAGCGCGCCACGTGATCCCTCATACTACGCCAGCGAGGCGCTTCCGATAGAGGGCGACTCCGTAACTCCTCGCCGCCAATATTAGGCATTTTACGCGATCGAAAATTTCATTTCAGAGTTCCTTTTAGTGTGAAGTAGGAGGTTTCAAAGCATTTTCTCGTGTTTAGGCTATTTCGACTCAAGAACAGTTTCCAAGACTCTTAATATGTTGATTCTTTTCTTCCTTTAGAATGCAATCTAGCCTTTATTTACTGACAAAAAAAATTGCTTTCCAAGGCCGTGACGTCATGGCGAGATGGCGCGTCAACTCTAAGGCGTAGTCACCACCCCTCTTTCATTCTTTCTGGCTCGCGAAGCCTAGTCTTACGCTAACAGTAGCTGTTATTTCATTGCGGAAGCATAATTGTGTAATGCAGACAACTTAATATTCCTCTTTAGTGTCCCTTTGATTATATTTGCCCAACTGTGCGACTGAAGTGTTACTGAAAAGGGAAGGCTTTCATGATTATTCTTCGATATATTGACGGGTGTACTTGTTTATCTTTATGCGGTGACCGCTTTTTACCGGCTAACAAATGTTAAAGATTATTGCTCAGCGCAGGACACGTCTGCATATATCGGAAGGTTTGCGAATTTTATCGATGTTTCTCTCCGTTGTCTATTGCCATCGAACCTTGTCTAACATGAATGTATGCGGGACCCGATTTGTGTAGTACTTTCTGGAAGGTACGCGGGCAATAGCGCACACGCTGGATCCTTCGACGAGTTATGTATAAAAGCCGACGCGCTTGACCCTCTGAACAGATTTGGATGATCGTCGACTCCGATCGCCGCTATGGTTTTGCTTTGCGTATATATATATATATACTACTGTATATATATATATAACAAACACACCAGGGACCGCATAGGGTAAATTATCTGTACTTATTTGTTGGCATCTTCCGATATGACTAACACACATCGGTCCTCTCTGTTTCCTTTCTCCTCTCTTCTCGTGTGTATATATATATTTCACTAATATGTATGTATGTATGTATGTATGTATGTATGTATGTATGTATGTATGTATGTATGTATGTATGTATGTATGTATGTATGTATGTATGTATGTATGTATGTACGTATGTATGTCTGTACCTCTCGGAGGACGTTTATATACAAACGACCCTTGGCCTCAGTTCCGAGCGGACAACCCGTCGAGAGCAACACGCAAAACAAACACAACGAGCCAGCTTTCATTCGCAAAGACCTGGTTCCTAACTTCTACGCATCGCATGAGTAGCCATTGGCCGAGTTCGCTGGAGTATAAAGAAAAAAAATTAATAAGAAATACAACCGTAGCGATAATATCTACCTTAATTTTCCGCGGCACCTTCAGAGGCGCTGATTAAAGTGCCATCGTGAACGAGGGCGCACCGCCAATTTTTCACGCTTTATTACACGCAGAATATCGCAGTGCACTGTGCGGTAGATCGCTATCACAGCCGCGCATCTATCGAATGCCGTTCTGTAGCTGAGAAATTAAATTTAAGCCCCCGGCGAAAGAACGCGTATGCACGACATACGTGGCATTGAGCTGATTATTTAATTATCCGTTAAAAAATCTAATATCTGCGCAGCCCCTGTATATAGCATAGCAGGCGTATAGAAGCAGTACAATATACAGCACGCTTTCCAAAACGGCTTAATGGCATATAAAAAGCGTTGTCCCTCCTTATAGAGATCACCTCACGTTTTATATTTACAGCGCGTTCGACTAAATGCGTGCTAGTTAAGTAGAGCGTGCGCTGGCATTCGGGAATATTCCAAATGATTGGTTTCGGTTGCGTTATTTTCAGTAAACAGGTATATTTACATGTATTCGTGTCTGCTATACATAAAACTGGAACAAGGTATTGCCACAGACCCACACCCTCTGGTATCAAATAAACTAACTAAAAATTCCACTGACAATTGCGATGCTCCGGCATGCGAATTTTGAGCACAGTTGTTTAAATGTTTTGAATTCGCCATATATGGTGCCAAAGAATTTGATTCTGAACTACAGGGTGCTCTCGGCGGCGTCGCTGAGCCTCGGGCAGCTCGTTTAAGCGCAGCGGCAGACGAAGCATTTCCATCGGTTGCGTCGTTCATTGTTTTTTTACAAAGCGTGAACACTGGGATGCATGGCTCGCGCGAAGCGCATTCGCTAGCGGCGGCGGCGCCGCAGGCGAAGTAGCGCTACAGCCCCTTGATAATTTGAAAGTAGCGCCACTCTTTTAACTCTGCCGCCGCCGCGCGACCTCCTCGCCTCCTCCTCGCCCCTTGCGCATCCCCACCCCTCCGCGGCAGCGACTTTTGCCCCCGTTTTTCTTCCCTACGATTGGTCGAAACGCGCGGATCTTGCGTTTCGCTTGTGGTTTTCTTTCTCGTTCGCGCCATTTTTCTCCTCAGCTCGGCTGTCGTGGCGCTTCAGGCCGGCGTAGCGAATGTTGTACGCTGCGTTTACTGCTCTATGTGTTAGCGTTATGTCATGCTGTTGCGCATATAACCGCAGTAAGAAACCTGAAGGTGGATATGCCTTTTTTTATGATATCACAAGGAAAGCGTCACGGCTTGCGGAGGGAGCAGCGGCTGCATAACATTGGCGGAAAGAACTTTATTCCAACAAAGCACAGCGTTGATTGTGATGTGAGGCGCCTTTGTTATTACTCGTAGCAAAGCATACCTAATGCTGCATTTTTCGTTCTTCCGGCATGCTCACCAGCGTTTTTGTTGCGGCAATTTGTACGTTGCATACAAGTGGGGTTGTCCTCAGTATGCTTAATATTCTGCGGTGGCTCCATCACCTGGCACGTCGCCAACTGTTAAGTCGGAAACGCAGCACTCCAGATTCTGCTTTCCGCTGTAAAAAATTATGTGCGAAGGTACAGCCACTCGGGGACCGCACTTTTCGCGATTGTTAGGATCTGATGCCTGTTTTACTGAAAATTGATATGGCGGCTTGTAGAAGAGCTCTTATTTCTACCTTACGTCGATCTGTGCGTCAGTCAGATAAAATTAATGAATGGAAGCCCTGAAAAAATTAGTGGCAAGTATACCCGTGGTATTGCAGGTGATGAGCGCTAGCTAGTCCACATTGTATTTAAAGTTTAAGGCGAAAGCCTTTAGATCTCTGTTTCAAGGTAGCGTTGTTAACAGGAAATATCACGTTACCCAAGAAAGGCCAGAGGCGACCCAAAGCATGTCCACCCCTGTATAAGGGTATGATTAGCCAAGGTAACTAATGATTCATTAGCAATTGAATTAGGGCGAATGAGAGAGGATTCAGGTGGATTAGAGTATATTAAGAAGGATTACGGCGAATTAAGGTGCATGAATAAGGATTAAGGTCTATGAAAGAGGATGATGGTGGATGAAGGAGGATTAAGGTGGGTTAAGGCGAGTTAGGGTTGATGGTGTATTAAGACCCATTGGGGTAGATTAAGATGCATGAACAAACATTAGGAAGGATTAAGTTGGATGAAGGAGGATTAAGGTCGATTAGGGTTGATCAAGGAGGATTAGGACCGATTAGGATGGATCATGGTAGAATAAGGTTGATTGGGGTTTATCACGCTGGATTGGGGTTATTAGCCAGATTTAAGGTGAAATAATGTGCACAAATAAGGATTAAAGGGACACTAAAGGTTAATATTAAGTCAACGTGGACTGTTGAAATACCATCCCAGAATCCTGGAAACGCTTGTTTTATGGACTTATTTTAAAAGAAAATGCGTTCTGAAGCGTCCGCGTACTTCTAGCGCAGTTCAAATGGCCCACCCTCCGATCGAGGAATCATGACGTCATGGTCTCATACTGACGTTGCGCCGTCGGTGCGTAACACGGCACCCGCAAACGGCGCTACGGCTTTTCTGCGAGCTAGCAGAACCAGCGTAGCACGACGCGATAACGAAACAACTGAAACTCGAAACCGCCCCCAGTGCAGAGTCGAGCGCGCACAGTCGAGCGAAAACGGAACCTTTCAATCACCCGTACTACTGAAGGGTAACGTCAAAATGTCATTTTTTTAGAATCGAACAGAAGTAGACAAGTAGCATTTTCTTCCGTCTTATAACCTAATAAAATGATATTTTTAATACGAGTACTTTAGTACTAGTGACATAAATTATGATGAGGAGTGCTTTCGTCATCGGGCTAGTACCGGAATGTCGCTGGGGGGTTTCAAATCGTGTTATGCATTTACCTCAATTTCTCGGTTATTAAAGCTCTGTTCGCGATTTTATTGACGCCTTAGACGTTCTAGAGCATTGCTTATCACTTTAACTTGACTTTATAGTAACCTCTAATGTCCCTTTAGGGTGGATGAAAGAGCATTAGGCTAGATTAAGGGGAATTAGGCTTGATGACAGTGTTAAGACGGATAAGGGTGGAATAAGGTGGATTAGGTTGTATTAAGGAGGATTAAGGAGCGCGAACAAGAATTAGGGAGGATTAGGGTGGATAAAGGAGGATTAAGGTTGTAAAGCCTACTGTAATAAACCTTAATCCACGCCAATCCTTCATCCACCTTAATCCTATTTATTACACCTTTTTAAGTCTTAATCCAATCAGTAATCAATCATTGCTTAACATTACTAATCAGTAATAATCTCTTTACACGACTTCACATGCTTTGGTTCGCTTCCGGCCTTCCTTCGTTGACGCGATATTTTATGTAGCTCACAACGCGACCTTGAAACAGAGATCTAAAGCTTTTGACTAGTAAGCCACACACAAAGGGATGCACCACAAGCGATAAGTAAAGGCGCACTAAGTAAAGCATCTCATCATGTGGCAGAAAAATTGTCTGGCGTATAGAATTCGCCTCAAAGCTCCTTTTACGTCAGTATACCCCGTTCAAACGGC
Source organism: Dermacentor albipictus (assembly GCF_038994185.2). Taxonomy (NCBI): domain Eukaryota; kingdom Metazoa; phylum Arthropoda; class Arachnida; order Ixodida; family Ixodidae; genus Dermacentor; species Dermacentor albipictus. The sequence continues at coordinate 5,929,415 of NW_027225571.1, read as the reverse complement.
TTTAAGAAAATACCAACCACCTCATAAACGTTGCCTTAAGCATTATCAATGCTGTTATCAGCTTTTCTGAAAATTTTCAACACCACTGGGGCGCGCGAATGGCCCCAAATTACACGCCTCCATAGAATGCTGCGGCCCAACCGCGGGAGCCCAGGAGAAAAAGCGTGCCGTGCGCAGCCGGTGACCGAGGAGAATCGATGAGGAAAGCGTCGCGAGGAGGAGAGTGTCGCTACTTTCAAATTATCAAGGGGCTTTAAGAAGCGCATGCGCACTGGGTCCGAAGCCAACATTAGCGCTTCGTTTCCGCGATTGTGCATGCCTGGTCGCCGCCGGCACTCCGCCTTCCTCCTTGCCCTCTTGCCATACCTTCCTCCACTTTCAGCCTGAAGGATCCGTTGCACACTCCTCTGTGCTTTCCTGCTTGCTCCTCTTCGCTCTCGCCGCTTTTTTCATCCCCCGCTACGTGACACCTTCGTTCTCATCTTTCGCTGTGCTCGTTCGCTCGGTTGCGAGTGACGCCGACGCTGGCCGCAGGAACGTGCGCCTAAGAGCAGTGCTCTAACACAAATAAACGAGCGAGCAAGGAAGCCTTCGCTCAGGCTTCCGACAACGAAAGTGTCGAGGTTTCACGGCGATGCCCTCTCTCCTCACGCAACAGTCTTGCCCGCTCTGCTGCATCGAGGCGCGCTCGTGACATGGCTTCGCAGCCAATGGAAATTTAGCTGCCGGTTTTCAATTGTCCTGACGTCATACGCCGTCTTTTTTGCTCAATGGAGCATTTGATGCTGTCGCATCAAGAAACTGATCAACGCAGGTGCACTGCATGGCTTTACTATGTTCGGTGTGGCGTTTCCTGGATCAAAACTTAAGCGCAAGCGACGTCACTGGCGTGGAGAGGGTGCTACGCTTCGAGACACCCGCGAACAGCCTCTGCGGTGGCCGCACCCACGCAAAGCAGTGCGCTGGCAGCTGGAATACTCGGTCCGAAAGGCGTTTGGTTATAAGGAGCATTTGTGCACGCAATACTGAGGCAAGCCGGAACTAAACGCTTGGGCGTGCGCGGTCCAGCGACGGCGACAAAAGCGCTCAGCGAATTTTTTTTATGGAAAGCTCGCGTGACTAAGAGAGTTGCATGGCGCACGTGCACAAGTATATAGCCCCGCCCTACCCGAGCAGTAGGCGAGTGCGGAGGCTGTCGTCGAAAAAGGCGTTGGTGCGTATGCATAAATCCCATTATCCCTTGACAGATGGATGACTGTGGCGACTGTACTTCGCAAAATTGTCAGTTATCCACTGAGGGAACGAGCTCCTACGCAATTCAATAGAGTCGAACAAACGAGCCTCACACAACGCTTCGAGCAACAATTTCCCCAAGGTCTGGCGTGCCCGCTTTGCGTCCATTTATCTGGCTCAGCTTGTTCATTTCTTCGACGACGTAATTTCTTCTTACACTCTTTCTTTTCTTCATTTCGTCGCCCACTAGTTGCAGATATTTTTGTAGATTTACTCACTCACAGTACAGTGGTAAATGCACATTTGATTTATTCTCTAACTTTTAGGAACATTTACTTCCCTGATTCAGACAAGAAATGCATGTGCACTATGCAATGACTTAGCGAAATTTACGTCGCATGCTCTGGCGATGTCCCGCGTTACGCGGCGATGAAAGCAACACTTCTTCACGCTGGGATGCTGCCCTACACAGCCCCAACCTCGAAGAACAGTTATGGGCAGTCCAACGGGCCCGCGACGCCGCGGAGAGACTCGGCCTATCTATCCCGACATGGGAGCGGCCCGCTGCGCGCTAGTGCGCACCCTAAAGGACCCTAATACAGTTTTTCATCCATCCATCCTGATTTGGTTACGCCATAGAGAAATTCTCTATGGGGTAACCACTATGGGAACCACTATGGGGAACTCTCTATAGAGAGAGTTCTCTATGGTTACTCCATATTACTCGGCGGGTGTTCCAGCTAATCTGCGCGAAGATATATATATATATATATATATATATATATATATATATATATATATATATATATATATATATATATATATATATTGTCACGTGGTGGTGACGTTTAAGAACACAGTAGCAAATACTGTGAAAGACAAAACTAACTTCTATTGGGCGAACCTGTGCCCACAAAAACAGGCTACACTTATAGCACAACGATAGCGGCGAGCACGGTCGGCGATCGTCGAAAATCTGATCAGCGGGTCAAGGGCGTCGGCTTTTATACAGCAGTCGTCGAATGTTCCAGACTAATCGTTGGGACCCGCATGCCTTCCACAAAGTTCTACATCATTCGCGTCACGCGATGAAGTCAGATAACACAAGGTTCGGCGACAACAGACAGCCGGGAAGAAGCATCGATAACTTTCCAGAAACTTCGGATACATACAGGCGCGTCCCGCGCTGTTCGATTACATTGTTAAGCGGCGAAGCGTGGTCGCCCGGTAAAGATAAGTACACGTGTCAATACCCCCCTCTTAAAAAGCATCGACCCGATGCTGCAAACAAATGAAAGTAATAAACAAAAGCACTCGTAGCAAAGAAAACAACAAAAATAAGGAAGTTCGTCAGCGTCCGTAAAAGGGTTTAAGGCGCACCACATGGACCACTTCAGATCGTGCGCGGCGCCGCTGTGAATGCGAAATGCCATCTGGCACGACCTCATAGTCCAGTGCGCCAATACGTCGGATGACTTTGTACGGTCCGAAATAGCCTCGCAGTAGTTTCTCACTGAGTCCTCGTCGGCGTATCGGGGTCCATACCCAAACACGGTCGCCGGGCTGGTACTCGACGAAGCGTCGTCGGAGGTTGTAGTGTCGGCTGTCGGTCCTCTGCTGGTTCTTGATCCGCAGGCGGGCGAGTTGTCGGGCTTCTTCGGCGCGCTGGAGATAGGTAGCGACGTCAAGGTTCTCCTCGTCAGTGACGTGCGGCAGCATGGCGTCGAGCGTCGTCGTCGGGTTCCTGCCGTAGACCAGCTTGAATGGCGTGATCTGTGTGGTTCCTTGCACCACCGTGTTGTAAGCGAATGTTACGTACGGCAGGGCAGCATCCCAGGTCTAGTGGTCGACGTCGACGTACATCGCTAGCATGTCGGCGGGGGTCTTATTCAGCCGCTCCGTAAGACCATTCGTCTGCGGGTGGTAGGCCCTTGTCCTCCTGTGCCTTGTTTGACTGTATTTCAGAATGGCTTGGGTGAACTCCGCTGTAAAGGCCGTTCCTCTGTCGGTGATGAGGACTTCTGGGGCGCCATGTCGCAGTAGGATGTTCCCGGTTTCAGCCTGGATGCTTATGAATATTGAATGGTATAAAATGGAAATTCCAGGTCCTTTAGTCTATGTAGTAAAATGTTATGCTCCGTACTATCGTAGGCTGTTCAAATATCTAAAGTAACAGTAGCAACAACATGCTTAAGCACCGTGCAAATTTTATTCTGTTTTCTAGATCCACATGGGCATGCTAAATTGAATGTGTGGGTCTGAATCCAATTTGGCATGGCCTAAGCAAATGTTTATCCTCAACATATTTCACAATAAGGGCATTCAATGATCTTGCAATTAATTTAACTAAATTTGAGCTTAGTGATATTGGCGAAATTTTATCAGTTTTGTATCTTTCACCCTGATTTTTAAGAATTCGAAATATTTTGACGACTTTTCAAGCCTATGGATTCCACGAAAATTTTAGAGTGATTCACCACATTAAAAAAGGTCATCAGGAGGCTCCCTAAAATCTTAATTATGGGGTTTTACGTGCCAAAACTGTGATCTCTATATGAGGCACGCCGTAGTGGGCAGTCCGCAAATTTTGACCACCTGGCGTTCTTTAACGTGCACCTAAATCTAAGTACACGGGTGTTTTCGCATTTCGCCCCCATCGAAATGCGGCCACCATGGGCGGGATTTGATGCCATGACCTCGGGCTTAGCAGCCCAACACCATAGGCCACTAGGCAACCACGGCGGGTGAGGAGGCTCTCCAAATAATATTTTTAATAAATTAGAGGTCACACCGTCAGAACCTGGAGCTGATTCAATTAATCATTCCACAACCTTAGCGAATTCATCCATAGAAATCTCTATAATTTCGTTCGACGGCATTCGTATAATGGAGAAATTTGTCAAAAGAGAAGTATATTGAAGTTCTACTCCCTTAGAAATTTATTTCATAACTCCGTCATTTTCTGAGAACTAAAGCCAAGAAGTCAACATTACATGGTCATGGAACCGCTTTCCTACTATGAAGAAAATAGAATAATTTTCGTTTATTTTTGGATAGTGATAGGAAATGAAGATGTTTGCAGTCGTAGTCCTCTTTTACATTACAAAATGTCCACTGAAACATGTCTCTATAACATTTCTAATCACTCCGATTTCGGGACAACTAGTAGTATTTCCCATGCGGCTTTTCTTTTCCCGTAGTCTCGAGTGCATTCAGAAATCCACCAAGGACGATATGAATTACCTTTATTACATTTAGCCATAAATTCTGACTTCTTTCTAATATTTTCTAAAGGGTAACCTAGAGCCGTTTGTTTGCCGCCCTACACTCACCAAACAGAGACACGAGAACAGTTTGTAAGCGTTTTTAAACGTAATATAATTAATTAAGGATTTTTCCTGATCGTCTTTTGAGATTATGGGGTGGGTGATATCGAAAAATATTATGACGTGATAACTACCAAGAGCACTATCAACATATGAAGAGACTTGAACTACGGAATGTAAGGCATATAATAGAGATGCATGGTGCTCCGCCGCGCACGAAAGTAAGCGATCCGGAATTTACACAAGCAAGGTTGATATCCAATGGTGAATCCATAATCTGATACCGCAAGGGTGAGTCCTTAAGGTCCCTGACACATGGGGCCAATTGAAATCTCCCATAAGCATTATTTCGCATGCACGAGCCCATAGTGCGCTACCGAGGATGTGCGTGTCCGTCACACCAGAAGGAAAGTATGTAGTTGTAATGCAGATGGGGATGCATCCAGGTAGGTTTACTTTTATAGGTAAAATTTTGCATGCTGGAGCCGAAATTTGCAATAAGGTACGTAACTTACCTTACAATACCTTACCTTAGATCACGAGAAATATTACGGAAACAAATATTATTAACCCGTCACCTCTAATAGGACGCTATAGGTGAAATTATGTATAATATTTTAATTTGAAATTTTATTCTTGTCTTAACAATGTTTCCTGCAAGTTGATTATGTCAGGATTATCTGCGTAATAAGGCGTGTTAAGTCTTGTGAAGCTAAAAAGATAGAACGGCAGTTACACTTAAGCACCTTCAATAACACTATTTTGAATGCCGCAGTCTAAACTTTTTTCGTTAGAATACTTTCTTTTAACTTGAAGTTTGGATGGTATTTCTTGGACTTAGGTTGAGGACATGAGATTGATTCCTCATTGATGGGGGACGTCATTCTTTTCTGTGCCCGAGCGGCATTGTCTACATCCGCCATTTTTAAATCTCAACTATTCCGACTGTTAGTCCCACTGGGGACATGAGGGGAATTTGGATCCTAGGAATAAATACACGTAGTCATCTGTGCCTTCTTATCACTATTCTGTAAGTCAGACCCTGTTAACTGCCATGACACAGGGCATAGTCCAGTATTTTCCATGACATTAGTGATTTCCGCGATCACTGCTTGGGAAACACAATCACCAAGGCTCGCTAACAGTCGCTCCATAGCCTTAGCCGCTGCTTTTTTAACTGCCGTTTCTACGGCTGCAGTGAGATATATGTTCGTAAGAACTGCTGTCAAGTTGTAACTCCAACTTATCCATACATCCTTTCTTTGACAATGTTGATGGCCTCCCTCCTTGAGCAATGTTCGTCATCTTCATCATCAGTCTGTTTACGCCAACTGCAGGGCAAAGGCCTCTCCCATACTTCTCCAACTACCCCGGTCATATAATAATTGTGGCCATGTCGTCCCTGCAAACTGCTTAATCTCATCCGCCCACCTATCCTTCTGCCGCCCCCTGCTACGCTTCCCTTCTCTTGGAATCCAGTCCGTAACCCTTAATGACCATCGGTTATCTTCCCTGCTCATTACATGTCCTGCCCATGCCCATTTCTTTTTCTTGATTTCAACTAAAATGTCATTAACTCGCGCTTGTTCCCTCACCCAATCTGCTCTTTTCTTATCCCTTCACGTTACACCCATCATTCTTCTTTCCATAGCTCGTTACGTCGTCCTCAATTTAATTTGAACCCTGTTCGTTAGTCTACTGGTTTCTGCCCCGTAGGTGAGTACTGGTAAGACACAGCTGTAATACACTTTTCTCTTCAGGGATAACGGCAACCTGCTGTTCATGATAGAATGCCTGCCAAAAACATCCCATCCCATTCTTATTCTTCTCATTAGTTCAGTCTCATGATCCCGATTCGCGGTTACTACCTGCCCTAATTAGAAGTATTGCCTTACCACTTCCAGTGCCTCGCTACCTATCGTAAAGTGCTGTTCTCTTCCGAGACTGTTAAACATTACTTTAGTTTTCTGCAGATTAATGTTTAGACCCACCCTTCTGCTTTGCCTCTCCAGGTCAGTGAGCATGCATGGCAATTGGTCCCCTGAGTTACTAAGCAAGGCAATATCATGAACGAATCGCAAGTTACTAAGGTGTTCTCCATTAACTCTTATCCCCAAGTCTTCCCTATCCAGATCTCTGAATACCTCCTGTAAACACGATGTGAATAGCATTGGAGAGATCGTATCTCTCTGCCTGACGCCTTTCTTTATTGGGATTTGGTTGCTTTCTTTATGGAGGACTACGGTGGCTGTGGAGCCGCTATAGATATCTTTCAGTATTCGTACATGTGGCTCGTCTACACCCTGATTCCGTAATGCCTCCATGACTGCTGAGGTTTCGACTGAATCAAGTGCTTTCTCGTAATCTATAATCTATATATATATATATATATATATATATATATATATATATATATATATATATATATAAAAGGGCTGGTTATATCCCGCACATTTCTCTATCACCTGATTGATAGTGTGAATATGGTATGTTGTTGAGTAGCCTTTACGGAATCCTGCCTGGTCCTTTGCTTGACAGAAGTCTAAGGTGTTCCTGATTCTATTTGCGATTACCTTAGTAAATAGTTTGTAGGCAACGGACAGTAAGCTGATCGGTCTATACTTTTCAAGTCATTGGCGTCCCCTATCTTATGCAATAAGATTATGTTGGTGTTCTTCCAAGATTCCGGTACGCTCGAGGTCATGAGGCATCGCGTATACAGGGTGGGCAGTTTTTCTAGAACATTCTGCCCATGATCCCTCAACAAATATGCTGTCACCTGATCCTCCCCAGCTGCCTTCCCCCTTTGCATTGCTCCCAAGGCTTTCTTTAATTCTTTCGGTGTTACTTATGGGGTGCAATGGTGGCGTAGAGGTAGAGAATCCGCCTCGCGTGCAAGAGGACGGTGGCTCGAATCCCTGTGCCACGCAATTTTCCACCGGATTAAAAATATACGCGTGTTGATCAAATTGCACAAACAGGCCTGGTGCGCGGCCTGATCCCTATGACCTGAACCGGCAACGCACTCCCTCGCCAGAGCAGGATTGGCCACCCTGGTGCAGAACCGGCAACGCACTCCCTCACCAGAGCAGGATTGGCCACCCTGGTGCAGTACTTGGCTGCAAACTCCTATATGAATACAACAATCAAACCCCGGCCCTCACTCCCCAGCAGCTGATAAGCAACTGACCATGGCGGAGGTCAGACCTGTGACGCAGCAGAGGATGCTAAGCATCTCTGGGTCCGGACAGGCCGCCATTGGAATCTGAACCTGGCAACGTTTGACGCTAGAACGTTATCTAGTGAGGCGAGTCTAGCAGTGCTATTGGAGGAATTAGCGGGCAGTAAATGGGTATAATAGGGCCCAGTGAGGTTGGGAGGACCAAAGAAGCATATATATGTACAGTTCTAAAAAGCTGGCACGTCCCTTGTTACCGAGGCTTAGCGGAGAGTCGAGAACTAGGAGTCGCATTCCTGATTAATAAGGATATAGGTAACATACAGGAACTCTATAGTATTAATGAGAGGGTGGCACGTCTGGTTGTGAAACTTAATAAGAGGTACAAATTGAAGGTCGTACAGGCCTACACCCTAACATCCAGTCAGGAGGACCAGGAAGTGGAAAGCTTCTATGAAGACGTGGAAACGGAATTGGGTAAAGTCAAAACAAAATACACTATACTGATGGGCGACTTCAATGCCACGGCAGGCAAGAAGCATGCTGGATACTAGTCGGTACAAGAATATGGCATAGGCTCTAGGAATAGCAGGGGACAGTTATTAGTAGACTTTGCAGAACGGAATAATATGCGGATAATGAATACCTTCTTCCGCAAGCGGGATAGCCGAAAGGGGACGTGGAGGATCTCGAACGGCGAGACTAGAAATGAAATAGGCCTCATACTCTGCGCTAACCCTGGCATTATACAGGATGTAGACTTGCTCGGCAAGGTCCGCTGTAGTGACCATAGTATGGTAAGGACCGGAATTAGCGTAGACTTGAGGACGGAACGGAACAAACTGGTACTAAGAAGCCGATCAATGAGTTATCAGTAAGAGGGAAAATAGAGGTTTTCGGGTTCAAGATACTGGACAGGTATTCGGCTTTAACTCAGGAAGAGGACCTTAGTGTTGAAACAATAAACGACAATCTTATGGGCATCATTAAGGAGTGTGCAATAGACGACGGTGGTAACTTCGTTAGACAGGATACCAGTAAGCTATTGCAGAAGACGAAAGATCTCATTAAGAAACGTCAGTGTCTGAAAGCCTCTAACCTTACAGCTAGAATCGAACTGGCCAAACTTTCCAAGTTAATCAACAAGCGTAAGACAGCTGACATAAAGAAGTATAATGTGGATAGATTTGAACATTCTCTCAGGAATGGAGGAAGCCTAAAAGCAGTGTAGAAGAAACTAACAATCGGCAAGAGTCAGATGTATGCGTTAAGAGACAAAGCCGGCTATATCATTATTAATATGGATTGGATAGTTTAAGTGAGCAATGTTACTTGGCTATTACTTCCAGTGTCTGTATTTTTTTGTCCCGGTCAGAGCATTAGCATAGTAAGCGAAATAACTCCCCCCCCCCCCCCCCCCATAATCAGCATTGCTCTTTTTGGGCATTGCAATCCCATTGTGTGTGATCACCACCGCATGCGCGGCAACTTTGGTTTAACTTGCACCCGACAGCGCTGTAGCGGTGGTGGTGCAAGAGCCTCCACTCTGAATATAAGGAGCCACACTTCTATCTCTATTGGGCAGGAAATTCCAGCAAAAGTGGCAATAACTGATTCCGTCAGCGTCCCAAGCTTGTCTACGACTCTTGTACATCGATATATAGCTATCGCTTCCACCCCAGCTAGCTTTTAGAGTATTTTAGTGGGGTCGACACCTCAGGCTATTCTTTTGGTGCATGCAAATTTAAGTGCGCAGAAATGAAGGCATCCATCTGTGTTGAAGCGAAAGATGGGCATTTAGGTAAACCTTCTACACAGGACTGATCTGGTGACCTACACACAGTACCTACATGACCGAACTTCTCACATCGGTGATGATCCGATAAAGAGGTGGGTGTGGTAGCATGAATGGCTTCCTTTGTAGCCATGGGGTTGTTAAGTCGAATGGAACCGACTTCGTAACCAGGGGATGTTAAATCGGATGGACCCAATTAGAACCAACGCCACATGTTTGCTTGTCAGACCACTGCATAGGAAAGAATCCAAGGGTAAGTCATGAGGAGCAAGAGAAGCCGCTTAATGGTACGGACCCCTTCCGGAGTAGCCCTTGGACATCAGGTTATGTGGAAATGATCAAAATGAAATACGAAAATCAAAATATAGGAATCTAAGTTCGCCCGAAATTTAGACAAACCAACAGCCACAGAACACCAGACACGCGACGCCGCCGACAAAGCTTTCTCTGGCGGCCGAGCCACGAGGTTTCCTTCTTGTTGTCATTCTGCACCAGTGGCACATACCCACCGTGGGAGATCGGCCAAGAATTGGGCGGTTTGCAGAAAATGGATGAAATAAATTTCAAAAAAAGAAAGCTGTAGAGTTCAACCCACAGTGACTATCAACGGTAATGAGTTAGCATTGAATCAGTATACCCACGCAACGTATTGCCAACGTAGAAACGAATTGTGTACGAGGCGTGTACTGCAGCAGGACTCCTCTTTCGCGCTTTTCTAAGAAGCGCTGCGCGCCAGGTGCCTGGGAACCCTGACAATTGTTCCCTCGCTTGCCGCACGCTCATTGGCACATACTCAGTGACCCAAGTTGGCGAGAAGTTCATTGATGAGCGGAACATACTCAATGCATTCATGACGCAGCCTGCTAATGCATGCATCGGGTTGCTTCCCTTGAGGAAAGTTTGTGACGCAGGTTACATTCCGCTCAGCATCGGAGAAGTTTAGGGGATGTTCTTCGTCATTGTAGAGCGGCAACCACCACTGGCACATACGCAGTGACCCAAGTGGGCATCAAAGACGTTCATTGAAGACCAGCCCGAACCGAGTGACACATTCGCAAAGCTCCAAGTCGGCATTAAAGGGTTTCTTCGAACAGTGGTGCCTGCCCAGTCCCGCATCTACTGTGACCCAGGTCGACGTGAAAGAGGTTCGTTGAAGAGCGGCACGTATGTACACACTGGCACATACTCAGTGACTCAAGTTGGTTCGAGGGTTAGTTTTGAACACTGTTACCTCAGCACAGCAGCCCGATTTCATGCTAAGGCCAAGGTTATTTATATATAGGGACCCCGAGCAACCCTGTTATTACTGAGAAAAATCATTGGCGCGCCAAGAGAAAGTGGTCCGCCCTGTATATGCAAAGGTGGTGCCTCTGTACCAGTCCTGTCTATATAGAAATTTATTGTCGGGATTCTGCTGCACAGCCGCGTTAATAGAGAGTTTAAGTTTAGGGGACGCAAGGCGTTGGGGCCCCTAGCGCTTGGGTGCGTTTGCGTGCGTAAGCAGAAACACTTTACAGGTTAGCGGCCCCAAACGCAAGCCGCAGTGAGGTCGCATGCGCTCGCAGCGCTATCAACGTCTGATCTTTGCTGCGTTATCATTTTTTAAAACATGAAATCAGGAATATGAAGTAGTAGCGCATAAAACTATTCTTATTAAAACCAGTTAATAGAGAGGATTAGAGTGTCCGGTATTCGGGTAAACGCAGGCTGGCGCGTTGGGGCGGAGCCATGAACGGGAGCCTCCTGCATGGTGCAGCCACCTGGTGGCGCAAAGCTCAAACAGACAAAAACAGCTAATATTGCAGTAACCAAGTGTATTTTACTTTGCTGTGGGTATAAGTTTTTGGCAGCAACACAATTACGCCAGTGCCGAAAATTTACACCAGCAACGAAGTAGAATATACTTGGTTACAGCAATATTAGCGGCATTTGTCCGTTTGAGCTTTGGGCCGCCAGGTGGATGCACCATGCAGGCCGCTCCGTTTATGGCTCCGCCCCAACGCCCCAACTGCGTTTATCCGACTACCGGACACGCTAAACCTCTCTAATATATATTAAAACGACGTCTGTCGACACTTGGCAAAACATTTATTAGATTATCTACCCGCTAGCTACTCGTAAGTTCTCCTACAACGCGAGAGTCACGTGGGTAACGTGACCACTTAGGGGCAGCGATGTTTTCGGCCGGCCAAACAACCCAAGGACGCAAGTAGACGTAGCGGTCTGCGCATGCGCAGCACCGTCGCCCCTAGTTCTTGCGTACGCAAGCCGCTTGCGTCCCCTAAACTAAAACTCTCTAATGTAAGCTCTTGTCGTTCTTCTTTTCAGTTTTTTCTAATTAACGTATACGGCTCATACCAACTATGGCAGACAGGCCAATATTAAGGTGGGTTATTCGAAATGATAGTCGCAAGTAAATTTTTAAGGCTGATAGAAAGTAAGAGATGTAGGTAAGCGAAATTAAACATTAACATGAAAAACGAACACCAACAGTAAGATCCAGCAATATTAATTGAAGATTACAGCAAAAAAGTAAAAATATATATACGTGCAGATTTAAAAGGGCAATTTATTGGCCTCAAGAACGAATTCCTGAACAGCAGCGTGTTCCAAACGAAAGGATATTAGGATCTGTTAAGTTCAGGCCAAGAATACTATTCTGGACATAGTATTCTGAGCGAATTCAGTGATATATTATCAAATTTCGTAATTGTGGCATTTCGAGCGAGACAGAGCCGCCGTAGAAGACCTATGGGCCAATCAGGGCTGACAAAACAGTGGCGGAATCTGTCGAGGTCTAGAACAGTACCCCAAGTATTCGAACAGGATGTACCAAAAGCTGCGTCATCAATGCGTTCACCTCTTCTTCATCAGCGTTGGTGGGAACGCCGATATAAAGAGCCACGCTTACTTTCCGCATTCCCCCTGAAGACCTGATGTTGCTCTTTAATACCGATTTGTATCTAAATGTGTTATTTTCATTTTTATTTTTATGACAACCGGATGTACTCACCCATCTATCGCTAAAACATGCTTCTGCAGGACCCAACAACAAAGCAAATGAAGACGGAGAGAAAAAAAAAACAAAAACAGAAGCACAGAAGAATACAGTGAATAATTGCGGGACGCCTTGCTTGCGGCCCCGGAGGACCAGGGCAAGCTGGTAAAGCAACCCAAGGAAGCAGCAAAGGCCAACGGCTACCTGGATTGAGGTGGCCACATGCCTTTTGTGAAGAAAGAAGCGCTCTTTTTCACTGATTCAGATGATTACACGCTTACTACCTGACTCTCTCTCTCTAGCTTGCGCTGTTAAAACGTTAGAAACTAATTTGTAGCATTTACTGTGCAGTATGAAACAGAAAGTTCAAGGTGTAGGTGTCTCATATTTCATTTTTATATTAATCAAATGCCAGTTTACTATTAGTTATTGTTCACATCAATGTCATATTTTTACAAGTAATATGTCCTCGGCAGTAGCTGATGGGCACTCATCAAGCTGCACAGCAAAATAAGCGTAAGCTTCAACGTAGGTCGAGCGTTTAGTCACGCCAACATCGTTGTCGTCTTCATCGCTCAGCCGTGACATGACGCCCGGTCGATGAAGCACCGTTCCGATGCTTGCTATGGTTAAAACAGCGTGTTGCAGTTGTTGAGATCCAGGTGGCAACAAGCACGATGTCACTTCTTGGTGTGAGAGTTGTTGACTTGGTTGTTAGTGGAGAACCTCGTATATGACAGATGTAACTCGGCGAAGGACTCGATAGGGCCTGACATATTGCGACAAGAGCGTCTCAATAAGGCCAACACGATTATATGTGAGCCATAGTAGGACGAGAGAGCCTGGAGGAAAGTAGGCACCCCTTTTTAGACGATCATAAAGGGACTTTCATGCGGCCTGCAATGAAGAGAGCGGCGTGCGCGGCTACCATGCGTGCTATGGCCGCATGGGTGATGGCGTCATCAGCACATGATGCGGGTGACGCTGGATCAAACGAAAGCAGGTTATCGAAGGGCAGAACGTGGTCAAGGCTAAACAGAAGAGAATGAGTAGTCGGTATTTTCGAGACGATACGAATTGTAGGCGAAGGTAGAAAACGGCAGAGCAGGGTCCCAATCTCTGTAATCGTGGGAAACGTACGCGGAGAGCATGTCGGTCAGTGTACAGTCCAAACGTTCAGTAATGCCATTAGTCTTAGGGAAATAGGAATCGCTAAACTTGTGATGAGTAGCACACGAGCGTTGAACGTTTTCAACCACGCAAGACAGAAAGCAGCGGCCATGATATGTCAGTAGTTGACGTGGGGCGCCATGGCATAGGGCAATATTTTTAAAAGCACGGTATTGCAATATAAATTAGCTCTAAATTCTCACAGTGGATTACACAACAACTCGACACGTTTGCTTATAATGTGTGCCCCTGCTATCATTAGCCAGGCGTTTCAATTAAAAAGATACGCAGATCCCGCGCAATGTGGGAATCGATGTAAGCGAAGCTTTCTGTGCTGGTTGTTTTGACTGACCATAATTACCGGTGATGTTGACGGCAAAAGCTTAATTCCTTCAACGTTTAGTCTAACACGAGAGTGGTGAGTTGATTTGAAACCCTGCCTTGCGTGTACCACTGCTATTTGTCTGCGTAGTACACAGAACACACAGGGAGAGGTGTTTGCTTGAGACGCTGTCGTGCGCATTATTTCATAACCTCTGAGGGTTGAGCATTGTCATTACCTCACATGACACATTCCATCGTGGTAGAAGCATGAAACTTCAATTGGATTACGCGACTGTCCGTGCCAAAACCACAATCTCATTATGAGGCACGCCGTAGTGGCGTACTCCGGATTAATTTTGACGCCATGATGATGTTCTCTAACGTGTCCCAATGTTTAAGTGCACGTGCGTTTTCTATTTCGCCCCGTCAAAATGCGTCCGCCGCGGTCAAGTTAAAGTCCACGATTTCTAGCAATGCCATAGCCGCAAAGCTACCGCGGCGCGCACAGAAGTGTTCATTTGGCGGTCAGCCGCTTCTGTAGTGTCGCCTGGACCCTGCGGTGCGCTTTAATTAATGCGGCTCTGCTTACGCAAGCCCTGCGTAATTTGTCCGCTTGACATATTTGCATGGTGTTTATTTTTCAGAAATAGCAGGAACGTACTGTACCGTACTTTGAACTTAAGCTTATCCAGTTTCCCCACAACCGCTGTCCTATAGTAGCAGGGTTTCCTTACCTTCTCACGTCACCCTGCCCTGTCCGCCCCCCCTCCTGTGTGGGAACTGCCTCTTTGTGTCCTCTATTGAGAGAGGGAGGGAAAGAGATAAGAAGAAGGTAGGGAGGTTAACCAGAATCACGTCCGGTTGGCTACCCTACACCGGGGGAACGGGAAAGGGGGAAAACAAAGATAACAGGGAGAGAGCGGAGGGAAGGAAAGAAGGAAATTGCAGTGAGTTCGCTGACGTGTGTGGCCTTACAGAAATTGCAATTAGAGTCACAAATGGTCGCACAAGCCCGTCGTCCTTAAGAAGCACAAAAGTGCCTTCACCGCTTTTTGGGCCGACGGGTGATGGGGGCGGTGTTCCAGCAGCACCTGCACAGAAAGCTTTTCTATTGAGAGACAGTTACCACACTGCACTTAGCCCTATTTTTCACCCCCAATAAAAAATCTCTCTCTCTCTCTCTCTCTCTCTCTCTCTCTCTCTCTCCTCTGTGCAGTTCTATCTACGTCCACTCTGGACTCGCACGTTAGTAGAAAGTGCAGTTTCTGCACTGCTTTTGATGGGTGTCACGGGCAATTACAGCTGTCAAGAGGCTAATGGGGCAACGCCCAGGAATCTCCACAGGGCAATGTGCACATTGGACGCGGTGGGGTCTAAACGAGTTCCTCTCAGACTGGGGCCTATCTTTTCTGACTCGCTCCCTGATGCGGTGTGCCAGACAGCAGCAGCCTCAGCAACAGCAGTGAGAAAGTAGAAGGAAGTGGCAAGAAAAAGAAGCTTCGCTTTAAAAAATTACTAAACATCGTGCAAGATACACTCTTAAGAAGTTTACGTCTTTTGGTGCTTATCTTGTCCCACAACAATAATCGTCATATGTCTTGCTCACCTTTGCTTTCTTTAACGCTGTGCTCCCGGTACTTCCAGGCCATGAATGATATACATGCTATCAGCATGACATAGCATACTCTACAGGGAATTAGCGAACGCAGGGTTTTCGAGGAAGGAAGCGCAAGCAAAATAGATGACGTTTATTGTTGTGGGAAAAGATAAGCTCCTAAGGGCGTAAACTTTTTTGAGAGTCTACAATTATGAAATCTAGGGTGCTTGGTTGTCTCTCGACTGAACGCCGCAGGTTTCTGCATTCTATCTTGCACTGTGTTTCTTAAACATTTTTTTTATTGTTTTGCATTGAAGGGTTTGGCTAATATTAACTGCTACACCCTACATACATCGTGCCTAGTACTGACACTCGTATTACCTAGTACTGACGCTCGGAGCTGGCCCCAACTGCAGCTCTCAGTGACTCGCCGTCTCTTAAAAGGCGCGCGTACAGTACTTGCAACAGAACTAGTATGCACTCAGCTCACTTAGCATCAATGATGGTACAAATTAAGTAATGAGAAGGACGAGCTTGACCGATGATACCACCAAATACATATTGCAGAGACACGAAGTTCTGAAACGTTGCTGCCATTCCGCGTTCTGCTTTTTTTTTTCTGATCAAATACTCTGTACTTTTCTTTCTCTCCGACCAGAAAGAGGAGAAGGGGATGGTGATACTTCGAATTTGCTCTTGCTTTTCTCTATAGAAAACACCTAGATAGATAGATAGTAGATAGATAGTAGATAGATAGTACTTTTATTCATGTCAATTCTCGTACACCAAAATCAGGCCTACCAAAGCCTCACCAAGGGCTTCAGTGGCAGCGCCTGGCAGACAGCGAACATTAGCAAAACAAAGGAAAATAGAGATGTTGCAACGAACTCGACAAAGAAAGAAAACACAAAAAAAGAAAAATTTAACAACTCAGAGAGACAGATATAGAGACATAACTATTACAACATCAAAAGGATGACAGTAATGCGAAATTAAGACAGTAACACTCGATGAAATCATTATGGGGCAGGAAGTAATGCGGAGACATACCGCAACATTTTTTTCAGGGTGTATTTTGTCCTCATGCGGAATACACTAGGTGGCATACTATTGAAACAGGCAGGTACGTAGTATTGACGTGAGCGCTTTCCGTACCGGGTTGAGGAGCGAGGAATGCAGTAACGGTATTTTGGTCTTAAATCACGTGCAGGAATATATGGAATGGTGAACTGACTGTACCAGAAATGTTTAAGCACAAAAGTTTCTGTTAATAAAGCGTTAAAATTTGGAAGCTTTATTCTTCTAAAGATATCAATGTTATTACCAATGGGCAGGTCGTAGGCAATATTCTTTAAAAGTAAACGCAGAAGCGAATTCACCCTGCGCTGCCAGCGAACCGTGCAGTGACCATAAACAGTGATTCCGTATCTAAGCACACTATATGCTAGAGCGTGTGTAACACATTTACGGACAGAAATAGGCATAAAATATCTAATATTATACAGGACACAAGATACAGCGCGAAGTCTTTGACAAGCAAAAGAAAGGTGCGAGTTCCAAGACAGAATACTGTCGAAGATCAGGCCAAGATATTTGACCGAATGCGCATATTTTACTGGTACACAGTTACAATGAGAACAGGAGGAAGTGTGCAAATAAACAGGATGACTCAACTCAATTTTTTTTAAAGGGTTATGAAAACATATAAGTTGCGTTTTAGAAGTATTAACATTGATAAGGTTAGACTTAAACCATTTACCTAAAACACCCCCACGCCCTTTTGCGCCCATATACACCAAACTCCAAACGGGAAGCTATCACGGCAGCATCTCTTATACTATACTTAGCACGCAACAACGTTGTTACAGTGCAAGCTTGCAACGTGTGCGGTGTGCGGAGATCACACAAGGCCGTCAGTTTTCTCCACGGAATGCTACGCGAGGGCGGTGCTTTGGCCGTACGAAACGCAAGTTTTTTTCTTTGTGTTTCTTTATGTCACGCTGACCATACATACTAGCACCCCTTTACACTAGCACCCCTTGCCCTTATATAAACTCGAATCGAGCTCAAGCGCATATGAACCGGCAGCCCTGGATAATGAAAGCCGCCTCTTAACCAGACGGTTCACTAGACCTTACCGCGGGGACTCAAATTCGCTACGCCGCTGTTTGTCAAATCTGCAGCGTGCATCACGGGAACTGAAAGGCGCTGCTATTCTCGCGCGCGAGGTGTCACGCCCATTGCGGACGCAATCTTCATTCGCGAGCCCGTAACGGAACGCACTGCGCGGCCTTGAATTACAGGTTCGCGAGAGCGCGCGCATTTTAGTATGTGCATTGCGTAGCACGGTCTCCCGCGCCAGGCGCGATGGAGTGTGTTGGCTCCTCCGCGGAGGTCCCGCAGGAGTCCGTGGTCGCGTGGCGCCGAAGCGTTCTCTATAAGTGGCCGCGGCCCGTTGCTTCGATCGGCTGCCGCTAAGCGATACACTACGCGAAAAAATGAGGATACGAGTGCGCAAGAAGGTGGCCCGGACCACACCCAGTGGCAGCCGCACTTCTCGCGTGGCAGCGTACGCAGCGCACCGCGTGGCAACGCGCGACGTGGGGCACGTAACAAACAAAGGGGAAAAAAGATAATGAAACGAGCGAGTAGCGACACTGCACCGCAATGAAGAAAGAAAGAAAGGAGAAAAAAGAATACTGAAATGACCACGCCACTTGCTCTTTACTGCACTCGACTCGGCTTTTTTTGAGGGACGTCCAATTAAGTCGAGGCCGGTTACCTTGGGCTAACTTAATGCGAGCTTTTTTTTTCTTTTTTCCTTGCTATCGCGCGAGTGCGCTGGTGACGCCAGCCTTGCGCTAGAGAGCGACCAGAGTAACAGGCAGCGCGGAAGAAAAAGCGAGCGGCTTTCGCAGTTTTGAAAGTTTTCTTTTCGCGGAAAGACAAAATCGAGAGGAAGTGAGCCGAATTGGCGAGCGCTCGGAATGAACGGACGTCTGCGATGGACGCTGGAACACAATAAATGAGACGAATGAAATACCGTTGGCCTTTTAAATGCAATCATGACGCCACGGAATGTTATACGGCAGTGCCACGAACTCAACGGATGAAGTGGTGCGGCGTTGTTGCGGCTCTGACCAGGGCCCGAATTTGCATCTCTTATTTCGTTCGTTAGCGAACGCTGATTGCGACTGGCCGTCCGCCTTCGCTAATACCATGTCCGAGATCACTACTGGCTCACATATGTGCTCTCGCGAACAGCTTTATTAGGTTATATATGGGGCGCACAGATTTTCTTTTTTCCTGTTTCTTTTTCGACCACCCTTTGCGAGAAAATAACTTTGCTCTCAATTTGGACACGGCACGCGGACCTCTGTGCAGATGGTCATCTCTACAACCATATTTGGTAACTGCTGCCGTGACAAAACGATTAGCGTACTTTAATAAATAGTGTACTTAATAATGTAGTTTGGGCCAACGTTGTCGGCTGCGCGACTGCGAGAATAGAAGTTATTAGCGACGAGAATTAGGAGTGGCGCCCTCTCGCGTGTGACGTCACGGCCAGGACGCCGCTTGCTCCGTCTCGCTCGGCGGCCGCGCGCGCTCGTTCCCTTCGTGTATACTTGAGGCATGGCTGGTTCGTGCAGCACATATTGAAGGCTATGTCGGCTTCTTTCTGCTGCCATGCCTGAACCACAGTTCCTTCTCCTAAAGCACGTGAGTCAATAAAATTTGGGGCATGGATATCGCAAGCTATGTAGCGTTGAACGGGGCTACTGGTTTTACAATGCATATATGCGCCGTGTCTGTCCATAAGTTTTGCGGAAAAAGAATGTCCGTAAATTCAATACGCGAAGTTGTGTACGAT
This sequence comes from Dermacentor albipictus, assembly GCF_038994185.2. Taxonomy (NCBI): domain Eukaryota; kingdom Metazoa; phylum Arthropoda; class Arachnida; order Ixodida; family Ixodidae; genus Dermacentor; species Dermacentor albipictus. The sequence goes on along the minus strand of NW_027225571.1, from coordinate 5,909,923 downwards.
GCTTGGCTAAACACTTAACATTCCCTTAGAATTTAGCTATGAGAGACATTGCATTTTACATGAAAGAAAAATCTTGGTAATTGGCGTCAGCATGTTACCCGTGTTAAAAAGACATTGCCCAGCGAAGCTGTCATCATGATTCTTATTACTCTGGTGAGTTGTTCTATCCAAATATGGCCATTTAATAATACGTAAAAGAAAGCGTTAGGCGCCCATCTTTTATGAAAAAGTTTGCTGCTAGTTTCACCCCTCTATGAAACAGGCCTACAAAAAAAAACGAATCGCTCTTGGCTGCTAACACGACGGCGCGTCATATAAAGTATTTACATAGTTAATTCACAAATACCATAGTAGCAATCACCTGGGAGAAAAGTTTCGTTGTTAAGATCGAGAGCCAATCAATTGCAAGCGAGGAAATGTTTCATAATGGCCCTCAGTAGCCTTTATCGACAATATGGCACACCCATCACGCAACGGTAGCAACCGACTGTCGGTATGGCGAGGCACGCTTTGTTCGTGAAACCCATCAGTTCACTACAATTTCGAATTGAAACCATAAAGCATGTTTTTACAGCTTCAATTGGAATGGCTAAAATATTCTCGAGCTACTACAGCGCACCTTAGATTGTCAAGAAAAGCAAAATTCAAGCACTTTCTGTCTCACCACGTCTCGATTTAGCGTTGTTTAATTGTGCAAATGCAGAACTATTCGCTTCTTCGGTACATAAATGAGAACCTCGCCCAACTGCAGGCAAAAAAAAGTTTGCTCTAATCCAATCGCAAACATTCATAAAGAAAACACAAGACTTGCATATATATTCATTTGATTTTTGACCCTCCACAGGGGAATTATATCTTCAATATGTCCCATAGTACTAATGATTGACGCTTCGACTTCTTTCTGGCTGCAGCATGCGGTCCAACAGGCATATTTCACTAAAAAATTTAGGCCGAGCAGCCTGTGTCAGTTCGCCAAACAAATTCTTCATGTATATTCCTCAAGTAACAAGCACCAGTAAATTTCTCAAGTGAGTTGAACGTGTAGCACAGAAAAGGTAATATATATTGGTACATTCCATTTTGTATTCAGATATAGACGTAAGCCTTCATTAGCTTTACTTCAAATTGCCGCCGCTTAAAATAAACACGTGAAGAACCGCCTAGTTTTAAGAAGCAGTCAAAGAAGCAAGTTGTACTTGTAGAACCTAACTGCAGTATTATTTAAGTCCTCGTGTTACCGCTGAGCGTTTCTGTGAAGAAACGCAAAAATTTCATATTACACCATGAACTACTCGTCGTGAGCAAACCAGTTTTAGGGGATTGTAACTGTTGTAAAAGTCATATATAACCACCGTCTGTGATATACTTGATGCACCGCTGCAGGTATGGTATCATAACTGGATTCTTATTTTCTATATTTTTGCGGTTGTTGATTGAAAACCCCGCAATGGGCTGGTCTGTGCTCCTTTGGCTGGCACTGTATCTTTGCCTTTGAGAGTTGCATTGTCGTCTAAGAAATATGCTCTTTGAATAAATTTTCGCAGATGAAGACGTCGTAAAAATATATTTGAGACGACCGCCATAAGTCTACAAGCAAGGAGAACGAGGGCACGCAAACGAAAAGACTGCCGAAAGCGCCCGGACACCGCCCGAACTGTAGCAGACGACAGGCGCGAGTCCTTGCCCTGACGTCACGCGAGCGGCGCTCGCAGCGCCCCTGTAGTTCGTTCTCGGGGCTAATAGCGAGAGGTTTCAGCCCAGGAAAGAGCGCAATTTGTGAGACGAGTACAGTCGAAGACCACCGAACTTCGCTGTCTGGGTTTACTTTATTACGCCTTGCGTCGTGTCTGTGCTGAACGACTTACATGTGGCAGTCAGTACAGGATGGACAACGTCGGCTAGATTAGACTCGTATTTGTTATAGTTTCTTTTCTTCTTCTCCTTAAAATTATTCACATACCTCGAGCAAGCGTAGAAATAGCTTCGGCGCACAATTTCAAGCTGAATGGTTTTATTTGTTGCCGGGATTCTGGAGGGAGATGTTAGGGCTCCTCCTGAGATTCCTCCCCGACGCGAATATCCAGAAATAATCGAGTGTATAGTCACACGAGGCTTTCTGGATCCACCTCGATCAGTTGGCAACATCAGTCGGTCGTGGCAATTACCGGCAGCTTGCACCTATCCTTCTTTCCTGAACTCTCCACGTGTGCTGAAAGAAAGACTCTGACACTCGACAATCATACACAGGATGCTGCCTGATCCCACATGCACTACCTACTTAAAATACCGTTCGTTCGGTTTCCTATCATGTCAGGGATGTTGTGCTAAGGCCAACGCTTTACAAGAGAGTAGTACAATATGTTGTACACGCTATACAATCAACCAAGTGCTATTAAAGATTGCTCTACTACAAGCGTTAATATACAGTGAGATCATTTTTTAGTTTTTATGGAATCCTTAAAAATCGCCTGTTGCAGATAACGTAGTTCTAGACTTTGAGCTTCATTATTCACAGTGGCGGACATTACTTCTATGAGAAATCTAAACACATATTCAACTAATTATCAAACATTCACTAAATAACTTCCTAATTAATTTGTTTACGGCACACATTGCAATTTGCGTATTGTAGCCGGTGAGTTTGCGAGGCTTATCCACTTGGAGCGAAATTCCAGAATGACACCAGCTTGGAGGTATGCGCCGTCAGAGTTTCCGTAAAAATGCACTGTTGTTCCACTGACTTTTCTTTAACAAAATGTTCTTTTATACATAGAACACAAAAGTAACTGGAACGCATTCTCCTCCCGCACTTTGGGAAACGTGATCTCGATACTGGTGTCATCTTGGAAATTCGTTTCAAGTGTATGAATATTGCATACTGTCCGGCTACAATTCGTAAATTGCAATACGTGCCGACATATATTTAATTAAGAAACTAATAAGTGAATTTTTCATAATGAGGTCAATATGTGTTCGGATTTCTCGTGCAAGGAATTTCCTCCTCTCTGAATAATCCAACTCAAGGATTGCGATTGCGCAATCTGCAAAAAGCGATTTTTTTTTTAAATTCCACGAAACTTATAAATGATCACCCCGTGCTACATTTCTGGCGTAATGACGTCGCACAAAGAAAACGAAAACGGATGATGCTGGTGCTGAGGGTGATCATGATGTGTGTTGTATAATGGCGCAAAGGCCCGGGGTGGCCAGAGAGTGCCAATAAACGGATACAGACGAAATGGAGACTCAGTGAACACAAGCGCCGGCCCATAGATTATATTATATGCCGCTGCTCATTTATTCACGTAACTGCCCTACTCCGTGCATAAAGCTCACCAAGTCCATCAACATAGTCCCTAGAGGCAAGCTCAGCTTTTTTTTTCTTTAATTCTGAGAAACGGTATAGAAGAAAAGCAGAGCGTGGTCTTGCTTCATTGTATAAGGTCCTCGCTGCTTTGTTCAGGGCACTCCGAACAAACTCAGTCGCGCGTAGGAGCCAACCACGCAGTAGTCGCTCCTCTCCTGTTTTCTGCTCCGATGACTTTGGTTGTAGTTTTGTCAGGGACGGTTTCGTTCCGTCTTATCTCATTCAGTTTATATCAGAGACCATTTCTTCTTTGGTTCACACCCTATAGTTTGTACACTTTAGCTACGCAGCAACACAGCAAGGGACGTTCTGTTGGCGCCGTGCATATCTCTCTGCGTCAGCAACACCTCGCAGGCAGCCGGCATAATCTGGCCTGGCGTCTCGCACAGGAATGGCGTCGTTGAAGCGCTCGAGCGGGACACTGTCGAAGGCACCATATAGTTCCTCCCTTTCCCTATACGTTCTCTTTCCACGCTTTCTTCACGCCGGCTCTCGGCGGTTCCCGCCGACCGAGAGAGTCGTCATTCCATCCACACAGCTCTACTTGCCCCGCGACTCGTGGCCCAAACATCTCCTATCAGAACACGGGACAGTATAGTATAGCCTGTACGCAATCGTCTCGGCGATTTCACGCAGCGCTGTGCAGCTCGCGCTGCAGCGTTTCGCGCCCCACCGGTCGCACATATACACGCAACGCGGGTGCAAATTGTGATTCATGATTTGCGCCGCACAAGAAGTTCCTTTGTCGTTTTTCGAGAGGTGTACGCTCAAATCAACGCGTTTTCCGGTTACCGGTGTAGCCGCGCCTGATAGCAACCTGTTTGCATGCCCGCGTGATGGCCGTCGGCGGCTGTGAGAGCCAGGCGGTCCTAATGCATTTTATAATTAAATTCTTTGCTCTTTTGTTGCCTTTCGATCGTCAGCTGCCTGGAAACGCCTGATGTTAGACGGCTCCCTACTACAACGATGGTTAGATTGTGCCACAAGTACAAGCCAAAAGACGCCTCTTAGACTTGTCTGCATGATCTCATCGTAGCATTTTCTTGAAGGTGCATATCGTATAGGGAGTCTCAGTACGAGAAACGCGAGATGGTAGGGAGAGGAAAGATACGAATCAGAGAGAGAGAGGGAAGAGAGAGAGAGAAAGCAAAATAAATTTATTTCTCCATCCTTCAATTTGCGCACGCCTTTCTCCCTGCTTATCATTATGACGGGCCAGTTAATTCTGGACATGACTTTGCTCACACACTACTTGTTTTGTCACCATGCACGTTTTTTTCTTTCGCACAGAATGCTATACGTGATAGTAGAAAATGCGAGTGAACATTTGCGATAACGTTCCCTCCAGTCTGTCAGACGGTTCTTAAATTAACGAATTTTTCTGTCTTGATCGTAACCATGGCCTTTTTTCAGTTGATACAGGCGCAATATTTTCGTGTAGATCTCTTGGTGGTCTCATGGTAAAGGATCTCGACCCTGATCCCTCGTCATTCCATGATCCCTCATCATTCCGGCTGTTTATGAATATATTATGTAGGTTGGTGATAACAATAATTCATCTTATAAAAGAAACTCAACCATAATGTTGTACTAAAACACAGGTGTGTGCGTTTATGTAGGTTAGTGATAACGCACACCCGTGTGATTTAGTCCAAAGTTAAGATTGATGTTGTTTCAGATGGATGCTCATACAGTTCGTCTAAAACTGTGCCTTCTGCATGCAGTGCCTTCAGTATAGCTAGATGGATTCTTGGTCCAGTTTTATGTTCACAAACATTTGCCATACTTTTAGATGTGATATGGATGCGCAGGCCTATCTCGAGTCTAGCGGCCAAATTATACCTAGTTGCTACTTTGTTAAGTGTCTTTGCATTTCATTTCAATTGATTAGGTGCGCTTAAAGTTGTGATCTGCCGTCCGTCGTTATGCTCCGAAGAAATTTTATGATTGGAATCACAAAGCATATTCTTTTGCACACATTCGTTTTCTACTGTTTGGTTTAGAAGAGTACTAAAGGGTTTTCGGGTGCTGCCGATATCAACTGGGACCTGATTTTTTTTTTATCCCCCTTTTCCTTTGATACACGAATGTGCTAATTCGCGTCTGTACTCCCTTGACTATACAATGCGGCTTCATCCGCCCTTTCCTCTATCTTGTTGCGACGCAAAAGTAAACGGCGTTGCTTGTGGCCGGAGCGTCGCTTTTACAAACGCGTACTGTTTCGCATCGACATGACCTGCGGCACTTTTCAAAGACTACTCAGTGCCGTTCCTCCGTATCCGTCCGCGCGTTGCACTCAACATTAGTTCAAGGGCTTTTATGCTGTGCTAAACCTGTCTAATATTGCACAACAACTCGCCGGCGCCGTTGCATCTCTCGCAAAGAACACTTTCTATGACTCAGATTGCTCTGGTGTCGTTTAACTGAGGCTGTAAATTACTGACATGATGCAACCTCGTAAAGCTCTACAAGTGCCATAAAAGACCTCATATTGGAGGACTCCGAATCAATCGTGACCTGGTAAGGTCTAGGAGCACCGAAACCTCTGTAGGCGGGAGATTAGGCGTTTCGCCCCCATCAACAGGCAGCCGCCCTCGTAATCGAGCTCGCAAAATCATGCCGAGCAGCGCAAAGTCATAGCCACTGTCAGGTACCACGACGGCTGGGTTCACTTTGTCATGTTATAAGTACAAGACGTACAGCGTCTTGCGTGCGCAGCGGCAAGCATTTTTATTGCTAAGAAATTCAGAACACACATAGTTTGCAACTTGCGCATGCCCCCATGCGCTAAATATCGCATTCCTTTATTTTTTATTTTTTTTGTTTGTTTCTCTAATCCTGCGGCATGCTTTCATGAAGTTCAGTGCTCAGCGATTGAAACGCGGTATTCGGACCACATGGCGGTTGGCGGTTGTTTAGCCACCGGTAAGCGCTAGTTGATCGCTAAGGAGGGGGGGCTGAATGCAATCACAACGCGTCACGAACGCTCTCGCTTTGATGCGATAGAAAAATGCATCAACGCGCTGTCCCCAGCGCCCACCTGTGACGCAAAAAAGTGTGGGTAGCTACGCGCTGCGAGTATCGCGTGCCAATCGCGGAGAGCTATTTTTTGTACGGCTGTAAGTTAGGGGCGCGCCTAAATCGGGCTGTGTGATTTGATCGACTTTCGCCAGCAGGGTTTTTTCTGAAAAGTCCATGAAACAGGCAGCAGACAGGCTAACCTTTTTATGGGCAGAGGAAAAAAACGCGACGCGCCATCCGTGGTGGTGCACTCAACGCCGGTTTTCCCGCTGCAATCTGGGTGGCGCACTTTGTCGGCTTCTGGCACGACCTCGGTGAAGGGGGTCCTGTCGGCAACGAGGAGGAACGACTCGACTTGCTTACCGGTAATACAAGCCAAAAGTCAACCACCAAACTCATCGGCCATGCTTTTGACTAAAGCTGGGATGTGCCACGTGGAGAAGAGATAGCCCAGCCAGATATGCGCGGCTGTTCACCCGTCTGGCATGCGTGGAATGGTGCTGCACGTGAAAGCCTCTAGCGTGCAGGGGACGAGCCTGCTTCACTTCCCGGTGGCTTCTAATGAAGTTTTGCGTATAACTTTACTAAAATTCCGATATTATTTAGGCGGCGCGCGTCTATTTTGGGGGCAAACAAGAAACACGCCTTGCGCATGCCCTTGAGGCGAAGCCGAGCTGTATAACCTCGTCAGCAGTCGTTCAGCCATGATCTGCTTCTATACATCCTGCTTACTTAGCTTGTTTGTGCGGCTTAATCTTTTTTTCTCACTTCTATCGGTTGCTACCAGGTGTTGACGTAATGTTACGTGGTAAGATAAGCAAACGCGGTATTCGCGATATCGCGTTCTTTAATGTTTCTCTGCAGGCTTAGTGAAGTTTCAACAAATAATAAATCCGTGTTTCTACGAAATATTTTTGTTTTTGTATTCAAATCATTCTTTACAGTTTAGATTTGCCCGGGCGGAAACCCATGGGAGTAATGGTCTTACATAAGATTCTTTTTCTTCAGTCATTTGATGTATACACATTGACGTGCTCGGTATTTTATATCCACTTGAAGGAAACAGAGAAAGACACCTGTCTACAGTACTCTTCCTTAAAATACGCATCTCCCTTGTTATTTATTCTGAAACCTCTTTCTGGAACTTGGGCTTAATAAACCGTAACCACCTCCGCGTCATATTAATCAGGAAACGTTGAAAAGTGTTCTGTTGCATCTTTGTCTGGCACTTTCATGTAGGAGGTGGTGTGTGTGTGTGTGTGTGTGTGTGTGTGTGTGTGTGTGTGTGTGTGTGTGTGTGTGTGTGTGTGTGTGTGTGTGTGTGTGTGTGTGTGTGTGTGTGTGTGTGTGTGTCACTACTGCAGGAAGAAGGCATCTCCCAGCGATCCACAATTTCCCCTGTCTTGCGCTTGCAAATGGGGGGGCGCACATAAATGTTTATTATTTTTTGCAAGGAAGTCATAGCTAACCCAGGCTAATATTCGATTCGATCAACCGAGGCATCTACAAAGCACGGATAAAGAGCGATTTCTTTTGGGTAGAACGTGTTTTAACAAGGCGATCGCTGGCTTTGTACAAATCAGGTTTTGTTCAATGCCGTCGACACTCGATGACCACGAAAGAGAAGGCGGCAGGAGGAAAAGGGCGACCTTGAGGCCGTACAAAAAAACCAAATATAGTTACGGCGGTTGCCACCGAAAAAAAAAAAGAAAATGGGGGACCAAAGCGTAGCACGTGTAGGTTTAAGCCTCAGCTTTCCCACAAACTGCCGCTTCAATTCGGGAATTGCAGCGTGTGCCCCTAAAGTAACTTGTAAAACTAATTCTTTATTTACGCGAGAGCGGATAGGGCATCGCAGAAAAAATTAACCTTTTCATTCCTATTGCGTCACCTTTTAGGAATTGCTTAATGTCCTTATGAAGCAGCCGGTTATTTCTTGTCTTTACATGCTCGTACCTTCATGAAGTTACGTTGAAGAACATCAGGTGGTCGACCATATGGTATGATTCCTTCGCTCGGACTTAGCTTTGGGACGTAAAACTTCATCAACCATACTTACCGTCGTTCATTCGTTGGCTTATATTTTACTTTTACACTTTACAATTGATCTTTATCTTCTTGTATACGTATACTTTGTACAAGAGGTCCTGTCGCAGTCACAGACTTCGGTACCTCCTTCTGTTTGTCGGTAGTAAGGTTTGTGCGTCGACCAACTTTATCTGGATAATGATGATGGAGGGGGGAGGGGTATTGATCAAACAAAAAATACAGACGCGTCAAGTGATGCTGAAGAACATGTATACTATTAAAGAACAAACTACGCTCCACACGTGTGTTCGTGAGAATGCTTTTGTCTCCTTGCAGGTCTTGCTGCAATGGATTCACGCCATTGCTCTTTTCACTTCAACAGGAAAAAGGAATTCACCGACAATTACGATACTCCTTAACGAGAAATGTGAGCGCAGCTCTATGCGTGTTTTCATTTCGCGATATATTGGCTGGGGCGGACGATCTGTATCGTGCGGCACGTTGTGAACGGAGCGAGTGTGGCACGACTGCCTCGCTAATCGGGAGATCACGAGAGGCAGCGCGTGGATGACGCATGGGCGCGATTCACCGCAGCCGCCACAAACAGACCTCCGCTCATGCAACGCTTTGTTTTGAATTGATGTGTTATCGTTGGACGCGCTCGCCGCATGCGATCGGTGAACAAATGACACGCGCTTCTCTGGCGCCATATCGTAGCCCTCGTCGCCTCAGAGCGGCACTACGCTTTTGTTGTGACACTTTCGCCCAACCCTCCTCCTCCACTTTCCACCTCATGCTCTGACTGTAGCCTCGGCTTTCCTCCTCGCGCTTTCTTCTCTTTTCATGCCCAGCTGCGGCCGCGTTCGCTCTTTCATCCTTTTCTCTGCTCATTCGATCACTCACATATGACGCTGAGGCACGTCGACGCTCAACGCAGGAACGGGCGCTTAAGAGCTGCGCTCTAGAAAAAACGGCAAAATAAAACAACAGACGTCAGCAACTCGTCCGGTTGTAAGTTCATTTACTGCGACAGCAGCAGACTATCGTACCTGACACTGCCTACTTAAATTTAAGTTCCAAAGGTTTTACGTACAAAAAGGACGATCTGATAGCGAGGCGCACGTCCTAGTGGGGGCTTCAGAATAATTTTAACCACCTGGGGTTCTTTAACGTGCGTTTAAATCAAAGTACACGAACTTTTTCGTATTTAGGCCGCATTGGAATGTGGCTGTCGCGGCCGGGGCTGAACCCGCGACCTCGAGCTTATATTAGCGTCACCCGATAACGCCGCCACATTCTCAAGAACTTCTCCATTGCGATACCCACAACACTATCTTCGTCCACAACACTACTGCCTGTTTGGCCTCTGAATGCGTGCGCGGAAGACACCAATATTGAAATCTGCGTGGTGCGCAGCATCGCGCACCAGTTGTCAAGCGCGAATGTTGCTCAACAACTGAGGGATTAGCGCGTCCGGCTCCCTACTGCACATTGCAGCAGCGGCACGACATGTGTTCCCGGCTGGGGTGACTCTGGGCAACGTTACTAGACTAGCTTCAGTTGTAAAACTCCCCGCCCGCGCGCTTACAGCCGCTGTCGCCATTTCTGTGACAGCCGCCAGATGGCCGCGCTGTTCCATCGGGCTCCACTGGCTCCACTGCAGACGCCCCGTCACAGCCTTGAGCTCGTGCGGGCGGGCAGTTTGCGCGTGTTTCACGCTCGCTGGCGCTCTCCCTTGTCCGAAGTAGTGATACCACGAGAAGGCGGTGTCCACCTACTGCAATAAGATTTATCGCGCGAGTTCGTTAATACTGAGAGAAGGGTAAACTGCACGAAAGGAAGAAACGCAGACAGCGAAGCGCAGAAGCTGCGTTTCTAGATGTCGTGTGTTTCTTCCTGTCGTCTGAACGTTTCGCGCAGTTTAGGCTCACGAGGCTGAATATCTGGCCAAGGTGCGTGATTGTAGGATGAACTTCATCCCCACCGAAGCTTCTCACGACGCCAAAGAAGCACTACAAAAAGAAAGATGAGGTTGGTCTTTGTACACACTAGCCACAAAAAAAAAAGAAGAAGAAAGAAGTCGGGTTTTTCATTCCGTGAAGATGGTAAATCAGCGAAGCTGAAACGTGCGGCCCCTGTGTTTATCACTGGGTTAATCCCGAGGGTTCATTCAGGTATTTCTCAGTTATGAGGTTACACGCACAAGCGGCTGCGACTGAGACAACGAAGTCACTGACGGAATGCCCGCAGTCCGCAGTTGTCGCTTGCGTTCGATGCCTCGAGTTTGCTCGGTGGCGTGGTTAGCAGCCTTCGCCTGCGATTTGCCGCTTGTACATTCTTCGATATAAATTTCTTCAAAATTAAATATTTCCGTTGCGTAAGACCATGAGTGTCTCATACTCCCTTAAGCAATGGCTCATACCCCCGTAAACGCGGCCTCCCCATTACGACGACAGAAGTGAAGTGAAATTCTACGCTGGAAAGATGAACGGCCACGCAGCCCGCTGTGGAAGACGAGGACGAACGCGGGAGCAGTGGCACGAGCGCGTGCCGTTGATTTCGCAGAGAGTTCCCGGTCGGCACGAGGAATAGCTCTGTTTCACGCCGAGCGAAGCGTCGCATTGCTGGGAGCACAGAAATAGTGGTGCGCCGAACTGTGGACATCGTTCCGATAGCAGCTCTGAAGCCAGGGACGCTGCACGTTGGCATCGTCTGCTGATATTAAGAAACTCGGCGAAGGCTACAGTTCCACGGATGGCATGCTTGCTGAAATTCGCCGTCAACAACGAACCACAGAATACACCAACGCTGCACCACGTGCTTAGTCCGGCCCGCCCGCGTAGCCGGACAGTAAGGAAGTGAAGCCGGGCGCGACTGCAGCGCCACGAAGGCGCGGGCGGGTGGCGGCTCCGCACAATGGCGCCGAGTTTTAAAACTGAAGCTGTCTAGTAACGTTGACTCTGGGCGAAGTTTTTTTTTTCTTTGCCTTAACGGTGATGAGGCTGCGGCGTTGACTTGGCGAGAATGTCACGATAACGACGACGGCATAATGGCGAGGAGCGACCGACGGACACAGCAAAGTCAGTTGCGAGCTTTTAACATGCCGTCACGGTAAAGCAACTTAAACTAAGCGCATCGTCAAAAGGGCTTTAAACATGGGTTTCCTCGCTGGTGCAGGGTCGTTACGGTGTACTTAACTAAACGAGTTCTAGTTGGTAGAGCCTAAAACGAGCGCTGCGCTCTCTTCCTCATAGTTTCGCAATTGCTCTATTACGAGAAACGAAAACAGGAGAGAGACAGAGGAAATGACAGGCTGTTGCAATCACCCGAAAGTTCTCGCGGATTCAGCTAACCAGATTATTTGTTACGCGGTCAGTTTACTGTAGGCAAACAAGGTTCCCCAGAAGATAACCGCGTGTCCCCGCCACGCGCCCGGGTGTTTGCGTGCCACCAAACTCATGTTGAATTCCAATGGCAGATCCAGATCAAGTTTTTCTGCTCTGTATGGAGCGATCATATTCCAATGGCAGAATGGGAGCGTGAGCTGTGTGTTCCAATGGCAGATTGGGACCAGCCGCTGATCCCGGATTGCTCCGTGGAGCAAAAATATTTGCTCCGCCGAAATCGGCAGATTTGACCGGAAGTCCTCGTGACGTATTTCCTTCACCCGCCTCTGCTTCCTGTTACGGTCGCCTGCTTCCGGTGGCGGGTAGCTATGGACGCCATGGGAAACGTGGACGCCGCTTCGCGCCGTGCGATTTTGTTCGCGCTCCTAGACAGCTCCGGCTCCCAGTACAATTTCCAAGTCGAGTGACGATTCTTCTGACACGGACAGCGAAATGGGGTGGTGGGTTGTGCTTCCGTGCGCTTGTTCCTCTCTCTAATCTAGTGCCCTCTCGCTTGATTTTCCTGTACTAAGTGCCCCCGCGGGAGCGCACGCGTTCCCTTCGCAGATATGGTGTGAGCAGATGAGAGCGATCTCAGTCGGAGCGACGCGCTCCGTTCGTGATCCGGCCGAGCGCTCGCGATCTACCATTGGAATTCAACATTATATGCGGCGGATGGTAGAAGCGTGTGCGACCGGTTTCGGACGTAAAATCCGGGCGCGCCGTGTTAACGGAGGTAGGGGGGTGGGCATTGAGTAGCTGCGCCTTTTCCCGAAGCACAGTCTTGTGGAATTCGCGATAAAGATCGGGGAAGCGAGGAAAAAAAAAAGGAAACAAGCATTTCAGAAAGAAAGAAAGCGCGTTCTTTCCGCAGACACGGAAGATAGGAAAATAAAGTAAGACAAGCAACGCCGGCTGGCTGGCCGTCCGGAATGAGAACGCCTTAGCGGAATGGCGTTCGCGGCGGCCAAGGCGCCACGGTTTCGGGCGCTCGCGCCGGTATACACGTTGCGATACGCGACGCCGACGCGGGTATATATGTATACGCAACATATATGTATAACTCTCCATTGTTCCATTTTTTGTTGAAACACTACTTGTATTTTCTGTACTTTTTTTCCTCGTTTCTGATCCAGTGAATTTCCCTCGATGTTTCTGTATATTCATGGATTTTCTTTATGCACATATTTGCCTGTTCGCATTGTTTTTGCATTTTCTGTAGTTTCTGCATTTCCTGCAAGTTGATTTTCTCCCCTGCTTTTTGCATGGAATCGATGCCACTGTATGCCATGCTATGGTGCACGGACCCAGTCAAGACTTTTTAGGCTTTTTGTCCGTGCTCCAAACATCTGACAAATGTTGAATAAAGCTGAATTGAATTGAATTGAATAATATAATCACAGAACCCCCTAAAATGTATTATTAGGCCTTTCAACTTTCCAACATTTAACTTCATCTGCCATTTTTTCTCCCCTTTTTCCATTGTTTATTTACTTACAGAGAAAGAAGAAAATGCAAAGTCAAGGAACAGAAAGTTTCACAAAAGCAGCTTGACGGGATTCTCGCCCCGTTCTTTGTCAATGAGTTACAGCGAATACAAAAGCTGAAGCATCGATTACGGAGCTACAAGACAGCCTTTCCACATCTGTTAGTCTTGTGGGCGACCGATGGCGGCGCTGCGAACGGCGCTCCGGCCAGGCTCGATCCTCTGCGTATCTAGTATAGGGTACATTTTACTGAGTAGGTTCAGGGTTGGGAAAGGTTCCTGCCTGGAGCAGTGTGCAGCTAACTGCCCGGGGTGCGGTCAGAAGACCACCTTTGATCAAACCACAAGGGAAAGCCAACTTATAACAGCAGTCCCAAAACTCGTAATATGAAGTGCGGAGAAATGGCAGGCACTGCTGCCCAGCGACCACTGCGAGGACCAAATTGGGCTCGTGCAGCGAGCACGCAGGGAAGCTGAGGCCGTAGGAGGCCTGGACAAAGGGCCCCACCCATTCTGAACCCCGTCAAGAGTGTCCAAGAAGACCCTGACGGACTACCACAAGAGACCCTGTAAATAGAGGCCAATAAATGGTGTTTGATGATGATGATGATGATGATGATGATGGGCTCCTCTGGCCTCCTTGAAGCCTTTGGGCTAAGGGATGGCAAGGGGAGAGTAGGCATGTCCGCAATGGAGATTAGTAAGAGTCGATTCGAGGTTTGGTGGCAGAAATATAGCGAGACCACATACAACGGATGCGTACAAAAACAAAGTTCCCAGTAGTGGTTCAGAAAGTTTGCTGCCGGGCCTCTTTGTCTTTTTCTCTTATTTTTTTCTTTTTTAGAAGAAGGTAGGTAGGGCCGAGAAGGTTAAAGAAAGACTGCTGGAGTGGAAGCACCTGTACCTTTTTACAAGGAAAGGTGAAGCCAATGCTTGCCCCTCCTTCACCTGAAATAGAGCCTTGTCGGGTGACCTCCACTTACAGTTTGAATGATTTTACTCTGTTATTGTAATGCTAGGCTAATTAGGAAATACAGACTAGTTGTTCCTGAAGAAAATAATAATTTCTTCTGAATATTGATGACATTCTTCCCAATACAATATGCCAGCATATTCATATTTCAAACTAAACCCAGTAATACAGATATACATGTAGTTAAGTATCTGTCTGGTAAAATAAGCCACGATTAACCAAGGTGCTTGATTAACTCGTGGGAAGTGTGCGAAAAGCGCTTCTTCGCCATTTTTTATCGTTTAGTTATACTTTTCGCGTGCCCCTCCTTTGCGGCATCACCTTCGGGACATCGTTTCCACTCCAGCAGTTTTTCTTTTACTTCCTTGGATAGAACATTGGACAAAATAAGAACAACGTGGTAGCGCTGCCCAACACACCGTTTAAAAGGGGGCACTCCTAGTATTCATCCAGTACATAACTAACCATCCATCCGGTGACGTCAGTCAGGGGACTCACGATTGTCGTCTGCTACGTTCCGGTTTGAAGAGCTGCCTTTTCATGCATCCGTTCGCGCTCTGGTTGCGTGCTCGCGTAGCACGGTGCTCTCCAATTGCTACCTGTATTTTTTTTCTAATGGCAGTGTTATAAATCTCCGCGTTATGACGACAACTAACCTTGCATATTTAATGTATCTTTCATATCACCACCCGGTGTAGTAGCCCCGTGGCTAAGGCGTTGCGCTGCCGAACTCCAGGTCATTGATTTGATCCCGGCCGCGGCGGCAGCATTTCGACGGGGGCGAATTGCAAAGACGCTGATGTACCTAAATTTATGTGCACGTTAAAAAAACACCCTAGATCGGCAAAATTGTTACGGAGTCTTCACTACGGCATGTCTAATAATTATATGGTGGTTTTAGCAAGTAATATCCCAGAAATTAATTTTTTTTCATGTAACCACAGCCCTCACGATCAGAGTCATGATCTCGTGAAGCAGTTATAAAGCATCACGCTGACCAAATGAAGAAAAGTCTACGCTGCTTTGGAAACGAAGCACGATCACAGGGCTCATTCGCAAAATATCTCGTCAACAAAGAGGCACAGTAGTTGCATGGTCACTCGATCATGATAGTTAAATGTAATTTTAACGCCTTGCTCATATTTCTAGTCCCTTGGTTTTGCATACAGAGAAAAAACATTTACTGACAAGAAACATCTCGTTACTTCAATGACAAGTGGTTTATCTCGCACATTAGTCGCACCACGCTCAATCATGTGTCGCAGTTGTCCAGCGTGCTTTACACTATTTTCTTGCAAATAATTTCCTTGACTGCTTTCAATGCAAAATAAAAAATAAAAAATGATAGGCAACCCTTATCTTTGACTTCGGTGTCTCTTAGTGGCACTCGTAGCTCGGCGTTGGTGTTCTTTAGGTTAACTTTAGGCGAACGCAAAGCACGAAACGAACTCGTAGGCAACTGTTTTCCATTCATTAGCCTGTTAACTATGCCACCATCTTGTGTATGACGTTATTTGTGACGCCATTACTTCCGCTTGCTACTTCCGGGTTTCCAGTATGTTCGTCGAAGTCGTGCTCACGTAGCGGGTCTCTAAAGTCTACGATTCTGTGCTTCGATGTTTGTAATCAGTGATTTCTAAATGATTATAATTATTGGAAACACATCAGTAACTGAACTTGCACCCAGACTTATGGTCTGATATCATATCTATAATGAAATCCATAAATATTCAACTGTACCATTATTTCTTCTACTTCTTATTTGAATTTCGCCCCGGTCGTCTCAGGAAGTGGACCGGTAATGCTGCGCAAGAAGCAAGAGTGTTACTCGATGCTCGTACCACTAAAAAGAACATTATACTTACTTAGGTTAGCATAAGACTACTTCTGTTCAACGCACTTCAGTCCCCCCGCTGACTTCACACGCGTGATGACGCCACTCAAAGATCTCAGGGCTAATACATATGCAAGCATACATATTTACATACCTAAATACATCTACCGGCACACATGAAAATATCTTCATGCACAATAGAGACCCAATCGAGATTGATTACAGTTAACGTTCATATTGCTCGCAAGAGAGGAATACAGGTTGTATTCGTTAATGGGTGCTGAAGATGTTTGCCATTCCATAGATCTAGCACGCTACTCCCGATGACGAGGGCGACACTGTAAATTGTGCATTCATACATAGTACACATGCGCACAGCACGCACAAGCAGGCATGGCAAGACGTAACTAAAGTGTCTGGTCGACGGCAGTGTCCCTGGGAAAGGCTAAGGACATTCGTTGTGCCCAAACCACTGCCAGCGCTGCTGATGGTGCTATGTGCAGCAGCACATGATGGTGATGTATTTCAACGTATATTGTTTTATAAATGGAGGACGCAAAGCGTTACACATATTATGTGACCAGTCGAAATATTCCACACTTTTGTACCTCTTTAATTTAAGGCATCCGCGATTTCGCTTTCGAACACTATATGATTCACCATCACTGACTCTGACTGCGACTGTCGAAGAACGTGGCTGAGTAAAGCGCTGATGAAATGGCAACAGCGTCGAAAGGAGTGGGCGACAGAAGTTATCACACAATTATACGATAGAGGATTAGGGCTCGTTGTTGATGTGGTACGCGGGCATAAGCACCGAATAAGTCACTTTCTTACGCAATACACGTTTCACGTCCGTCCTGTAAACTCGTTCGCAAGAGTAATGAACCTATATATATTTGCTTTTCTTTTTTACTTTAATGTGGGCCTACAGAGCTTCTCTTTGTGCTAAAGCCTGATAGAAAGCTCTGTGCTCTTTGAACGCGCATTCAAAGCCAATAGCGGCACAGAGACCGTACGCCGAAAGATGGCTAACATTTTGGTTCGCGTTCGTATCCTTTTATTATTATTATTATTATTATTATTATTATTATTATTATTATTATTATTATTATTATTTGTTGTTGTTGTTTCACCGAAGACTTGCGTTAAGGCATTGCGTAGGGTGTGTATTATATGTATGCATTCAGACCAGTCTGGCGTATGACGTCAAGCAGTGTCATTGGTTTTGTACTCAGCGATGATAGCTGATTGTGACACTGTATAGCGTAAGCTGCAGCTGCTAGTATAGCAGACGGGAGCGTTTCGCTTGCAAGCCAGGACAAGTCGATGCTAGATGGTAGGCATCTGCTTCCACCACTGGTGTGGGGTAGTATGGACATGTTGCGCCCAATGGAAAGTGTGGTAAGTTCTCTAGAGATGTGAGAGCCGGTGTAAGGGCCAGCACAACCCAGAAGCATCCTCTGGGCGTACGTTTACTTTTCACACACTTCGGGCCAGCGTTCGATGCTCTGCAGCTGGAGCTAAAATGCGACACACTTCACGAAAGAATGCATCCGCCTCAGATTGTGTCCTCGAAACGCCTGAACAGTGCACGAGGATTGCGTAAACAGAAAAAAAGAAAAGAAAGGTGTATTATGCGGCAACTGTCACTTCGTCCACATGAGAGCAACAGTATATATAAAGGAAATCGCTTTATACAATGCACTGCATTTACTTTCTGACTATTTTGGAAACATGCAGTATAAAACGTGTTTCCTTTGGCCCGCATTTCCTTATGGGAAGCGCATTTGTGCGCAAAGGCCGAAATCAGCCTGATAATCGCGAAAGCCGAGACGCCTCTTAAAGTTGACTGCGGAGTCTCGATAACGTCACAGACAAGCTCGTGAAAGTCCTCATCTTAGCCCAGTTGATAAATTTGCCTCACTTCAGGGGGCGACGCGCTCTTTGTTCGAACAACTTTTTCTTCGCCTTTCTTGCAACCTTATCGTTCCAGGAAACCGGTTGCAACGTTCGTATAGTACATACGTGCCACAGGTAGAAGAAAACGAGAGATATCCTAGGCGTCGTTGCAGAGAATGGGCCAGTCAGCGTTCCATGTCAGTGTGCTTACGTATACCTCACAGACGTGGTCCAGGGTAGCATGGAACATTCTTCGCTGGCTCATGCGTCCGGTTGAGCGCTGGGTGCAACGTGCGGCAGCTTTCGGTTTGCTGCCGGCAGCATGTCTGCTATATACGTATATACACCCATTGTCCATTTTATTATTTCTCTCGCATTCACGTCTATCACTTGATACGTAATAGTATGTAAAGCTAAAGATAATGTTCTAGCACTTTTAGATTTTTCTTGTTTACAGTAACAGTAGCCTCCAATAAAATAAGCATCATAATATGTATGTATGTATGTATGTATGTATGTATGTATGTATGTATGTATGTATGTATGTATGTATGTATGTATGTATGTATGTATGTATGTATGTATGTATGTATGTATGTATGTGTGTATGTATGTATGTATGTATGTATGTATGTATGTATGTATGTATGTATGTATGTACGTACGTGCGTACGTACGTACGTACGTGTCCGTGTTCGTGGTGATAGGTATGATAAACAATGTGTGCTTGCTATTGAGAACACGGGTAATGAGGTATACGAATAATAAAGAGTACACATAATAAAAAACGGAGGGAAGTTGGGACTTGTTGGAGTAACAGTCTGTAAATCAAAGCGACATTAGTTAAGGTGGCAGGCCTATAGGAAGGAATACGTTCGGTCCCTGAAAGAGCAATTTCTGGAAAAAAAGAAAGGAAGTTCGACTTTCACTTGATCCGTCTTGCCTCGATCAAGTTCTTACCCATATGGAGACGTGGAGTTAACAAGGACCATTGTGGGCAACCTTGAGGCAGCGTGGAGCGTCATGTGGCACAGTCACTTGACAGTAAAATATTTGTAAAGTATTTGTAAAGAGTGTGGGGCTGCTTATTTTTTGTAACTGTGGCGCGCATTCATTGCTGTCAATGCTACATTGCGCGTTCTGAAAAGGCACGTCCCAACAGACGGCCGAAACCATATGATGCGTAAATAGGCCAAAACGGGCAGACTGCAAGGATGTCTACCGATCACGTAAAATTACAAATACATGGGCATCGCTTAAGGCGCACGCGTATTCGTTTAAGCAGGATGGTGCGCGCATATATTTGCGTAGTAATTAGGCGACTGCTGTTCTGAACTTCTGATATCACATTGAAAACGAGTTATGAGATTGGAAATAGGTCAGTCGTGTTTGTTCGTCACGTTTTACTTTCAGACATGCGCAAAAGCGCAAAGATGAAAAACAAATTATATCCGGTCAGATACGTCTTGGTTGAGTCAGCAAGTATTCCTTTGCAAGCTGAGCCTCCTAACAAAGTGACCCCTTAATATATGAAGGTAAAGAAAAAAATGGCAGAGGCTTAGCTTGGCTAAGCCTAGTGGATTGCGAAAGCAATCTTCTATTCAGGTTGTAGAGTTCCATACTGCTCATCGAACGTGTAGATGCAGTCTCGTCGCCATTTAAAGCATCCATAAGGCTTGCTGTCGAACGATCAGGTGTCGCCAAAGTCGCGTCAGCATTGAGAGCATACACGATACTTGCAGATGCACCCAGATCAAGAGATGTTGAACGCATTCGCCTGGCTGCATAATATGCACGCCGTTTAGCTAAACGTCGGTCCCGCGCTTCGTCCGTTTCCTCCGCACGCCGCCACTTCTTAGGTGCAGCACATCGTTGCAGCTTCACCTCATACACATCATCCGACATACCGTGGAGGATTCGCTGGGACGATCGCGACGAGCCGAGTTGGGGCCCCGCTTTTCCGCAGCTGGTATGACGTCACACATAGGTCACGCTAAAGGTCAGTGGTGGATTCTCCGGGACGACGGCCAAGAGCGGAAACCTCAAGCAGTATTGCTTTCGCAATAAAATGCCGCCATTCGTAAATCTACTTCCTGCGTCGCAAAATAATGAGCATAGTTTAGTGTCGTGATGTTTGCTTAGCGCATACTTGTACACAGAAAATGTTGTTAAATTCTTGAGCTCTACGGGCCAAAGCCCCGATATGATTATGAGCTACGCCATAGTGGGGGACTTCGGAGTAACTTGGGTGGCTTGGGGTTCCTTAACGTGCACCTAAACCTAAGTACACGGGTGTGCTTAGGTTGGCCGCCGCAACCGGGGCTCGATCCTGCGACCTCGTGCTTCGTAACGCAATGCCAAAGCCACTAAGCAATCACGGTGGGTGCATAGAAAATATATAGAGCTTATGTGACACAGAAAAATTTCAATTTCGCAATAGCGGCGATTAAATACAGTATACATCAAATTATTTTTTTTCCATGGTTGTTACTTAAGTTTAGCTGTTCACTTTTACCGTTCGCCTATTGTGCACTTTTGTCAGTGCTCTGATTATGGGTACCAATTTTCAATCATTTAGTTGTCGTTAACTACAGCACAATATTCGCGTTGTTAGCCGAGTGTGCTGTGGACTGTTTTACATTTTACTTTCTTTAAAAAAATATTCTTTCCGCTAGGTCCAAGTTTTCTGTAGGAGGCGTAGAACCCTTGTCAAGTCTTTGCATAGGCTATCTGTCTGCGTCCCTAGACATCTGTGTGATGGGATATAAAATATTCATTTGAATTTGAGGTTAATGTAGGTTTAAAAGATTATTCGCTAAATGATAAAAATTATGCAGAAAGATCGCTTGTGTATATCGAGGAATTTCCAGAAATACTTAAGGTGAGCATTGTAGTTCCCTCAAGGTTTTCTAGGAGTACTCAAAGTAACGTGGGACTTTCTCAACCTATCCAGGAGTTGCGAGATAAGAGACGCATTTACTGCAGTCCGAGGCCCTTTTTTGTTTTTGTTTTGTTTTTTGTAAGAGAAGGAATTGATTATGTAGAGCATTTCTTTAGCTGAACATAATTTTTAAAAATCACCTGTGGCAGATAACACTATTCTTATCCTTGAACTAAATTACTCGATGAGGCGGGTGTTACTTCCACGAGCAATCAAACATGTAGTTGGCCAATTAACAAACGTTCGCTAGTTGACATTTCTACTAGCTAATTTACAGCCCATATTGCAATTTACGAATTGTAGCTGGTGATATTGCAGGACATATCGACTTGGAACGAATTCTGAGGATGGCAACGGTTTCGAGATATGCGACGTCAAACTTGCGGTAAAAAAACGAACCATTGTTCCATTATATTTTTCAACAAAACGCTGTTTCATGGATTGAAGCACAAAAGTAATTGCAATGCTAATGTATTTCGACATACATTTTGAAAATTCTTGTCGCGTGATGGGCGCCATCCTCAGAATTCGTTCCAAGTGGACGCACCGTGAACATGTGCCCTAATTGTTGAATTCTAGTAGAAATTATGCACGCCTCATGTAAGGATTTAGTTCAATGGTTAGTTAGAATTGTCCAATGTACCACAGACGATTTTTAAAATTTGGCACAGCTAAAACAAACACCTGGTATAACGGATATGGTGGATATGAGTGTCCAATCCAGCGTGCATGATATTAATGCATGTTCGCGCTCTAACGTGTTCCCTTGAATGTGTAAAGAAAAAAAACAACTCGGATAAATGATTCAGGCCCTCAACAACAACAACAATCTCCAACTCTTTATATTTTTTTATAAACTTTTTTTATATGTACACTCTAAGAAGAAAAGGAGGAAATGGGGTGTTTAGGTTACTCCTATAAGGGAGGAACTGATCTGCCACAACCATTCCTCCCTTTAGGGGGTAAGTGCGAGGGGACGAACTGTTACTCCCCATGCCGTTATACGCCTCCGAGGACTAACAGTTGCTCTTTTCCGATGCTCCTCAAGAGAGTAACGGTCATCATTTCCGATGCTCCGAAAAGGTGGAATTAAAGAAATTAGGCATTTATACTCTGATAAAAAAGATAAAGAAGGGTGTCAGAAAGTAGGATTCGAACTCACGACCTCGTGCTCTGAAATGACGTAGTCTAACCACTGCACCATGGCAGAATTTTTTTTCTTTGATGGTATTTATTATAGTAGCATTCAACCCGACATTCACCAGTTCTGAATAGTCAGAGAATGGAGGACACAATGAAAGTCACACACAGAAAAATCAGCGTTCATACTGTGAGTAGAAACATTGGTTTCACTTTAGAAGGGTGGTAAGGATAAGCAACTCGCCAACATATGGTACCAGTCCGGTTGTATATCGAGTCCATCATAAACATGTTTTAGGTGTAGGGTCATTCGGGCAAAACGTACCTTTGTAGGTACCACCGTTTCGGCGTTTCGGTCCATCATTCGCGTTTTCCACAAACTGTGCATTCCCATGAGAAAAAACATATCGAAAGGTGCACTATTATCAGAGGTTTGCAGCAGGTATCGCACAGTATGAGCGTTAATCTTAAAACATTTCTTTAAAGTCCATTGGAGGACATACCAAAATAGGATGGCGTTGGTGCAGCTAATCAAACAATGTTCAATTGTCTCTGGTACATTAGTAAGGCGACAGTTAACAGAAGAGACAAAGATACCCTTTTTTTTTGTAGCCATGTTCTTACGGGTATTGTTTCACTATGAAGTTTATAAAAGAATGTTTCGCAGCAAGGCGATAAATACATTTAGCGAACTCGCTTTAGTACATCGTGGCCTGGCCATTTAATGTATGTTGATCGGCAAAAAGGAGGCGGAAATATAGCATGGGCAGTAAATTTTTGTACAACGTTTTACGCGACGCAGAGTACAAGTATTCAGTGGAAAACCGAACTGTCAGGAAAGGAACCGCCAAGTAAACTTCTTGCATGAGCCCCTACAAGCATAAGCGCCAAGAAAATTTGAAGAAACAACTAAATCAGGTGACGCATTACCAAGTGCGACTTGCATGTATGACCGAATTATAGGATTTGAAGTATTGCGAAAAAAGAAGAAACGAGACACTATTTGCCGCGCATAAAGATGTAGTAAGCCCAGCCCACCTTCACTAACAGGCCTAAATATATTGTCTTGCCTCATGGGCTCAAGGCTTAAGGCCTCGTACGTTCAAAGTTGCGAAGAGAAGTTGCTGGGACAGGGCCATGGTGACTACCAACTATTTGGACTTAATGATCTATGTGATCGGCCCTAGAGGGCAACGGTGAAGCTTTCTCCGAACGCCCATCAGGCCTTCTGGACCGTGATCGTCGGCACTTTCCTGAGTGTTTCGATGTTTGGCGGCGACGTGCTTTTCTTGTGGTACTGGTCGACTGGCGCTTCGGAATTGAAGTATCCGCGTTACTTTGTCTGTCCTCTGCCAGCATAGCGCACGTGTCGAGATGCTTGGGTGCATCAGATGATTCATCTCCGGCTTCCAGATTCACTTGCTGGGCAGCAACTAGCACCGTGGTATTGGGTGCGTCTTTGGGTTTTTGTTTCGGGTGTTCAACTTTCTCTTCGCTACTTTCCTTTTTCACAGGCAGTTCTGCGATGCCGTTGTCTTTAACATGTAGAGGGGCTTTACTGACACAGCTGGTCTCCGCGGAAGAGGGAACGTCTCCAGTCGCGTTGAGAGCCTCCATAATATCCATTATGGGATCTTGCAAGCTTTCATCCGGAGGCCTTGTTCTGTGTCGTAACTTATCGGCGTATGTTACGACACACTCTTCAGATGTGTGGCGAAAGCGCTGGCAGGCTTCACAACGTGGGGTTCGGCAGTTTCGACAAATGTGCCCCACCTTGTTACAGCGCAGACAAAGCGGGGGCCTGCCTGGAAGTAATACAAGGCTGTGCACTCCACAAACAGGCAGTAGATGTGGAACGTCCCCTACGCTGACTTCATCGACACGAGTCAACACCACGTCATGATTTGGCGTACGCATTTGTTCCATCTCCAGCTTTCTGCTGATATAGACTTCACTTTCCCGTAAGCCTGGAGCGCATCTCGAATATAGTCGTGTTCCAAACGCTCAGAAAGCCACAAAAGCTTCATTTTAACTTCCATGCGCTCAGGATCAATAACGACGCAGCGTCTACCTTTTAATGATAATTCCCCGCATGTGACTAGCTTTGATTTTTTCCTCCCTGATTTGCACATCACCATCCACACGTGTGACATCTGAAATTGACCGATGGAACTTATTTCCTTCAGGTCAATAACGTTCCGAAGGGCATCTCTGAAGTCTTGGGCTCTGTACGGCTGACCACATAAGTCAGGATGCAGGAAAACGGAGTCCACAACCAGCTTACAGATAGGAAGACGAGGTAGCACAACACGGTAGTCATAGCTGCTGGCTGAAGCCTGAGCAGCACCTCGGGTAGGGGCCGATAAATCCTTTGAAGCGGAGAACATGAAAAAAGCGACCGTTCGGAACGCCGTCTTCTCCTTTCTCTTCTGCACCACGGCATGATGATCGGTTGACGGGACAGGAAATTAAGGCAGGTCAAGCGTCGGAACGCAGCTGCGGCAATATAAAAGCGACTCGGCATGTTGCGTATGTTGTGCGGGCAGAGTGTAACGTTGAGTGTACTTGCAACCATAAGTGAGTGCGAAGAGAAATCGGCCCGAGTATTCTTAGGGTGGTTTAAGCTGAGGCATTACGCGATGTAAACGTGCGAGCCCAAACGGGGCACCTAATACGACAGACAAGGACAATTTCTCTGTCGCTTTGTGTTTCCCGTTTGAGCTACACATTGCTTCAGTTAAGTTCGTAATCTCCTCGGAACGGAAGGAACTTAGGTACTATTGACCAGCAATATCTGGCAGTCTATCAATGACTTGCGCGTTTAATGTGTGTCGCTCACTTATGGTGTGCGCACGAAAGGCATGGCTCTTCACATTCCAGCTTTTAAATTTCACGCAATTTTCTCACGATGAGACAAAGTGCTTCTTTGCATGTAGTTCAATAGACAGTGTACGACCTTCGAACTCTTCACGATTTAAAAACAATACTGTTTTGGCACATCACTCCACGACACGGACAAAAACAGCGAAGTGCATGGGGAGTAACTGTTGCCGTTCGTCCTCTCGTTGCTCTCTTTCCGACCAGGGACTAAACACTTACTCTCTAAAATTTGCAGACGGCACGCACATTTACGCATTTACTCCCTTGAGGGGCGAAAGCGCCCTTTTTAGGATTAACTGCCCAGTTACTCCCGTTTTACCCGCGATTTTGCATAGAGTGTATTATCCTACCTTTCCATACCGCGGCAGCCATACAGGGATACAATGTAATTATCGAAGTTACTTTCAGTGCTAGTCCGCTTTAAAACTGCGGAAAAGAGATTATTGCTTGCTTTCGGTGACTTACGCCGTGGAAGGCGAACAAGCTTTCAAAGCATTCCGAAGCGTGTTTTTTTTTTATCCTAGAGGGACATGCCCAGTCAGTTCAGATTGATAGTGTAATCTTTCAATACCTTATTCGTATTTCTTTTCTATGAAAATGGTGTCTTGTTCTTCTATTCAGAAAAAGAAGATTGAAATGGAAAAAAAAAGAATCTGGTACCCTGAAGTACCGATATCTTCGTGCTGCATCGTTTCTAGATAAAAACAAAATGAAAATAAAGGAATGCCAATTGAAGCATCAACTACCAAAATGCGACCCACGGTATTTATCGTAGACGTTGCACACAAGCGGAGCAAGTAA
The DNA here is from genome assembly GCF_038994185.2 of Dermacentor albipictus. NCBI lineage: Eukaryota > Metazoa > Arthropoda > Arachnida > Ixodida > Ixodidae > Dermacentor > Dermacentor albipictus. Next base: position 5,884,164 of record NW_027225571.1, on the reverse strand, counting down.
GCAAACAAATATTCAAACGGTCAAAGAGGGAAGCACGCGTTGGCTGCGTTCGAAAAAGGCTAAAACGTGTAACGGATAGAAGAACAGGTAAATGAAAAAAAAAAGTTGGGGACGCTGGCGGTATTAATGGGAAGAGGGTGGGACCAATAAAATAAGGGCGGGACCAACGAGAGAATCTTCTGTGGCGACTTGCGAGCGATAAACACCGATGGGCGACAGCGAGACTACACAGGAAGCGATACTGGCAAATGTGCACGTCGGCACAGGAAGCCGCGTGAACAGCATTGCGCACGTGGTTACATCCAGGAAAGTTCGTAATGATCAACGCAGGAAGGCTAATGTATATCGCTACTGTGCAAGTAAGGGGACGTGCACAGACAGTTCTTTGAAGTAAAGCAATCTGCAGGTGTAAATCTGTGCCTTGCTGCCGTTTGATCAAATGGAAGCTTCAGCCGAGGCACGAAGCGAGTGGCAACCGAATTGTATATTGTGGATATCATGTTATTTGACTCTTTTATGTGTAGTGGCATAACACGCAAGCCAGAAATGTCGAACACACACACACACACACACACACACACACACATATATATATATATATATATATATATATATATATATATATACATATATATATATATATATATATATATATATATATATATATATATATATATGTGTGTGTGTGTGTGTGTGTGTGTGTGTGTGTGTGTGATCGAGAAGAAAGCGGGTTAAGGAAGGAATATATGATAAATAATTAATGAGAATTAATCATATCATAAACAGCCAACAAAGACACCAAGGTCATCAGAGGGGAAATTATTTGTACTTATTAACTGAAATAAACAAATTATAAATTGATGGAACAGAAAGTGCATGAAAAGAACTCTTGGCGCAGATGGGGAACAATCCCACGTCTTCGCATTACGCGTGCGATGCTCTACTAATTGAGCTACCACGGCGCCGTCTTCCGATCCACTTACTACTACTAATTCATGTGTTACTACTCAAACTAACTCTGGGAGTGTACACTGCCACGGTTATTTCTAGTAGTAACACATAAATTAGTAGTAGTAACACATAAAACGTCAAGAATCAATCGGTCAGCACAGAGGTCAGTCTGAGCGACCCTTCGTCCCGGAGGCCAGTGGCGATACCCAGCGATCGGAGGGACAAATCGCCCGCTTAATCACGAGCCACCCTTAAACTCGCCAAGGAAACGTATGTTTTAGTTTGACCCCAGAATTACTCATACGCGGTTTACGATAGCGAAACCTCTAGCTATAGGCTAAAGCTAAACGACTCTCGGACTGGTCGATCCCGTGGAACGCGAGCGACAAAGAAATTGCGCGAGCCGGTCAAGAGACGGAAACAAGTAGAGGACACGTACGAATGTGCAACGCACACACAAACAAGGGCACGCGGGGAGGCTGGAAAGTGGCAGGAAGCTGCGAGCGAGCGCCGCGCGGGCGTGTGCGAACAGTTCAGCCTCGAAAATCTGGCGCGCAGATCTCGCGGTGGCCAGCGGCCAGCTCTGGCGGCCACGCTATGTGGAACGCCCGGTGTCCGCCAACGGCGTGGTGCGAGCGGGCGACTGCTGCCGTACCGCCGCAAGCACCGGCGCCGCAGGCGCCGGTGGTGCTGTACGCACCGGCGGGCGTGGCCTCGAATGGAAAGTGTGCCACGATGCGCATCTTGCGCGAGGTTGGGCCACGAGAGGGGGCCGTAGCAGACCGGAAATTTCGAGGAACAAAGCGAGCAAAGAAAAAGAACGCATGACAACACGAAGGGCAGTGCCTCGCCTTTTTTGTGGCCCGAGCTGACTGCCGCGAGGGCAAGATTATACGGGACCGAATAATTCGCTACAGGATGAGGCCTGCGCCTGTATCAGAAAAGGATCGAGTTACGACTCGGCCCATTCTAATGGAATGCGAAGAAGTTCGCCCACACAGAACCGTAGTGAACGTGCGCCTTCCAATGCCGCGTGGACTGTGGTTCACAGCGGATGGGAGCACAAACTGGCCAATGGTGGAAACGAGAGACCATTGGGATATTGGTGGAATAAAATCAAGGAAGGAATGAGAAGGGGATCGTTGCAGGCACAGACAACCTTACAGGATATAGGAGGGGTGCCAAAATACGATATATATATATAGCAACAAGATACGAATCAGGGGCACCCTAGAGGGGTCTCGTAAAACATACAGAAAAAAAATGTGGGGGGAGGCGCCCTCCCCTTCCCCCCTTTTCCGCCAGTGATAGTAACACATAACGAGCCCACGCAGGCTGGGCGATTATTCATCGGCGCCCCGATTCAAAGGGATGCCATTCGCGACCATCTTCATCCAGGTGGTCTCGTTAATTCTAGGTTCACTAAGTTGTATGTTAATATGCGCGTGTACAGTTATGCCCGCCGACTTTGGGTCTACAACCATTGACTACAATATGGTCAAGCTTTTTTTTCCTTTTTTTTGCGCCTGCGCCGAAATAGGCGACACTTTAGCCGAAGTCACGTCATGTCACCCCGAAGCAGGTATTAAAGCGACGCTTTCTTCGCGAAGTCTTCAGGCATTTTCTGACTGTGACTGCTGTCTTGCGAAATAGATAGAAAAAAGAATTACGTGTCTTATCATGGGCTCAAACCTCCCAGTGCAACCACCCGATGCTCCAAGCATCAGACCACAATCGCACGCATACTTCTCGCGTGCCAACGCCAACTACAGCTTCAGAAGATTGCCACGTGCGTCGCACGTCACGTTGCACGTAAGAGAGCACGCGCTAGTTTCCCTTAGACCACAGAGGTACGAAGGGAACGAGCGAATAATAGTTAATGTTACCACTGTATCTCACAGCGCACCTTTATCTGCAGGCACGTCTCCTCACCATTGTTGCCTCGACAAGCATTTAACAGAGCTTAGTCCTCGTGACACGACCGCGTCGAAGTCTCTCATACAATGCGTATTCACAGGGACTAGTTTGGATTTCGGTATAGCTTGTGGACGCAGCACAACATAAACAAGAACATTTCGTGATATTACACGTTGCATAGAACGACAATAACAACACTTGTAGGCATCGCATTTAGTTTCGTGGCATTTAATGGGTGGCTTCGCGAAAGCCTCGCTTCCTACAAATTCCAGCACGTGCGCTATTATGGAGTTCCTGCATGTGCGCTGGAGCTCTATAATGTTTAGCCATCTTCATTGGCTGCGATCTATATTCGTTAAAATTAATCAGTTACTTCGCATTATCTGTACACGCTTGTGTTATTCTTGTAGACCAATAACCTTTTCTTGTTTCTTTTTTCTGGTTCATTTTCTCCTTGATCTACGAACTTCCTCTGTTAATGTTTTGTCATATTGTTATATACTTTCTGGAAGTGTTTTGCATTTTGATTATCATTTTTATTGGTTTGGGATTTTCTCTATCAATGATTTTCAAAGAGCCAGGGCCCTACCAGTGGTCGAACTTAATATTTTTCACATTTGATAAAGAACGTCATTCCGTTTTGTATAGCAGTACTCAGCTCCTGATCAGTTTCACCGCCGCTCTTGGTGAAAACGTGAAAATTGTTAAAACGTGCACGTGTACGAACGTTACCGTTATTCTAGAGTGTAATTGCCTCCGCACGCTCGAGAACATTCAAGCACAAAGGCTGTGCAAACGTCCTGGCCTAAAACGCTGTTGTATCCTGTCTGTCAGTCGGCCGTTTTGCACGCCTACGAGTGGCACAATACTGTAATCTCGAATGTCCACAACTGTGCTTACATGTCTTATGAAATCTTTTCCTCTCTCTGTTTTTCATTATTCCTTGCTAACCTGAAACACAAATCTCGTGTGCTTACATTCAGTTTGTATATCTGTGGCTTTTCAGCAACCATAAGGAGTCATGAGGTTCTTACTCCATCAAGCATTAATGCTAAGGAATCCCGAAGAATCTTACATTCCTTTAAACCCCGAATTACCATGCACTTGCAATAAATTTGCCGTTGCACAAGTAATTTTACATCAAGGTACTAGAGACAGCATTGAAAGAAAGCCAAGTTGGTGGAATGATCTTTTGTTTTGATGAACCATCCTAACTAAAGGACAATTATTGCTTAGTGTACAGTCAGTCATGTCACGTTCTTTCATGACAAGCTTTTAATCACCGGTGACTTTCGATGACTCTGTCGACGGTTATGCGTTTAGCATTGAATCAGTGTATAGCGACACAAAGTGCTGCCACCGTCCAAAGGAGTTAACTCGGCGCCATCTGGCGGCGCCACCGCGTAGCGCATGCCTAGTTACCTATTTGGGCCTCAAAGACGTTCATTTAAGAGAAGCACACATCTACTAGCACATACCCAGTGCTGCACGTCGATGCCGAAGAATTTCATTCAACAGCGGTACCTACGCAGTCCCGCGTCTACATTGGCCCATGTCGGCGCGGAAGAGGTTCGTTGAAGAGCGACACGTATGTACACATTGCCACATGCTCAGCGACCCAAGTTGGTGCGACGATTGGTTTCGAACCCTGTTTCCTCAGCACAGCAGCCCAGTGCGCTATGCATTCGACCATGGGCTAACTACGCAGTGACCCAGGTAGGCGGGAAAACTGCTACAGACAGAACATAGGGTGCTATAACGTAAAACTATTCCAAACTTTTCAATTCCAATTCTGCAATCAGCCCGTCGCGATTGGCCAAAAACTTTTTTGAACCACCTCGACTTCACTTGTCTGTCACGTGACGTCACAAAAAGCGCGATAGCTCCCCATCTGATATGACGTTACACACTGATTATGCATGATTTGACCGAACGAAAGAAAAATAGTTATTTCTGATTAGACGCCTTTTCGCCGTTAGCCCTCGGCTATTGGTCAAAAGTTTTCAGGCTGAACCCACTTTACCTGCCTCTCCCGCGGCATAACAAAACCGCAAAAGCTCACGCGTCAAAGTGATGTGTACGTGTTCCTTCAGCGCAGCAGCCCGGTGCGCTATGCATTCGACCATGGGGTAACTATGCAGTGACCCAGGTAGGCGGGAAAACTGTTACAGACAGACATAGGGCGCTATAACGTGCAGTAATATATAACGATGCATTAATATGCCGGACAAAACTGAATTGTCTTCTGAATAGCCGCAGACTGCCCCGTTCCGAAAGGAATGAACGATGGCTGTTGCCGATCGCTCCGGCACTGGCTACTCGCCCCTGCCGGAGAGCATGGGTTTATTTGCGTGTAATAAAACTTTTTGCGTGGCCGTGTAGCGTTTTCGAGTACTTTCGGCACGTTTACGACCTCGTTCTGCCAACTCTCCTTTGCTGAGGATCCGTTTTAGCTTCATTCTGAAGCTTCCCTTGCATGCCGCCGCGATTGTCGACGAGCCACCCCAGGCAAAGCAAGAGAAAGCGGACCAATCGCAGACGCCGGCACAAGGCTCTTCATCCCGTTATCGATATTCACTGCAATGGCTCGGGCCCACCAAATCCCTCTCCACTTCAGTATTCTCCTCGCCTCTTTTGAGCCCATTAGATAAGATAAGCCGCTCAGTGCAGGCAATGTTATTCGTTTTTCAAGCAAATAAAAGTGACCTCCTATGAACGAGGGGAGCATTTGATTGGTTTGTTCCGACAACGCTGCGGGTGACCACCCTATGCTTGCGTCGGCGGTTACGCAAATTTTACGTCAGGAGATTGGAATAAAATCATATTGGAATAGTTTTACGTTATAAGGCTTATAGATATACAGTTAGCCACTGGAAAGTATATGAAGTACCCTAAGAATGTTAACGCATTAGAAAATCAACCAACAAAGAATGGACTACTTCTTGAAGAGAAACCCCCGTTACGACTGTTCCCTAGCTATCGTACTATAATCATCATCCCTGCGCTGCCTCTACCAGTCGAGATACAGGGCTCCGCCGAGAACCAGGTTAACTGCGTTTTAGGAGACAACTAACTGAACGATGCTGAGGCAACGACGACATTCTCCCACTCTTACTAAGTGCTTTCTCAGAAACAGATACAGACTATTTACCTCCTTGGGCCGTTCGAAATGGCACGTTTAATCACTGTGCTCAGCCGCAGCACAGCGCCACTGCACCCGCCTGTAAGAAGTTGACATTGACCGAAAGCGACCTCTCTAGTGGCCCGCTAGAGGAAATATGTTCAAGTAAATGTTTGTGACAGTTTTCTTACAGAAACAAACGAAAGAAAGAAAATCACATCCCAGGCACTTCGTACCCATAGTTAACCAGCTAAGCTGTAACGTGCGGCTTCGGTGTTTATCACTGGGATAATCCAGACTGTTGAATAAACGACGACTTGTTAGGCTGCCGGATCTTCGGTGCGCAGTTGCTGCCTGCGTTCGGCTGCACGAGCATGTTCTTGTACCCGGGCTGAAGCATCGGCACGGCGTAGACGAGCTCGTTCCATGTTCTGCTCGGGGCGCTGCTGATCGAAAGCTGCCTGCTCCTGAGGGATACGTAATGAAGCGTGGTCTACCCATACCGAAGGCGGGGAGAAATCGCTACGCGCGCGCTCGACTGCAATGGAGAGCAACGACGTCGCTACTGGCGCGACCAATCGGGCGCCTCTCTTACTGATTATTTTTGGCGCATGCGTATGGGGTAGCGCCGGGCGAGTTTTCGGTGTGCAGGCGACAAACGGGTGGATGGACGAACGAATCGGCTAGCCATATACAGCCGTGTTGTAAAAAAAGTATGTTTAACAACCAATTGAATAGCATCTGCAATCATGCTTACACGTTTCAGACGGCATATGCATTACCGGTGCAGAATACTGGCACCGTTAATGTAAGCGCTTGTTCGATCTTGTATTTCGATGGGCAAGCGCATTTTGCTTTTTACGACCAGTTCCATGCACAACTGTAATCGCATTAGCCGCAATAATCCGGCTCCGAAAGGTGGCACATGCCATCCGTCCCCCACCACCGAGTTGAATAACATTTGATGAAGTAATCGTAGCGCAGTTAGAACGAACACAATGAACAGAAGACGAGTCACCACGGACACGAAGTCGCGGGATGAAATTGCGGCCACGGCACCTGCATTCAGATGAGGGCAAAATGCAAAACCACCAGTGTACTTATGTTGAATTCCAATGGTAGATCGCGAGTGCTCGGCCGGATCACGAACAGAGCGCGTCGCTCCGACTGAGATCGCTCTCATCTGCTCACACCATATCTACGAAGGGAATGCGTGCGCTCCCGCGGGAACACTTAGTACCGGAAAATCAAGGGAGAGGGCACTAGAATAGAGAGAGGAACAAGCGCTTGGAAGCGCCACCCATCACCCCATTTCACTGTCCGTGTCAGAAGAATCATCACTCGACTTGCAAATTCTACTGTCTGAGTCGGAGCTGTCTAGGAGCGCGAACAAAATCGCACGGCGCGAAGCGGCGTCCACGTTTTCCATGTCGTCCATAGCTGCCCGCGACCGGAAACAGGCGACCGTGACAGCAAGCAGAGGCGGGTGAAGGAAATACGTCACGAGGACTTCCGGTCAAATCTGCCGATTTCGGCGGAGCAAATATTTTTGCTCCACGGAGCAATCCGGGATCAGCGGCTGGTCCCAATCTGCCATTGGAACACACAGCTCACGCTCCCATTCTGCCATTGGAATACAATTGCTCCATACAGAGCAGAAAAACTTGATCTGGATCTCCAATTGGAATTCAACATTAGATTTAGGTGCATGTTAAAGAACTCCAGGTGGTCAAAATTATTCCGCAGTCCCCATCTACGGCGCGCCTCATAAACATATCGTGGCTTTGGCACGTAAAACCCAACAATTAAGCAAGTAACGGGCACGAGGGTCAGAAGTCCATACATTTCAATGGGGTAAAGGAGCGGCGCCTTGCGCGATAATCTTCCTTCTTTTTTTTTTCTTTTCAGGTAACGGTTATGGTATCTATTCGGGGCACCAGCCTTCGTTGATGACTCCCAGGTAATTGCGCGCAGTGCCTTTCTGTTGTCTACGACGTGCTGTTCCGAGCGGCTGAGGCGGTACTTCAGTGAAGTGGTTGTAATGAAGACCCTGCAGAGGTCTAATGAGCTCTTGTCGCTGTTACGAATGGCCTGCAAGGGTACCGACCTACACAATTTTCTTTGCCAGCCGCAGCTGCAAGGGTGGCGAGCTTCCGAGAAGTGACCACTGAAGCCTTCCCCACCTGCCGAGGCGACTCGTTTGGTAGAAACCACGGTGCCGCGCACAACATCAGCCCGCCCCCACACCCAGGCGCCGCTAAGACTAAACGCGGTCGGCGGACCAAGTATTGCTAGTGAAATCGCCAACGCCTTCACGGTTCGACTGAAGCAGGGGGAATTGCCTGCGGAGTCGACACTGGGATGAAGAGGCGCCTGCTCGGGGCAAGACACGTGTCTGCGAGAATCCGCTCACCTCGACGTGGTCTGTGAAACCTGTGCGGAAGTGTATGTAACCCCTCAAAGGTGGGTTGGCTACAATGACTTTGGACGCTCTGAATTGGTAGCAGATTGAAGGGCCGATTTCCCTCACCTAGGAATATAGGGAGGACAGAGGGTTTATAAGCAGCTGTTGTGCAACTGCTGAGGGTGCATTCCTCTTTCAGTCATGTTAGACTCAAGAACTGTAACGTTCTGATGTAGATGGTATGGTATGATGAACTTTATTTAATGTCCTGAAGATCCACCATTAGGTTGACGCAGGCGGCTCCCACGTCAGGACAGTAAGGTTTAACCTTACCGCCGTATCAGGGGCCTTCTGGACGACCTGTACTTGATCGAAAAGACCTCCACTGTGTAGGACTCGCTGCCACCAGTCTCTCTCCTTGTCACAGTCTGTGAAAGTCACAGGACACTGCCAAAGCATGTGATCCAGAGTAATGGTGCCATTACACTTCTCGCAATTGATTGGTATCTCTCTTTCAGGATATATCTTGTTAATAAAGTTTGGACTTGGATAAGTTCTTGTTTGCAACAATCTCAGAGTCACCGCTTGAGCTCTATTGAGCTTAGCGTGTGGCACTGGGAATTCCCTTCCGTTCATGTAATAATGCCTCATGATTTCATTATATGTTAGTAATTGGTCCCTGTTCTCCTCCTGTATATTATTAAGGTCCTGGTCGCGTAGTGCACGCATAGTAAGTCCTCGTGCAGCTGCGTTAGCCATCTCGTTTAAATTCTTCCGAGATGGATCGACAGACCCCATGTGCGCATGAAACCAGCGGATTTCGATCTCTTGGCTGTCCACCTCACCGATCAGCTGCGCAGCCCTTTTGGTTACAAAGTCATTGGTAAAGTGTCTAATAGCCATCTTAGAGTCACTGTAAATCTTCGTCCACTTATTATTCCTTAAAGCCAATGCTATCGCTACTTGTTCCGCGACTGTCGTGTCTTTAGTCATGATTGTAATAGCATCCCGAGTGAGACCATCTGCAGCTACTACTACTGCCGTAAAGGCTTTCTTTCCTCTGACCCACGCAGCATCTACAAATGCCGCATGTTCTCTGTCGTGTTCTATCTCTTGCAGGAGAGCTTTGGCCCTTGCCTTTCGTCTTTCCAGGTTGTGCACCGGGTGCATATTTCTGGGGAAAGGAGTCGTCTTGATTACCTCTCTTATGCTATCTTTTAGTTCTACTGTGCCTTCACCTGTAATTTTGGATTCGGTTGGGCACCATCCTACCTCTTCTAGTATTGCTCTACCTGGCCTTGTTCTATAGAGCCTCTCTTTGTGGGCAATTTGCTGAGCTTCAATTATCTCGGCTATTGTGTTGTGGAGCCCGAGTTTCATTAATTGGTTATCGGGAGTGTTAATCGGTAACCCCACTGTTGTTTTGACTAGCCTTTTAATTAATCTGTTTAACTTGTTTATCTCTGTCTGTGTCCAAGTGAGCATCCCAGCTACATATGAGAAGTGACACAAGGCGAAAGCGTGGACCAGTCTCATGGCGCTCTCCTCTCCCAGCCCTCTGTGTCTGTTAGTGATTCTCCTTAGCAGTCTTATTACCTCCACAGTCTTGCTTGTGATGTGTCGTATTGTTCTTCCATTTGCCCTGTTTGCCTCCAGGAATAACCCTAAAACTCTAATGGATTCTACTTGCTTAATAGATTCGCCTGCCTTCGTGGTTAGTACTAACCTGGGTTCTTCCTCGGGAACGTATCCCCTCGGTTTTTTACCCCTTCTTCTGTTCTTGAGTACAAGGAGGTCAGACTTATTAGCAGAGCATTTGAGTGCCATGCCTTCTAAAATGGACTCTACCTCATAAATGGTCTTCTGAAGTCTGCTTTGCGCATGTTCCATACTTCTTTCAGCGGTCCATATAGTCACATCGTCTGCATAAATGGTAAAGTGAATGCCCTCTATCCCTTTTAGCCCCTTTGCCACTTTTGACATGGACAGGTTGAAAAGCATAGGTGACAAGACTGACCTTTGTGGCGTCCCTCTGTCACCGAGATCCATCTTCTTTGATTTAGTATCCCCGAATCTAAGGTGAGCTGAACGATTGCCAAGAAAGGTTTTGACCACTTCATAGAGTTTTCTCCCCAATCCCAGTTCGGAAATAACTTGAAGTATTGCTCTATGCTTAATTCTGTCAAAAGCTTTTTCGACATCCAGCCCCAAGAGAGCTCGAGTGTTTTTTGGTTTAGCTAATAGCAGTTGATGTTTGATTAACAACATGGCATCTTGTGTGGAAAAGCCTGATTTGAAACCAATCAGATTGTACGGTAGGATGTCATTGTCCTCCACATATTTCGTTAACCTGTTCAATATAACATGCTCCATTGTCTTCCCTAGACATGATGTTAACGAAATTGGCTTCAGATTATCCAATTTGAGTTGCTTGCCCGGCTTTGGTATTAAGATAGTACTGGCCGTCCTCCATTATTCTGGATATACCCCATCTTTCCATAGGTCATTAATGTATGTGGTCAGATATTTTATTGAATCATCGTCCAAATTCTTAAGCAATCTGTTAGAGATGCCAACCGGGCCAGCTGCTGACCTACTATTCAGATCACACAGTGCCGTGCGTACCTCACTTTCGGTGAATTCCTTATCCATATATTTGCATTCTACCCCTAAGTAATCGGGATAACTCACATCCTGATCTTCTTTCCTGAGAGGCAAGTATTTAGTAGCCAATCGCTCCATTAGGCTCTCTGCGCTTGCAGTCTGACTCTCCTGGTGTACCAGTTTCGGCACTGCCGTACGTCTATTCGATTTACTGCCTTTTTCGTTGAGCAGATGCCTGAGCAGACTCCAATTGCCTCCACGTCTTATCCTTCCGTCTACACATTTACACACCTCATCCCATTTTTGTTTCAGCAAATGTCGTGCGTGTTCCTCTATATTCTTATTGAGCTGAGTAATTCGTTTTCTAAGTCTCCTGTTTAGGCGTTGTGATTTCCATCTTTGTAAAATTGATTGCTTGGCTTCGATCAAATGCGCCAATCTACTATCAATTTGTTCAACTTCTTACTCTGTCTCTATAGCCTTAGTTGCTGCATTCAAGTCGTCCCTAAGCTGAGCCACCCACTCTTGTAGTGTGATGCGCCCCTTTCTATCTGTGTCGGCTCTGTCTTTTCTGATTTTTCTAAAGTGATCCCAGTCTATGTAAGTGAAATGGTTTACCTCCCCCCCTGTCGTTCCCACCATTATGTGTAGTATGTAATGGTCGCTTCCTAGGTCCGTACCAGAGTTGATCCAGTCTGCCCAGGGTAAGTTAGAAGTGAAGGATAAGTCCGAGGTAGTGTCCCTACACGTGGAACTGCCACACCTGTTAGGAAAGGCTGGGTCCGTGATAAGAGAAAGGCCTAAATCCGTGGCGCGATGCCAGATTCCTTCCCCTTTTTTACTACTCCAGCGGTAACCCCAAGATTGGTGTGGGGCGTTGAAGTCCCCTCCTATTATGAGTGGCGCAGTTTTGGCTACCCTCATGGCCTTAATAAAAATTGCTCTGAAGCTCTGTCTCATCTCTCTGGGACTGCTATATATGTTGAGGCAGAACAAGCTTTGCGCTTTACCTCTGTGCCTTTTTAGGACCATTTCTATCAATATGTATTCAATTTTACTCGCCCGTAATTTTAGATCGTGCTCTATGTAGGGAATTTTCTTGTCAATTAGGGTGGCAATTCCTCTGCCTGGTTCTTTGCCTTTGCAGACCGAGTTGAAGCCGGACAGCCCAATCTCCTCCGCGGGAGTTTCCTGCAACATTATTAATTTCGGCCTATTTTCAACCGTTTTGATTATCTGTGCTAGTGACGCTCTTTTTTGCTGAAATCTTCTGCAGTTCCACTGCCACACACGAAGTCTATTTCTGTTATCCATTATTATTGTCACTGCCCCCTGACTTGCTACCCCCTGTCACTGTTCGCTTGACTGTACCACCTACCGCTCCTGGGGGTATTCTAGCGCTTTCTGCTTCCAAGGGCATATATTCTTCATCCTCTCCTTGGGCCTCTAGCTTTTTCAACCTTTTCTCGGCTATTAACTTCCACTTCCATGTTTTATCCACCTTAAGGTTAACGCTGTCTACCGTGTTCTTTAGGTCCCTAGTCGCATTCCTAATCTCTTCCAGAACCGAGCACATCGATTCCGCCTCCGGAACTACAGCTCTGTTTTTGGGCGCCGGTGTGTCTTCTTCCTGGCTGTTACTTCTACACACCGGCTTAGCTATTGCCACACTGCCACTTTCTGTCCTCAACTCTTTTTTAATTTCCTGAATCTGCTGTTTAAGTTCTTCATTTGCTTTCTTTAGTGATATAACCTCTCTGATCAGCTGTTATACTCTGGCATCATTGCTTTGTTCCTGCGAGGCTAGCGCATCTGTGACTTTCACAGTACCTTTGACTTTCTCGGCCCAGGTCGCCCCTGGCTCCTTTTTCTTGTTTGTCTTGAGCTCCTGCTCCTCGAAGCGCAGCTGCGCCTCCCGAGACCTGGAACGGTTTCTTCCCCTCGATTTTGAGCGCTGTCTTGATCTTGATGTGCTTCTCGAGCGTGAGCGCCTTCCGGCGCCTGGAGGGGTTTCCTTTGTCGTTTGGGCCGATTCCATCTCGGTCTCCACTTTGGAGCGTTGTCTTCTTCTTATTCTTACTACATATGGTATTTGGTACCGCTGCTTGCAAGCCCTGTCACCTGTGGCGTTATCTTCACCGCAGAACTTGCATTTGGGAGAGCAGATATGAGCCTCCCCTGGGTCTTGCATACCACATCCCCTACACTGCACAACATCAGGTGTTGGACAAACGTCTGATCTGTGTCCGATTCTTCCACATGCGTAACATACGTCAAATTGCTTCCTGTACAGATAGCACCTCACGAGGGTTGACCCATATTTGATGAAGTTGGGCACCCTGAATCCGTCGAAAAGCACAATAACCGATCCCGTAGCTTTGATACGTTGTGCAGCCAACGCCGTTGGGTTGTATTCATGCACAATCTTTTTCGTGATCACACTCTGACTGTCATTGAGGTTCACTCTTCTAATAACCCCCTTGCACGTAGAGTGGGGGGCTGTTTCATAAGCACTCACTTCATATTCTGCCTCCATGATCGTAATGGACTTGATTCTCACATACCTTTCAGCATGAGAGGAGTCCGGTGTACTAAACACCACAATATTCTGTGTGAAGTTGGGGCAGACGATGTCTTCCTGCGCTTGGTCTGCTGTAAGCCCGGCTGCCTCGACGACCGCTTCTCCGATATCTGTGCTGGCCTTGTTCAGGTTGAGGCCTCCCCGAGGCCTAACGATGATTTTCCTGTGCTCCTCCGGCATTTGCGGCATTCTTGACGCCTTCACAATCCGGCGCTTGAGCTTGTCGGCCGCGGCAGCACCTTTGTTGGCGATCTCCTTTCCTTGTGATTCTTGGATCAAATTGGCGGCTCCACCAGCTCCCCAGGTCTTTTTCGCAGATCGCGATCTTCGGTTGCTGACCACCAGCCAACCCTTTCTTTCTTCGCCGTCTTCCGTCTCCGAGGAAAGTTCGTCGTCCATGCGTATAGCGGCCATGCCGGCTTGGCGGGCTCGCTAGACCTACGTGGCGTTAGGCCCAGCGTGGCGCCCACTTGCGATGCACAGAAAAGAGGCTATAGAAGTCTAAAAAATGCTGGCCCACCTTGTCCAAAGGTATCCACCGATTCAGGTTAACCTCACGAATCCGATAATGAGCTTCAATGCGTGGTCCTGCCAAAAGTGCCTGCAGAATCATTCAAAAAGACGGAGCCGATGCGGGGACGTCCGCTTTCTTCAGCTTCTTCTTGTTCCACTTCTGATGTAGATACTATAAATAAATCCCATATTCCTCGTTCTCGATGAGAAGCATTCCTTCCCTTCGACAACGGTCTCAGGGTGGATAAGTTCCTCGACGGCATAGGCCAGCTACCATCAATTTCATGCCTGACCCCAATCATTACAACTGGCTGACAATGGTGAGACGGACTTCGCGACGTGGTGCTGTGTCTGCGGTGAGGGCTCGGTTCTTGCTTTGACTCTCTAGGCTTCATTTTGTGGTTCTTCTGTTTAGAAAAGTAGTGAACCTAGATTGTTGATTGTTAGCTAGGTTGTGTTTTCGTAGGTAGGTTTAGCGAGCAGGACCAAGGCGGTAAAGCATCAATCATGGAGTTAAGGACACTGCTGAGAGACGAATTATTGATTGTTGGTGAGGAACTGGGCCTAGAGGTACGCAAGGAAATGCTAAAATCGGAATTATGGCAGCTAATGTTTGAACAGGCCAGTGAGGAAGACATTGAAATGGGGTTGGAACTTCTTAAGAAAAGAGAGAAACGGGACAGAGAGAGAAAGAAGAGCGGGACAGAGAGGAACGCGAGAAAGATCGCGAGTTAAGAAAAATGCAACTTGATCTTGAAAGCAAACGTTTGGAGAGGTCTCAAGGAAGTGAAGGGGCTCTGGAACGATCAAGTGAGGCCGAATCAAACCGCATGGACAGGCTGTTAAAGCCATTTGAGGTCGGGAACGACATAGGCTTGTTCCTAGAAAATTTTGAAAGGACTTGCGAGAAGATGAATTTCGGTCCAAGTACATGGCCATAGCGGTTGCTGTCTATATTGTTGTGTGAGGCTGCGGAAGTAATAGCCAGGCTCAGTGCGCAGGATGCATATGATTATGCGAATGTTAAGGCTAGTCTTCTGAACAAATAGTGCCTTTCAACCGAAGCTTTTCGGCAGAAGCTTAGAAACACACGCAAGAAGGGTAGCGAGGAATAATCGGAGCTTGCATATAGCTTAAAGGCCAACCTAGTCAAATGGTTGAAAAGCGCGGAAGCGTACGAAAGCAGAGGCATGATTATTGAATACGGGTGTCTAGAGCAGTTTTACAGAAGTATTCCACAATCTGTTAAGCTATGGATGCAAGACAGAGGAAGTGTAAACACTGTGGGAAGGACAGCTGAATTAGCCGAAGAGTACGCAACGCGTGGAAAGCGGAACGCCGAGAACGGAAATGGGGACGGTCGAAATGGACCGCGGAAACTATTTCTGTTCGAAAAGGGTTCGCAGACTAGACGACCGGAGCTTGTAGAGGTGGAGGAGAAGCCCTCAGGAAACAGCGAGAAGTCCAACGAGGAAACCGTACAGAAAGAGCAGAAAAGAAAATTCGAATCTTTTAGACCAATCCGCTGCTATAAATGCAACAAACTGGGACATATCGCTGTAAACTGCGGGAAGCCTTGCGTAGTTTTCTCCTACGTGGATGAAAAAGACGTAAATATGGAACTTTTGAGCCCATATCTTCATGACCTGCAAGTTAATGGCAAACCATGCCGGGTGCTACGAGACAGTTCCGCCACGATGGACATTGTCCATCCGTCCTACGTGATGGTAGATGACTTCACTGGAGAAGTAGCATGGATTAAACAGGTTGTAAAAGAACACAGCGTGTGTCCGCTCATGGCCAAAGTCAACATGAGTGGACTATTCGGGGTGCTCGTCACCGAGGCTGCAGTTTCCAAATTTTGTCGCCGCAGTACCCTTACATTTTTTCGAATCGGTCAGATCAGTTAATCCGTGACAAAGGGCTTAAACTGGGAGATGGTGTAGTACAGGCGTTGACGCGAGGCCAAGCTCGTAAAACCGCGTCGCTTTCGGCTGAAAATGCGAAAGCTGCTCCACCGGAAGTAGCAAAACAGGTAACTTCAGTAAAGGCCGATCCACATGACGGACCAAGTCCGCGGGCCACTCGGTCACGTGATGCGACATCACGGCCCGCCGCGGTCCGGTCCGGCGCAGAGCACATCCACACGGCGGACCGTCATAGCAGAGGGCAGAACAGACCAACCAGCTACACACTCGGCCAGAGTGTTATCATTGATATAATTCCGGCTCGAGACCCACAAAGCCGGGAACTGCTCAACGAGGGATACAAATTAAAGAACCTTCTCCTCCCTCCAAGAGAACACGGCGTTTAAAAAATATATCTGATGCGCGCACGTGTATATAGGCGGAACGGCGGATATGAAACGACTGGCTTTTGCTGCGCCGAAAACTAGACTGGATTTGTCTGAAGACACTCTGTGGCCGGACAGCATACGTTGGCTACGCCACACTCCCAGCGGTGCGCCGCCAAAACTCAAGCGGGAAAAGCCTCGGCGATTTGTTGGCCCACAAGGGCCTGTTGTGTTGCGCGGGCCAACGGTGGTACGCACAAACTGGTGGCGTCTTATCACGTGATGCGCGGACGGCGGTCCAAAAGAACAATTTGGTCCGTCGTGTGGATCGGCCTTAACCGAATCTGAGCTAGGCTTGAGGGACGAAAAAACGGTTGAGGTAAGCCTGCCAGCTGACCAGCTCAATGAGAGCGGATCACTAGGGTGTCAATGTTCACGCCTGCAGGACGAGCCAGCTCAAGCACTCGCAAGCGAGACAGGGTCGTTATTATCACCGGCCTAAAAGAGCTTTGATCAGCTCTTGTGTGTGGACAGAGAGTCACTGGCAGCCGAGCCAAATAATGATGATAGCTTAGCTAAATTGCATCACACAGCTAAAGAAGGTATTGCTACGCGCAACGTGACGATACAAGAGAGAGGAGGATTGTTGTATCGGCACTACAGAGACCGAAAGGGTTAGATCAGTTAGTTGTACCTACTAAGTGCAGGGAGGACCTTTTGAGTCTCTGTCATGGAAATGGGCGGTCTGGCCTCCTAGGCATAAATAAATCGAAAGAAAGATTGCTTATGGAATACTACTGGCTTGGCTGTTTCAAAGACGTAGAAAACATTGTAAGGTCATCCGACGCCTGTCAAAGCTCGGGTAAACCAGGAGAAACATGGAAAGCTCCACTAAAGGTAGTGCCCATAATAACAGAACCTTTCAGATGACTTGTGATAGAAACGGTAGGGCCTCTACCAAAGAATAAGTCGGGTTACAGGTACTTGTTTGCTATGCCGTGCCCAGCTACAGTTTCCAGAAGCAATCCCTCTAGAAGAGCTCAGCTCCACTGAAGAAGTAGACACGCTTTTCACAGTATTCGCACGAGTTAGGGTTCCAGCCGAATTTCAGGCGGATCAAGGGTCAGTATCACCCGCCGTGGTTGCTCAGTGGCTATGGTGTTAGGCTGCTGAGCACGAGGTCGCGGGATCGAATTCCGGCCACGGCGGCCGCATTTCGATGGGGGCGAAATGCGAAAACACCCGTGTACTTAGATTTAGGTGCACGTTAAAGAACCCCAGGTGGTCGAAATTTCCGGAGTCCTCCACTATGGCGTGCCTCATAATCAGAAAGTGGTTTTGGCATTGCAGGGGTTACCTTCCCAAGAGGGCTCCCCTGCAACAATATATTCGCTCGCATGCAGAGAAGCCAAATGTTATCATTTTACAAGAAACATTAACATCTAACGTCACGCTGTCTGGCTACAGGCCCGTAGCAAAGCACGAAGAAGGACGGGGGATCGCCGTACTGGTTAGCAACAAGCTAACCCACATCACTCATGACCTTAAGATGTCCGCAACTAAAGTTGAATACATGATGATAGAGATCATCCCTAGCCCAACTAACCGCCGAAGTATATTCATCATGAATATCTACAGTAGTCCCAAAGCTCAACGACAGCGCTTCAAAGCCCTAATCACCAAGGCCACGCAACTAGCGCGCAACTCCCCTTTGATCATAGCTGGTGACTTCAACGTGCTGTACCACACCTGGGGCTACCCATATAACACTAAAAAGGGGGAGGACCTCTAGCGTGAAGCTCTAAACCTAAACTTGATGCTAGTCACGGACCCAGCGTTCCCCACCAGATGCGGAACATCGTCGAGCCGTGACACGACACCGGATGTCACCTTTGTCAGGAGCATTGCAGCGGTCAAGTGGACAAACCTCGGGGTAGACTTTGGTAGCGACCACTATATCTTGGCCACGCACCTCCATGTCGACCAGAAGAGACAGCGCATGTTCCAGTACACAGACTGGGACAAATTTCGCAAAATAAGGGAAGAGCGAATGGAGAGTGAGGAGAAGCCTAGCCTCGAACAATGGGTTGCACAGGTTAGACACGACATCAAAGCTACCACCAAAGAGGTTTGTACCGACCTCCCGGTGGAAAAGATGGACAGCCGTCTCGCTCACCTATTGGAGGCCAAGCAATCCCTCCTCGCCAGGTGGAAAGGACAACGGCTCAACCGCAGGCTCAGAAAAAGGATATCGGAAATCAACAGAACTATAGAGGAACACTGCAGGGCCCTCTGTAAACAGCAATGGGATGAGGTGTGCAACTCGATCAACGGGCAGATGCGCAACGGTGGCACCTGGGACCTCCTAAAGCATCTCCTCGACGAGACGAACACTAGAACCAACCAACGCAACACACTGGCGCGCACCCTACACACAGCCAAGCGAGAATATTCGAGCAAAGACATTTTATCGAAACTCGTACAGAAGCACCTATCAGTCGCATCGTGCCCTACACCACCTTCCCCTGACTACGAAGGCTCCGAGAACCCTGAGCTCGACGCAGAATTCGGGATTGAGGAGATCAGGCAGGCGCTCCACGCCCTCAACGGCAGATCGGCTCCGGGTCCGGACAAGATTACAAACAAAGCTCTACGGAATCTGGACGAGAAGTCCATCGAATACCTAACGAACATCATTACCCAGCGTGGAGCAGTGGTAAAGTCCCGGAAATGATGAAATCTGCCAACACCATTCTCATCCCCAAGCCAGGCAAGCCGCCCAGCCTCGATAACCTCCGCCCAATTTCGCTCACATCGTGCGTGGGGAAAGTTGCTGAGCACGCAATCCTAAACAGGTTTTCACGCTGCCTGGAGGACCACGACATTTACCCACACAACATGATCGGCTTCAGGGTCGGACTCTCGACGCAGGACGCGATGAAGCTCATCAAGCATCACATTATTGACTGTAATACGCGGGACACGAGAGCCATACTAGGTCTAGATCTCGAAAAGGCATTTGATAACATTCTTCACTCGTGCGTTTTAAACACAATCTCGAGCCTAAACCTGGGGAAGCACTTTCATTCGTACACGAGATCTTTCCTGTCAGACGGAGAAGCCACCCTTAAGGTCGGGGACCTGACTTCAGACATGATTAAGCTGGGGTCTAAAGGGACGCCACAAGGGTCAGTCATATCCCCAACCCTCTTTAACCTATTCATGATCGGTCTATCCCGGACACTCTCTGCTATTGACGGTATCAGTCATACCATATACGCAGACGACGTTACCATCTGGTGTACGGGAGGTAGTGACGGACAGGTAGAGACGGCCCTGCAAGAGGCGGTTTGTGCTACCGAGAGATACCTTGAGTCCACGGGCCTTCTGTGCTCACCGCACAAGTCGGAACTGCTACTTTATCGAACCAAGCGCAGAGGCCCGAAACCAAAGGGATGGAAGCCACTCGCCGAATGCGACATAAAACTGCGCACAAAAGACGGAGGCTATATTCCGAGGGTGGATGCTATTCGGATTCTCGGCATGATGGTAGAGTCGAGTGGTTCAAACAACCAGACAGTGCTGCGACTCACTAAGAAGACGGACAATGCCATCAGACTAATCAGAAGAGTGGCCAACCGGCAGCAAGGGCTCGGAGAAGATAACCTCGTGAGATTGGTACATGCGTTCGTAATGTGTCATTTCACTTACGTCGCGGCCATGCACAACTGGCAAAGATCGGAAAGGGATAAGCTCAATGCATTAATCAGGAAGGCAATCAAGAGAGCTCTCGGCCTCCCCGTATACACTCCCACGGAACGCTTACTTCAACTTGGCATGCATAACACGCTAGAGGAAATAGCGGAAGCACAGGAGAGGGCCCAGTTCATCAGGCTATCTACCACACAAGCTGGAAGGCACATCTTACAGGAGCTGGGCGTTCCTTCCAGAGTAATCAAAACAAAGTTCTGCAGCATCCCTCGAGAGCAGCGGGACCCCATCACTGTCGCGCCTATCCCACGACACGTCCATCCAGAACACAACGTGGGAAGACGTCGGGCGCGCGCGAAGGCTCTCCTGGAAAAGGCTCGTGAACGGGCTTCGCAGAACAGTTTCGTAGACGCAGCGCGCTACGCCGACGGACAGGCCTTCGCTGTAGTTAGCGTAAATCATGAAAGCCAAATAACGAACGCAATCTCGATTCGGACGACGTCCTCTGAAATCGCAGAGCAGGCTGCAATAGCGATGGCCTTATTGGACAACAAGAGGACATCAATCTACAGTGACTCCATATCAGCTGTCAGGGCATTTGCCAAAGGAACCATATCCGAGCTGGCCCTAGGGATATTAGGAAGCAAAGAAATCAAGCCACACACATTGATCTGGTTTCCAGCTCACATGGGACAGATCGAGGGTGCCCCGCCCAACCTCAACGAGTCGGCACACGGAGCTGCGCGCGGGATCATCAACCGCGTAGCTACCGGGCAGCGTGACGCCGGGGGTACTGACAATCGGGACTCTCCTACCTCGTACACCGAAATTACCAAGCACTTTTACTTGGCTCGGAGGATCTACCCCCTCCCACATTGCAAACTCAATAGACCTCAGGCGTTGGCACTAAGGCTTGTACAGACGGGGGCATACCCAAACCCCCTACTTCTTCACAAGATGTACCCCGAAATTCAGACGACAAATGCATGTGCACTATGCAATGACTTGGCGAACTTACCTCACATGCTCTGGCGATGCCCCGCGTTACGCAGTGATGAAAGTAACACTTCTTCACGCTGGGATGCTGTCCTACACAGCCCCAACCTCGAAGAACAGATATGGGCTGTCCAACGGGCCCGCGACGCAGCGGAGAGGCTCGGCCTCTCTCTGTCCCGACGTGGGAGCGGCCCGCTGCGCGCTAGGGCGCGCCCTAAAGGACCCTAATAAAGTTTTTCATCCATCCATCCATCCATCCATAACTAGTGGTATGAAGCAGGAATACAAAATTGAGAGACAAGAAAGCAGCTGCTTGCCTACTACTGTTACTACCAATTTTTGGAGCATTAAAGTCACAGAAAGGTCCAATTTTGTTGCAACTTTTTTGCTACTCAGCTTGTAATTTCAATTACCTTACAGGGCAGTATCTTTGTGACTTCGGATCTGAAGACAGCTTTGTTGGATGTGATGAAATAATAAGTCCTCCACTACGGCGTGCCTCATAATCAGATAGTGGTTTTGGCACGTAAAACCCCATAATTTATTAAGGGTCAGTATTCACCAGTGCACTGACTTCCACATTCTAACAAAAGTGCTGGGTAAAGTTGATACGCAGTTCCGTCTATCACCCTCAGTCAAATAGTGTAGAGAAGTGGCCTTCAGTGCTTAAGCGAGTTTTGCGGGCGCTCTATTACGAGCAGAAGGAGTACTGGGAGAATTGTGTTCCGGCCACTTTGTTTGCTTTGCGAACGGTTCCTCATGAGGCTACAGGGTTCTCGCCAGCAAAACTAGTGTATGAGAGGGCACTCCGTTCTCCACTGAGAATTTTATGATAGATGTGTTAGCAAAGAGGAGAAAGTCCAACAGTGGTAGAATACGTGCTAAATCTGCTAGAACAGCTAAGTGCAACCCAAGAACTAGTCGAAAAGAACATGGGGGTAGCTCAAAAGAACGCCAAGTACTAACTATGCTCTGGAAATGCCCGGTCGCAGGAAGGAGGCGAGGATATACCACTGCAATTCGATGAAGCTGTACGTAGAGCGGAGCGGAGTCGTTAACTGTACCATCAAAGAGCAGGATGACATTAGCACCAAGTTTAATGAGCATAAGGCGACCTCCTACTCTGCAATCAGCCTGGAAGAAGTGGTAAAACATTCGCTAAGCGCACACATTCTTAGACCCGAGCAACTAGATGAGCTAAAAGGGAGTTTAGGTGCATATCTCGACAGGTTCAACGATAGGCTAGGTAGAACCAAAGTAATAACGCATGGAATAGAACTGACATCAACCGAACCCGTAAGATCAAAGCCTAACAGGGTGTCTCCACAAACAGAGAGAAATTATGGAGGCAGAGGCACAGCGCATGCTAGAGTTGGGAGTTATTGAGCCTGCTGAGAGTGACTACACGTCACCAATAATACTTGTAGAAACCCCTAACAAGGACCCCCGTACGTGTGTTGACTACAGGAAGTTAAATGCCATAACTAGGCATCAGCTGTACCCGATACCCAACATTCAGGAAGGAATTGAAAGAGTTAGCGCTGCTAAGAACATTTGAACTATAAATCTCGTGCGGGGATACTGGCAAGTTCCACTTTCAGAAAGTGCCAGCCGCTATGCCGCATTTATCTCACCTGTAGGGACTTTCGCCCTCTCGCCCTCATCTTCGGGCTGAAGATCACGCCGTTTAGCTTCTCTAAGTTAATGGATATTGTTCTAGAAGACTTGGAGGAGTTCGCGTTGCCATATCTTGATGATGTAGCAATTTTTTCGGACAGCTGGGAACAGCACGTATCGCACCTCACACAGGTGTTCCCACGGTTGAGAGAAGTCGGCTTAACGATGAAAGCGGAAAAGTGCAGGCTTGGCTGCTCGCAGGCTACTTATCTCGGCCATGTTGTCGGCTAGGGCACGAGACGGCCGGCCGAGCTGAAAATAGCTACGATTGGAGATTTTTCACAGCCACGCACGAAGACAGACATTCGTTCATTTTTGGGTCTTGTGGGGTACTATCAACGGTACATTGCGAATGACTCTCATATGGCAAGTTTTTTTTTAACGGACGCCCTCCGAAAGGGAGTACCGAATAGCGTGCACTGGGATACGGACAAAGAGAATGCTTTCCAAAGTTTGAAAACGCTATTGGTTTCTCGTCCTGTGCTTCGCGCGCCAGACTACGCAAACGAATTGATAGTTCAGTGCGACGCGTGGTACTTAGTCAGGTCGGCGACGATAACGAGGAACATCCTTTCCTCTATGCCAGCCGTAAACTAAATGTAAGAGAGGAAGCCTACAGCGCTTCGGAGAAGGAATGTGCTTGTTTAGTTTGGGCAGCCCAGAAGTTGTCGTGTTACTTGTACGCAGCGACGTTCATCTTCGAGACCGACCACTGTCCTCTAACGTGGCTCAATCAAATGTCACACAAAAATGGCCACTTGCTCCGATGGAGCCTCACTCTTTAAGAGTACAACTTCTCCGTTAGATATAAGAAGAGAAAGTTGCTTTGGAATGCAGATGGTTTGAGCAGGCTAATTTGAATTCTGCGTTTACGGATGCCGGCTAAATTTTAGGGTTGGTATGGTTAATTTTGTTAAGCCATGAAGATCCCCTCTCATATGGCAGGACTCCCTCCATGATTGCCCAATTTGTCAGTACGAAATTCAGCGAAATGCAGCTTTTTTTTGTTTCTGCACTTCTTTTTTCTCTGAAGCCTAGTGGGTCTAAAGTGATTGATTGATTGATTGATTGAAAACTTTATTGTTCCACCGAGCTGGGGTGCCCGCCTCTTAACCTACACCTAGGTAGGGGAGGAGGACGAAGCAGTCCCCGCGCGTTGAGGACGGTGAGTCTTCACGGCCTCAACGGCCAGGCGGATTGCTCGACGCTGGTCGTCTTCAGCCTCGCTCTGGAGCAAGGCCTCCCAGGCTTCTCTACTGACAATGTTTTCCTTGGCCCCTGGGGAGCCAGCACACTCCCATATTATATGGTCTAGCGTACCTTTTTGCTTACAAATTTTGCAGAAGGCGTCGTTATAGTCCCTCGTCTGTGTTAAGTAGATCCAATGTGGTGATGTGTAATTGTTTCCCTGGAGGCGTCGCCAAATGCGAGCGTCCTCCAGAGAGAGAGACCGATGCGGAGGCGGAAAGATTCTTCTTTCGGCTTTGTAGTGACCGACAATTTCCCTGTACGTGATCAGGCTATCTTTTATCCCTGGAACTGGCTGCTCTAGAGTTGCCCGGTGGTAGAGTGCTCGGGCGAGCTCATGAGCGGCTTCGTTGCCTGGGACTTCTTCATGGGCTGGTACCCAAATAAAAGTTATGTCCCTCCTGGGAGGGTTTTTGAGTAGAATGTGGAGGGCTTCTTCCGAGATTCTCCCTTTGTTAAAATTTCGCACAGCTAATTTGTTATCGCATAATATTACTCCCGCTTTTGTTCCCGCACAAGCGAGCGCTACTGCAACCTCCTCGGCTGTACAGGCGTCCCTCGTGCACGTGGAGCACGCTATTTTAACGCACCCGTCGCCATCAACCACCGTCGATACCGCAGCCCCGTCTCTGCCGCAAGCGGCGTCCACGTAGGCTACGTTATGCGCCGGTGTGTCTTTAAGTTTATTTACTAGAGCCTTAGCCCTGTGAGCTGTCCTCTCTTTGTTGTGGATAGGATGCATATTTTTAGGTAGGGGCGCGATTCGGAAGCGCTTACGCACGTCCAACGGAATGTCTTTCTTGTCAGTCGGGGCACCCCTGTCACATTGAATTCCTACCCATTCCATGATTTGTCTCCCTGTTTTAGACTGGCCTAATCTTTCCAACTGAGACACTCGTACTGCCTCAGTGAGTTCAACTAGCGTGTTGTGTACCCCCATTTTGAGGATGAGGTCTGTCGAGGTCGAGTCTGGGAGCCCTAGGGCTCTCTTAACGCTCTTCCTAATGATCGCATCTATTTTATCCTTTTCTTCTCGTCTAAACACAAGATACGGTGTGGCATACGCTATACGGCTGGTAATGAAGGCTTGCATGAGCCTGAGGAGGCTGTTCTCTTTGAGGCCACTGCCTTTGAGTGAAATTCTCCTAAACATCCCCGTTACCTGCGCCGCGTATCCTTCTAGCTTTTTGATAGTCGTGAGGTTGCATCCATTTCTCTGGATATACATGCCCAGAATTCTTATTTCCTCCACCTTGGGAACCTCATTTCCGTTTACGAAAACAGTGATGGGTCTGCTGCTTCCAGCGTGTCTCCTTTGATGTTTTGGCTCAATGATTAACAGCTCCGATTTCTGTGGCGAGCACGCCAAGCCTCTGCTGGCCGCGTACTCTTCCACCATATTCGCCGCTATCTGTAGCTTAAGTTCGATGGCTGCGTCACTCCCACTGTTAACCCAGATGTTGATATCATCCGCGTACATGCTAAATTTAATCGATTTAATCTTATTGAGTTCCACTGGGAGACCCCTCATCGCTATGTTGAATAGGAAGGGCGAGAGCACTGACCCTTGCGGGGTTCCCTTGCTCCCAAGTGTGATGCGAGGGGATTTTACATCCAGAAATTTTATATTGGCCTCCCTCTGTGACAGAAAGTCTTTGACGTATGCATATACCCTGTGTCCCACACCTACGTCTTCGAGGCCTACCAAGATAGCCTTATGGCTAACGTTGTCAAATGCCTTGGTGAGGTCGAGACCTAGGATCGCCCTGGTGTCAGTTGAGTCGTATCGGTCTAAGATATCATGCCTAAGTCTGAGCTTGACGTCTTGTGTACTGAGCCCTGGCCTGAATCCAACCATTTCATGCGGCCAGAGATCATTCTCCTCCATGTACCTGGTCAGTCTCGTTTGAACAACATGCTCCATCAATTTCTCTACACACGAGGTGAGGGAGATTGGTCGCATGTTGTTCAAGCCGGGTACTTTGCCTGGCTTGGGAATAAAGACTACGTCCGCCTGTTTCCATGTTTTTGGGAGTTCTCCTTTCTCCCACACCTGGTTCATAAATTTGGTTAATGCAATGATGGACTCATCGTCTAGATTCCTAAGAGCGGTGTTTGTTATCCCGTCCGGACCGGGGGCCGATCTCTTTCTGAGGTTATTAATCTCTGCTCTAACCTCTGTCGTGGTGATGGGAGCATCGAGATCTGGATTGGGAGGTCCCTCGTAGTCCCTAAACACCTCGCTCTCTGCTTTTCCAAGATATGTCTCTTGGAGCTCGCTAATGAGCTCGTCATCTGTGCCAACGAAGCCATGCCTCGCTCTCACCTGGTTTGTACTAGCTTGCATTTTTGATTTACTAGGGTCGATTAGATGTCTGAGAAGGCTCCATGTTTTGGAGAGACTCATATTGGTTTCCATCTCATCGCACTTGCTGTACCAATTTTGCTCGTTGAGCTTAATCGCATATGTTTCTATTTCTTTGTTGAGTCTGGCTAGTTCGCGCCGGATATTCCTGTTCCATCTTTGTGCCTTGAGTCTTTTTTCCAGATTACTCTTTCTGCTCCACATGTTCAGCAGTTTGCTGTCTAGTGCTGGGGGTGCGTCGTCATCCTCTATAGTTGTAGTCGCTTCCTCTATATGCGTTTTAAGGAGGTGTGTCCACTCGTCGATATTGTAGATATCGTCCGGCAGTGAGGCCTCCTTTCTTATCTCTCTGAATTTATCCCACTCCGTTAATTTCGGTTGTTTGATGAGGCGTGTTTTGACGCCTTTTCCTAGCGTGAGCGAAATAATAAAGTGGTCGCTGCCTAGATTTTGTCCTGTGCTTTTCCATGTTACTGTTCCCGCCATATGGCTTATCGTGAGGTCGGGTGCTGTGTCCCTGGTTATGCTGTTGCCTGTGCGCGTAGGAACGCATGGGTCAGTATGTAGAGTAAGCCCTAGCGTTTGTATATCTTCCCATATTCGTCTACCTTTGGGGTCCCTGTATGTATATCCCCATTCCTCGTGAGCCGCGTTGAAGTCTCCCATAATGATGAGAGGTCTCCCATCTGCGGCTCTGAGCGCTTTGCGGAATAAAGTAATGAATCTAATTTTCTTTTGCTTGGGTGTGCTGTACACATTCAGCAGGAATATGCTATCTCTGGTTTTCTTCCCTGTAATAATCTCGATGAGAACAGCCTCTGCCTCGCTGGGGGAGACATCATGGACAATGGTTGCAATGTTTTGCTTTACGAAGGTGGCGACTGGGCATTTATCCCCCTTGCCGCTGTCAAAGCTTTGGTAACCCGATAATCTAACAGGGACCTTTCCCGTTTCCTGCACAACTATGGCCACGGGTGCTTCCTGTTGCAGCTCGAGGTATTGTTGCAGCAATGCTCTTTTCCTCTGGTACCCCCTACAATTCCACTGCCAGAATGTGGAGGCATTTTTCTTAACCGAATTTTTATCCATTTCTATTAAGAATAGCTTCTATGGCTCCGAATTTCTCGCACAGCCTAGCTATTGTCGTGCCTAAGGTGTCCATCGAAGTGCTTAGGGCGTCTATTTTGCAAGATTGTTGGTTCACTTGCGCCTGTAATAGCGCAATTGCTCCTCCATTCTGTAGCTGTCCTGCTTTCATGGTTTCGTTCTCCTTGTCCATTTTCATCAGCCACGTTTCAATTTTCTTTTGCCAGCTCGCCAGCGGGTCGGTCTCCCCTGCCTTACGTTTGGAAGGGGGTTGTCTCGTAAAATCCACATTCATATCCTCTTCCTCCTGACCAGATGCAGCTGGCACAGGAGCAGGAGGAGTGATGTGGGTGTTGCATTTTTTGGGAGCCTCTGCAGGTACCCTCTCTGTTTTTAGCGCGCTCAGCTGATTTTGGGTTTCCCTCAGCAATCGTTCTAACCTCATGTTTGCTTTCTTCTGCTCCTCTATTTCTTTCTTAAGTAAGCTAACCTCATTTTTTTCAGCCTGGGAGCCCTTGCTACCAAAGCTTACGAAGTGGGTATTTTCTTCTTTCTTCTTTTTTCCCCATTGGTCCTTAGGGGTCCCTGGGCGGCAAGCCGGGTCCCCGGCCCTGGTTAGCAGGTCCCCGGCCCTGGTCAGCAGGCCACTTGGCTGAAGTCTGCTGGCGGTCTCCTCCGGGCCACGAATTGGACCTCCTTCCGGGTCTCGAGCTAGATCTCGCTCTCGACTGCTGCCCCGCGTGGTCTCTGGTAGCATCCCTTGCTCTGCCTCGGTGCTCCTCTCTAGGTGCCGAGGTGATGTCCTGGGGCTTGCCTTGAGTTGGGGATTGCACCTGGAGCTTCTCTTGTTCTATCTTCTTCTCCCATAATTTTTTCTTGATGATGTACGGCATGCGATATATCTCCCGGCACTTGTGAGATCCTAGATACGTCATCTCGGCGCAGAGCTGCGTTGTGGGGTTCATTTTGCAGTTGTCTGTCCTCGTAGGATGTTTAGGGGCGATGACATCTTTTCAAAGCTGGTCGCTGCAAGCTAAGGCACCCCCTCGCCCCCCCCCCTTGTCACCAGCGATTCTCTTCCTGCCCAGCGGTTATCAGCACTGGCTAGTAGAGATTTTCCGGGCCATGGAGGAGTTGGTACGGACGTCCTGCAAGGGTACCAACCTACACAATTTTCCCAGCTAGCCGCAACTGCAAGGGTGGCGAGCTTCCCAGAAGGGACCATCGAAGCCTTCCCCACCTGCCACGCCGACTCGTTTTGTAGGGACGACGCTGTGCCGCACAACAACCCCTCGGTGCCGTTATGACTAAACGCGGTCGGCGGACCAAATATTGTCAGTGAAATCGCCAACGCCCTCACAGTTCGACTGAAGCAGGGGGAATTCTTGGAAAGAGATGCTTTTCGGTGCCTTCTCACGGGCGTTTGAAGACGCCAGACAATGTACAGCCGCGGCGGCCATCATCTGCGGAGTCTACACTGGGATGAAGAGGCGCCTGCTCAAGGCAACACACGTGTCTGCGAGAATCCGCTCACCTCGGCGTGGTCAGTAAAACCTGTGCGGAAGCGTGTGTAACCCCCCCCCCCCTCAAAGGCGGGTCGGCTACGATGAATTTGAACGCTCCGAATTGGTAGCAGATTGAAGAGCCGTTTTCCCTCAGCTAGGAATGAATATAGGGAGGACAAAGGGTTTATAAGCAGCTGTTGTGCGGCTGCTGAAAGTGAATTCCTCTTTCAGTCATGTTAGACTGATGAACTTTAACGTTCTGATGTAGATACTGGAAATAAATCCCATATTATTCGTTCTCGATGAGAAGCAGTTCCTCCTTCAACAACGTCCTCAGCGTGGATAAGGTGCGCGACGGCATGGGCCAGCTACCATCTATTTCATGCCCGAACCCAATCATTACGTCGCTCAATAAAGGGCCATGTAAAGCTACACGATCAAGCAAAATTGCGACCCTCCCACCTCAGCGACCCCTATCGATGCCTAAAGTTGTGCTCTTGCATTGCGCTAGACAGCTTTAGCAATACGCAGCTAACAAACTGATGCTGAGATTTCACGCACTGGGGCACTGCGGGTAACTGCGAAGACTGCGCAATTTTAATATGCGCGCGTCGCCGAGGTGCGAGCGATGCGCTATTAGCTTCGCTGCGAAACAACCTAGAAGCCGTGTGGACGTACCCTCACGCCCCCTTCAATGGGATTCACTGCAGAACGAGGTTAAGGTTCTATGTTCCGCTGCCGGCATGAGCGTTGCACGGACGCGCAGTAGCGTTCTGGCTGAGCGGATGTGTGCGATTTACTATAGCATACACCAGTCTGAGCAGAGCGCACCGTAAACGCTAAGCTAAAAGTCGTTACTAAAGCCTTAGTTGACAGACGCAGCTTTGGAATAAGACACGCAATGTGAATGCACAAACTATACGGGGTGATCATTCTTTTTTTTTTGCTTTAGGTTTTAAGGCATTTCTAAAATTCGCCTGTGGCAGACGGTGTCATTCTTGTCCTTGAGCTGGATTATTCGTAGAGGTGGGCGTTACTTGCACGAGAAATCGAAAGACATATTCAACTAGTTATCACAATTTCACTTATTAATTTCTTAAATAATTACTTTACAATTTACTAATTGCAGCCGGTCAGTTTGCAAGCCGTATTTACTTGAAGTTCCAGGATGACAGCAATTCCGAGATAATATTTGCCAAAGTGTGCGAGGAAATACATGGACTTTCCGTTTAGTTATGTGCTTCAATGCATAAAAGGGCATTAATTAAAAAAGTAAGTGGGACAAAAATTTACGTTTACGGCGAACTTTAATGCGCACATTTCGAAACTGGTGTCATTTAGAGAGTCCTTCCAAGTGGATACGCTTTGCAAATTCACCCGCTGAAATTTACAAATTGCCGTATGTGCCGTAAAATAATTAAATAAGAAGTTAATTAGTAAATCTTCCAGCATTATATGTGTTTCAATTTCTCGCACAAGTAATGTGCACCTCAGAATACTCCAGCTCAAGGACTAGAATTATGATATCCGCAAAATGTGATTTAAAGAAGAATTCCATTAAACTTAAAAGGGATCGCCCTGTATCGCACCGCAGAGTAGCTTCGCACTTTCGTAGGTAATTACAAGCACTTGCAATACATCACAGAGCCACCGTATGCATTGAATATGCACTCCATAATTGACTGCGTGAAGCCACTGGCGTTGGGGTTGTGCAGTTATCTTGACGCAAAGCGGCTTTGCGAAAAAAAAAAGACCGTCGGTGTACTGATTCCATGGCAGGTACAAAGAACGCCGTGTACAATTATCCGCAATAAAGCTGCGCCCGCTTTCGTTGCGCTTTTCCAGAGCGATACACCAAACGTTAAATTTTCACTCTACACGTTTTTCTTACCCCCCCCCCCCCCCCCCTCGTCTGCTCACTCAACATTCCAGCCGGGTTGGTCCAGTTTTGCTATTCACGCTTACTGTAAGCACCACGAAGCCGCCAGATCTATCACACTTATATTATAGCTATGGGCACATACCTGCGCCGATCAAACAACGGACCGGGCGTCGAGCGAAGAACGCTCGGTTTTCATTTTTCTACGAAATGGCCAAAGAATGCGCGCGACATAAGAGACGACAGAAAAGAGAGACCCCATAGAGACCTTCCAGTTAGACGTTTTTTTTTTCGTCTCGACATTAAATGATTTCGTTGTGTGCTTGCGTGAGCGTGTGGGGAACTGCGACTGTACCACCAGCCAGAGAGGCACAGCAACAGCAGAAGTGATTTCACCCCCAAACGGCGACAGTAACGACGCCGATTCACAGTAAGAATGGGCCAGAGGAGAAATAGGGTGGGTTGATGGTCGGCCTTGCTCGCAGAAGAAACGCGTCATTGACTCCATCGGGGCCGGCTACGGATGCTTTCATTGCAAACGAAATGGAGTGCTCTAGCCGGCGCCATCACTGAAAAAAAAGCAAAATAAAATAAAAGATCGAATGGCGAGCGGAGAGAGTATTAAGCGAACGGGAGTTCCATCGTAGCATCGTCTGCACGCGGCTCTCGGAGAAGGCCGTCTGGAGAGAAACGGCTAGGCGGTTTCGTCTATAAATACGCGAGCCATGGCGCGCGTACTTTATACACACCTTCACACACGCACAAGCGCACAAACGAGCGCCTGCGCACGCGAGCTCGTGCACGCTCACTGCGAGACGGCGAAACTCGGCGGCGCCGTTCTCTCTTCGTGTATCATACACTCATTCGTGCAGAGGCAGAAAGAGCGTGGGAAGGGAGTATGCGCCCTTAGCGGCGGCGTCCGCGTTACTGGCCGACGCCCGCGGAGCGCACGCGGATTTCTTCCAAGGCGGCGGTCAGCCTCCGGAGAGATGACGCGCCCCATTCCGCTGCTCTCTTCGAGGAGAGAGGGCGAGAGAGAGAGAGAGAGAGAGATGAGGAAAAGAAAACAAAGCGAGAAAGAAAATGTATGAGCCCGGCGTTGATTCCAAGGACACCCAGCACCACGGAGCGCATTCCAAAAGAGCCGGAACACCATTCCGCTTTTCTTTCTCGGTACGCTAGTGCACCGAGACAGCGCATCACCGACACAATGTCTAGTTCTACGCAGAAGTCATTTGTATATAAGAAAAGGGCGGCGCGTCGTGTGTGCACAGCAATGTTCTAGCCGCACATGTCACGATACTTTGTTGTGACTGCTGGTTCGGATAAATAGTAAATGGGGCGAGGAAGAACGAGAGGTGGCAAGGTAGGGGGGCAGCGGGGCCCAATTGACCGCGGCCTGTGCAGGCACCAACCTGATGGGTTAGGGCCCTGGACTGCGTCTCTCCTAACACCCCCCGCCTCCCTTGAAAGAAAAAGTATAGCGCTATACGCTGGTTGCTCCAGTTACGAAATTATTGCGTGACTCAGCTCGTTCGGCCCGGCTAGCACGCTCATGTCTTGCGTCGAGCCATGGGCCCTATAACATAAAAATATTCCAATATGTTTTTATTCCAATCTCCTGACGTCAAATTTGCGTAACCGCCGACGCAAGCATCGGGCGGTCACCCGCAGGGTTGTCTGAACAGACCAAACAAACGCTCTCCTCGTTCATAGGCGGTCACTTTTGTTTGCTTGAAAAACGAATAACATCGCCTACACTGAGCGGCTTGTCTTATCTAATTGGCTCACAAGAGGCGAGGAGCACGCTCAAGTGGAGAGGAATTCGATAGGGCCGAGCCACTGCACTGAAAATCGATAACCGTATGAAGAGGGTGGCGCCGGCGTCTGCGATTGGTCCACTTTCTCTTACTTTGCTTGCGGTGGCTCGTCGACAATCGCGGCGGCATGCAACGGAAACTTAAGAATGACGCTAAAACGATTCTCAGCAAAGAAGAGTTGGCAGAACGAGGTCGTAAACGTGCCGAAAGTGCTCGAAAACGTTGCACGGCCAAGCAAAAAGTCCTATTACACGCAAATAAACCCATGCTCACCGAGAGGAGCGAGTAGCCAGTGCGTGAGCGATTGGCGGCAGCCATCTTTTATTCCTTTCGGAACGGGGCATCATGCGGCTATTCAGAAGAAAATTCAGTTTTGTGCGGCATATTAATGCATCTTTATCGCGCACACGTCACTTTGACGCGGTGAGTTTTTGCGGCATTGTGACGTCGCGTGAGAGGCAGGTGAAGTGGGCGCAGCCCGAGAACTTTTGACCAATAGCCGAGAGCTAATGGCAAAGAGGCGTCGAATCAGAAATAGCTATTTTCCTTTTGGTCGGTCAAATCATGCGTAATCGGTGTGTACACGTTATATCAGATGGGGAGCTATCGCGGTTTTCGTGACGTCGCCTGACAGACAGGTGAAATGGAGGTGGTCCAAAAAAGTTTTTAACCAATCGCGAAGGGCTGATTGCAGAATTGGAATAGGAAAGTTTGGAATAGTTTTACGTTATAGCGCCCCGGCCTACGTACAACTGCTGTTTACGCTGCTTCCCAGGGGCTGCACATGTGGCGTCCGGTCTTGGGAATTTGATTCACAATGCAGCGACAAATTTTGGCGTAAGTTTAACTCTGAGGAATCGGGAATTGTGATTTTTAATGAGGAGGCAATTAAAGGCGTGGTATCATTTCAACAGAAAGTCATACCCATTACCAAGCAATCTATATACCTGGTTCCATACATAAACGAAGGAAAGAAGTAATCCGGCGTCCACCAAGATAGTCTAAACATGATAGGGATGCGGAATGCAGCAATAACGAAAACATAGAGCCATTTTGGGGCTACAATAAATACTAGGTGGTGCGAGGAAATTGGAAAAAAGTATAATCGTGCCAGCGTCAAATTTCGCAAATGCAATTTTCTGCAGTAAATCAGAAATCTTGTAGGGGATGGAGATTAACCAGAGGGCGGCGGGCCGACTGGCATTGGGGGCCCACGGTAAAACTACAAATGAGGCAGTGCAAACTGACATGGGTTGGGCCTCTCTTGAAGTCGGAGAAGCGCAAAGCAAGATTAGTTTTGAAGAAACTCTAAGAACATTGATGAAAGGAAATGGTTAAAAGAAAAGAAATATTCTTAAGGGCAAAATATATCTACCTCAAAAGCGTACGCACGGAATGAAGGAAGAGGTCAAAAAAGTTGGCAACCAAGTAAACAGGGTGATTGAAGATGTAAATAGACGAGCAGGAGTAATAAAAAAGAAACTGAGAGAAACAGAGATGGTAAATTGAATGCAAATGATGAAAGAGAAACAAAACAAAAAATACCGTGGATTTTTACAAAACCGCGAAGGAAGAAGTTAGGAGCGAAAATATGTACAATAGCGCAAAGGGGAAAGGGAGGCCCGAGCTGGCGTCCTGAGGACGAAAGCATATATACCGGAGAAAATATGCGCCACAGGATCAGGCACGCGTATGCTGCAAGAAAAGCCCGCAAGCGGCTCGCTACATCGTAATGGAATACCAAGATATTGACCCAGCGAGGCCCGTAGGGAGTGTCCGCCTTCCACAGAGAGGAAGCAGAGGAAAGGCAGGGGCGTCAGCCAGACGAGCGCCTGGTTGCTACCCTACACTGGG
Organism: Dermacentor albipictus; assembly: GCF_038994185.2. Classification (NCBI taxonomy): domain Eukaryota; kingdom Metazoa; phylum Arthropoda; class Arachnida; order Ixodida; family Ixodidae; genus Dermacentor; species Dermacentor albipictus. Next base: position 5,849,639 of record NW_027225571.1, on the reverse strand, counting down.
GCTAAGGCAAAGGCGGAATAGAAAGAGAAAAAGAGGGAGAGAGAAACATTGGGTTTCAAAGGAGATGGAAGGATGAGCTGTTTAGCATTCGAGATAACCAAAAGACGATTATAGTATTGGTGGAAGGTAAGCAGGGAAGGAATTGATAGCGCCGTAGTCCTTACAATTATTGGTAATGGTACTGTATAGAAATAGTGGTATTGAATTGCGAAAGAACTAGATCAGATAGGCAAAAGGCTAGATTGTGATAGATGTAGTAAAGTCTCATTACACAAACAAGCTAGGTGTCTATTTGCCCCTGCCCCCTCTTTCAAGGGGAATAATAATAATAATAATAATAATAATAATAATAATAATAATAATAATAATAATAATAATAATAATAATAATAATAATAATAATAATAATAATAATAATAATAATAATAATAATAATAATAATAATAATTTAGTATACGTATACTGCTGAAACACCGCATGATAAACGCCTGTTTCACGTGCGGCGTTTTTGCACTATACGTTTTTGGGATCTGCGATTGCCGTGCATGCGGACTTCGCATTACCGTTCCACAGTCACCGATATCGACGGCTGCGGTGTTTCTCATTTGCAAGCGTGCGTAGCTGAAGACGGAATTATTGTTGGCGTAAGCTCATTTAGTCCACTTCGGTGAAAACGAAGGGAAGCAAACTAGAAACCCTATTCTTGGGGAACTCAATCATCAAGGATTTGGCTTCCCAAATACAAGATTATTGGCACTTCAGCTAGCTAAAACTCCACAGGGCAATTTTGTTTTGCCTGAGATAGTTTACGCAGCGGATGAATTGCAGTTTCATAAATCGTTCGAGTATAAATTTATAGAACTTGGTCACTTGCGTCGAGCAAGTGCTGAAGCATTCCGATAATAATAATGATGCCGCCTCGAACTAGGTTGGATTGAATGCGTGCTTTCGCTTCACAGCGCCGTCGGCCACATCCATGTATGGGACACCGAACAAAGGTATCCCTTATCGCGCACTTCATTGTGCGCGGCGCTTGGTACGCTGGTCCGGCGGTCTAAGGAGTCCCAAACTTTGCTGCAAACGAAATCCCTGTCTCTTAAGAACCACGCAGCGAACATGCTGATTCACGGTCATAAACTTCGCCCATCGGGCATAATTGTGGCTCATAGAACATGGATGGCATCCAAACTTGGTGAACTCTTTGGTGTAGCTAATGTGCGGGACACATCTCCCACACTCACACGTTCAGCGCTGCTCGCAGAAGTTCAAATATTTGTAATATTTGGCATATCGTTCACGCTGTAACACCCACGTCTAGCTATTGTACAAGCGTTGCATGCTTTAGGTTCGTTTGCTGACATAACAGTGCAAATAGCGTAGTTATGAAAAAAAATAAATAAACCAGGAATGAACAATGCTGGTGGTGCTTTTATGCTTTCGCATTATACAGTAAACCGCGATGTGTTCAAGTCTGCTTGTCTATGAAATTGCAGGGCGTGAATTTTCACCTTCGCCAAGAGACAGGGGTGCGCGAATATCTGAAACTTTCGATTAGAGGATGGAATATTGTCCTATTTTATTCGCGCCTTGAATCAAATGGTCATTATTCGGAAGTGTGAATATTTTTCGAATAGATTTATAATGTGCCACGTTACCAGCTGTGCACTAACCATCATGAAACTAAAGCAAAAATGAAGCGAATTTTCCCGCTGCCACATTGAAGATAAAGGACGAGAAGTTAAGTGCTGAGAACGCTGCGTCGCTCAGCAAGCAAGACTTTTCTAGCTAAACCACAATCATTTGTACTCAAATTCTGCTTAGCCATAGCATTCGACAATGGGTATTGTTCAGGACTATTTATCGATACTGCAACTGTGTGTTCTCTTGGCACTAGCTTTGAATACGCTTTATTGCGACATTATTTAAAATAATGTGGCCCCCTTTTGATGCTGCAATTCCAACTAAAGAATAAGTGCCTATTTCGCTCTATCATCGCTGTAGTCAATGTACACTTATTCTCATTTACTCTATTAAGTGCATTGAGATTTCTACAAAGTGGCTAAGGGGTTCATAAGACTTGCTTTTAAAACTTCATCCTAATGATGCACGACCACGCATGCTCCTGAAAACCTGGGGCCGAATTCACTAAGCTTACAGTTCGTAAGCAAGCTTTACCATTGGCTGATAACCTTCGCTAATGTCCAGCATCAGTATTGAGAGACATTTATAGCGCAAGACATTTTTTCTGAATACGGTCCTTGGTATATTTTTATAATGCCCCGTTCACACTTTCGATAAAGAGTGCTTCATAATAAGCAGTGTAATGAGAGAAACTTGCTAAGTAGGGAATGCTGGCATGCATGAATGGATGGATGCAAAACTGTAATGAAGGTCCTGAGGTCAACATTGTTTTATGTTATTAGTGAACAGGCTGTTCAACATTCGAAAACGATTCCAAAAGTATTCCATATTCAATTTGCTTTTAACATTATTACATTCCTGAATAACTTGGCTTCAAAAATTACGATTCGCAGAGCCCTACGATATAAAGCGCGCCAGCGTTGTCCATTTATAGTGTTTGTCCCGTTTGCAATGATAGGACGTTCACCGAAAATCCCGGCTGTAAGCCACTTTACAGTTTCTTTCCTGCTTTCTCTTGGAACATCACCTAGAAACCTCTTTCGTGATCATCACGCCAGCGTCGAGCGGGTTCCAAGCCATTGTGTGCCCTTTTATACATTACCTGACAGAATAGCGAAACTGTGACAATGGCAAGGTGCAAAAAAAAAAAAAAGGACGCTCGGTGGTTGGATTTGCAGAAAAACACGCTAAGCTTAAGCCAGCCACCCAGTGAAAGAGGGGTAAGAAAGCATAGTGGTAGAGAGGAAGAGTAAAGAAGAAAACCCACTGTCCCAACAAGGCCCGTCGCCTTTATTGGGGTGTTTACGAAAGTCAAGTCATTATGGTGGAGCGCGAAATATTGCGTCTCACTTGCCTAAGTACTGGTGCTTTCGGTCTGAATTTACCTGTGGAATAGCTCTGCGACTCTTATGGGGAGGGAATTGTGCACATTTATGGATCTGATATCTCAACATATTAGGTACGTGAGATTGAGGCCCAAACAATGAAACGTTCCTTTCCTTCGAGTGCTTCCTAACCTTTACGTGAGGCCCCCCTTATAGCGAAGGACCGATGGAGGAAGCAAGCGTACTCTGAAAGCTCCCTTCGCCCATCCTCACGTAAGGAGCGGTTGTCGCATGCCTGCGTTCGAGATGATCTCTTAAAAGTTTTTACGCGAACACCATTATTCAATAAAAAAATGTTGTATCATCACACAATTTTTAAGTTGCAGAGCTAATATAGAGATGCGTGGATGTTTTCTTTTCTACTTTTGTTCCCTAAACGTAAAAAAAGTACCATGTTTCGATGCAAAAGTTGATGTGCTCCAGCAACGCTGGCACGCCGGCGTCGCCAACGCCCAGCAACGCTTAGCAACGTTTTCATGTCGCACGCGTGACTGAAACGAACATGCCTGACAAGAAGTACCGTGCTCGCGCTTCTCCGCAGGTGCACGACAGCGCGTATGCGCAAGGTTACATCACGTGGCTATGTGCTGAGGTGAAGCGTTCGTTCAGGGCCAGGATCGGCGTAAGGACGCATGAAGGTAGCTTCGGAGCTACCTTACGCTGAGGAAGCACCAAGGAAGCCTTCACCGAGGGCCCCTCAGTAAAGAAGCTTTCAGAGTGACATAAGGTGGCCTCACCGCAATGAAGGCGTCCTTACTGAGGTAAGGAAGATTTTGTTGTTTGGCCTTTACTTTGTTTTCGCAAATGTTTGTCTTACAACAACGAAAAAGCAAGTAACTATTCCACTCAAATCCCGTATTATATCTATTGTTTAGTTTTAAACAGAACAAAAAACTCCAGCAGAATCCATCTCATGGTCACTGTTAACGTTAATGCGATCAGCATTCAAGCACTGTGCGCACAGAAACGATGTTGTTTAGCGATGTAAGCAACAGCACCGGCCTGGGCGCCTTTCTGAGAAACTTGTGCGCCCTAGAATTTAGTATGGGTATGCAAAGAGGCGGTGCCCTATAGTGTTCCTAGTGGAGACTATTGAAATACTTCCCTTAACTGAGAAGAACTGGTGAAATACAATAAAGGGACTACGACACATGTCGCATACGCGTCGTTTACTGCGCAAAACGGTAAACTATATGCCCGAGTACGATTGTTTGATCCTTTCATACAAACGCAAGGAAAGTAAGCATATCATTTTATTTCTGCTGAATGGGTGAATTCTTCAATGAAAACACACAGAGAAGACGATGCTGGAGAGATGACGGCACAGCAACAACAATCACGACGCCATTGGGGTGACTCATGCCACAGGTTTTGCCCGTGTGCAGCAACATCCGCAGTCAGCGTCGCCACTCTGTTCCTGGTGGGCTAGCTTCAGCTGCTTGAGCAACAGCGGTTACTTGTTCCGCGTTGTCACCAAGTGAAGCAGACATATTGTCGTTCTTAGTGGGCGACATTTGCATCTGGCCATGCTTCTCTGCGTCGTCCTCTTGGAGGTTATCAATGGCCTTCAGCTTGGGGCGAGCTCGAGCGTGTCTAGACTGAGTGGACAAGGGGTTTTCTTGGAGCACTTCATAGAATTTCAGCTGCTTCTCAAAGCGTTCTTTCTGGGACCGGGTGCAGGGCGGTGAGTAGGCACTCTTCACCTTCGTCGACTGTGTCCCTGGCGACGCCTCCATTCTGCTTGTCCCGGTCGACGCAACGCCTAGTGCCTGTGAGGAAGCCTTGGCTGTATATTTGGTGCCGACAGAAGCCTTCTTCATCAGCCCGGTTGCAGGAAGCTCCCTGCTCAGATGTCCACCGCACAACTGGTTCACAGTATGATTGATGCTCACGTTAATTCCTTCTCGCCAGGCAAGTACCCACGAGCGGGACTGGCTACCCCATGGGACATTGATTATGTATTAAGCATATAAAAATGTGAAAGAAAAAGGAACACCAGCGAAAGGAAGAGAAATAGTTGCTGCCGAAATACAATAAGAAATATAAAACAAGTAATCACAGTGTGTGACGTCTTCGTATACTTCTTCTTCTTCTGCTTCATAGCCTCCTAAATTCAGAGTTTGAACTTGTAGCTCAGGTTTGATCCTGCAGCCACATCATGCTATATCATGCGGAGGAGGCCTTCAGTGCTAATCTCTCATTCTCTTCGAGCATTTTCGATTAAGACGACAGCGCTTCGATTTCCTGACATGTAAGGTAGCGAACAGCTGTATTTGTGAGGTAGAAGAATAGATGTTCTGTAAGCCGCGCTTCAATTGTGCAAAAATGCAGTAGCCTGTGCGAATACTTGAGAAATGATGCACGTAAATTAAAACTGGAGTGCCTTAAACATGTGAATCAATCATAAATAATGAGCTCATTCATATTGTACTTGTATTTCACGGGTCGAATAAAATGAAGTTATTTGCTATCTCACGTACTTGAAAGAGGCCTTTGAATTTTAAAAATATAGAACGTCTATATTCAACAATCTTTTAGAACTTTTTTGGCTCTCGAAAGGTTGCAGTACGTTTATCACTTTTTAGCCACTTCTGTGGCATATCGGCTGTCGCGCTTTGTTTCCACAATCTTTTGAACACTCCCGTGGGAGATCAGTGTAGGTGTTCGTAAAGAAAAGGGCACCTATATTTCAATGAGTTTAAATAAAAGCACTGTTTTCTCGCATCAATCTTTGTCCCACTGATGTACTTTCTGCGCTGCCCGGTTCACTTAGATAGTCTATACGTAAATGCGCAGTCGCAACGTGCCTAAACGCTCCTTGATACTTTGCATCATATTCAGGCGGTCGCAGCAAACTGTTCGTGGAAAAGGAAATGTGTGCTGAAGGATGCTCTTGTTCTTGATCGGGCTTGTTGAAATTCCAAAGAAACAATGTAACTTTACGAACTCGTGGTTCACATAGATGAGAGAGAGAAATAAACTTTATTGTGAGACCAGGCTTCTTGAGCCCAAAGGTGGGTGGCCTCCTCAGTCCAGGTAGCCATGGCTCGCTGCCGCCGCCCGAGCCCTGTTCACCAACCGCAGCTGGCTGTCAGTGTCTTGCGTCACCAGCAGAGCCTCCCACTGGTCTTCCAATTCTTCTTCTGAATCCGCCTCTTTCTGCATGTTATCGCCTGGTGGCGATGATGATGGTTGTGCTTCTCGATTATTCCTGCATCCAAGCACCATATGACGCAAGGTGTTGGGCGTGTCCGGCGAGCAGAACTTCCAGTCTCGCCCGTAGATGCCCGGGTACATGGCGTGCAGCAGTGTTCCGTGTGGGTAGGTTCTAGCCTGTAGTCTTCTCCAGGTTACTGCTTGGTCTCTACTCATCGTCTTATGCGCGGGCGGGTAGCGACGCCTCTGCTTCCTGTAGTGCGCCAAGATATCCGAGTACTTCTTGGATATGCGTTCCTCATCCTCGTCACAGTCGTTGGTACTTGTTCTCTGCGCGTCGGAGATGGCTCGGCGTGCATGATCTCGAGCCGCGGCGTGCGCCGCCTGGTTCCCCGTGAGAGACTCGTACCCCGGTGTCCAGAGGATTTGTGCTGCTTTTATCTTGGTGGTGTTCAAGACCTGAAGTGCTGCCTTTCCAATCCTTCCGTTCACATACCTTCTGCATGCTTCTTTCGAGTCCGTCACCACGGTAGCCATGGCCTTCTTGCACGTTTCGATGGCCAGGGCTGTGCCCACCTCTTCCGCTGAGCTCACGTCCTTGGCACGTATGGATGTGGCTGTAAGTTGTTCGCCCTTCTCGTCGACCACGCTGATTGCGAATCGGTCGTTGGTACTGTACGCAGCTGCATCCGTATATCTAACGTTTTCTTCTTTGCTGTTGGTGCGTTCGAGTATGCGCTTGAGCGCCTGTATTCTCGCCTGTATCCTTTCCTTGTCGTACTCAGGATGCATGTTTCTGGGAATGGTACTTATGTGTAGCTTGTCTCTGATCTCGTGTGGGATACGCTGAGGTAGGTGCCTTTCATCCTCGACTTGGTAGCCCAGATCTTGCAGCAGGGCCCTTCCCGTCTTTGTGAGCTTTTGTCTCTCCAGTTGCTTGACGTTGTGCGCCTCCACGAGATCTTCCCACTTGTTGTGGACTCCCATTTTGAGTAATTTCGCTGTGGACGTGGAGGGGGACAGACCCAAGGCAATTTTGTATGATTTTCTGATGAGGGCGTTTACTTTGTCTCGTTGACTGGTTGACTGTTCTTCCTGTCAACGTATGGGGTCCCGTACGTGACGATGCTCGTGAGCAGCGCTTGTATCATTTTCGTGCAGTCTTATTCCTTGAGTCCGTGGCTTTTGCTCGTCACACTTTTGATAAGGTGGGTTATTTGTTGCACTGTTCTCTGAATTTTTTCCAACTCTGCTCCCCCGGCCCCGTCCTTTTGAATCAGAAGTCCGAGGATGCGGAGCGTCGTAACCTGCGGAATCATGATGCCTCCCACCTTTACTACCGGGTCTGGTATCTGCTGCGGTTGTCGGCCTCTTGTGCGCTTTTTTAGCACCAGGCTGTTGCCATATAAGATATACTCCGTTATTCTCATGCGTTTGTATTCACCAAATTCTTTCGCGTGAGTAACCATTCTTTTGCAGCCAGGTGTGCATATATATAGTAGCTAACAATGACGACATTAAAAAGTTTGTAAAATGTACTCGTTCAAGAATGTTATTTTGAAGCTGCGACAACAGTTAATTTTCTGTAGTTTCTTCATGTCTCGCGAGCCTCTTCTTCAAATCGCCGTTGCCACTCCTTGCAGATAAACAGTTGACCAAATACGCATTAAGTAGTGTGAACATGGCGTATTTTTTCCCACATACGTCAGCCAATCGTTGACCGGAGGCACAATAGTGAATTTTTAAACAAACGCGCCGGTATTAGGCACTCTTCTACAGAAACTGTGCGCTCCATAGATGGCGATGGAAATGCATAAAGCTATGCTAGGAGGCTTTCTGTGGTCAATATCCAAATGCCTGTCCGAGAATCGAGAAGAATCTGTAAAAAAAACCAGAATACGACAAAGGCCCCTTTAGTATCCAAGACATTTACTGCACGAAAACGCAAACTACATTCGTATAACTGTTGCTCGTTTGTTCAAATGGAAATGAATTGCATGCATCATTTCACGTCTTCTTTTATTTTTGCATAACCATTAAACTAAAAACCCACTGAGTGAGGACTCCACAGGAGTCACGACGCCACGACGTTGACGAAGTGGACGCCACGCCGGTCCGGTGACTCTTGAAGCGCGGTTGGGCCATGCACAGCATTAACGGTCGTTTTCTTCAACAGCTCCTTCCTGGTCACTTTTCTTTTGGGATTGCCAAGTAGGAACATCTACTTTTCCGGCGTCGGCTTCGTTAGAAGGAGCAAGGCTTTTCTTCAACTCTGGTTCAGTCGCAGGATCCCCACGAGGCTTTCTACCTTTCACATTTTTATTCCTCGACGATTGCTTCGGGCCGGGCGTTCTCGCGTCGTCCTGTTTTGGGTTGAGAGACTCGTTCTTTCTCGTCGCATTTTTCGCCTCCTTCGAAAAGCGTCGTCCCGGCAGCTGTTGGTAACATTTGAGCTGAATCGCGAAGCGCTGTGCCTGGGACCTTGTGCAAGGCGGGGAGCAGCAGCGCTGCTTCTTTGACGGCTTGGCGGCCGCCGCAGTCGACGATCTCGCCCCGATGCTCCCGGTTGTCTCGTCCACTGGTACCTTTGCCGAAACTTTGGCCGAGTCGTTGTCGTCACCGGCTGAGATCTCCATGATGCTGCAGGTTAGGCGTAACGGTTGATGTCGATGCTGATTTGTTCGCGCAGGCAACGTACCTTCGATTGGAGATTGCTCGGACATCGAGAAATGAAATTGCTGGTGCGAAGTATCAAGGTCAACAAAAAGAAATCCCAGCAAGTAACGGAAGAAGTATAACTGAGGCATAAATATAATGGGAGCAAATACCAAAATACATTTTCACGGCGCCTGTCTTCTTCTTTGCCCTCTTTATGGCCTCCTATACACACTGAGCGAAAAAGTGCCAGTGCTTTTTTTAGTGCAGTGTTTAGTTCAAGGGGGGGGGGGGCGGGGGGGTTAGGCTTGAGATTCGCTCTCTTCCTCTGCTAATATCTTTAAGTCGGTGTCACTGCGGGGACGACGGCCTGGCGGCGATACCTTGTATTACTGGAAACTAGGACAGCGAAAAGATTCTCTTGTGACAGGAGCTCTTGCATTGAGAGAAACACCGAAAGCCACGCATCACTTACTCAAAGGTGTCCGAATCGAAGTTTTATCTTTAGGAGCAATTATAACTCGGCCACGCCGTCGCAATAGTAATTAGTCACGCTCGAGGCCGCATCTTTTTTCTGGGAAGCGCAAACGTTTGCCGCAGGCACAGAAACAAGAAAACGCGAGAGCGAGCGATGAAGAAAACGGTGGCACGGGTTTAAATCGGAATAGGGCGTCGGGTCGACGTATCGTTGCCGTGTCACACAAAATAACAATAAAATAATATGATCATCTCCGTACCACCTCCCCTTCCGCTGACACATTGGTCGGCCTCCCAACCTCGAGGTTACTAGCTTCGTAAAATTAAAAGAAAGCAAGGAAAATGCTTTTAGAATATGCTTTGGGAGGTGGTCATTTGTTTCGTTATGTTGCACTATGTGCTTTGAGTATCACTCCCCTTACCAAAGTGCCTTACCCAGCAGTGTGTGCGTGAGTCAACAGGTACATCGAGCGCCACTTCCTCAAGGACAACTTCGCAACCCCGTGCAGAGTATGCGTGCCGCTGCGGAAATAGGTCCTGTGTCCCAACGACAGGACATATTGTATAGACGAAGATGGAAGCAAACTGAAAAGGGAAGCGGCATTAAATTACACCCGAAAAAATAACAGCTGAATCTTTCCAAGGCAATGACCAAGTTGTATTTGAAGACTAAAGGAGCATGGAAGAGAATCAGTTCGAAAAGGAGCTGGTGCTCACAAATTTCAACAGGAAGAAAGCCGAAGAGAGAATTCCAAAGCGCACAGCCACAGCGGTAGGCTTATTATTGAACTATTACAAAAAAGTGAGGGAGCTCTAATGAAAGCATTGGAAGAAAGTACAAAAGATAGATGAATATACCATATAGTTGGCGAGAGATTAGAATGAATTTAATTTATAAAGGTAAGTGGGGGAAAGCTAAAATTCACTCCTACAGACCGTTGCCCATTACATCGGTATTATGCAGGTTAGCAACAAAAGGCAATCAAATAAAGTTGCAAGAAAGGGCAGACAATAATTGCATTTTGGGAGAACTTCCGAATGGCTTCAGAAAAGGCAGGCATTTGGATTATAATTTATTTATTTTTACTCAGTGTATTGAAATATCAAGAGTAGAAAGCAGACCCTTAAATGTGGCCTTTTCATTACAGGTGCATATGGCAACTTTGAACGCAAAATTTTGTGGGATATTCTGGAAGGGGAAGACTTCGGCAACGATTATCTTGAGCTTTTGAGATATGTTTACCTAGAACGTGTGGTTTGCGTTGAATGGAAAGAGATGAGGAGCGAGGAGAAAGCTTGTATCAACAAGGGACTGAGGCATGGGTGCACTTTATCCCCACTGCAGTTTATGATTTAAATGGGGAGGATGGAGAGGGCGTTAGAAGGAAGCAATATCGAGTTCAATATCTCATACAAACAGGCGGGCACAGTAGCCAAGCGGCCGCTTCGCGGTTTATTTTATGCGGACAACATTGTGCTGCTTGCTAACAAGCAAAGTGATTTGCAATGTCCGGCTAATATCTGTGGAAAGTGTTGACGTATTTGTACAGTAAAAACATTGATTCACAGTGGAGGAAGAGAACTAGGAAGCTTACCAGATAGTATCCGCCCTGTTGGATGAGCAACACAGCAAATTAATAAAGAACGTCAAGCGGAAAGTCAGAGATGATGAAATAATCTCATGGGTGGCGGCAATGGAAAAGAAGTCTTCCGGGAGTTCCAACCTAAACGGAAAAAAAAACGAAATCAGTACAGAAACAATTTACGATAACTCAAAGTGAAGCTCATTAGTTTTCGAAGCGAGATACCATAGAACACGCACCCACAAAGCGTGACATAAGAAGGAAGAAGCATGTGTTTGCTGCGTAAAGCTAGGAAAACGATGTAGCAAGTTTTATTAGAATGGGAAGACATCAGCCTAGTGGTTGATTTAGGCACCACTGCAATCTGCCTATGTACTTCCCAATGTTCTACCTAGGTTAAACAGGATGAAAAAACACTATGAACTTCCACAAGGAAATTTTCTGATCCACTATTGCGAACTTTGCTTTTGTACGTCTCCATTTTTTGTCGTTTCCCTACTTTTCTTCCATCAATCCTCCAACCGCCTCTTACTAATCCAATATATTGCGCACATGTCTTCTTTTCCACTGCTCCCGCTGAACCTAAGGGCTTCAAGGAGGCCAGTGATTACTTATTCGACCACTGGGAACACGTCTTCACATTCTAATAGAACATGCTCCATAGTTTCTCTAGCTTTAGCGCAGCAAGCATATCATTCCTCTTCCATCATAAATCTCGCTTTTTATGTGCGTGTTCTAAAGCATCCTAATCTCGCTTCGAAAAGTAATGAGTTTCCTTTCGAGTTATCATAAGCTGTTTTTTTTTTCACTTAAATAGTTACACATGGCAGGTTTCTTTTTCATTTCCGTCAGCCATGAGATTATTTCAGCCTCTCTGATTTTACACTTCACCTTCTTTGCTGCTGCGTGGCCACCCTACAGGCGACATACTTGCTGGTGAGCTTGCTAGTTCTTTTCCTCCACGGTGAATCAATGTTTTTCCTGTACAGATACCTTGACTGCGACTGCTGCATGGCGTGCCACCTGGTGTAATAATATGCAACTGCAATCCGTCGTTTCCACGTATTGTGTGTACACGCGCGCATCTCAAATGGCAAGACAAGTGGCATGATACGATGCTAATGATAATGATGATGACGGTTTTTTGGCATCCCCTCTGAAAAAGGGCGGTTACATAGTCACCTAACCCGCTTGATTAATTAGGTATACAATGCATGCTTTTTTCAATCTAGCATTTTCCCTTTTCATGTCTAGCATTCTTGCATCTACCTCCTAACGCTACCTACACAACTATCTGTATAAACTACCTTATGCCTCCTTACTTCCTGAAACCTTCTCTATGAACTTTGTACCGCTACCTATACAACTGCTACATGGCATGCCACATGGTGTAATAATGTGCAACTGCAATGCAAAGTGTGCACGTATTTACGCTACACGGTGCGCAAGTCACATCCCGTGTCTCCTCGGGCGGTATGACGCGTTTATAGTGCATGTCTCTGCTGGAAGGTAACAAGAGCTGGCGATTCTCAGTGTGTTCGACTGTTTCGAGTTTCCGGCATAGTAAGCAGTTCACGATTCAAGGCACACAAAATACTTTCTCCTCTTTTTCTTGACTGCTAGGATGCCTTATTCCATTGAGATATCTTACAGAGAACCCTAAAGAAGGACTTACCGACTACCTCAAACGGGATTCGTTTCTTGCCCACTCTAAATGAAGACATTGTACCATATGGCATGTTCATGTTGTTGTCTTTGCATAGTTTATCAAAACTAGCATTGCCGTGAGACATGCTGAAACAAACGCCCTGCCTGTTAGAGAATATTTTATCGAAAGCATTTGTTACATTAGGCAAAGGTATAATTTGAAAACAGAATGGCCAACATGGCTCAGTATGATGACTGAGCTTGTGAACTTGAGGTGTTTTTAGCTCAGTGTCAGCCAACCAATGGCAGAGACTTTTACAGTGACTGTGATGATTGTTAAAATGTCTTGATTTGTATGTTCCTATGTCGGTAATAAGGAAAAAAAAATTGGAGGCTTATCAAGGTTAAGCCCAGTGGATGCTTCGCATCCACTGGGCTTAACCTTAGCGTATGCTTAGCGTTTGGAGGCATCTTGACCGCATACACGCCCGGCGCAAAAACGCTGGCGCGGTTGCGGGCACAGAGACGGACGCGACGGTGGGCGCGCGCCGCTTCACCCCTGGCGTGACGTCACATATCACGTGTTGCGGCGATGGTGGCGCCGCCGCCGCGTCGCGCGCTATGGCGCGAACCGAAGCGTGGAAGCCTCCGCCGGGCGGCGTCCGACGGCGCGATATGAGGCCCCATCTGCAGCCGGTGTGACGTCATCACGTGACGTCATGTCAAGTGACATACTTGAAGGTCTCTTGAAGGTCAATGGTGGCCACCGCCGGGAGGCGACCGACGGCGCGATATGAGGCCCCATCTGCAGCCTTTGTGACGTCATCACGTGACGTCATGTCACATGACCCCACTTCAGGGTCAATGGTGGCCACCGCCGGGCGTCGCGCGAAGGCCCGAAACCTACGTTAATATGCTTCGCATAAAAAAAGCTCGCGTGGTTGAGTGGTAGGCTAGTCGACTCCCGCGCAGAGGGCCCGGGTTCGATCACGGCGTGAACTACGCATCTTTTCTCATTTCCAACGCTAGTTGCGGCCACCGATGGCTGCGGGCCACATCGCCAACCGAAATGGCTTTTGGAATGAGCCCATAACAGCTTACGCTGTAAAATATGGCAGAAGCCATCTAACATTGACTGTGGACGGTAATGGGATTGGGACTCACTACATTCAGGGCATCCATCATGTGTGCTATTATGTATGTGCGCTATTTGATGTGCCTCCTCAGCAGACAATGGCTAAAGTAAAGGAGGGGGGAGGGGGCTATTCCATCGCATGTTTTCTGCTAGTTAGTGGTTGGCCAATCCCACTGGGGCGCACAGTGTGACAACGCGTGCATGATAGCGATTGCCTGACGACGACGTCAATAACGACAACGGCAAGACAGGGGCGCATGATTACGTTTGAATGGAGGCAGCATGATAACCGCAGAACGACGATATGACGACATAGAAATGACGTCGATGGATCAACAACGGCCATGTGACGACGACGGCATGGGGACAATGGTACGACGACGAGATGGCGAGAGTCGGATGATGACGTTAGAATAATGACCATGGACAACCGTGAGATGCATCACGGTGAAGGTGTGACAAGGATAGCGTGCGAAAACTGCGAGACGACGACGGCTTGATTAGAGTCGGATCGCGAAGCAGGAGTGTCGACGACAGCATGGCGACGATGGTACGACAACGAATTCATGATAACGACCATTTGACAACGACGCAGTGGCAATGGTATGGCAACGGCGGCATGTATAATCACAATTGTATGGCAACAACGCCATGACAGAATGAGAACGATAGAATAGCGAAGAAGAATTGACGTCTGTGGGACGATGAAGAAGATATGACGATGAAGGCACGACGAAAATGGGAATGCGGTACTGAAACGGTAATGATGGTGAAGTGACAGCATCAAAACGACGGATTGACTTGTCAGACGACGAAATTAGAGTGACGGCTATGGAACGACCGCGACGGCATCACGACGATGTTATGGCAATGAATGTATTACGACGAAGGAATGACGATGAGTTGATAACGGTGTGAATGAATAGGATGAAGAGTGTATGAACAGTGGCGCGACGATGATTGTACCACGAAGCCCGTATGATGATGACGACACGCCGACAACGGCGGAGCGACAATAGATAGTGACGATGGCGTGTCGTTCATGGCGTGACGATAATGGCATGAGAAGTGCCACCATACAAAGCTCGAATGAAGACACTCAAACGGTCACGATGGCATCAAGACGGCAGAATCGCAACGAATGTCTGACTTCTATATGGCGACGATGGCATCACGACAGTGGCATGATGACAGGTGGACGAAAAAGCTGAAGTGATGACGATGTAACGGCAAAACAACATCACGACCACGAACACACACACCTAGTGACGCAAGCTATTATTCAATCTGAACCACTGGGTCGGCATACAAAACCTTATGACGAGAGAATGGTGAGAGTGAGATCACGAAGCTGGAATGCCGACGTTGAAACGACCGCAACGGTGTCACAACCGCTATCACATACATAGTGACCCAAGCTAGCAAGCTGAAGGCCATTGGGAACCGCCAACAGAACGACTCAGGGAAGGGTGGCCAGATGCAGATGTCGCCCACTAAGAACGACAATACATCTGCTTTACTTGGTGACAACGCTGAACCAGTAGCTGAAGTTGCTCAAACAGCTGAAGCACCTCAATCTGTTGGGTGATGGAGATGGAATGACGAGGACGGCGTGACTAAAATGTCATTACGAAGCTTGACTGACGATAATGGTACGACCATCAGGGGCACCACGAGGATGCTACGGCCAGCTAATGCATGACGTCGACTACGTCACGCCGACAGAGTGCCCACGACAGCAAGAAAATTGTGGATTTATGACAATGGCATGGTGACAATGGGATAACCACAGCGTGATGATGATGGTAGGACGATGACATTAGGACACTACGGAATAGCATGGGGTTACGACGGCGTGATACATGACAGAAAGATGACCAGGGAATGACGGGGATAGAATTATGATGACGGCGCGTGACGTCGGCGGCGCGCTGAGGACGGAATGACAACGCAGGGACTGCAACAGAGTGTAGACAGCGGAACAATGACGATGGAATCACAAAGAGCGAAAGATCACAATGAAATCAATGGCATGAAATGACGATCGTGGGGGCGTGTTGGTGTTCATGTCAGCGCTTACGCGCCTCACGGTCTTGTCAACAGTGTCTTTTTACGTGCATCAGTTTATCGCCAGTGCCGAAAGCTGCACCGGTAGCGCTCATGTACGGGCAGTTCTCTAAGTAAAACCTCACAGGAGAGATTAGATCTTCTGCGCTCTATCATGATGATGTTTTTTCACTAAATTTCCGATACGCACTGTTTGTGTCCCGCCCCAAGCGGACGACAACTGCTTCCCCTTTCTTTTAAACTGCATTGCTTGGGTTTTACTGCAAGCAGCACAACATGGCAACACAGTCTTCAGGAGAAAATTAAGTGCAGTTTAATGTGATGCGTGCGCAGTAATAATCTAACGCCATTCTATCGAACACATGAATTATATGCAGAGCGATTAGGGCGAACAGTAGGTACGTTCATCAAAACTGAATTTAACAGATTGTGTACAACATGCTTCCGGTTTCCGATGTCCAAGTGGCGTAGCTGCTCATACCTACTCCCTGCCGAGTTATATGCAGCCTTGCTTATATGCACGTATTTATTGTTTAGACGCGTTTAGAAACTAAATCACGCAAGCACGGCGCTTATTCCACCATATACGCCAGTCGAACGACGACCAGCGGACGACAATTAGCGACGTAAGCAACAGCACCGGCCTGGGCGCTTTTCTGAGAAACTTGTGCGCTCTATAATTTTGTATGCATGTGCAAAAAAGCGTTGCACTATAATGTTTCTTGAGGAGGCTATTGAAATACTTATCTTAACAGAGAAGAGCTGGTGAAATACAATAAAGGGACTACGACACATGTCGCATACGCGTCGTTTACTGGGCAAAACGGTAAACTACATGCCCGAGTACTTCCATCCAAACGGAAGGAAAGTAAGCGTATCATTTTATGTCTGCTGAATGGGTTAATTCTTCAATAAAAACACACAGAGAAGACGATGCTAGTGAGATCATGGCACAGCAACAACAATCACGACGCCATTGGGGTGACTCATGCCACAGGTTTTGCCCGTGTACAGCAACATCCGCTGTCAACGTCGCCGCTGTGATCCTGGTGGGCTAGCTTCAGCTGCTTGAGCAACATCGGCTGCTTGTTCAGCGTTTTCACCAAGAGATGCAGACATATTGTCGTTCTTAGTGGGCGACATTTGCATGTGGCCATGGTTCTCTGCGTCGTCCTCTTGGCGGTTCTCAATGGCCTTCAGCTTGGGGCGATCTCTAGCGTGTCTAGACTGAACGGAGAAGGGGTTTTCTTGGAGCTCTTCGTAGAATTTCAGCTGCTTCTCAAAGCGTTCTTTCTGGGACCGGGTGCAGGGCGGTGAGTAGGCACTCTTCACCTTCGTCGACTGTGTCCCTGGCGACGGCTCCATTCTGCTTGCCCTGGTCGACGCAACGCCTAGTGCCTGTGAGGAAGCCTTGGCTGTATATTTGGTGCCGACAGACGCCTTCTTCATCAGCCCGGTTGCAGGAAGCTCGCTGCTCAGATGTCCACCGCACAACTGGTTCACAGTATGATTGATGTTCACGTTAATTCCTTCACGCCAGGCAAGTACCCACGAGCGGGACTGGCTACCCCATGGGAAATGGAATAGGTATATAGCATATAAATATGTGAAGGAAAATGGAAAACCACCGAAAGGAAGAGAAATAGTTGCTGCCAAACTACAATAATAAATAGAAAACAAGTAATCACAGTGTGTGACTTCTCTTCTACCTCTTCTTCTTCCGCTGCATACGTTCCTAAATTCATACTTTGACCTTGCAGGTCAGGTGTTATCCAGCACCCACTTTATGCTATATTGTGCGGAGGATGGCTTGAGTGCTAATCCCTTATTCTTCTCCCGCATATTCAATTAGGACGACAGCTCTTCGATTTCCTGACATGCAAGATAGCGAACAGCTGTATTTTTGAGTTAGAAGAATAGATGTACTATGAGCCGCGCTTCAATTGTGCAAAAATGCAGTAGCCTGTACAAATATTTGAGAAATGATGCACCTAAATTAAAACTGGTGTGCCTGAAACATGTAAACCATTCATAAATAATGAACTCATTCATACTGTACGTGTACTTCACGGCTCGAATAAAATGAAGTTATTTGCTATCTCACGTACTTGAAAGAGGCCTTTGAATTTTAAAAATATAGCACATCAATATTCAACAATCTTTTCGAACTTTTTTGGCTCTCGAAAAGTTGCAGAACGTTTATCACTTTTTAGCCACTTCTGTGGTATATCGGCTGTCGCGCTGGGTTTCCACATTCTTTTGAACACTCCCCAGGTAGATAAGTGTAAGTGCTCGTAAAGAAAAGGGCACCTATATTTCAATGCGTTTAAATAAAAGCACTGTTTTTTCGCTTCAATCTTTGTCCCACTGATGTACTTTCATCGCTGCCCGGTTCACTTAGATAGTCTATACGTAAATGCGCAGTCGCAACGTGCCTAAACGGTCCTTGATCCTTTGCATCGTATTCAGGTGAGCGCAGCAAACTGCTCGTGGAAAAGGAAAAGCGTGCTGAAGGATGTCCTTCTTGTTCTTGATCGGGCTTGTTGAAACTCCAAAGACACAACTTAACTTTACGAACTCGTGGTTCACATAGATGAGGCTGTTACCATGTAAGATATACTCCGTTATTCTCATGCGTTTGTACTCACCAAATTCTTTCGAATGAGTAACCTTTTTTTTTTTTGCAGGCAGGTGTGCATTTATATAGTAGCTAACAATGACGACTTCAAAAAGTCTTTAAAATTTACTAGTACAAGAATGTTATTTTGAGGCTGCGACAACACTTAACTTTCTGTAGTTTCTTCATGTCTCGCGAGCCTCTTCTTCATATCGCCGTTGCCACTCCTTGCAGATAAACAGTTGACCAAATACGCATTAAGTAGTGTGAACATGGCGTATTTTTTCCCACATACGTCAGCCAATCGTTGACCGGAGGCACAACAGTGAATTTTTAAACAAACGGGCCGGTATCAGGCACTCTTCTACAGAAACTGTGCGCTCCATAGATGGCGATGGAAATGCATCAAGCTCTGCTAGGAGGCTTTCTGTGGTCAATATCCAAATGCCTGTCCGAGAATCGAGAAGAATCTGTAAAAAAAAAACAGAATACGACAAAGGCCCCTTTAGTATCCAAACATTTACTGCACGAAAACGCAAACTACATGCGTATAACTGTTGCTCGTTTGTTCAAATGGAAATCAAGTACATGCATCATTTCACGTCTTCTTTTATTTTTGCATAACAATAGAAGAAAAAAACTGAGCGAGGACTCCACAGGAGTCACGGCGCCACGACGTTGACGAAATGGACGCCACGCCGGTCGGGTGACTCTTGACGCGCGGTTGGGCCATGCACAGCATTAACTGTCATTTTCTTCAGCGGCTCCTTCCTGGTCACTTTTCTGTTGGGATTGCCAAGTAGGATCAGCTACTTTTCCGGTGTCGGCTTCGTTAGAAGAAGGAGCAAGGCTTTTCTTCAGCTCTGGTTCAGTCGCAGGATTCGCACGAGGCTTTCTACCTTTCCCATTTTTATTCCTCGACGATTGCTTCGGGCCGGGCGTTCTCGCGTCGTCCTGTTTTGGGTTGAGAGACTCCTTCTTTCTCGTCGCATTTTTCGCCTCCTTCGAAATGCGTCGTCCCGGCAGCTGTTGGTAACATTTGAGCTGATTCGCGAAGCGCTGTGCCTGGGACCTTGTGCAAGGCGGGGAGCAGCAGCACTGCTTCTTTGACGGCTTGGCGGCCGCCGCAGTCGACGATCTCGCCCCGATGCTCCCGGTGGTCTCGTCCACTGGTACCTTTGCCGAAACTTTGGCCGAGTCGTTGTCGTCACCGGCTGAGATCTCCATGATGCTGCAGGTTACGCGTAACGGTTGATGTCGATGCTGATTTGTTCGCGCAGGCAACGTACCTTCGATTGGAGATTGCTCGGACATCGAGAAATGAAATTGCTGGTGCGAAATATCAAGGTGAACAAAAAGAAATCCCAGGAAGTAAAGGGAGAAATAGAATTGCGGCAGAAATATAATGGTGGAAAATACCAAAATACACTTGCACGGCTCCCGTCTTCTTCTTTGTCCTCTTTATAGCCTCCTAAACACGCTGAGCGAAAAAGTGCCAATGCTGTTTTTTAGTGCAGTTTTTAGTTCAAGTCGGGGGGGGGGGGGGAGTTGGGCTTGAGATTCGCTCTCTTCCGCTGAAAATATCTTTAAGTCGGTGTCACTGCGGGGACGACTGCCAGGTGGGGACACCTTGTATGACTGGCAACTAGGACAGTGAAAAGATTCTCTTGTGACAGGAACTCTTGTATTGAGAGAAACACCGAGAGCCCCACATCACTTGCTCAAGGTTGTCCGAATCTCGGTTTTATCTTTAGGAGCCATTATAACTCGGCCACGCCGTGGTTATAGTAATTTGTCACGTGCGAGGCCTCATCGTTTTTCTGAGAAGCGCAAACGTTTGCCGCAGGCGCAGAAAGAACAAAACGCGAGAGTGAGCGATGAAGAAAACGGTGGCATGGGTTTAAATCGGACTAGGGCGTCGGGTCGACGTATCGTTGCCGTGTCACACAAAATAACAATAAAATAATATAATCATCTCCGTACCACCTCTCCTTCCGCTGACACATTGGTCGGCCTCCCAACCTTGAGGTTACTAGCTTCGTAAAATTAAAAGAAAGCAAGGAAAATGCTTTCAGGGTGCTTTGGGAGGTGGTCATTTGTTTCGTTATGTTGCACTATGTGCTATGGGTATCACTTCCTTTACCAAAGTGCCTTACCCAGCAGTATGTGCGTGAGCCAACCGGTACTTCGAGCGCCACTTCCTCAAGGACCACTTCGCAACCCCGTGCAGAGTGTGCTTGCCGCTGCGGCCAGAGGTGCTGCGTCCCAACGACAGGACATATTGTATAGACGAAGATGGAAGCAAACTGAAAAGGGACGCGGCATTAAATTACACCCGAAAAATAACAGCTGAATCTTTCCAAGGCAATGGCCAAGTTGTATTTGAAGACTAAAGGAGCATGAAAGAGAATTAGTTGGAGAAGGAGCTGGTGCTCACAAATTTCAACAGGAAGAAAGCCGAAGAGAGAATTCCAAAGCGCACAGCCACAGGGGTAGGCTTATTATTGAATTATTACAAAAAAGTAAGGGAGCTCTAGTGAAAGCAGTGGAAGAAAGTACAAAAGATAGATGAACATACCATATAGTTGGCGACAAATTAGAATGAATTTAAATTATAAAGGTAAGTGGGGGAAAGCTAAAATTCACTCGTACAGACCGTTGCCCATTACATCGGTAATATGCAGGTTAGCAATAAAAGGCAATCAAATAAAGTTGCAAGTAAGGGCAGACAATAATTGCATTTTGGGAAAACTTCAGCATGCCTTCAGAATAGGTTGGCATTTGGATTATAACTTATATCGTTTTACTCAGTGTATTGAAATATCAAGAGTAGAAAGCAGACCCTTAAATGTGGCCTTTTTAGGCATTACAGGAGCACATGGCAACTTTGAACGCAAAATTTTGTGGGATATTCTGGAAGGGGAAGGCTTTGGCGACGATTATCTTGAGCTTTTGAGATATGTTTACCTTGAAGTTGCGGTTTGCGTTGAATGGAAAGAGATGAGGAGCGAGGAGAAAGCTTGTATCAACAAGGGACTGAGGCACGGGTGCACTTTATCCCCATTGCAGTTTATGATTTATATGAGGACGATGGAGAGGGCGCTAGAAGGAAGCAATATCGAGTTCAATATCTCATACAAACAGGCGGGTACAGTAGCCAAGCGGCCGCTTGCTGGTTTATTTTATGCGGACGACATTGTGTTGCTTGCTAACAACCAAAATGATTTGCAACGTCCGGCTAATATCTGTGGACAGGAAGGCGAGAATTTAGGCGTTAAATTTAGCGTTGGAAAATCAGGTGGTATGGTATTCAATGAAACAATGAAAACAGTGAACAGACAGTGGCAATCAAGGGCCGGGAGATATGTCGGGTAAAGGAATATAAATACGTTCTTTATGGATAAACAAAGGCAATAGATAGATTGAAATAGAAAAAAAAGCAGTAAAGGGGAGGAGAAATGAAACTATAATGAAGCACCGAGCGCAATGGGGATGTAATAGGTACGAGGTGCACCGGGGTATGTGAAAAGGTATAATGGTTCCAGGACTTACTTTTGGAAATGCAGTTGTTTGCTTCAAATCAGCGGTGCAATCGGTACTCGATGGCAACCAAAGGTCAGTGGGATGCCTCGCATTGGGCGCTCACGGGAAGACTAGAATTGAAGCTGTGCAGTGTGGTATGGGCTGGACAAGCTATGAAGTGAGATAAGCTCACAGTAAAATTGATTATGAAGAACGTCTGAGGAATATATAGAAAGTAATTGGGCTGGGAAAGTGTTGAGCTATTTGTACAGTAAAAACATTGATTCACAGTGGAGGAAGAGAACTAGGAAGCTTACCAGCTAGTATCCGCCCTGTTGGATGAGTAACACAGCAAATTAATAAAGAACGTCAAGCGAAATGTCAGAGATGATGAAATAATCTCATGGGTGGCGGCAATGGAAAAGAGGTCTTCCGTGAGTACCAACCTAAAAGGAAAAAAAACGAAATCAGTACAGAAACAATTTACGATTACTCAAAGTGAAGCTCATTACTTTTCGAAGCGAGATACCATAGAACACGCACCCACAAAGCGAGACATAAGAAGGAAGAAGCCTGTGCTTGCTGCGGTAAAGCTAGGAAAACGATGTAGCATGTTTTATTAGAATGGGAAGACATCAGCCTAGTGGTTGATTTAGGCACCACTGCAATCTGCCTATGTACTTCCCAATGTTCTACCTAGGTTAAACAAGATGAAAAAACACTATGAACTTCCACAACCAAATTTTCTGATCCACTATTGCGAACTTTGATTTTGTACGTCTCTGTTTTTTGTCGTTTGCCTACTTTTCTTCCATCAATCCTCGAACCGCCTCTTACTAATCCAATATATTGCGCACATGTCTTCTTTTCCACTGCTCCCGCTGAACCTAAGGGCTTCAAGGAGGCCAGTGATTACTTTATCGACCACTGGGAACACGTCTTGACATTCTAATAGAACATGCTCCATAGTTTCCCTATACTTAGCGCAGCAAGCACATCATTCCTCTTCCATCATAAATCTCGCTTTTTATGTGCGTGTTCTAAAGCATCCTAATCTCGCTTCGAAAAGTAATGAGTTTCCTTTCGAGTTATCATAAGCTGTTCTTTTTTCACTTAAATAGTTACACATGGCAGGTTTCTTTTCCATTTCCGTCAGCCATGAGATTTTTTCAGCCTATCTGATCTAACACTTCAGCTTCTTTGTTGCTGCGTGGCCACCCTACACGCGGCATACTTTCTGGTGAGCTTGCTAGTTCTTTTCCTCCACGGTGAATCAATGTTTTTCCTGTACAGATACCTTGACTGCGACTGCTGCATGGCGTGCCACCTGGTGTAATAATATGCAACTGCAATCCGTAGTGTCCACGTATTGTGTGTACACACGCGCATCTCAGATAACAAGACAAGTGGCATGATACGATGCTAATGATGATGATGATGACGATTTTTTGGCATCCCCTCTGAAAAAGGGCGGTTACATAGTCACCTAACCAGCTTTATTAATTAGGTATACAATGCATGCTTTTTTTCAATCTAGCACTTTCCATTTTCATTTCTAGCATTCTAGCATCTACCTCGTAACGCTACCTACACAACTATCTGTAAACACTGCCTTATACCTCCTTACTTCCTGAAACCTTCTCTATGAACTTTGTACCGCTACCTATACAACTGCTACATGGCGTGCCACATGGTGTAATAATGTGCAACCGCAATGCAAAGTGTGCAATATTTACGCTACACGGTGCGCATGTCACATCCCGTGTCTCCTCGGGCGGTACGACGCGTTTATAGTGCATGACTCTGTTGGAAGGTAACAAGAGCTGGCGATTCTTAGTGTGTTCGACTGTTTCGAGTTTCCGGCATAGTAAGCAGTTCACGATTCAAGGCACACAAAATACTTTCTCCTCTTTTTCTTGACTGCTAGGATGCCGTATTCCATTGAGATATCTTACAGAGAACCCTAAAGAAGGACTTACCGATTACCTCAAACGGGATTCGTTTCTTGCCTACTCTAAATGAAGACATTGTACCATATGACTTGTTCATGTTGTTGTCTTTGCATAGTTTATCAAAACTAGCATTGCCGTGAGACATGCTGAAACAAACGCCCTGCCTGTTAGAGAATACTTTATCGAAAGCATTTGTTACATTAAGGAAAGGTATAGTTTGAAAAACGAAAGACCAACATGGCTCAGTATGATGACTGAGCTTGTGAACTTGAGGCGTTTTTAGCTCCCGTGTCAGCCAACCAAAGGCAGAGACTTTTATCGTGTCTGTGATGATTGTTAAAATGTCTTGTTTTGTGTGTTGCTATATCGGTAATAAGGAAAAAAAAAGCTCGCGTGGCTGAGTGGTAGGCTAGCCGACTCCCGCGCAGAGGGCCCGGGTTCGATCACGGCGTGAACTATGCATCTTTTCTCATGTCCAACGATAGTTGCGGCCACCGATGGCTGCGGGCCCCATCGCCAACCGAAATGGCTTTTGGAATGAGCGCATAACAGCTTACGCTGTAAAATATGGCAGAAGCCAGCTAACATTGACTGTGGACGGTAATGGGATTGGGACTCACTACATTCAGGGGATCCATCATGTGTGCTATTATGTATGTGTGCTATTTGTTGTGCCTCCTCAGCGTACAATGGCTAAAGTAAAGGAGGGGGGAGGGGGCTACTCCATCGCATGTTTTCTGCTAGTTAGTGGTTGGCCAATCCCACTGGGGCGCACAGTGTGACAACGCGTGCATGATAGCGATTGCCTGACGACGACGTCAATAACGACAACGGCAAGACAGCGGCGCATGATTACGTTTGAATGGAGGCAGCATGATAACCGTAGAACGAAGATATGATGACATAGAAATGACGTCGATGGATCAACAAAGGCCATGTGACGACGACGGCATGGGGACAATGGTACGATGACGAGATGGCGAGAGTCAGATGATGACGTTAGAATAATGACCATGGACAACCGTGAGATGCATCACGGTGCAACGTTCCTAGACATACTTCAGTTTCACAGCTCTGCTCGGGAGATGGCCAAAGTGGTGGTCACGCGAACTGGCGGCGCTGCGATCGTGTCTTTCGCCAGTTTTTTGTTTCGTTTCTGGTAGAATTGCTCCATTTCTGGTAGATTTCCGGTTTCAATTTTGAGAAGTTCTTATTTCACCGTTCTTAATTTTGAGCCTCTTTGTGAAAATTTGTCGTATCTGAGCTAGGTATTGTAAATGCGTTTCTGGTAATGAACTTGAAACATGACTTCTGCTTTTACTTCTGGTTTCATGTTGGTTGCGCTGCGTCGTCTGCCGTTATCCTTCACCGTTTTGTAGGTGTTGTGTGATGTGTCGTGATTTGCTCTCTCGAAAAGCTTCTTGAAGAAGCGTTTCCGCGTCTCATGACAGCAAGAAGTTCCCTATGCCGTGCTGTTTTGCCCCCGGCTACACCAGCCGCCTAAGACATGATGCCGCTGGTCACCATTTTTTCGCACCGCCGCGAGACGCTGGAGAGTTAGAAGTTGGGAACGCATTCTACACCGAAAAGACAAACCCCTCACAAACAAATCAAAAATGTGTGAACTCCACTTTGAGGACAACGACATCTTGAAACACTATACAAGCATGTTGTGGGTAACAAAGAAATATTGATTGCTCGCGGGAATTGGATGCTTGTTCCTGGCCCACTTCTTCGGCTCTTTTCTGGGCTGCCTGAGCACATCTCAAAGCCAAAAATGTGAAGCGAAAGCGACGTCCACCAAAAGAAGGAGCGCAAGTGCCGGCAAGTACATCGGGCGGAGCTTGTAGTGACAGCGCTTCAACTAACCTGCTGTTTGGCTTGGAAGAAGGAACTTGAGAAATTTGCTCTACACACTTGGTGCTCAACGAGCTCACGAACGTGACACTGCCTTCTGCGCTCTGGAAGTTCGAAATTGTTGAGGACGACGCAACACAGAAGCGATGTGGAATATTTTATATAGAGGCAACTGGTAGCCAGGCATCTACGAGTAATGAAAACTGTTGTGCTTGAAGAGGATGGTACTTGCTGCATAAACGGCTACAGCAAAATTCACAGGAAGCCATTTTGAGCTGCGACTAGCATTGCAAGTGTGGAAAGAATCCTGAGAGAAGCAGAGAGCTTGAACATGTGTGCGGGCGTGAAAGCAGGCCAGCGTGACACGGTGACATCAGATAATATGCACCACAACAGTGCAATTTACTTACAAAGCAACTAGTCTGCGTGCGTTGTCTCCGTCTACAAAGGAAACTTCGACTGAGCATTAAGGCTCCGAGCGCAACGCTCAAGCAATATCAGAAGCTACGCATACGAAGAAGAGGCTTCCTAGGCCAGCTGCTGCGCATCAAAAGCAAAAGAATGAAATCTTGGCTCTGAAGAAGGCTTTCTGAAATGTCCGATAACAGAATCGAGGAAGCGTTGGCCGAACTTCCTTGCATTTATGACATCGTTTAAACAGTTGAAAGCAAAGTCTCCATGTGGCGCGCGGTACAATGCGGACTGGCTTCTTAATTGTTTAATGCTCAGGATATTAGCGAGCCCTCGAGCATATAAGCTTCTATCTGACATACATATGCTGCCCTTGCCCTCCATGAGCCGTGTCACACAAATAATGAAAGGAATACCATGCAAGTATGGTTTCAATCCTCTCTGTATGGAAGCGATTAGAAAAAATTAAATTATGGGGTTTTACGTGCCAAAACCACTTTCTGATTAGGAGGCACGCCGCAGTGGAGGACTCCGGAAATTTCCACCACCTGGGGTTCTTTAACGTGCTCCTAGATCTCAGCACACGGGCGAAGCTATTGGAAAACAGCTGGCAACAGTGCAGATGGGAAGAAATTCGGCACACTGATTTTGGTTGAAATAAGTTACGCCAGGCCTAAAATTTCAACAATTTCATCAAGTCAACCTCCAATCTTGATGGTTTTGTTGACTACGATGGTATTACAAATGAAGGAACTGACCAACTTGCAGATCATGCGCTCGTGCTGATGTTCGTACCACTTCTGGAGAGCTGGGTGCAACCGCGTGCCACCTATAGCTTTGCCACAAAAGGTGCTGCGCCTGGCAGGATTTTAGCAGAGCTGGTGTTGCAAGAAATAATGCAATTGGATAAACGTGGTGCTGTGGTGATCGCCGTAGTCAGTGACGGAGCTGCGAACAATCGCTCGATGTGGCAGCAGATGGGAATCAGCGGCAGCGTAATTAACCTCACCTTCTCACAAGATTCCACATACATGCCTGCCTGAGCGCGCGTACCTTTATTTCCAGTGTGATGTGCCACATGCCCTGAAGTGTGTACGCAACCATTTGCTGAAGCACAAATATGGACAGGTGAGCTAGCAGGTTATTTCATATATAACCTGTGCTGATTGGCGTCGATAACTCGCTGACATAGCAGGTGCAAGCAGCCAGAAAGAGGGCAAAATTGCTTTGAGCAAAAGTAGCTCAACATTACTTTTTTGTGCACAAAGTAAATAAAAAGTGCCACTGTGTTTGTTGTTTGTTTTGTTCGCCTAAAAGAAAATGAATTAAACTTTGACATAAATATGTTCATAGTATTTAACCTCGTCCTTGTCACTGCTCACAGATCACGTCCAACTCATTTGCACGTCCCATAATATCCGCGGACAACTATAAAAAATACATGTGTCAATTAAATTTATTAGGCGAAGAAGCGTTGACGGGGGTGGATCAATTCACCACAGCGTTATCTCAAGCGACTGCTGGGCGTGATGCGTTAACGTCCCTACGTCTGCACAGGCGCTCGCCGTCTTTAATGAATACACATATTAAGAATAAGCAGCAAAAAACAAAGCCCCCGCTGAAGGGAGCACCGTGGCGCTTTTATAGGGAAAAAAATTGGTTTAAAAGCGGAATCGAAGTGCACGACCTCTCATTGGCGGTGTAGTTGCAGCTTCTAAAGACTAGCTAGACATGTCATTCAAAGGTCCTTGGCATAAAATACTGTTCGGGCAGCCAAAACACAGTCGTCGAAGAGCGAACGGCACAGGCCAGTTGGGGAAAACGACCCAACGCAGAGATGACATCGTAGAAGTAGACCATGCGCGCTGCGTGAGAGATATGTCACTGCAGCGCCGATAGTGCACAGACACCGTGAAGTCCCCGTTACATACGCCCGGCAGGTTTGTCACAAAACTTATACTGCGTATCTAAACTACATTTACCGACGGATAAGCGCCTACAGGCCTGTTGGCGCAAACGACGCGTCGCAGCAGGAGCAGACGACGCGCGGCGCATGACTAAAGACGCGACTGCAGCGCCGGTAGTTTCAGTGACACCAGTTTTGGCCACGTCGGCCAATGGGCTCGCATAGGGAGCTGCGAAACTGAACTATGTCTAAGAACGTTGTCACGGTGAAGGTGTGACAAGGATAGCGTGTGAACACTGCGAGACGACGACGGCGTGATTAGAGTCGGATCGCGAAACAGGAGTGTCGACGACAGCATGTCGACGATGGTACGACAACGAATTCATGATAACGACCGTTTCACAACGACGCAGTGGCAATGGTATGGCAACGGCGGCATGTATATCACAAT
Source organism: Dermacentor albipictus (assembly GCF_038994185.2). Classification (NCBI taxonomy): domain Eukaryota; kingdom Metazoa; phylum Arthropoda; class Arachnida; order Ixodida; family Ixodidae; genus Dermacentor; species Dermacentor albipictus. Next base: position 5,821,178 of record NW_027225571.1, on the reverse strand, counting down.
TGTATGTCAACAACATGATGACGGAATGAGAACGATAGAATAGCGAAGAAGAATTGACGTCTATGGGACGATGAAGAAGATATGACAATGAAGGCACGACGAAAATGCGATTACGCTACTGCAACGATGATGATGGAGAAGTGACAGCATCAATACGACGGACTGACTTGTCAGACGACGAAATTAGAGTGACGGCTATGGAACGACCGCGACGGCATCACGACGATGTTATGACAATGAATGTATTACGACGAAGCAATGACGATGAGTTGATAACGGTCTGAATGAATAGGATGAAGAGTTTATGAACAGTGGCGTGACGATTATTGTACCACGAAGTCCGTATGATGATGATGACATGCCGACAATGGCGGAGCGACGATAGAGTAGTGACGATGGCGTGTCGTCGATGGGGTGACGATGATGGCATGACAAGTGCCACCATACAAAGCTGGAATGAAGACACCAAACGGTCACGATGGCATCAACACGGCAGTATCGCACCTAATGTCTGACGTCTATTGGCCTCGAGCTCCACCACTGGAAAAGCTGGCGCCACCGTCGGCGTGACGCGCTATTAGGGATCTCGTGGGCTTAGCGGCCGCGTCGTCTGCTTCGGGAGCGGCGAAGTGAGCTGAAAACAAAAGTTTCAATTCCCTCGTACGCTGCGGTCCTCATTTAGTGGCAAGATTTTCCCGCTTCGAGTGTCTCCTTTACAACGCTTGAAAGCACTACAATAGGTAGTGGCTGTCTTTGAAGGCGCGCAACAAGGTAGGCTACAGCTCGGTGCCGCAGTGCTGGACGTACGCAACGGAGCCCGGTGTTTAGCTTTATTCACACGTAGCCGCAGGACAAGAAGCTGCGTGAAGCTTGGCTCGCGAAACATTAAACCGGCAAACAGTCATCGGCTACAACTCGGGTATGCCACAAGCAAAGACGCGAGGAAGATTTTTGCTACGGCATCGGGTCTGCGGAACACGCGCACTGAGACGCTCGCCCGAGTCCGCTGCCCGACTAATGTCATGACGGTTTGGTCTATGAACTTGTCGATGCTATAGGTACTCGCAAGTTCACTGGAGTGGAAACGGCGTGGTAAGAAGTACATTTAAAAAAAGCATACCATATAGTCATGTTTAAAAAAATGAAATTATGGGGTTTTACGTGCCAAAACAACTTTCTGATTATAACGCACGCCGTAGTGGAGGACTCCGGAAAATTCGACCGCCTGGGTTTCTTTAACGTGCACCTAAATCCAAGTACATGGGTGTTTTCGCCCCCATCGATATGCGGCCGCCGTGGCCGGGATTCGATCCCGCGACCTCGTGCTCAGCAGCCCAACACCATAGCCACTGAGCAACCACGGCGGGTATATGGTCATGTTTGTGTTATGAATTAATGCACTAGATTACAAAAAAGAAGCAGCGGGAAATCGCACGCTGAGAACACCGATAAACATACAGTGCGACGCAATTCGAGAAATAATATTGAAACGTCCAAGAATTTAGAAGAAAAAAAAAGATTAGATCGTCGCGACGGCACATCACAGTTGGCGTCGAGGTCTCTAGAATGAAATTATTTTTGAAGAGCTCTGATAGCTACCACGCAACAATGGTTGCTTGTATACTCTCAAATGCTCATATTCTGCAGCGTAAAGCTCATGGCACGGTGCGAAAACGCGCACGCCGCAAAAGCTTAACTGCGCGGTCAAGCATGCAGACGCGCAGTCGGTCGCTGGGAAATCTGTGCGATCGCTGCATTGAGGTTTCATTCTATTCGCTCCATTTAGTTATACAAACATATAAGAACATATTTCACATGGTTTGCTCTCAACGTTTAACTACCTTTCACGCAAGAAGCCGGTTTCGGGAGACTCCATCGCGTCGAACGCGCGCAGTGGCATTCACTGTAGGTGTTCGGTAAAGAGATAGCGTCTGTAAACTATTCTGTGCTTTCAGTTTGCCCAAGATTATTATTTAGACAGTAAAAAACTTCTCTCGTTTCGAAAGTACACACAGGAATGCCTGGGAGAGCTGACGCCTAGTGTTTTCAGCGAGCGCTGACAGCAAAACCTATGAGGAGCGTGCCGCGTGATCCCTTATACTGCGCCAGCGAGGTGCTTCCGATAGATGGCGACTCTGTAACTCCTCTTCGTCAATATGGCGACGATGGCGTGACGACAGTGGCATGATGACAGTCGGACAAAAAAGCTGAAGTGATGACGACGTAACGGTAAACAACATCACGACCACGAACACACACATCTAGTGACGCAAGCTATTATTCAATCAGGACCACTGGGTCGGCATATCAGACCTTATGACGACAGAATGATGAGAGTGAGATCACGAAGCTGGAATGCCGACAATGTAACGACCGCGACGGTTTCACAACCGCTATCACAGACATAGTGACCCAAGCTAGCAAGCTGAATGTCATTGGGAACCGCCAAGAGGACGACTCAGGGAAGCGTGGCCCGATGCAGATGTCGCCCACTAATAACGACAATACATCTGCTTTACTTGGTGACAACGCTGAACCAGTAGCCGAAGTTGCTCAAACAGCTTAAGCACCTCAATCTGTTGGATGCCGGAGATGGAATGACAAGGACGGCGTGACTAAAATGTCATTACGAATCTTGACTGACGATAATGGTACGACCATCAGGGGCGCCACGAGGATGCTATGGCCAGCTAATGCATGACGTCGACTACGTCACGCCGACAGAGTGCCCACGAGAGCAAGAAAATTGTGGATTTATGACAATGGCATGGTGACAATGGGATAACCACAGCGTGATGATGATGGTAGGACGATGACATTAGGACACTACGGAATAGCATGGGGTTAAGACGGCGCGACCATGACAGAAAGATGACCAGGGAATGACGGGGATAGAATTATGATGACGGCGCGTGACGTCGGCGGCGCGCTGAGGATGGAATGACAACGCAGGGACTGCAACAGAGTGTAGACAGCGGAACAATGACGATGGAATCACAAAGAGCGAAAGATCACAATGAAATCAACGGCATGAAATGACGATCGTGGGGGCGTGTTGGTGTTTATGCCAGCGCTAACACACCTCACGGTCTTGTCAACAGTGTCTTCATACGTGCATCAGTTTATCGCCAGTGCCGAAAGCGGCACCGTTAGCGCTCACGTACGGGAAGTTCTCTGAGTAAAACCTTACAGCAGAGATTAGATCTGCTGCGCTCTATCATGATGATGCTTCACTAAATTTCCAATACGCACCGTTTGTGTCCCGCCCCAAACGGACGACAACTGCTTCCCCTTTCTTTTAAACTGCATTGCTTGGGTGTTACAGCAAGCAGCACAACATGGCAACACAGTCTTCAGGAGAAAATTAAGTGCAGTTTATTGTGATGCGTGCGCAGTATTGATCTAACGCCATTCGATCGAACACATGAATTATATGCACAGCGATTAGGGTGAACGGCGAGGTACGTTAATCAAAACTGAATTTAACAAATTGTGTACAACATGCTTCCGGTTTCCGATGTCCAAGTGGTGTAGCTGCTCATACCTACTCCCCGCAGAGTTATATGCAGCCTTGCTTACATGCACAGATTTATTGTTTAGACGCGTTTAGAAAGTAACTCACGCCAGCACGGCGCTTATTGCATCATATACGCCAGTCGAACGACGACGAGCGGACGACAATTAGCGATGTAAGCAGCAGCACCGGCCTGGGTGCTTTTCTGAGAAACTTGTGCGCTCTATAATTTTGTATGCATGTGCAAAAAAACTGTGCACTATAATGTTTCTTGTGGAGGCTATTGAAATACTTGCCTTAACAGAGAAGAGCTGGTGAAATACAATAAAGGGACTACGACACATGTCGCATACGCGTCGTTTACTGGGCAAAACGGTAAACTATATGCCCGAGTACTTTCATTCAAACGCAAGGAAAGTAAGCGTATCATTTTATGTCTGCTGAATGGGTTAATTCTTCAATAAAAACACACAGAGAAGACGATGCTGGTGAGATCATGGCACAGCAACAACAATCACGACGCCATTGGGGTGACTCATGCCACAGGTTTTGCCTGTGTACAGCAACATCCGCTGTCAACCTCGCCACTGTGATCCTGGTGGGCTAGCTTCAGCTCCTTGAGCAACATCGGCTACTTGTTTAGCGTTGTCACCAAGTGAAGCAGACATATTGTCGTTCTTAGTGGGCGACATTTGCATCTGGCCATGCTTCTCTGCGTCGTCCTCTTGGCGGTTCTCAATGGCCTTCAGCTTGGGCCGATCTCGAGTGTGTCTAGACTGAATGGAGAAGGGGTTTTCTTGGAGCTCTTCGTAGAACTTCAGCTGCTTCTCAAAGCGTTCTTTCTGGGACCTGGGGCAGGGCGGTGAGTAGGCACTCTTCAAATTCGTCGACTGTGTCCCTGGTGACGGCTCCATTCTGCTTGTCCTAGTCAACGCATCAATTAGTGCCTGTGAGGAAGCCTTGGCTATATATTTGGTGCTGACAGACGCCTTCTTCATCAACCCGGTTGCTGGAAGCTCCCTGCTCAGAGGTCCATCGCAACACTGGTTCACGGTATGATTGATGTTCACGTTAATTACTTCACGCCAGGCAAGTACCCACGAGCGGGACCGGCTACCCCATGGGAAATGTAATATGTAGATAGCATATAAAAATGTGAAAGAAAAAGGAATACCAGCGAAAGGAAGAGAAATAGTAGCTGCCCAACTACAATAATAAATGAATAAACTGAAAATGAGACATCCACCTGTTCGTAGCCATTGCTACAATTTGCGGGTTTCCGCAGAACTACTACGTCATACAATAATAAATAGAGAACAAGTAATCACAGTGTGTGACTTCTTCTTCTACCTCTTCTTCTTCTGCTTCATAGGCTCCTAAATTCAGACTTTGAGCTTGCAGGTCAGGTTTGATCCTGCAGCCACGTTATGCTATAGTGTGCGGAGCAAGGCTTGAGTGCTAATCCCTTATTCTTCTCCAGCATCTTCAATTAAGACGACAGCGCTTCGATTTTTTGACATGCAAGATAGCGAACAGCTGTATTTGTGAGTTAGAAGAATAGATGTACTACAAGCCGCGCTTCAATTGTGCAAAAATGCAGTAGCATGTGCGAATACTTGAGAAATGATGCACGCAAATTCAACATTGAATGCTTGACACATGCAAATTATTCATAAATAATCAGCTCATTCGTACTGTACTTGTATTTCACGGGTCGAATAAAATGAAGTTATTTGCTATCTCACGTACTTGAAAGAGGCCTTTGAATTTTAAAAATATATAACGTCTATATTCAAGAATCTTTTCGAACTTTTTCAGCTCTCGAAAAGTTGCAGAACGTTTATCACTTTTTAGCCAGTTCTGTGGTATATCGGCTGTCGCGCTGGGTTTCCACATTCTTTTGAACACTCCCCAGGTAGATAAGTGTAAGTGTTCGTAAAGAAAAGGGCACCTATATTTCAATGCGTTTAAATAAAAGCACTGTTTTTTCGCTTCAATCTTTGTCCCACTGATGTACTTTCATCGCTGCCCGGTTCACTTAGATAGTCTATACGTAAATGCGCAGTCGCAACGTGCCTAAACGGTCCTTGATTCTTTGCATCATATTCAGGCGGTCGCAGCAAACTGTTCGTGGAAAAGGAAATGTGTGCTGAAGGATGTTCTTCTTGTTCTTGATCGGGCTTGTTGAAATTCCAAAGAAACAACTTAACTTTATGAAATCGTGGTTCATATAGATGAGGCTGTTGCCATGTATGATATACTCCGTTATTCTCATGCATTTGTACTCACCAAATTCTTTCGCATGAGTAACCTTTTTTATTGCAGGCAGGTGTATTTATATAGTAGCTAACAATAACGACTTCAAAAAGTCTGTAAAATGTACTCGTACAAGAATGTTATTTTGAGGCTGCGACAACACTTAATTTTCTTTAGTTTCTTCATGTCTCGCGAACCTCTTCTTCATATCACCGTTGCCACTCCTTGCCGAGTCCACTCCTTGCCCTGACCAAGTAGGCATTAAGTAGTGTGAGCACGGCGTATTTTTTCCCACATACATCAGCCAATCGTTGACCGGAGGCACAACAGTGAATTTTTAAACGAACGGGCCGGTATTAGGCACTCTTCTACAGAAACTGTGCGCTCCATAGATGGCGATGGAAATGCATAAAGCTATGCTAGGAGGCTTTCTGTGGTCAATATCCAAATGCCTGTCCGAGAATCGAGAAGAATCTGTAAAAAAAAAACACAATACGACAAAGGCCCCTTTAGTATCCAAGACATTTACTGCATGAAACCGCTAACTACATTAGTATAATTGTTGCTCGTTTGTACAAATGGAAATGAATTACATGCATCATTTCACGTCTTGTTTTATTTTTACATAACGATAGAAAAAAAAAAAACTGAGTGAGGACTCCACAGGAATCACGACGCCACGACGTTGACGAAATGGACGCCACGCCGGTCGGGTGACTCTTGACGCGCGGTTGGGCCATGCACAGCATTAACTGTCATTTTCTTCAGCGGCTCCTTCCTGGTCACTTTTCTGTTGGGATCGCCAAGTAGGATCATATACTTTTCCGGCGTCGCCTTCGCTAGAAGGAGACAGGCTTCTCATCAGCTCTGGTTCAGTCGCAGCATTCCCACGAGGCTCTCGACCTTTCCCATTTTTATTCCTCGACGATTGCTTCGGGCCGGGCGTTCTCGCGTCGTCCTGTTTTGGGTTGAGAGACTCCTTCCTTCTCGACGCATTTTTAGCCTGCTTGGAAATGCGTCGTCCCGGTAGCTGGTGGTAACATTTGAGCTGAATCGCGAAGCGCTGTGCCTGGGACCTTGTGCAAGGCGGGGAGCAGCAGCGCTGCTTCTTTGACGGCTTGGCGGCCGCCGCAGTCGACGATCTCGCCCCGATGCTCCCGGTGGTCTCGTCCACTGGTACCTTTGCCGAAGCTTTGGCCGAGTCGTTGTCGTCACCGGCTGAGATCTCCATGATGCTGCAGGTTACGCGTAACGGTTGATGTCGATGTTGATTTGTTCGCGCAGGCAACGTACCTTCGATTGGAGATTGGTCGGACATCGAGAAATGAAATTGCTGGGGCGAACTATGAGGGTCAACAAAAAGAAATCCCAGCAAGGAACGGAAGAACTATAACTGAGGCATAAATATAATAGGAGCAAATACCAAGACACATTTTCACGGTGCCCGTCTTCTTCTTTGTCTTCTTTATAGCCTCCTAAACACCCTGAGCGAAAAAGTGCCAGTGCTGTTTTTTAGTGCAGTTTTTAGTTCAGGGGGGGGGGGGGGGGGTTAGTCTTGAGATTCGCTCTCTTCCCCTGCTAATATCTTTAAGTCGGCGCACAACCACAGGGCTAGACGAGGTTCACGTTAGGCTTATTAATGATCTAGTACCAAAAGGTAAGGGAGCTCTGGGGAAAGCAGTGGAAGAAGGTCCAAAAGATAGACGAATATACCATATAGTTGGCGACAAATTACAATGAATTTAATTTATAAAGGTAAGTGGGGGAAAGCTAAAATTCACTCGTATAGACCGTTGACCATTACATCGGTAATATGTAGGTTAGCAATGGAGACAATGAAACAATGTTGCAAGCATGGGCAGAGAATAATGGCCTTTTGGGAGAACTTCAGAATGGCTTTAGAATAGGTAGGCACTTGGATAATAATTTATTTGTTTTTATTCAGCGTATTAAAATATCAAGGGTAGGAAGCAGACCCTTATATGTGACATTTTTAGACATTACAGGAGCGTATGACAACGTAGACCGCAGTATTTTGTGGGATATTCTGGGAGGGGAAGGCTTAGGCGACGATTGTCTACAGCTTTTGAGAAATAGTTACCTAGAAGGTACGGTTTGCGTTGACTGGAAAGGGATGAGGAGCGAGGAGAAAGTTTACATCAACAAGGGCCTGAGGCAGGGGTGCCCTTTATTATCAATGCTGTTTATGGTGTACATGGTGATAATGGAGAGGTCGCTAGAAGAAAGCAATATCGGGTTTAATATCTCGTACAAACAGGCGGGTACAGTAAGAGAGCAGCAGCTTGCAGGTTTATTTTATGCGCACGACATTGTTTTGCTACCCAACAAGCAAAGTGATTTGTAAGGTCTGGCTAATATCTGTGGACAGGAAGACGAGAATTTAGGTTTGAAATTAAGCTTTAGATAATGAGGTGTTATGGTATTCAATGAAACATTGTAAACGGTGAACAGACAATGGCAATACAGGGCCAGAAGATATTTCGGGTAGAAGAATATATATACCTTGGTATATGGATAAACTAAAGCAATAGATAGATAGACCCACAAGAAAAACCACAGCAGTAAAGGGGAAGAGAAAGTAAGCTATAATGAAGCACCGAGCTCGATGGGGATACAGAAGGTAGAAGGTGCACCGGGGTATGTGAAAAGTAATAATGGTTCCAGGACTTACTTTTGGAAATGCAGTTGTTTTGGGGGGGTGAAATCGGGACTCGATCGCAAGCAAAGGTCAGCGGGACGCCTCGCATTGGGCGCTCATGGGAAGACTAGAATTGAAGCTGTGCAGTGTGGTGTGGGCTCGACAAGCTTTGAAGTGAGAGAAGCTCACAGTAAGCTTGGTTATGAAGAACGACTGAGGAATATATACGAAAAAAATGGGCTGGGGGAGTGTTGATGTATTTGTAAAGTAAAAACATTGATTCACAAGGGAGGAAGAGAACTGGGCAGCTTACCAGCAAGCATGCGCCCCGTAGGATGAGCAACACAGCAAATTAATAAAGAACGTCAAGCGGAAAGTCAGAGAGGATGAGATAACTTCATGGGTGGCGGAAATCGAAAAGGAACCTGCCATGAGTTATTACCTAAAAGGAATAAACAAAATCAGGAAAGAAGCAATTTATGATAACTCAGAGGGAAGCTGATTACTTTTCGAAGCGAGATACCTTAAAACACGCACCTACAAAGCGAGACATAAGAAGGAAGAAGCATGTGGTTGCTGCGGTAAAACTAGGAAAATGATGTAGCATGTTTTATTAGAATGTGAAGACATCTGCTCAGCAGTCGATTTAGGCATCACTGCAATCCTGAAAGCCCTTGGTTTCCGCGAGAGCAGGGGAAAGTAAACATGAGCGCAACAGAGTTCAGTAAGGGGCGAGTGGAACATTGGTGGAAGAAAAGTACGGAAGTGACAAAAAAAAACGGAGACATAAAATAATATGAAATTTTACGTGCCAAAACCACTTTCTGATTATGAGGCACGCCGTAGTGGACGACTCCGGAAATTTCGACCACCTGGGGTTCTTTAACGTGCACCTAAATCTCAGTACACGGGTGTTTTCGCATTTGGCCCCCATCGATATGCGTCCGCCGTGGCGGGGATTCTATTCCGCGACCTCGTGCTCAGCAGCGCAATACCATAGCCACTGAGCAACCATAGCGGGTACGGAGACATACAGAAACAAAGTTCGCAATAGGGGGTCAGAAAATTTGGTTATGGGAATTCATCGTTGTGTTTTTTTTTTCTTTTTAACCTAGGTAGTAAATTAGGCAGTATAATAGCAAGAGCTTCGTGGCACAATTTAGCGCCCCGTTCTAAAGGGGACGCTCATAACATCCGTCCGTCCGTTCGTCCATCCGTCCGTCCGTCCACCCATCCATCCATCATCCATCCATCCATCCATCCATCCATCCATCCATCCATCCATCCATCCATCCATGCATCCATCCATCCATCCATCCGTCCATCCGTCCATCCATCCATCCATCCATCCATCCATCCATCCATCCATCCATCCATCCATCCATCCATCCATCCATCCATCCATCCATCCATCCATCTATCAGGTGTCTCAGAACGCTAACTTTCCCGGGAGAAGAATACGAGAACGCTCCCCTTACCATGCAAAGTGCGGTACCGTTCAGTATCACTGGTATCACCTTCTGTTTTTTTATGGTCATGTTAGACTGCACAATCTTTGGTATCGGCCCACAAGAACGTCTTATATAGACACACAAGAAACCGCGGTTAGTTCCCAAAGAATGCTAAACGCATTAATATAAAAAATATATAGTAAGGCAGGAAAGACAAGGATGCAGAGCCTAGTGTCCTTCATTTGTGTGCTGTTTTGTTTTTTCCGCATTTTGTCGGAGAAAATCTGTTCCGACTTGCCGAAATCGCATTCGTTCTACATGCTCAAAGTAGTAGAGTCAGCACAGTGCGAAAACCGCTGTGTCCCGCGATAGCGAGACCGAAGTCATCGGCTGGCATATTATAGCGCCGCAAAATGAATAAAGCTTAAAAGTCTAAGGGCAACGCTTGCTAGAGCGACCGCATTTTACCCAAAGAAGGGTGTGTTGAGACGGGCGCGCGACGTGATGGCCATTGCGGCACGCTCCACCAAGTTGCATGGGCAAGGAGCATCGCTGCAAGCGTCAGAAGGCAGGCGAAAAACTCGTAGCCATCGCAACATGAAACACGGGAAAGCGACCTAATATCGTTGTTACCGCGTCCAGCGAGTCAAAGGCTTCCGAGGAGGCGGAATTATATGTGGTCCTTAAAGAAGGCTATCAACCGTCTCTAGTGATAATCGACTCTTCTCTTAAAATAGTGTGGGTCTCTGCACGTATTGGACATGCGCAATGTGTCATTGGTGTGTGCTGTCGTTTACCTGATAGCCGTTTGTAATTTGTTCATTTTTTCAATGATGCTTTACAACAGGTCTTATCCCAGTTCCCAAAATGCATACTGATATTAGGGGGTGACTTTAATTACCCAGGTATCGAGTGGTCAACCTCTTCCTTAAAGGAAAATAGCAACACATCTGAGTGTCTTCATTTTCTACAAACCTTGTATTTTCATCACTTAACTCAAGTCGTGGGCGAACCAACTCGGGGTGAACACATACTAGATATTATTTTAACAAATCACCGACACCTTGCTGCGACACACATACTTGAACCATTAAGTGATCACAGGGTGGCGCAATGTTCCTTTGCACTGAAACCTGCCGAGAAATATACAGCGAAAAAATGCATTCTCAACTATGCACGCGCCGACACTGGCAGAACGATTGACATGTTAGCCTCATTTACAGCAGGCTTTGCAAACAATTTTCAAAACAGAACGGTAGATGATAACTGGAACTTGTTCCGCGGTAAAGTCAAAGCTAAAACTACATGTATACCAAGAATGAACATCAGCTCAAGGCAGAACGATCCGTGGTTTAGAAGTGTATAAACAAGAAAAAAAGAGCGTTCAGAAAAGCTGCCCGAACGAATGCTCCAGAAGACCGGCAAAATTGCAAAACCATAGCGCGCCATACAGAAACTACAATTCTCGAAGCTAACGACAACTGTTTTAATGGCACCCTTCCGAATATGATAAAAACTAATCCGAAAAAGTTTTGGCAAGTAGTTACCCAAAACCAAATCCCACTGTTCCCTTACTAATTTCCGAAAGCGGAGCAGTGCTTACCACAAAAGATAGCTACTGGAACTCTGTTGTTTATGGACCGCTTTGGCGGCTCGTAATTACTACTGGCGCCTATTTACAAGGTCCGTCGTCATATACACCCTCCTGCTGCGTCGTCCAACTCAAGTTCTTGCGCGGCTTCGTGAGTGCGAGTGCCCCTGCGGCACGCGCCGCGTCGGCGCGGAGCATCCAAGCTGCTGTCCGCTGCGTCGAGGGAGCGGAACATTACCGATGCAACTGCCATCCAAGCCAGGAACGCCTCCTTCATGGGGACAAGTGCAACGTGCGAAGGTGGTACCCTGAGTATGGATACCACCAACATGGAGCCGAACAGCCCTGCTGTCGTGGCGCACACCTCAGCCAAGAGAATGAAGGAAGCTACTGGCCTTCCATCGGATGAAAATGTAGCTCCAGCAGCCCCGAAAAGACCTCGCTCATCACAAGGCCTGCCCGCACGACCGACGCTCACGTCTCCGGAGTCGCCAACGACATCGTGGTACAAAGTGGTTATCAAGCCTCGTGCTAGATATGACATGTCCACTCTGCACAACCGTATCATTCAAGCGGCCCTGGATGCCTACCTCGAGACTTCCCGATTTCAAGGTTTTGCTCTACACAAACCCACTAATACGGTCTCAGTAGGGGTATCTGCTAAGGCACTAGTTTATAAACTCGAAGAACTGCAACAAATACAAGTCTCGGAAGAGTGTGTCCTTCCAGTCCAGGCGTACCTCGCCAGTGTTACAGATTTAAGACGCTACGTGGGTAATGGCGTTGACCTCGACGAAGAAACCGAGAGGCTCCTGCAGGAACTATCGTGTCCCACACACAAGGTCGTGGCTGCTCGCTACCTAGGCAGCGGTCGTACGTGCCTAATCACGCTTCAAGGTCCCAATTCCCCACCTGAACGCATCCTGTATTACGGCTGCGTACTGCGCCCGCGTCCGTTCAAGCCTTCCGTTGTGTACTGCTACTCTTGCTTTAGACAGGGACACATGAAATCATCCTGCCCCTACCCACCTAAGGACGACACCATGGAGCCTGAATCGGCGGCATCGTTTAGATGCGGCCTATGCGAAACAAACGATCATGACATCACTTCCACGACGTGTCCTACGAAGTTGAAGGCCACTAAGAAGGCTCGACAACGCCATTCTCGACAGCCAGCAAGGACCCCTCGAGATTCATGAATAAAACAAGTCCCTGTGTACAACCGTTACGCCGTTCTGGTCTCGCTGGAAGAGGACGCTAGCCAGGTGACAAAAGCAAGTACAGCGACAAGTGATGCTGCCACTCGTACCTATAGCTCAGCTGTTAGGTCGTCCACTTCACGACCGAAACGGGCATCACAATCAATAGAAGACACACCGCTTCCTTTGGCAGACGAAGAGTTCGAGATCGACGCTCGCCTGGCCAACCTTGAATAGGAAATCCAACGTCTCAAGGAATGCCGTACAGTGCCCCGGCGTCGTCATGACGGAGCGCGGCCGTCGCATTCGCCGTTGACGTCTAGTCCTGCTCATATGGCTAACCCGGCATCTGTGTCGAAGCCTCTTTCACGCCAAGAACTCCTGCGCTTCGTTGCGCAACAGCTCCAGCATCTCGCCTCGGTTCTACTGGCCAATCTTAATCCATGATGGCTGCTACGTCTTCAAGTGTGCCAAAAGGCATCTTACAGTGGAACTATCGCGGTATCGCGGGGAAGGTCGGAGAGCTGCGTCAGCGCCTCAGATATGGGAAGCTGCGTGTTTGGTCTCTACTGCTTCAAGAATCCAACGGCCTGCCACCCATTCCAGGATTTGTGGCATACTCATCGCCTTCAATATTGGATCGTAGGAGTGTTACGCCAGATGCCCCTCCAGGAAAGGCTGTAGCGTATGTAAGATGCACTCTTTATCAGACTCGCGTTGATCTTTCATGGTGGTGTACTCTATGGCAAGAAGTCGTGGCCGTATGGGTTCGTCTCCAACGCACGGACGTTATCATCGTTTCATACTATGCCCGCGCCTAGAGTGGTCGTGCGGCTCGGTTGTGTCTCGGCTGGCTGGCGCACCTACGACAGAAACATCCTGGTTGCCCCATTATGGTCGCAGGAGATTTTAACGCGCCCCACGGCACATGGGGATACGCTATTTCCAGTGCGCGTGGTACATGTGTGCTGGACACATTTATGGACGCCCAATTCACTCTGCTTAATTATGTGTCAGTGCCTACCCGTCGGCGAGACCACCCTCGCGCGCCGCCACACTCACCAGACTTATCTTGGTGGCTAGGAAGGACGACCATCTCGTGGTCATGTGAACCCGACTGCTGGGGTAGCGACCATCATCCGATTCACCTTGGCTTATCTTCGGGCGGAACAGGCCGCCTCCGCCGACTATGTCGAGTGGTGGACTGGGATCGATACAGGGCGGTATCAGAAAGCAATATATCCAACTTCATGGTGGACCCGTCCAATTGTCTTAAGGCGGCATTAGTTGAGGCTACACGTACGTCGTGGGTTGATGAACCACGAACTGCTCCTGATTGTCAACTTCTGCGTCTCTGGGCATCGCCCCGCCAAGCAGAACTTGCATCAGAACGTGACCCTGGATCAAATACCCTTCGCTTAGAGGCCCAACGCCTTACTGAAGTAGCTCGGCGCCATGAACACCGCTTAGAACGTGTCCGCTGGATGGACTGGTGCTCTTCTCTCGGACCTTCGTCGTCCAATGCCTCCATTTGGCGCACCTTCCGAGTAATGGAACGTGGTCGGCGCCCTCCAGAGCCCGCAGCCAGCGCCCTGTTAGCATCGGGCGAGACACCAGCAGTATTCGCAGAAACTGTCGCCCACACCTTTTTTCCGGCTTTGGACACAGCACCGCCTCCCTTCGTTGTTCAAAACTGCCTTCCCGCGGACTCAGGCACGCCGCCTATGCTCTCTGACATCGAGGGTATACAAGCTGCCTTCACTATGGCGGAATTTTTAGTGGCAATCGACCTGTCTAAGCCATGCAAAGCACCAGGACCGGATGGCATACCGTATGAACTTTATAAAAACACGGAAGGCAAGGTTCTCGAAGTGCTGTTGGGGGCCATAAACGAAGCTTGGGCTACAGGAGTCATTCTCGATTCTTGGCGGTATGCAGAAATGGTCCCTATTCCCAAACCCGGAAAACCACAAGATAATATCGCTCATATGCGCCCAATAGCACTAACCTCAATGTTAGGCAAGCTGATGGAGCGTATGCTCACGGCAGGTATTACATGGTGGCTCGAGCGGTACTCATGGTATCATCCTGGCCAAATCGGGTTCCGTGCTCATCTAGGCGCAGAGGATGGCCTTGCGTACCTATCTTCTATGGTTCTCATCGGAGGCCGCACCCGAAGAATTCGCACGATTCTGGCAATGTATGTTCGTAACGCATACGACCATGTGAGTCATGAAGCAATTGGCGGAATTCTCCATTGGCTACAGTTCTCTAGCCGTGTCTGCAGATTCGTCGAAGCCTTCCTGTGCGCTCGCACCTTCTCCATTCGCCTGGCTGGCCAAGCAGCAGGTCAGTTTGTCGCACATAGGGGTGTCCCACAAGGATCTGTGCTCGCACCAGTCCTTTTCAATATTGCTCTCCTTCCACTAGCCTGGAAGCTAGCCACGATACATAACGCACAGTACATAATGTACGCAGTTGACATCACTGTCTGGTCAGTTCATACTGAAATTTGCCACCAAGAACAAGCGCTCCAAGAGGCCCTAAACATGACGCACAACTGGTGTGCTCAGATAGGCCTTGACATTTCCAAGGACAAGACGACGTACATGTCAGTAGCGAACAAGTATGGGCGCCGTCTACTGGCAGTCCGGCCTCTTCAGTTAACTCTGGATCAGCAACCATCACACGAGGCTTCAACTCTCCGTGTACTCGGCCTTGAAATGAATTCCTCCAGATCTGCAGGACCATGGGTCAAGAATGCAAAGCAACAGGCCGCAGAAACGATACAGTTGATGCGTCGGATTGCGAAGAAATCTGGCGGAGTGAGCACCAACATGGCTCGCCTTCTTGTCCGTTCTGTATTGCAACCGCGACTCGCCTACAGAGCCCAGTTTCATCATCTCACGAAGGCACAATGGGGCTCGCCTTGAGGCCATTAATAACGAACCTATGCAGGCGATAACGGGACTACCACGTCTCACCCGTTGCCAACCCTACAGGCTGAGTCCCAACTCAACACTATTGACGAACTCGTACACCAACGTCGATGCGCGCGCGACCTAAAGCCATCATATTTCGCGCCGATGACAATCAAGACGATGCGACTCTTGTAGCATACACTGATGCCAGTGTTAATGGCAACATGATTCACACAGCTCTCGTGTGTCCATTGATACCAGAGGCAGGCCAAACGTGCTCGTATGTTGCCGATCCTGCACCACCGGCGTACCTTGCCGAGCTTGCTGCCATACGAGACGGCTTGGCCGCGTTGCTACCTTCTGTTCAAGATGCTAGATACTCTCAACTCATCATTCGCACAGACTCGACTCGAGCTATCCACGACATACGTAGGGTATCTCGGTCCACTCTATTGTCAGATAGCATTCACTGTCTTGCTGCCACTACGAATATCCTCATACGCGTCCAGTGGGTGCCTCGAGCAGCCCTGCCGGGTCTCCTTGAAGCAGATATGGCAACCCACCCACAGATTACAACATACCCACTTCCACATTTTCCTGAAGACGCCTGTGGACGACTGATCCCGGAAAAGGAGAACCTCCGACGTACCCCACGAGCTCTCATACCTCCGTGTGGGTCAGACCTCCCTGGTGGGTTAACCCATCGAGAGGAGGTTACGTTAAGGAGGCTACGTGTCGGGGTCGCGCTCACCCCGTCTGTGGCCGCTCTCTGGCCTCAACAATACCATGGTCCTTACGGCTCATCCTGCCCATTTTGCAACACAGGAATCCAAAATGTGACAGTGACACACCTGTTGTGGACGTGCCCAGGACTTCATCTAAGCTGTGTCCGCCATCTCCGGGCAACAGGCCTTCGGCCTGGCCGCCCACCCGACCTTGAACGTTGGATTCATAGACCCCATCATCGTTCACTCCTAGATTTTTTGCAGGAGTCGAACCTGTTCGTGTCTTTCTAACATCTTTTGTATTATGCCTAAGGACACGCTTTCGAATTAAAAAAATAAATAAATAAAGTAAAACTTATATTTGCCAGGAGTAACGCTTATCAAAATTCGCCTCTAGTTTTATCTATCGCCGAATGGAACTCGCTACGGGCAAACATTATCATTTCATGCAGCACTGCTAACCTTTTTATAGTGTATCAACCTGTCCGAACCCACATTTGCTTGGACATATACTTAAACAGTGCTTGCATGTGCTTGGCATTGTATGAAATTCATTCCGTTTCATCTTATATGTATCTGTGTAGGCTGTTTACCTAAATCATCATTCGATTGTATCCTTAAACTCGTGTTCTGATGGGTACTGATTGTTTGCATCGCATTTTAGGTTCTTATATGCGTGTTTCACGCTACTAAACATTGTATAAACTCCGTTTCCCCTTTCTTTCTTTATTTTTTTTTGTTTGCGTCTGCTAGAGGTCTAGATAATTTTTTATGGTTCCTAATGCCTTCATATATTTGCATTGTACACATTTCACTCATGCTTGAACTTTTTCGTCCCACCCTATGTAATGCCCTAACGGGCCCTTAGGGTACTCAAATAAATAAATCACTAAATAAATTTGCCGCCTTAGTGAAGCGGCCTTTGCGTGAAACGCAGTCATGATGCAGAAGTGCTAATCTAGGCCCGCTCCACCTCGTGTGTCTTTTTATTTTGACTGACACGTCTCACGCTTGTTATACTGACACTGATGTTCGTTTTTGCTTTGCTTTTGTAGCTATGATTCTACTTTCTTTTTGTTTATATTGTAATGTACCCTTGCTACAATAATCCCATCTAGAGGTGCATCTAGTGGTGCTAATAAATAAAAAAGAGAATCCCACCAATGTTAAGTATATATATATGTATATATATGTATATATATATATATATATATATATATATATATTGTCACGGGGTCGTGACGTCAAAGAACACAGTAGCAACACTGTGAAAGGCAAAACTAGCTTTTATTGGGCGAACCTGTGCCCACAAAACAGGCTACACTTAAAGCACAACGAGAGCGGCGAACACAGTCGGCGATCATCGAAAATCTGGTCAGCGGGTCAAGCGCGTCCGCTTTTATACAGCAGTCGTCGAATGTTCCAGACTAATCGTTCGTACCCGCATGCCTTCCCCAAAGTTGTACACCATTCGCGTCACGCGATGAAATCAGATAACACGACGTTCGGCGACAACAGACAGCCGGATGGAAGCATCGATAACTTTCCAGAAACTTCGGATACATGTAGGCGCGTCCCGCGCGGTGCGATTACATTTGTTAGGCGGTGAAACATGGTCGCCCGATAAAGATAAGTACACGTGTCAATATATATATATATATATATATATATATATATATATATATATATATATATATATATATATATATATATATATATACGGCTCTTCGGCAGAGCGTCCTCGTCTTCCACGTACATCTCAGAGGCCAACACGGCATGGAGGAGCAGCGCGTGCGAGAGAAGCGGTGGCGCCCATCTACATGTTTATAGAAGGCCTCCAGCTGTACCGCAATTTGTATCACTATCAGCGCTGCGTGTGGAGCGCGCTGTGTTCATGACAAGATACGCCCCCATGTGGAAAGGGCGCCCCCCTCCTCTGCGTATCTTGTATAAAACCAGCGCTGAATAAACGCTGGGCACACTTTGACCAGCAAATGACACATGATGTGTCGTTGACTGATCCGCTCGACCCACCAGCTATGTTTTTACGGAACCCTTCGAAAACTTCTTCCACCTGCACTTTGTCTGTAGATTAGTGTAAATGCAGGCACAGACAAATTTACGCGTTCTAAACAATTTAGTTTTTTTTTTAAAGGACTTGTGTTCACGGCGCGGCGAAAACGTGCTAATTTAGCAGAGGATCGCTTGCTTGCGCATGTGGCTATTTCCCCCTCGTTCTTCTGGAGAAACTACGTGTATCCTGAAGAGGATGCACCGGATAACACGCGGATTTCACAAATAGAAATTCGTCAGAGAAAATACATGGTGCTCTGCGCTGGATGTCAGGCAAAATGGCCACTCACAGCCTGCAGAAGGAAGGCCAGCTGCTCGACAAATTCTCGCTTCGTCCAGGTTACAAAGCACCGGAAGAGAAAGCGATCTTCCCCAGATCAATTTCAGCTTACAAGACAAGTGCAAACCGCGAACCCGCTTATGTATTCACGTATCAAAAACACACTCTGCGCCAAAGAGCATAAAAAAAGAAGATGAAGAAGGAGGAAGTTCTTCCCAATCAATCCCCGAGCTCGTTCTCCTTCAATAAATTATAAACTTAGAAAACTCAACGTAAAAACACAACTTCACTGTTACTATTAATC
Source organism: Dermacentor albipictus (assembly GCF_038994185.2). NCBI lineage: Eukaryota > Metazoa > Arthropoda > Arachnida > Ixodida > Ixodidae > Dermacentor > Dermacentor albipictus. Next base: position 5,802,205 of record NW_027225571.1, on the reverse strand, counting down.
TTACTGTACAAAATATTAACTTGCTCATTTTTACGTCTATCCTTTACTTCCCCATTTACTATCGCTATCTAAGCAAGGTTGGCTACATAATTATACACTGCTTTATTTCATTTATTATCGGTTTACTTCTCATCTTCGATTTTTCATTTATTTTGCTCTTTATTTATTTATTTAGTTATTTAGCTATTTATTTCATTTCTCAATCCTTTTACTACAAGTTCCTGGCCTATCCCCCACAGTGGGTTTGTGCCATTATTTGAGGCCTCATCATCATCATCATAATCATCACCGGTGCGCAGGGCACTACGCTCGTCCCTTGAAGCAAGAAAGCGTTGCACAGTCGCTGGCCCTACCGGATCCTCGTCGTGCGACTCTCCGAGCCGTTTCACTGGAGCGGCCCGGCCCCTTCCTGGTGTCTTGGCTTCCCCTCTCGGGAAGCGGCTGGCTAGCAGGCTGTGATTGACTTAGGCAAACCAGACGGATGTCTTTTTCTTCTCTTGGCCAGGCAAACACTGCCTGGTCGGCTTCTCTTGCACCTCATGATTATCCCACTGTATTTGTCTTTTGCAGCGGACTGCCAGCGTTCCTGTGACGCTGGTACCGTCCAATGGGAAGTCAATTCAAATGAAAAATACAAAATTCATTCCGGAAGAGATTCCGGAGGTGATATCACACTACCAACTGATCACCGAAGTACGGCAGTTTGGTCGCGGTGCATTCACTGCTGTTCGCCAGACCAGGCCTGTATCACTGACTTTCCCAATTGTACAGCCTTTGCCTCGCATCCGCATTTGCCCCACTCTTCTGCTTTGCCTCTCCAGGTCAGTGCGCATGCATTGCAATTGGTCCACTGATTTACTAAGCAAGGCAATATCATTAGTGAATCGCAAGTTAATAAGGTATTCTCTATTAACTCTTATCCCCAATTCTTCCCAATCCAGGTCTCTGAATACCTCCTGTAAACACGTTGTGAATAGCGTTGGAAAGATCGTATCTTCCTGCCTGACGCCTTTCTTTATTGGGATTTTGTTGCTTTCATTATGGAGGACTAGGGTGGCTGTGGAGCCTCTATAGATATCTTTCAGTATTTTTACATACGGCTGGTCTACACCATGATTCAATAATGCCTCCATGACTGCTGAGATTTCGACAGAATCAAATGCTTTCTCGTAATCAATGAAAGCTATATATAAGGGTTGGTTATATTCCGCACATTTCTCTATCAGCTGATTGATAGTGTGAATATGGTCTATTGTTGAGTAGCCTCTACGAAATCCTGCCTGGTCTTTTGGTTTGCAGAAGTCTACGGAAAAGGGGATTATACCACGATAAACAACGAACTAGTCGCATTCTATCAATCATTTGAATTAGGTTTTGAAATTCACTCGATACAAGAAAACTGGTTACTATTCCAAAATAAGATGACTAACCTCGTTGCGTAGTTGCGATCGCTGTCATCAGGCACGCTCCCTAACGACTGGAAAAAGAGCGAGGTCGTTCCAGTCTTCAAATCAGGTAACCGTAATTCACCCTTAAATTATCGTCCAATATCCATAGCTAGTATCCCTTGCAAAATAATGAAACTCGTCATATACTCACACGTAATGAATTTCCTAGGCAGTAATAACTTTTTACATCCGTTGTAGCATGGCTTCCGTTAAGGCCTGTCATGTGACGCTCAATTAGCTACATTTCTTCATGGCCTACACTCAAATCTCGATACTAACACTGTGACCGATACCATTTTTCTTGACTTTGCAAAGGCGTTTGATAAAGTAGCTCATCAACGCCAATTATTAAAACTTTTTTTCTTGAACTTCCACCCCAATTTCGTAACATAGATAAAATAATTTCTCAGTAACCGATCACAATCCGTCAGTGTTAACAATACTACCTGAGGATCTCTTCCTGTAACATCTGGCGTTCCCCAAGGATCAGTTTTAGGTCCCCTCCTGTTCCTAAGATACATTAACGATCTTCCATTGCATGTTTCCTCCCAGATTCGTATGTTTTCTGATGATTGCGTTGTTTATCGAAATATCACTAACAGTAATGATTGCATTTATCTCCAAAATGACCTGAACAACATTACAGCCTGGTGTGATCACTCGTTAATGGTCCTAAACAGTAATAAACGTAAATCTATGTCAATTTCCCGCAGCCGTAATTGGCATGAATTTCTCTACACAATTAATGACATCCCAATCAAAACTGTAAACTCTATTAAGTACCTAGGTATTACGATCACGCATGATTTAAGCTGGTGTTCTCATATAACTAACATGATATCATGTGCTAACAAAACCTTGGGATTTCTGAAACGCAACCGCCGCAGTGCTACTCAACAGGTAAAATTACTAGCTTATAAAACACTGGTTAGGCCAAAACTCGAATACGCATCACCCATATGGCATCTTCACCAGATTTACCTCAGCAACGCATTAGAATCCATACAGAACCGCGCTGTAAGATTCATTCACTCGTCATACTGAAAGGATATCAGCACATCACCATAAAGAGTAGGGTCTGGTTTGGACTCACTAGCGCACCGTCGCCGTATCGCGAGCTTATCATTTCTCCATAAATTCTACACCAGTTCGTTTCACCACGCACCTTAAATTTTGCCACCTTCACGGATATCGCAGCGCACAGGCCCCCACTAAATGTTGCTCGCCCTAGCGCACGCACTGTCACCTGCTCGTCATCATTTTTTCATCGTACAGCTAAAGACTGGAACGGCCTTCCCCACCACGTCACTGCCATCGCCACCTCATCTGCCTTCGTGGAAGAAGTAACAAGTGTTCTTTCTGTAACATAACATAGTGGGCAACCTCCTGTATTTTTGTACACCCACCCCTTATGTAATACCCCGCAAGGCGTCTTTAAGGTAATAAAATGAAATGAAAATGAAATGAAATGAAACAACGTTGATTGTAAGAACTTCTACTTTCTTTAAAAGGCCATCAACAGAAACATACTCACTGAATTTCTGAGAAATACAAAGGCCTTTCCGGCACTAATAAACGTCGACTCTGTGGTTCCAACACCCTGCGAATTGGCCAAATCACTGGTGGATATTGCTCTAGGTCTAGAATGTCGGTATAAGTTGATTTTGCTTTATCACGCTACGCTGCCTACTCATGATGAAGTCTTCGAAGAAGTTAGTTTCAGAGCTGAAAAACATACCAAGCCAGCTGCCTAATTCAGCGCGCAGGCCCCGATGACATTACTGCGGCAATAATAAAAACTTTATTTTAAGATATCGCCGCAGGGGCCTTACTTACCGTGTTAAACCATTCTATTAAAAATTCGTGGATTCTTCCGGTATGGAGACTTGCAAAGTAATTCCATTATTAAAAAAAAGCAAGGTGCCGGTTATGACTCAGCTAACATTAGGCCAATATCTCTTACATCTAACCTAGTAAAACTCATCGAAAGCATCTTACACGACCGCATAGGTAATTGGCTGATAGCGAACATGATATTGAGATTATGTTAAATTGGCTTCAGACGTGGGTGCTCGATTTGGTGTTCCCTTGTCGACTTAGAAAGTCGTGCCCAACTAGCTCGATGTCAGAAAAAAATATGCAGCCTTAGTCACTTTGGATATCACTAAGGCGTATGACAGCGTAGAACATGTAGGCCTAATAAACGCGCTTTAGAATGCAGGCCTGCCAAAATATTTTGTCGCGTGGATTTATGAATTTTGAAACGGAACGGAGTTTTACTGCTCTCAACACGGATTGTCTTCATTAACGTGTCAACAGTCAAACGGTCTATCACAAGGATCAGTCCTATCGCCATTGCTGCTTAATGTTTTACTGAGTACTGTACCTTTGCAACAGGATGTGCATATGTACTTATATGCCGACGACATAGTATTTTTTGCTGAATCGGTAGATTTGTATGCTTTGTGCCAAACTCTACAGTCCTATGCGAGCCGCCTAGAACTGTCGCTTGATGGAATTAATCTCTCTCTTAAATCAGTAAAAGCGCCATCCTAATTTTTCCTCATAGCGTTCCTGTGAAAATGTCGATTTTCTATCGGCAAGAGAGTATCCCGCAGGTGAGTTACCCTAAATATTTGGGTGTAATGTAGACTGAAAGCTAAACTGGAGTCCGCATATAGAGCATATTACCTCTATGTGAGTACTTGCAGTAGGAATGCTGCGTAGACTTAGCAGCAATCGAGCAGGTTTGCATCGGCATGCCCTCATTATGATCTATTGCATGCACGTTCACCCGATAATAGAGTTCGACTGCGTTTTGTTTTCTGGCAGACCTGCATACAAAATTTGGCCTCACCTTCTATTAGAACTAGAGGCGTTACGTTTATGCCTTGGGCTTGCTAAATTTACCGCTAACAATATCTTAAATCAATAAGAAGCACACCTGCCTTCTCATGCAATTTCATACCCTTACTGTACAAACTTTTCTAAAGATATATGCATCACCGCAGAGGAGATCACAATATGTTTTCATTATTTAATGGGCCTCAGTTTTTAACTATCAGTGGCATCGGTCACGTTGCCATCAAGTGTTTTCGTACAAAATCCTTTGGACCCATTAAATGTTCACCTATGCGAGGTGGTCTTGCCGAATTCCTCTGTCCCAGTCGCTAAAATTGAATTTGGTGATATTTTTTTCAAACAATGCTAAACATTTGCCCTATCAATATTTGAATAGCATTTTGGAAGACTGCTTTGAACGCCTGGATACAAAGACCGTTTCAGCAACTGATGCTTCCGTCTGTGTAGAAAAGGCAGGTGTGGGCATTGTATCACCACATTTGAATTGGCCTTTTCCATTTGGCTATCTGACTTCACGTCTATTCTTCAGGCTGAATTATTGGCAATTGTCTTAGCTTTACGCAAATTACCATCATCTCTGTCATCAGCCGTAATCTTAACTGATTGCCTGTCTGTCTGTTCTTCACTAACCACATCCAAATTGTCAGATTCATTAGAAACTGTCTATTCTCTTCTCCCAAGACATGTCTCGTTCGATTAGTGTGGGTGCCAGGTCACAAATGTCTAGCTTTCAACAAATATGCAGTTGCACTCGCAGTATCATCCCACGATGGTCCTATAATCCTCATTTTACCCCCGTCAGCTTTCATCACTGCGGTGCGATTCAGAAAATATACTGCTCCAAATAACTTCGCCCAATCATCGTTGTCAACATCTGATTTCCCGCATCTCAATTTTTGTTAGAACGACAAATGGTGCTCCACTGTAAAAATTGAAGTAACAATTACGAGATTACGGTGCCGAGTCTCCCCACTGATCTTTTACCTCCAATGTCCGGTCTGGCTATATCACCATTGTGTCCTTTGTGCAATGAGAGTGAATCTCTGCAATACTTCTTTTTGACATGCCGCCGTTTCATTATTCAACGGAAAAGATTTTCAGGAGAACACTTCCAAAAGCTTAGCCTAAATTTGACTCTTCCTGTAATTCTTGCCTTTGGGGCTGCCTACTGGGTTTCAGCCACAGCCCTCTAAAGCCCTCTAAATATTTCTGCATGAGACAAAAAGACTTGCATGTCGGAATTCTTCTAAATAATTATTATGCGAACACAATTATTTTTATGCAGCACTTAGATAACTAATTATTCAAATCTGTAAAAGTAGACACTTCAAATCTCATTTGCAAGATACTTAATTCATTTTACCTTAATTTACATTAAAAAATTGTACAACAGTTGTTTCACCGTCCAATTCATGGCCGATCCCCCAGAATGGGTTGCGCCATTTCACTAGGGAACAAGAACAAAAACAAGGACTGAGGCAAACAAACGAACAAACAAACAATATAGCAAGGTGGGCGAGTTGGTTAGCATTCGTCGTACTTTTGGTAAGAGCTCAAATGCAACACAGACAAAGGAAGAAAAACACGACAACGCAGCCATTTTCAGCGCCATTTTATTTGTTTGTTCTTTGGCAAGAGCGCAAAAACAACACGGACAAAAGGAAGAAAAACAGCCCCGTGTTGACATGTTTTTTTTTATCGGCGTTGCCTTTTGCCTCTTGCCAAAAACAAGCAAACAACTCATCGGGCAGCTGCAATAACATTTGCTAAGTCAGAAGCACGGAAGTACTGATAGTCGTGGCAAGACAGTTTCAGAGATATTATTTATACACTGCAGAAGTTGTAAGGCGCAGCACGGGGAGCATACGTTTTACCGCAATATCTTTGATGTGAATAGCATCGCAGGCATTGTCAGACCAATCTTCTTTCCACCTATCAAACCTATATAATAATTTTCGTGGGCTACTCCCGAAGGTAGTGTGCTGTTTTAAAAAGAGGGCCGATCGCGAGGGTCATGCCAGATTAAACTCTTTTTAAAATTTTCCGGTGTCGGGCAGAATCGCACCCGCCTTACATGTGTTCCTCAAGCACAGCAGCCACATGTTTTAGCGCTCTGCGCCACGGATGACCGCAGTGCAAGAGCAATTAACTTTCATTGCTCGTAGGAACCGGTGCGCTACGCATCTCGGAAACCATGCCCGGACTTCTCGGGCGCGCCGCTAGATCACGCAGCTTGTTCAGAGCGAAGTGTGAGAGAGATACCTCACTGCAATACACGCCTGATACATGACGCGCATTCGCACACCTGAATAGTCATCGTGGATGACTTCTGCGGAATTTTTTATAGAGGGTTTTGTAGCAGCTGAGATCGAAGCCATAAAATGTCCTGAGGCAATAATGCGAGGAGGAGAGGTAGACCCTCCCCCGCAGAAGCGGTTTCCTCAAACATCTCTCACAACCAGCATTCATCGCTTGCTTTGTGTAATATCAGAGCTATCGAGGGCTCATCTCCTGTGTCAGGACTCGCGCCTAGTTATTATTATTTATTTTTTCTCCCTTTCTTTATTGCGAGGCACATTTCCAGAAGTGGTTCTGCACGCTCGACGTTTTGCGGGAAACCCCGAGAAAGAGAAATATGAGATGCGATAGGCAAGTACGTTAAATAGAAGGCATTTGTTACCCTACACCAGGGGGGCTCTGCGGGGAGACAAAAAGATGGAAAGCGGAGCAAGGAATCTTATTTGCTCTCTCCCTTATTTTGTACGGCTAAGCCCGATTTGTTCACGCGGATATGATCCCACACGCAGACCTCGAGTTGATCGCGCCCTGCACGTCACGCGGAGCATCCCACGTGTGATGTAATTAAATTAGTGGGTCAAGTTGCTCTTTCGAAAA